>NC_085141.1:272987059-274477854 GCF_024139115.2 Armigeres subalbatus
ATCAAGCATGCTTCGTTCCAGTTACGTATTGCTTCTTGAAAGGATATATAGGTGAAATTTATTTCTTCTTGATGTTTTCGGGTTCGTCCAACAAGCAAAGTCGTTCCTTAGTCCTCGTCGCCTGTAAGAACTCAATAAAACACAACTTGATTGCTTGGCGTTCAGAACAAAAGTGCTTTATTCATAGCATTGGGTTTCTATGATCATTCTCATAATTCAGCTTACTACACGACAAATTGCTTAGGTCCTCCTGACGAATCAATTTCAAAGTGCTCACGTTGGGGCACCACTCGATACAAACAACCACAACTGTCATTTCTTTCATGCACGCGACGCAGCAAAGCTGAATCAACAAAATTGACGGTTGTGCGCCTCTCATATCGATGTGTCTAACAACACTTTAAACAGATTCTGTCAGGAATGTTCTTCTTCTACCTGCCCCATATTTCACAATATCGATACACTCTGTCCAAGGAATCAAGAATGTTTCAGAACTGAACATTTTAAACTGGTCCCAGAGGCGATCTCGCCTTGATTCTTTCAATGGTATGCCTTGGCCGCAAGGCTAACTGGAAATTCCTCTGGTTCTCACGACATTATGCAGATTTCAAACCCTGCAAATTGAAGTGATTTTGTTTTTTAGTGTACTACAAGCGAAACTTCATTTTAGATGGTTTTCGCTGAAGATTGAGTTACCAGGCTAGTCGAAGCGAATGTTCATTCTGAAGGATGTATGAGTTGAGAAAGATGATGGAATCTCTTAATCACGATCTAATCTTTTAAAGTGAAAGTAAGTGCTGCAAACATGTTGACATAAATAAAATTATTTAAAGATTGCGTTCACATTGGGTAAAACATCGAAAAGCATAAGCAAATTCATTTCCAACCTTCATCGCCTACATCCATCGTATATAATACTCCTCTTGAATACTAGTTACGCTTTCCTTTAAAAGGAAGTGGAAAAGTCACCGTAGAATGACAAAAGTTTAAAGTGGAAAACTTTTCCATATGATATCCCACTACCTTAACAACACGATCCTTTACTTTTAAATATTTAGATTTTAATCAAAAGTGTGTCTTCCCTACCTTACAAGGCTACCGCCCACTTATATGCTGTTCTTCGGATCGGTCATTATAGAGCTGAGCAACCCTTTCTTGGCCCCCATTTGTGCGGAAGAACACCTACAGGAGATAGGGAAGACAAACTAAAACCAAAGTGTTGGCTTCACATTGCCTCGTCGAACGTTGGGAGCAGCTACCACCGGGGAGGTATTTAATTCGGCATAAAATTTTAATTCGGCCTAATGTTAGTTTGGGACCAAATGTGTGTGTAAACGAACCGGTGCGAACAAATTTTCTTATTCTCAGAGCCCATACGGGATAGGGTGCTTTGGACACATTCAAACATGCAAACACGGCTAATTAACGGTGCATAGTTCCATATAATATCTACTATTTTATATTGCCGCAAAATTTGGCTTGTTAATATTTGTTATCCTGTTTTCAACAGCAAATATTTGAAACCGTAAGATACCATTCATGCAGAAAGGTAAATTTGAGATACATTTCATCTTCCTACGTTTTGTTGCCATTAAAAAGGATCTATAAATAAATATAAGAGGTCAATGAAATAATTTAGGTAATAATGTCTAATGAGTGCAGTAGTTTTGATGAAAAAGCCTATTGATTTTTAAGAATTGATTTACAAGAAAAATTATGAACTTTTTTATGGAAACCACTAAATGGTTTGGTTTTTCATGGTCCATCTTTATTTGATACTGGTCACAATTTCTTTTAATGTAACCATCCAACTAAATTGAACAACAAGAGAATCGGCAGTCTCAAATTGAAATAAATGCCCAAAACCTCCAGATCACCCGCATAGTTCTTTCAAATACAGAGCGCGTGCCTTCGTTCAATTAGCAAGACAACTATTCAATTAAATGTCGCGTTCTCAAGCCCACCCGAAGCTACGGACGTCATCTGCGCAGACCAAGCACTGCAACTTGCGTTTCCCGGAATTCTATTACCCGCCCTTCACGTTTTAAAAAGCAATAACAACCAAACGATCGAGCACCGACCGCAACATTATTAGCTTCACCCATAAAACGCTCATAAACGGCCATAAAAAGAAACGTGGAAACTTCAAACGGTTAACAGCTTAGCGTAAATAAATAAATTTATCAACCCGCGGAAAGACATGACACCGGCCACCGTCTCCGCGGGCTGGGAAAGCAAAGAACCACCATTCGAAAGGGCTGAGCTGGGTCTGGGGCGTGAGTAAACGGTTGACAAAGGGGACAACATGTTCGTTCAGCGTGGAGTGAGTGGCGGCGCGCATCAAGCAAATCGCCATTCGATTGGGTCACGCTGCTGGCTGTGTGGGTTTAGAATCCAGTTCATTAATATTCTTCAAACGCGCAAACATAAACGACTTCATTATAAATAGATGATTGACAATTATTGGTACATATTTCATTTTTTTGTGGCGCTGCCGTCGGGGCTATAGTACGAGCTTGACGTTGCTGCGGGCAACCGGCGAGTTAATTGTGGACGGAAGTGTAAGTTGTCTTACGACATTTCAGTTTTATAATGTTGTACTTTTATTACAAAGACCAAGACTAATCCACTTAGCCATGATGGCGCCTTCCTCGATCATAATAAAACGGAGATACCACATTCAATTCGATGAAATTGTCCATAAATTAAACTTTGCAAAAGGAAACCGAGATTTTATTTAAATTTATTTATTCCAGATAAAATGTAAGAATCTTTATGAAAGCATTTTACTCTGCAAATTTTATTATTATTATTGTGGAAGATTTATCAGTATTTTGGCGGATATTGAGAACTATTTTTGATCTCCGCATCCCTTTAATATAATTGATTTGATCGACTTTGTTTAAAGCGGAGTAAGTAATGGAACCAATTAATACCACAAGCGAGTTGAAAGTTAAAAATGGATGCAAGTTGAAATTTAAAAGAGAGCTAACTCTCAGATCAATCATTCAAAATATTGCAAAATTGCTTCGATAATCACGAGGAGATCCGTGGCAGAATTTCATAGATCCATAGTGTACAACTGTGTTATGTCGCAGGCACGTGTTAGTACCTCAGCAAATTCGTCACCGCTTAGTCCTGTAGGCCGACTTTCCCATCACGCTAAAAATGAACTACTCAAAATTGAGTCGAATCCGACTCATTTTCATTAAATACGGGACAACTCAAAATTTGAGTAAAAGATACTACTTCAATAAAATGATGATTTCGCGAAAGTTAAGCTTGGCCTTCCATCAATTTTTAATACGACAGATGCGAATCAAGTTTATCTATCTATCTAAGTGCATTTTACGACAAACAGACTTCTAGTTTAAGTGCAATCATCATTTTATTGAAGTGGTTTATGTTTAGCTGTGTTACTTGCATGTCTGAACCCTTTCAGATGCCGGACAGGCTTGAGCACCGGTAAGATGCCTGTTGTCTGTGCCCGGAGCACAGATCAGACATCTTGGTGCAGCCTGACAGATGCGAGCTTGATAGTTTTCAGCTCCTCATCTTCGGCATAGCTTACTGCGGTCAGGCCCCTTGCAGTCACTGGATTTATGACCGTGGCCAAGGCACCTGTAACAGGCCAGAATTGGTTGGCCTGACCAGCCCACTTTCAGTTTTGCCGTATCCAGCACCTTCTTGGCCTCAGCCACATGTACTTGAAATGAGGCAACCTGCATTCCCGCATAGCCTTTGCGTAACCGAATCGCGGATTCCTGGATCTCGACATTGCACTGATCTCTCAGTGCGTCTACCAGTTCTCCGGCCTCGGTTATCTCATCCAGACCCTTGCACTGGATGTTCGAAACTGGACATAAGGCTCTAACTTGAACCCCATTTCCCTTCTCGCCCATCTCGCTGTTCCGCGTTCCATTCCGACTTCGCCTCCACGACTAAAACGCAGAGGGTCAATACGGCCTGTTTCAGACCCGTACTGTAGTTTACGTGGGTATCCAGAAAGGACATTATTACATCAAGAACGTCAGTAATCACCTCAATTGTCTGGCCTCTGCTATCCTTGTGGTTGGTTATCACCGAGTTTATGACCTTGGTGGAGCCGTCTATTTTTATGTCGACAGGCACCTCATCTCACCCACCACGGTCATCACTTTCACCTCCCCCCGGCGAAATTTGGGGTGACCGATTAAGGTCACGGCACGGCAAATGCTGGGTAAAGCGTACCATTGGTACTTCGCGTACCTGAAGGAATAAAATAGACCCCATCTCGCGGTCCTTAGCCTCTTACCCAGCAACTCCTATCCCTACCTCCCCGCGGTGCTGGCCGGGATACGAGCAACCTTAGGGAAGATCGGGTAACCAACCCCGGTGGGAACTATGGTCGAATGCTGACAGGGAAGGGGGGGTTTGCTCCTCTTCGGAAGTGCAAATCTTATTGAGCGTCTGTTCTCCATGTCAGGATCGGCTCACAACAGCGTCTGTTCTCCATGTTAGGGGCGGCTGATCATCGTCCGAGTGCCAGCGAGGGACTCTAAGTGAAACTGTGCACCATGGTCCACCGGAAATAAGGAGGAATGGTCCTCCGGAAATTTAGGGGGTTTGGTGTCAGGCCCTGCAAGCCAGCCTTTACAAAATCATAAGCAACGAACAATCAACAAGAGAGTACGGACCGGAACCATCGGCGAAGACCACTGCAACGAAAAGGGACTAGCGATTGGAAACTCGGTTCGTGGAACTGCAAATCTCTCAACTTCATCGGGAGCACACGCATACTCGCCGATGTGCTCAATGACCGTGTATTCGGCATCGTAGCGCTGCAGGAGGTTTGTTGGAAGGGATCAATGGTGCGAACGTTTAGAGGTAATCATACCATCTACCAGAGCTGCGGCAACACACACGAGCTGGGAACAGCTTTCATAGTGATGGGCGATATGCAAAGGCGCGTGATCGGGTGGTGGCCGATCAATGAAAGAATGTGCAGGTTGAGGATCAATAGCCGGTTCTTCAACTTCAGTATAATCAACGTCCATAGCCCACACTCCGGAAGCACTGATGATGATAAGGACGCATTCTACGCGCAGCTGGAACGTGAGTACGACAGCTGCCCAAGCCACGACGTCAAAATCATCATAGGAGATTTGAACGCTCAGGTTGGCCAAGAGGAGGAGTTTAGACCGACTATTAGAAAGTTCAGCGCTCACCGGCTGACGAACGAAAACGGCCTACGACTAATTGATTTCGCCGCCTCCAAGAATATGGCCATTCGCAGCACCTACTTCCAACACAGCCTCCCGTATCGGTACACCTGGAGATCACCACTGCAGACAGAATCACAAATCGACCACGTTCTGATTGATGGATGGCACTTCTCCGACATTATCGACGTCAGGACATATCGTGGCGCTAACATCGACTCGGACCACTATCTGGTGATGGTTAAATTGCGCCCAAAACTATCCGTCATCAACAATGTTCGGTACCGACGACCGCCGCGGTACGACCTAGAGCGACTGAAGCAACCTGATGTCGCCACTGCATACGCGCAGCATCTCGAGGCAGCGTTGCCGGAAGAGGGTGAGCTCGATGGGGCCCCTCTTGAGGACTGCTGGAGTACAGTTAAAGCAGCCATTAACGACGCAGCGGAGAACAACGTCGGGTATATGGGTCGAAGTCGACGGAACGATTGGTTCGACGAAGAGTGCAGACAGATTCTGGAGGAGAAGGACGCAGCGCGGGCGGTCGCGCTGCAGCAAGGTACCCGGCAGAACGTGGAACGTTATAGACGGAAGCGGAGACAACAGACCCGCCTTTTCAGCAGAAGGACCGCCGCCTGGAAGAGGCGGAGTGCGAGGAGATGGAACAGCTGTGCCGTTCTCAAGATACACGCAAGTTCTATCAGAAGCTCAACGCATCCCGCAAAGGCTTCGTGCCGCGAGCCGAAATGTGCCGGGATAAGGATGGGAGGATCTTGACGGACGAACGTGTGGTGATCGAAAGGTGGAAGCAGCACTACGAGGAACATCTGAATGGCGCTGAGAGTACAGGCAGTGAAAGTCAAGGCAGCGGAGGAGATGACTACGTCAGTTCAGCGGACGATGGAAGCCAACCAGCCCCCACCTTGAGGGAAGTTAAAGATGCCATTCAACAGCTAAAGACCAATAAAGCAGCTGGTAAGGATGGTATCGGAGCTGAGCTCATCAAGATGGGCCCGGAAAAGCTGGCCACTTGCCTGCACATACTGATAGTCAGAATCTGGGAAACCGAACAGCTACCGGAGGAGTGGAAGGAAGGGGTTATATGCCCCATCTACAAGAAAGGCGACAAACTGGAGTGTGAGAACTTTCGAGCGATCACCATCCTTAATGCCGCCTACAAAGTGATATCCCAGATCATCTTCCGTCGTCTGTCACCATTAGTGAACGAGTTCGTGGGAAGTTATCAAGCCGGCTTCGTTGACGGCCGCTCGACAACGGACCAGATCTTTACTGTACGGCAAATCCTTCAAAAATGCCGTGAATACCAGGTCCCAACGCACCATCTGTTCATTAATTTCAAGGCGGCATACGACAGTATAGACCGCGTAGAGCTATGGAAAATTATGGACTAGAACAGCTTCCCGGGGAAGCTTACCAGACTGATCAAAGCAACGGTGGATGGTGTGCAAAACTGTGTGAGGATTTCGGGCGAACACTCCAGTTCGTTCGAATCGCGCCGGGGACTAAGACAAGGTGATGGACTTTCGTGCCTGTTGTTCAACATTGCGCTAGAAGGTGTCATGCGGAGAGCCGGGTGTAACAGCCGGGGTACGATTTTCAACAGATCCAGTCAATTTATTTGCTTTGCAGATGACATGGACATTGTCGGCCGAACATTTGCAAAGGTGGCAGAACTGTACACCCGCCTGAAACGTGAAGCAACAAAAGTTGGACTGGTGGTGAATGCGTCAAAGACAAAGTACATGCTTGTGGGCGGAACCGAGCGCGACAGGTCGAGGAATTCGTCTACCTCGGATCCTTGCTAACGGCTGACAACAACGTTAGTCGTGAAATACGAAGGCGCATCATCTGTGGAAGTCGGGCCTACTACGGGCTCCAGAAGAAACTGCGGTCGAAAAAGATTCGCCACCGCACCAAATGTGTCATGTACAAGACGTTAATAAGACCGGTAGTCCTCTACGAACATGAAACATGGACAATGCTCGAGGAGGACTTGCAAGCACTCGGAGTATTCGAGAGACGGGTGCTTAGGACCATCTTTGGCGGTGTGCAAGAAGACGGTGTGTGGCGGCGAAGAATGAACCATGAGCTCGCCCAACTCTACGGCGAACCCAGTATCCAGAAGGTAGCTAAAGCCGGAAGGGTACGATGGGCAGGACATGTTGCAAGAATGCCGGACAGCAACCCTGCAAAGATGGTGTTCGCTTCCGATCCGGCAGGTACGAGACGGCGTGGAGCGCAGCGAGCGAGATGGGCAGACCAGGTGCAGAACGACTTGGCGAGCGTGGGGCGTATCCGAGGATGGAGAGATGCGGCCTCGAACCGTGCATTGTGGCGTCAAATTGTTGATTCAGTGTTATCTGTTTAGATGTTAACTAAATAAATGAATGAACGATTAAGGTCACTTCGTCTAGCGAACGGGTCCTCCTTACCGCCAGACACCGCGATGGTTGACACTCTTGTGTTCAGAGTCAGATCAGCGCCAGTCAGGAAAGACCATCGGAGCCTACCCCCCGCAGTTTGACAACTGTGTGACAGTATTGTACCGCGTGCTGCAAGGCCCGCCACGGTTTTATGGGACGGAAGAAAGCCTGACCATTAGCCCATTCGCATCGCCAAATTCGATTTCTAATTATTATGGTGATTAATCAACATGCGGTTTTCGTTGGGTGAAAGCTGTTGAGTATTCCTTTTAGCGAAGACCACTTTATCAAGAAGACTGGCAGCTCTGGCATTTTTCCATACAAGCGGCCAATTTCATTGCCGGCAGAGCCTCTTCTGAGTTGAAGTGGTAGATTGTTATCTGTGTGGTAGTGATCTTAGCTAGCTGAAGTAAATGAGTTCTAAGAGCACCTCCACGGGAGGCCTCATCGCTATTCTTATAATAGCGCTCCTTCCCGAGTGCTATTTTAGGATAGCGCCCCATCTTCCCACGGGTGGTTTCTATTTTAGGTATAGCGACTTCATAAACATATTGAGTTCTCACCGGGCGTTGCTAAAAGTAGTCATCTTCTTTTTCAATGGCTCTACATTTCAACTGGAACTGGGCTAGCTGCTCAACTTAGTATTTTATTACCATTTCCTTAGTTATTATTTAATTGAAAGTTTTTCTATGCCCGCTTTGTGTAACAAGCACAATGGATTCACTATGCCCACTCAAAACATCCTTGACCGAATCGGGAATAGAACTCGCCATCTCCGGAGGGCAATTTTGATTAATCCTAAGCTTTTGCTCGCAAAGCTAACTGAAGACCCGTCATACTACTTAAATATATTATATCAAGCTTTTTTCATTTTTTTATCAATCATTCCTTCTGGATTTCCGTCCTCCTGGAATTTTACCTCGAAAAAACTTCCGAAATAATCCGGCGAATTCTCTTGCAAAGTTTTTTGAAACCACAAAAGAGATTATAGGGCAATTCCAATAAAAAAATCCAAATGATTCTGGAACTATTCTGGGGGAACTGCAAAAAATTCTTAAAGGAACTCAATGATTGCTGGGGAACTCCGGGAGAAATTTCCAGGGATCCTAGTTGAATTTCCAAAGCAAATCATATAGGCGAACTGCCCAAGTAACCATGAAGCTATATATGCGTGTAAAAAACACAGCCCCAAAAGTTGACTTAAAGTGGAAAAGGGCAATTATAAGACCGAATTAATGGTTCATTACTTTGACATGTTGAAATAAAGCAACAGTAAAGGCTCCCCCAGACCTAAGCGATTTCATCGCCGCGACGGCGACAACTAGTCGCCGCGATTCTATCGTTGGGTCGCTGCAGGCAATGTTCTATTTACGCTTCCATATTAACGGCGACAGAATCGCTGTCGCCAAGCGATAGAATCGCGTCGCGACTGTCGCATCGCGTGTGTTTAGGGGAACCTTAATGCATCACTGCATTCGTTATGCTGATCTATAGAGTATCGTTGTCTGACAGTTGATAAATAAACGCCACTTCACATCACTAAAACTGATCTAATGCAGTTAGCATTTAGGATGCCGATTTGTGATTGATATATGTGCAATATTGTAATGCTTGGTGTTACTTGGGTGCTCGTGCATTTCATCTCATGGCTCCGATGTTCATCCCATCAAAAACAAAGCAATGGAAAGGCATTTGATTTCTCATATTTCGGCAGTGAGCACGCATGTTTACATAAAAAAGCCACGAAATTGGTGCCGTATTCCTTCCTTTCGCGATGAGATCAATATATGTTCAGTGAGATGGAGATCAAAACAGTTTCCCTATTTGATTATATACACCGAAATTGTACTGAAAAAGTAAAACATTTTCTGCAATTTTTATCAATACTTAAGTGACGTTTCACAGAATAGCATCCCTGTATACAAATTTAGCAACTCAGGAAGGGGCGCTAAATTTGGAAACTCACGGCTAATTTTGAGTTGCGTTCTCATTTTACATTCCCGTTTAGATACTACCGGTGTAGAAGTGGGTCGCTATATAGGGCCCGGAAATAGCGATAGGGACCCAGATGGGGACTCCCGTGGAGGTGCTCTAATAAATGTGCGGAGGAAGTCGCTGTCTGCTAGTGTTAGTTAACTCTCAACAAATAACTTTTAGGGTAAATTTTTTCCACAGTAGAGACGAGTAGAGTTCTACTCTAAATTGCTTCGTCATTGACAGATACAATACTTGCGATCTCTCTTGCAATATGTCAAAAATTTTGTCATGAAGCGTGTATACAAACTATTTTCGCAAATTGCCAGTACCAATCAATTTACATTGGCCATCCACGATTATTCCCTTCAGATAATTGCCTAGCTTTGGCTATTAGTCAACCAGCACCACGAACCCTCGCCGCTTGGTTCAGTGGGTTACAAAATTTCTCTTTAATGTTTATTTTGCTGATGGTCTACCAACACAAGCAAACGTCGATAAACCCCGCACCTTTATTATTTGCAATGGAATATAGCTGTCAACCCACAAAACAAACCACACGGAATCACAAATCAGCTCAGTTTTGTACAGGCAGAACAATTTCTCGTAAAACTGAGTTTGAAACAAAAAGAGTTTTTCGTGGCAATTCAGAAAAAAACACAAGGAACAAATTCGGAATTATTATTTGTATGAACATCTCGCATGGGCAGTTGCTTAGTACTTAACACCAATCAAGAGAGAAAGAGAGTCAGAAAACTATCTGGGTGTAAGTTAAAAATTGAGGTTGTTTACTTAGTTTTATATGCTTTAAACATATTTCTTTGGGGTCTTATTTGCGTTCTTATCTGTTTGTCTACAAAATAAAGTATTGTGATTAAAAAACTAATTTGAACCTATTGGAACCTTTGAAACATCAAAAACTGAAAAGCGATAAAATGATTTTTTGCCTAGGAAAATTATTATTCTGTCTAAATTCTGGCTTGCTCCGAGATAACATAATCACGGCAAGTGAACCAACATTCTGAATACTTTCCGTTCTTTCTATATATTAACATCTATTTTTGTTATCTATTATCTGAATTTTCTCAATAAATTATTGGTTGGATGGTAATGGCTGGTTTCCTACTCGCCGCTGCATCCAGGCGCTAACGTATATGTGCAAACAGCCAGCATGAGTTAACCACCGGATATTTGTATGGGGAAAACATCTAACGCGGGTTATCTCAAAGTTAGGAACTTTTCAAGTAAAACTATTTGGTACTAGTTATGTGCACGCCCGTTTCAAATCACTCAGAGACAGAGTGAAATTGTATTGACATCCCTTTTTTACGGAAATCTTACTCATTTTTCGTAAAAAAAAGGTCCACTTGTCAAATTTTAACTAAAAGTTAAACAAATAGGTAGTCAAACCATTGACGAATACAGCCCAATCGCAATAGCAATCAATCAATCATCCAACTTTGTGGGTAGTGTAAAAAAATCCATTCAGTTTTTGTGGTTCTTGTATAAGTATAATATTTGCTTTAAAATTTTGGGTTGGTATTAGAAACAATTTTTACTTATTTTTTTTTTAAATAAACATTTGAAAGTCTCTTCAATAAAGACATAAAAAAATTGGGTTTAATTGTAATGCAATGTTGGTTTCCAGTATTATTGGATTGAACCGCTACCACCATACTGGTCAAACAACTTCACAATCTGATGTGCGCACTGCTAGGCCAGCGAATGGAACTTTGTATTGCATATTGTCCCTACTAGTGCAATACAGATACTCATCAGCGCGCAAGTATTGTGAATATACACCAGCACGCGTAGATCAAAATTTTACCACCAAGGTATTATATTATTACCACGATTCCTGATTATCGTGCTGTCCGGCTTCCGATGCTCTCTGTCACAAAATAAGGAATTTTCTTGCACCACTTCCGGTAGGATCTTTGCTGCTCCGAACCATGTAGTATCCTGTTATACATAGCAAAAATAAATATCACTGATAAATAAACATAAGGGTATCTTACCATGTTCATTTTTGTCGGCATATACCTACAAGGCATTTGCAATTCCAACCGCACTGCCAAATTAAGGAAATTTCTTGTGGTAGATTTCGGTGGTCTACAAGTCGCACATCAACTGAGTTTAATCTTTCCTCTTCCTAGGGTTCGATTGCTACTACGACTGCTCTATATACAGTGCTGTATACAGTAGACAAGATGGATCGGTTCGATAATTTTTTCTATGTTGTTTTGGACGGCACGGTCCACTCGTCTCGATTCAATGTTTTTTGAATCAGAGAATCACCATCAGAGGTAAACAAAAATGGAAATGACAACTGTTGTCAATCTGACGTGATTCGAATTGAGGGGCTTCTCAATGGTCGAGTGATTGTAATAATTGTAATCCGTCACTCCCCAGGGGTATATAGTGGTGCCCGAAAAAATGGCCACCACTCCGTCTATGTATTCGTCAATGGTCAAACCTCCATGAGTCGATATTGAAGGGACCATCGACTCATGGAAATATCGAGATGTGGAATAGAAAATCCTCGGGAAGCTGTTTGAAGGGACCATCACAGTAGCCCAGAAAATATCTTTTATTGTGGTATAATTTGCTTCCATGAGTCGATATCGAGTCATAGAACATCGACACATGGAGGTTTGACTGTAGAATGGTTCACAGCCTAAGCCTACCACATATTTTTTTGTTGAAGGTGCTTTATTTTGAACCTTAGATGCCTTTCGCCATACTGATTTCAGAAAGTTAACTCCTAGTGTGCCGCTGGAAGCACGCACAAGGTGGGTGATTCATTTTCTACTATGTCTAGGATAGCATAACCTTTTAATATAATAAAGTAATAATAAAGATAAGAAAAATCTAAAGAGTAAATTGTTTCAAATCATATCATGAACACAGTCTGCAGTCGAGATGGGAAGGAAATCAACAGGTCCGTACAGAAAATAATGTAGAGTATGGCACTTTCATCAATTCAAGACCAAATTCCGAATATTATTCGGCTTAAATGCTGATCTCATAAAATTGAAATACGTTTAATCTCAGTGGAGTTTTTAAAAGCATAATTTAATGTGGTTTTCATATATTTTGATTGAACGTGTAACTGATTATACAGTGTCAACTCACTCACATAAACAAACATAGTACCACCTCGGCTCACCGACAGCGCTGCTAACAGTGTCGCCCGATTTCAGACTGTGTTGCCAGTCTTCTTGATAATGTGGTTTTCGCTTTTAGCTATGAAGGTTTTCTTCTAACCTGCGCTTAATGGGGAAACGTCATTAACAGTATAATGAAAAAATAAATTTCCTCATACTAATTTGCATGCAAACTTGAAACGGCTTGTGCTAAATCAGTTTTAATCCAAATGAGCTCAAATTTTCAGAGGACACTCAGAACATAATGAAGAATCAGATGAGCGCTGTGGAGCAAAATCGATTCTTTGAACCACCCTAATGGCCAGACTACCAGCCATTCCGTTACAATATTTCAATATTCAATAGTCAAATAACATGCATCCAGTATACCGCAATCAGGATCTTACTGGAATCAACCCTGATGTGCCGATGGCACTCCCTGAGCTTGTGCTTTGTAAGCGTTACACAGTCGCGGACACTTCGTGGTTTTGACATAGGACTTACGTCTTTCTTTACTATACTGGGTGTCATTTAGATTTTTGGAAATCCAAAGCGTTACGCTGAAAGGGAAGATTTCGAACGTTACTAGCGCCTTTATCTTTCGATGGATTTTGAAAATTTATATATCAATCGACTCGGGCACTCTCCCAATTTAATTTAAATTAAGATTATTAACGATAAGCTATTGAAAATTTCAATTCTTGTCAAAGCCACCAAAAATTGCATATGTAAACATTCCCGTGCATTCTAACGAGTGGTATCGGTTGCGATAGATACAATCGCTCGGAGTTCACGGCTAGAGGTCGATGATGGCTGAGGCAGCGATGGCAGTGGCGGTGAAGAAGAATGAAATTAGCACAGAGAGTTTTGGTCTGCTCATCCACGGAAACTGATTGGTTTGTTAAGTTGTGCTTGGTACTAAACAGCACGTACATTAAAACATGGTTATACATTAGAGTGATTCAAATTTTGACTTTTTTGCAATTAAGATTGGCAAGTCAGCGATGAGATCATACTACGGTAGGACCCACAGACCGTTCGCCACCGAAGGAAACCTCCCGTATGAATGGTTCTCACAGAACATCCGAAACAACTTCAAAATAAAATTGAATTGTTCATAAGCTTTTGGCTCCGTAGAGTTTTATATAAAACAACTGAACCTGTTAAATAAACGCAATGAATTAAACAAAATGAATTTCCCACGATTCAGTATTTGCTTAATATCTTTTCTTACGAGCATCAAATCGTTTCGCAACAAAGACAGCCTTATTTCCTTGTAAAATTTCCTATGTTGCCGATGTACTCATATGTTTTTAGAGCTGGAAGGGAAGCATTGGGGTACGGTTTTCCATGAAAGTGACTGTTTTCACAGTGATTTTCATACAAACTACAAACCGCGCGTGCTCACTCAATTAAATAATTTTTCGTAGACGTTTCAGCAGTACCTCCTCTATTTTAGTAGGGTTACTGCTCCTTGACTTGCTTATCATTGTTGGGATTTTTTCAGCAGTAGACACATATGTTAGTAAAAAGAAGCATCGAAATTGGTGCTGTATTTGTTTGTTTGGAAAACGGGACAGTACCCTAGAATGGCACATTTTGCCAAAGTCTGAAAACTTTATTAATAGAATTTTTAAACTTTAAATACTATCGTCAATAAGAAATACATAAATGCCCTACATTTGCTTGAGTAGAAAGCAATTATAATTATATATTTAATTGTTAGTTTTATTTCCAGAAGTTTTGAATAAACAAATAGCTAATAATTCTACACAGCATGGAAGTTGTCGTTTCCAATATAAATACCTATAATCAAACTCCATAAATCCAAAAGTTAATAGTTAAATGTAAATACGTTACGTTTATACAAGTCCTACGTCTACTCGCGGTTTTGTTAAAAACATTACCCATTGCTCGTTTTTTGTAAGTAAGTTTCCGTTTGTTCAGGTGAAAAATCCTTATTAGCTTTCGTATTCGTTTCTTCCGCTGCTGTTTGAACTTCCTCACGTGCACTAAAGTCCTCTAATTAGTTCATCCCTCTATCTTGTGGATTATTTATTTATATTTAACCAAACATTTTTTCCCTAATTATCCATTTTACTAAATTATCTATTACCAACTGAAGTTCGCTTTCAATATTCGACTAAATGTCCTTTCGACTAAATGTCTTTTCGACTAAATGTCTTTTCGACTAAATGTCCCTTCAACCAAATGTTCTTTCGACTAGATCTCATCCGACTCAACGAAATGTCGTTCGACGAACTGTCCCAAAGCCACTTAAATATGGTGTTGTTAGCTCTTTTAATGTTTCATCTTCAACAACTCGCTTTGAGAGACGTTTTCAAGCTTTTCCCATTATAATTTGTATGCATTGTGATCGAAACGAAAAACGATCAATTTTATACCAAATTAAAAAGTTAAAAACAAAAATTTTGAAAAAGATTTTAGAAACAAGTTTTAAATTGTTATATGGTTGGTTATTTTAAACCGAGAACAACTACTTTATGGTCACTCCTGACGGAATCCAAGTTTCAAAGTGCTCGCGTTTTCGGGGGCGCACCACTCGATACGGAAGCAACGCACAGCTGTCATTTTTGTTGATTTAGTTTTGCTGCGTCGCAGCATGCGTGAAAAAATAAAAATGACAGTTGTGCGTTGCTTCCTAATCGAGTGGTGTGCCCCCGAAAACGCGAGCACTTTGAAACTTGGATTCCGTCAGGAGTGACCTTATACTTTTTACACGAGCAGTACTTATTGAGGATCGAAGTGTGCCGCGTTTGCGATTGGATGCAAAATTATTTTGCTCCGTTGCTCCCGTCATTTTTTCATCGGATAATGGACTTTCCATTTTGGTTGAAATAACTTATTCATTTAGTCATCAATTGCTGTGTGCTGAAATTTCACAGAAGAAACAAAAATAACCATTGCCATTTGCACCGCTCTTTCACGTTGATACAGTTCCAAACTGTATTTTGTCTCCTACAGACTTATCCTTTACGATCATTATTCAACGAAGAACCTCATATTGAACAAAGTTCTTCTATTATATATTTAATTAATACATATATAGTTTACATATTTCAAAAATTTCATGTACAATCAACGGATGGAGGCACCTTAAGATCGCATGAAGGGATTTTAGGTCACACCAACACTACGAAAAGGCCCTTAGAGCGAATTTAGAGTCATGACAATCTTTCGGTTGTAGGACAAAAGGTCGAAGGTTAAAAGGTTGAAGGACAAAAGGTCGAAGGTCGAAAGGACAAAAGTTCGAAGGGTCAAAATGTCGAAGGGACAAAAGGTCGAAACAAAAAACCTGTGTCAAAAGTTCGAAATGAAGAAAGACCCTTCTTTTTTCTTCCTTCTTTATCATTTTGTCTCCCTTTCAACCTCTATTTTCTTTCTTCTTTCTTTTAACTTCTTCCTTCTTCCTTCTTACTTCATATGTTTCTTTCCTTACATTCTTCTTCCTTTTTTTTCTTCTTACTTACTTCTTTCTTCCTTCCTCCCATATTTCATTTTCCTTATTTCTCTTTCTTCTTTCTTTCTTCACTATTTTTGCCTTCTTTCTTTCTTCCGTCTTTCTCCCTTCTTTTTATTTTTTCTTCCTTCTTTCTCCCTTCTTTCTTCCTTCTTTCTTCTTTATTTCTTCCTTTTTTTTCCTTCTTTCTTACATTTCACTTCCGTATTTTTGTTTCGTCCTTCCCTGTTACTTGCTTCTTCTGTCTACCTTCTTTTTTGTTTCCTTGTGTCTTCCTTCCTTCTTCTACTTTCCTTCTAACTTCTTTCTTCATTCTAACTTCTTTCTTCCTTCTTTTTTTCTTCTTCCTTTCTTCCGCCTTTTTTATTTTTGTTTCTTTTTTCTTTCTACCTTCTTTCTTACTTATTTCGTTCTTCCATCTTTCTTCATTATTTCTTCCTCCGTTTTCCCTTCTTACATCTTTTTTCCTTATTTTTTCCTCTTTTCTTCCTTCTTTCTTATTTCTTTCTTCTCTCTTTCTTCATTCTTTCTCTCTTCTTTCTTTCTTCTTCTTGTTTCATTTCTTTCTGCTTGTTTTTTTATTTCTTCTTTCTTTTTCCTTCTTCATTCATTTATTCTCTTTTGCTTCTCTTTCCTTTTTTCTTCTTTCATCCTTCTTTATCCCTTCTTTTTTTTCTTTCTTCTTTTCTTCCTTCTTTCTTCTTCTTGTCTTCCTTGTTCCTTATTTCTTTTCTATTTTCCCATTCCCTATTACTTGCTTATCTCTTTTTTGCATACTTATGTCTTCTCTCCTTCTTCTTTCTTCCTTCGTCCTTCTTTTTCCCTTCTTCAATCTTCCTTCTTCTTTCTTTCTTTTTTGTTCTTTTTTCTTCCTATGTTCTTCTTAAATCTTATTTTTTCTTTTTAACCGTATATTTTTCCTCCCTCCTTTTTTCTACTTTTTCATTTCTCATTTTTATCGTTCCTTATATCACATTTCTCACTTGTCACTTTCTACTTCTCATTTCTTCCTTTTTACTTTTCACTTCTCACTTCTCACTACTCATTATTCACTATTCACTTTTCAGTTCTCTACTCACTTCTCATTTCTCACTTATAAATTTTCACTTCTCACTTTTCTCCTCTCATTTACTGATTGTAAATTGTTTGTGATTGTTTGCTCTCGCAAAGGACGAACAATTAAAAATTGGAGTAACTTCGTATTTTTTCGAAACGAAAAGCATCGTTGTTATAATAACGTGTTATTGCACGCACAAAATAATTTTTATTCAGACATTTTAATTCAAAGATTAAAAAAGTTAAGAAACGTTTTAGGAGATGTCTCGTCGGCTTCTATCAAAGCGAGAATCACGTCAACATTTTCCCACACATTCCTTAATTTACCTGCATTCGGACACGGCCGGCGCTGGTATTGCTTAATTCCTGGTCACCAGTTTTTACACATTGAGGATGATGTTAGTCCCAAACATCATCTGTTGGTTCTTTGTGTAATTACAGCTGACCTAGCAATAACAGAGGAGCAACCGGGGGCGGTCAATCATGCTCATGCTTATGCTTTACACGTAGTAGTACTTATTTTTTAAATATATATAAAGTGTCATGGTTTCAATTACGGAGGAAATGTGAATATTTATAAAATAAGAGAAAATATGATCAATGTTCCTTCGAATTACGGTACTAATGAAATATAATTTATAATAGAATCTATTACGAAAAACATATTAACAAAAACATGCCGTGTAATAAATTTGATACTTGACGAATTAGTTATTAGATGGTGATGCCAATAGACAACATGGAACAACAACTTAGAATAAGTACTCGTCGATAGAAACCATTTTCCGCACTCGCCAGTATACATATGAGAAAATCAAAAAACCTTCCTTTGCCAGCTAAACAAGATCAGTTCCCAGCCTGATGCTTTTTGCTTCCATTCTCAACTGGATCTTTTGCCTATATTTTTATCATAGTTTGGAAGGATGACTTTAGCATTTCCATTCCATGTTTAAATGCTCCAACTTCACGCAGAAGTAATACGCTCTTCTCATTAAATAAAATTTATCTGTGCATTGAATAAAAAACAATTCATTTCACAGAAATCCTGTCCACGAAGTCTATATTCACTCTCATACCGACATTCCTTCTTCATTCGTACAGTCGGTAAATCAATATAATCTATTAATTAAAATATGCTTAATCCCACCTTGATTATGCACAATCATGTCGTTATTGATTTATTCATTTAGATCGTTAATAAAACACACGTTACGAATCGCAAATCGGTTTTGGTTGGTGGTGCTTCGAACCTGAAGTTATTCGTTGCCTGCTGCTAAGCACTCTCGCTCGATTACCACCACTACTGACTGCAGGCTCACATTACAACGGCTGGCGCTCACAGCCGTATGATTTGAGAACATTATTCATGCACATTGGCGGAATATACATTTGCGCACGCCGGATCGATCGCTCCTCCTTAGTCCCCCGCGTACCGATCGTTCAATTTTAATTAACTAATAATAAATGCAGTTATTCACAATCCATAATAATTTAATTCACACTCTACAAGCACCGTTCAAGAAGGGTTAAGAGCAGAAAAAATGCCCCCAGCTATGTTTTTCTATGACACAGTGCCCGGACATCTGAGCAGAATAAGAATAAAACCACTTAACATAATAAGAATAAAACCATTAAAGGGTCATTTTGCCGAATGGGACATTTGGCCGAAAGGGTCGTTTGGCCGAAAGGGTCATTATGCCGAAAGGGTCACTAGGCCGAAAGGGTCATTAGGTCGAAAGGGTCATTAGGCCGAAAAGGTCATTTGACCGAAAGAATCATTTGGCCGAATAGATCATTTGAATAGTAAGAAACTAGGAATGAGAAGAGAGACGTCTCCCTTCTCACTCTTCATTTTGATCTTCTCACTGTAAAAAGTGAAAAGCGCGCAATGAGTAGTGAGTCGTCTCACTTCCCACTCCGCACTACTTACTTTTTACAGTGAGACGTGAGAAATGAGGAGTGAGAAGTGAGACGTTTCACTTCTCACTTCTCATTTCTCACTTCACGAGAAGAGAAAAATGAAAAGTGAGAAGAGAGACGTCTCACTTCTCACTATTCATTTTTATCTTCTCACTGTAAAAAGTGAGAAGCGCGAAATAAGTAGTGAGACGCCTCACTACTCATTTCGCGCTTCTCACTTTTTACAGTGAGAAGATAAAAATGAATAGTGAGAAGGGAGATGTCTCTCTTCTCATTCCTAGTTTCTCACTTTTCAAATGATCTGTTCGGCCAAAAGACCCTTTCGACCTAATGACCCTTTCGGTCAAACGACCCTTTCGGCCAAATGACCCTTTCGCCCAAATTATCCTTTCGGCCAAAAGACCCTTTCGGCCTAAAGACCCTTTCGGCCAAACGACCGTTTTGGCCTAATGACCCTTTTGGCCCAATGACCCTTTCGGCCAAACGACCCTTTCAGCCAAACGACCCTTTCAGCCAAACGACTCTTTCGGCCAAATGAACCATTCGGCCAAATGATTTTCGGCCTAAAGGTCTGGTCAGCCAAATGATATATACGGCCAAACAACTTTCGGCCCAGTGGCATTTGGCCGAAACTGTCGTTTGGCCTAAAGGGTCATTTGGCCGAAAGGTTAATTTGGCCGAATGGGTCATTTGACCGAAGGTTCGTTTGGCCAAAAGGGTCGTTTGGCCGAAAGGGTCATTAGGCCGAAAGGGTCATTAGGCTGAAACGGTCATTTGGCCGAAAGGGTCGTTTGGCCGAAAGGGTTATTTGGCTGAATAGGATACTTGGCCGAATAGGTCATTTGAAAAGTGAAAAATTAGGAATGAGAAGAGAGACTTCTCTCTTCTCACTCTTCATTTTTCTCTTCTCACTTTGAAAGGCGAAATGGGTAGTGAGACGTCTCACTACCCACAGTGAGACGTGGGCAATGAGGAGTGAGAAGTGAGACGAGAGAAATGAGAAGTAAGAAGTTAGACGTCTCACTTCTCACTCCTCATTGCTCACTTCTCGCTGTCAAAAGTGAGAAGAGAAAAATTAAGAGTGAGAAGAGAGACGTTTTACTTCTCACTCCTCTTTTATCATTTCTCGTTGTAAAAATTGAGAAACGCGAAGTGAGTGGTGAGACGTCTGACTACTCACTTCGTGCTCCTCATTTTTTACAGTGAGAAGTGAGAAATGAGCAATGAGAATTGAGACGTCTCTCTTCTTACTCCTAATTTCCCACTTTTCAAATGATCTATTCTGCCAAATGTCTTATTTGGCCAATTGACCTTCTCGGTCAAACGACCCTTTCGGCCAAATGACCCTTTCACCCAAATGGTCCTTTTGGCCGAACGGCCAAACAACTTTCGGCCTAGTGGCATTCGGCCAAACAACCCTTCCCCATTTTTCTCAGTCACTGAGTAGGTGAAGGTGAGCATGAAGGGCTGTGGAACAGTGATCTTCTTTCCTTACTAACACTACTATGTATTAGAATCTTAATAGCTCTAACGGAACGAGCATGGTATATGATCTAAATTTAATAGTAGTTTGTGCAACTAGTTGCAAAAAGATGATTTTTTCAGCACGAGTTGTACGTTTATCCAACGAGGCTTGCCGAGTTGGATAAATACTACGAGTGCTGAAAAAATCGAGTTTTGCAACGAGTTGCACACGCTATTTTTTGCAATGACGATGATGCAATGACGATATGATAAATCTGTACCAAAATGGTACAATTTTATTTACTTCACTTGATCAATCTTGCCAAAATATCATGCTGCTACTGGAAACAAACATATTCCATGTTATCGTGCCACATTGTATGCTCGACAGACCATAAAACGATAGACAAACCTGCCTTTGGAGAATTTGATGTCATGCCCATTAAATTATTTCATTTATTATGTGACATGGAGAATACACTATTTAAACACTCACCCAAGCTAATTGAGCTAAATGTGATCTTGTAACAACTGTTCTAAGGCTGGTTTTTCATTATAGCACCCAAATGAGTGCTATAATGGATTTTATGCAACCCATTTGAGTTGCATAATGTTCATTAAAGCACCGATTTCATTGGTATGGAAAAGTAGGCCGTTTCATCACTCAAATGTCAACTGTAAACCAGGTATTATAATCAGGAATTGCAAAAATGATATTTTAAATGACAAACATTTACACTATTTTGAGCAAACATTTAGAATTATCGCATTTCACATGACCGAATATTTATAGCAAGTGTGATGTGTATCATGTTTGCTCATGTGTCATGTGAAGACAATTTGTTATTCTACTAATATTCCCATCTTCGGACACTGTACACCGTGATGGAGTGGCGTCAGCAGAGCCGGCGCCCATTCCATAACCGTGCGTGCCACAATGGGAGATAATGCTTACTTCCAATCCAGTCGCATGTTCAAAACCTACCAACATTATAAATAATGATTATTTATTCGCAACACACACATCTCCATTCCGCAATTGATCCATAAACCATCTAATGCATTTGCCCCACCGACCGACCGACCAACGAGTTATGGGTTTTTGTATTAAATGGACTTGGGGTTTTAATGCAACTGGCTCTCACCTACCACTCCAAACCACTCTTTCGGATGACACAGCCAGCCATAGTCTGCAAGCTACACCTTTTCATTGTGAACAACTCCATTGAAAGTCCCCTTCTCCGTACCCACTTCAATGCAGTGGAGAAAAGTCATACATTGTGATGATCGAGAATAATAAAACATTAAATAGAATTGCTTGAATTACAATGAATATGCAGATTTTGCGAAAAAAAAAAGTTTGCATTGCTTCGACACGAGTATTGAAAATGCTTGTGTGAATGGAAATAAACGTCAACCGATTTGCATGGGATCTAGACGTGTCGATGACTTACGGATTGATGTCACTGGTGGAAATGTGCATTTAGAGAAGAGAAGCGATTCTTTCTTTGAAAAATCTGCATAGTGAATTTGATTAAGTAAAAATGGTTGTGCTATTTTTGTGAATGCAGTGTTTTATAATCGCAATTTACGTTCAGGGGTTTCGCTTCTTTTTTTTCAATTCCTGTTTTTATTTTTTTCAACTTTTCGAAAAAAATTATATTAATTTATCATATCAAATCAACCGCATTTTGCGACACATTGAAACAACTGAACTGAATGAATTATAATTCTCCTAATCCACTTTGGTCGACATAATATCAATATCGACCATCACAAATTAACTCACCATTACAATAAATCGCAATGGAAACTGCCCAGATGCAACGAAATTTACGACGCATATCATCTTCCATTGGGAAAGAGCGTTTCATTATACAGATTCCTCCGCATAATCGTTCCGAGGTATTAAGGTCCTATTGGAGCCGCATCGCAATGACAGATGTAAAGTCACACGAGCTCGCTACCACACGGGACTCCCCAGCGAGGCGCGAGAATCACGGTGCTCGCTGAAGTGGAACTTCCAACATTGATGTGGAATAATTTTCGGATTCGTCACGGTCCACCACCAGTCGCCGCCACGCGGATGGGAATCGATTCGGCTTGTTTGCTTTTCAGGGCGGTTTTACATGAAATTTGAATAAAACACATCCAATAATGGGTGCCCATTGGGTCGGTATTGGGAAAGTCGATATTTTAAACTCTTTTTAAGAACGATTCCAGCGCACACAGGAGACATCATTCCATTCAAATGCATCGATTATGCGAGGGATGCGGGGAAGGTGGATCCAGTTACATCAACAGATAGTAAAGTGACGTTTGATTTTAATAAATTTCAATAAAAAGCATTCGGTTAATGGTCATTGAATTCTGTACGATTAATATGTTGACTCAGTTCTACATATCTTTGTTTTCAATCATGCGATAAACAGTGGACCAATAATGAATAGTACAGCACGCTTTGGAAATTGGTGTATTAAATAATATAGTTGATATTGAA
Source organism: Armigeres subalbatus (assembly GCF_024139115.2). NCBI lineage: Eukaryota > Metazoa > Arthropoda > Insecta > Diptera > Culicidae > Armigeres > Armigeres subalbatus. Next base: position 273,010,246 of record NC_085141.1, read on the forward strand.
ATCGGATTTTAAATCTCGTACAGGTCGTATACGGGTAAAAATCCGTTCCCGGAAATGAGAAAATAATTCATGATTTCATGACTCCAATACACCATGAATATAAATCATGATTTCATGATTTATTTTCGCGTAACGCAACCAATGCGTTACGATTTGGTTGTTGAGATCGAAAAATAAAAAAAAAGTTCAACAGGGGTTTTGAACTCGAGTACACCAAGTGAGAGTCCGGCGTGCTACCTTTCAGCCGTTCTCATTTCTTGGGAAGGGAGTTTTCGAAGTATAACCGGTTATGCATTTTGTCGACTGTTGAAGATTGCGCAGTACCATGAATAATGTTCCTGAAATCATGAATTATAATCATGATTTTTTATTCTTGATTGTGGGTATGCATTTGTTTTCGTGTACATTACCGTATCGAATCCTGCATCATTCTTTCGTAGACCATATATTATGATTGGTAAGCCCTCCTTAACCGTGCGGTAAGACGCGTGGCTACAAAGCAAGACCACGCTGAGGGTGGCTGGGTTCGATTCCCGGTGCCGGTCTAGGCAATTTTCTGATTGGAAATTGTCTCGACTTCCCTGGGCATAAAAGTATCATCGTGCTAGCCTCATGATATACGAATGCAAAAATGGTAACCTGGCTTAGAAACCTCGCAGTTAATAACTGTGGAAGTGCTTAAGGTCACTCCTGACGGAATCCAAGTTTAAAAGTGCTCGCGTTTTCGGGGGAACACCACTCGATACGGAAGCAACGCACAACTGTCATTCTTATCATTTCACGCATGCTGCGACGCAGCAAAGCAAAATCAACAAAAATGACAGTTGTGCGCCGCCTCTGAATCGAGTGGTGTGCCCCGAAAACGCGAGCACTTTGGAACTTGGATTCCGTCAGGAGTGACCTTAATGAACACTAAGCTGGCAGCTTTATCCCAGTGTGGGGATGTAATGCCAATAAGAAGAAGAAGATATTATGATTACGGTCATTTCTGATAATTATAAATACACATTGTTTGACTACTATCCGATAATTAGTTTTAGTTTACTATTCTATATTTACTTTAATATAGTATCGAGTTCTACAGAATGGTTATAGATTGTTCATGTTTTAGATTTATTGTTCCGCCAAGGGAAAAATAATTTTCTAAACAGTACACTTATAAATAAAATCCGAGCTGTCGGCTGTATGCATCATTTTAAATTTTTTTCCTATTTTTAAATTTTGGAATTTTTGATTTTTTGAATTTTTGAATTTTTGAATTTTTGAATTTTTGAATTTTAAGAATTTTAAGATCTTTGAATCTTTGAATCCTCAGTAAACGATCACACCTCTATGTGAATAGACGCGTGTGTTCACTCGCAGTTTTACATTGGTGCTGTTATAAACGTGCACGAAATTAATTACCGGCGGTAGCAATGACTGGCATAGTCCAAGTGAAAAACATGCTGGCGTTTTCCTTTCTTGAATCCTTAAATCTTTGAGTCTTTGAATCTTTGAATCTTTGAATCTTGGAATCTTGAAATCTTCGAATCTTTTTCAACTGAGATAAAAAATATTTAATCTTTGATATTTGAATCTTTGAATCTTTGAATCTTTTTCAACTGAGATAAAAAATATTTAATCTTTGATACAGTCAAACCTCCATGAGTCGATATTGAAGGGACCATCGACTCATGGAAATATCGAGATGTGGAATAGAAAATCCTCGGGAAGCTGTTTGAAGGGACCATCACAGTAGCCCAGAAAATATTTTTTAATATGGCATAATTTGCTTCCATGAGTCGATATCGAGTCATAGAACATCGACTCATGGAGGTTTAACTGTATTTGAATCTTTGAATCTTTGAAACCTTGAATCTTTCAATCTTTGAAACCTTGAATCTTTGAATCTTTGAAACTTTGAATCATTGAAACTTTGAATCTGTGAATCTTTGAATCTTCGAATCTTTTGAATCTTTGAATCTTTCAACCTTTGAATTTTTGAATCTTTGAATCTTTGAATCTTTGAATCTTTGTATCTTTGAATCTTTGAAACTTTGAATCTTTGAACCTTTGATTCTTTGAATCTTTGAATCTTTGAATATTTGAATCTTTGAATCTTTGAATCTTCGAATCTTTGAATCTTTGAATCTTTGAATCTTTGAATCTTTGAATTTGAACCTTTGATTCTTTGAATCTTTGAATCTTTGAATCTTTTTCAACTGAGATAAAAAATATTTAATCTTTGATATTTGAATCTTTGAATCTTTGAATCTTTGAATCTTTAAATCTTTGAATCTTGGATTCTTTGAATCTTTGAATCTTTGAATCTTTGAATCTTTGAATCTTTGAATCTTTGAATCTTTTGAATCTTTGAATCTTTCAACCTTTGAATCTTTGAATCTTTGAATCTTTGAACCTTTGAATCTTTGAATCTTTGAATCTTTGAATCTTTGCATCTTTGAATCTTTGAATCTTTGAATCTTTGGAATCTTTGAAACCTTGTATCTTTGAATCTTTGAATCTTTGAACCTTTGATTCTTTGAATCTTTGAATCTTTGAATCTTTGAATCTTTGAATCTTTGAATCTTTGAATCTTTGAATCTTTGAATCTTTGAATCTTTGGTATCTTTGAATCTTTGAATCTTTGAATCTTTGAATCTTTGAATCTTTGAATCTTTGAATCTTTGAATCTTTGAATCTTTGAATCTTTGAATCTTTGAATCTTTGAATCTTTGAATCTTTGAATCTTTGAATCTTTGAATCTTTGAATCTTTGAATCTTTGAATCTTTGAATCTTTGAATCTTTGAATCCTTGAATCTTTGAATCTTTGAATCTTTGAATCTTTGAATCTTTGAATCTTTGAATCTTTGAATCTTTGAATCTTTGAATTTTTTAGTTTTTGAATTTTAGAATTCTCAAATTTTGGAATCTTTGAATTTTGAATTTTTTGAGTTTTGAATTTTTTGAATTTTTAAATTTATAAATTTTTGAATTTTTAAATTTTTAATTTTTAATTTTTAAATTTTTAAATTTTTAAATTTTTGAATTTTTGAATTTTTGAATTTTTGAATTTTTGAATTTTTGAATTTTTGAATTTTTAAATTTTTGAATTTTTGAATTTTTGAATTTTTGAATTTTTGAATTTTTGAATTTTTGAATTTTTGAATTTTTGAATTTTTGAATTTTTGAATTTTTGAATTTTTGAATTTTTGAATTTTTGAATTTTTGAATTTTTGAATTTTTGAATTTTTGAATTTTGAATTTTTGAATTTTTTAATTTTTGAATTTTTGAATTTTTGAATTTTTGAATTTTTGAATTTTTGAATTTTTGAATTTTTGAATTTTTGAATTTTTGAATTTTTGAATTTTTGAATTTTTGAATTTTTGAATTTTTGAATTTTTGAATTTTTGAATCTTTGAATCTTTGAATCTTTGAATCTTTGAATCTTTGAATCTTTGAATCTTTGAATCTTTGAATCCTTGAATCTTTGAATCTTTGAATCTTTGAATCTTTGAATCTTTGAATCTTTGAATCTTTGAATCTTTGAATCTTTGAATCTTTGAATCTTTGAATCTTTGAATCTTTGAATCTTTGAATCTTTGAATCTTTGAATCTTTGAATCTTTGAATCTTTGAATCTTTGAATCTTTGAATCTTTGAATCTTTGAATCTTTCAATTTTTGAGTTTTTGAATTTTTGAATTTTTGAATTTTTAAATCTTTGAATATTTGAATTTTCGAATTTTTTAGTTTTTGAATTTTAGAATTCTCAAATTTTGGAATCTTTGAATTTTGAATTTTTTTGAGTTTTGAATTTTTTGAATTTTTAAATTTATAAATTTTTGAATTTTTGAATTTTTGAATTTTTAAATTTTTGAATTTTTAAATTTTTGAATTTTTGAATTTTTGAATTTTTGAATTTTTGAATTTTTGAATTTTTGAATTTTTGAATGTTTGAATTTTTGAATTTTGAATTTTTGAATTTTGAATTTTTGAATTTTGAATTTTGAATTTTTGAATTTTGAATTTTTGAATTTTTGAATTTTTGAATTTTGAATTTTTGAATTTTTGAATTTTTGAATTTTGAATTTTTGAATTTTTTGAATTTTGAATTTTGAATTTTTGAATTTTTGAATTTTGAATTTTGAATTTTTGAATTTTGAATTTTTGAATTTTGAATTTTGAATTTTTGGATTTTTGAATTTTTGAATTTTTGAATTTTGAATTTTGAATTTTGAATTTTTGAATTTTTGAATTTTTGAATTTTTGAATTTTTGAATTTTTGAATTTTAGAATTTTAGAATTTTTGAATTTTTGAATTTTTGAATTTTTGAATTTTTGAATTTTTGAATTTTTGAATTTTTGAACTTTTGAATTTTTAAAGTTTTGAATTTTTGAGTTTTTGAATTTTTGAATTTTTGAATTTTTGAATTTTTGAATTTTTGAATTTTAAAATTTTTAAATTTTTGAATTCTTGAATTTTTGAGATTTTGTGAATTTTGAATTTTGAATTTTGAATTTTGAATTTTGAATTTTGAATTTTTGAATTTTTGAATTTTTGAATTTTTGAATTTTTGAATTTTTGAATTTTTGAATTTTTGAATTTTTGAATTTTTGAATTTTTGAATTTTTGAATTTTTGAATTTTTGAATTTTTGAATTTTTGAATTTTTGACTAAGTAAAAAACAACGCGGTCATAGGGGGAAGATGGCCCCCACTGATTCACGAATTTAGGAGTGATTTTACGTGCATCGGCAAGTTTTCAAATGAGATAAAAAATATTTCCTGTAGAATCCGAAAAAATCTTCCATATGATTTGAATTTTTGAATATTTGTTCAATTAGATACCTTTTTTTTACATGAAATGCCATTAATGTGTCATCAAATGGGCTCTAGTTAATTGTAACAACCATCACAGTATAATGATGCGTTGTAATGCGCTCAACCTTCGTCATTACTATTAATGTGGTCCACAAGGCACGATTATCAGTGCACGTATACGATCCAATGAGACCAATTTACGTAGTGGTAGAGTCACATAACTGATACAGGACCTCCTAGTAGTTTCGGTTTTCCCACCGTTTTGAAGTCGATTTCCATTCCACTAAACCAAAATTGATATGTTTATTGCTTTCGATTATCCGACCGACTCTCTCATACTTTGAATAGGATAGACTGATAAAGTTTATAAAAAATGTGTTTTATTAGCTACAGAACTCACCACTGAGAAAGAGTTCACTATACGTCAGTTTACCATACAGTACCAGCATGCGGACGCTCTCGAACAGTGAGAAATCGAGATCCCGGAGGAACGGTTCGTGACGAGTGAGCGGACAGCCACGGAAGCCACAGGCGCCACGCCAGATGGATCACGCCTCGTTAAACCCACACACGCGAACTGACCAACCAGCTTCAAGTAAGCGCAACCGACCACGGACACGAACGGACGACAGAAAGCGAGCGAGAGAACAGCATCCAAAGTAACAGCAAGTCTGTTCAAAGCGCTGGAAGCGCGTTCTTCCATTAAAGGTATGACACGCGAGACCGCATGTATTTGCGGGGTTAATCCTTACTGCTTGCTGACCTGACCAGATTTGCCGGGCTGGATCTCAATCGAATGCAGAAGAATAATGACGAGAAGGTGCGATTTAACGAGTCCGTTTCCCTTCAGGATAAAGCACGGCGAACGATGCAATTGCCTCCTATAGTATAGAGAATTGGAAGAGTAAAGGGTAACTATACTTATTCACGACAGAAGTTCAATTCGTGAAAAAAATATAGTTCCTGTTCCATACCTCCAATAAAATAATTTATAATTTTATAGCTTGCTTACGAGAGAGCGAAAGCTTTTTTCATCTCATTTGAACAGTTCTTACCCTATCTAAAAGCTTATTATATTAATTTGCTTTCATATAGTCTTGATTTTCCAATCAAGTTGTATGCAGCCATCGTTTATTCAGTGCCAATTCTATTTTCTGATGTATCCATTCCACTCGTTGATGACAAGCATCTACGGTGAAGCGCGAGCCAAGATACGATTACTGTCCTATAGTAGAATCAACAAGGCCAGGATTAAGTTCTAGGCAAGGATAATTAAACTGTTTTAATCCGCCAGCCAATCTCGCTCATTGCTTTAAACCCAGATCATCCATACGACGATGGCAAACGATGAGAATGTCGATGACGACGTGCGCGTCGACGTTGCGGTTGCCGTCATCGAAGTCTGCACCACGGTTGGCTGGAAGATGTGCAACCGCAACTGCATCCAGGTATGGTTCATTTGCGTTTCAATAGTAGGAGCAGTAAGTGGGTCCAAGCTTTTGCCATTCGTTCCAGTTAATTTAAGGTGCGATTAATCTTGGTCTTCCGCTGATTCGATTCTTGCGAATATTCACGAACTGTCTCGCTCTGCTCCTGCGAACCATACACTTTGATGTTCATAGAAATCCAAACAATTTAGACCAAGTGTGGATTTGTAATTGATTTCTGGCTTAGTGGCAAACGTTCAATAGTATTTCGGTTGGGAAAATCGAATGATATTAAACGAAGGCCTATAATTGAAATGGAATAGACCGTACAATTGAACTAGATCACAGGTTCTGTACTCAGCAAATTGCCGTAAAACTATCCATATAATTATGCACTTGAAAAGTGACATTTAAATTCATATATATTGGTCACGAGGTTGTCAGTTACAAATGAAGCAAACACATTCCTCAATTCTGCGCATCACCATGTTGAAGAGTGAGAGTGAGTACCCGAGTTGGCACAAATGATACGTTGTATCTATTTTAATTCTATATTTTGAGCTCAATATGGGCTTGGAGTCCATTTTTTTTATTTTAATTTCGGAATGAAGTTTTATGTATTTGAATTTAACATTAAAATGTATGTATGGATAAAAGTTTTAGCTTTAGTCCACGTTTTGATTTGATTTCAGGTTGAACGACTGATCCTAAACCGATTTGTACCACTATTTGAATTTGAGTTGTTTTTAATTTAAACTCAGCGACTCGGACTCTGCCATTTGGTTTTGGATCTATATTTGAATTTTTACGAATATACCTACTCTATAGAGATTATGTTTCTAATTTGAAGATGGATTTGTATTTGAGTTAAGGTTATGAGTTGATTTTTTGTGTGATTTTTAATTGCACTTTGAATTACGGTTTTAATTTCTTATGGAAATCGGTTTGAAATACATATGTTTAACCAATTTTGAATTTGGATTAAATTTACCTGCCTAGTATTTTTTCAATATTCCAAACCATGATTTGAAATTGTATTTATGGTTGATTTGAGACATTGTTTGAATTAAAGTTTTGCATTTGAAATTCCCCACCATATCCAACAAAACTCTTCCGCACGCCTATCTGATCCACCGGAGCTTCGTCCAGCAAATCGAACTGCCAAAGGTGGAACGAAACAGTCCAGTGCTTGACTGGCCACGCGCGTGGCGAAATATTGGGATAAAAAAGCCTCATCACAGCGATCCCAACTTTACCTGCTGGTGAATGGGATAATCGAACGTCGGAAGCTTCTGCACGTGATGCAACGGGTGGCGGACGAGAACTGTCAACACTGTGACATACAGGTACCTAAAACGCTGCAGCACAAGTTCTGTAGCTGCACTCGTGTTGGCCCGGCCTGGACGGTCCTACAGCAGAGGCTAGCCGGCTACACGAATGGTTAGAGGCGACTGTCGTTCGAGGACCTCACGAGACCTGTTTTGCCAGGAATTGAAAGAGCTGCGCGAATGAAAACTCTCCGCTTGTTTGTGAAGTACATCGGCTTTGTTAACGAGTGTAACGATAGAATTGATGTTTTAAGGTCTGTCTTTAAGGTCTGAGGGAAAGGTTTTCCGTGGTAGCACTCTCTGAGAGAGAAAATTGCCCAATTTAGCCCGCCAGAATGACGCAGTCAGTGTCGCCAAAATTATTTCATCATTATGCAGTTTACAATTGCTTTAGAATTTGCCGTAAACGGAGAACAAGGAAGAAATTCCCGGAGGAACTTCCGGAGGAGCTTCCGAAGGAATTCCCGGAGAAGCTTCCGGAGGAATTCCCGGAGGAGCTTCTGAAAGAATTCCTGGGAAAGCATCTGGAGGAATTCACAGAGGAACTGTGGAACTTCCGGAGGAATTAAAGGGACAATTTCCGGAGGAAGTTCTGGTGGAATTCCTGGGGGAGCTTACGAAGAAATTCGCGGTAGAACTTCCCGGCGGAACTTCCGGAGGAATTATTGGGAGAACTTCCGGAGGAGTTCCCGGAGAAAATTCTGGGGAAACTTCCTGAGAAACTTACGGAACTTCCGGAAGAACTTCCGAAAGAATTTCCGGATGAACTTCCGGAGGAATTCCCGGAGGAACTTCCGGAGGAATTCCCGGAGGAACTTTCGGAGGAATTCCCGGAGGAACTTTCGGAGGAATTCCCGGAGGAACTTTCGGAGGAATTCGGAGGAACTTCGGAGGAATTCCCGGAGGAACTTCCGGAGGAATTGGAGGAACTTCGGAGGAATTCCGGAGGAACTTCGGAGGAATTCCCGGAGGAACTTCCGGAGGAATTCCCGGAGGAACTTCGGAGGAATTCCGGAGGAACTTCCGTAGGAATTCCGGAGGAACTTCCGGAGGAATTCCGGAGGAACTTCCGGAGGAATTCCGGAGGAACTTCCGGAGGAATTCCCGGAGGAACTTCCGGAGGAATTGGAGGAACTTCCGGAGGAATTCGGAGGAACTTCGGAGGAATTCCCGGAGGAACTTCCGGAGGAATTCCCGGAGGAACTTCCGGAGGAATTCCCGGAGGAACTTCGGAGGAATTCCCGGAGGAACTTCGGAGGAATTCGGAGGAACTTCGGAGGAATTCGGAGGAACTTCCGGAGGAATTCCGGAGGAACTTCGGAGGAATTCCCGGAGGAACTTCGGAGGAATTCCCGGAGGAACTTCGGAGGAATTCCCGGAGGAACTTCCGGAGGAATTGGAGGAACTTCGGAGGAATTCGGAGGAACTTCCGGAGGAATTCGGAGGAACTTCGGAGGAATTCGGAGGAACTTCGGAGGAATTCCCGGAGGAACTTCCGGAGGAATTCGGAGGAACTTTCGGAGGAATTCCCGGAGGAACTTCGGAGGAATTCCCGGAGGAACTTCCGGAGGAATTCTGGAGGAACTTCCGGAGGAATTCGGAGGAACTTCCGGAGGAATTCCCGGAGGAACTTCGGAGGAATTCCCGAGGAACTTCCGGAGGAATTCCCGGAGGAACTTCGGAGGAATTCCCGGAGGAACTTCCGGAGGAATTCGGAGGAACTTCGGAGGAATTCCCGGAGGAACTTCGGAGGAATTCCAGGAGGAACTTCGGAGGAATTCCTGGGGGAGCTTCCGGAGAAGTTCCTGGAGAAACTTCCGGAACTTCCGGAAGAACTTCTGAAGGAATTCCCGGAGGAACTTCCGGAGGAATTCCCGGAGGAATTTCCGGAGGAATTCCCGGAGGAATTCCCGGAGGAACTTCCGGAGGAATTCCTGGAGGAACTTCCGGAGGAATTCCTGGAGGAACTTCCGGAGGAAATCCCGGAGGAACTTCCGGAGGAATTCCCGGAGGAACTTCCGGAGGAATTCCCGGAGGAACTTCCGGAGGAATTCCCGGAGGAACTTCCGGAGGAATTCCCGGAGGAACTTCCGGAGGAATTCCCGGAGGAACTTCGGAGGAATTCGGAGGAACTTCCGGAGGAATTCGGAGGAACTTCCGGAGGAATTCCTGGAGGAACTTCCGGAGGAATTCCCGAAGGAGCTTCCAGAGGAACTGCCTGTGGAACTTCCGGAGGAATTAGTGGGAGAACTTCCGGAGGAATTCCTGGGGGAGCTTCCGGAGAAGTTCCTGGAGAAACTTCCGGAACTTCCGGAAGAACTTCTGAAGGAATTCCCGGAGGAGCTTCCGGAGGAATTCCCGGAGGAATTTCCGGAGGAATTCCCGGAGGAACTTCCGGAGGAATTTCCGGAGGAATTCCCGGAGGAATTCCCGGAGGACCTACCGGAGGAATTCCCGGAGGACCTACCGGAGGAATTCCTGAAAGAACTTACGGAGGAATTCCCGGAGGAACTTCCGGAGGAATTCCCGGAGGAACTTCCGGAGGAATTCCCGGAGGAACTTCCGGAGGAATTCCCGGAGGAACTTCGGAGGAATTCGGAGGAACTTCGGAGGAATTCCCGGAGGAACTTCGGAGGAATTCCCGGAGGAACTTCCGGAGGAATTCGGAGGAACTTCGGAGGAATTCGGAGGAACTTCCGGAGGAATTCGGAGGAACTTCGGAGGAATTCCCGGAGGAACTTCGGAGGAATTCCCGGAGGAACTTCCGGAGGAATTCGGAGGAAGTTCCGGAGGAATTCGGAGGAACTTCGGAGGAATTCCGGAGGAACTTCCGGAGGAATTCCGGAGGAACTTCGGAGGAATTCCCGGAGGAACTTCCGGAGGAATTCCGGAGGAACTTCGGAGGAATTTGGAGGAACTTCCGGAGGAATTCCCGGAGGAACTTCGGAGGAATTCGGAGGAACTTCCGGAGGAATTCCCGGAGGAACTTCCGGAGGAATTCGGAGGAACTTCGGAGGAATTGGGAGGAACTTCGGAGGAATTCGGAGGAACTTCGGAGGAATTCCCGGAGGAACTTCCGGAGGAATTCGGAGGAACTTCCGGAGGAATTCGGAGGAACTTCCGGAGGAATTCGGAGGAACTTCGGAGGAATTCCCGGAGGAACTTCCGGAGGAATTCGGAGGAACTTCGGAGGAATTCGGAGGAACTTCGGAGAAATTCCCGGAGGAACTTCCGGAGGAATTCCCGGAGGAACTTCCGGAGGAATTCGGAGGAACTTCCGGAGGAATTCGGAGGAACTTCCGGAGGAATTCGGAGGAACTTCGGAGGAATTCGGAGGAACTTCGGAGGAATTCCCGGAGGAACTTCCGGAGGAATTCCCGGAGGAACTTCGGAGGAATTCCCGGAGGAACTTCCGGAGGAATTCCCGGAGGAACTTCGGAGGAATTCGGAGGAACTTCCGGAGGAATTCCGGAGGAACTTCGGAGGAATTCGGAGGAACTTCGGAGGAATTCGGAGGAACTTCCGGAGGAATTCCCGGAGGAACTTCCGGAGGAATTCCCGGAGGAACTTCCGGAGGAATTCGCGGAGGAACTTCCGGAGGAATTTCCGGAGGAATTCCCGGAGGAACTTCCGGAGGAATTTCCAGAGGAACTTCCGGAGGAATTTCCGGAGGAATTCCCGGAGGAATTCCCGGAGGACCTACCGGAGGAATTCCCGGAGGACCTACCGGAGGAATTCCCGGAGGACCTACCGGAGGAATTCCCGGAAGAACTTACGGAGGAATTCCCGGAGGAACTTCCGGAGGAATTCCCGGAGGAACTTCCGGAGGAATTCCCGGAGGAACTTCCGGAGGAATTTCATGGAGGAACTTCCGGAGGAATTCCGGAGGAACTTCGGAGGAATTCGGAGGAACTTCGGAGGAATTCGGAGGAACTTCGGAGGAATTCGGAGGAACTTCGGAGGAACTTCGGAGGAATTCGGAGGAACTTCCGGAGGAATTCCCGGAGGAACTTCGGAGGAATTTGGAGGAACTTCCGGAGGAATTCGGAGGAACTTCGGAGGAATTCGGAGGAACTTCGGAGGAATTCCCGGAGGAACTTCGGAGGAATTCCCGGAGGAACTTCCGGAGGAATTCCCGGAGGAACTTCGGAGGAATTCGGAGGAACTTCCGGAGGAATTCGGAGGAACTTCCGGAGGAATTCCCGGAGGAACTTCGGAGGAATTCCCGGAGGAACTTCGGAGGAATTCCCGGAGGAACTTCGGAGGAATTCGGAGGAACTTCCGGAGGAATTCCGGAGGAACTTCCGGAGGAATTGGAGGAACTTCGGAGGAATTCGGAGGAACTTCGGAGGAATTCGGAGGAACTTCGGAGGAATTCGGAGGAACTTCCGGAGGAACTTCCGGAGGAATTCGGAGGAACTTCCGGAGGAATTTGGAGGAACTTCGGAGGAATTTCCGGAGGAACTTCGGAGGAATTTCGGAGGAACTTCGGAGGAATTTCCGGAGGAACTTCGGAGGAATTGGAGGAACTTCCGGAGGAATTCAGGAGGAACTTCGGAGGAACTCGGAGGAACTTCCGGAGGAACTCGGAGGAACTTCCGGAGGAATTCCCGGAGGAACTTCCGGAGGAATTCCCGGAGGAACTTCCGGAGGAATTCCCGGAGGAACTTCCGGAGGAATTCCCGGAGGAACTTCTGGAGGAATTCCCGGAGGAACTTCCGGAGGAATTCCCGGAGGAACTTCCGGAACTTACTTTATTTGTCTTCTTTGTCTTTTTTGTCCTATTGGTCTTATTCGTCTTATTTGTTTTATTCGTTTTATTTGCTTTTTTTGTCTTATTTGTCTTATTTGTCTTATATGTCTTACAGTCAAACCTCCATGAGTCGATGTTCTATGACTCGATATCGACTCAAGGAAGCAAATTATGCCATATTAAAAAATATTTTCTGGGTTACTGTGATGGTCCCTTCAAACGGCTTTCCCAAGATTTGCTATTCCTCATCTCGATATTTCCATAAGTCGATGGTCCCTTCAATATCGACTCATGGAGGTTTGACTGTATTTATCTTATTTGTCTTATTTGTCTTATTTGTCCTATTTGTCCTATTTGTCATATTTGTCTTATTTGTCTTATTTGTCTTAATTGTCTTTTTTGTCTTTTTTGTCTTATTTGACTTATTTGTCTCATTTGTCTTATTTGTCTCATTTGTCTTATTTGTCTTATTTGTTATATTTTTCTTATTTGTCTCATTTGTCTTATTTGTCTCATTTGTCTTATTTGTCTTATTTGTCTTATTTATCTTATTTGTCTTATTTGTCTTATTTGTCCTATTTGTCTTATTTGTCATATTTGTCTTATTTGTCTTATTTGTCTTATTTGTCTTTTTTGTCTCATTTGTCTTATTTGTCTCATTTGTCTTATTTGTCTTATTTGTTATATTTTTCTTATTTGTCTTATTTGTCTTATTTGTCTTATTTGTCTTATTCGTCTTATTTGTCTTATTTGTCTTATTTGTCTTATTTGTCTTATTTGTCTTATTTGTCTTATTTGTCTTATTTGTCTTATTTGTCTTATTTGTCTTATTTGTCTTATTTGTCTTATTTGTCTTATTTGTCATATTTGTCTTATTTGTCTTATTTGTCTTATTTGTCTTTTTTGTCGCATTTGTCTTATTTGTCTTATTTGTCTTATTTGTTATATTTTTCTGATTTGTCTTATTTGTCTTATTTGTCTTATTTGTCTTATTCGTCTTATTTGTCTTATTTGTCTTATTTGTCATATTTGTCTTATTTGTCTTATTTGTCTTATTCGTCTTATTTGTCTTATTTGTCTTATTTGTCTTATTTGTCTTATTTGTCTTATTCGTCTTATTTGTCTTATATGTCTTATTTGAATTTTTGAATTTTTGAATTTTTGAATTTTTGAATTTTTGAATTTTTGAATTTTTGAATTTTTTAATTTTTGAATTTTTAAATTTTTGAATTTTTAATTTTTGAATTTTTAAATTTTTGAATTTTTGAATTTTTGAATTTTTGAATTTTGAAATTTTGAAATTTTTAAATTTTTGAATTTTTGAATTTTTGAATTTTTGAATTTTTGAATTTTTGAATTTTGAAATTTTGAAATTTTAAATTTTGAATTTTGAATTTTTGAATTTTTGAATTTTAAATTTTGAATTTTTGAATTTTTGAATTTTTAAATTTTTGAATTTTTGAATTTTTGAATTTTTGAATTTTTGAATTTTTGAATTTTTGAATTTTTGGAATTTTTGAATTTTTGAATTTTTGAATTTTTGAATTTTTGAATTTTTGAGTTTTTGAATCTTTGGATTTTTAAATTTTTGAATTTTTAAAATTTTGGAATTTTTAAATTTTTTATTTTTTGAATTTTTAAATTTTAGAATTTTTGGATTTTTAATTTTTTAAATTTTAGAATTTTTGATTTTTTGATGTTTTGATGTGTGATTTTTTGAATTTCGCAATTTTTGAGTTTTTTTTTTTAATTTTTCCTATTCTCGAAATTTTGGAATTTTGAATTTTTAAATTTCAGAACTTTAAAATTTTTAAATTTCTGAATTTCCTAATCTTTAAATTTTTGAGTTTTTGAATTTTTAAATTTTTGAATTTTCAAATTTTTAAATTTCTGAATTTTAAAATCCTTGAATTTTTGAATTTTCGAATTTTTGAATTTTAGAATTTTTGAATTTTTTAAATTTTTTGAATTTTTAAAATTTTTGAATTTTCGAATTTTTGAATTTTTGAATTTTTTAAATTTTTGAATTTTTAAATTTTTAATTTTTTTTTATTTTGAATTTTTGAATTTTTAAATTTTGAATTTTTGAATTTTTGAATTTTTGAATTTTGAATTTTGAATTTTGAATTTTAAATTTTTGAATTTTTGAATATTTGAATTTTTGAATTTTTGAATTTTGAATTTTTGAATTTTTGAATTTTTGAATTTTGAATTTTTGAATTTTGAATTTTGAATTTTTGAATTTTTGAATTTTTGAATTTTGAATTTTAAATTTTTGAATTTTGAATTTTTGAATTTTTGAATTTTGAATTTTGAATTTTGAATTTTTGAATTTTGAATTTTTGAATTTTTGAATTTTTGAATTTTTGAATTTTTGAATTTTTGAGTTTTTGAATTTTTGAATCTTTGGATTTTTAAATTTTTGAATTTTTAAATTTTTTAAATTTTTTATTTTTTGAATTTTTAAATTTTAGAATTTTTGGATTTTTAATTTTTTAAATTTTAGAATTTTTGATTTTTTGATGTTTTGATGTGTGATTTTTTGAATTTCTGAATTTCGCAATTTTTGAGTTTTTTTTTTAATTTTTCCTATTCTCGAAATTTTGGAATTTTGAATTTTTAAATTTCAGAATTTTTAAATTTTTAAATTTCTGAATTTCCAAATTTTTGAATTTTTGAATTTTTAAATTTTTGAATTTTCAAATTTTTAAATTTCTAAATTTTTAAATCCTTGAATT
Organism: Armigeres subalbatus; assembly: GCF_024139115.2. Lineage (NCBI taxonomy): Eukaryota > Metazoa > Arthropoda > Insecta > Diptera > Culicidae > Armigeres > Armigeres subalbatus. The sequence continues at coordinate 273,025,295 of NC_085141.1, forward strand.
TTTGAATTTTTGAATTTTTGAATTTTTGAATTTTTTGAATTTTTTGAATTTTTTAAATTTTTGAATTTTCGAATTTTTGAATTTTTTAAATTTTTGAATTTTTAAATTTTTGAATTTTTGAATTTTTGAATTTTTGAATTTTTGAATTTTTGAATTTTTGAATTTTTGAATTTTTGAATTTTTGAATTTTTGAATTTTTGAATTTTTGTTTTTGAATTTTTGAATTTTCAAATTTTTGAATTTTTGAATTTTTGAATTTTTAAATTTTGAATTTTGAATATTTGAATTTTGAATTTTTGAATTTTTGAATTTTGAATTTTTGAATTTTGAATTTTTGAATTTTGAATTTTTGAATTTCTGAATTTTGAATTTTGAATTTTTGAATTTTGAATTTTTGAATTTTGAATTTTAAATTTTTGAATTTTTGAATTTTTGAATTTTGAATTTTGAGTTTTGAATTTTTGAATTTTTGACCCTTTGGATTTTTAAATTTTAAATTTTTAAATTTTAATTTTTTTTCAATTTCAATTTTTGAATTTTTGAATTTTTGATTTTTTGATGTTTTGATGTGTGATTTTTTGAATTTTTGAATTTTGCAATTTTTGAGTTTTTTTTAATTTTTCCTATTCTCGAAATTTTGGAAATTTGAATTTTTAAATTTCAGAATTTTTAAATTTTTAAATTTCTGAATTTCTAAATTTTTGAATTTTTGAGTTTTTCAATTATTAAATTTTTGAATTTTCTGATTTTTAAATTTCTGAATTTTTGAATTTTTGAATTTTTTGAGTTTTTTGAAATTTTTAAATTTTTGAATTTTTAAATTTTTGAATTTTTGAATTTTTGAATTTTTGAATTTTTTAAATTTTTGAATTTTTGAATTTTTGAATTTTTGAATTTTTAAATCTTTGAATTTTTAAATTTTTGAATTTTTGAATTGTCGGATTTTTAAATTTTTGAATTTTTGTTCGTAGCGAATGGTACTTAGTCAGAGATAAAAATTGCTTGCATCGGTAAAAGTCTTGGAAAATAATAAAACTTCAGGATCATTAATACAATGCGTTGCGACGCCTTTCTTCACCTAAATATCCAGCAACAATGTATCAATCTCTGGGACCACTTCAATTGAGTCAAGCCCAACTGATATCATATTTCCTCCTCCGCGACAGAGGATTAGCTTTTCAGTCCAACCATATCATTATTTCCGCAGCAGCTGCATTCTGCGGAATAGTCATTGGACACGACCGTTCATTGTGGCGAGCCTACCATCTCACCCACAGAGTATTTGATCCATCAAATCAGACAAGTGGAGTCCCAGCAGCTCAAAAGTATCAACTGTCGTCATCATGCCAGTGCCGGGACGCTGTAGAGCTGTCCAACTTGTGCCCAATATTGTACAACACAATCAGTTATCTCAGTGGCAAAAGAGCACCACTCGTAACATCCGTCGGTTAAGGTAGGACTGGGAAATCGTACCAGGCGTTCCCAACCTGATTGGGTTCTTAGGAAGCACATCGATTTGCAAATATAATATAATCCGATGCTTGGACAATAATTTCAAATAATGTCCGGTCGAAGTTCTCTTCTGGAAAGAAATTCTCAATTGAAGACGTGGTGCGTAGTCCATTAAGTTTAGTACCCCCTCGACCTCTGGAATAAAAATAGTCGCAATCTGCATCACTGCTTTCGGCGTTCAATTTTCTTTCGTCGAAATGAATAGACCTAATCTTCGAGAATAGGATACCAACATCAAATGGATTGAATCGTTGCCCAGCCGCCGCACCGGCCCTACTGCACCGCACTCAGCCTCTCAAGACTTCGAAGAGTGTTATTATTCAAATAGCCCGCGATGGAGCACTTTTCATCTTCCAGAAGAAAGATGAAATCGTAGCAGCGCACAATACCGCTGCCTACATAAGACGATGTGATGCGGGAATAGCAACAAAATGCTACATTTTGTGTTTATTTTCTTCGAACGGCTCCATTCGCACTGACAGCGGTAGGAGCTTCAAAGCTGAGCTGAGAGCCTCAACGGACGGCGGCAGATAGCGCTGAGTGGGTGAACTCCGAGCTGCTGATGCTGCCGGCCACTGATGGCAGATTATCCGATATTGGCGTTCGGGGAGAAATTTTTCAGCTTCTGGAGTTGATGGGCAAACGAGGCTAGATTCGCCCGCCGTATGGCAGTCTCGGTGGTAAATCAAAGGATAAATTGGACGACAACCTCAGTGTATGTTAATTTGAGATGTTGATTTGATGGAGGCGGCTCGGATCGGATATCGTCGTGGCGGGATCGGAGACATCTGTCGTAGCTGATTGGATTAATTTGATTAAAAGAAGGCGAGTGCTGATTTTGATGGACACGACGAAATGAATTTGGTTATCTTCGGGGGATTGCGACTTTTGAGTAGGCTTCCATAGAACTAATGGTTATTTATGATTTCAGCTGTCTTTTTCAATTCACAACTTGAGAGATATCTTGATTAATGTGCTGTAAACATGTTTTTCAATTCATTGGACGGGCGATAATAAATCAACTTGTTAGGAAAGAATAAGTTTGTTTGAACCACATATAAAGATAAGATTTTGAAATAGAGCTCCAGATCATCAAATATGCAAACCTTCGACGAAAGACGCAAAAAGACGAAAAAACGCTCATTAACGTGAAAATTGTCCATTCGCGCCACAAATCACGCTCACAACGCGGTCCCGACAATGCAGCATAATGCACCACTTTGCCGTTATAAGATCTTTCAAGTGGTGCCAAAATTATAATTCCGCAGATTTAAATATTTATCTCCCTCGCACTGGAAAATTAAAATTTCATAAGTGAAAAGACGCTCTTCCCAACTAACGTCTTCGCCGGAAAGTGCTCTTCTTCGCCGACTCACACGCTATCGCACATACCTCGCCGTTAAAACCCGCGAAAAGGCTTTTAGTGCGCACGAGATTAACTTCTCGCATAAATTAAACCCAACCCGGGAGGGAATTGCTTTCCGCCAACGTAGAAAACCTGGCCCCAACTCATCGGGGATTGCCTTGTTCCGTTTTACCGCAGTCACGTTGTAAATATTTGCCGAAAACCGCACCACGTGATCCACTCTTTGTCTGTAATTAGCCATCATCGCCGGTACGTGTTCCGTAAAATGCGTCCAATTAATTGCTTCCTGACTTCTGGGGGCTGGAAGTACAGCACTCAGAGGGATTCCGGAGCAGCAGGACTCGCCCTTCGACATGGTCTCTCCGACCTGATTTGTCAGCAGCGTTAATTGACCAAAATTTGTGGGCCCATCTTCAACGATGGATTTCTTCGTGTCGCAAAGTGCCGGGCTGACCGGGCTCGATAATTTGAACTTATTGGCAAACGTGTTCGATTTGTTGCTTATTTATGGGCTTCGGTTTAACGATTTTTTTTTGGGTTTGGTTGGTCATGCTCTGCTTTGTGGTCGCGAAATTGCATTGTGGGCGTTGGAGCGAATGCTAAAAAGAGAAACAAACGTAATTCCTCGTTTATCAATGTGTCATCCTGTTAAAGTGGACGTTAAATTAAAAGGCTTTGTAGGGGATCAATTAGGATTTGTTTCTACGCTCAACAAAGTACAACTCGATTTATGTCATTTGGGAGTCAAGTGTTCCCCCAGGCAGCAGATTGATTTGAAAACTTGTTAAAAAAAATGATCGACTTTTTATACATGGAGCAATTCTCTGAGAAATTATGATTTTATTTTCGAAATTTCAATTTTGTATTTTTTTATTTTCCTGAAATTTTGCATACACATTCTTCATGAGCATGAGCATGAGCATTATGACCGCACAATTGTACAGAGAACACAATGAATGGGGCTTGGGATTAGCTATCCATTCTCAATGTACACGTTTCGGGAGCTCAAATATTTAAAGTCAATAACGGCGCCAGCCACGTCCTTACGGTCATATAGGAATGGAAGGATTGTTAGTCCGACTCTCGTTGCTACTAAAGACCGAGTATACCTCTGCATCTCCACGATTGTCTTGGGATAGGATATCGTTTTAGTTACAAAGGATAATTCATCTGGATTCACTTTGGTAAGTGATGCGATCTATGGGATGGGAAATGACACAAATACGAGTTAAAAGTTAAAAAACATGCACGCCCGGTGGCATATTAAAGCTAAGGAGATTCGCGTTTTGGACGACCGCACGGAAGCGCAGCACTCTGTACTCACTTGTTCGATGGCTACATCAAACTATTGAAGAACTCGCTTTTTTCGACCGCGCGCGACATGCGCATGAGCCACCGAACTCAAGATAGATACTTTATTCCTTTCCCGACGACTAAAACACGCACTGCACTTACTTGTTCGATAGCTACTCTTATTACCGGCAATGCAGAACAAATATTTCGGCCGATCGCGCGATCATTCTGCAGTCCGAAACAAGAGAAATCACGCACTGAACTGATTTTTATTACCGGCCGCGCAATGCAGAACAAATATTTCGGCCGATCGCGTCATCGTTCTGCAGTCCGAAACAAGAGAAATCTCGCACTGAACTGATTTTTATTACCAGCCGCGCAATGCAGAACAAATATTTCGGCCGATCGTGCGATCGTTCTGCAGTCCGAAACAAGAGAAATCACGCACTGAACTGATTTTTATTACCGGCCGCGCAATGCAGAACAAATATTTCGGCCGATCGCGTCATCGTTCTGCAGTCCGAAACAAGAGAAATCTCGCACTGAACTGATTTTTATTACCAGCCGCGCAATGCAGAACAAATATTTCGGCCGATCGTACGATCGTTCTGCAGTCCGAAACAAGAGAAATCTCGCACTCTTTTCTGAAATTTTGCATACACATTCTTCATGATGAAAAACATAATTTGCATAATTGATTTGCCATTTTGACGCTAGTTTAATTTTTGAAAAGGGCGCAAGCAAAAACGCCTTGAACATTTAAAAAAATATATAACTTGAAAACGGCTTGTCCGATCGTTTTGGAGTCTTCGGCAATGTTTTAGGTGAGCGGTTTTAGGAGGCTTCCGAGCCTCTTGAAAGGAGGCTTCCGAGCCTCTTGAAAGGAGGCTTCCGAGCCTCTTGAAAGGAGGCTTCCGAGCCTCTTGAAAGGAGGCTTCCGAGCCTCTTGAAAGGAGGCTTCCGAGCCTCTTGAAAGGAGGCTTTGAGCCTCTTGAAAGGAGGCTTTGAGCCTCTTGAAAGGGAGGCTTCTGAGCCTCTTGAAAGGAGGCTTCCAGAGCTTCTTGAAGGGAGGCTTCCAGGCCTCTTGAAAGAAGGCTGAGCCTCTTGAAAGGAGGCTTCCAGGCCTCTTGAAAGGAGGCTTCTGAGCCTCTTGAAAGGAGGCTTCTGAGGCCTCTTGAAAGGAGGCCTGAGCCTCTTGAAAGGAGGCTTCTGAGCCTCTTGAAAGGAGGCTGGAGCCTCTTGAAAGGAGGCTTCCGAGCCTCTTGAAAGGAGGCTTCTGAGCCTCTTGAAAGGAGGCTTCCAGGCCTCTTGAAAGGAGGCTTCTGGGCCTCTTGAAAGGAGGCTTGAGCCTCTTGAAGGAGGCTTCGAGGCCTCTTGAAAGGAGGCTTCCGAGCCTCTTGAAAGGATGCTTCCGTGGCTCCTGAAAAGAGGCTTCCGAGCCTCTTGAAAGGAGTTTTTTGAGCCTCTTGAAAGGAAGCTTCTGAGCCTCTAGAAAGGAAGCCTCCGAGCTTCTTGAAAGGAGGCTTCCGAACCTCTTGAAAGGATGCCTCCGAGCCTCTTGAAAGGAGGACTCCAAGCCTCTTGAACGAAGGCTTCTTGAAAGGAGGCTTCTGAGGCCCTCTTGAAGGAGGCTTCTGAGCCTCTTGAAAGGAGGCTTCCGAGGCCTCTTGAAAGGAGGCTCTGAGCCTCTTGAAGGAGGCTTCCAGGCCTCTTGAAAGGAGGCTTCTGAGCCTCTTGAAGGAGGCCTGAGCCTCTTGAAAGGGAGGCTTCCGGGCCTCTTGAAGGAGGCTTCTGAGCCCTTGAAAGGAGGCTTGAGGCCACTTGAAAGGAGGCCTGAGCCTCTTGAAAGCAGGCCTGAGCCTCTTGAAAGGAGGCTTCTGAGGCCTCTTGAAGGAGGCTTCTGAGCCTCTTGAAAGGAGGCCTGAGCCTCTTGAAGGAGGCTTCTGAGCCTCTTGAAAGGAGGCTTCCGAGCCTCTTGAAAGGAGGCCTACGAGCCTCTTGAAAGGAGGCCTACGAGCCTCTTGAAAGGAGGCTTCTGAGCCTCTTGAAAGGAGGCTTCCGAGCCTCTTGAAAGGAGGCTTCCGAGCCTCTTGAAAGGAGGCTTCCGAGCCTCTTGAAAGGAGGCTTCCGAGCCTCTTGAAAGGAGGCTTCCGAGCCTCTTGAAAGGAGGCTTCCGAGCCTCTTGAAAGGAGGCTTCCGAGATTTTAGATTCTAGGATTAGACACTCAACATTTTGTTCCATACTGTGCTGGTTGAAGTGGTAAAATTGATTAGGTTTTGATTATGGTGATCAGTAAATCTTTTCTTCTTTCTTTTTATATATATACCGTCGTCGGGGGTGACAATGGGTCAAATGGGGGTGAGAATGGGTCACTGTTTCAACTACTTAGAATGCTTGTAGAATGGATTGAATGTATCTGAGGGTAAGAAGACTTTTTGAACGATGTTGCTCTACGACCTCCAGGCTGCCGATGAGAGCGATGACCCATTCTCACCCCCAGACCCATTGTCACCCCCGATGGCGGTATATAAAACAAACTTGGCATTTGTACGACCGTGCATCACTCAAGAGTAGACAACCCAATTTTTGCTAATTTATATCCCTTTTCTTCTTCTATTTACGAGGAAAAATGTTAAGATGAAATGGAATACTTTAAAGATCGATGCCCAATCTTTTTGTTGAAATGGGTTTTCGTACAATTTTGCATGATTTTTTTCAATTTTGATCATCTTTATATATAAAACAAAGTTGGCATTTGTACGACCGCGCATGACTCAAGAATAGACAGCTCAATTTTTGATAATTTATATCCCTTTCTTTTTTTATTTACGATGAAGTTGAAAAAAATTTACAATCGAAATAAAATCTCTCCGATGAAATGGTTTGTCGTGCATTTTGTATGATAATTTCAAATCATGTCATCTAAGTTGACATTATCATCAGATGACGGAAAGATCTATTTTTGTTAATTTTGGTTTGGCTACTAAATTAATTCGAAAAGTGTCATGATAAAATAATGTACAAAAAAAAAGAAAAATTATTTTGAAAAACTCGGTTTGTTTTTAAATAAATTGTGTACATATACAAATATATCAGCAAATTGATCAGTTTTGAGCGAGATAAAGTTCGCCGGGTCAGCTAGTTATGTATAAAAAAGAATGTTCAAGATAAAAATTGCACAATTGTCAAAACCTAATCGATAAGTTTTAATTGGATCTTTTATTCCGAGGTACCCCCAGGGGCCAGCGAAGGTACCCCCAGAGGTACATGTACCCCAGGTTGAAAACCGCTGTTTTAGGTGATCATTGGCTATGTGACAAAAATATACACTGTGAAAAAAAAAATGTCCCATCATTGAAAAAAAAACTAAAAAAATTGATCTTCTCAAAATTTCTTTAGGGTCCCAAAATGATTCTAAAAAGGTGCAGCCAAATCGAGTTGTACGCAAAAATGACATAGGACTACGTAGACTCATGAAATGAATTACGTACGTAGTAGCAGAACGGACCCTGTATTGTTTATGGGCTGGCAGCGAGTGTTACGGTATGTCTATTGTATACATCGTGGAACTTTAAATCGATTTCTATATATTTGTATTGGCTTTGTAGTCGAGCATTTTACCGCTAGGCTTAGGCTTAGGAGGGCCCCTCCAATAGCTAATAGAATACTAAGTTGAAAAGTCAATTCCAGTTGGAATGTAGAATTGAACAATATTAAAAACAGAAATAAATTTTTGAAATTAATTAGAAATGTATCTCGTGCCAGACATCTATTTAGAATGCTCAAAACATCTTCACTCAATACAACACTAAAACAATCGTCTGCGAATTCTATCATTCAAGTAAAGAACTTCTCAGTCCAGACTTGCAGCGATACGCTCGATTTGCGCTCGAAAACATCAATTCTGAAGTCTTTCACTAACTTTTCAAACTTCTTCGGTCCATTTGAGCAAACAGCATAAAACCTGTGTCGACTGGAAATGGCAGCATAAAACGATTGCTTCTGATACTTGTTGTTTCGCAAAAAAATATAAACTGAGTCAATCATTTTGAGCAAAAGTTCTGGCCCTCCTGCCCTTCGGTTCGATCAACTATGCAGTTTGATGGCGAAAAGGCAAAAACTTTTCTCTTTCGCCGTTTGCAAAGCGTCTTGAAAGTTGTAATATTTCATTTTATTTCTTCGATGGTTTTGTTTCGTCCGGAGCGTACACCCTTTCGATTAGTTAGAGAAGTTCGGTAATCGAAAGTGTATTGTGCCAGTTGAGGGCACAACGAACTTAAAGAGCAGCCGGAGAATATTGCATTGCGCCAGAGAAGAAAATCGTTCGATTTTCACTCGTACTGCAAGTCGAACAAGATGAATAATTGCATCGCATTCATCATTTTTCATATTTCTGGAATGCACATAGCCTGCCTGCGGAAAGTTTGCCGCTGCCGATGCTGATGGCGACTTATTCGAGATTGGGAATCATTTGAACGGAAAATTGAAAGGGAATTGCAGCGCGAGAAATCGAAAAGTTGCTGTCGATTCCATTTTAGGTTTGATATTTTTTGCCTTTCTCGTACTACAAAGTTGTACCGAAAGGCTATCGTTTCACTCCGAAATTAACTTTCCATAGTGGGCTCGGAGATCTTCGGAATTAGTACTACCAATCGTCTCAGTTCGATGAACTGAACAAATGTCTGCCTTTTTTACAAGGAGTAAGGCATTATCACATAGCATATAGGCATCATTGCAGTGAAATGTGGTCCTCTCAGGATTTTGAAACACTAGCGAACCTAGCGGTGGGGGTCAAGCTTTACTGAACAACGCGCATAAGATAGAGCAGCATCGCTACTTTGTCGTCTCTTTTTTTCACAACATGGCAGTGTACCGAAGTGAGAGACTCTCACCCACTAAATCCTTGGGGCAGCAGGGACTATGTCCAAGGGCTTTACGACCCCTCCCTACGGCCTCTGCGAGTTAGGGGGCCTGCCTACACAGTATAAAAATGTTACAGCATATATGATGTAACAAAAAGGCTCCGTTTGATTCGACTTATTTTTCCATCACTTTTTAAAATTACAGGACGTCGTTACTATGGAGCTTGTATTCAATACTAGCCGAAAATACCCAGCTTTGCCCGGGTGTTGCAAATGTCACATACTGAACTTTTTGCAGCACCGCACTCTAGATCAATTCCCGTGTGATTGTTTTGCTTTCCTAAACAGCTGACCCAAAATTGTGTTCTAATGGTTTTTTACATTGCCCCGTTAAATTCACCAGCTTTTTTGTATATAGGGTAAAGTGCCCAATAGTGAACCCCCAACCAATAGTGGACCATGCAGCCGTTTTTGCATTATTACAGCACAATGTAGATGAACCGTTTGTTTGAGAAACTGCTTATGTAACATTTTTGGCCAAAACTAGATTTTTATATATTCTGAATCCTCGTCCAAAAATACGTATTTTGGCAAAAAATACGATAAAAAAAATTTTGTTCAGCAATGTATGAAAAAAAATCCGTTTGTTTGAGAAACTATATATGTCCACGTACTTTGAAGAGCAATTGTGGAGTACTGCTTAGATTTTTTGCACTGGAAATGCCCCAGGATGTTGAGTTTTGCCAAAAACTATTGATCTGTATCGAAGAAATCGAAAGATTCGGTGCAAATTTGTTCAAAAAACAGTTTTTTGTTTTTTTTTCGAAATAGTGTAAAATGGACTTATGCAGTTTCTCAAACAAATGATTCAAATATTTTGTTATGAAATTCCATCGGGAGAACCTACCTTACAATCCTATGATTTGATTACATGCATTGGAAATAAAATGGAAAGTAAAATTAGATGATTGTTTTACAATTCTATACAAAATAAACACAAGAGTGTCCATTATAGGAATATTTTGGGGGGTTCACTATAGGGAAGAAGAACGTCCCGAAACGAAACATGAAAATCAAATGAAGTATCGACTATAGGGAAGCAATTTCCTATTATGAACCCCCCGGGGGTTTACTAAAGGGCGAATTCAGTCGGACTTTTAAATGTTAATTTTAACGAATAACGTCGTGTATTTGAGTGTTTTATGTATGTATCGTGGAGAGGAGATGCAGAACTTGTTATCAGATATCAAGCAGAATTATTATGTTGAAAATTTCGACTACTTATGACAGGAAGAACAAAATTCCGCTACTAGGGGGTCCACTATTGGGTATTTTACCCTACAAACCTTGCGGATTTCAAAACGAATCGATATTGGAAAATATCTTGCTAATCAGTCAACTCGTTTGCGAGTTAAATCGTCAAGAAGGAAATCGCAAATCATTTTTATTATATAGAAGAAGAAGATTTCAGCTGTGAGCAGTAAATATGCATTTATTGGATTTGATGACTTGAAAAGAGAGTAGGCCATGCTCATGGATAGAAGTGTTTTTATTTTGTGACAGGATTTTTCTGCTTCAATTCGGCTTGTGCCTTTTCAACAGAAGCCCCAGTTTTAAGTGATTTTTTCGATTGTGATTAAAATTTTGTTTCGGGAAGTACATCAGTGCTTTTCAAGAATTACTGAGAACAAAACTTAGTTGGTATTACATCGCTTTCCGAAATGTAACAACGTTTGGAGCTGGAACACACGATCCGCTGGTATTAGCTTCCAACATCACCATCGATGACGATACGGACGAGCTCTACGGTATACTTCTATTTGGACCGTCCAAACTGGCGTTCAAATTAGGCCAGCACAGCAGTCACGGTCACAGAAAGCAACATTTACGGAAAAGTGATGGTTGCTACAATGCTCTGGATAAGATTAGAGGATAAGTAAGCCTCCGTACAAGGTAAGATCTCCTCCTGAAGGGAGCGGTAACTGCTTTCTGCCTAAATCTGCGGCCAAAAGTTTGGGTTCACCCTCGAAAAGTGGGGGCAAATGTTTTTGGTCGTGTTTTCGCCGTCTTACATCTGATTTCGGGTGTTGTTGGCTCGACTCAGGGAGTATGAGTGGATCTTGCACCGTAGGTGTTTGAAACTAACAATTTCCAGTTTTTATTTACTGAAATATTACATTGGGATGCTCATTTTTCTTATATTAGTGTTGTGGAAGTATGTTGATTTTTCTCAAAGGGGAATCTGATTAAAACCCCAGGCCACTGGTCTGACCTACGGCAGCCAACGGGGTGGGCGCGGAAGGCCTCTTTTTGGTCCTCGAGTCCCAGGGTCGTTTTGAGGAAGCGGGGAGGCTTTCGGATCTGGTTAGCAACGGAATTGGAGGTTAGTTTTGCAAACTTTATTTACTCACTCGGAAACGATGTCTGGAAGCGCTACTTCTGTAAACCACAGTGTAATCGCTGACTGGACTGGCAAACTTGGCGATGACAGCAATCCGGTGGGACTGCTGTTGGTTACGCTAGCCTTGACGGTTGGGGTCCAATGACGACGGAACGACGGGCCGGATCGGTGAGTATCGTGATGGTACGGTATCTTGATAGGCTGGGTATAGAACGCTGGTGAGGGCGGTGAACGACTGATAGCACGGCGAGAATGGCGATATCGACGGCAACTAGAGGCTAGCAGGCTGGCTGTGCGACGCACCGGCTCAGCGACAATCGCGATGGCGGTTCTAGCTTTGCAGGCTTGATAGCGGGACAAGAATGGCGATGGCAACGGTAATTGGACAGGCTCGGGAAAATCACGATGGCGACGATAGCTTGACAGGTGGATCGAACAACGCGTATAGCGAGGCTCACCGGGCGACGCGCTGGGTCAGCGACAATCGCGACGGCAATGGTGGCTTGGCAGGAGCGGCGAAAATAGCGAGGCCGGCAATAGATCGGCCAGCAGGCTTGCTGGACAACGGGCAGGATCAACGGTAATCGCAATGGCGGCAATAGCCGGGCCGGCGGGGAAACGGTCGATGGCGCTGACGGAACGGACCGGGAAAGCGGTCACACTGTCGGCGTGACGAGTAGGCGGCCAGAATGATAGGCGAAAACCGCAATCTGTTGTGGCCACTCGATTGGCCGAATCTCGAACTTAGGACCAAACTGTCCTTAAGGACTAACACTGAGTCCTTCACGTACAATTACCCGCACGTTTTTTAAGGCAGCCCTTACTTTGCACCGTTCAATGTGGTAAAACGATCCATAAAAGAATGAAAAACGATCCATAAATAACATCTGAATGTTCCATAATACGCTTCCACAAATCCATAAAATAGTTCGAGAGATTCCATAAAGAATATTTTTATGATCCATAAAACTTTGAAAAATGATCCATAAAAACTATATATTGATCCATAAAATTTCAAATTTGCGCAATTTATATACTGATGATGATCCATAATTTCAGCCATATTATCCATAATTTTGATAATGTGATCCATAATGCTTGGAAAGAAGGCCAATGAAACTATATTAATTGATCCACACATTTTATAAAATCTATGGATCATTTATCAAAATTTATGGATCACATCACCACAATTATGGATCATTTGAACAAAGTTATGGATCAAATGGCCAGAATTATGGATCATATGACTAAAATTATGGATCATATTACTGAAATTATGGATCATCATCACGATAAAAAAATGCGCAAATTTGAAGTTTTATGGATCAAAATATAGTTTTTTATGGATCATTTTCCAAAGATTTATGGATCATTTGTCATATTTTCATGGGAAAATAGCAAGAATTGTATTGTTTTTCTTGACCATGTTAATGGAACATATTTCCCAATTAATTGCTAAATTTTAGCTTAGTTATGGATCGAAAAATTATTCTTTATGGAATCTCATTAACTATTTTATGGATTTATGGTAGCATTTTAAGGAACATTCAGATGTTATTTATGGATCGTTTTCCAGTTTTATATGGATCCGTCTTTATCGTTTATATGCAAAAGTATGTTTTGCCGTTTTTTAAACCGGCTCTAATTGGCTCTTCTGTTGCACAAAAACTAACCGTTCTCCACGAGGCTTCTCATCCAACTCCCCGAAAACCATCTATCTCCCGAGTCTTCTGTCCCCACCCATACAGTCATCCAGCTCTGTGCTCCCCATTCTCGACATTCGTCGTGTCATTTCCCGGCTTCCGTTCCCTGTGCTGTCACCCAGCTACCAACAAGCGTCATCTGTTAGGGAGTTTGTCGTCCCTATTGGTTGGTAGCACATGCCCGCGTAATAGGGTTCTAAAACCATACCTCCGTTCCCATATTCTATCCAAATAGTGAAAATCGCAATATAACTTATCTCCACTGTTTTGGAACTTGAAATGTTACATGTTTTGTTAGGAAACTTACTTTCTTCAATGCATATTATGCCTGAATTTATGCTGAAAAAAAGGGTGAACCCAAACTTTTAGCCGATGCATACTATGCACTTGAGTAAACATTTTGATTTTTTTAGATAAAACATTTTTTTTCCAGCGAAAACTCATCGGTGACCTTCAGAGGTAATTGGAATTGGGTTCCATTTCCCTTTTTATTTCGAGGTTTTGTGGGCTCAATTTTGAGAAAAATCAACATGTTTTTACAACATAGGTATAAGAGGGATGAGTGTCTTATGGCGGTAAGCTCCAACGAGGATAATACTAGATTTAATACGGATTTAAGAAAATCCAGATTAAAATTTATTACCTCGTTCGGTAAGCACCAAACCGGTATTAAGTACGCAGCCATTTTTCGCTATGCGCTGTGGTGAGAAAGTGTGCGTATGAGAATGATAGAATCATAAATAATCAACGATGACTTCTGTTTTGTTTATGTTTCCCGTTTCGTTTTAATTTTCTTCAACAGGTTTCGATTCATTGTGATTTTTCTTACGACATATCAATGTAATATTGATTTTCCATTGAGATAAATCTAAATTTCTTCGCTTTAAAAACAGCTGGATAGTCAGTGATGTAGCGCTTGCTCAAGAGAATACAAAATCGTCTGGATTCGGCGTTGCGCTGATAGTTTTTTTAGCCAGTTCCTGGATGAAACTCCTGATGCATTTCATCTTGCCTTGCCGGATCTGCGGGTTGAAATTCCTAAAACAATTTTAGACAACTTCAAACAACTGAACACCGCATTTAGGAATACCTCTGCCGGGAAGTTCTCAAAGAATTAGAACATAAATTCCTCCTAAAAATTTTCATTTTCAGGGCATCCTTTGAGATTCCAGCATTTGCAGTTCCCGAAGATTTATTTGCGAGATCAGTAACTGGGGCTCTTTAGTGCAAATCTTCCAGAAAATCTTTCTGTAATCCTAGTGAAATACTCCGGGAACCCGTTTGAAATTCCTTTGGGGATTCTTTCTGGAATTTCATTATACTTTTTTCGGGAATGGCGAATGAAATTCCTTTGAATTCCTCAAGTAATTATTAAAGGTATTCCTCCAGAATAGCTTCGGGTATTCCTCCAGGAGTTCCTCAGAAAAGTCTTACAGGACTTGCTTTGGGTATTTCTCCATGAGTTTTTCCGGGATCTCAGTCTGTAATTTGTCCAAAGATTTATTCAAATTGCTACTTCGAAAAATCCACTACTTTATTCATAAGTATGGTGAAACATAATTTCTTTCAAGATTTTTTTCAGGAATTCCGTCGCAAAATATTTGAAATAAATCGTTTAGGATTTCCTGTACTCTTTATAAATTTCGAGATCAATTCTAGAGGTACTAGAAGTACTGACAGGATTTCCAGAAATCAGAAATTCTTTTAGGAATTTACTACGAAGATCACCAGGAATCCCTTTGGAGTTCTGAGAAAAAAATGTTAAACATTCCTTGAAGAATTTCACCGAAATTTTTGGAACGAATCCTAGTTATTTCCCGTTTGTCTGTGGTTCTCCCTAAATGCTGAAACAAATTCTCCGGAATTCCTGGAAGCCATCCTTCGGGACACCTAAAAGGAATTTCTATAAGAGCTATTTATTTCAGTATCCCGGAAATCCCTCCAGCAATTGCTTATAAATCCCTCTGGAAATGGTTTCGGAATTTATTTAGAAGAAAGAGAATCTATTAGGAATTTCATCAGGCATTATGCGACGGAGTTCCCTTTAGCAATTCTGGGAGCTCCCTGAGCGAAATCTGTGTCCCTGAAGGAATACTAAAAGTCCTTTGGTGGAATTCCTTGAAAAATCTGGGAAGTTTCCTGAAGAATTCTGGGAGTTCTCTGAAGAATTACTGGGTGTTCGCATTACGAATAATGGGAGTTACCTTGAGGATTCCCGGAGGAACTCCCGGAGGAACTCCCGGAGGGATTCCCGGAGGAACTCCCGGAGGGATTCCCGGAGGAACTCCCGGAGGGATTCCCGGAGGAACTCCCGGAGGGATTCCCGGAGGAACTCCCGGAGGGATTCCCGGAGGAACTCCCGGAGGGATTCCCGGAGGAACTCCCGGAGGGATTCCTGGAGGAACTCCCGGAGGGATTCCCGGAGGAACTCCCGGAGGGATTCCCGGAGGAACTCCCGGAGGGATTCCCGGAGGGATTCCCGGAGGAACTCCCGGAGGGATTCCCGGAGGAACTCCCGGAGGGATTCCCGGAGGAACTCCCGGAGGGATTCCCGGAGGAACTCCCGGAGGGATTCCCGGAGGAACTCCCGGAGGGATTCCCGGAGGAACTCCCGGAGGGATTCCCGGAGGAACTGCCGGAGGGAGTCCCGGAGGAACTCCGGAGGATTCCCGGAGGAACTCGGAGGGATTCCCGGAGGAACTCCCGGAGGGATTCCCGGAGGAACTCCCGGAGGGATTCCCGGAGGAACTCCCGGAGGGATTCCCGGAGGAACTCCCGATTCCCGGAGGAACTCCGGAGGGATTCCCGGAGGAACTCCCGGAGGATTCGGAGGAACTCGGAGGATTCCCGGAGGAACTCCCGGAGGGATTCCGGAGGAACTCCCGGAGGGATTCCCGGAGGAACTCGGAGGATTCGGAGGAACTCGGAGGATTCCCGGAGGAACTCCCGGAGGGATTCCCGGAGGAACTGGGAGGGATTCCCGGAGGAACTCCCGGAGGGATTCCCGGAGGAACTCCGGAGGGATTCCCGGAGGAACTCCGGAGAGGATTCCCGGAGGAACTCCCGGAGGATTCCCGGAGGAACTCGGAGGATTCGGAGGAACTCCCGGAGGGATTCCCGGAGGAACTCCCGGAGGGATTCCCGGAGGAACTCGGAGGGATTGGAGGAACTCCCGGAGGGATTCAGGAGGAACTCCCGCAGGGATTCCCGGAGGATTCCCGGAGGAACTCCCGGAGGGATTCCCGGAGGAACTCCCGGAGGGATTCCCGGAGGAACTCCCGGAGGGATTCCCGGAGGAACTCCCGGAGGGATTCCCGGAGGAACTCCCGGAGGGATTCCCGGAGGAACTCCCGGAGGAACTCCCGGAGGAACTCCCGGAGGAACTCCCGGAGGAACTCCCGGAGGAACTCCCGGAGGAACTCCCGGAGGAACTCCCGGAGGAACTCCCGGAGGAACTCCCGGAGGAACTCCCGGAGGAACTCCCGGAGGAACTCTCGGAGGAACTCCCGGAGGAACTCCCGGAGGAACTCCCGGAGGAACTCCCGGAGGAACTCCCGGAGGAACTCCCGGAGGAACTCCCGGAGGAACTCCCGGAGGAACTCCCGGAGGAACTCCCGGAGGAACTCCGGAGGAACTCCCGGAGGAACTCCCGGAGGAACTCCCGGAGGAACTCCCGGAGGAACTCCCGGAGGAACTCCCGGAGGAACTCCCGGAGGAACTCCCGGAGGAACTCCCGGAGGAACTCCCGGAGGAACTCCTGGAGGAACTCCTGGAGGAACTCCCGGAGGAACTCCCGGAGGAACTCCTGGAGGAACTCCCGGAGGAACTCAGGAGGAACTCCCAGGAGGAACTCCCGGAGGAACTCGGAGGAACTCCCGGAGGAACTCCCGGAGGAACTCCCGGAGGAACTCCCGGAGGAACTCCCGGAGGAACTCCCGGAGGAACTCCCGGAGGAGCGCCCGGAGGAACTCCCGGAGGAACTCCCGGAGGAACTCCCGGAGGAACTCCCGGAGGAACTCCCGGAGGAACTCCCGGAGGAACTCTTAGAGGAACTCCCGGAGGAACTCCCGGAGGAACTCCCGGAGGAACTCCCGGAGGAACTCCCGGAGGAACTCCCGGAGGAACTCCCGGAGGAACTCCTGGAGGAACTCCCGGAGGAACTCCCGGAGGAACTCCCGGAGGAACTCCCGGAGGAACTCCCGGAGGAACTCCCGGAGGAACTCCTGGAGGAACTCCCGGAGGAACTCCCGGAGGAACTCCCGGAGGAACTCCCGGAGGAACTCCCGGAGGAACTCCCGGAGGAACTCCCGGAGGAACTCCCGGAGGAACTACTGGAGGAACTCCTGGAGGAACTCCCGGAGGAACTCCTGGAGGAACTCCCGGAGGAACTCCTGGAGGAACTCCTGAGGAACTCCCGGAGGAACTCTTGGAGGAACTCCCGGAGGAACTCTTAGAGGAACTCCCGGAGGAACTCCTGGAGGAACTCCCGGAGGAACTCCCGGAGGAACTCCCGGAGGAACTCCTGGAGGAACTCCCGGAGGAACTCCTGGAGAAACTCTCGGAGGAACTCCCGGAGGGATTTCTGGAGGGATTACTGGAACCTTTGAGACTCCAAGAGGAATACCTTGAGGAACTCCAAGAAGAATTCCTTGAGGAACTTCAGAAGGATTTCCTGAAGTAACTCCTTGCAGAATTGTTCGAGGAAATGAAGGAACTCTAGGAGGAATTCCTGGAGGAACGCGAGAAGGAACTCCAGGAGGAATTCCTTGAGGAAGTCCAGAAGGAATTCCTGCAGGAACTCCAGGACGAATTCCTGGGTGAACTCCAGAAGGAATTCCTGAAATAACTTCAGGAGGAATTATTAGAATAACTCCAGGTATATTGTCTGGAGTAACTTCAGGTATATTTCTTGCAAAAAATCCAGGAGGAATATCTGCAGGAACTCCAGGAGGAATTCCTTGAAGAATTTCTTGACGAACTCCAATAATAATTCCTTGCGGAACTCCAAGAAGAACTCCTTGAGGAACACCAGGAGAAATTCCTTGACAAACTCCAGGGGAAATTCTTTGAAGAACTCTGAATTCCTCGAGGAACTCCTGGAGGAACTGATTCTTGGAGGATCTACCAGAGGGATCCCTGGAGGAACTCCCGGGGTATCCCAGGAAGAAATTCCTGAAAGAATTCTCGGAGAATCTCCTTTGGGGATTCCTGGAGGAGCTCCTTCCTGGATGAGAAATTCCTTGCGGAACTCTAGTAGGATTTCCTGGAATAACTCCAGGAAGCATCATTAGAATTACTCCAGCTATATGTCCTGGAAGAATTACAGAAAGAATTCCTAGAGGATCTTTAGTTTAGTAAGTAGAACTCCAGGAGGAATTCTTGAGGAATCTCCAGGACTTCAGGAGGACTTACTGGAGGAAGAACAGGAGGAATTCCTGGAGGTACTCCAGGAGGAATTTTTTTAGGAAATCTAAAAGGAATTTTAGAAGACTTACCAAGAGGAATTCCTGGAGGAACTTCTAGAGAAATTCCCGGAGGAGCTCCAGGAGGGATTTCTGCAGGAACTCCAGGACGAATTCCTGAAACAACTCCAGAAAGAGTTATTGCAATAATTCCAGGTATATTTTCTGGAATAAAATCTGGGAAATTTTGGAGGAGTTCCTGGAGGTACTCCAGGAGGAACTCCAAGAGGAATTTCTTGAGGAACTCCAAGAGGAATTTCTTGAGGAACTCCAAGAGAAATTCCTTGAGGAACTCCAGAAGGATTTTCTGAAGTAACTCCTGGCGGAATTGTTCGAGGAAATGGAGGATCTCCAGGAGGAATTTCTGTAGGAACTCCAGAGGAATTCGAGGAGCTCCAGAGCATTCGAGAAGCTCCAGGATGATTTCCTGAAATAATTTCTGGAGAAATTGTTGGAGGTTTTGGGAGGAACTCTAGGAGGAATTCGTTGAGGAACTCCCGGAGAAATTTTCGGAGAAACTCCAAAAGGAAATTCCTGTAGGAACTACATAAGAAATTTCTTGAGGAATTTCACGAGGAATTAAAAAAAAAGTTTCCTTCTGATATTCATCCATTCTCTGAGAATTCTTCTGGGCTTAGGAATACCACTTAAAACTCTCCCTGTACCTTCAATGGGAATTTTTCCAAGAAATAAACTAGAAACCTTTTAAGATGTTCACATTATAGCCACTCCTGTTCAAGCAAAATAAATTTCCTTTAAATCCAAATAGAATATCACTAAATTCTTTTCCTCTTAGAATTTAATATGAAATTCTCTATATTTTTACGATTTCTAATCCACAAAACTTTTGGAACAAATCCCAAGATCTCTTATAGAACTTCTTAAAATTAATGGAGGAACACCTAAAATTCGTTAAATAACTCTCAAAATTCATGTTGATATTCCTGGATAAATCCCTAAAATTGCTGTAGGTTTCCCCGAGTTCCTGTAGAAGCTTTGAAATATATTTTTTTATATTCCAGAGTTTTTAGATTTTCTGCCGGAATTTTTTAGCTACTTTCGAACGAAATTTTGTTGAAAATCCAGTGAGTTCCCGGTGGAATTACTTGTGTATACAGAAAAGAACGCTTCAAATGTATGCCAGACTGAATATGTACTTTCCCGTATATATACATATTTTTTCTTATTCTTTGAATTGTTAAAAAATAACACATTTTGTACTTCTAAAATAGAATAACATTTTTATTGCGTTTCAGCTTATTAACTTGCTAACTTAACTTACCAAAAGTAATAGTTATTTTCCTGGACATAAATTTACCAAATTCGACATCGTCCCACCCAGCAGACGGAGAGCGTAGCGAGTTAGGTGGGCGGACCAGGTGCTAAATGATTTGCCGGGCGTGGGGGGCATGCCGGTGATGGAGGGATGTGGCCTCGAACCGTGTATTGTGGCGTCAATCTGGCTCAATTAAATGGAACGCCCCACTCCTTTCAAACTGGAGTTCCTTCCATCGTCTGTTGCAGATTTTTTCCATAAATTATTAACGACGGGATGATGAAAAGTGCAACATGCATCTGAAAATTAACGTAGAACGATTTAGTTAGTTTTCCACATTATAATAATCGAAAAATACCTTGTAAAATCAAAACTCCAGATGCCGTCGGGAAGTCCCAAGATGCAGGTCCAACGTGCTAGTAGCGGGCAGCGGCTACAAATCCGTGTTGTTCGCTACCCGGTGTTGTTTCAGCTCCATGGAACCTCCATCAGCTGTTTTGTTTTTCCTCGTTCTTTGACATTTTCATCTTGTTCATAAGTGTGCGTGCGACCTCTCTATGCGAACGCAGCCACAAATCGAAAATCTAGGATTATCTTTAATACGCCAAAATCGGCGTATTAAAGTTAATACTGGGTTAACAAACGAGGATAATACTGCTTGATGCTTATTAAAATCGAGGATAATACTCGATTGGCGTATTATCCTCGTTGGTGCTTACCGCCATTAATGTGGTATTTTGGTACATAAAAAAATTGGAAATTGTTGGCTGAAGGTGCCTACGGTGCAAGATCTACTCATGTTCTTTGTATCGAACTGACAATACTCGAAATCGGATGTAAGCCGGCGAGAATGCGATTAAAGGCTTTTGCCTATATTTTTCGAGGGTGAACCCAAGCTTTTGACCGGCAGTGTATATCAAAGTAAGTACCATTTATTCTTTTGTTATAGTATTTTCACATTATATTCATTTTACCACACAAGAACATGAATTCAAAATTAGATTAGGTTACGATAACACAGAAACAGTTAACAATGTTAATTGTGGCAACATTCCTTAATATTTTGTTGCGAAATACGTTCGCGTAGTCTTTTCGCAGCTAATCAGCCAATCTAGCCTTCATCCAGATCTGAAACTTAAACCATCTATGCAGAGTTGCTTTCCGGCTATCTCACTACCCTTGTTTTTAGTTCACATGGTTTCTCCGCATCACATCTTATTTGACCGAAACTTGTACAAAAAAATCAGGTAATGTTCCTCAACTCAGTAATTTATATATGATTTCAAAAAATGAATGTTCCATATACATAAATTGCATATATTGCATTATTTGAACATTCATATATTTGTTTTTATCTTTAAACTTTAGCATTGTCATTCAACCCATTGAAATTTCTTTCAATAGAGCATTGGGCTTTGTAAATATCTCTGGAATATGAACATAAGACATCATATGTAGCAATTTTTTTTAGCAAATCAAATCTTCAGCCTTGCAAGTTTTGGATTGCAAGATGATTATTTGATTACTAATGAAGCTTGATAATTGCAACTGGATATAAATAGGGGGAAGGGGCATTTAATATAATTTACTTTCTTTCTCGTTTCAGAGAGCAAGCAATGGTGCTTAAACCAAGGCTACCCTAGAAACATTTTGGTTTTATACTAGTATAACACTTTTGTAGAGCATATTTTGGTCTTCAAGCGTCATAAAACTCAAAATGTTACTTGGGTAATTAGCCAGGGCAAGTTTAATAGCTTCGCCCCATCCCTGGGAAATCAACAATTATTATTATTATTTAATCAGACTAAGGCCGAAGTGGCCTGTGCGGTATATAAGAGTCTTCTCCATTCGGCTCGGTCCATGGCTACACGTCGCCAACCACGCAGTCTACGGAGGGTCCGCAAGTCATCTTCCACCTGATCGATCCACCTTGCCCGCTGCGCACCTCGCCTTCTTGTGCCCGTCGGATCGTTGTCGAGAACCATTTTCACCGGGTTACTGTCCAACATTCTGGCTACGTGCCCGGCCCATCGCAGTCGTCCGATTTTCGCGGTGTGAACGATGGATGGTTCTCCCAACAGCTGATGCAATTCGTGGTTCATTCGCCTCCTCCACGTACCGTCCGCCATCTGCACCCCACCATAGATGGTACGCAGCACTTTCCTTTCGAAAACTCCCAGTGCGCGTTGGTCCTCCACGAGCATCGTCCAGGTCTCGTGTCCGTAGAGGACTACCGGTCTAATTAGCGTTTTGTAGATTGTCAGTTTGGTACGGCGGCGAACTCTATTCGATCGGAGCGTCTTGCGGAGTCAAAGTACGTACGATTTCCAGCCACTATGCGTCTCCGAATTTCTCTGCTGGTGTCATTTTCGGCAGTCACCAGTGAGCCCAAGTACACAAATTCTTCTACCACCTCGATTTCGTCACCACCGATGCAAACTCGCGGTGGGTGGCTCACATTGTCTTCTCTTGAACCTTTTCCTATCATGTACTTCGTCTTCGACGTGTTGATGACTAGTCCGATCCGCTTAGCTTCCCTCTTCAGTCTGATGTAGGCTTCCTCCATCTTCTCAAAGTTACGTGCCATAATATCTATGTCGTCGGCGAAACCAAATAGCTGGACGGACTTATTGAAAATTGTACCACTCGTGTTAATCCCTGCTCTTCGTATTACCCTTCTAAAGCGATGTTGAATAGCAGACACGAAAGACCATCACCTTACCGTAACCCTCTGCGGGTTTCGAAGGGACTCGAGAATGCCCCTGAAACTCGAACTACGCACATCACCCGATCCATCGTCGCTTTGATCAACCGTGTCAGTTTATCCGGAAAACCGTGTTCGTACATTAGCTGCCATAGCTGGTCCCGATCGATTGTATCATATGCGGCTTTGAAGTCGATGAATAGATGATGTGTGGGCACGTTGTATTCGCGGCATTTCTGCAGTACTTGGCGAATGGCGAACACCTGGTCCGTGGTGGAGCGTTCGCCCATAAAACCCGCCTAGTACTGCCCCACGAACTCCATTGCAATTGGTGCTAGTCGACGGCATAAAATTTGGGAGAGTACCTTGTAGGCGGCGTTCAGCAATGTGATTGCTCGGTAGTTGCTACAATCCAGCTTATCGCCCTTTTTGTAGATGGGACACACGACACCTTCCATCCACTCCTGCGGCAAAATTTCCTCCTCCAAAATCTTGATGATGACCCAGTGCAGCGCTCTAGCCAATGCCTCACCACCGTGTTTGAATAGCTCTCCTGGTAGTTGGTCAACCCCAGGGCTTTGTTGTTTTTCAGCCGGCCAATCTCCTCCTGGATTTCCTGGAGATCCGGAGCCGGTAGAATTATGTCCTGCGCGCGTTCTCCCAGGTCCATCACCATACCGCCATCTTCGTCTGCCACATCGCCATTCAGGTGTTCTTCGTAGTGCTGCCGCCACCTTTGAATCACCTCACGCTCGTTCGTAAGAAGGTTCCCGTTTATGTCCTTACACATATCAGGCTGTGGCACGTGGCCCTTACGTGAACGGTTTAACTTCTCATAGAACTTTCGTTCTAATCAACAATGGAGTGACATAATTTTTTTAGCATGGTCACTGCCATAGTTTGCTCAAACTTAGTATATCATTTGCTTATGATGATATTCCTAAACTATATTCCCTTCCAACCATCCACTCCTTACCATCTATGAGAGCGTCGGTGAGTCGCTGGCCTCTCGTTAAGTAGATGTCATATCATCATTTCCTTCCCTTCTCTAGTATCGGAGAAGATGGGCGTGGCCAGCACTGATGGCTTTCATGCTTTTCATTTTTGACCTCCAATTGGGTGCTATTAATTCCCAAATAGCAACCCATAAGCAATGGGGGTAAGAGAGTTAAAGAATATACATGACAGCTATCAGTATGCAATCTACGAAATACTTCGTTACAACGCATCGTTTTATTGGATTTGATAACTTATCAGAGAAAGAAACTAGTGTTCAAAGTGCTTCAAATTACCATTGTATGTAAAACTATGCACTAAGAATAAATATCTCATTCCAATACAAAACTGAAAATTATGAAACTTTTTTTTTTAAATTACTCTGGAGATAGCAAAAATACTTTAAGTGCTGGCATTAAGTTTTCAAATAAGGGGAGCACTGAATTTCTTTAGCAATAAAGCAGTACATGGAAACCCATAACTGCTGAAACATGAGTTGTTTTCGCTTAAAGCTGTACTTGTTTCATATGCGTTCATAAAATTTGTTCGTTACTGTATCAACTTTAAGTTTATTTATTTATTACCAGACTAAGACCGGAGTGGCCTATGCAATACATAAAAGTATACTCTATTCAGCTCGGTCCATGGCTGCACTTCGCCAACCACGCAGTCTTCGGAGGGTCCGCAAATCGTCGATCCACTTTGCCCGCTGTGCACCTCGCCTTCTTGTTCCCGTCGGATCGTTGTCGAGAACCATTTTCACCGGATTACTATCCGACGTTCTGGCAACGTGCCCGGCCCACCGCAGTCGTCCGATTTTCGCGGTGTTAACGATGGATGGTTCTCCCAACAGCTGATGCAACTCGTGGTTCATTCGCCTCCTCCACGTACCGTCCGCCATCTGCACCCCACCATAGATGGTATGCAGCACTTTGCTTACGAAAACTCCCAGTGCACGTTGGTCCTCCACGAGCATCGTCCAGGTCTCGTGTCCGTAGAGAACTACCGGTCTAATGAGCGTTTTGTAGATTGTCAGTTTGGTACGGCGGCGAATCTATTCGATTATCATTTGGTATTTAGCTAATAACTCATGCCAGAGGCAGAATTCCAAAAAGTGTTGTATGGCAGACTTCTAGCGCTATTTACCCTCTGCAATTTTATCTATGGGTACATTGATCTATGTTTAATGTTAACAGCGTGAAACGCCAGTATCATTTAATATACTAAATGATAATAACACTTATTATCATTAAGCATGATAAGTGATACTAGCATTTCACGCTGTAAATATCAGACATAGAGCAATGTAGCCTTAGACAAAGTTGTAGAGGGATAACAGCCCTAGAAATCCGCCATACGACACTTTTCAGAATTCCGCCTCTGGATTGAGTTATTTTTTGAATACTAATTGATAATGAAATGGTAAGTTCAATCCCTGACTACAAATGACACGAATGCTTCGCCCTTTGGTTAAGAGACCAGTGTCATCTTCAAACAAAGATTTTTGACACCCTGGTGGTAAATCAGATTTAGAATTCTGATAGTTCACCTGTAGTGAGCGATCTGATAAATAATTTTGGATCAGTTTAATGATGTACAGAGGAAAATTAAAATTCATCAATTTTACAATCAAACCTTCATGCCAAACACTGTCAAATGCTTTCTCTATATCAAGAAGAGCAACTCCAGTCGAATATCCTTCAGATTTGTTGAGCCGAATTAAGTTCGTAACTCTTAATAACTGATGAGTGGTTGCAAAAATAGCAAAAATAGAATTGTCATTAATATGAACCATCATTCTATTTGAAATAATTTTTTCAAACAGTTTGCTTATTGAAGAAGGCAAACTGATGGGCGATAACTAGAAGCCTCAGCTGGATTTTTGTTCGGCTTCAAAATTAGAACAACTTTGGCGTTTTTCCATTTATCTGGAAAGTATTTTAATTATAAACAATTGAAAACATTTGTAAAATAAATTAACCAAAAAGGATGAAGAGCTCTCAGGAAAAAATACCACCGGGGCTTTCATATTTTTAAATTTTCTAGTGATAGATTTCACTTCATCCAAACTAGTTCCCAACGAAGGGTCAAAAACATTCTCTTGATTGAGAATGTCTTCGAAGCTCCGTGTAACCTGATCCTCAATTGGACTAGTGAGACCTTTGTTAATAACATTTTATTTCCCTCTTTAAGCGCTGGAATTGGATTTTGAGGTTTTTTTAAAAGAATTTTCGTTAATTTCCAAAAGGGTTTCGAACTGGGATCCAACTTCGAAACATTATTCTCAAAGTTGGTATTTCTCAGAATAGCGAAACGTTTTTTAATTTCAATTTGCAAATCTCGCCAAATAACTTTCAACGCGGGATCGCGAGTTCTTTGGTATTGCCTTCTTCTCACATTTTTAATACGGATCAGTAGCTGAAGATCGTCGTCAATAATAATGGAGTTGAATTTAATTTCACATTTAGGAATTGCAATGCCTCTGGCTTCGACAATTAAATTTGTCAAAGATACGAGAGCATTATCAATATCACTTTTGGTATCGAGAGGAATATCAACATCAAAATTCCTATCGATATACGTTTTATATAAATCCCAATCAGCCCTATGATAATTGAAAGTAGAGCTGATTGGATTATGAATGGCTTCTTGTGAGATATCAAATGTCACAGGAAGGTGATCAGAGTCAAAGTCAGCATGAGTTACCAATTGGCCACACAGCTGACTTGAATCCGTTAAAACCAAATCAATTGTCGAAGGATTTCGAGTGGATGAAAAACAAGTTGGGCCATTGGGATATTGAATAGTATAATATCCCGCAGAACAATCTTCAAATAAAATTTTACCATTGGAATTGCTTTGAGCATTATTCCATGAACGGTGTTTGGCATTGATGTCACCAATTACGAAGAATTTTGATTTGTTGCGAGTCAGAATTTGAAGATCAGCTTTCAACAAATTCTTTTGCTGCCCATTGCATTGAAAAGGCAAATAGGCTGCAATGAAGGAAAATTGACCAAAATTTGTTTCAATAGAAACTCCCAAGGTTTCAAAAACTTTGGTTTCAAACGAAGAAAATAATTTATGTTTGATACGTCTATTGATGACAATGGCGACCCCACCACAGGCGCTGTCAAGACGATCATTTCTGTAGATAAAATAATTTGGATCTTGTTTAATGGAGAGTCCTGGTTTTAAATAGGTTTCAGTTATAATGGCAATATGCACATTATGAACTGTTAGGAAGTTGAATAATTCATCTTCCTTACCCTTTAGAGAGCGGGCATTCCAATTTAGAACTTTCACACAATTATTTGGATCCATTAAAACGGAGTCCGATAACATTTTTTTGTGTGTACTTTATACCAACCTGAACAGCTTCTGGTATGGTATTTGCTTTGAACATTGCATCAATCATGTGATGCAATTGTTCAGTTAAAAAATCAAAATCGGAAGCAGTCATGCTACCTGAATCGGCAACATGACCGTTATTTTCCGTTGGGACATGGGTATAAACCTCATTTTGAGAAGAGAAATTTTGTCTACCAGCAGCGATGTTTGCATACGTAGGTACATTGGAAAAATTGGAATTTACTGAAGTGCTTGCTACCCGTTGACGAGCGGCAAAATTTGTTTGTGAATTGTGGTGGGTATGAATTGCTCGACCGGTAATTGGTTTGGAAGTTTGAGCGTTTGAAAAATTTCTACCCGTCGAATCTGGGATCCGATTGAAATTTCCCGTCATCAATTTTGCACGGGAATTCAAAACTTTTTTGCGTGAAGGGCATTCCCAGAAATTGGATTTATGATTGCCCCCACAATTTGCACATTTAAATTTATTGGAATCTTCTCTCTCACAGGACATGCGTCCTTGGCGTGAGAGGTTCCACCACAAATCATGCATTTAGCATCCATGTGACAATGTTTGGTTCCATGACCCCACTTTTGGCACTTACGGCACTGGGTGGGGTTTTGGAAATTTCCCCCAGGCCTGCGGAAATGTTCCCATGTAACACGGACATGGGACATAATACAGGCCTTTTCCAAACTTTTCATATTATTTAGTTCATTTTTGTTAAAATGAACTAAATAAAATTCTTGAGAAATGCCCCTCTGGAAAGTACCAGAGTGGGATTTCTTTTTCATCTTAATTACTTGGACTGGTGAAAATCCAAGTAATTGAGAAATTTCAATTTTAATCTCATCCAGTGATTTATCATCACTGGGGAGACCTTTCAAGACGACTTTGAACAATCGCTCAGTTTTATCGTCGTATGTGAAGAATTTATGGCGCTTCTCAGTTAAATACTGAAGAAGACGTTTGCGATCGTCAAAGGATCCCGGCAAAACGCGGCAGCCATCTGAAATGAAACCTTGATCCCCTGAAGGTTACTCAAAATCTCATTCCGGAAGCCAGAAAATTCGGTAACAGATACCACAATTGGCGGAATCCTTTGCTTTTTCGCATGAATCGAATCACCTGGGCTAGAGGTATATTCGATTTGCTCAATTTCATCATTAATCAAATCGAACTGATTGCTCAGTTCGATTGGAGAAGAATTATTTCCGATATTAGAGTTAGAAGGAATATCTGAATTCTCCAGCTTCCTTCTATTTTTTCCGCGCTTTGGCAGGACGGTCTTGAAACCTTGTTTCTTTGAAGGAAGTGGAGAATTCAGAGACTCCCCCTTCCTCTTGTTTTTGTTAATGCTCATTGCTGAGCGTGGAGACGTGACCTTCTAAGAGGTTTTCCCCAGAACGGTGTCCCTACAGGATTACCACCGCTTGTCGGAATTTTACTTCCGCAAACGGGTCCAACGTAAAACGAAGGCACGGGTCCTTGCAAAGATCGTAACGGGATCAGTGGGTACAAATAGCGCTAAGAAGCACCGTTGAAATTAAAATAGCTTCGGGTAGTATTAAAAACTTCCTTCCGCAAAGAGAGAAAGAACCGCACAGCACGAAAGCACGATGCGGTCTGGGTGTGCGTAAACTTTCGTCACAGGAGAAGCAGAAGGTAACGAACCGTCAATGGTATTTACCTATATTTCCTGTGTTCAATCCGAATAAACCCAATAAACTCAGGATTGTCTGGGACGCTGCATCTACGGTTGGAGAAACCTCATTGAATTCCGTTCTGATGAAAGGACCAGACCTACTGACTGCTTTACCCTTCGTGTTGTTCAGATTCCGTGAGAAGCCAATTGCCGTATCCGGGGATATTGCTGAAATGTTTCTGCGAGTTCAAATGAATGACGAAGACCAACAATGCCAGCGCATTCTGTGGTGCAACGAAGATGGAACAGTTGGCGAATATATCGTAACCGTTATGACGTTCGGCGCAAAATGTTCACCAAGTTGTGCCCAGTTCATCGTGAAAGAGAATGCAGCAAGATTTAAATCGAAACTTCCGGAAGCTGTAGACGTTATCGAGAAAGGTCATTATGTTGATGATATGCTGGCTAGTGTTGATACCGAGGAAGACGCTGTCAAACTCGCCAAAGATGTGCACTACATACATCAGCAAGGTGGATTCATCATGAGAAACTGGATCTCAAACTCTGAAGCTGTTGTACGCGCGCTTGGTGAAC
Source organism: Armigeres subalbatus (assembly GCF_024139115.2). Taxonomy (NCBI): domain Eukaryota; kingdom Metazoa; phylum Arthropoda; class Insecta; order Diptera; family Culicidae; genus Armigeres; species Armigeres subalbatus. Next base: position 273,054,465 of record NC_085141.1, read on the forward strand.
CAGGTGAGGATGAAAAGAGTTTAAGTGTGGATAAAGAACAAACTCTAGAAAAGGTCTTAGGAATGTGGTGGGACACTAAAACGGATACTTTCCGTTATAAATTATCCACTGACAGAAATCAACACCTACTTCTTAATCAGAAGCGTCCCACGAAACGAGACGTGCTTCGAGTACTTATGTCAGTATACGATCCCCTTGGTCTATTGTCCCACTATACTATAGCCTTGAAACTTTTGTTCCAAGAAATTTGGCGAGCATGTACAGCATGGGACGAGGAAATTGGAAAAATGCAGTTGGAAAAGTGGAACGATTGGGTGAAAATCCTACCAGAAGCCGAGTCCATACGTATCCCTCGTTGCTACAATCTATCACCCACATTAGGAAAAGAGAGAACTGTAGAACTCCACACATTTGTCGATGCAAGTGAGCTCGGGTACGCTGCCGTTTGCTACTTCCGGTTCATCGAGGAAAACCAGATTTCTTGCTCATTAGTTGCTTCGAAAAGTAGAGTTGCGCCGATCAAGTTTGTATCCATTCCCCGGCTCGAGCTTCAAGCTGCGGTTATTGGATGTCGTTTAGCAGCCAGTGTCGGGGAAGGACATCGCATCAAGATCAACCGACGGTATTTTTGGACGGATGCTCGCAACGTTATATGCTGGATCAAAGCGGATCATCGGAGATACAGTCAATTTGTCGCCTTCAGAGTAGGCGAAATTTTGGAAACCACAGATGTTTCGGAATGGCAATGGTTACGAGGAAAATTTAATGTTGCCGACGAGGGGACGAAATGGGACGGTCAAACAAGCTTAAAAAAAACTGTCGGTGGTTCACAGGGCCGCCCTTCCTATTAGCAGCGAAATCAGAATGGCCAATTGAATCAATCAACAACGAAACTACACCAGAAGAGCTTCGATCACATTTATTGTATCATTGCGTCCATGAAGACATCGATATCTTGCAGGCTAAAGATTTTTCAAACTGGACCCGCTTGTTGCGGATTTCGGCATTGGTGTCGCGATTTCCCGCTTACATAAGACGCAAAATGAATGGTAAAAAACTACTTAAGGGGCCCCTAACCAGTGACGAGCTTCGATTGGCAGAATTCTATCTTTTCAAACGCACACAGCAAGAACGTTACGCGGATGAAATAGGACTACTATCCAATCCAAATATGTCAACTGGTAAGCCCATTTTACCGAAAACTAGTTCCCTATATAAATTAAATTCCACTCTCGACGAATCGGGCCTGATGCGAATTCAAGGCCGCATTGACATTTGTGACCTCACATTCGGCAATGCGCATCGTCCTATCGTTTTTCCTCGATGTCATCCCCTTACTACATTAGTTTTACAAGGTATTCACGAAAAATATCATCATTTGTGTAATGAAACCGTGGTTAATGAAGCAAGAAGAATATACTACATTCCAAGAATTCGCGTTGAATGTAATAGAGTCCGCCGAGAGTGCCAACATTGTAAAATACGCAACTCCAAGCCCTCCAATGATGGCGAATTTGCCGAAAGAACGACTAGCGGCATATATCCGACCATTCTCGTATGTAGGGGTAGATTATTTCGGACCGTATCAAGTAATCGTTAGACGTCGCCCGGAAAAACGCTGGGGGGTATTAGTAACTTGTCTAACCACACGCGCAGTCCACATAGAAATGGCGAACAGTCTCTCAACCGACTCTTGCATAATGGCCTTACAAAATTGCTTTGCCAGGCGTGGAACCCCGATTCAAATAATAAGCGATCAAGGTACAAATGTTGTGGGCACGTCAAAGGAGCTCAGAGCCGCGCTTGCTGCTATTGACAATCACAAATTAGCAGTAGAGTTCACTACAGCGTCTACGACGTGGAAGTTTAACCCACCCGCTTCTCCACGTATGGGAGGCGCCTGGGAACGCCTGATACAGACCATCAAGAGAGTTTTACTTGAGATAAAACCAAAACATATGCTCACCGAAGAGGTTTTACGGAATATGTTGATCAAAATAGAGAATATTGTTAACAGTCGACCGTTAACTCATGTTCCCGTTGACGATGAGTCGTCGCCAGCACTAACACCAAATCATTTTTTGGTTGGCTCCTCCAACGGCTCAAAACCGCTTGTTCTCTACGATGACAGTGCTGTCGTGATGCGGCAGTCGTGGAAGACTTCTGATGTACTGGCGAATTATTTTTGGAAGCGATGGGTTAATGAATACACGCCCGAAATATCACATCGTACTAAATGGTTCAGCCCAAGCAAGCCGATAGCTATAGGAGACGTAGTAATTATCGTAGACTCCACATTCCCTAGAAATTGCTGGCCGAAAGGGCGAGTAGTTTCTGTGAAGACTTCTTCCGATGGACAAGTTAGGTCGGCGACAGTTCAAACAACTAGCGGTTTGTACGACAGACCTGCAACCAAACTGGCCAAACTGGATTTTGCACCACACACTACCAAAACTCGAAGTGACATGTGTGAATTATAAGGAAGTTTACAAACGTAAGTTATCTAGAATCTATCAATAATTACTGAATTGTAATCGGAAACTATTTTACAGGAGAATTTTAATCTCCGTAGAACAATAAACGGGATTAAAAACACGGAATAGATCTTCCTACGTTGCGTACGCAACAGCTTTGTTGTATGAACAAGACAGAAATTACTAAATCAGAAAAACCTCACCAAATCTCTGCTCCGCTCCGAGCTCTATCGAAGTACCTTTGGATGAACATGTTGAGCCTACAGCTACTTTCACCTAAGTCTTATTATTGGACTGCTTGATCTTGAGTTGCTTGAATTTTATTTTAAGAAGTACAAATTTTCCAGAGAAAAATGACGGGAGCAAAAACTGTTGCGTATATTTGCCAACGCAGCATACTTCGATCGCTCTGTTTTAAAACATTTTTAAAATGCGTTAAGAAGTCATAAAAACCTTTTTTGCAATTCCTGATCATAATACCTGGTTTACAGTTGGCGTTTGAGTGATAAAACGGCCTACTTTTCCATACCAATGACATGGGTGCTTTAATGAACATTATGCAACTCAAATGGGTTGCATAAAATCCATTATAGCACTCATTTGGGTGCTATAATGGAAAACCAGCATTAAAACAATAGTTACATGACCACATTCAGCTAAATTGGCATGGGTGAGTGTTCAAATAGTGTATTCTTTGTGTTACGTAATAAATGAAATAATTTTATGGGCATGACATCCAATTTTCCAAAGGCAGGTTTATCTATCGCTTTATGGTCTGTCGAACACACAATGGGGCACGATAATATGGAATCTGTTCGTTTTCTGCAACAACATGATTTTTTGGTAAGATTGGTCATGTTAAGAAAATAAATTGTACCATTGTGGTACAGATTTATCATATTTAAGCCCATTTTTCGTCATTGCAAAAAATAGCGTGTGCAACTCGTTGCAAAACTCGATTTTTTCAGCACTCGTAGTATTTATCCAACTCGGCAAGCCTCGTTGGATAAACGTACAACTCGTGCTGAAAAAATCATCTTTTTGCAACTAGTTGCACAAACTACTATTTTCTAATAGGAGATCATTGTGAAATGTAGTTGGTTTTGTAAATTTTGCATCTACATGCTGAAATGGTTCGGTATTCTTGTTTATATTAGTGAAAACATCGAAAAAGCTTAAGGGGTGCATTTTGGACCGTTCTCCCCTATACTTAATATACGAAAAATCCAAAGCGTAACATACTTCTCAGCTCTCACATTCAAATACTATTAACATTCCTCTGTGATGCACGTCAGATCCGTCATTTTCGTTTTTCATAACAAAAGTTTTCCATATCCACTCAGCCTTACCAGTCCGATGGTATTATGCATACCCATTACTCCACTTATCGTGAAGCGACTGCTCCACTCGTTTAGTGTAGTAGCGTTGCAACTTCTTCCAAGCAGCAGTGGAGAGCTCTAAGATCATGATCCCCTTAGTATTGGCATCATAGAGCCTTCCTCTCGACGATGAAGACAGCATCGTTGGTTTACATTTTCCACCGCACGAATAGGTGAAACATGGGAACACTCTCCAAAGAAATTCCATTCTTCTCGTCGCGTCGGAACGTCGTTACCTTTGCAGCATGTGTGCATTGCATAGTTCGGAAGGCAATAGCGAGAGCTGCACATAGTTTCCGGAGCTCCCATATCGTCGTCGCCATCCTAAGGGACGGCTCACAATGGGTATGACAGGGAATCCACTTCAGAATGCGGTTTTCCAACTTCCCACTTCCGACCACTGATGGCAGAGCAACGATCGGGAGCGCTTTTGTGATCCAAATTTATCACCTTGCAATTTTCGGTGGCATGTCAATAGGAAATTTTCAATAGCTAGTAAAAGTTGGCTTATTGATAGTGGCATGATTTATGTCAAGCAATAAGTCACAGAGTTCGGAGATTCATACGGTTAAGTGGATAAGTGACTATTTATGGCGCTTTGAAATCGAGAAAGTATGCAGAAGCTCCCATGGCGTAATTGAACAATGTTTACAAAGTTTCTTTATCACTATCTATTGTTGCGAACACGTACGAACATGCAGCTGAGGGAGAATTTTTCACAGCTAATATAAATAAAGGATGACTCTTGGAGACATCGCACTGCACACAAGGTGATACATCATCCAACCACCGACATTAATGCTCCCGCAGAAACCTCTCCCAAGCCGACATATGCAAATCTTCCACAGAAGTTGACAAAAATCCATATATAATTATAATAAATAACCTCAACAAGCACTTTGGTAAAAGTTTTTCTTCTTCGTTACCGAGACTATCTCTTATGCGCTGCTCAGCTTCCTGGTTCATGGTCGCACCTTGCCCCCCTCAAACACACACACTCTCTGTATGCAATGCAGTTTGCTCGACTTCCAACCATCCCCATGGGAAACTGGCCACACTTCACGTGCCCCGGCAGGTCCTGTTCTGTAACGGAAACCGTTTCTTCTAATGTGCCTCCGGGTGTGCTGCAACACTACTGCTCTGGACAGAAAGTTTCATCTGCCTGATACGATTTCCGTTTGGACTTTTTCTTCATGGCATGGCGTAGTAGGAGTTCTCTAGTTGTTGAAATTGCGATTCGAAATCAGGGGTATCAGTAGGGAAACGTTGTATGAATCTGAACCAAATAGCGATTTATGTGCTTAGTACGGGACTGTCTGTTTGTCTGTTATTCAATTTGTTGAACGATTAAAATTATCAACATGGGAAGTATCATCATTTTTGCATAAAATAGTCTACAAAGCTGTTTTAGTACTTGAATTTGAGAACTACTGACCTTTAGAATATCACTGCTCGCACCCGTCCAGCTAGCTAAAACTTTTTCCACTCTTCTGCCTTTTGGTCGTCGACGATCTGCACCTTTGAGGAATGGCGAAGGAAACTTTATGCCTCTTTCCGTATTCCAGGTTTCGGAACATGCATTAGATACCTATCGCTGGCACTGCCATTGCAGTCTCATTCGTATTCATCTTTTCTAGTTATGATGACGAGGAGGAAGACCACATTGCCGCAAGCTCCCACCGGGTGAACAAAAGCTGGGATAACTTTTACTTCGTTAACAGGGAAGGAAAAAAACTGCGTAATCCACCTTGGCAAGTGGCAGGTTTTCTCCATTTCTTCATGGATATCAATTTCCATGCGGTCAGCTTTACCCTACCAAGAAACTAAGAGGTTGTCTAGATAACGCATGAGATTCTGAGAAGTCCGAGGAGTCGGAAGGTTAAATTGTTTTGTAGTTTTGTGTTGGCCTTTTGAACCGTAAATCCCGTGTTTCCTAAATCTGTTCCGTGTCATTCAATGGCCAGTTTGAACCTACCTTAAAACTATGGCGTTTTCTTAGTTATTCATGTGTTTTTTCATGAATTTTGGAATCTCATTTGGTTTCCAAATTTTAATGTTTTTGAATTTTTAGATTTATTAATTTTTGAAATTCAAAATTTTAGAATTTAGAAGGATATTTGATTTTTTTCAGAATTTTTTATTTCGCCCACCTTGAATTTTTTTTTAAATTTTTTGATGTTGAGATTTTAGAATTTTTTTATTTTCAGTTTTTTTTTCATTTCAAATTTCGAATTTTGGATTTTTTGAGTTTTTGAGTTTATAATATTAAGATTTCTGGATTTTTTAATTTTTGAATTTGATAATTTGAATTTTGGGATTATTGAAATTCTTGGATTAGATTTTTGTGTTTTTTTTATTACTTATCGTATTTCGTTTTTTTATTTTAGATCTTCAAAATATAGAATTTCCTTGTGTTTTATTTTAAGGTTTTTTAGTTTTTTAGGTTAAAAATAGTCTTCTTCGGCCCGAAAACAAGCCGATTCAGATGAAAATGTCTATTAAGCTCTAAATTTTTGGATTTCTGAGCTTGAGAAATCTTTAAAATCTATGTTATGAGCTTTAACTAAAATAAAAAGTCACAGAAATAAAGTTTTGAATAAATCTTAAATATTTGAATTTCCAAATTTATGGCAATTTTAATATATGAATTTTGGATTTTTCTTGAGATTTCAATATCTTGCAGTTATTGAGATTTAGGTAGCTTAGATTTTGAATAAATGTGAAACTTTTTTGATTTTCATTTGATATTTGATTTTTTTTATTTTTATGTTCTGGATTCGATTTCGACGTTTTTTTATTACTGTTTTTTAATGTTTGGATTATTGATTTTTTATATTACTCGATTTTTGGAATGGACTTTGGAATCTGATTGTGATTTTGTGTTTAAATATTTTAGTGTTTCGAATTTCTGAATGTAGGGTTACTGCTCCTGGACTTCATCTCATAGCTCCGATATTGGTCTCACGAAAAACAAAGCAATGAAAAGGTATTTTGTTTGTTTATTATTTTTGTGATTTTTTTCAGCAGTGAGCATGCATGTTAGCAAAAAGAAACGACGAAATTGGTGCGGAATTTCTTTGTTTCGCTATGAGATGAATATATGTACAGTGAGATTGAAAACGGAACAGTTCCCCTATAAGTTTTTATATCTTAATTTTTTTATTTTTAAAATTTAAGACCTTTGATTTTTTTTAGATTTTGGATTTGAATTTCAAATTTAAGGATATTTGACTTTTTTCAGATTTTTTGGTTTTTTTAATTTGTTGGTGTTAGGATTTTAGAATTTTTCGTTTTTTTTAGATATTCAAATTCTTGAAAATCCGATTTTTAAATTTTTAGAATGGTACTTGACGCGTACTTCAGTCGAAGGTACAATAAAGCAGTGTTGGTAGAATCATGCTCAAATCTCACTCACCGAAACCTAATGCGCGAGCAGACTCGCTTGCGATTCTTCATGGAGACCATCGCACATGAGTTTTTCATGCAGAATCGCATCGTTTCGCTCATCCGCCGAAAAATTATTTCGCTCCAAAAAGTGTCATTTTTAATATTTTTTTTAAATTTCTTGTTTTTGACTTTTTGTAATGTCTTGGCACTTTCGTTCTTTTTGGTATTTCGCAGTAATCGTATTTGAACTCATTCTACAAAAAGTGAGAATGATCTCAAATGCATTTTTGATTTTTAGATTCTTGGATGTTGTGTTGTTTTCAATTGTGTAAATTTTTAAATATTCAGATTGACTGATAGGTATTTGTATTTTGCATGCGTGGATTTTTGAAATTTTGAATTTTCGGGATTTTGGATTGAGTTTCGGAATCGGAATGTAATTATCGGTTTTAATATATTTGTGTTAATTATTTTTATTTTTATTTGAATTTTAATTTTTTTTTTGATTTTTGGACTTCTAAATGTTTTGTTTTTTTAGATGTTTAGATTTTAGTGTATTTGGATTTTAAGATTTTGTTGATCTATGGGTTTTTGCGTAGAAAGACGAGACTAGATCGAAATTCAATGAATTTATTCGTCGTGGATCGGGAAAAATTATAAAATTCCTGGAAAACATAATTTCTTGAATATTTGCACATTTTCTTTCATTCTACCTTAATTTTAGCTTACTTTTAGTGATCTAGCTTCGTACTTGCGCCTCTCGCAACTGCGTTCCGTTTCAAACGGATGTGGAACCCCTGTTAATAATATAATGTAATTGTAGCAGCTTTTCCTAACGATCTTGGCTGTAAATCTTACTGCACATTCTAAGCAACTGAAACCTCTTACCTTCTCTACCGTGCTACGATAGAATGTCGATAAGTGTCGGCGAATGGTTCTGTTTTAGTTTCTTCCCTTAGTCACCTAAACATAGTTGCATTCGAAACATTAACACATTGTGCATAATTTCTAGTGGTCTTGAGCTCACCTATTTTAGACCAGCTACACTACACGGGGGCACTTATATATTTAATCGATAATGGATAGGATATGCTGCAATAAGGAATTTAGCTAGTAAAAATTAGAATAATAAAGAATTCTCTGCGTTACCGTGTTTACGTTTAACAATAGTTATCTTATAGTGTATCAATTCCTCTTTAGATTTGTTTTTGTCACTGACAATCCCCTTTACGGTGTTAGGTGTGGTTTGTCATCTGCGTCGGCTTTAGTTATCGACGGGGCGTATTCCACACTCCCCCCCTCAATGCGCGAAGAGTCTTCTGATCGTGTATTTCTCTCAGCGCCTACGTCGAGGATCGCCAGAGATATTGCTGAACGTTCATATATACCTCCAGTTGATGTTTGAACCGTGGCTCGACGAACCTGTCCATCGGGTGCTTCATGTGTGGCAATTACTCTTGCTTTCGGCCAACAGTTCCGAGCCAGTTTGGTGTCTACAATCAATAGAATGTCACCAACGCCGATAGGTTTAGCAGGTATAAACCATTTTGATCGACGAGTAATGCTTGGTAGGTAGTCACGCACCCACTGTTTCAAGAATACATTTGCCATGACTTGAAATTGCGTATAACAGTTTTTGAGTAGCGTTGGGCTGTCGTCAAATGCAACCCATGATCGTAGACCATTGGCTAAACCCAATAGGAAGTGATTTGGTGTCAGCACAGGCGAATCATCATGGTTAATTGGGATGTCCGTAAGAGGCCGAGAATTGACAATATTCTCAACCTCTGTGATCGCGTTTTGAAGAACTTTGTCGGTAGGGAGTCTGCTATGTTGCATTACTGCAAGGTTCTGCTTGACGGTGCGAACAAGCCGTTCCCAAGCCCCACCCATGTGAGGGGATAGAGGAGGGATGAAGATCCATTGAGTATGACTGGTGGTGAATTCATTTGCCAGTTTGTCATGATTGAGCTGCTGAATGGCTGTTTGAAGTTCCTTACTGGTAGCTTGGAAATTAGTGCCAGGGTCGCTGTATATAACAGCTGGAACGCCTCTCCTAACCATAACGTTTCGGATGGCCATGACGCAGGAGCTGGTTGTCAGTGTGTGAGCAATTTGTAGGTGGATGGCGCGAGTGGTGAGACATGTAGCAAGAACCCCCCACCTTTTCTCGGAATGGCGGCCCACTGCACAGTGGGACGGATTGAAAAAAAGACGGTCAAAAGTACAAATATGGCTTAAAATGAGAACAAATGAGTTTATTATTCTTACTGTGATGAAATTTTATCATTTTCAACTACATTCATAACGAGTGTTGTGATTGTAGCATTCAGTACTTATACATACATTTTCATGTATTTTACGTCATTTTCAAATGCCTCGAAAAACCTGCAGGCCTGGCGAATCCCCTAAATTTCGTTTAGTTTGAAAATATATAATGTAAAGTAGTAGCCATGCGATTTTCAGCGCTGGGTAATGATGGGTAAATTGTTTTCTGACCACATGAAAACACCGCGAAATGAGTAAATTTCGAAAAAAGCCCAAATTCAACTCCATAAGCCAAGGGTTAATATTTCATGAATTTGTGATACAATGTATGCAATTGATAGTTGATTATGTTATCTTTGAAGATGTATTGAGTTTGAAATGATTGAATAACAAATTAGAAAAATATTGCAAAGATATCATACTTCATATTTATATAGTATCAATGGTGTTAAAAACAGTTTTCATGCCAACTTCAAAGGTACCCCAATGGGCACAATATCGTCAAATTGACTCAACCAAAGTTTTTTACAATGTTTTATAACCTGTATAATGCGAGAAAAATATTTAAAAAATAGAATACATCATTTTGGAAAATGACCTTTTGACCCTCTTTCTAAGGATTCGTCCCTCTGTGCACTGAGACCAGAATTGGGCCAAAGTAGTCTACCCCCATGTAGGTGAATGGGCGACTAAATGCGGCTAATCGTGCCCGGGGAAGATCGGCCATTGCTGGTGGTTGCGGTTTAGCTAGTTGGTTCTTACAGTACTGACAATTTCGTCGGACAGTATGGTATGTTGCCTTCATCCGGGGAATACGGTAGCGTTGCAGAAGCTCGTTGATGATTGTCGTATGGTTCTGATGATGATACTTTTCATGAGCATCGGCAACGATCAATTGTGTTATATGATGTTGTCGCGGAAGTATGACTGGCTCTACAGCTTCACGATTGACAAATACACACGCCTTAGTTCGTCCTTGGATACGTAATACTACGTTTTCGTCGATGAATGCACTGCGAAACAACGGATTATTCCTAATAGTTCGTTTCGATGATTGCGTTTCTGAACGGCTCGCGGTTAGAGCAGTTATTTCTGCAGGATAAATGTCTAACTGTGCCTGGCGGAACAGGTAATTTTCTGCTTTAGCCGTCTCTGGCTTGTCTCTGGTTGTCGATGTAGCGAAAGACGTAGGACGCTCGGCGAAGTAGAGTAATCCACTTAGAAAAATGTTGTGGATCGATAACCGGCTCATTGATTACGGTATGAACGAGTAGGTGTGGGCGAAGCTCTTCGTCTGTTGATTTTCCGAAATTTGGAGTCATGGGCCAAGTATGTTTATCTTGCCAGAGAAAGTCCGGACCACGAAACCAACGGGTGTTGATGGATACATCGGGAATTCGTGTCCACTTCGTTCCCTCGTCAGCCACGTTTTGCTTCGTTGGTACCCAATGCCACTGATCAGCTTCGGTCGATTCTAAAATTTCGCTAACCCTGAAGGCAACAAATTGACTGTAGCGCCGATGATCGGATCCTATCCAGCAAAGCACGTCTTTGGAATCGGTCTAGAAAAACCGCTTGCTTATCTTAATAGAAAGGGACGTCAATATGGTATCTGCCAGGCGAACACCGAGAAGTGCTGCTTGTACTTCGGACCGTGGAATTGATAGAAACTTCAGCGGAGCTACTCTGGTTTTAGCTCCCGCTAACGCACATTCAACCATGTTCCCTTCTTGGAAACGTAGAAAAACAACAGCTGCGAAACCGTTCTCGCTTGCATCGACGAACGTATGCATTTGAACTATGGCATTCACTGACGCTGATAAACGTCCCATTTTAGGGAATACAGATAACCACGTCAGCCACTTATCGAACTGTGCGTCTTCGATGGGGTCATCCCACCCAAGTGACCAAATTTCCTGTAGAAGAACCTTCAAATACATTAGCAGATGTGCGATGAACCCCATAGGGTCGAAGATCATCATAAGGGTTCGGAGAACTTCTCGTTTGGTGGGTCGTCGACTTCCGGATAGCAAATCTTTGTCATATCTAGACGAGATCTTGTAAGTGAAGCTATCGGTCGCGGTATTCCACCACATTCCGAGTACCTTTTCTGTGGATGCTCCCTCACCAATATCCATGTTCTTTTCATCTGCATCGGAATCGTTAAGTGTTGCTTGAACAGCTCCGGAGTTGGAAATCCAGTTCCGGATTTCGAACCCGGCATTTAAGTGGATTTTGCTAACGTCTTGGGCCAATCTCACCGCTTGGCCTTCGGTCTCGGTACTAGCAAACATGTCGTCCACATAGTGGCGCCTAATGATTGCTTTTACTGCTTCTGGGTGCTGCTGCTCATACTGCTTATTTTTCACATGTTGAGCGATACTTGGAGAACAACAGGCGCCGAAAGTCATCACTTGAACCACGTAAAGGCTTGGTTCAGGATTGTCGTCTTCCTTCCAGAAAAAAAAACGTTGGCATTGTTGGTCTTCACTCCGTATTTGCACTTGGTGAAACATTTCTTTAATGTCACCACATACAGCTACTCGGTATTCGCGGAATCCCAACAGCACCGATAAAAGCGAAGTCAGCTGGTCAGGTCCTTTCAGGAGCACCGAATTTAAAGAAACACCGAAAGCAGTTGCTGCTGCATCCCATACTAGGCGTACCTTTGCGGGTACAACCGTCCATTCCACACCTTTTCTGCTGCTTGCAGGTCCCATTGTGCTTGCGAAGACACTTGCGGCAAAGCTTGCACTCTTTTATGGTTGCCCACTTCGAATCGTAGTTGAATTCCCCAAATCTGCTGCATTTAGCTACGTTTGCACATGTTCCTTTACAAACTACACAGCGATACAGTTTTTTTCATGTTCCGGGGTCGACGTACAATTGGTTGATGCAGACGGTTTCTCGCTCCCCGACTCCAACTCAGTATGGAAGTTCAAGAATCCGTCTTTCTTGACACTTCTACTTCGTGTATCTTGGCTGGCCGTGGCTTTCACTGTGCTAGCATCCTTTGCTATCGTATACAACCAACCAATCACTTAAATCTCCTAGATTTGGATTTGAATTATTGCGAGTGAACTTTGCCCAATCCAATCTCAGGGACGGTGGCAGCCGCTCTACTAATTCATAACGAAGAGACGCGTTGAAGATTAAATCATTGACTTCACAGGCTCTAATCATTGCGACCATGTTCTTAACAGTGAGAGCAAAGTTCACAATAGTTTCTAGCTTCTCAGTGTTCGGCGGAGGTAAATGTCTGATCTTTTTTACTATCGATTGAACGATCGCGTCTGGTCTCCCGAAAAGCATCTTTAAAGTGGAAATGATATCAGGTACATTCGACGGATGAAGCAGCTCGCTCCTTACTGCCTCTAATGCCTTGCCTTTAAGACATCTGCGCAATAGAGGTGGGCGCTCCGCTCAGGAGCTGTTCCAAAGATTCGCTTCCTTACATTGAGCTGATGAGCCATGGATCTTTTTTAAAGAAGCCCAGCTCAGCAGCTCACTTTAAATTAATGAAATCATTGTCAAACACGCGCCTAGAGAAACTCCCTCGAGCGTACGCACTCGAGTACGCGCGCTGTTGTATTTTGTACAGCACAAACGAAAATACCACGCTCGCGGTACACAACACAAGCGAGCTTGTATGAGCATTCCAGTCCAGTACCGCGCACGTGCTGATCGTTTATTATTTGCACCTCAAGCACCATCAAGCCAAGCGACAGAACCATCTAGCCAAGCAACAGAAATCATTTCTGCTGCAGAGAGGAATAAGAAACATGTTTACTAAGTAGTATATATTTACTAAGTAGTATAGTAAGTAGTATACTAAGCAAAAGATCCGAAGATCCGAACAACTCTCAGTTCCGCTCATGTCGTCGTCCACACACGCTTAAAGTCAAGTACACATCGCATGAATAGCTTTCACACATCACGGCGACGCCTTGGCCAACTCTCACTATGAGTGAAAATTTTGTGTGAAACATAAGCAGTCGCTGTGTACTGTCTCAAATGTGCATGATATGTGTAAGTGAGTTTGCCTCGAACTGTCAAAGTCCCTTCGGGTCGCTATGATGGCGAACGTGTGCAGAATGTGCTGCAAGAAATCGGAGGTTTTTCATTTTGTTTTGATGGCGAAACAAAAAAAAGTGCGAATACAATCATCGCACTTTGTTTTGTTGATCGAAACGATTGGAGAAGCCTCCGAATAAGTATGGAAAAGTTGGCTTACTTTAACATTAACAATTGAGGTTAGGTTCGATTTCCGACTGCTCTCTCGCTGTGTAAAATGAACTCACCGAAAATCATCGGCCATCAGTTACACAAAAATGAGTAACATCGTAATTACTCATAATATGAGTTGTTCCAGGAGAGGCCCGTTTTGTGTGAACGGAACACAAAAATATGTAAGTCATTTTAAGCGTGTGTGGCGTGGAAGCGAGAGCTGCGCCACTAGCTCAGATCCGTGCGACACGGATCTCGATCCGGATCAGTCGCGACCGATTCTAGCGAGCGAACCGTGTGGTTCAAACGAACCGAGCTGGGTGCTGTGTCTTGCACGGAGCGGATCTTTTGCTTGCGACGGGTTTTCCCGCCACACGCTTAAAATGACTTACATATTTTTGTGTTCCGTTCACACAAAACGGGCCTCTCCTGGAACAACTCATATTATGAGTAACTACGATGTTACTCATTTTTGTGTAACCGATGGCCGATGATTTTCGGTGAGTTCATTTTACACAGCGAGAGAGCAGTCGGAAATTGAACCTAACCTCTGTTGTAAATGTTAAAGTAAGCCAACTTTTCCATACTTATTCGGAGGCTTCTCCAATCGTTTCGATCAACAAAACAAAGTGCGATGATTGTATTCGCACTTTTTTTTGTCTCGCCATCAAAACAAAATGCAAAACCTCCGATTTCTTGCAGCACATTCTGCACACGCTCGCCATCATAGCGACCCGAAGCGACTTTTACAGATCGCGGCAAACTCACTTACACATATCATGCACATTTGAGACAGTACACAGCGACTGCTTATGTTTCACACAAAATTTTCACTCATAGTGAGAGTTGGCCAAGGCGTCGCCGTGATGTGTGAAAGCTATTCATGCGATGTGTACTTGACTTTAAGCGTGTAGATGAATGGGCTCGCTTGTATGAAAATGTCAACTACGCATGGTTAGAAGGGTTAGAAGCGCGCGCAAACAAGGCATTGATTTACTGCACCCAGTATGAAGAGAAAACTTATGACACGTGATATGGTTCATATACATATCAGAGACTAGGGACTGAATTATTTAAATTAACGATTTGAGAAACGTTATCAATAAAATGCAACTTAGAATTATGAATAGAAAATAATGTTGAGTTAGTTTTTTGTATAGAAATAAATGTTATGGTTCTCCTAGACTTCAAAACTAGACGGTCAGAAAAAAGCGTATTAAATGTTATTAGTTTAAAATTGTCGGTTTTTCAATAGAAATTATTACCTCACTGTAGCTAAACATTTTAAAAATTTCAAAGAAAGGTAAATAGATGAATGATGAATGAATGAATAAATTAATGAATGACATAAATTTTTCAAATTTTTGAACAATAATTAAAATAATAATATTAACAATTATGTTTTATTATATGTAGCATTAAAGAACTGAAGAGCTGATCCAAGGGGCTGACTCTTTTCAATGAGCTGAACGGATCAGATCCACTCACTGCAATGAGCTGTTTTGCCCATCTCTACTGCGCAACCGCAGCATGTTCTCTTCGTTCGTAAATCCGCACATCTGCGTAGACGAACCGAACGTTGCGTAGAATAGTGGCCATTCCTCCAATGAACCGTCAAAATCAGGCAAATCTCTAGACACCGATTGACGTGCCGCAATTTGACTTCTGTTAAGGATGCAAATCATTTCGTCGTTAGATGCTGAAGCTTCCGTACCAGATGATGCTTCGCTACCGTATTCCATTAACAACTTATACTTTCTCTCAAGAAACCGCTTTTCAAGCTCGAACTCTTCCTTGAGTTTTTTCATCTCTAGCTCCTGCAATCTTTGCGCTTGGCCACGTGAGCTAGTTCTGCTCTACGATCGATGCGATGTGGGACCTTTCGGGGGTAGAATTTGTGGCTGCTGCGCAGCTGGATTGTCAGTATGGGTGGGGGGAATAATGAATGATGATGTCTTGCACAACGGGCAGATCCAGCTGGTGTTGACAATGTCCTCCGTGACCTGGACACATGCGAAATGAAACCACTTGTCGCAACCATCGCACTGCACCATCTCGTCATTGTCACGCTTTTCACACAACTGACACTGAAAATCAACATTTCTTCGAACCTTACGTAGCGGATATCGTCTGGCCACGGTGCCAGCGTATACTCGATCGACATTGACAGCGTTCGGGACTAGTAGCACATTCTTTCGGGGTGGATTGGTATTCGAAACTTCAACATTTACCTGGTGTCCGCTACAGGGAGGGTTTGAATTGCTCACCGATGGTATGATACCCGCGTTAAACACCGTAGATTCTACGGCATTGTCGTCTTTATTCTGTTCTGTAGCTTCATGTAAAGCTTGGTGTGGTTTGTCATCTGCGTCGGCTTTAGTGATCGACGGGGCGTATTCCACATTTTTTATTTTAAGATTTTTGGAATTTTGGATTTTTTAATTATAAACACAATTACCATAGATTTTTTAAATTTAGTTTTCTGGAGTTTTAGGTTTATGGATTTTGAATCTTTGGATTTTTAGATTTTTGAGCATTTTAGGCTTTTGGATTTTTGAATTTTTAAATTTTTAAACATTGGAATTTTTGATGTGCCGGTTGGCGCACAGGTCGAACATGAGTGCCAACCGGCACCTCAGGAATCATACCAGCGAGATCCTGATTACAGTATACTGGTCACGGCAAGCGATACACACATGCGCGCGAAAGTAAAGCAAAATAATCGACATGTAAAATAAACGTAAATGAACCAAATATGTCTGGTTGAACATTCTTATTTAATGTCAAATCTTCTTCTTCTTCTTCTTATTGGCATTACATCCCCATACTGGGACAGAGCCGCCTCGCAGCTTAGTGTTCATTAAGCACTTCCACAGTTATTAACTGCGAGGTTTCTAAGCCAAGTTACCATTTTTGCATTCGTATATCATGAGGCTAACACGATGATACTTTTATGCCCAGGGAAGTCGAGACAATTTCTAATCCGAAAATTGCCTAGACCGGCACCGGGAATCGAACCCAGCCACCCTCAGCATGGTCTTGCTTTGTAGCCGCACGTCTTACCGCACGGCTAAGCTGCCGTAATCTGGAAAAGTGACGTAACAGCCATTTTACAACATGCATGTTTTCCATTTTTCTGTTGAAGAGCTCGATGAGTAGTACTCGTTAACACAATTTTTGGAAAATGGCGTATACGTCACTTTTTCAGATTACGGCAGTAAGGAGGGTATGTCTGTACTTTAAAGTCCTTTTGTTTTTTTTTTTCTTTCTTTTTACACGCAGAATTTTGGATTTCTAGATTATTGGATGTTAGGATTTTTGAGCATTTAAAAGTTTTGGATTTTCGAATCTATGAATTTTTGATTTTTTTTTAAATCTTTGGATTTTTGAGCCTTTTTTTATTTTTGGATTTTTGAATATTTGAACCGTTGATTTTTCGGATTTTTCCTAGGACTTAACGATTTCATTTTGAGTTTTTCTTATGATTTCTAGATCTTTAGGTATTTGAATTCTTGGATTTCATGATCTTTGAATTTGAAATTCTGCATTTGCGGAATTTTAAAAGCATGAGTTTCCGGATTTTTGGATTTCTGAAATAGATTTTTAAAATCATGATTTTTTTTTATTTTTACTTTTTTAAATATTTGAATTTTTGAATTATTATATTAATGGAATTATGGAGTTTTGCGAGATCTTTGTGATTTTGTGTTTTTATTTTTTGGCTTCTTTTTACTCTTTGGATTATTTTTTTTATTTTGAATGTTTGGATTCTTCATTTTTTTTTTATTTTTTGTTTTTTTTTATTTTTGAATTTTTAAATTTCTGATTTTTCAAATTTTTAATTTTAAACTTTTGCATTTTTAGATTTTTAAATTATGGGATTTTTTTGATTTTTGGATATTCGGATATTTTAAAATTTCCTGATTGTTGGGTTTTTGATTTTATAAAAAAAATAGATATGAGCACTTTCAGATTTTCAACACTTTTAATTATGAATTTGTATGATTTTTGAATTTTTGTATTTTCTGTATTTCTGTTCTTTAAGGTTTTCAGTACCTAATTGTAATCCGTATTTCTTCTAGCAAGCAGAGAATGATCTCGCTCGCAAAATGTTACTAAGAAACCGTTTTGCGATAAAGAAGAAAAGGTCTTATAAGCTATAACCAGTTTTGCTCTCTCTCTCTCTCTCTCTCTCTCTCTCTCTCTCTCTCTCTCTCTCTCTCTCTCTCTCTCTCTCTCTCTCTCTCTCTCTCTCTCTCTCTCTCTCTCTCTCTCTCTCTCTCTCTCTCTCTCTCTCTCTCTCTCTCTCTCTCTCTCTCTCTCTCTCTCTCTCTCTCTCTCTCTCTCTCTCTCTCTCTCTCTCTCTCTCTCTCTCTCTCTCTCTCTCTCTTTCTCTCTCTCTCTCTCTCTCTCTCTCTCTCTCTCTCTCTCTCTCTCTCTCTCTCTCTCTCTCTCTTTCTCTCTCTCTCTCTCTCTCTCTCTCTCTCTCTCTCTCTCTTCTCTCTCTCTCTCTCTCTCTCTCTCTCTCTCTCTCTCTCTCTCTCTCTCTCTCTCTCTCTCTCTCTCTCTCTCTCTCTCTCTCTCTTTCTCTCTCTCTCTCTCTCTCTCTCTCTCTCTCTCTCTCTCTCTCTCTCTCTCTCTCTCTCTCTCTCTCTCTCTCTCTCTCTCTCTCTCTCTCTCTCTCTCGTGGGTCTACTCGTTTTTAAACTTTGTTCATTCATGGAACACAGATCCTAAGTTTTATAAGCAGTCGATGGTTTGGTTTGCTTTTCAGGTTTTCAATTTCAATATCTTTGATTTTTTGTGGATTTTTTTGGAAAAATTTCGCATTCGTTTTTTTTTGTTTGAGTTTTTTTTGAATTGGATTTTTGAATTTTTGAATATTTAGATTTTTGGATTTTTGTATATTTTGGTTTTTAGTTGTTGGATTGAAAGTTTTATTTTTATTATTTTAACTTTTAGATGTTTCACTTTTCGAAATATATTTTTGCGCTTTCGAATGTGCCCTTTACATGTGTCCCGTTACATGGAATTTTAACGACCGGCGGCGTACAGACTAGGGGATCATAATTTACCAGCATTGAGATAACGTTGAAATTTTGCATTTTAGTGCATTTAATCTGGTGTTCCGAATCTGAAGCAAAGTGCCCGGAATTTGAGACAATTTTACTATGCGTGTTCGGCATTTAAGATAACATTTGGCAGAATAAAGTCATTCTGAATTGATAATTACAATCACTAAATTATGATCATCAAGCACTTCTATGAAAGTTCTATTCTTTCGCTTCCTGTTTTTGCCTTTCTCGTATACTAAGTATACGGTAAAGGCTATATGATCGCTCCAAAAACAAACTTTTTATAGAAGGCCCGGAGACCCATAGTGTTATATACCAATCGACTCAGTTCGACGAATTGAGGTGATGTCTGTGTGTGTGTGTGTGTGTGTGTGTGTGTGTGTGTGTGTGTGTGTGTGTGTGTGTGTGTGTGCGCACAAAACGACGCAAAAAATGTCACTCATTTTTTAGGCACTTATCCTCAACCGATTTGCTCGCAACAAATTGCATTTGACGCAGAATCCTTTCCCATTGTTTCCTATTGAAAATTGGCCACGTCGGACTATGGGATTGGAAGTTATGGCCAAAATACAAATTTATACGTAAAAATCGCGTAAAAAATGTCACTCATTTTTCGGGCACTTATCCTCAACAGATTTGCTCGCAACAAACTGCATTCGACGCAGAATCTTTTCCCATTGTTTCCTATTGAAAATTGGCCAGGTCGTACTATGGGATCGGAAGTTATGGCCAAAATACAAATTTATACGTTACAATCGCGTAAAAATTGTCACTCATTTTTCGGGCACTTATCCTCAACAGATTTGCTCGCAACAAATTGCATTCGACGCAGAATCCTTTCCCATTGTTTCCTATTGAAAATTGGCCAGGTCGGACTATGTGAGCGGAAGGTCTGGCCAAAATACAAATTTATACGTAAATATCGCGTAAAAAATGTCACTCATTTTTCGGGCACTTATCCTCAACCGATTTGCTCGCAACAAATTGCATTTGACGCAGAATCCTTTCCCATTGTTTCCTATTGAAAATTGGCCAGGTCGGACTATGGGATTGGAAGTTATGGCCAAAATACAAATTTATACGTAAATATCGCGTAAAAAATGTCACTCATTTTTCGGGCACTTATCCTCAACCGATTTGCTCGCAACAAATTGCATTTGACGCAGAATCCTTTCCCATTGTTTCCTATTGAAAATTAGCCACGTCGGACTATGGGATTGGAAGTTATGGCCAAAATACAAATTTATACGTAAAAATCGTGTAAAAAATGTCACTCATTTTTCGGGCACTTATCCTCAACCGATTTGCTCGCAACAAATTGCATTCGACGCAGAATCCTTTCCCATTGTTTCCTATTGAAAATTGGCCATGTCGGACTATGGGATTGGAAGTTATGGCCAAAATACAAATTTATACGTAAATATCGCGTAAAAAATGTCACTCATTTTTCGGGCACTTATCCTCAACCGATTTGCTCGCAACAAATTGCATTCGACGCAGAATCCTTTCCCATTGTTTCCTATTGAAAATTGACCAGGTCGGACTATGGGATCGGAAGTTATGGCCAAACCACCTTTTTTGCCTTTCTCGTATACTAAGTATACGGTAAAGGCTATATGATCGCTCCAAAAACAAACTTTTTATAGAAGGCCCGGAGACCCATAGTGTTATATACCAATCGACTCAGTACGACGAATTGAGGTGATGTCTGTGTGTGTGTGTGTGTGTATTTTTTTTTTTTTTTTTTTTGCCTTTCTCGTATACTAAGTATACGGTAAAGGCTATATGATCGCTCCAAAAACAAACTTTTTATAGAAGGCCCGGAGACCCATAGTGTTATATACCAATCGACTCAGTTCGACGAATTGAGGTGATGTCTGTGTGTGTGTGTGTGTGTGTATGTGTGTGTGTATGTGTGTGTGTGTGTGTGCGCAAAACTACTAAAAAAATGTCACTCATTTTTCGGGCACTTACCCTCAACCGATTTGCTCGCAACAAAATGCATTCGACGCAGAATCCTGTCCCATTGTTTCCTATTTGAAATTGGCCAGATCGGACTATGGGATCGAAAGTTATGGCCAAAATACAAATTCATACGAAAAAATCGCGTGAAAATGTCACTCATTTTCGGGCACTTATCCTCAACTGATTTGCTTGCAACAAGTTGCATTCGACGCAGAATCCTGTCCCATTGTTTCCTATTTGAATTTGGCCAGATCGGACCATGGGATCAGAAGTTATGGCCAAAATACAAATTCATATGAAAAAATCGCGTAAAAATGTCACTCATTTTTCGGGCACTTACCCTCAACCGATTTGCTCGCAACAAGTTGCATTCGACGCAGAATCCTGTCCCATTGTTTCCTATTTGAAATTGGCCAGATCGGACTATGGGATCGAAAGTTATGGCCAAAATACAAATTCATACGAAAAAATCGCGTAAAAAATGTCACTCATTTTTGGGCACTTATCCTCAACCGATTTGCTCGCAACAAGTTGCATTCGACGCAGAATCCTGTCCCATTGTTTCCTATTTGAAATTGGCCAGATCGGACTATGGGATCAGAAGTTATGGCCAAAATACAAATTCATACGAAAAAATCGCGTAAAAAATGTCACTCATTTTTCGGGCACTTACCCTCAACCGATTTGCTCGCAACAAGTTGCATTCGACGCAGAATCCTGTCCCATTGTTTCCTATTTGAAATTGGCCAGATCGAACTATGAGATCGAAAGTTATGACCAACCCTAGTAGCACAATTCACGTTGATTTGGTTGAAATAACTCATATATGACAAAATTTAGTCGTATATGAGTATAACATAACTGATTTACAACATGTGTGTTGCTCGGGAAAATACAAAATCATACGAAAAAATCGCCTAAAAAATGTCACTCATTTTTCGGGCACTTATCCACAACCGATTTGCTCGCAACAAGTTGCATTCGACGCAGAATGTCTCATATTTTCTTATTGAAAATTGGCCAGATCGGACTATGGGCTTAGATGTTATGGTCAAATTACTATTTATTGCGAAAAAGAGTTCGAAAAAGTCTAGCTCACTTTTTTAGCACTTAGACTTCATCTATTGACGCTCGCAACAGATTGCATTCGACGCAGAATCTTGTCCCATTGTTTTCTATTAAAAATTGGCTAGATCGGACTATGGGATCGGAAATTATGGCTGAAACACCATTTTTGCCTTTTTCTACGAAAAGGCTGTATGTTCGCTCCAAAACCAAACTTTTACAGAAGGCCTGGAGACTCATAAGGTTATATACGTATAAGCTCGATGAACTGCGATGATGTCTCTGTGTGTGTGTGCGCGCACCAAAAGTGCGAAAAGTTTAGCTCACTTTTTTGGAACTTATCCTCAACCGATTTAATTCCAACTATAGATAGTAGAATAGATAGATGAGCGAAAGCATGGCTGAGTCGATTTTTCTGCCCCTGCACACGCACATATGACGTCACATCCCTTAACGTTTCCATTGAAATCGTGACGTCATGCTCGTTTGGAGACACGTTTGACAGTTCGTTTGGAGACAGAGGATTTATCTTCACTCATCTATATATTCCACTATCTATAATTCCAACAAGTTTCATTCGACGCGGAATCCTGTCGTATTGTTTTCTATTGAAAATTTGGACCATGGGCACAGAAATTATGGCCAAAATATACTATGTGTTATAAAAAAGCGAGTAAAAAAGTCTAGCTGACTTTTAATGGACTTACCCTCAACCGATTTACTCACAACAAATTGCATTAGATGCGGAATCCTGTTCTATTTAGAAAGTTGGCCAGATTGGACTATTACCTTTGAAATTATGGCCAAAATACTTTTTGCCTTTCTTGTGCAACAAAGTTGTACCGAAAGGCTATAATTTCTTTCCGAAAACGAACCTCTTCATACGGGAGTTTGGTAGAAAGACGGTCATGAGATTTATATCATAACAAATATTGCCCTCCGCTCGCTTGATGGGAATGACATTTTCGTTTTCTTTTTGTGTAGTCGGAGCTTCAGTTCAATTTACATCCAAAAGTGATATCCTTATAATATATGACTGGGTAAAATAAAACAGGGGGATGTACGTCAAAAAGATTGGAAAAGGAAACAAAAATGTCGAAATTCTTATTAGCATATTGTAGATCAAGCTGAAAACCGAACCGAGGTTTCGCGACAATCGCATTTTCTCGCATTTCCGGATGTTGCAACTGCATCGCGAGTAGTGCGCAACTGTGCCTTAGTCGGGCACCACTCGCGATGCAGTCGCGACATCCGGGAATGGGTCAAAATATGATTTTCGGTTTTCAACTGGATCTACAATATCTTTGCCATAAATAATCTGATTTTCATAGAACGGACAAAGAAATTTGTCTTTTTACTCCTAGCTACTAGCTCATCTATTTTCAAGCACACACATTTTACGAAGGTCGAGAAAGGCACCATCACCGCTAGGTGGATTAATCTGGGTTTTTTTTTCTTATAGAGGGATGAAGGCAAATCTGCATACAGACACCTGAAATTATCACTCAGGGAGTGGGGTTGGCGCGGTTGGCAGAAGGCCAGACCGCCGGACCCACTAAACCCACCCAAGCAACAGAAGGTTACTTGAGTTACCCTCTCTTCTAATGCACAATTCCCCAGGACTACCTTTTCAGTATTACTTCTGTGGGGAAAAGCAGTACTAAAAGTACTCCTCCCAAAACAACACCTTTCACAGTGCCTCTCTTCGATGTTTTGTCATACGTCTGAGCCCTTTGGCTCCCTATTTGTGCAAGCACACAAAAGCGTGGGCCCTTAAGCCCTTTGCTTTTTTTTTCCTTGTGCCATTCAGCAACGCATCTACTTTCCTTTTTATTTTTAAAGCCATTTAGCTCTCAACGTGCTCGCAAGCTACTCAGATAGTCCCCCGGCGGCGGATCTACCCTACTCCGACGGGGAGTCCCCCGGCGGCGGAAGCTCCCCCGATACCGACGACCCGCATTCGTGGATGGCTGTTACATTACCAACACTACACATTCACCTGGTATGCATGTTCATAGATCCGCTCAAGTCCTACGCACATTCTCACTTCAACGGGTGACCGGACGAGTGCCGAGGTCAGGCCAAAGATTCCGGGTGGAGATAGCTTCCGGTTCAGTGGTGCCCCGACGACCCGAAGCAGGTGCATTCACGCGGCACGATCTACTCAACTGGTCCCCGGCGGTGGACCTAGCCTACCCGATTAACCGATTTCCCATGAACTGCGCCTTTCAGCTTCTTGCTTAACCGATGAGCCATTCAGCTCTCATCTTGGTCGCGGACTACTCGGATAGTCCCCGGCGGTGGATCAATCCTACTCCGACAGGGAGTTCCCCGACGTCGGAAGCTCCCCGTAACCGACGACCTGTCTCAACGGGTGACCGGGCGAGTGCCGAGGTCAATCCAAAGATTCCGGGTGGAGATAACTTCCAGTTCAATGGTGCCCCGACGACCCGAAGCCGGTACATTCGCACGCCACGGTCTACTCAGCTGATCCCCGGCGGTGGACCTAGCCTACTCCGATAACCGAGTTTCATTTGCCTTGAGCCATTCAGCTCTCACCTTATTCATTGAGCCATTTAGCTCCCGCCTCGGTCGCGATCGCGAACGACTCGGATAGTCCCCGACGGCGGATCTAACCTACTCCGACGAGAAGTTCCCCGAAAGCGGGAGCTCCTCCGAACCCGGCCGTTTCGCCACGTTCTGCGGCTACGCGCTCGCCGCAAGCTGAATACAGTTGCGACGCTGTCGTTCACCTACGTTATCGACATATATATTCACGACTTCCACGACTCATGGTCCGCTATCCGTAACGGCTGCCTGCTGCTGCTCTATGCGCCAACTTCGTTGCAGGATGTCGGCTATCCTGGACGTCGCTCTTGCAACCGCTCTCCACTGTTCTGGGTTCTGGCACATTTTTATGACGATGTTATCGGTGTTGGTGTCCGTTCCGCATGCCCCCAACATCGCACTCCTCTCCGTTTCGAACCGAGGACATGTGAACAGGATGTGTTCAGCCGTTTCTGTCACGTCTGGGCATTGCGGACAGGTGGGAGAAGCCGCGTGACCAAACCTGTGTAGGTACCACTTGAAGCATCCATGGCCTGTTAAGAACTGGGTCAAGCCAAAGTTTAGCTCCCCATGAGGTCTGCTAATCCATGCCGACACACTTGGGACTAAGCGATGGGTCCACCTTCCCTTAGGCGAGTTGTCCCACTCTCTCTCTGCCATTTGGCTACCGTTGCTGCCTTTATATTCCTTCGAGCGTTATCGGTGCCCCTGAGGGCGTAGCACTCCTCGTCTTCCTCTACCACCAGTTTGATAGGCATCATGCCCGCGAGTACACATGCCGCTTCGCGAGATACGGTGCGATATGCGCTGATAACTCTCAGGCACATTAGCCTATGAGTACTCTCCAGCTTTCGCGCGTTGCAGTTTACGCTCAACGCTGACACCCAAGCTGGTCCTCCGTATCGTAGTATTGAAACCGCCACGCTTGCCAGCAGCTTGCGCTTGCTGGAGCACACCCTAGAGTTGTTCGCCATCATCCTCGATAGTGCCGCTATCGCCGTCGACGCGCGCTGGCAGGCGTAGTCGACATGACTTTAAAGCTCAACTTATCGTCGAGCATCACCCCAATTGTTTCAGAGATCTCTTGGAGGTGATGTCGCAGCCGCCGACTCTAATTGTCGCCTCCTGAACCGATTTCCGATTGTTAACGACTATCATCTCCGTTTTATGATGCGCCAACTGTAGCTTCTTGCTGCGCAACCATTCCTCCACTAGGCTGATCGAATAGGCTGCAGTCAATTCGACCTCTTCGACGGATTCTCCGTACACGGTCATGGTTACGTCATCGGCGAATCCCACTAACTTGACTCCTGGCGGGAGCTTCAACCGCAGCACGCCATCGTACATCACGTTCCACAGCAATGGACCCAAAATTGATCCCTGTGGGACACCTGCCGTGATGGGGCGGTAGCCAAGCCTTCGTCTGTCTCGTAGATCAATAATCGATTCTGAAAGTAGCTTCCCAGAATCTTATACAGCCCTACCGGTACTCCCAGCCGAAGCAACGAGTTCGCGATCTCCATCCAGCACGCACTGTTGAATGCATTCCGCACGTCGAGTGTTATTACTGCGCAGTAACGTATACCGCGCCGCTTGCATTCGATGGCGACCTTTGCAGTGTCAACCACCGATTTAATGGCACCCAGAGTAGACCTTCCTCTCCGAAAGCCGAATTGCTCGCTGGATAATCCTCCTACCTCCTCGACGTACGGCGACAGTCTGTTCAGGATCAACTTCTCCAGTAGCTTCCCTACCGTGTCTATAAGACAGATTGGTCTGTACGCTGAGGGGTCTCCTGGTGGCTTGCCAGGTTTCGGTAACAGGACCAAACGCTGTCTCTTCCATATATCCGGAATGTCCTCTCGTCCAGACACTTCTGCATGGCCAACCTAAACATGTTCGGGTTAGTCGTTATGGCTGCCTTCAATGCCATATTCGGGATCCCGTCCGGACCAGGTGCTTTACTCGGGTCGAGGGACTTTGCCACCGTCAATATCTCTTCTACCGTGGGTTGGGCCGTGGTGCGGGAATAGTGCCTCGATTATAGTCTTCAGCCTCGTTGGACATCGCTCGGGAGGAGCCAGTGCTCCTCTTGTTTTGGCCATGACCACCTGATAGGTGTCTCCCCATAAGTTCGAGTTGGCGCTCTGGCACAATCTGTCGAAGCAGGCTTTCTTGCTTTCTTTAATGGCCTTGTTTAGAGCCAGTTTCGCTGCTTTGAATGGCTCGATGCGTTCTTCCCTCACTTCCGCCGAGCGTATCCTTTGCGTTTTTCTTCTAGCCCGGAGACAGGCTGCTCGAAGGGCTGCAATTTCATCGCTCCACCAGTATACCTGTGGCCTGCAGTTCCGTGGTCGCACCTTCCTCGGCATGGTCGCGTCACAAGCTCGAGACAGGACCGCAACCAGTTCGTCGCCGCTTAAACTTCCCGTGTTTTCTTCCAGACCCATAGCTTCACTGAAGGTCCCACCGTCGAAGTGGGCGACCTTCCACGACCGGGTTGTGGGAGTAGCTCTCCGGCTTTCTCTTCTTGCCTCGCTGCCTATCCTGTACCGGATAGCTAGATGGTCACTGTGGGTGTAACCGTCGTCGACCATCCACTGCATATCACCGACCAAACTTGGACTGCAGAACGTTACGTCTATTATCGATTCCACTCCGTTTCGCTGGAAGGTACTTTTGGAGCCTTCGTTGCACAGCACGACATCCAGCTTGGCGAAAGCCTCTAGCAGCGTTTGCCCTCTCCGGTTAGTAAAGCGACTTCCCCACTCTATCGCCCACGCATTGAAGTCTCCTGCAATTACTACTGGCTTGCTACCCACTAGGTCTGATGTTAGCCGATCGACCATCTCGGTGAATTGTTCTATCGGCCACCTTGGTGGGGCGTAGCAGCTGCAGTAGTACACTCCATTTATTTTCGCTATAACAGTACCCTCCGCTCTTGTGTTCAGCACTTCCTGGATCGGGTATCTTCCCGTCGTACAAATCGCCGCTGATTTGGATCTATCCGCTACCCAGTTCCCATTATCCGCGGGGATGCGGTACGGGTCCGACAAGATAGCGACGTCCGTTCTCGCTTCTACTACCGACTGCCACAGCAACTGCTGGGCGGCCGCACAATGGTTGAGGTTGAGCTGCGTTACTTGCACGGCTTCCTCGTATAACCACTCAACGGGCACGCAGGTCCACCCATAGCGTGGTTATGTTCCTGCTTCCTGCTCGCGCATAGCGTACACGATGGTGCTTTCTCGCACGTGTGCGCCTTATGGCCTTCTTCGCCGCATCGCCTACATAGGTTACTCCTATCCGGCCCTTTGCACGCCCACGATTTGTGTCCCGGTTCGAGGCAGCGGAAGCACTTGTCGACTACCGGTGGTTGGTAGAGGCTGACTGGACATACTGACCAGCCAACTTTCAGCTTACCAACTTTGATCACCTTGTTAGCGTCGATGGCCGGTAACTTCACCGTGGCAATCTGCGTCCCCTGCGGTCCTCTTCGCAGACGGATGGACGCATTTGCTACCACCACTCCACCTTGGTCCTTGATGGCCGAGGCGATCTCTTCCGATGTCGTGACCTCGTCCAGCTGCTTGCATTGGAGAGTCACTTCGTCGTGTAGAGCCCTCACTTCTACGCTCTCGCCTAGGACTTCCTGGGCTAGCGCTCCATATGAGGTACCATTCGCCTGTGAGCCCTTCCTTAAGACAAGGATCATCTCGCCCGCTCTCGTCCGCCTTATGCTACAAACCTCTCTACCAAGGTCCGCCAGTTTCTCGGCGCTGCGCATCGCCTTGAGCACGTCGGCGTAGCGCTCTTTCTCTGTTTTAATGAGAAGTGCTTCACCCTTCTGTCTGGCTCTCGCCGGGCGCGTGATTGCCGCTTTCACCTTCGGTTTATTTACTACCGTTTGCCAGGGACCGTCCGACCGCAGGTTGTCTTGGTCAGGTTGGCTTCCCTCCTCCGGTGGCCGACTGGCTCGTTTCGTCCTCGCTTTCTTCTTACGCCGTTCTCCCATGTTTGCAACTTCCGTGGGCCCGCTCTTCTGATTTGCGCTCTCCCGACGCCTTTTGCGTTCTGTTTAAAGCGCTTAATGCCAGGCGAGTCCCTGGCTCGCTTATCTGTTCTCCTCTCTACCGCTCTGTCTCTGAGGGCAAAATCTAACGCCTCCTGTGCCATGGTTGTGGTACTATGGAAGGAGAAGGGAGCAGTCTGTGCACTCTTCTCCGCTTTACCACAGCCTTCCAGCCTGGCCGCAAGCACTTCCTGTTCTTGCTTGGCAGCAAGAACCAAATTGCGAAGCTTAAGCAATTTCAGCTTCAGCTCCCTCGACATATTGCCCCGTTCATTGGTGAAGTCGATAATGTCATCGAGTTGCACCATGACGACGGTCAAGCTCGGCAGGATGCCACTCGACCCTATCTCCACTGCATTGTGCTGCTGCTTATCGACTATTGGCGTATCGTTATCGCTCTCCACGACGACTACTTCGCTACTCGTGTCCTTCGTCTCCATTTCTCTCGCACCCGATGCGTTGGGTGGAGATCTCTCCAAACCTCTCCTTGCGAAGGGATTCACTTCCGATGCTTGTTTGTTTACTTTAGCTTTATTCATGTTTGTTGGGTCCCCCTTAGGGCTGCCCTCGAACCCAACTGGAATAGTCGCCTTCTTGATCCCATGGTTATCTTTGCAGATGCAGTGAGGCCATGCGGGGTTGACACCTCGGTGTTCAGAGCCGGATCGGCGTAAGCCAGGAAGGAATCAACTGGTCCTACTCCCATCTGGTTGGTTAAGCCAGACGGCTGGATTGGGACGGCGTGCCCCAAGGCCTGCCACGGTTTTACGGGACGGAAGGCAGCTGTGGCATTAGCCCACCCGCCATTTCAAGACGGTGTCACCCGGCTTTACTCAAGGAGTGGAATGACACAACTGTCAGCCCTAGGTTCGTTGTATATCTCGATTTCCGCTCGTGTCCGTTGACGTTGCCGTTGTCGATGCCACTGGGTTGGGCTAGTGTGCTTTGAGCGGCGCACGGTCGCTTTGATAGGACCTGCTTACGGATACATGCAGCTTTTTGTAGAAGTTTAACAGAGCCCACTGTCAAACCCCACCACATCCTAGGCAGGTCCCCTAACTCGCAGTGGGGAGGGGTCGTAAAGCCCTTGGACATAGTCCCTGCTGCCCTAATGTCTGTGTGTGTGTGTGTGTGTGTGTGTGTGTGTGTGTATGTGTGTGTGTGTATGTGTGTGTGTGTGTGCGCGCAAAACTACTAAAAAAAATGTCACTCATTTTTCGGGCACTTACCCTCAACCGATTTGCTCGCAACAAGTTGCATTCGACGCAGAATCCTGTCCCATTGTTTCCTATTTGAAATTGGCCAGATCGGACTATGGGATCAAAAGTTATGGCCAAAATACAAATTCATACGAAAAAATCGCGTAAAAAATGTCACTCATTTTTCGGGCACTTATCTTCAACCGATTTGCTCGCAACAAGTTGCATTCGACGCAGAATCCTGTCCCATTGTTTCTTATTTGAAATTGGCCAGATCGTACTATGGGATCAGAAGTTATGGCCAAAATACAAATTCATACGAAAAAATCGCGTAAAAAATGTCACTCATTTTTCGGGCACTCATCTTCAACCGATTTGCTCGCAACAAGTTGCATTCGACGCAGAATCCTGTCCCATTGTATCCTATTTGAAATTGGCCAGATTGAACTATGGGATCAGAAGTTATGGCCAAAATACAAATTCATACGAAAAAATCGCGTAAAAAATGTCACTCATTTTTCGGGCACTTATCCTCAACCGATTTGCTCGCAACAAATTGCATTCGACGCAGAATCCTGTCCCATTGTTTCCTATTTGAAATTGGCCAGATCGGACTATGGGATCGAAAGTTATGGCCAAAATACAAATTCATACGTAAAAATCGCGTAAAAAATGTCACTCATTTTTCGGGCACATATCCCTAACCGATTTACTCTCAACAAGTTGCATTCGACGTAGAATCCTGTCCTGTTGTTTCCCATTGAAAATTGGCCATATCGGACTATGGGATCGAAAATTATACCATTTTTTTTATGGAAAAATCGCTAAAAAAACTCACTCATTTTTCAGGCACCTTTCCTCAACCGATTTGCTCGCATTAAATTGCATTCGACGCAGAATGTCTCATATTTTCTTATTGAAAATTGGCCAGATCGGACTATGGGCTTAGATGTTATGGTCATATTACTATTTATTGTGAAAAAGAGTTCGAAAAAGTCTAGCTCACTTTTTTAGCACTTAGACTTCATCTATTCCCCAAGCAACACAAGTTCAACAAATCTGGTTGCAGTAACCATATTGTGACTGAATCCGGTCATATATAAGTTACTGTGATTGATGTGCAATATGTGTGCTTCTCAGGTCGCTCGCAAAAGTTTCATTCGACGCAGAATCTTGTCCCATTGTTTTCTATTGAAAATTGGCTAGATCGGACTATGGGATCGGAAGTTATGGCCGAAACACCATTTTTGCCTTTTCATACGAAAAGGCTGTATGTTCGCTCCAAAACTAAACTTTTACAGAAACCCTGGAGACTCATAGTGTTATATACGTATAAGCTCGACGAACTGCGATGATGTCTCTGTGTGTGTGTGTGTGCGCACCAAAAGTGCGAAAAGTTTAGCTCACTTTTTTGGAACTTATCCTCAACCGATTTAATTCCAACTATAGATAGTAGACTATATAGATGAGCGAAAGCATGGCTGAGTCGATTTTTCTGCCCATTTTCTGCACTCGCGCATATGACGGCCCTTAACGTTTCCATTGAAATCGTGACGTCATGCTCGTTTGGAGACACGTTTGACAGTTCGTTTGGAGACAGAGGATTTATCTTCACTCATCTATATATTCCACTATCTATAATTCCAACAAGTTTCATTCGACGCGGAATCCTGTCGTATTGTTTTCTATTAAAAATTTGGACCATGGGCACAGAAATTATGGCCAAAATATACTATGTGCTATAAAAAAGCGAGTAAAAAAGTCTAGCTGACTTTTAATGGACTTACCCTCAACCGATTTACTCACAACAAATTGCATTAGACGCGGAATCCTGTTCTATTATTTTCTATTGAAAGTTGGCCAGATTGGACTATTACCTTAGAAATTATGGCCAAAATACTTTTTTCCTTTCTTGTGCAACAAAGTTGTACCGAAAGGCTATAATTTCTTTCCGAAAACGAACTATAGGATGCTTCCACACTAATACACTTCCCTCCCTCTTCATACGGGAGTTTGGCAGAAAGACGGTCATGAAATTTATATCATAACAAATATTACCCTCCGCTCGCTTGATGGGAATGACATTTTCGTTTTCTTTTTGTGTAGTCGGAGCTTCGGTTCAATTTACATCCAAAAGTGATATCCTTAAAATATATGACTTGGTAAAATAAAACAGGGGTATGTACGTCAAAAAGTTTGGAAAGGAAACAAAAATGTTGAAATTCTTATTAGCATATTGTAGATCAAGCTGAAAACCGAACTGAGGTTTCGCGACAATCGCATTTTCTCGCATTTCCGGATGTTGCAACTGCATCGCGAGTAGTGCGCAACTGTGCCATAGTCGGGTACCACTCGCGATGCAGTGGCGACATCCGGGAATGGGACAAAATATGATTTTCGGGTTTCAACTGGATCTACAATATCTTTGCCATAAATAATCTGATTTTCATAGAACGGACAAAGAAATTTGTCTTTTTTACTCCTAGCTACTAGCTCATCTATTTTCAAGCACACACATTTTACGAAGGTCGAGAAAGGCACCATCACCGCTAGGTGGATTAATCTGGGTTTTTAATAGAAAAATCAGAAAAGAAAAATGTAACCTATTTTTCGGACACCTAACCTTGATCGATTTACACGCAACAAGTTGCATTCGACGCAGATTCCTATCCCATTGTTTCCTATTGAAATTTGGCCAGATCGAAATATGGGATCAGAAGTTATGGCGGAAACACCATTTTTGCCTTTTGTTTAGAAAGTATACAAAAAGGCTATATGTTCGCTCCAAAACCAAACTTTTACAGAAGACCTGGAGACCCATAGTGTTATATACCAATCGACTCAGCTCGATGAACTGAGATGATGTCTCTGTGTGTGTATGTATGTGTGTGCGCGCACCAAAAGTGCAAAAAGTTTAGCTCACTTTTTTGGTACTTATCCTCAACCGATTTACTTGCAACAAATTCCATTCGACGCAGGATCCTGTCGTTTTGTTTTCTATTGAAAATTTGGAAGATCGGACTATGGGCACAAAAATTATGGCCAAAATGCTTTATGTTATAAAAAAGCGCGTAAAAAGTCTAGCTCATTTTTAATGCACTTACCCTCAATCGATTTACTCATAACAAATTGCATTGGACGCGGAATCCTATTCTATTATTTTCTATTGAAAATTGGCCAGCTTGGACTATTACCTTAGAAAATATGGCCAAAATACTTTTTGCCTTTCTTGTGCTACAAAGTTGTACCGAAAGGCTATAATTTCTCTCCGAAAACGAACTATCGGATGCTTCCACACTGATACACTTCCCTCCCTCTTCATACGGGAGTTTGGCAGAAGAACGGCCACGAGATTTATATCATAACAAATATTGCCCTCCGCTCGCTTGATGGGAATGACATTTTCATTTTCTTTTTGTGTAGTCAGAGCTTCAGTTTAACAAACATCCAAATGTGATATCCTTAAAATATATAACTGGGTAAAATACAGCAGGGGTATGTACATCAAAAAGATTGGAAAAGGAAAAAAAATGTCTTAGCTACTAGCTCATCTACTTTCAAGCAAACACATTTTACGAAGGACGAGAAAGGCACCATCACCGCTAGGTGGATTAATCTGGGTTTTTTTTTTAACAATTTTAATTCATATGCCATAAAGACCTCTGAAGTGAAAAATGTGCTTAGTTGTTCGTAATATAAGTCAAAACAATACTTTGGAGTTTGAGGATTTTTTAATTTTTGGTTTTATTTTATTTTTATTTTTAGATCTTTAATTTTTGATATTTTTAGTTTTTGCCTTTCGACGCATTGTTTCCTATTGAAAATTTGCCAGATCGGATTATGGGCTCAAAAGTAATGGCCAAAATACTATTATTCATAATACACGAGAAAGGCACCATCACAACTAGGTGGATTAATCAGGGTTTTTATATTTAGCGTTTAAGGGTTTCAAGACTTTTAGATTTTAAGTTTTCCGGATTTTTAATTTTTTTAATTTTAATTTTTTTTGTATTTTTGAGTTTTTGGATTTTCTATTATTGTAAATTGGATTTATTTTTTTAGTATTTGGGTTTTGAAATCTTTGGATTTTTGGATTTGTTAATATTATTAAAATTTAAATTTTTGAGTTTTTCATATGTTGAATTTTCAAATTTATTGAATTTTAGAATATTTAAGGATCGTTTTTTTTTGAAAATTTTGATAGTTGTATTTTTGAATCCACGTTTTATTTTTTTTTATTCTTGTTCTTCTGGGTTTTTAGATTTTAGGATTTCTGAGTTTGCGGATGTTTGCAATTCTAAAATTCTGAAATTTGAATTTTCATGATTTTTCATTTTGAACTTTTGTATTTTTGTACTTTTAAATATTTTGATTGTTCGATTTTTAGATTTTGAATTTATGCGTTTTACTTTCTTTTTCATTTTTTTTATTTAGAATTTTTGGGTTTTCTACCTTTGGCATTTAGGATTTTTAGATCTGTTGGATTTTTGGCTGATTTAATTATTTTTGGATTTTTTGATACATGAATTTTAAATTTATTGGATTGTTGAGTGTTTGGTTTTTCGGATATTTTTTGGTTTTTGTGTTTTTGGATTTTTGGACTACAAGTTTTAATCATTGTACATATTTTCAAATCAACTTTTACTTTTACTTTTGAACAACAAAATTTTGATTTTCGTTCGTTTGGTTTAGAATTCGATCAAAACAATCAGGATTGCTGACTTTTATATTTTGAAAAACGTTTTGCCTTTTCAGTTCGCCTTGCTATTCTAAAATAAGTAAGCAGCATGCCACTGTAAGTGCAGTGCGATATGGGACAGAAGTTTCTTCCACTGAAGGTGTCTGGTCTCGGGTAGTTCCGGTTGTGTGGTGCGTGAGCGCCGACCACGGGTTGGTTTAAACCAGGTGCTGAAGTGACACTTCCGGCAGTGTAATGTGGCGAACTCAACGAAGTAATAAAAATTTCGGGATAACATATTGTTATAAGCTTTGTCGGGGAAAGTTTTCTCTGGTGTGATAATCTGATAAAGCGGAAAATGGAAATAAAAAATTTCAGAGAAGGTCCAGGTCTTTAGTTTTCGACTCAGTGATACATCAAAAATAAAACGAATAAATTCGTCATTCAAATATTCCCTTTAATTTTTTTCGTTCGACAAGAATCAAGAAAATTTCACCGGAATGATATGCTTCAATGCCACCCAAGCATGATAAGATTAATTACCGAATCAAAAGCTTTCTCCGAAGGACCGGCCAACCATACGATTGATTCGATACTACTTCCTTCTGTGAAGTTGATTCTATCTTTACATTCGCCGATGATGGTCCAGCCGATTCTGCCAGAGGAAATCTCGGCAAGGCAACCTCCCGGGTAAAGAAGATCGATTAAAATAATTGCATTTTATTAAATTAATTTCGTCCCACCCGCTCCGGCCCCTATTTTTGTTGTATTCAATGCTGCCGCATGTCTTCTGGCGGGTGGCAAACAAGTTTGGTATTGGTTTGGTTCACCTCTTTGGGATTGCTGACTTCAGTCGTTGATGCGATGCGATGGTTTGGCGGCCGTCGTACTCTGCTTGATGGGGTTGTGTGTCAGAGGCGAATTTATGTGCGTGGCCCCGAAGCGATTCGATAAAGTTATTAACATCTCAAGCATCGCAATCGAAATGCAAAGGTTGAATAGGTTGTAGAGGCAGACATGTCCAAGGATGGAGCTAAAGCATGCTATGCACAATCATCGAGCCGAAGTTTGGAAAAAGGGGAAGGTCAATTGCGTGTGATGAAGAATGTTCCTTGTGCAGTCCTTTGCAGAGGAAATGATGAGTGGCTTATTGCGAATGCAGTGTCTGAGTGAGTGTGTTTGTGGAACTATGTTATGATACTTTGTTGATTTTGGGGGCGGTCATGTTCGGTAGATTTATTGTTGCTAATTGAATTTATCGTCGATGCTAGGACAAGGCTGATTATTTGTGAGCAATTGTTTACAATCGTAGCCAAAAAATGGCACATGAAGGGAAAATATGCTTTAAGATATTCCGACTCACACATAGTCGTATTTGCCCAAACATGTAATTAGAAGACTTAGATTAACTTAGATGCACTTTTTTATTGGCTTTCCATGCAAACCAAGGGTTTACCTACACAGAAATGCTGAAATCGGTACAAAAAATGGGAAGAGAAACAGAAAAGAGTTACAAAATCGGTTGATACCACAAATGAGTGACAAGCTTTAATTGAATAAAAATTGAAAATCAGCATTCAATATTACTAAAGGCCTGTTGAATAAAATAAAATGTGGTTAAATTTCGCGGTAATCAATTTCTTTAATAACATCCAATAATAATAAATAAGGCGCGCGGTCCACGATTAACTTACACTGTGATGTACTTTCCTTGAGGGGGTGATGTGATGGAGGTAAGGTGCACTTTAAATAGTTATCGATTGTATGCCAAAACACCTTAAAAGATCCATAACTTCCCGAGCTGCAATTGTAAACAAGTTCACTTAATAGCTCAATATCGCAATTTCGCTTCATATAAAATTAACTAACAAACGACCCCACTTATTAGATCGGGGGCGTTAAGTCGCGTGAAGGCGGTTGCGACATGCAAAAGAAACAACTCAATTCCCGCATGCCATTTTTTTTTCGTTGTTGTTCGAAATCCGTGTTCATACGTGTTGCGGCACTATCTATCGTATCGAGGAACTCCTTCCAAATGTGGTAATCGTACTTTATAAGTCTCCCGACTGCAATGCAACCGCGCGGCACGGTAACTCATGTCAAAGCTAACCGAGCAGAAGTGGCGGTGTGCGTGGTTTGGTTCGACGGAGAGTAGTGCAGGGACTCCGCATTCAGTGGAGCACGCGAAATCGGATTAAACGTATTTACCCATGTGCCAATCGTGGTATTTATTCCGTTCGATTTACAACATTATTTACGAATAGCGCCTTTTTTCCTTCGTTTTCCGCTCCGCAGCGATGTATGTGGGATCGTGGTTGCAGTTGATAAATCTATATCGAACGCTTTTAACGCTACGATTTAAGCTGTAATGCGCGGAATTTAAATGTTTGCATGTTTGAAAAAATGTGCGCATTTTTCATTTCCATTCGTATCGCATTTGACCTTATGGCAGTGCGTATTGTAGAAAGCAGGAACTTATTGCAATATCAGTATTATCCACTCGATAAACTATCAATCGATGGTTAGGTGAACCACTTATGTGGCTCTTCAAGCAAAATTTTGGTTATCTATTGGTTATGAACAAAACAATGGATACTGACTTTGCACACGTATTTGGGTTTCGTTAAGTGAAAATTTAAAATTGTCCAACAATTTTCATATTTTGAGTAACGCCAGTTTTGTTCGAAACCAGTGACATAAGTAATCAAATGAATTGTCTTATAATATTCAAGCATGATGGCACTACACTGCCGCTAACCGCAAGTCGAGCACATCTGTATATGGTATCCATACACATATATGCTCGACTTGCGGTTAGCGTCAGTATATTCCTCAATGCACCTGTTAAGTTTACGTCGGGCGGTCGTGTCTAAGTAAAAGAGAGGAACTTTTCGGCTCAATGTATTTTTTGACAAAACGACTCTAAAAAGCTTTAGGCTAGATAGGCTAATTATAGATCAGCGGCGTGACAAATTTTGAACAGTGAAGCGCCGGTGCAAGAATGTCGGCGGTGGCGGCGTGTCAAAAACTAGCCACGTCCAAATGGAGAGAATCCTCCAACCCCAGAACAACTTGACATTTAGCTTTAGTTTCGCGTACCCACTTGGAAATCGCAGATGGTGCTTCGAAACATAAACAATGGGTCAATGCAACACCACTGCCACACTCCATAGAAGTCGTGTTTTTGACGTAAACTACGTCTAAGGGGAAGACTCGGATACTGGGTGCAAAATGAAAATTTCCAAATTAGGTACCGTCGCGAAATCATGTAAGATTTCAAACGTTAATAGCGACTTTATCTTCCGATGGATTTTCGACATTTTTGCCTTTCTCGTATACTAAGTATACGTAAAGGCTATATGATCACTCCAAAAACAAACTTTTGATAGAAGGCTCGGAGACCCACTTAGCATAGGCCAAATTACTCGTAATCCTGTCCCATTGTTTGCTATTGAAAATTGGCCAAATTGGACTATGGGATCAGAAGTTATGGCCAAAATACTATTTTCTATGCGCAAAACATCTAAAAAGTAGAAATACTACAATAAGAGATCGGCGAAGAGTTAGGCGAAGTCATTAGTGGCATTCCTTCCCAAAACGACGAACGCTTGAATACAGTACTTGAGGACATCAGTCAGCACCTAGACATCAACAGATCTTCCATATTGGCAGCAGCACGACGTATGGCACCCAGCAGTAGTTCGGACAAAAACGGCCTCATCGTAGTTGAATTTGCACTGAAGTCACTGATCCCGTGCAGTTTTACAGTGCTTATCTGCGGAAGCGTGATCTTAAGTTGAAACACATCGGGATGGACTCTGATCGTCGTATTTATATCAACGAAAGTCTTACCGTTGAAGCAAGGAAACTGAAATCGGCTGCGCTGAATCTGAAGAAAGCGGGTAAACTGACATCGGTATATACACACTTAAAATTATATGCCGAATCTCGGCTTTTTTTAACCGAGATCCGCACAGCCGAGCGCTCGGTTTACTTCTCGGTTTAATAATTGATACTGAAATTCTCGGTTTGTAGAAAAAGTGACAACCAATGAGTTTAACTGAGATTCTCGGTATTGAAGAACTGAGGAATCAGCAAAAATATAAAACAATCATTCAAAATAATTTACTAGAATTTCGACTCAGTGATAATATGTAGATTGTAAGTAGTAATAATTGGTAGGTATGTAAGTAGGTTTTATACCAGACTTTGTGATTCAATTAATAATAACTAGACAAAAAACTCCATTATCATCGTTTATTAGCGTTTATTTCTATAAATTCAAGTTATATTTCATTCCATATTTATACATTAAATGAAAACGCTCTTGTTTCGATTTTCGAGCAATAGTTAAAATATAATCGAAAGTTTCGTAGCATCTAGATAAGTTGATTCAAAAACTTATTGCCTGTTGTACTTAGAGACTCGAGTTTGAAGCAAGATGCATAAAAAAATGAGTAAAATAGTTTATCCGAAGGGTGACATTTGACATTAAAAACTGTAAATGTTTGACACAAAAGGATGAAGGCACCAAGTAGATTTTGCCCGACGGGAATGGCTTTGTCTTTCCAGACAATATAGCAATCACCAAGCTCAAACAATTTCTCTGCAATGATGACAAGTGGCACATCCGGGGTTGGTAGTTCCATTTCGAGCTGAAAATAGAGCATAAAGAATATTTTAACATCAACGTTTTTAAAAGCTACAAAACTAAGCATACAATGCCGTTGATTACAGTACAATAAAATTATTAATGATATTGTACCTAAATATTCCAATATCAGCTTTGGCAGCCTTTTTTATATTTGTCTCTATATATTTTACTTACACCAACCCATTCAATTATACCGTGTAACGGATTAAGCTTGCGTTCCTTCATTTCCTTCTCATTATTGTCTCGTGGTCGTTTTGCACCTCTCATTGGATTCTTTTCACGCACCACGGTAAGCGACTTGATTAGATCGTTTTTTATATATCGGTGTACGTCACGATACTGATCCAAAATCTTTGGTTGGATCACATTCCACATGTCATCGAATGGAGCAGCATTGGGCCTCATTAATTTGAAATCAATATCAATCTGGAATTTCAAATGAAAATAGTAATACTAGTCGATTTTTGAAATATGAAATATAACTCTCCACCAAATGCAGATGCTACTGGGAAATCGTCCATGAACTCATGGAATGTCTCTTCTACGCGTCTCTCGTTGCGATACTTCAAAGTCTGCTTCCACAATTCTTTGATTCTCGATTTTGTTTGCTCCGAAGGTACAGCAAACTGCAGTTCTTGTACCTATAAGGATTTAAAATAATAATGGGTTCATTTAGTAGCTACTTATGCTATACTTTACCAGATCTTCAATGTTTGGTTCAACACGACCATCTTCTACGGTCTTCGAAACAGATGGAGCTTGATTGTCATTGATCTGTCGATGGATAACACGGTTATCTGATTTCTTCGCGAGTAACTCCATTCTATAGTGAATTTTTCCCGCATGTCGTCCATCACCACGAGCGTTTTTATGGAACCATAGTGCCTACAATGTAAACGTTTGATATCAATCGTATTAGTTATTATTATGTAAGCCGCAAATGCATACGCAAATTTATACAGTTTTGTAATGTATGTTTTGTGGTACAGTAGCAATTATACACAATTTGTGATCAAATTTCAATTGATTTAAATAGTTGATAAGTAATCAAGAATATACGACTTATTATTAAAGTACTCTATATTTATTCCTTGATGCGGCGAGATTTAATACGTATGACAGCCGCTTCGCATAGTTTATGTATGACCCCTTGTCGAATGACAGTGTAGCAGTGTACGGTAATCAAACAATAAATAACAAAACGATCAATTATGTGTCGGACGTTTCTTAGCGATCGCTTTAGCACCACGAAAAATCCAGGGAATTCTCGCTCCAGTCGTATTCGGCTACTGTTTTGGCCAAAGACGTGAGTAATAACTAATATTTAATACAGTTCCACTTTACCAATTTACATCACACACGATTTCATACATATAGGATTCGGATCAGCACACTGATACGTGGAAAACAGTTGTGTACTCAATCTCCATTGATACAAATTTCCCATTGGGATTGGACTAAAGCGCCTATTTCGTTTGAGCAAAACAACAACAACGAAGATGACGAGAAGTATGAAAGTGGCTCAAAATCGTGGCAAAATTGTATTCTACGGCGGATCTTATTCTGAAGAGTCGGCATTGTGAATGCCTCACCAGGTAGAAACACAAGTATGTACATCATAATATGATATTCTCGGGTACTTATTCAAAAGGACGTATGTGATTTTGTAAACAAATATTCATACGTCGATTTGTCCAATACAATGGAACTCCCACGCAAACCAACAGCACGAACAGGTAACCGAAGCCTTCCCCTACCTGTCTGTAGTGATGGTTTGCGTGGGAGTGCTATCAGATTGAAGAAATCAACGTTTCAATCATTGTTTACAAAATCACATACGTCCTTTTGAATAAGTACCAGAGATATATATAATATACATATGTGTCGCTGTTTTTATCAATGCAAAACTCTATTGATTCCGTACCAACATAGCATTACAAAACCTAATAATTAGATACATGTATGAAAAACTTAGTTAGGCTTTGTGCACAAATTATGTAAAGGGGGATGGCTGGGGGTTGAGCATCCATAACTTATTGTGACACGGAGGGGTAGTTATTGATTCGCTACGTAACGAACATTAAAAAAATCGAATGTACAATTTGCATTAACACAATGTTTTGCTTGAAATGAGGAAAAATATATAAAAAACAACAATAACGGTTTTTCCTGTGACGTTTTATAATAATTGGGCAATATGAGGCAATAGAAAAGTTATTTTAGTGAGCGTTACGTAATTAAATGGGACAGTCTGGTCGCTAGTTACTTGTTACATGAGGAGAGAAGGGGGTAAAAATTCTGATTTTGCGCTACGTAATTAGTGCACAAAGCCTTATCTGTAAACTTACGTGAGGAACCTCAGACACGGTCGAAGCCAGAATAGGATACGTCGTCACCAGGGAACGAGCGAGCATTTCCTTATAAAACGTCGATGGACGCCTAAAAAAGTCGTAAAATCAATAAAATGTAAATCTAAAGGTTTTCTTGAATCATTACACGCCGTATGTTGTTGCCAGGTAGTTGCATAGAATGTGATTGATACTTTTGATGACATTTTCTGTTGGCTTGCATCCCTCAGACAAAATCTCTTGAATTCTCTTACCGTCTTCAGTTTGTGAGAACAAAATGCCGACGTCGATTTCCAACAGGTAAACAAAGTATGTTAGTTTAGGAATACATATGCATGCACTTAGTTTGTGTATATAAATACCTTCTCGAGACTTATCGTCGAGAGCAAAGTCGAGTCTTCTGTAGAATTAGAGCATGTTGCATTGTTGTCACATTCAGTTGTCTTCTCGTTTTTAGTAGGTTCTTCAACATTGATATCGTTTTCCAGTAGTTTGTGATACTTTTGAATGATTTTGATCATTTTGGTCGTCAGTTGAAATCTCACAAAATCGTTATTGTCGAGTAATGAAAATGTTTCCACATCCGTTATTTCCTCTCTGACTATAAAAAGCATAATTAGTAATAATTTCATACAGAATAGAAACATGTTAACATTACGTCTATCAATAATCTTGACAATAACTCTTTCTGGACACGTATTTCAGATTGCTGCCATGAGTTGTCCATAAAGCGAATGTAGTGTGCGAATGAATATGATCAAATGAGGATAGTTTTTCTTCTGAACCTACTTCTACTTCGTATGCCTCCAGAAAATTATCATATGCTGTTGTGTCACATAATCTTAACAGAAAGTTAATATGGCCCTCAACTATAACAATCTCAATGATAATGCCATACGAAGGATAGTATTCATTTGCATTCCTTATGCATACCAACAAATTTGGCCGAAACTCAATGCCATTGACTACGATTTTCTTGGGTATGAATACGTGTGTAACACCTTCATCCAGGAATGGCTCACTGCGGCAATTTTCCCTGTGGACAATTTTACCACCACTATAGGTAATTTTATCCGTAAATGGATTATCAAGCAGATCAATTACCATTCTGAAACACTGACGTTTGGCAAGGCTTTTACAGATATTTTTAAAATTTCTGCATGTTGCTGATTGATTTTTATTAGGCTTGTTTTTCTGCTCAAATACTAAACAATTATATTGTTTCATGTTTCCACTTTTCTTAATGCATTCAACATAATGGTCGAGATGGTGATTTTTGTTGATTTTTCGCTGAAACTTATTGTAATAGAGTTCTTCGTACAGCCAAATATGCTCTTCTAGCGATGCCAACATATGATCTGATACGATAGGTGACATTAATATGCGAGTAATGTTGATTAAATGACCAATTATGCGCATATATTCGCAATCAGCGGAAACCTTGTGGCCAAACAAAAACGGAAATGCCCTGAGCAACAACAAATTTTGTGAAGCAGTTTGTTTTAGCCTATGAGTTGCTGGCTTCGAAAGCATTTCATCTGTGAAATTTGATGATGGTCTATTTTTTTTGTCGACATACCCATAAGTGAACGAGTGTACACAAGATGAATACACAGCTAGGTGCTTCAATGTGCTCAGTTTATGGACGAGAAGAAGGCGGGGGTGAAAAATTCATTTTCGGTGCAAAACATAAACAAACCGGCTGGCTCTCCCATACTAAAATCCAAGATGGCTGAATCGTGAATTTGGCAGATTGGAACACCTAGTGGTGTATTCATCTTGAGTGTACACGTTGATTTATAAAAGCCGCGTTTATACCTAATCGTTTATCCTTGTAGTAGTGATTAAGTACTAACTGTATTGTAGTAGGCACTAATCCCTCAGCTATGTCGTGCATAGTATCAAGGGCGAAATTTTGTGTGATATGAAAATTATCTAGTTCATTCAACACACAGCCATCTCGCTTCAGACCACACACAGTAAAAAATAAAAAGTAATATCACATCGGATTTGATGCACATCATCCGCGTCGTAAATATCATGTATTATAACATCAATATGTTGCGAATAAAAGTTGACGTACTTGATGTTTAACCTTCAAATTGAAGCGATGTAATCAATTTTTGACGTAATATGTCTGACGTAATAGAAAAATCGACGTAAAAAACCGGTCAGCATGAACCTTGCTTTTGGCACCGATGTTAGGGTGGCCCGGCAGTTTTGTATTACGGAAGAAACAAAAACAAATGTCAATAGTTTTATACGATACGATATATTTATTTTCAACATCTTTCCGATACATTTCATTGTTTTTTACTATTTTCAAAATATTAATATATATACATATAAATATATAAGGGGCCGTACACTAATTACGTAAGCAATTTTTCTGGGTTTTTCAACACTCCTCCCCCCATGTAAGATTTTTCCCGCATAAATATTTTTTATGTTAATGGATCGTAAGAAAATGGCAGACCCCCCCGGGTTCAATTTCGGTTTTGAA
This sequence comes from Armigeres subalbatus, assembly GCF_024139115.2. Lineage (NCBI taxonomy): Eukaryota > Metazoa > Arthropoda > Insecta > Diptera > Culicidae > Armigeres > Armigeres subalbatus. The sequence goes on from NC_085141.1 coordinate 273,098,327, forward strand.
ATTTTAAATCTTTGAAAATGAAAATGAGAAATTTAAATTTTTAATTTTAATTTAAAATGAACCTGTGTATTCTTCCGGGAATTACTACAGGAATACTTCCAGGAGTTACTCCGGAACTGTCTCTTGGAATTACTGAGGACATTTTTCGTTTTCCCCTAAAATTCCTTCGGAAGTTCATCCTATAATTTCTCCGGAAGTTCCCCCAAGCATTTCTCCGAAATTGCAATCTAAAATTCCTCTGGAAGTTCCCCCTGAATTGCTTCTAAAGTTCCTCCTGGAATTCCTCCGGGAGTTCCTTCTGGAATTGCTTCTAAAGAAGTTTCTTCTGGAGTTCGTCCGGAAAACCCTACTGGAATTCTACGGAATTCCTCCGGAAGTTCCTCTAGGAATTTCTTTGGAAGTTCTTCTAGGAGTTCCTCAAGAAAATCCTTTGGGAATTCCTCTGGAAGTTCCTTATGGAATACCTTCGAAAACTTCTCCTGAAATGCAACGGAAAGTACCTCCAGAAATTTCTCCGAAAGTTCCTCTTGGAATTCCTCCGGAAACTCCTCTTGGAATTCTTCCGGAAGTTCCTGCTGGGATTCCTTCAAAAATTTCTGCTGAAATTCCTCCGGAAATTCTTGCAGAAATTCCTCTAGGAATTGCTTTGGAAGTTTCGCTAAGAATTCCTCCGGAAGTTCCTCTAACAATCCCTTCGGAAGTTCCTCCAGGAATTTCTTCGAAAGTTCCTCTAGGAATTCCTCCAGAAGATCCTCTAGGAATTCCCCTGGAAGTTCCTCTAGGAATTCCTCCGGAAGTTTCTCTAGAAAAGAATTCTGGGAGGAACTTCCGGAGGAATTCCTAGAGGAACTTTCGAAAATATTCCTAGAGGAGCGTCCGGAGGAATTCCTAGAGGAACTTCTGGAAGCTCCTCTAGGAATTTCTCCTGAAGTTCCTCTTCCGGAGGAACTCATGCACGAACTTCCGGAGAAATTCCAGCAAAAAATTTCGGAAGGAATACTAGCAGGAACTTCCGGAAGAATTCCTGGAGAAAGCTCCAGAGGAATTTCCGGAGGAATTCCTGCAGGAATTCCAAGAGGAACTTCCGGAGTAATTCCTGGAGGAACTTTCGAAGGAACTCCAGAATGAACTACTGAATGAATTCTTGAAGGAACTTCCAGAGGAACTCCAGAAGGATTTGATTTCAAAAAGTAACTTAGGGGGAATTCCAGCTTAAACTCTAGTAGGAATCCTTTCAGAAACTTTCGGATGAATTACAGCAGGAAACTTCCGCAGGAATTCCAGAAGAATTCTCCGGACAAACTCAAACAAACAAATGAGGAACTTTCGGAGGGACTCCTGCAGAATTTTCCAGAGGAATTTCAAGAAAATAGTAAGAAATTCCAAGAGCCACTTGAGGAGTATTATCTGGAAATTTCCAGAAGAATTCCTGTGAGAACTCCCGGAGGAATTCCTGGTTAAACTCGTGGAGTAACTTCCTGAGAAATTTCTGGTGGTAGATCTGGAGGAATTCCAAGATGAAGTTCCGGAGAAATTCTAAGAGGAAGTTCCGGAGGAATTTCAAAGGAATTTCCGGAGGATTTCCAAGAGGAACTTCCGTAGGAATTCCAATATAAACTTCCAGAAGGATTTTCTTGAGGAATTTCAGATGGAACTTTCGGAAGATTTCCAAAAGGAACTTGCGAAGGAATTCCAAAAGGAACTTGTGGAGGAATTCCAGAAGGAACTTCCGGAAGATTTCCAGAAGGAATTACAGCAAGAAATTCCGGAGGAATTCAAAAAGAAACTTTTTAAGCAATTCCAGGAGGGATTCCCATTTAGGAGGATCTTTCGGAGGAATTCCAGGAGGAACTTCCGGGGGAATTCCAGGAGGAATTATTCCAGGAATTTATCCGGAACTTCTTCCAGGAATTCCTCCGGAAGTTCCTCCAGGGAATCCTCCGGTAATACCTCCAAGAATTCCCCCGGTAATACCTCCATGAACTTCTCCGGAAGTTCCTCTAGGAATTCGCCAGGAAGTTCTTCTTGAAATTCCTCCGTAAGTTCCATAAGGAATTTTTCGGTAAGTTCCTACAGTTTACAGTAAATGTTACCTTATACCTCGGGAAAATTTTCCGCCAGATTTTGGTCCCCATGAATCTTAAATGGGGCCGGGATTTCGATTTTCCGTGCCGAAATCCCGAAAGTATCGCATATGTAAAAATGCATAGGGAAAAATTCCGCGAACCAAATTCCCGAGGTGTGAGGCTACCTCAAGTTCCTCCAAAATATCCTCCGCATATTCCTTCACAAATTCTTTCAAATGTTCTCCAGGAATTCTTTCGGAAATTCCCCTAGGAATTTCTTCGTTCGGGAGTTCGGGAGAACTCCTTGAGAAACTTCCGGTGAAATTCGTGGAATATTTTCCGGAGAAATTCCTGGAGAAATTTACACAGGAATTCCTGACGGACCTTCCGGGAGAATTCCTGTAAGACCTTCCGGGAAAATTTCTGTAGGAACTTCTGGGGGAATTCCAGGAGGAACTTCCGGAGGAATTCCTGGAGGAACTTCCTAAGGAATTCCTGGAGGAACTTCCGGAAGAATTCCTGTAGGAACTTCCGGAGGAATTCCTGGAGGAACTTCCGGAGGAATTCCTGGAGGAACTTCCGGAGGAACTTCCGGAGGAATTCCTGGAGGAACTTCCGGAGGAATTCCTGGAGGAACTTCCGAAGGGATTCTTGGAGGAACTTCCAAAGGAATTCCTAGAGGAATTTCTGCAGAAATTTTTGAAGGAATCCAAGCAGGAACTTCCGGAGGATTTCCAAGAGGAATTTCCGGAGGAATTCCAAGAGGAACTTTCGGAGAAATTTCTGGAGGTACTTTCCGTTGCATTTCAGGAGGAGTTTTCGAAGGAACTTCCAGAGGAATCCCCAAAGGATTTTCTTGAGAAACTCCTAGAGGAACTTCCGAAAAAATTCCTAGAGGAACTTCAGGAACTCAAGCACAAACTTCAGAAAGAATTTCAGCAAAAACTTCCGGAGGAATCCTGGAGGAACTTCCAGAAATACCTCTAGTAATTCCTCCGGAAGTTCCTCCAGGATTTCCTCCGGAAGTTCCTCCTGGAATTTCCCCAGAAGTTCCTACAGGAATTCTCCCGGAAGGTCCTCCAGGAATTTGTGTGTAAATTCCTCCAGGAATCCCTCCGGAAATTCCACCAGGAATTTCTCCGGAAAATATTCCACGAATTCCACCGGAAGTTCCTCAAGGAATTCTCCTGGAAATTCTTCCAGAAGTTCCTCCGGGAATTTCTACCAGGAGAATTCCTGGAGGAACTTCCGGAGGAATTCATGGAGGAACTTCCGTTGGATTTCATGGAGGAACTTCCGAAGAAATTCCTAGGGGAATTTCCTCGGGAATATAATTCGCGAAATTTTTCCCTATGCATTTTTACATACGCCATACTTTCGGGATTTCGGCACGGAAAATCGAATCCCGGCCCCATGGGGACCAATATCTGGCGGATAATTTTCCCAAGGTATAAAGTAACATTTACGGAAGAACTTAAGGAACTTACCGAAGAATTCTTCATTGAACTTACGGAAGAATTTCAAGAAGAACTTCCTGACGAATTCCTAGAGGAATTTCCGTATAAATTCCTGAAGGTATTACCGGGTGATTCCAAGAGGTATTACCGGAGGAATCCTTGGAGGAACTTCCGGAAGAATTCCTGGGAGAAATTCCGGATAAATTCCTGGAATTCCCACGGAAGTTCCTCTTGGAATTCCTCCGAATGATCCTCCTAAAATTTCTTTGGAAATCCCTTCTGGAATTGCTTGAAAAGTTCCTTGTGGAATTCCCGAGGATTTTCATAAGGAACTTGCGGAGGAATTCCAGAAGGATCTACCGGAGGTATTGCAGAAGGAACTCTCGGGACAATATCAGCAGAAACTCTAGGATATATTTTACAATTCTGGATCCTACAATTATTGTATTTTACAACAACCATTATAAAAAAATTTCATTTTTTTCAAAATTTAAAATTTAAAATCCAAAATTCAAAATTTAAAATTTTAAATTCAGAATTTAAATTTAAAATTTAAAATTTAAAATTCAAAATTTAAAATTTAAAATTTAAAATTTAAAATTTAAAATTTAAAATTTAAAATTTAAAATTTAAAATTTAAAATTTAAAATTTAAAATTTAAAATTTAAAATTTAAAATTTAAAATTTAAAATTTAAAATTTAAAATTTAAAATTTAAAATTTAAAATTTAAAATTTAAAATTTAAAATTTAAAATTTAAAAATTAAAATTTAAAATTTTGAATTTTGAATTTTAAATTTGAATTTACTTGAAAACTTTAAAATCCTAAATTTTAAATTTAAATTTAAGATTAAGAAATTGAAAATTGAAATCAAAAAATTAATAATTAAAAATTAAAAATTTCAAATTTCAAATTTATAAATTTCAAATTTCAAATTTTAAATTTAAAATTTAAAATTTATAATTAAAAATTAAAAATTAAAAATTTAAAATTTAGAATTCGAAATTCAAAATACAAAATTTAAAATTCGAAATTTAAAATTTAAAATTTAAAATTAAAAAAAAAAAAAAAAAAATAAAATTTAAAATTTAAAATTTAAAATTTAAATTTAAAATAAAAAATGAAAAATTTAAAATTGAAAATAAAAAATAAAAAATTAAAATTGAAAAAAAAATCAAATAAAAATTAAAATTTAAAAATTAAAATATTAAAAATTAAATTATAAATTAAAGATTAAAAATTGAAAATTGAAAATTTTAAAATGGCAAACATCGATTTGCATCTAAACACTGTGGCACAAATTTCGCTACTTCAATTACCAGCAGAAAATCTTACCATGCACCCTCTGTTTAACACACCACAACTTCTTAGAGATTCTTTAAATTACCGAATGATGATCGTTTGGGACAGATAGGTTCCGGAAATCGTGCAATAGTTCAAAGTGTATTTTGTTTGCGGCCTGGCATTTTGGTGACCTGCAATATGTATGAAACGGATTTATTTCGTTATAACGTTCCAGCGGGTGATTTCATGTTTTGTCAACGAAGCTTACCTGTAATTCTTCATTCCTCTTTTCTCGTTGGATTGTACCCAGCCGATCAACAGGGAAATTTTGAATCCTCTTCCGCTCCTTCGCAGTCATTTCTCGGATCGGAACAACACTACCGGTGATTATGTGTTGCGGATCTCTTCCATAATCCGTTTCTCACAGCTATCAAATGATTTAATTCAACTTATACTTTTTGTTTAATCCAAGAAATCAGTTTCAGTTTGTTCCGGCGGTAAACAATTTGCGCCGTACCGTAACTTACCTGAAAATCCAGTGCACTTTCTTCTAGGTACGAAGCAATTCATTTATCCTATTCCTGGCCATGTTCTGATCCTGCTGCTGATTTTGAAAACCCTGATTAAAACTAATGCGGAGAATTTTCACAAACAAACACGTTTCTGCTAGCACCTGACAACTAATGAAAATTTTCGAGCGTCAGTTACTGGCGTTGCCGAAGTTTGACACTTGCACCTTTGATACTGGGTTATATTACATTGCTGATGTAAAATTATTTGCTTCTGTTGGCGAAATTACGTCTAATGTACGACCTGCATTATGTGCATCTTTTTGAATGCAGTCAAATGATTAATTGTGTAGGTAATTTTACGTGTATTTGACAGATTTGAAAATAAAGTTTTGTCGAATACAGTTTACGTTAAGCGATGTGATAAAACATTGATATGATACAAAAACACGTCAAATAGCTTATTACATATCTTTTTCAGGTACGTTGCTGCAAATTACGTTTCGGCATATTAATATTTTTTTTGCTGTGCAGTCAGAAGGGTTAATTTCCCCTGATGATACCTTACTCAAGTTACTCTCATACCACTCTTTTGTTCGCAGAGGGAATCGTTTGAATGGGTTCTGATGGAAGGCTGGCCTTGGAATAGTGCATATTCGGCAGAAGTAATTCGCCATGGGTCCTAGTAGTCCGAAAACTTCGTGCAAAGCCAATGTGTCACCGCAGAATATTGTAAGCACAGCTCGAATGGTGAACTGTTCCGTTCCGTAGAAAACCGTTACTCCTTCTTCCAACTTTTTCAGATCGCGTATTAGTGGTTTCAAAATCTTGTTGAAGCCATGCTTTTAGCATCTATCGAAGTGCAATAGATAAGCGGAAATACTGTTTTTGGAGAACTATTCCATTTCATTGGAAAATTTTCAATTTTGAAGTCGAAAATCGAAACTTTATTTATCCCAGCTCTAGAGCTGAGAGCATTTCCCAGCTCAACGTCGTCTTGGTACACATTTAGACGGACGACGTCAGGAAATTTTTTGAAATATTCGCTGTTCTGAAAAGTTTCCCCGGATTTGAAGCTTGTGTATTCTTTAATAGTCGGGTTTTCCGATAATTCATCATTGATGAGTTCTCTGTTATGAGGATTTCTGAAAATGAGCTTGAGTGTCTCAATTATCGGTATGTACATGAAGGTCTCGTTGACCTTAACTTTTCTCGCAATACCATCTACATGCCGAATGTCATCGCGGGTTTGTAGCATCTTTTCAACTGGGTTGGGAATGCTGACTGCCAGTTTACTCAAGAAATTTGTTTGCTTTGAAAGCGTCGAAACTTGATTAAATAAATCTGGCAAGTGGAATTGATTAAGGAAAGTAATAGTATCAGGGACCGACAAGTCGACTCCATGACTATTCAGAAATTGTTTCGCGTTTCCTTCAAAATATTCTCCAAGCATTTGAACCAGTAGTTCACACAGTTTAATCATTTCAGAAATTTTTGATTGCGGCAATGAAACATCTGACGTTAATCGACAAATCCCCAGTGCGATGTTTTTTTTTAATTTGGTCCAAACCGACTGTAGCTTCCGATGATAAAGTTTCATCTTCCACTAATGAAATGAAATCGTCATTGCAAGTTTCAAGTTGTTCGATATTAGGGCCTTCCGTATCAACCGGTACGCAGCTCTCTTCCGGTATTTCGTGACGAAGGGGAAAAGGATGTTGCTGTATAATATGCCGCCTGAGAGATTTAAAATGGCTGTATCTTGATCGGCATTTTTGGAATGTGCAATCATAAAACACTCTTTCTGGATCGAAGTGACCTGAGAGAGAGAAGCCAGCTCGATGACAGATCGTTTATTTACCATGTCTTCTTCTTGTTCATTTGTGTGGAAACCGTGGAAACACGACATATCAAGGTGACATTCCATTACGTCGTAACCAAAATTTGCCACTTCATTGAAATCATGTGTAAATTAACTGTTTCTAGTGGTTGTGCACCTCATATCACGGCATAATATATATTCTTCATATTACTGGATCATGCAGATTGATAGTTACTGGTTCAATTTACTGAAATCAATATAAAAGAAAGTTGCGAACATAAACCGTCAAATAGATAATTTCGGTTACGACTATTTGAAGTTGCATTGGTGTATTTACTTTTTCCGGTTCGCAGTGACTGGATCGCGGTGACATTAGGATGAAGATAAACAAAGCGAGCTGTCTTCTCTCTCTCAGGAAGTGACCATTCCGGATGTGGTTATTTGTATGCCGCTGAAGTTCATCGACATAACATTGTGGACATCGACATAACTTCTCGACAGAAAAAACAAGTTATTCTAGACAATTTAACCTAAAATAAAGATAACAAGTGAGAAATTTATACTTACTGAAGATTTCGTAAAGTCTCACATCCTCCTGCTTCAGGTTTTCCAGTAATTGTTCCATTTTCACTACTTTTTGAGAACTTTTTCGGCACAAAAGCACATTCACTGAAATCTTACTTTTAATCAAAAACAATATGGCGGCGTTTGACAGATGGTTTGCTGAATCTCGGCATGTGGCATTGCAAAAACCGATATCTCGGCATTTCTTCAACTGATATTCAGGACAGTACTGTTACGGTGGGTTCTCGGCATCTAATATTGACGATTATCAGTTAAAAAATTGATTTATCTGATTTATCAGTTTTAAACAGTACTGAATCTCGGCTCCACCGGATTTTTTGCTGACTTATCAGTTCAATTTGTAAGTGCCGAGGAAGGTCAGCAATTTGTTTTGCCGAGCCCGTAAAAAAATTTTAAGTGTGTACCAAGCATGGAGTGATCCATGTGAAGTCTGCAACTGGTGGGCCATTCAACATGGTACGGTCCGAAGATGAGCTGGATAAATTTTCGTAACTATGTATTTCGTTCACTTTGCATAGCATGTTTAAGTTGTGATTGTATAATTTTTGGATTTGGAGTTTGAAGATTGTATGTTAGACGAAATTGTTTCATATTTCACAATAGTTATGCAGCCCTCTAGAAATTGCTTCCCCTATTTTAATGGTTGCCATCTCAAAACTACATCTACACGAACATTCCGCGAGCAGTGCTTAATGCTGTTCTTCTCCCTGATAAGCTGACCATTTTACACAGGAATGCCCAGAGTCTCTATGCGCACAACTTCGCGAAGCTTGATGAAGTCCGTGACTTATTGTCTACATCTAAAGTTGAGAGAGCATGCTTTTCCGAATCTTGGATTACGTCTAAGCACAGCGATCGTAGTATTGGCATCTCGGGCTACTCAGTTGTGAGAAATGATAGGACATGTAGGCGTGGTGGAGGTATAGCTGTTTACTATAAAGAGCATCTAACCTGCCACAAAGTTTTCGGTACAACACTGACAGCAGATTCAGCGGATAAAACAGAATGCTTGGCGTTAGAGTTTCGGGTTGGTGAAAACAAAATTCTGCTGATAACCATATACAACCCCCCAAACAACGACTGCTCGAATTTCCTGACAGAAAAACTCACTGATTTCGCAGTTCATTACCAGAATATTATACTGGTTGGTGACTACAACACCGACATGCTGCGCCCTAGTAGCAGGAGTTAAAAATTTTATTCGATGCTCCAAAATTTTTCCTTGAAGTCTGTTAGTGGAGAACCAACATTTTTCCATGCTGGAGGATGTACACAGCTTGATCTCATTCTCACCAACAACACAGACAGTATCATGCGATTTGGACGGGTCAGTTTTCCTTGTTCGACATATGTCGGACAAGCAGCCTACACTACTATAGGCACTATACCAAATTCGAACCACATGCTGTGGAGAATGCTATTCTATCTATTCCATGGAACGTTTTTTACCAAATCGAAAACCCCGATGAAGCAATGGAATTTTTTAATTTGCATGTTAAAAAGGCGCATGATTCATCCATCCCTCTCCGCAGAAGTAGCAGTCGCCGTCGTCACAACCCATGGTTTTCTGAAAGTGTGAAACTATCACTTTTAGAACGGGACTTGGCGTACAAGGACTGGTTGCAAGCACCAGTGCACTTGAAGGACGTCAAGCGTCGGGTATACAAGATGTTCAGAAATAGAGCCAACGCAAAAATCGCTCTATCTAAGCGACAGTATCTGCATCGGTTACTGGACAGTAGGACACCACCAAATACTCTTTGGCAGCATTTGAAGAGGCTAGGAGTCAGTAAGGATAAATCCTCAAGGCCATGTGAGTTTGATCCTAACGAGATAAACGACACTTTTGCAGCAAATTTTTCAAACAACATGCATAATGAAGCAAGGACTTTCAGTATACCAGCGCCATCGCCGCATAGTTTTTCATTCCGCTCTGTGCAATCCTGGGAAATAGTGAATGCCATTTGGGATATCAAATCGAATGCTCTTGGACTTGACGGATTACCAATTCTTTTCATCAAGATAATCCTTCCACTGGTCGTCCAACACATAAAGCATCTATTCAACATGTTCATCAGAACGTCTACCTTCCCCAACTGCTGGAAGCATGCAAAGATTTTACCGTTGAAGAAAAAGGCACATTTGAACAGCATGAACAATCTGCGACCAATAAATATTTATTGTACCTTATCCAAGGCCTTCGAAAAGCTACTCAAAGCGTAAATGAGTTTGTACATCGATAACAACAACTTGCTAACTGACTGCCAAGCAGGTTTCCGGAGAGGTCAGAGCATCAAAACAGCAGCTCTTCGAGTTTATGATGATATTGGATCTGTCGTAGACAAGAAAAGTGCTGGGGTCTTCTCCTACTGGATTTCTCGAAGGCTTTCGATACCGTTCCGCACTGTAAACTAATATCCAAGCTCGAAATGCAGTTCAACTTTTCTTCTACTGCCGTAAGCCTGATAAAATCGTATCTATACGAAAGAAAACAGACTGTTTTTTTGTGGCGATCGATGCTCAAGGAGTGCTGATGTATTGTCCGGTGTACCTCAAGGATCAGTGCTGGGTCCTCTGCTTTTCTGTTGTCATATATACGATCTACCGACGGTGCTACGGTACTGTTCCATTCAAATGTTCGCCGATGATGTGCAGATGTACGTGGGTCGACATGGTCCTTGCGCACGTGACCTAATCAGAAGATAAACCATGACCTGCAAAGAGTGGCAGATTGGTACAGACGAAATGGGCTCCATATAAATAAAACAAAGAGTAAAGCGATGTTTATTTCGAGTCGAGGCCAGAGAGTTAGCGGCTTTGCTCCACCCGAAGCAGAGATTGTGCTGGATGGAGAAATAATCGATTGGACGTATAGTGCTAGCAACATAGGATTCATCTTTAATAACGACCTGCAGTGGAATGGATTAATTTAAAAAGATTTGTATCTTACGCTAATGGACAATAAACAAACAAACAAACAAACACTTGTTTACTTTTTGCATCCATAAGAAGCAAGCAAAAAGTTCAAGTGATGCCAGTATTATTTTCACGATTTCATGCATTTTCATACGTTGCCATTTCGACAGTTTTTCACTCCGCCGGTCTCTGGTTATAGGGTGGCTACTAAAAAGCACTCACTCATATTTTTTTGTATTTTTTTGGCACGAGAAAGGCACCAACACCGCTAGTTGGCTTAATCATGGTTTTGCCTTTCTCGTACACTAAGTGTACGTAAAGGCTATAACATTGCTTCAAAAACAAAATTTTGATAGGAGGCCCAGAGGGCCGATTTTTATATACCGATCGACTCAGCTCGAAGAATTGAGGTGATGTCTGTATGTGTGTGTATGTGTGTATGTGTACAAATTTTGTAGACACACTTTTTGGAATTTAGCATTATCCGATTTACTCGCAACAAGTTGCATTCGACGGGGAATGCGGTCCCATTGTTTGCTATTGAAAATTGCCTCGATCGGCCATTGCATTTCAGAATTTTTGAAAAATCATTGTTTTTTTCCCAAGGGTCCCCCCAATACATTTTAACTAATGCAAAAACATGCAAAATGATCGAAAAAATGTGATCTATTCTCCTAAAGAGCTTTTTTGACCTTTCTAATGTGATTCTTTCAATATATTTTATAATGCACGAGAAAGGCATCATCACTGCTAGGTGGATTAATCTGGGTATTTTATCAATAGATTCGGAAACTTTCCACCAATTCGCTAATTGTGTGTGTGAGTCATCCTCTACCCCTCACCCGGCTGGGGGTGTTGGTCAAGTATTTATTTATTTATCATCAGACTAAGGCCGGAGTGGCCTGTGCTGCACATAAAAGACTTCTCCATTCAGCTCGGTCCATGGCTGCACTTCGCCAACCACGCAGTCTGCGGAGGGTCCGCAAGTCGTCCTCCACCTGATCGATCCACCTTGCCCGCTGTGCACCTCGCCTTCTTGTTCCCGTCGGATCGTTGTCGAGAACCATTTTCACCGGATTACTGTCCGACATTCGGGCTACGTGCCCGGCCCACCGCAGTCTTCCGATTTTCGCGGTGTGAACGATGGATGGTTCTCCCAACAGCTGATGCAACTCGTTGTTCATTCGCCTCCTCCACGTACCGTCCGCCATCTGCACCCCACCATAGATGGTACGCAACACTTTCCTTTCGAAAACTTCCAGTGCGCGTTGGTCCTCCACGAGCATCGTCCAGGTCTCGTGTCCGTAGAGAACTACCGGTCTTATAAGCGTTTTGTAGATAGTCAGTTTGGTACGGCGGCGAACTCTATTCGATCGGAGCGTCTTGCGGAGTCCAAAGTACGTACGATTTCCAGGCACTATGCGTCTCCGAATTTCTCTGCTGGTATCGTTATCGGCGGTCACCAGTGAGCCCAAGTACACGAATTCTTCAACCACCTCGATTTCGTCACCACCGATAGAAACTCGTGGTGGGTGGCTCACATTGACCTCTCTTGAGCCTCTTCCTATCATGTACTTCGTCTTCGACGTGTTGATGACTAGTCCAATCCGTTTAGCTTCGCTTTTCAGTCTGATGTAGGCTTCCTCCATCCTCTCAAAGTTACGTGCCATGATATCAATGTCGTCGGCGAAACCAAATAACTGGACGGACTTTGTGAAAATCGTACCACTCGTGTCAATCCCTGCCCTTCGTATTACTCCCTCCAAAGCGATGTTGAATAGCAGACACGAAAGACCATCACCTTGCCGTAACCCTCTACGGGTTTCGAAGGGACTCGAGAATGCCCCTGAAACTCGAACTACGCACATCACCCGATCCATCGTCGCCTTGATCAACCGTATCAGTTTATCCGGAAATCCGTTTTCGTGCATTAGCTGCCATAGCTGGTCCCGATCGGTTGTATCATATGCGGCTTTGAAGTCGATAAATAGATGATGTGTGGGCACGTTGTATTCGCGGCATTTCTGCAGTACCTGACGTATGGCGAACACCTGGTCTGTGGTAGAACGTTCACCCATAAATCCCGCCTGGTACTGCCCCACGAACTCTCTTGCAATTGGTGTTAGTCGACGGCATAAGATTTGGGAGAGTACCTTGTAGGCGGCGTTCAGCAATGTGATTGCGCGGTAGTTGCTACAATCCAGCTTATCGCCCTTTTTGTAGATGAGACACGCGACACCTTCCATCCACTCCTGCGGCAGAACCTCATCCTCCCAAACCTTGGTAATCACCCAATGCAGCGCTCTAGCCAGTGCTTCACCACCGTGTTTAAACAGCTCTCCTGGTAGTTGGTCAACTCCATGGGCTTTGTTGTTTTTCAGCCGGCTGATCTCCTCCTGGATTTCCTGGAGATTCGGAGCCGGAAGTCGCATGTCCTGCGCGCGTGCTCCTAGGTTCATTACCATACCGCCACCGTTGTCTGCCATATCGCCATTCAGGTGCTCTTCGTAGTGCTGCCGCCACCTTTGGATCACCTCACGCTCGTTCGTAAGAAGGTTCCCGTTTATGTCCTTACACATATCGGACTGTGGCACGTGGCCCTTACGTGAACGGTTCAACTTCTCATAGAACTTTCGTGCGTTATTAGCGCGGTACAGTTCCTCCGTCTCTTCACGGTCTCGATCTCCTGCTGGCGCTTTTTCCTCCGCAAAATCGAGTTTTGTCTGTTCCGCGCCCGTTTGTATCGTGCCACGTTCGCCCTCGTGCAGTGTTACAGCAATCTCGTCAATGCCGCACTCTTCTCCTCAACTAACTGCTCACATTCGTCATCATACTACAGTCAAACCTCCATGAGTCGACATTGAAGGGACCATCGACTCATGGAAATATCGAGATGCGGAAAAGAAAATCCTTGGGAAGTTGTTTGAAGGGACCATCTTAGTAGTCCAAAAAATATTTTTTAATATGGCATAATTTGCTTCCATGAGTCGATATCGAGTCATAGAACATCGACTCATGGAGGTTTTACTGTAGTCGTTTCTCTGATCCGGGGCACCGTGCCAAGTGCAGCGGTTGCGGTGCTTCCAATGGCAAACCGAATATCTCTCCAGCCATCTTCAAGAGACGCTGCGCCTAGCTGCTCTTCCGTTGGGAGTGCCACTTCCAGCTGCTGCGCGTAGTCTTGGGCTAGTCTACCGGATTGTAGCCGCTCAATGTTTAGCCGCGGCGGACGACTCCGACGCGTGTTGATCACCGTCGAGCGTTTTGAGCGTAGACATACTGCAACGAGCTGGTGGTTGGATTCAATATTCGCATTGCGGTAAGTGCGTACGTTCGTGATGTCGGAGAAGAATTTACCGTCGATTAGAACGTGGTCGATTTGGTTTTCTGTTACTTGATTAGGTGATTTCCATGTGGGCTTGTGGATATTCTTGCGGGGGAAAAAAGTGCTTCGGACTACCATTCCGCGGGAGGCTGCAAAGTTTATGCATCGTTGGCCGTTGTCGTTCGATACGGTATGCAGACTATCCGGTCCGATGACCGGTCTATACATTTCCTCTATTCCTATCTGAGCGTTCATGTCACCAATGAATGTCTGAAGGAATGTAAAGAAGAACATCTTGACATTTTTCTGATTAAACTTCCGAACGAACACGTGGAGGAACTTCCGGAGGTACGCTTGAAGAAACTTCCGGAAGAACTCCTGAAGGAACTTCAAGAGGTTTTACAGAAGGAACTTTCGGATGAATTCCAGATGGAACTTCCGGAGGAACTCCTGAAAGAATTTCCGTTGGAATTCCTGAAGGATCTTCCGTTGAAGTTCTCGATAGAACATATTGCGGACATATTCCTGGTAGAACTTCCGAAGAAATTTCTCAAAGAACTTTAGGAGGAAGAAATCCTGAAGGGACTTCCAGTGGGATTACTGAAGGAGCTTCCGGTGGAGGAACTTCCGATAGATTTCTGCATGAATTTTCGGAGGAATCTTAGAAGGAACTTCCGGAAGAATTTTGGAAGGGACTTTGGAAGGACTTCCTCCAGGAACTTACGAAAGAATTCCTGAGGCAACTTTCGGAGAATTAACTGAAGAAGCTTCCGAAAAAAAAAATTGAAGGAACTTCCAAAGGAAACACTAGGGGAAATTACGGAGCAATTCCTGGAAAAAAAAATCCGGAGGAATCCCAGAAAGAACTTTCGAAGGAATTCCTAATAGAGCTTCCGAAGGAACTTCCGAAAGAACTCCTGAAGGAATACCAGGAAGAACTTCTGGACGATCTCCTGGTATGACTTCCATAAAAATCAAGGCACTTTTGGAGGAATTCCTGAAAGAACTTACGAAGGAATTCTTGAAAGAACGCTCGGAGGAATTTTTAGAACAATTTCTGAAGGAATTCAGGGAGTTATTACAGGAGGAAATCCTGAACGATTTCTCGTTGAAATACCTGGAGAAATTTTCGGAGGAATGCCTGGAAAAAATGGAATTATGTACTTGTGGAACTTTTGAAGAAATTATTAGTGGAATTCTTGGAGGAAATCCAGGATGAATTACGTAGAGCCAAAAGAAATTCTGAGGAAATTCATCCTTGAATTCTTCATTCATCCTTGAAAAATTCTTGGAGAAAATCTAAGTGGAACCCCTGGAAGAATTTTCGGAGGAATTCCAGAACGGGTTATTTTCGAAATTTTATGAAGAAATGCCCGAAGAAATCCTGAGTAGTTCCTGGAG
Organism: Armigeres subalbatus; assembly: GCF_024139115.2. Classification (NCBI taxonomy): domain Eukaryota; kingdom Metazoa; phylum Arthropoda; class Insecta; order Diptera; family Culicidae; genus Armigeres; species Armigeres subalbatus. Next base: position 273,113,692 of record NC_085141.1, read on the forward strand.
AAATTCTCAAAGGAATTTCTGGAGGAATTCCCATAGAAATTCCTCCAGGAGGAACACTTTAAGAAACTTCTGGAGGAACTGGAGGAATTACCGTAAGAATTTCCGGAGAAATTCCTGGAAGAATTGTTAGAGGATTTTCCGAAGGAATTGCCGTATTTGCCGGATGAATTCCCGAAGAAACTTTCTGGAAGTATTCGTGAAGGAATTACTGGGGAAATTCGTGGATGAAAATATTTGGGAATTCGTGAAACAATTGCTGGAAGAATTCATGGAAGAATTCTCAAAGGAATTACTTGAGGAATTGTCGGTGGAAGAGTTCCGGTGCTTAAAAAATTCCTGGAGAAAATCTCAATGAAACTCCTAGACGCATTTCCGGAGAATTCCTTGACAAATTTCCGGTGGAATTTTCGGAGGAACTCCCGAAGGATTTATCCTAGAAGCTTTTTTTTGATGGGTCGGAAGAATTCCCGGTGATGTTCCTGGTGGACGTCCCAGAGAAAACCCCGGAAAAGTCTTAGATAAATGATCTGAGAAAATACCGAAGATGTTCCTGAAATATGTATTAGAAGAATTCCCAGCGGAGTTCCTGGAGTTGTTCTCGAACGAATTCCTAGAAAAATTCGCGGAGGAAGGTGCTGAGGAATCTTCGTAGGAATTCCAGCAGGAATCCCCTTAGAAATGTCTGGATGATTTTTCGAATGGATTCCTTTAGGATTCATGAAACTATATTTGAAGAAACTCAGAAGAAATTTCTGGACAAACTTCAGAATTAATCCCTGGAGGAACTGGACTAACGTACGGAAAACAAATCTAAATGAACATCAGGAGAAGTTCATGAATTTGATCGAAAACTGTCAAAACGTACGCAAACGTATCTATTGTGTTTGGCCCATTATTCCTTGTCAGCTCCGTACTGCTCAAGAAATCTCAGTAGCGCAATCATTCCATACCACCCTTAACGCAGTGGGCATCCATCGTATGTCTGCTGTGCATAGAACGCTTCTTTCTTGTCGTCGGGTCTCCCTTCGTGTGGGCTGTGCACGTTGATGATGGTATAGTTGAAAAATCGGCCTTTTATCCTCTGCTTGCTATGGTTGTTTTTAAAGGCGGCTTATTGGGCCTGCGTAAACCTCCTGTCTCGTCGGAGGGCCGTCGTGTCAGGTCGTGGTTTAACAGAGCCCACTGTCAAACCCCACCACATCCTAGGCTGGCGCCACCACTCGCAGCTTTAACAGATACGTATTTCGAATTACCTTAACAGTAAGGTCCTATTCAGTTTCTCGCACTTGACTCGACTTTATGAAGTACGACACACTAAAAACGTCATTACTGTTGACGTCATACGAATCTGGTAAAATTACAATCAAGTGGTGGAATTAAATAGGAAAGTACGAACATGGCATATGACTAATAAAGACATTCCACTAAAAGCCCAAATTGATTTTCTTAACTTCCTAGTTCTTTGTAGGACTGGTTTTCTTCGTCTTGCGTTGCATTTTCAAAGACATTTTCTTCTCACGGTGTCGGAAATACTCTTCTTTTTTCCTTTATTAATGTGAATTATGATATTTGAATCAGTTCTTCACTCTTTCTGATTTCACTAGGTTTTAACTTCTGGTTTACTCACGTTGTTTGACCCACGTGGGACGTTCTGAACTTCATTTTTGGAATTTTTCGCCATGGTATTTTCACTGGTATGAAATCGGGTTCGAAGGACCGTATATGGGTGACGGGGCTGCTCCAAGCGGGTTTTGTAACTTGCGGTTCGGCCTCCTAAGACCCCTAATGATCGGAAATATAATTTTATGTTAATTTCTCAAAATGCTATATTTTACTTATTTCCCTTAACCTTTTTGTCAAGGGATTTCCACAGCAAATTCTTGCAAATATTGGTTTTGAAATGGGTACCTGTTGTGAATCCAAGGAGCAGGAGGAAATGTTGTGTAGAATGTAACTTCACAGGCAGAAAAAGGAACAAGATTTAAAGTAGGTAATAGATGAGCCAGCGATTGAAATGTTGTGAAAATAAAGATGTGCATGATAAAATTATTTGTTTAAAAACTAATTGAAAAAGTTATGTAAAGTTAACTATGCTATAAGAATGTCGAAGATTTAGAATATCAATTAGAAAGCTAGTTATAATACAAGCATGTTGAATATACTCCTCGTGCTCTGCACGCAAGCATGCACGAAAATCATATTCATCCTGATGAGACACTGCCCTCCAGTAATAATAACTTACAGAAAGTAAATTTCCCTAACGCATTTTTGTATGCATAATAACCCCACTAGAGCAAACTTGTTCGCAACCACGCAAGCGACACACAAAGAAAGTCCTTTACCAAGTTTGGCAGTTTGACGTTCGACCATCAAAACCCATCGCTTCCCCCAGCAGTCAATGGTTTGACTTTCTAATACGGGAACTACCCAGAACCAACACCGGAATAGAAAGTAATTAATCGCTCAATTTATGACTTTCTACATTTATGCCAGACTGCGGTTGGCCACCTCATTAATGAGTCACGCGGAACACAATCTGCGTGAACGGGCGACGAAAATGAACCCCCCGTACTGGTCAATCACCAAAGTGGGGGAAATTATTCAAATAAGCTTTCCACCGTTTCTTCCGGCTCCGTGCCGGCTGAACAAAACCAATATCGGAGCAAACGTTCGCATTTCCAATCAGTCACCGCTAATCACCATAATGACGAAGGGATTTTCAGCTACGGCATCCAAAAGGACGAGAACTTCGGACTGCCATCCCAAGGTAACACATTACCTACTGCTTGACACCACCACCATCGTCATCGTCTTTAGAGATGTCGCAAATTAATCGATTACTTCGATTAATCGATTCATCGTTGAGATAATCGATTAATTTTGAATCGATTACTATACAATGATTAATCGATTCAATAATCGACAAGAATCAAGAGTAATCGATTAGTAACTAATCGATTAATCGGGATTTTACGACATCTCTAATCGTCTTCAGTTAGGTGAACGAAGCAAGGGGCCGTTTCCCGTCGGCAATAAGGGTATGCGGTATGGCACAATTCGGAAATCGTTTCACTATCCATGTTATACAATGTTGAACACACAAATAAAAATGGCAAGAAAATATTCAAACATTCCTTCCAGTAAAGAACATTTAGATTACCTCTGGATGCTCCCAACCGTTTGAAATGTAAAAATAAACAGTTCGAATGACGCATACCCATTTGCACTGCATTGGCCATTTCCTTGCAAACAACCAATTGCTTCTGACAGCGCGGCGCCGCAGACGGACGACAGGCCAGCCCGATAAGTAAGATGCTCCGATCACGCAAATGTCGCCTTGCTCGTTCGCTGCCACTATGGGACCATGATTAGCACAAATTTTCTCTGAAAAATCGAGGAAAAATTGCTTCCGTTTTTCTGCGCTGTAATCGGCAGCTGGTTTGGCTCTGGGACGGGCCAGGAATATTTCCTGCTATCGAACAGTGGGATCTAATTTTGCGGTGCGATTAGTGTCAAATCCGATGATGATGAATTATGGTGGATGCGGGATGATCGATTTGAATCACAATTTGTAATGAGAATCGTAATGAGCGGTGATTTGTATAATTTGGGGAGAAATAATTTTTCATCTGATATTTATCGTGTGATATTAAACATAATATAAAAATATAATTCTTTTGTCAGTGCGTGCCAAAACTGTCCATTAAAATCGTGACGAGATGGGGAGAGGCCAATATTTATCAGATCTTCTCCAAGCTTTTATAGATAATGATTAATCGTACACACATCAGTATTTACATTCACCAGAATCAATCTATCATGCACTCAACCGAATAATATCATATGCCCTACATATGTAAGATAAGATAAACATATCTCGCTGAGCTAACTTTTCTTACATAATTGATGACGGATGGAAGCTAAACAGAATGCCATTAATTATATTCCTCTTCTCGGTTAGTTGTCCTTAACACGAATGACTTACGAGCCAAAGACAGCAAACATAGTCCGAAAGTTAACGCATACGTCTCTTAGCTAGAAGCTATTCTTAGCTAACTCGTCGCAATAATGCACAAAATGTCGCTAGTCGGTAGCTGCGCTACACAGTCCTCCACCAAAATTTAAAAATGACGTGCAGTGCAAAAGAATGCTCCGCCAGGAGACCCTTCCAAGATGACTTTGAAGAGATAGTTAATTTCCTGGCGCACCCCTCCTGGCACGTAGGTGTTGTTCTTCGTCGTGCCTCGTTCTCTCATGTGACATCCAACTAAACAGTCTCTTTCGGGTCCTTTTTCAACACACTTCCAGGGAAGCGTCATTGAATATTTATTATGGTTCGGTTGAAAGTTTAAAGCAATATTCGCTGGTTGATTTATGGCTATTTCTACGAGCTAGCGGAAGAAGCATTCCTTTGTGACGATCGTGCTGGAATGGCGACAGCAAAGGTAGTTTCCTCATAGAACAGAACAGAAGATATTTGAAAGGTTTACTGTCAGAGGGGTTAAACTATCCGTGTGGCACGTGCATATGAGGGCATGCATATCAACGTTTAAGCTATATATAGTTGAAGAAGTTCAAGAAGGTAAATGTACCACAGTTGCATAAAATTGTGTTTTTTGTAAAATAGGTTACAACATAAACTAATAGTATGTGCTAATAGTGTTTCATCCATTTCAACATTCATAAAGTTACACATCATCCCGTGTAATAATACGTGATTTGCTATTCTTATATACCGTCATGCGGAGCTTCTTTTGACTCCAGGGGCTACTTCGAATTTTTGATTTTCTAAAAAATCTAAAAGAAAAAAATACCAAATTTGGAACAAAAAGTTGCCATTCAACTATCAACAAGACACCCGAATGGTGATTATGGAAATTTGAAAGTAGGTGTAATTCTTGTTTCAAAATGTCCAAAGTAGCCCCATGATTTGTCAAAAGGCACGACACGCCAAATACAAAATTATTCCACCTTTCACCTGCCTTTTTCACATTCAGCCAAGATGCCAACCATTTAGGTTGAAGCCACAATTTTCCTAATAACTTTTAAACACAAAGTCCGATTGTGTTTTTTATAAGGGTTTAAGGCCATCAAAAATCTGCGCATCTACACTATGCTCAAAGGCAAACAGGGCTGGGGTCCTTCCCGACCTGCTAAAAATGTTCCTCCAGGATAAATCCGAGTCCCTAACCCTCCTTGCCGCGATCCCCCTGGGACCACGGGATGCTGCGGCAACGTGGGGGGGGGGTGTACTTCTGTGCTAATGCATTTCTTCTAACATTCCGGCCCCTAGCTTATAGGGTATAGGTCGACGACTGGCTGGCTAAGATCCACTCGATCTTTCGACAGTCGAGCAACAAACTTCCTGACTCGAATCCTCCTGACTCCCCCCGACGTCGAGTGTGGTCTACCAGTTCCGGTGAAGGAAACTTCCGCACTGATGGTGCACCGACTACCGGCGGCTATCGCAGGGGACGCTTTCACGCATTGCGGAGACTTCATCCTCGGGTTGCAGAGGTGGTCCGACAGTTCGAGTGGTGGATGACGTCCGCGAAACACTGCTCATTGCGCTGGATTTTCTTCCAAACCGACGCTTATTCGCTGGTCCTTTCTCCATCTACGCTGCAGATCTGACAGTATTTACGTCACGACTCGGTTTACCGCATTCCACGTATCTTCTTCGTGATACATTCGCTCTGCGATGTAGTCCGCCCTTAAGGGAGGCATTCCTCTACGTCAGCGGTTCTCAACCTTTTTCTTGAGAGATACCCCTTCGAACTTTTGCATTAATTGAGCTACTCCTTATTTTTTGGTGTAAATGCAAATTAGCGTAATTCATAAGATCTATGAAGAATGGACCTCAAAACTAATGGGATATATGCTGCCGTGAATCGCATATTTGTCCCATATAAATAATGCTGAAATTTTCATTATTCCGTGAAACTTTCCAATTCAAATTAAGCTTATACATAAAGCTTACTACAGGACTTTTGTGACTATTGGAGGCTTCTGAGCCTCTTAAAAGGAGGCTTCCGAGCCCCTTTAACGGCGGCTTTGTAGCCACTTAGAAGGACGCCCCTGAGCCTCTTGAAAGAAGACTTCTAAGCCTCTTGAAAGAATAATTCCGAGCCCTTCCAAGGGAGGTTTCTGAGCCTCCTTTCAAAGCTTCCGAATCTCATGAAAGTTCGCTTACGCACCTCTTGATAAGAGTCCTCTTGAAGTTGGACTTCGGAGCCTCTTTAGTGGCGGCTATTGAGCCACTTAAAAGGAGGATTCCTAGAATATTGAAAGGACGCTTCTGAGCCTCTTGAAAGGAGGCTTCCGGGCCTCTTGAAAGGAGGCTTCCGGGCCTCTTGAAAGGAGGCTTCCGGGCCTCTTGAAAGGAGGCTTCCGGGCCTCTTGAAAGGAGGCTTCCGGGCCTCTTGAAAGGAGGCTTCCGGGCCTCTTGAAAGGAGGCTTCCGGGCCTCTTGAAAGGCGGCTTCCGTCCTCTTGAAAGGAGGCTTCCGGGCCTCTTGAAAGGAGGCTTCCAGGCATCTTGAAAAGAAGCTTCCGGGCCTCTCGAAAGGAGGCTTCCGGGCCTCTTGAAAGGAGGCTTCCGGGCCTCTTGAAAGGAGGCTTCCGGGCCTCTTGAAAGGAGGCTTCCGGGCCTCTTAAAGGAGGCTTCCGGGCCTCTTGAAAGGAGGCTTCCGGGCTTCTTGAAAGGAGGCTTCCGGGCCTCTTGAAAGGAGGCTTCCGGGCCTCTTGAAAGGAGGCTTCGGGCCTCTTGAAAGGAGGCTTGGGCCTCTTGAAAGGAGGCTTCCGGGCCTCTTGAAAGGAGGCTTCCGGGCCTCTTGAAAGGAGGCTTCCGGGCCTTTGAAAGGAGGCTTCCGGGCCTCTTGAAAGGAGGCTTCCGTCCTCTTGAAAGAAGGCTTCCGGGCCTCTTGAAAGGAGGCTTCCGGGCCTCTTGAAAGGAGGCTTCCGGGCCTCTTGAAAGGAGGCTTCTGGGCCTCTTGAAAGGAGGCTTCCGGGCCTCTTGAAAGGATGCTTCTGGGCCTCTTGAAAGGAGGCTTCCGGGCCTCTTGAAAGGAGGCTTCCGGGCCTCTTGAAAGGATGCTTCCGGGCCTCTTGAAAGGATGCTTCCGGGGCTCTTGAAAGGAGGCTTCCGGGCCTCTTGAAAGGAGGCTTCCGGGCCTCTTGAAAGGAGGCTTGCGGGGCGCTTGAAGGGAGGGTGTGGGGCTTTCGGGCCTTTTGAAGGGGTTTCGGGCCTCATGAAAGGAGGCTTCCGGGCCTCTTGAAAGGAGGCTTCCGGGCCTCTTGAAAGGAGGCTTCCGGGCCTCTTGAAAGGAGGCTTCCGGGCCTCTTGAAAGGAGGCTTCCGGGCCTCTTGAAAGGAGGCTTCCGGGCCTCTTGAAAGGAGGCTTCCGGGCCTCTTGAAAGGAGGCTGGGCCTCTTGAAAGGAGGCTTCCGGGCCTCTTGAAAGGAGGCTTCTGGGCCTCTTGAAAGGAGGCTTCCGGGGCTCTTGAAAGCAGGCTTGCGGGGCCTTTGAACGGAGGCATCCGGGCCTCTTGAAAGGGGGTTTCGGGGCGGCGTGAAAGGAGGCTTCCGGGCCTCTTGAAAGGAGGCTTCTGGGCCTCTTGAAAGGAGGCTTCCGGGCCTCTTGAAAGGAGGCTTCCGGGCCTCTTGAAAGGAGGCTTCCGGGCCTCTTGAAAGGAGGCTTCCGGGCCTCTTAAAAGGAGGCTTCCGGGCCTCTTGAAAGGAGGCTTCGGGCCTCTTGAAAGGAGGCTTCGGGCCTCTTGAAAAAAGGCTGGGCCTCTTGAAAGGAGGCTTCCGGGCCTCTTGAAAGGAGGCTTCAGGCCTCTTGAAAGGAGGCTTCCGGGCCTCTTGAAAGGAGGCTTCGGGCCTCTTGAAAGGAGGCTTCCGGGCCTCTTGAAAGGAGGCTTCGGGCCTCTTAAAGGAGGCTTCGGGCCTCTTGAAAGGAGGCTTCCGGGCCTCTTGAAAGGAGGCTTCCGGGCCTCTTGAAAGGAGGCTTCCGGGCCTCTTGAAAGGAGGCTTCCGGGCCTCTTGAAAGGAGGCTTCGGGCCTCTTGAAAGGAGGCTTCCGGGCCTCTTGAAAGGAGGCTTCGGGCCTCTTGAAAGGAGGCTTCCGGGCCTCTTGAAAGGAGGCTTCCGGGCCTCTTGAAAGGAGGCTTCGGGCCTCTTGAAAGGAGGCCTGGGCCTCTTGAAAGGAGGCTGGGCCTCTTGAAAGGAGGCTTCCGGGCCTCTTGAAGGGGCTTCAGGCCTCTTGAAAGGAGGCTTCCGGGCCTCTTGAAAGGAGGCTTCCGGGCCTCTTGAAAGGAGGCTTCCGGGCCTCTTGAAAGGGGGCTTCCGGGCCTCTTGAAAGGAGGCTTCCGGGCCTCTTGAAAGGAGGCTTCCGGGCCTCTTGAAAGGAGGCTTCTGGTCCACTTCAAAGGAGGCTTCCGGGCCTCTTGAAAGGAGGCTTCTGGGCCTCTTGAAAGGAGGCTTCCGGGCCTCTTGAAAGGAGGCTTCCGGGCCTCTTGAAAGGAGGCTTCCGGGCCTCTTGAAAGGAGGCTTCCGGGCCTCTTGAAAGGAGGCTTCCGGGCCTCTTGAAAGGAGGCTTCCGGGCCTCTTGAAAGGAGGCTTCCGGGCCTCTTGAAAGGAGGCTTCCGGGCCTCTTGAAAGGATGCTTCTGGGCCTCTTGAAAGGAGGCTTCCGGGCCTCTTGAAAGGAGGCTTCCGGGCCTCTTGAAAGGATGCTTCCGGGCCTCTTGAAAGGATGCTTCCGGGGCTCTTGAAAGGAGGCTTCCGGGCCTCTTGAAAGAAGGCTTTCGGGACTCTTGAAAGGAGGCTTTCGGGACTCTTGAAAGGAGGCTTCCGGGCCTCTTGAAAAGAGGCTTCAGGGCCTCTTGAAAGGAGGCTTCCGGGCCTCTTGAAAGGAGGCTTCCGGGCCTCTTGAAAGGAGGCTTCCGGGCCTCTTGAAAGGAGGCTTCCGAGCCTCTTGAAAGGGAAGCTCCGGGCCTCTTGAATAATGGCTCCTGAGCCTCTTGAAAGGAGGCTTCCGGGCCTCTTGAAAGGAGGCTTCCGGGCCTCTTGAAAGGAGGCTTCCGGGCCTCTTGAAAGGAGGCTTCCGGGCCTCTTGAAAGGAGGCTTCCGGGCCTCTTAAAAGGAGGCTTCCGGGCCTCTTGAAAGGAGGCTTCCGGGCCTCTTGAAAGGAGGCTTCCGGGCCTCTTGAAAGGAGGCTTCCGGGCCTCTTGAAAGGAGGCTTCCGGGCCTCTTGAAAGGAGGCTTCCGGGCCTCTTGAAAGGAGGCTTCCGGGCCTCTTGAAAGGAGGCTTCCGGGCCTCTTGAAAGGAGGCTTCCGGGCCTCTTGAAAGGAGGCTTCCGGGCCTCTTGAAAGGAGGCTTCCGGGCCTCTTGAAAGGAGGCTTCCGGGCCTCTTGAAAGGAGGCTTCCGGGCCTCTTGAAAGGAGGCTTCCGGGCCTCTTGAAAGGAGGCTTCCGGGCCTCTTGAAAGGAGGCTTCCGGGCCTCTTGAAAGGAGGCTTCCGGGCCTCTTGAAAGGAGGCTTCCGGGCCTCTTGAAAGGAGGCTTCCGGGCCGCTTGTAAGGAGGCTTCCGGGCCTCTTGAAAGGAGGCTTCCGGGCCTCTTGAAAGGAGGCTTCCGGGCCTCTTGAAAGGAGGAATCGATTGCCGCACCTCTTCTTCTTGGCCGCTCTCTCAGAAACAACGCATCCACCGTTGATCTGCCTTTCCGAAACCCGAACTGCTTTTCCGATAAGCCGGTCTCGCCATCCGTGAACTGCGTTGGCCGATTAAGAATAATCCTTTCCAGAAGCTTCCCCAGTGTATCCAGCAGGCATATGGGCCTATACGATGCTGGATTCTCGGGCGGTTTTCCTGGTTTCGGCCGCAGCACTAGTTTCTGGATTTTCCACCTATCCAGAAAGTTACCATCTGCTAGGCATTTCTGCAGCACCATCCTGAACAAATCTGGAAACGCCAGAATCGCAGTTTTTAGAGCCACGTTTGGGATTCCATCCGGACCCGGAGCTTTCTTGATCTTCAGACCTTTCGCCACTGATGACAGCTCGTCGGTGGAGACTTGCATACCTACAATGGTTACTCCGTCTTCATCTGCGTACGGTGTAGGCGGCCACATTGTAGAATCATGCTGCGGGAAGAGACCGTCAACGATGATCTTCAGCTTGTCCGGACACATTTCTGCTGGCGTCGCTGGACCCCTTGTCCTCGCTGTTACGACCCGATAAGCGTTGCCCCTAGGATCAGCGTCAGCTTCCTGGCACAACTCCTTGAAGCAGTTGGATTGGCTGACTTTAATTTCCCGTTTGAAGATCGATCTAGCTTCACGGAAGATTAGATTACGCTCCTCTCTGGAGCGATGATGGACTCCCTGCCATCTCTGCGAAATGTACTACCGGTACCTTCGTTGCACAGTCTAACGTCCAGCTTTGCCAATGACTCCAGCAAACTGTAACCTCTGGGGTTAGTTAGTCTGCTTCCCCACTCCATTGCCCAAGCATTAAAGTCGCTTCCGATGACTACCGGGTTAAGGCCGATCAGCTTCTCCGCGAGTGAATCCAGCATCCGGTTATATTGCTTCAAAGTCCATCTTGGGGGTGCGTAGCAGCTACACACGAAGATCCCGTTTTTGGAGATAACGAAACCTTCACTTGAGCTGTCTACCACTTCCTGAATAGGGAATTTGCCCGTCACTTGGATAGCCGCAATCCCCACTGAATCCGCCACCCAGTTGCCATTTTCAGAAGGGATCCGGTACGGCTCAGCAATAATTGCCACGTCGCACATTGCTTATGTTGTTGACTGCCACAACAGATGCTGTGCGGTGTCCCAATGATTGAGATTCAACTGGATGATCTCTATTGATCTCGACCCGCCATCGCCTTCTTGTAGGCAAGGCATTGGAAGCCACCCGTCATATGGCCGTTTCCGTCCTCCGGTTTGCAGAGCAGGCATCTTGATTGCTTCGTTCAATCCCTAGCAACGTGTCCTTCTCCACCACATTTCCTACATAGACCGGATTTGTCCGGGCCACTGCAGTTTCGCGCCTGGTGTTCAAACGCCATACATTTGAAGCATCGCTCCATCTCTTTGGTGACCCGCGGAGTGAGTCTCAATGGGCACACTGACCATCCGACTTTCACCTTGCCCACCTCCACTTTGTTGTTGGCATCAACTGCTGGTAATCGTATCGCTGCTACTTGTGTACCACTTGTGGAAAAACAAAAAAAAATTTCAACTATCGATTACCGTAATGGACGAAATTATTAGTGCAGAAATCAATCAAGCCCGGATGACCGAAGTTTGGAAATGAATTTCCAAAGCATGTTGGATCCACGAGATGCCGGACGTACAGCCCTACAACTATTCATTCAGTTCCGCGGCGGGTGGCTGTTAATGACTTCCAACGGATCGGTGGCGTGCCTCCTGTTTCGCTAATGACAACTGCCGTGTCAGAGAAATATTCATGGGTTGTAGAATGATCCAGCTCCGTAAGTTTATCGGGAAGAGGGTTAGAACTTTTGGAACAAGGTGAGTGCCTTTAGCTATTATTACATTATTTAGTAAATTGCATCAACTTGGCGTACTTATATGTAGCACTACCAGACCCGACGAACTTCGTTTCGCCTAAAATTGATTTATCCTCTGATTAGTTCTCGAGTTATGTAGATATTTCTGGTTCATTCGTATGGGAGCCCCCCTTTACATAGAGGGAAGAGGTATCAAACCATTTTAAGAACCTTACCTGGCCCCAAAAACCTTTGAATACACATTTTCACGCCGATCGGTTCAGTAGTTTCTGAGTCCCCAACCGATCAGTAATAATCGTAATGTTCGTATACATACCAAAGGCTCATCGCGTGTGTCATGTGCAAGATATATTTTTCGCAACAAGTTTGTCGAATATTTGTAGCCAGAATGTGTTGAACGTAATCTCAACAGTTAATGTTTTATATTTAATCATTGAAATGTAGGACACAACGAATGGATTTTTGTTCGGATTGCGAATGGAATTCAGTTTCATATCTTTGATTTTAATTCTCCGAATCAAATTCTTCTCAATTGTTAAATGAAATTCTATTTGAATTCAGAATGTTGGTTGGTTTTCCACATGGTGCTCTGTTCCGAACGGAATTCTGTCGATTTCCGATTGGAGTTCTCTTTAATATTTGTGAACGGTATTCTGCATGAGTTTTAAAAATATTCGTTTCGATTGTCAAATTGAATTCTATTCGGATTCCTTGTGGAGTTCTGTTTGAATTCCGAATGGGATTCTGTTCGATTTTCGTATGGAATTCTGTCCGAATTTTGAAATTCGAATAGAATTTTCTTGAAATCGGAATGAAAACCTGTTCAGATTCCGGATGGAATTTCTTACGCATTGCGAGTGAAATTCTTTTTGAATTCTGAATTTACTTCTGTTTGAATTCTAAATGTTTTTTTTTCTTTTTCTTTTTTTTTTCAAATTTCTAATGGATTTCTGTTCAAATTTCGGATGCAATACTGTTCGAATTCCGATTGGAGTTGTGTCTGAAATTCGAACGGAGCTCTTATGAAATTTTGAATGGATTTATCTTTTCGAACTTCAATTAAGTTCTGTCCGAATTTTGAACGGATTTTTTTTCCAATTCCGAATTGAGTTCTGTTTGAATACCAACGGAAGTTCTTTCAGAGAGACTTTCAGCCCTAGATCACAATATATATTTATTCAGCCCCCTTTCTCAAAGAAAACACGAAAGAGATTGACCGGATGCCAGAAATAGTATAAGATATCACATAATCGTTTATTTCCGTGATTACTAATATAACCTAATTTTGCGTAGTGGAGATTTCCTTTGCTACTTCACTGTAATTCAAATATCATTTCTCTGGAAATCTATCTTTCAATTTTTTTTTCGAAAAATTGAGCTCTTAAAGCGCTCCAATATATTTTACAATCTTTGCGGCTGTTTACACGCATGTGCACATCCCGTTGATCTATTGTTCAGTAAAACTCAATAGAAATGCAATTTTTTATGGAAATAGAACAGAATCTACCATCTTAAGTATTCGTAATATGAATCCAAACAGTATTGCTATGTTCCACTCGCAATGGACGTTGAAGTGTGTTAGTGAAGATTATTTCTCTAACCCTAATTTTAATGTTATAAATAAAATTTTTATGTAAATAAAGAATACTTCAAGTATCTGGATAGTTCTTTATGAGGATATGTGTATGTAAATTAATTAAGAATAAGCACCAGTTGTACGGGTCTAGTGAAACAAGATGATCAAAAATAATAAACAAATTTATTAATTATCAACAACAAATTATCAACAATGCATCATATGAAAATTTGCGTTAGTTTTTATGTGTAAAAATGTAAATATACTCTTTTTACTGTGTTTTTATTTTTTTTTGTTACACATATATTTTTTATTTTTTACTTTTTTGCTTTTACAAGTCATCAATTGTAAGGGAGGTCGGATTTTTTCTTTTTTGGAAGGGATGTTGGTTTTGATGCACATAGTTGGGTTTGCCATTGGAGGGTGTTTTTTATGAGGTGTGCGAGGGAGAGTTCGGCTGCCGGTGGGACTTGAACCCGCACTATTCCATTAAGAACACGGACGTATTACCAATTATACAACAGCTGCCCTTGCGAGAAAGCTGTCCCATAACCAGCTAATAACGGTGGCATATGAGTCAATTCCCGGTATCCATCGAATCCTACTTTAGCAATATTTCTCATCTTTTCTCTCTACCCAGCTATGTGTATCGAAATTGAACAATAGTCGATCGCGTTTGAATCACAAACATGTGCTTCTGCCTGTCGTATTGAGGCGGGTTTGCTTCTGCTACGACAATAGAGGCTTGTTTGCAGTCGTTTGATCATTTATTCATCTACTTAGAATTTATTTGTTGATCAAAATCATTATCATATCAGGGGGGAAGGGGAATTTAATTTCTTTTTGCTCTTTTTTCGTTTCAGAGAGCGAGCAAAGGCGCTTAAACCTAGGCTATTAGCCAGGGCAAGGCTAATACCTTCGCCCCATCCGAGGAAAATCATCGGCAAGGATAATGGAGTGACATACATTTCTTAGCAAAGTCACTCCCAACGTATTTCCACAAATTTTCTATCATTTGCTTATAATGATACTCCTAAACCACATACCCTACCCACCATCCAATTCCTTGACATCTATGAGGGCGTCGGTGAGTCGCTGGCCTCTCGTTAAGTAGATGTCATATCATCATTTCCTTCCCTTTCCTACACACTTAATTTTTTTACCGGGATCTCAGCAAAATGGTCAACTTTTACAGAGATTCGCACTGCCGTGCCCAGCAAACATGTTTTTTGCCGAGTTGCTGAAAATCAGCAAATAATTTGCCGAATATCAGCTAACAAACATCATTTTTGCCGGAATATCAGTTTTTTATTTTGCTGGCGCACGGCTGTGCGGATTTTTGCCGAGCTGCAGAAATAAAAACTGAGTGTGTAGTAACGGAGAAGATGGGCGTGGCCGGCAATGATAGCTTTCATGTTTTATCATTTTGGACCCCCAATTGGATTTCCATTGAATCCTAAATGGAAATCCATAAGCAATTGGGGTAAGAAAGGTAAAGAATATACATGACAACTATCAGTATGCAATCTACGAAATACTCCGTTACAACGCAACGCAACGCAACGCTGCTACTTGTGTACCACTTGTGCATACATTGCGAGACTGGAGGCTCTAGTCTTTCGTCTTCCGACGTAATCTCATCCGGGTCTCTGCACTCGACTACTGCTCCTGTGTTAGAGCTCTTACGTTTGCTTCACTGCCCACGGAATTGGCAACGAGCTCCCGGAAGGCCGAACTTTTGATCATAGGACCTTTCTTCTGCTCAAACAGCAACTCCCCCAACTGGGTACGCCTAGTCCACACTACTTTCCACCCAAGTCCTTGAGCTCCAGGTTTTCTCTCGCTTTCCTTAGGATTGCTGCCCACGTCGTCCTATGACTCGCTTCGATGATCAAGGCGTCCCTCTCCCGAGGAGAGCGACGTTTTTCTTTCTTCTTCTTTTCCAAAGTCACCTTCTGCTCTGCTCGCTGGCTTTCCACGGTTTGCCAATCACCGTTATTGACGCCATCCTTTATTACGCCAGGACAGTCGTGCACGTTCCGCTGCTTTTTCGGGACTTCCTGCTCTCCTAGCGAGTCCCTGCATCACTTCTCCGTGCGAGTATTTCGGATGCTCATTGGTGTCTGCTGTATGCTCCGCTCTCTCTCTCATCGTTTTTTCAGCTGCTCTCACTCTTCTTTTGACCACGCTCTGTCTGTGCTCGGCAGCTTTAACGGCGGACTTGATGCTCGTCACTAGAATCTTGATCTTAATGTGATCATCGTGCTTGTCCTTCACGAAGTCATAGAGCTCGTTGGCTCGCTTCCGCACCTCCATCATGTTGGACCTCGCAAGCTGTAGCTCCTCCTGAGTAGCACTACTTTCCGATTTTGGGGTGGACATCCTATTCTCGGACCTAGGCCTTCCTGGTTCTCAGCAGTCTTGGCCATACTGCTGGTACTCGCTACTGCTGCCTGCGATGTCACTGGCGATCGCTGCAGCTTCCCAATCTTTGGGAAAACAATCGCCTCGCATACTCCTGAACCGTGAACCTTCCAGTATGGCTCCAACGACCATCCCTTGCTGCAGAAGGTCACATCGATTCGATACATGAATCACCGTTCGGTCCTCTGAACGTTGGCACTTGGCCTTCGTTCAACAGGACTACTTGCTTATATATCTTCCCTAAATTAGCTCTATGTGATTAAATCATCATACCACCGCGTAGATTGAACTTCGAGCTTCGAGTTGGTGAACCACAAGGCAGCCATTCTAAATGACATGTCGAGAAGTCTTAAAGATAAGTAGACAAAAAACTCAAAGGTGCAGCCCAATCGGGTTGTACGCAAAGGTGACGTATGACTACGTAGCTAAACGAAATTGAGGGTATTTTTCATCATAATTTGTGTAAATTTATTAGCATTGTGCAAACTGCTCGGAGGTCAACCGAATCAAGAAACTGAAGGTAGCTCCCAGTTGGATGAACCAGCCGTGTAAAAAGAACGACTCATCGGCCGCATCGCCACTGAAGGCATTCGTCTATCTTTCAGTGGATATCATCAGAATCCTAGAAGACATTATGCTCACAAATGTCCGGACGAAAGGAAAAAAATACGCAGAATCGGAGGTGGCGCGAAACAAAACACAAATATATTAATTTGCAACGTTCGACTTCCGCCCGCGATGGAAGCGTACATGCATCGTTTTCTATAGCGCTGGTGGCAAAGTGAGCAGGACTTCAAGAATAAATTACAAATAGTCCTTTTCAGGACTTAAACTATTAATCCAAGAAGAGGTTTTGACCGATAGGAAAATTGTTTACCCAGACAAGCAGACTGTTCGGCTGTTTAAGCGACAATGACGATTTTGGAAAGATTTGTTGTTTTTAATAATGCGCCATTTGAAAAACCAAGGCAGCTAAACGACATTTTTCACTAAGGTGGCGTCTTCATCGATTTGGCCGTCGTCGACGGAAAGTGAAATTTTCTGGCAAGATTCTTTGGTTTTGTTTCGTTAGTCATTAGAAATGATATCGATTTTTTTCCGGGTTACCATCGTTTGGCGACGACAGAAAGTTGCCCTTTTGGTAGCACAACCACAAGCGCACGTCGGAGGGAGATGATGCATTGAGTTTGTTCGAATGGATGGCGTCAGTAGCAGTCAAATGGAATTTCCTCACAAGATTTTGATTATGTTTTGTTGTAGTTGAGGATTGAAAAGCTCCATTATTTGAAAAATATCGGTTCTTTACAGTACCATTATTTTACACAAGGGTAGTTTAATCCGGGATGCAAGAATATTCATCAAAGTCCAAAATTAATAGTTTAGCGTTAACAGAAGGTTTTTCTTCGATAGCAGAATGAAAAGCGCGCGTCGGTGAGTGACAACGCAACAAATTTGTTCGAATGAATGGAATCGCTTACAGCAACCGAACTATCACGCCAAACGCCAATTCCACCGAAACAGTCCATTTTGCAATCAACCCTTTCTGTTCAGAAGATGCTGGTCCTGAGAAGGACCAATTTTGTGTCCCCAAAGCACGTTTCCAATAACTAACTGCAACCCAATGCTTGTCGAAACGTTAGGGTTAGAATTCCACTTCGTGTTGTTATTGTTCGACGACCACTCGATGAGTTTTCGCTAAGACGCCACCATTTGGAATAAATTTTCAGCATCGCCACTGCATCGCACGGGATCGAAACAGACGTCATTTTTGTAATCAACTCTTTCTTCACATAAAATGCTGGTTTGTTGAGGTTGAATGACGACCACCAACGCAGACTTCCACCACCAATTCGATGATTTTCCTTTGAAAATACTATCAGAGCGCCTTCGTGCTGCTGTGTTCGCTCCACTGCGTCGGCTCTGCGTAAAATCTTATTTAACCGCTCTCTGCGAAATCCCGATCAAAATGGTTTGCGCGCTAGAAAGCAGCTTTCTTGTATTCAATAAATTAAGCCCGTTAGCTTCGCCCCTTTGTGGTCTGGTATAGGTGTAAATATAATGTGCACTTATAACGATTAATGAAGGGGCGGGGCTAATGAAATTACTTCATTAGATATAAGAAAGCTGGTTATCGACGCGCGTGAGCCATTTTGATCGGGACTCCGCAGACAACGGACCGTTCGGAGGATGACAAATTTTAAGAATCTTATGAAATTTTCTCGCAAGATTCTGAATTTTGTTATAAGATGTTGTTTATCTAAGATGCGTATTGTTGCGAGGAATGACAACAGAAATTTGACTTAAGACGAAGTTTCTCCATACTACAAAACATTATCTTTCGGCATCTGTCTGTCCGAGCGACGTTCACCGATGGGTGGTTCCTGTAGAAAGTTTCCACTGAGGTGGCGTCTTCATTGATTTTATACAAAAGGCACCATTTTATACAAAAGAAGGTTGATCCGAAATAAACTTTCTTCAAAGTGCAAAGCTCAATCGTAAATAGCAAATTTGATGGCGCGTCGGAGGGAGATGATGTAGTGAATTTTAATGGATGGAATCGCTAACAGCAACCAAGCTACCACGCCAAACCCGATGCCACGGATACAGTCCTTTTTCGCAATTAACTCTTTCTTTTCGTAAAATGTTGGTCCTGAGAAGAACCAATTTTCTTTTCCCAATTCCCATTCAAATAACTAACTGCATCCAATCGCTTGTCGACACCTTGCGCTGCAACTGTCCGACAGCCACTTGATGATTTTTCGCTAAGCATCCAAAGGTTGAAATAAATTTACAGCATTGCAACACTGCCACCCACTTCGTGCTGCTGTGTCCGCTCCACTGCATCGAATGTCGAAACGCTCTCTGTGGAATCCCGATCAAAATGGCTCGCGCGCGCCGAACAGCAGCTTTCTTATATTTAATAAATTAAGCCCGTTAGCCCCGCCCCTTTGTGAGCTGATATGGTTGTAAATATAATGTGCACTCATAACGATTAATGAAGGGGCGGGACTAATGAAATTACTTCATTAGATATAAGAAAGCTGCTTTTCGGCGCGCGCGAGCCATTTCGATCGGGTTTCCCCAGACAACGGACCGTTCGGAGAATAATAAATTCTAAGAATCCTATGAAACTTTTTCACAAGATTGTTGCGAGGAATGACAACAGAAGTTTGACTCAAGACGAAGTTTCTTCATATTACAAAACATTTTCTTTCGGCATCTGTCTGTCCGAGCGACGTTCACCGATGGGTGGTTGCTGTAGATCAGCGGTTCTCAACCTGGGGTACATGTACCCCTGGGGGTACCTTCGCCGGGTCCAGGGGGTTCATTCATTTCATTTCATTTCATTTATTTAGTCTACATCTATACAGATAACACTGAATCAACAATTTGACGCCACAATACACGGTTCGAGGCCGCATCTCTCCATCCTCGAATACGCCCCACGCTCGCCAAGTCGTTCTGCACCTGGTCTGCCCATCTCGCTCGCTGCGCTCCACGTCGTCTCGTACCTGCCGGATCGGAAGCGAACACCATCTTTGCAGGGTTGCTGTCCGGCATTCTTGCAGCATGTCCTGCCCATCGTACCCTTCCGGCTTTAGCTACCTTCTGGATACTGGGTTCACCGTAGAGCTGGGCGAGCTCATGGTTCATTCTTCGCCGCCACACACCGTCTTCTTGTACACCGCCAAAGATGGTCCTAAGCACCCGTCTCTCGAATACTCCGAGTGCTTGCAAGTCCTCCTCGAGCATTGTCCATGTTTCATGTCCGTAGAGGACTACCGGTCTTATTAACGTCTTGTACATGACACATTTGGTGCGGTGGCGAATCTTTTTGACCGCAGTTTCTTCTGGAGCCCGTAGTAGGCCCGACTTCCACAGATGATGCGCCTTCGTATTTCACGACTAACGTTGTTGTCAGCCGTTAGCAAGGATCCGAGGTAGACGAATTCCTCGACCACCTCGAAGGTATCCCCGTCTATCGTAACACTGCTTCCCAGGCGGGCCCTGTCGCGCTCGTTTCCGCCCACAAGCATGTACTTTGTCTTTGACGCATTCACCACCAGTCCAACTTTTGTTGCTTCACGTTTCAGGCGGGTGTACAGTTCTGCCACCTTTGCAAATGTTCGGCCGACAATGTCCATGTCATCCGCGAAGCAAATAAATTGACTGGATCTGTTGAAAATCGTACCCCGGCTGTTACACCCGGCTCTCCGCATGACACCTTCTAGCGCAATGTTGAACAACAGGCACGAAAGTCCATCACCTTGTCTTAGTCCCCGGCGCGATTCGAACGAACTGGAGTGTTCGCTCGAGATCTTCACACAGTTTTGCACACCATCCACCGTTGCTTTGATCAGTCTGGTAAGCTTTCCAGGGAAGCTGTTCTCGTCCATAATTTTCCATAGCTCTACGCGGTCTATACTGTCGTATGCCGCCTTGAAATCAACGAACAGATGGTGCGTTGGGACCTGGTATTCACGGCATTTTTGAAGGATTTGCCGTACAGTAAAGATCTGGTCCGTTGTCGAGCGGCCGTCAACGAAGCCGGCTTGATAACTTCCCACGAACTCGGTAACTAATGGTGACAGACGACGGAAGATGATCTGGGATATCACTTTGTAGGCGGCATTAAGGATGGTGATCGCTCGAAAGTTCTCACACTCCAGTTTGTCGCCTTTCTTGTAGATGGGGCATATAACCCCTTCCTTCCACTCCTCCGGTAGCTGTTCGTTTTCCCAGATTCTGACTATTAGTTTGTGCAGGCAAGTGGCCAGCTTTTCCGGGCCCATCTTGATGAGCTCAGCTCCGATACCATCCTTACCAGCTGCTTTATTGGTCTTTAGCTGTTGAATGGCATCCTTAACTTCCCTCAAGGTGGGGGCTGGTTGGCTTCCATCGTCCGCTGAACTGACGTAGTCATCTCCTCCGCTGCCTTGACTTTCATTGCCTGTACTCTCAGCGCCATTCAGATGTTCCTCGTAGTGCTGCTTCCACCTTTCGATCACCACACGTTCGTCCGTCAAGATGCTCCCATCCTTATCCCGGCACATTTCGGCTCGCGGCACGAAGCCTTTGCGGGATGCGTTGAGCTTCTGATAGAACTTGCGTGTATCTTGAGAACGGCACAGCTGTTCCATCTCCTCGCACTCCGTTTCTTCCAGGCGGCGTTTCTTCTCCTGAAAAAGGCGGGTCTGCTGTCTCCGCTTCCGTCTATAACGTTCCACGTTCTGCCGGGTACCTTGCTGCAGCGCGACCGCCCGCGCTGCGTCCTTCTCCTCCAGAATCTGTCTGCACTCTTCGTCGAACCAATCGTTCCGTCGACTTCGACCCATATACCCGACGTTGTTCTCCGCTGCGTCGTTAATGGCTGCTTTAACTGTATTCCAGCAGTCCTCAAGAGGGGCCCCACCGAGCTCACCCTCTTCCGGCAACGCTGCCTCGAGATGCTGCGCGTATGCAGTGGCGACATCAGGTTGCTTCAGTCGCTCTAGGTCGTACCGCGGCGGTCGTCGGTACCGAACATTGTTGATGACGGATAGTTTTGGGCGCAGTTTAACCATCACCAGATAGTGGTCAGAGTCGATGTTAGCGCCACGATATGTCCTGACGTCGATAATGTCGGAGAAGTGCCGTCCATCAATCAGAACGTGGTCGATTTGTGATTCTGTCTGCAGTGGCGATCTCCAGGTGTACCGATACGGGAGGCTGTGTTGGAAGTAGGTGCTGCGAATGGCCATATTCTTGGAGGCGGCGAAATCAATTAGTCGTAGGTCGTTTTCGTTCGTCAGCCGGTGGGCGCTGAACTTTCCAATAGTCGGTCTAAACTCCTCCTCTTGGCCAACCTGAGCGTTCAAATCTCCTATGATGATTTTGACGTCGTGGCTTGGGCAGCTGTCGTACTCACGTTCCAGCTGCGCGTAGAATGCGTCCTTATCATCATCAGTGCTTCCGGAGTGTGGGCTATGGACGTTGATTATGCTGAAGTTGAAGAACCGGCCTTTGATCCTCAACCTGCACATTCTCTCGTTGATCGGCCACCACCCGATCACGCGCCTTTGCATGTCGCCCATCACTATGAAAGCTGTTCCCAGCTCGTGTGTGCTGCCGCAGCTCTGGTAGATGGTATGATTACCTCTAAACGTTCGCACCATCGATCCCTTCCAACAAACCTCCTGCAGCGCTACGATGCCGAATCCACGGTCCTTGAGCACATCGGCGAGTATGCGTGTGCTCCCGATGAAGTTGAGAGATTTGCAGTTCCACGAACCGAGTTTCCAATCGCTAGTCCCTTTTCGTCGCAGTGGTCTTCGCCAATGGTTCCGGTCCGTACTCTCTTGTTGATTGTTCGTTGCTTATGATTTTTAAAGGCTGGCTTGCAGGGCCTGACACCAAACCCCCTAAATTTCCGGAGGACCATTCCTCCTTATTTCCGGTGGACCATGGTGCACAGTTTCACTTAGAGTCCCTCGCTGGCACTCGGACGATGATCAGCCGCCCCTAACATGGAGAACAGACGCTGTTGTGAGCCGATCCTGACATGGAGAACAGACGCTCAATAAGATTTGCACCTCCGGAGAGGAGCAAACCCCCCCTTCCCTGTCAGCATACGACCATAGTTCCCACCGGGGTTGGTTACCCGATCTTCCCTAAGGTTGCTCGTATCCCGGCCAGCGCCGCGGGGAGGTAGGGATAGGAGTTGCTGGGTAAGAGGCTAAGGACCGCGAGATGGGGTCTATTTTATTCCTTCAGGTACGCGAAGTACCAATGGTACGCTTTACCCAGCATTTGCCATGCCAGGGGGTACCTCAAACAAAAATGCATAATGGCGGATTTATTACAATGAATCGCCTGCTTTGAGCGTGCTTACAGCGGCACGCTAGGAGTTAATTTTCTGAAATTAGTATGGCGCAAGGAATCTAAGGTTCGATTTTTCAAAATTAAGCACCCTTATCCAAAAAAATATTTGGTAGGCGTAGTAGCGGACACCATCCTTCATAACCGGTACCAAATAGTTTTTCATGAAAAGTTCCTAATTTTGAGAAAACCCGCGTTAGATGTCTTTCGCCATATGAATTTCTGGCGGTTAACTCTTGCTGGCTATTTGCACATATACAATAGCGCCCGGATGTGGAAGCGGCGGGTACAATATCAGCCACTGCCAATAATTCATTTTAATCAAATTTTATTGATAATGTTTTGATTAATTTATATTTTTTCAGACTTTGTCTTGCACATAATATGCATGGCGATCAGTAATTCAGAGACTGGCGATCAGTAATTCAGAGACTATCGAATCCTGCCCTCCACAACCAGCATAGTGGATGCAGGGCTGGGACAAAAAAACAAAAGGACAGGACGACGAATGAACGAATTTTAAAAATCTTCTATGTAATCTATCAGGTATCAGAACGTCGGCTCCAGGGGCACGTTCACCTCAATTCGGGAGATTTGTGCCATCGCCTTCACAGCCTTTCTCATCACGCACCTGACGGAAAAGGATGTGAACAAAAAGGAAAGGAATATGGATGGGAGAAAAATGGGAAGTTTGGGAAAGGTACCCTTGAAGAGGCCATACAACGTATACAACACGTACAAAAGCTCATAGCTCCTTACCACAACGGGTTATGAACAACAGAATACTTTGAAGGTTCAGGTTTCTGTAGTCAATTTCACTTAGTAAGTGTTTACCAAATATTTGGAAACGCAGTTGCGCATAAACTGGGCAGTTACATATCAGATGATAAGAAGTTCCATAATCGGATTCACAACCATCACAGACAAAGGATTCAACACGTTGAATATTTGCCATGTGATAGTTGAGTCGGCAGTGACCTGTCAAGGCCTTGACTAAGACACTGCAATTCTGTTTAGACAGATTAGCTAAATAGTTAGCTACTACCGGAGATGGCTCTCGGATATACAATTTTGTTTGTCGACATGAATCCAAACTACTCCAATACCGTTTGTGCTGAGTGGAAGCCCAAGAGCTAATCAAACGCTTCACCCAACATTTAGATATTGGAATAGCTGGCTCAGGACCAAGAAAGTCTTGTGAGGCTGCAGTGCGAGGTAACTCATCAGCCGATTCGTTTCCAGCGATGGAAGAATGGCCAGGTACACATATAAGGTGCAATGTATTAACTGAATTCAGTTCCTCTATTTGAGTTCGACATACGATTACTAACTTCGACCTTGAGTTGGCCGAAGCGAGGGCATTGATAGCTGCTTGACTATCTGAACAGAAGTATATTACTTTGCCCATAGTGTGTTTCTGCAGTGCGGATTGCACTCCACACATAATGGCAAATATTTCCGCTTGAAAGACAGTGCAGTGTCTACCCAGTGAGTGGGACTGTTCCAATCTTAGCTCACGCGAGTAGACACCTGCACCTGCTCTACCTTCGAAGAGGGAGCCGTCAGTATAACAAACAATGCTGTCCGACATACTTCTCTCCAAATAGCCAGATGTCCACTCATCCCGCGAGGGGAATTGTGTTGAAAATGTCCTATAAGGGAAACTACTAGCGAGTGTGAGATCACTTGGAGCAAGGACTGTTCTGTCCCAATCAACCATGAGTTGTAACAACGAAGTGTGTGTAGAACTGCGGTTTACAGGATTCTCTTCCATGAAACCGAGAACCCATAATCGGTAAGTACAAGAAAGTGCTTCTTGTTTGAGATGTATGTGTAGTGGGACAACGTCGAGAAGAACCTCGAGAGCAGCCGTGGGAGTCGAAGAGAACGCACCAGTCATTGCCATTAGGCACATCCTTTGAAGATGGCCTAATTTAGACTGAATTGTCCTCACTTCACCCTTTTGCCACCACACAAGACATCCATAAGCCAAAATTGGTCGTACAACTGTTGTGTAAATCCATTTGATATATTTAGGTTTAAGACCCCAAGTTTTACCAAAAGTTCGTCGGCATTGACCGAAAGCCATACACGGTCATTTTTGACTCTGAACTCAATGTTAGGAGTACAGGAGAGCTTGGAATCAAGAATTAGTCCCACATACTTTACCTGATCCGTTACATTGATTTCAGAGTAAAAAGATGTAAAGGGCGAATACCATTATTACGTTTTTCCGTGAAAAGTTCAATGGATGTTTTATTCGGATTAACCGAAAGGCCATATTGGCGACACCAACTTTCGACTGCCTGAAGAGCATTTTGCATCAGGTCGAATAAAGTAGTAATACACAAACCGGCTATTAATATTAGATAGTCGTCGGCAAATCCATAGGTAGGAAAACCGCCATTATTGAGTAATCTCAATAACGTATCTGCAACGAGGTTCCACAAAAGTGGAGATAATACTCCCCCTTGAGGGCAGCCACAGACACTTAATTTCCTAATCGCTGCTTGACGTAATGTCGAGTAGAGATTTCGGTTTTAAGCATCCGGTGAATCCATTTGGTTATTATATTAGGTAGCCCATGACAACGTGTGGCTTCCAATATTGTATCGAAAGACACGTTGTCAAAAGCACCCTCAATATCTAAGAACGCACCTAGGCATGATTGCTTTTGAGCAAATGCTTTTTCGATGTCGTAGACAACCTTGTGTAGAAGAGTCACGGTGGACTTTCCAGATTGGTAAGCATGTTGATTAACATGAAGAGGCATGTTTGCCAAACAGTCATCACGAATGTGATGATCGATAATGCGTTCTAAGCATTTCAGAAGAAATGAGGTCAGACTGATGGGTCTAAAACTCTTAGCTCCTTCATACGAAGCACGTCCTCCTTTTGGGATAAACTTTACAGTGACATCCTGCCAGGATATGGGAATATACTCAGTAGCAAAACTGCATACTAAAAGTTTTTTCAAAACATGTTTGATATGCTCAAAACCCTTCTGAAGAAGAACGGGATAGATCCCATCTTCACCTGGAGATTTGTAAGGAGCAAAACTATTAAGAGCCCATTGAATCGATTCAGTAGTTATGATTCTACGAGCCTGAGCCCAAGACCCATAACTACATGAAAAGACATCAGGAACATCCGAAGATGCAATATCTACACATCCAGGGAAGTGTGTATCAAATAAGTGCTCTAACGCTTCTTCGTCAGAAGAAGTGTAGTCGCCATTTGGCTTGCGAATTTCGCCAACTTGGAAATCCTTGGATCTCGCAAGAATTTTGTTCAATCGAGTGGCTTCACTCAAATTGGAAACATTTGCACAAAGGTTTTTCCAGCCGAATCGTTCAGCAGATCGTAGAGCCTTCTTGTAAGCTTTGCGAGCCAACTTGAAAGAATCCGTCCCTGCTGAATGGCGTCTGTTCCAACTCCTTCTACACTGCTTCCTGAGCTTAGCCAATTCGGAATTCCACCACGGGGTTCCTCTTGAGGTTTTCACAGAACGCAAGGGCAAGCTTCTTCAAAAGCTTCCACGATATGCAACGTTGTAGTATCAACGGCATCATCCAAGTCGGTAGGAGTTTCAATGGATGGTAGATATCCATGAAATTTTGTCGAGAGCAACTCTGTATAGAGATCCCAGTTGGTTGAACGGAGATTTCTAAAACGCAAGGTCTGCGAAGAAACATTCAACTGATCAAAATAGATGTAGCGATGGTCAGATATGGATTCCTCATCTGACACATGCCAATTCGTCAACTCGTGACTGATTCTATTGGAGCAGAGAGTTATGTCTAATACTTCTGCTCTATTAGATACCATAAAGGTTGGGCGATTGCCTATGTTAAGTAAACCAAGTTCGGTACTACTTAAGTATTCCATCAAGCTGGAGCCTCTCAGATTGATATCCGAGCTACCCCAGATGATGTGATGAGCATTAGCATCACTACCGACAATTAGCGGAAGGCCTTTTGACGTGCAATAACTGACCACTTGTTTGAAAGCATCCGTAGGGGATGGTTCATCATGTGGTAAATAAACCGAACAATAGACGTATTTCCTGACGGGGATCCGCCAGTTGCATCAATTGTGACAGCACATACATCTCTGGTTGTTAGTTCAGAGATAAGTGTAGCAACGATAGCGTTGTTAACAAGTACACATGCACGCGGCATTGATCGAGAGTTTGCCATTTCATTACTGAAAGCAGCAAAAACCGGGTTCACTAGGTTACCTAGGTAAAAGCTACCCTTGCGAAAATAGGGTTCCTGCACCAAAGCCACTTGGGATTTGCCATTTTGCATAAGTCTACAAAGATTAATCGTTGCTGTTCTTTTGTGCTGAAGATTGATTTGAGCTATCCTAACTGTAGCCATTGCGAATTACGATAATACACTCCACAACTTCAACATTTATGTGAACAGCAACGATGAAACCAAGTCGGTATCGTATCAAGAACGTCAAAGACGAAACACAGAGTACACTGTGAAAAACGCATAAAGCGAATCCATATAGGTGACAATTAGATAAAAAAACTAAATAAAAACATACTCATAATCCCACCCTTATTTAACCTCAAGTTGAGATTGAATAAGAGTAGCCGATTATTCCGGAGAAGCAATAAGTCAACTACGCCATAGCTCCGGTTGGCGCAATAAGGGCTCAATACTGTGAAGGGTGCCCTGGTGCTTCACAGGCTCCGTTAGCGGTTAGGTTCATTTTAGACCCCCCTAACCATTCATTCATAGGCACGGTAAGCATAAAGCCGCATCACACCAAGAATTAGGGGTCACCTGTATGGTGGACTTTTACCACTGGAACAGGCAATCCGTAGCGTTATTCTTAGCCAGACAACCGGCTGCCGACACCACACGGCTATCTAGGCTGTTTGTGGAGAGAAGTTGACAGCGATCAGTAATTCAGAGACTGGCGATCAGTAATTCAGAGTACTGCCCTCCACAACCAGCATAGTGGATGAAGGGCGGTGGGACAAAACTTCAAAAGGACAGGACGACGAATGAACGAATTTTAAAAATCTTCTGTGTAATCTACCTAATCGAAACAAAATGTTAAATGATATGTTAAGAATATTTGAGAAACATGAATGTTTTTTTTCTGAATAGTTCGATTGCTTCGTTGCAAGAGGATTGGAAGCATCTTTCTACGCTTCTCAAAAGCCTCCTTGTAAGCACTTCGGAGTACTCCTTTCTAGAGGATTGGAAGCCTTCTTTCAAAAGGTTCGAAAAGGTACTTTCAAGAGGCTTCCGTTCAAGATGCCCGGAGGCCTCCTTTCAAGATGCCCGAAGGCCTCCTTTCGAGACGCCCGGAAGCCTCCTTTCAAGAGGCCCGAAAGCCTCCTTTTAAAAGGCCCGGAAGCCTCCTTTCAAGAGGCCCGGAAGCCTCCTTTCAAGAGGCCCGGAAGCCTCCTTTCAAGAGGCCCGGAAGACTCCTTTCAAGAGGCCCGGAAGCCTCCTTTCATGAGGCCCGGAAGCCTCCTTTCAAGAGGCCCGGAAGCCTCCTTTCAAGAGGCCCGGAAGCCTCCTTTCAAGAGGCCCGGAAGCCTCCTTTCAAGAGGCCCGGAAGCCTCCTTTCAAGAGGCCCGAAAGCCTCTTTTCAAGAGGCCCGGAAGCCTCCTTTCAAGGACCCGGAAGCCTCCTTTCAAGAGGCCCGGAAGCCTCCTTTCAAGAGGCCCAGAAGCCTCTTCTCTCTTTCAAGGGGCCCAGAAGCCTGAAATCTCTCTTCAAGGGGCTTGGAATTCACCATTCTAAGGGCGTAACCCTACGTTCAAGAGGCTTAGAGGCGTCAATTCAAGATGCTTAGAAGCCTCCTTTTAAGTGGCTCAAAAGCCGCCTTCCAAGAGGCTCGAAAGCCGCTCTTTAAAAGCTCGGACTAATGAAAATTTCAGCCAACTTCATGGAGAGTCATATATTCCGTTAATTTTCAGTTAAATTTTCCATATACCTTATGAGTTACACTTATTTTCATTTACAGCAAAACATAGGGGGTACCTCAATTAATTCAAAAGTGCAAAGGGGTACCTCGCAAGAAAAAGGTTGAGAACCGCTGCTGTAGATAGTTTCCACTGAGATGGCGTCTTCATTGATTTTATACAAAAGAAGGTTGATCCGACTATCCGAAATAAACTTTCTTCAAAGTGTAAAACTCAATCGTAAATAGCGAATTTTATAGCGCGTCGGAGGGAGATGATGTAGTGAATTTTAATGGATGGAATCACTAACAGCATCCAAACTACCACGCCAAACCCGATGCCACCGAAACAGTCTTTTTTCGCAATTAACTCTTTCTTTTCATAAAATGTTGGTCCTGAGAAGAATAAATTTTTTTCCCAATGTTCCTTTCCAATTAAATGACACCACAATTTGTAATAAATTTTCAGCATGGGCACTGGCGGTGCGGGATCGCCACAGTGCTATTTTTATGGTCAACCTTTTCTTCATATGAAATTCTGGTTCGTTGAGGTTGAATGATCTGCAGCAACACATCGAGGACCACCACCAATGCGATTGATTTCCTTTGAAAATGTTATTAGCGCCTCCGTGATGCTGTGTTCGCTCCGCTGCGATCGCTTTGATGCGTCTGCTCTGCGTGAAACCTTGTCAAACTGAGGATTAGATCCAAATCCGCAAGTGATTGATTTTTGATGTCTGTGCTAGTGATGCATGAACGTGATTGGTTAGTTTACCTATTTCTAAACTTTTCATCAATTATCGATAATAAATAGTTGAAAATCAGTATTTACAAATAAATACAAAGAAGCGTTGACTCATCCTTGATCGAATGGTCCAAAAAAAATGAAAATCCATCGAGAAACGGCTTAGATATTAAAGTTTAAAGTCTATCATATTTTCGTGACGGTCCCCGATTTTCGCAATCGTAAAGTGTACCCCAATATAGAAAACACAGACGTAGTCCTACGTCAAAATAAATGAGAATTTTTTACGCCTTTTTGGATAAAAAAATGTATTTTGGCCATAACTTCTGAGCCCATAGTCCGATCTTTCCAACTTTCAATACGAAACAATGGGATAGGATTCCGCATCGAATGCAACCTGTTGCGAGCAAATTGGTTAAGGATAAGTGCAAAAAATCGTTCCGATATCAAATTACAAAAGATTTTAATGAACTGAAGATATGATTTTCGTGAACAAGAATCAAAACTCATAATGCAAGCTGATTTTGTACAACAATTGTTTGATTAATATAAATGACGATGTTCCCAAATCTGAATTGCATTTGAATCAAACTACAAAGTATCCGCAAAATCGCAAAAGTTCCCAATTGTTCGCTGCACAACAAAAACAACTGTCTTGCTTCATTACCAAATCCGTATCGGTTCCGCAACCAAATTGAATTTAATATGTACATAATACCGCCCTGATGCATTGCATTGTTGGTTCCAGAGAGACCCCGAGCAAACTGCTTGTCCTCCGAGGACCAAGTAGCAAATACACTTTGTCGGTTGGCAACTGCTTGTCTCTGTATCTTTGTATCGTTTAATCCCCCAGCCCTTTTCCACCCGTTCAACTTCTTATCACTCTCTTTCAGCAAATAACCGACCACATTTCGCTCGACCTGGCTCTTTTTTAAACTAAAATAATGTCATCGTAAAAGGAGTTTATTTGTATATCAGATTGAAAATTTCGATGCAATGATGCCACTAGCACGTAGGACTTGTGCATCTCGGATCGGTTCGGTTTCCCCTTCTAAGGGAGGCGATGCACATGCTCCATCTAGGCTCCAACTAACAACCATCCCGAGATGGCAGAGAGGCACATCTTCTTTGGGTGACATCTTCCCGAAAAAGGAGCAGAGGCTCGCCACATCGAGAACTGCAATCGAGCTGCGTTTGTTTAAGTTGGCGATGCAGCAACGCTCTCGGTGCGGTTTGTCTCAATTTAGGTTGGGCACACATCCCTGCGAGCGAAGTATGTGCCTAGAAACTTAAACGTATGTGCATACATTATGCCGATTATCGCTCGAGTGCGCTGTCACTCCTGGTTCTAGATTTCAGAACAGTCGACAACGGCCACGACGGCGCAGCGATCGACCGAGACCAAGACGTGGAAAAACAACCGCACCAACAGATACGGAAAAGGACCGCATATCATGCAATTAATGTATGTGCATTTAAATCAGCATAATCTTTTTTCCGCCTTTCTGCGGAGGAGAAGCGGAACATGATTGTATCTTAGAGCTGCCAGTGCATTCACTGCGTTTGCTGCATCCCTTTGCGCTGCGCTGCGGTGCGGTTCGTTTCGGGGATCAGAATTTAAGATCATTTGTTCGACTGCGGTGGACGCAATTCCTTCTGATATGGGTGTGTACTGCTGGAATTCTTAACGGTGGTAACATCTTTGCGGCCACACTGCTGACTAGCCATCGGACAAAAGGAGTTCTTTGCGGGTGACGGTCGCGCCATTTAAAGAGGATAAGTGGGAGATTACCATCAAGCTGGTGTTATTTTGCAAGCCGGAGGTATGTAACACTTGACCAAATACCATCCAATTGCGATCACAGAGTCGGATTTAAATTCAATTTGCAAACTAGCCACTGTGATAAATATAATTGAGCTGCAGTTTATTCGATTTTTTGGATAGAACGGACAGTAGTTAAAGCTTTTTTGTTTACTATAACATACCGGAAAGGTATAATGCGCCTCACCTGGCCAAAACGACCCTCTTTTATTTCTAGGAAACTATAGGGCACTGCACGGAATGCTTTGTCTCTTTTTCGCTGCAAAGAAATTAGAAAACAACAAGGCCAGTAAACGTCAAAATCTATGAAGAACGAAAGAGAAAGAGATCTTTCCGTGCAGTGCCCTATAACCAAATATTATATATTAACAATATAGTCTACTCTGGCCAAATTCAGGCGAACGTACGACACAAGCGCTTTAACGAATGGAGGTCGAACTATTCAATCACAGCAACGCGTGAAAGTAGGAACATCGTTGCTCGATAACAACTAAAAAAATCAAATCTCGCGCTTAGTTTCATAGGGGCGTAACTGTATTGATCGATTTCTCTTAATCGATTTTATATTTTATTAATAACTCAATTGTTTCAAAAGCTACAACCGTGATTATTGATTCTGGTGCAAGATACAATCATCCTTTATCACACCAAGCCATTAAATCGTCGACAAACTAGCGTAATTCGGTACAATAATTAAAAGAAAACATCGACGAAGAGAAATCGATCAATACATTTACGCCCCCATGAAACTAAGCGCGAGAAATGTCATACGCTATTCTTGCTTATTATTTCTGTATTATTTCTGCACTTTCTTTTGAAGTTTTTGGACGTGTTTAGAAGTGTATCGATCCTTTAAGCACTATCGTGATTTCCAATAACAGTCACTATCATCGTTAAATCCTTGGAAGGACGATAAGGAAGGCTGGACGTTCAATAACAAGTTTGTAGAGATCCCCTAATTTATCAACGCTCATCAGCTTATCAGATGGAATGGATGAGTCCGAAGATTACCCAGTCATAAACTCAGATAGTAAATCCTCGGCAGGGAATTACCGTCCTTTAAATGTTACGTTAAATGAAGCGTGGTAATTATAATGTTGGGGTGGTTTTGTTCAGAATTCTTCCAGCGAAATCACTCAACCGAAATTGTCTTGTGACCAGCCCAAAGGTAAAATGCAGTTTGTTTTATTTTAGAGAGATAAAGTAACATATCCAGTGTTTTCTCACAATTTAGTCTCCGTATTATACAACAGCCCACAACAGAACTAATCTAATACAAACATGAATGTTTATCCTGCAAATAGCTTATAAGTTTAAACTAGTTTTTATAATTTAATTTAGTTCACCTTAGTTTTCAAATTATTACAATATCCAAAATTCCAAAATGTAATCCAATTCAATCCGTATTTATCACTTTCTATATTTTGCTCTAATTTATCTCATCAATCGCCCGTCATCGCGTTTGACACCTTGTCGTTGTCAGGCGATTCGATGTCTTCAGTGATGCCATCGATGATTCAATTAAGGGGTGTTCACTATGAAGGCTGTTGCGGCGAACATATAAGGTTTTGGGGTTCTCAAGCAAATTGTGCTGCAAACTATATTCGGTAAGGTTATTGTACATTGTATGTACCCCACAAATGATGAGACACTGTATCTAGAGAAAAATATGAACCCTTTAAAATATGGCAGACTAACAATCGGCTGGTCTCATAGTGCGAATGTCGGAAAAAAGAAATGTGAATACAACATTCAATAGAGAACCATATTTGGACTGGAAAAAGATGATATTTGCTAAAAGAAATTGAAAATAACGCAAAAATAAAAAAAATAAATAATAAAACATAGTTTAGGAAGGCTTAAATTACAGAAATTGTTATTTTTCAAAAATTTTGATCTATTTCAAGATAGGTTTTCTACTCAAAAAGTCTACAAATGCGTACATTTTCAGTTTTGAGGATTAATTACAATTATTGATCCACTGCTGGTTTATCAATTGACTTTTTGTACTGTACATTAGAGAAGAAAACAATAAAAATCACCTTTTCTAAAAAATCGCCGATGAAATATTTTAAAACACCCCGTACCTCATTTCTAATGACCTTGCCTTAATTTCTGTGAAAACAAAAATCCGAGGTACATGAAACTTCGATACTAATCAATTTTTTCACACCGTGCCTTTCCCGTCAAAAATTGCATCTCGTTTTATTGCCTCAATCGATTCTTTGGCTTATTTAAGGGCAACATTCCCAAAGAACCCATATTTTTGAAGCTTCTAACTATCTCAAAAATTTAAAACAAAAGACAAAACTCAAAGGTGCAGTCCAATCGGGTTGTACACAAAGGTGACGTAGGACTACGCAGCTATTCGAAATTGATGGTATATGCCATTATAATTTGTGTCTCTTTATTAACATTGAACAAACTGCTCGGAGGACAACTGAATCAAGAAGTCGAATAGTTGCTCCCAGTTAGATGGACTTTGAGTCTCCAACCGAAGAATTTACATGACTCGACGGCCTCATCACCACTGCAGCCACTCGACTGGTTTTCATTGAAGGACATCACAAGCCTAGAAGACACCATCCTCAAAAATGTGCGGAATAAAAAAGAAATAAGCAGAATCAAAAGTAGCGTGGAACCAAATGCAAATAAATTTATTTGAAACGTTTGGTTTTCGCCCGCGATGGAAGTGTACGTGGCAAAGTGAGGAGAATTTCAAGAATTAATTACACACAGTCCTTGATGATTTTCCCCTAAGCCTCCTTAAGGACATAGTTGGAAGAGTACCACGATGGCAGCCAATATGGTACCGGACCTTCCACGGGCCAACCCCACACCTCCCGCACTCCTCTCCCACCAACATTCGAATGCATCGAACAGCATCGAACAAAAGTTAATTATTCAAATTACTAACCTGTTCACAGCATATTTCCTTACTTCCCGTGATAATGAACATGTTTCTTCAATGAATCCTATGTATTCCGGCTCGAATTGTAGCATACATTAGCAGTTTCGTGCCAATTTAATAGCCGTCCGCGATTTGTTGGGTTCATCACTGCACTTCACTTCTTATCAAAAAGCACTGGAAAAATCAAGTTTTTACTCACTTCTCCGCACATGAGCAGCCCGAAATGTTGATAGCCACTTTTTGAAATCAGTCACTTATTTGAACCGAAAACTTAGTAGGGGAAAATACCTATTCTTGGCAGTCTAAGACATTCGCCAAATTGAATGATAAAAATAATGAATAATTACACTAAAACACAGGTATAGTTCAACTGGTATACATTCGTATGCTCTTCCTTTGATGATTGGTGTTCACTTAATATAATATCGTTTACCACAAACTTAGTAAATTTAATATAAAGTAACAGGTCAACGTTTCTTCTATTGGCATAGCAATTTCTATTATCAGCAATGATTTTGCTCCCTTCAGCAACTAGACATGGAAGTAGAAAACTAGTAATGTATTGGTGCCAGATGCTGGTTGTTTATATCCTCTAGTAGTAAAATTCATTCATAATAATCGGCCGCACGCTCATCTCGCTTCACTCAATTTTGGAAGAAATTATATTAATTATCAAAACTGGCTTAAAACAAAACATGAATTTTAGCCTTGGCATCAATTTTATGTCACGTGGAAGATAGGCAAAAACATTTAAACACATAAACAAATTTTACCCCTTATGCGGCCAACAAAAAACAGACGTGAATGGCAGATAGGGTACCTGTGTACCCAGATATTGACAATTTCATAACTTTTACCATTTTTAACCTATTTGAATAATGTTGGCCATTTTGGAGAAGGGAACTTACATACTTTTCGTCCGCTGCCAAGATTTACATCTTTTGTCTTTTGTAATGCCTTAGAGTCTTCACGCGTAAGCAAAAGTCTATTAACCAGTGTCAAATATACAACTTGCTCTTTACGGTCCTTAGACTTGAAGGTCCTTACATGATATGTTTGTTTCATCAAAATAATCATGGGGGTTGTGTACAACGACGTAAACTATGTAAAACCAAATCTATACCCATAAGATTGAGTTGGAGCCACCTCATTCGTACACTATGTTTCACAGTTGAATAATTGATAATACCCTAAATGTAGGCCAGGGTTGCTGTGGCTCTTCTTCGCGAGTGGTTATCTTTGCCTCTTCGCGAGTCATCATTCGGCCACATTCGTTTTTCCACCGACTCGCTGCGAATGGTATTCGAATCGGCGAATGATTAGACCATCGAGTGAACAAAAACATCAAAAGGAATGAACTCAAATACTTGCCACTCGATGGTTGTTCGGATCTTCTTTCTGCTGTTCATTCGTGTGCCTCATAGCGACGGCGATTGTTATTCGCAAAGTCGATGTCATAATAGACAACAGCATGCTTACGCATATACACACCCGTACGATGGCTATATGCGCCTAAGCTGTTTAACGTTCGTTGTGATTTAAATGATGTTTGAATGCTTATGTTAAGTTTCAATAAGCATATGAATAATTATTGATTAATTCAGTTGACTTTAATTGTACTGTAATTGTTTCCCCATTTTACATTTTACAAATTGAATGAAGGTGTTAAAACGATTAATTTTTTTACAAGTCAAGCAATTTTCCAAATCTTAGCTCTCGTCGTTGTACTTTGATTTCGCTAGTACCTTGTGCCAACAATTTCGAAGCCGTGTCGGACAAATTGGGTTAAATGTCGGTTAAATGTGAATTTGGTGGACGTAACATATGTTTGGAATTTTGTCAAACCGCATCGTGCGGTTATTTTAATGGCTTGAGATTTTTAGTTTATAAAACGGAAACCGAATTCAATTAATATCAATACGCACAGCGAACATTTGTTGTAGGATTCCTTATTTAGGGGTTAACGAATATTCGATATGATTTGTGATGAATTGAATCTCGTGCATGAAAACTTGAGCGAAAAATTTGCTACTTTTGATGCGTATTAGCAGGATCCCGGCCATGTATAAGTAGTGCAAACAATTTTTGGCGCAACGACCTATGGTCCGCCGATTTTTTCCCTGTTTGGTACATTTTCCACTGCGACCAATTGATTGACCTACTGTGGCAGTCCCCGTTTTAATGTGTGTGCTTTGCAATGTGTCATGTCACTATGAACTTGAGTGATTTCCATAGATGATTGTAGACATTATCCCAGTAACGTATAACATATTTTATGAAATATATTGCCTAGCTTAGAGAAGTCATCCATACATCTGAAAAAATTCGTGTTTTTTTTTTAAGTGCTTCACAGGTACAAAATGATTGTTCCGAATCTTCCATGTCCGTTTCACAAGAACGACAGGTATCATCTAAAACATTACAGGTTGTTTGAAATAATATTTGTTTGGGCAGTGTCCTGTTAATAAACCGCAGAAGTTGTGAAATCTTTTTTAGATATGCTTAGATGATGTAATGTTAACATAATGTTAGATGAGTAACAGTTAACATAAACTTTTTAGATTATCCTACTGTTATTGTTTTTCTCAGATTTCATCAATCACATTTTTTCTAGTTTTTCAGTTCCATTTCAAGGGTACATTTTAAGGCCCACAAAATGTATCTCGTAAGGCACGAATAAAAAGAAAGTTAAAAGAAGTAAGAAAACAAGTAAATTAACTTGTCATAAGACTAGTTTATACTATGCTATCCCATTTAATTCCACCACTTAATCAAGTGGTGGAATTAAATGGGATGGTACAAACTCGTCTTATGACAAGTGAAGACAGGGGAAGTGTTCCGTTTTCCATCTCACTGAACATATATTCATCTCATCGCAAAACAGAGAAATACAGCATTAATCTCGTCTCTTTTTTTTGCGAACATGCGTGCTCACTGCTGAAAAAATTCACAAAAAAAATCCTTTTCACTGCTTTGATTTTGATGGGATGGAAACGGGAGCTATGAGATGAAGTGCCGAACCGTTCACCTATATAAATAATTCTAAATTTAATTTAAAATTTTGTAGACGGTATCATTATCAATCTCATGAATAGCAATTCCTCGTTTTTTGACCGAAAACCTTGAGAAAAGAACCCTCTAATGACTTATTCTGGCGCAGAATGTGAAATGTTCCCTTCTACAAGTTCCCCGGAAACAATCCGTAGGTCCAGAAAGTGGACAAAGTCGTCAATAATACATTTTATAATCATACCTCGCTTCCTAATAGAAAACCATGGAAATAGATCCATCGTATGACTAGTTTTGGCGCTAAATCCAAAAAACCCCTTCTACAGGTTCTCCTGGAGGTAATCCATAGGTCCCGATGGGTCCCGGAAGCGGTCAGAGTCGTAGATGATCAATTTTATATACCTCACTTCCCGATCGAAAACCATGAGGAACGAGTCGTCAAATGACTAGCTTTAGTGCTAAGCCTGAAATGTCCCCTTCTACAAGTTTCCCGGGGACAATCCGTAGGTCCCGGAAGCGGTCAAAATGATCAGTGGTCCATTTTATATTCATACCTCGCTTCCTGATAGAAAACCATGAAAAACGAAC
This sequence comes from Armigeres subalbatus, assembly GCF_024139115.2. Taxonomy (NCBI): domain Eukaryota; kingdom Metazoa; phylum Arthropoda; class Insecta; order Diptera; family Culicidae; genus Armigeres; species Armigeres subalbatus. Next base: position 273,151,098 of record NC_085141.1, read on the forward strand.
CAACGAATGGCCAGTTTTGGGGTTAAAACTGAAATGTCCCCTCTACAGGTTCCCCGGGGGCACCCCCAGAAACTTCAGGATCCGTCTGGTTGGTTTTTCATTCTTGACGTATCAGACGACTTCTGGAATGTAATCATGATGGAAGATCGGTGAAAAAGCATGAAAAGCACTGATTCTAAACAAATAGCCATATCTTACTTGATTCTAGTCCGATTTCGAATTTCAACATATGATTCCAATCAGAAACAGTCCTATTTTATTTCTGGTTACTAATATTATTCTGTTGTTAACCACAACTTTTCCTAATATCCACCACAAATTTACGGTTCTGAACCTACCTTAGAAAAATCCGAAAAATCTCGGGAATCCGATGGCGATGATCAGTTCCATGAACATATGGTGAAACTACAATAAATTTCTAGTTCAAACATCCCTGAATTATCAAAAATCGGATAATAATTGACATAGTTACAACACATCTAATTATGCCTAAAATTTGCCTATCCCAGTTATTTGGTCATCCCCTGTACTAATGCTGCCAATAATTGAATTCCAAATTTCAAATAATTTCTCATACACTATAGTGCCGTATGCGGTTGAATTCCTAATTGAATTAAATCCATCTTATATTTGCTTTTACCACCAAAACAATTTTGTAGAAGACGGCAGCATTCTAAATCTCACAGTGTGCGAGATATCTCACCTAAAAAGTAATTCATCATACACTAGTGCCACCCAACGGGTGAATTCCTAAATAAACTTGTTTCATGTTGACTTTACCAACCGAACCACTTTGCTGAAGATGGCAACTCTCTTATGACCACAAATTGCGCAATAGCCAACCCTACAAGTGATTCCTCATACTTTAGCGTAGCACAGCTGATAAATTCCACAACTGCTTTAATATTGAGTATTACAACTCGAACAACTTTGAATTAAGACGTTAACTTTCTAAATCTAACAGATTTCGAGATATCTCACCTAAAAAATAATTGTGCATATACTAGTGCCTCCAGGTGGATGAACCTTCCGAAAAACTTCGTTGAACATGCCAGTTTTCTAAATCTTATAAGTTTAGAGGTATCTGGTCAATGTGGTAAAATTTTTTAACTATCATTCCGTATCCGATTCCCAGAGGCTGCTTTAGTAAATTGTCTCGTGGTCACCAAATTATGGCCAAAAAAGACCGAACATCATTTTGTTGGCTGCAAGGTAAGTGATTTGAGGAATACACGTTGGACTTACTGGACGTGCTCGAGTGTTAATAGCTGTGGAAATGCTGAATCAATACTAAGTTTATAAGCAGGCTAAGTTACAGTTAGATTGTAGAGCCATTGAAGAAAAAGAAGAAGGCTTGTTAGAATTTTAACACAATTTTACCTATCTGAACTGAGCTTATTTGACTGTCTACAATTTGTATATTTAGTAAACGGGATTGATTTGCGATTTGGGCATAACTTGTTTTGTAATCAACCATTGTTTTACGGATTTCGTTGAATGCAAGGGTTTTTATCCAAAACTAATTCCCTGACCTTATAGCAGCGATTCTCAACCTGGGGTACATGTACCCTTGGGGGTATCTTTGCTGGTCTCTAGGGGTACCTGAAGCAAAAATGTGTAATGGCGGATGTTGTAACTTGTATTATAATTAAAAAAATATGATTGACGTTGAAATTTGAAATCAATAATATTTGTTTATTCTGTTTATTTCATTCATGTGACTACCAGTAAGAACGAAATCTCTTTCTCTGCTGATGACATTTGTTGTCATAAAGAAAGAGCACAATCCTAGGTTTTGGGTCTCAGTGAGATTTTACAATCGCTGTTCAAAATAAGGTCAAAATTTATTATTTAGAAAGGTCCTTAAATTAATATATTGAACATTTATTTTATAATCAATATTTCTACATCGTAATTGGCAGGAGCTAGTTCTGCTCAATAAAGTTTGGGAGAAATTCTCCACGTCCAAAAGGCAATTACCGTCGGAATATCTTGCGACAAAACTGGGCGTCAATGTTGACAAACTATTAGAGAGGTAGTCTTCAGAATTCTTTTAGCCACATCGGGCTGTGAATAAAAAAACACAAACAATCGATATAGCTACAGAAATTGGACAAAAAGGTTGCGAAAGGCGAAATTTTGACGAAATTCAATTTGGCATAATTCTTCTGAAAATAGTTTGATTTTGATAAAGCCAAAACCATCCGACGCAGAAATTCTTCTAGTCCGAATATTGATATCAAACTACATAGCTTTGCGAGAGTGTGATTACAGAGACATTTTCGAGAAAGGATTTTCGACCTGTAACGAAAGTTCACTTCACAAATAATGTCAAGTAAAAGAAAAATGCATTTTTAATATACCCTTGAAAACCTCGGAACACCTTCGGTATCGACCTATCTATAATTTGGATAAAAGACAAAAAACTAAAATGATTCCTGCGTCCGATGGTTCTGGTTTTTATTGAAATCTGATTATTTTAACCCAAGTTAGGTTAAATTTGAATTTCGTCAAATTTTTGCCTGTCTCAACCTTTTGTCTCACCCCTGTATTGCCTTCATACGCAATTTTTTGCTGTGATTTCCTATATATATGAGACAGTTATGTGTATAACGGCAGTGTACATACATTTTTGACTTCTCTATAATCTTCTGTATAATCTGCTTTGTAGCAATGCATGATTTTGCTTCACATCGCAGCATTGGAATCTTTGATTCTCAATTTAAATTACAAGATTCTTAATTCTCAAAAGTTTTGAGTAAACCTTTCTATCAGATTTCTGAGAATTCGTAACGCATTTGTGTTATAATTAAATTGAAACAACTTGAAGTTGATAAATTTTAATTTGACAATTATTAATATTACTAAACTTAGAAATAGCTAAGTACTTTGACGTGAACCCTAGCAGCACACATGTTCCACATAAGTTACTGTTTCTCATATGTGACCAGAATTAGTCACAATCAAGTTGCTGCAACCATTTTTATCTGACTTGTGCTGCTCGGGAATTTGTCGGAAGCCCAAAATTGTGTTTTTCTTGAAATTCAATCATTTTGATAGAAGCCTTGCGAAAAAACCAGGGGGTACCTCAAGCCATGCAAAGGTCTGAAGGGGTACCACTTAAGAAATAGTTTAAGAACCGCTGCCTTACAGAGTAAAGCTTATTCAGTTAGACACATACCGTAGTGTTCGCAGGAAATGATTGCTATAACAGGAATTCGCCAAACAAAATAAGTTACGCCCAAATCGCAAATCGGTCCCAACTTGTTTTATTATAGAAAAATCACCAAAATTAAGTATTAAAAATATCTGTCTAGCGTATTATTCAGCATGCATTCTATACAGCTATGAATTTCACAGCTAGACAATCTATCAACGTTGAAGCTTATATGCAGCTTGTCGTTGGTTGTACTGAACAATAATTTTATCGAAAGCATTCCTAGTTTTATGAACGTGTATTTATCGAAAAATTTGCGCTTTACTATTTAACATTTTATTAAGGTAATTCCACATGTCTACATTGCCACATCTTACTCATTTCACATGTGGCGCTTATATTCAAACACATTTGATTAATTGCAAGACGGTATAACGTAACGTGCCGCGCAAATCCTAAAATCCATGTAAACATTCTTGATCACAAAATCCGCATTAAACGCGACCCCGAATAATGTCATTTGTTACGCCATGACATGTGGACGAGTTTCTGAAAAATCGCACCAAGCGCCAACGAAAAATTACCCATTTTTCTGCCCAAGCTTCCGTTTAGCAGGTTTAATTAATTGCAAATTGTATCGAATATCACTCAACTCCGTAACTGAGGATATTCTGCAAACAAATATACGCATGGATTAATATGAAATGATTTTCTTTTTTCCTGCCAAAATCCTGACCATGTTACGTCATATAAATGTTTCATAAAAACGCTAAGTCTTAATATATCGATTACATTCTGAAACCTACCTTTTACATACATATTGTAACTCTATCCGACAATACTAGCGTGAAATAAGCAAAATGTAAACATGAATTGTTATGCTAGAAAATGTGTACATCATGTCTCAGTCTCAGATAGTCTTTGCCACCTATACGATGCTTGCAATCGATGCGAGTAGAATTATGATTCTTCGCGAAGAGCAAGCTGCACGTCAAACAGCATACGCATCTTCGGGCGAACCAAAGTCAGTAGACAGTCGCAAAGGAAAACGAAAAATTGAAGAATGAACCACACCAACGTTCGTTTTCTGCATTCATTCGCCTGCTGAGGAATAGAACGCAAGAAAGGCAAAATGAATTCTTCGCTGGTCGCTGCTACTCGGCCGAGTGGAATTCGTTTTACTTTTGCGATTTTTTCGCTCTTCAACAACACTGAATGTAGGCAATTATTTATGGTTGAAATGCGCTGCAGCGATGCCAGATGGCTTCAACATCAATTCCGTAGATTCCCTCAAACATTTAGGCTGGAGATATTTCGGCGCTCCTCCACAATCCTAGTACATATACAGAACATTACACGACTGATCTCTAACTTTTTCCAATGCATAGACATTAGATAACAACAAGACCACTAACCGTCAAAAAAATAGTTCATTCATAATTTGGCGTCAGCAGTAACAACTATAAGGTCAGAATTAATCCAGTACAGAAGTAAAACAAAACCAAACGAAGAAACCGTCAAAATATCGAGATTACAATCCATTCATTACCAAACTTCTATTTATTCCAGGAGTTCGTCCAGAAATTCCTCGAAAAAAAATCTTGAAATAATCATCCTTGTGTTATTTCATAAATTTATCCAGAAATTGCTCGGAAAGTCTTCTAGACATTTTTCTGAAAATACTTCTATGAGAAAAACCTCCAGGAACTAATTCGGTAAGTCATCCAAAACATTCTTCAAGCATACCTTATTTTTTGGAATTCCTTCAGAAATCCTCTAGATATTCCATCCAAAACTATTCCAGGATATCATTTTAAAACTCCAACAGGACTTCCTTTGAAAAATCCTTTGCACAAGAATTCAGAAACTTTTTCGAAACCTCCTAAAGGAGTTGCTTTCGAATTTCACTAACTTCCCACAAATTCCTTCGGAAATTTCTATAGGACAACCTTAGTAAGTTCCTTAAAGAATTCTTCCGGAAATTTTATCAGAAATTCTTCCAAGGATTATAAGGGAAATTCCTCCAAAAATTCCTTTAGTAAAATTTTCATAAATTTCTACAGGAATTAATCCAGAAATTATTTTATTATTTTTTATGGAAATCGCTATACGAAAAATTCCATTCATTCAGAAATTTATCTACTAGTTTATTTAGAATTTCTTCTAGAAAATTATAGGACGAAGCTGTGAGAATATCCGAACGAATTACAAAAGAAATTTCCAAAATTTTGTAAGAGAATGTTCGATATTCAAAGGACTTAAGAGAATTTTCAGGGGATTTTCCGTAGAAACAACTGAATGAATTTCTTCATGCTTCATGGATCATACACAAGAATTATTTTCAAGGTGATTCTTTACTGGACTTTAGGCATTGGTAATCTCGGTCAATGATCGACCAGAAAAAAAATCAAGATTGCTTTCATAATGGAAGGGGAGGGAGGGAAGAGTATCAGTGTGGAAATTGATCTCTCTTCAACGCTGATACTCTTCCCTATCTCTTCAAATGACAACTTAACAGAAGTTTGTTCGATTCAAATCGTGACGAAAATTGCTCACCGCTCGCTTTTGAAAATCCACTTCTATATATATAGGGGAAAAGACGGCTTTGGCAGATTTGTTCTATTATTGGCAGGGGGGTTTTTGTCGATCAAAGTTTATGAAATTCGGCCACAATATTCTTTGATATGCAAAGAATGTTTAGGTCAAATTTGAGCCTAGTCAGTCATAAAAAACCCCTGCCGATAATAGAACAAAACCTGCCAAAGCCGTCATTCCCCCTATATATTTTTTAATTTCTGCCGTGTCTCAATGGAACTATCAATTCTATGCTTTTGCCTCTAATTGTATCATGAAAATGCTCATCTGAGTTTGGAAGATGATATATATCAGTATTTCCATATCTTTGTAAAATGCAGTTAACCTTATAGCATCGGTCTTGTCCTCTTAATAGAAACCCATATATCAGAAACTCGCATATTGTTTACACAACATGAACTAAATTTGAAACCACACCAATTGAAACTAAAAGTCTGCTAGTGAAAAAATCCGTAGATTTCCGCAGAAATTTTCAAATTTCCGTAGTATTTATCTACGGATCCGTAGATCCGTAGAAAGCATTCAATTCCGTAAATCTACGGAAATTTCCGTAGATCTGACATCGCTGGCGCTATGTAGGAACGGGAATGGTTATGATTTTTTTGATGAGCTTGGAAAGTATTAAAGTTGCAAAAGGAAAACGATTCTGTCAGCCACATAAGGCTTAAAATACTACGGTGTGGCTATCACTTTTGATATAATTCATGGTCTGAGTAAAAATCTGAATAGAAGCATTTGTATTCTAACACTTTTTTAAAATAAATGCCAACGCCGGATATTTTGTTCGTAGTTTTGCTAAAATCAAATCACATGGAATGGTGCGTGGTATTTTTTTTAGCGTGTGTTTGGTATGCTCACAAACACATTCTCTCGCTCTATTCCGAAGTGCGCTGCTGCCAAAGAAAACGAACAGTCCCAATTTTATTTAGTGAAACATAGAGCAAATATTGGATAAATTTGCTATTTGTGGTGATAATTAAGTGGTTAAAGTGTAAAAAGTAGTTTACGTACCTAATTGTCGTATCATACACTATAAAGAGAAGAAACAGGCAATCCAAGAAAGTAAGTCAGAGTTTGCTATTCATGTGCTTCTTTCTTGGGCGATGCAATAATGGCAAGGACTTCGTAGGTGCAAATTTGTTTCGGTGATTAATTCGTCAAATCTTGCTACTTTTACACAAACAACTTATTCAAATGAAAGCCTAGACTTGAAATTGTGTGATTGAATCAAATTTATGTTCATAAATAGTGTATGTTTGCTGGGAAACGCAAATATTGTTGAGGGTGCCAACAAATGTCGCACCCTGCCAAAGCCGTATTCTACCCTATAAACTGCTAGATTTGCCCGAAAAAACGATTAAAAACTGATCGCGGAGCGAATGTTAACACCGCGGTGCACCGGCACCGGCAGCAGCAAACTAATAAGTAGGGTGGCTCAAAAAATAATTTTGCTTCGCCACGCTCAGTTGATTATGATTTATAATTTAGGTGTCATCCAATGGTTTGGGCTGGTTTGAATAGGCTTACCGTGCGCAGGTCGTTTCAGGTTTGTATGACAGTTGATATGGCGAGGTTGAATTTAACATTATTCTGATTCTGGCACTCCGTCATTGGGCGATGGCGAGGGGGGAGACCATATGACGGGATGAAATATGTAAGAGTTTCAACTCCATAAACAATCCATATTGAATGATCGTTCCAATAGTTGGGAGTCGATTTTAATCGAGGTTGCGATTCTTTCGCATGATAATTAGGCTTCTCAGAAGGCATCAGTGAAGCGTGCAATTCAACAAAATACCCAGAATTTGACTGTGATATCTATCGCACCAGGGGCAGATACTTCTAGTCTAGTCTAGTCTACAATATCGTACCAGGGGCAGATACTTCATACAAAAAGTGGATCTTTCCTGCGGTGCGGTTTTCGTTCACTGAAGTCTCTGGAATGTTGCTTTCAGCAATGTGGGTTCTCTTTTCGCCAGCGTTTGGAGGGAAAGCGCCGTAATCAGTGTAATAAAAGGTTTAGTTTCCCATTCTAGTTCTCATACAAACTTGAACCGGCTTGCGCTCAATCAGTTTTTGTTCAAATCGGTTTTTTTAGGACACTCGGAGCATGGGACGGAATCGAGTGAGCGTGATGGTGCTGGGTCGTTTTTTGAACCACCCTACTAATATTCTTTGTTTTTTTATAAATACGACACTAATACTACTACAGTATATGAAAGTTTTTACTGTACCAATACTATCAAAGCTTTGTTTTGGTACTCAACCCACCTTCACCTTAATCTGAAATAAATTTTCAGCATTGCCACTACTACCCACGCCTTAGTGCAGTTGTGTTCGATCCGCTGCATCAAATTTTGTCGAACCGCTCATTGCGAAATCACGACCAAAATGGCTCGCGCGCTTTGGAAAGCGGCTATCTTGTATTCAATAAATTAAACCCGTTAGCCCCGCCCCTTTGTTTTTTTTTCAATAAATTCATGTTTATTTCCAGATATTTTCTTAAAATGTAACATGGTAAGTGTTTGGCTGGTTGGCCCTTCAGCTTTAGTTCTATGTTTTCAAAGTTTTACTCTAGTTTACGAATTTAAAAAGTTTTCTAGTTTGGCAATTTAGCCTTTAGGAGGCATTGATTTGTTTGTAAAATTTGATAACCTAGCTACTATGTACACTAATATTTACAATAAAAATTTGATAACCTAAATTGGAACTAGCGCCCTAATTGGAGCCTGATCCGAATGCAAGCAACGGACCCTAAACTTTTCTTTACACTCACCAAAGCGCTCATGTAAGGTTTTTATCCCGGCCAGACGGTGGACCTCGGATGTTCTTGTCCTGGGAGCGGTGTTGAGGATCATCCTCAGGAATTTGTTTTGGACCCGTTGAAGTTTGAGGTGGTGGGTTTTAGCGCAGCTCTCCCAGACCGGCATGCCGTATTCGATCACAGGGAGGATGATTTGCTTGTAGACAGCAAGCTTATTTTTCAGCGACAATGACCCCGAGTAGCACACTTGTCACATATCAGTCACTGTGACTCATATGCGACCAAATCCAGTCACATTGGAATTGCTGCAACCAAAGCGATTTGAACTGTGTTACTAGGGACGACCGGCGGTTGATCAAAGGGTACAGTAGTTTCAACAAAACGTTACACTTTGTCACCGTTTTGTCAACCTGTTGTCTGAAAATAAGCTTGCTGTCGAGGGTCAAGCCAAGGTAGTCGGCCTCATTGGCCCATTCCACAGTCGTGCCATTGAGGATGATTTTACAGTCCCCAGGCGGAACATGTTTAGGTGATTTGGAGTGGGGGAAAATGATGACCTGGGTCTTCGCCGCGTTGATACAGATCTTCCAGCTGGTGAGGTACTCTGTCAGGGCATCCAGGCCTCGTTGGAGTTTTGCCACTAGCGCTCTGATCACTCTACCGTTGTAGACGATGGATGTGTCATCTGCGAACAGAGACAGAATGCCGCCTTCTGGAGGTTCTGGCATGTCGGAGGTGAACAGATTGAAAAGCAGGGGCCCGAGGATACTGCCCTGGGGGACGCCTGCGACGATGTTGTGCGCATTGGAACTCGCTCCGCTGATTGAGAACCGGAATGTCCTTGCCGACAGGTAATTGTTGATGATTTTCACCAGGTAGCTGGGAAGATTGTAGCGTTGTAGTTTGTACACCAGGCCATCAAGCCATACATTGTCAAATGCCTTCTCGACATCGAGTAAGGCCATGGCGGATGTTTTCGAGACAAATTTGTTCCGTCTGAGGACGTTGGTAACTCGGGTCAGTTGGTGTACAGTTGACCGACCACGTCGGAAACCAAACTGTTCCTCGAGCAAGATGTTGAGATTTTCGGCAGACTCAAGTAACCGATGATGAATAGCTTTTTCGAATAGCTTGTATAATCCTGGGAGAAGGCTGATGGGACGATAGCTTTTGGGTGAGGAAGGATCCTTCCCAGGCTTCCGGATGGGGATGACTTTCGCTGACTTCCAGGCCGATGGGAAGTAGCTGAGCCGGAGACACTGATTAAAGATCAGCGAGAGGTGCTCAAAGAACGGAGCACTCATGTGTTTGAGCTCGAGATTCAGGATGCTGTCGAAGCCTGGGGCCTTCATGTTCTTCGACGATTTGATATAGGCCGTCAATTCGTCAGCTGAGATCTCCAACTCCTCCGAGAAGTCTTTGGGAATCAAATGGATGTTGTTAGCATGCTCGTTGACGGCTGCTTCGTGTGGACTGACAATGTTCTGCCCAAGATTGTGTGAGCTGACGAAGTGACGACCTATTTCAGCGACCTTCTCTGCAGGAGTTATCAAGCGATCCTTAGAGCCATTATTGTCTAGTGGGATCAAAGGTGGAATGGGCCGAGGCTTGGATTTTAGAATTTTGGTCATTTTCCAGAACGGCTTAGCATAATCTGGGAGAGTGCGGATCTTATTCGAGAAGTCGTTATTTTTGAGGTCCACCATTCTGGCCTTGATAATTTTTGTGATTCGATTGCAGCGTGTCCAGTACGCTGAAATTGCCTGCGAGTGACATTCCGCAATTGAATCAAATCTTTGATGAGTGTATCGATGTTTAAGGAGTTGCTTACCTGCCGAGCCGTCGGGACATGCTGCTCTCTGGCGACCGAGATTGCCTCTTCGATGGCGCACAGCTGGCGGTCGATACTTTCCGGCGTCTCCGGACGCACCTCGTAATCGACGGTGTTGTCGACGCACTGCTGGAACCGCTACCAGTTCACTCGATGGTAGTTTCGCCTTGTTAGCTCGTGCCGATTCATCGAGGAGCCCACTTCCGCCACCACCGGATAGTGGTCCGAGCTAAGCTCTTGGAAGACGACCGGCTGGGAGACATGATTGTGCATGTTCGTGATGTAGATGTCGAGCGTAGCATGGGCCCCGGACCGAGTCAACCGGGTAGGGCTGTCAGCGCTCAGGATGGTGTAGTGGCCCTCTAGTTCGTCGTTGGACCAGACGACTCCGTTCCGGTTGGAGACGGTGTTTCCCCACGATTGATGCTTTGCGTTCAGGTCTCCGGCGATGATGAACTGTCCCTGCCGCCGAGTGAGCTTGACTATATCCCTTCGTAGCTCGGCCGACGTGCCATCGTCGACTTTGGCTTGTGTGGGATAGTAAGCCACGATGAGAGTGACGACTCCGACGGAAGTGGTGACTTCCACTCCAACGGCTTCGATGAGTTTGAGCTTGAAGTCCGGCAGCAGGCGGCAGGCAATGTTGCTTCGCAAGGCGATTGCCACTCCTCCCCCTCTGAAGCTTGTTCGATCGAACCTCACCAGCCTAAAACCCGGAATTGTTGCACTTACCTCGGGCTTCAGGTGGGTTTCGGCGATGAAAGCCGCATCAATCTCCTTCTCCTGAAGGAAATCGCTGAGCTCGATGATTTTGCTCTTTAGTGAGCAAGCGTTCCAATTGACCAGACCCACCCTAGCAGCCATTTTCAATGACGAACATCCCCAGGGTGAAGATCTGGTCGAAGCGAGTTTTGCAACCGCGTAGTCGCGTTGCCAGTTGGGTGAAAATCGGAACTAGCTGCTCCGATGTGTAGAGCGGTGGGTCGCCCTCGGCCGGAAGGGGCTCATTATCCTGACGACGGAATCCAGGGGGAGGAAGCGGGGGCCATTCGCTGGTGGATGGTGTTGGAGCTTGAACTGATGCTGCAGCAGCCGCCAGCCGTTTGTGTGGATGCAAAGGTGGAAGAATTGGTATCGCTCGCCGGGGAGCCGGGATGGCCGGAAAGTTCACCTCGTTGAGAGCAGGAACTCGGTTCTTTTTCGGCAGGGACCTGGTGGAGGCCTTCTTCTTGATTTCCAAAAACGCCGCCCGCTTTGGACAGTCCTTGGTTGTAGCCCGATGCTTGTCGCCACAGTTGGCGCATTTGGGATCAGCAACCTCCATCTTGTCGCACTCATCGGTCAGATGGAGCTCACCACATTTGTTGCAGCGCGGCTTCATGCGGCAGTTCCTGGTACCGTGCCCGAAATTGAAGCAGTTGGGGCACTGCGTGACGTCGCGGTGCACTGGCCGATATCGCTCCCAGTCAACGACGGTGTAATTTATAACGCCAACCAGCTTTAGGTTCTTCCACGTGGTGGAGCCGTGCTCCAGGTGGACCAGGTAAAGCTGGTCGCGATATCTCCTCGTCTTGTCGTGACGAGCGATCTTGTGCACGGCCACCGGTTTCAATCCGCAACTTTCGAGTTCAGTTTTTAGCTCCTCTTCCTTCATGTCGTGGAGTCCTCGCAGCAAAGCCTTTAGCGGCTTCGTGCCGGGGTGGTCATGAGTGTAGTACTCATACTTGTGGACCTCGAGGAACTCCACGACGGATTGATGATGGTCCTTATTTGCCGGCATTACTTTCACGCCCTCGCTGCAGAGCCGAAAAGTACATTTCAGCCCTTTAGCGGTCAGCTGGCAAATTTTTGGGAGCAAATCCGGCGGATCGCCCTTCACAAACACGGGCGGGCACTTCTCCTTCCGCTCCGGTTGAACCTGCGGCAGCTGTGATTGCTGCTTCTTCCTCTTTTTCGGCGGATTGCCGGAGTCATCAAGTGGCAACGGTGAGAACACGTTGCTCTGCAAAAGCTGCTTGGAGGGGGCCTCCAAGAGCAGTGCGCTTAGGCACTTTTCCAGCGACCGAATCGGCCACCGAGTCTCCCATGACGGGTCCGGGAGAAAATAACGCCAACGCGACGAAGCGAAAACGTAAACAGCGAACGAACGAGAGAAAAAACTTGGAAAAAATGCGTGAGCAAAAACACGTCCGTAGGGTAAGACACCCAGAAATCGCCCTCCCCCCAGTTTTCGCCCACCTATTTCAAAACTTTAATTTCTCGTAAACTAGTTGTTGAAAACAGTTACAGTTAAAGTTTTTCCATACAAGCATCAATCAATTATGAAAAAACCTGAACTTTAACTGTTTCCAACAACTAGTTTTCGAGAACTTTAAGTTTTAAAATAGGTGGGCGAAAACTGGGGGGGAGGGCGATTTCTGGGTGTCTTCCCCTACGTGCTGCTGTCTCGAACTGGGATTCTGATGACTCTGGTCTCCGATGACCGTCCGTTTTATAGACGAGGACTTGCCACCTGGAGACTCTGTTCCCCTTGTTACTATAGCAACCGCTTTTTTTTTTGTTTCCCCTCTTCTGCAACGATTTGATTTTTATTTTGGGTGTTAATGGTCTTGTGACATGAAGTTCGTGACATGGGATTTATAACGAGAAACATCTTAGTTTGTATTTTAGTATATGTCTATTATAATAATGATATTGCATCAAACAAGTTCATTTTATTTGTTTTGTTATTCCTAACTACTCTACACTAGCCTCATGATATACGAATGCAAAAATGGTAACTTGGCTTAGAAACCTCGCAGTTAATAACTGTGGAAGTGCTTAATGAACACTGAGCTGCGAGGCGGCTCTGTCCCAGTATGGGGATGTAATGCCAATAAGAAGAAGAACTTGACCGTAACGGTTGCTTTATTGATTATAAGATTACCGACATGTTTTTAATGAAGACTCAAGATAATCCAACTGTTCCTACTAGTGAGCTATTCGAAGAAGGTATCAGGAACATCCCCTGTAGTATGATTTTCAACTTTGCAACAACCGTTTGTTGTGGTGGCTACACTCCTAGTATGAAATTCATTTTAATGACGAACTTTTTCAGAGGCTATAGAGCACAAACCTACCGCTTAGAGGGGCAAACTGTTCAATTCAATTCCTCAATTCAATCAATTACCTCAGCTCGATGAAATAGGCGAATATCTGTATATTCATGTAGATTTTTAATCTAAATACATTAGCCAACTTTCTTCCACGAAAATGCATATTAAATAAAATAAAACAAAATTGTATAAATTTAATTATTGCCTTTTTTTCGTAGCTCTATACAAATTTATGAAGATGTGCGGTGTGAATCATCCGATGGTAAAAAAATTTAAATGTGAGACAATTCATAACCACCCTAAAACATTAAAAATTAGAAATCGGCAGATATTGAATAATATTAACTACTTACCATGACCGAGAATATACTTAATCTTTCGTTACATAAGTTCTGTCAACAATACCAACATGTTGTTTGTTGATTCTGTCGTTAATCAAAGTGCAGTGAAAATCCAAAGCTACTTTGATAATTTTTACTAAAATAGCTAGACTTTGAATCACCATTAGTTGGCTCTGCACTATAGAAAATTTGTTCGCCAGCGACTTGTATGGGATGTTCAAGAGTGGGCTATCTTGTACTTAAAAATCTTTGCATTATAGTGGGCTTTACCAAAATCCGTGTAACAGCAAATTCGAAACCATGTGATTTCCTCCCATTAAGAAATCATTAATGATATGCGGTACAATTCGAATTGGCTTTATGGCTCCAATCTGAAACAATAAATTCTAGACCAACATTTGAAAAGGGCGTAACAGCCAAAATGTATTCCTTCTGATCCTTCGTCTACATATAAAACTTTATATGTGGACGAAGAATCAGTAGGAATAAATTTTGGCTGTTACGCCCTTTTCAAATGTTGGTCTAGAATTAAGAATTTATTTTAAAAGCCGTAACGGAGTTTGAATAAAATGCGTCATGTTTTCGACGAATCCCTTAAGTTAAATTTGGCATATCTGATCATATTTTATAAATATAGTTCTTTAATTATTGTATATTTATCTTATCTAGTAAACTGGCTTAGTGATATAATAACATTCTCAAAACATAGAAAACATAGAACATAGACCAAACATAGACCAGATGAGTTACGAGAAATATTTCTAATTCTGTAACACACTAGAGATAAAATTGATTCTTTCTTAAAATATTTAAGGAACTTTTAGATAATTTGATAAAATTAGACGACCATTGAATGCTCTCCGAATAAAGCGTTAATATTGATAAAACATAAAAAGACTTGAATATTTTCCAAGAAGTGCTGTAGACGATAATTGACATTTGTTTGTTGATATTCAACATGCATTGTACAAATTAATTATTACAAGGCAAATACAAAAAGTTGCAGTTTTGATGTAACTTTAAATGATTGTTTTTCTGTGAAAAAATGTTAATTGCTAAAGCTTAAGCTTGAGTTTGATTGACTGCTCGTAGTTGCTACTCCATTATGACCAGATCAGCTGTACTTGCACAGAGAACCAACAAGTCTCGCCTAACTTTTTAAAAGGACCAAAGAAACATTTTTTTCATGAATTAATTTGAATAGCACAATCAACATAACAACATTCATTTTCATTTATTTAGTTAACATCTAAACACTGAATCAACAATTTGACGCCACAGTGCACGGTTCGAGGCCGCATCTCTCCATCCTCGGATACGCCCCACGCTCACCAAGTCGTTCTGCACCTGGTCTGCCCATCTCGCTCGCTGCGCTCCACGCCGTCTCGTACCTGCCGGATCGGAAGCGAACACCATCTTTGCAGGGTTGCTGTCCGGCATTCTTGCAGCATGTCCTGCCCATCGTACCCTTCCGGCTTTAGCTACCTTCTGGATACTGGGTTCGCCGTAGAGTTGGGCGAGCTCATGGTTCATTCTTCGCCGCCACACACCGTCTTCTTGCACACCGCCAAAGATGGTCCTAAGCACCCGTCTCTCGAATACTCCGAGTGCTTGCAAGTCCTCCTCGAGCATTGTCCATGTTTCATGTCCGTAGAGGACTACCGGTCTTATTAACGTCTTGTACATGACACATTTGGTGCGGTGGCGAATCTTTTTTACCGCAGTTTCTTCTGGAGCCCGTAGTAGACCCGACTTCCACAGATGATGCGCCTTCGTATTTCACGACTAACGTTGTTGTCAGCCGTTAGCAAGGATCCGAGGTAGACGAATTCCTCGACCACCTCGAAGGTATCCCCGTCTATCGTAACACTGCTTCCCAGGTGGGCCCTGTCGCGCTCGGTTCCGCCCACAAGCATGTACTTTGTTTTTGACGCATTCACCACCAGTCCAACTTTTGTTTCTTCACGTTTCAGGCGGGTGTACAGTTCTGCCACCTTTGCAAATGTTCGGCCGACAATGTCCATGTCATCCGCGAAGCAAATAAATTGACTGGATCTGTTGAAAATCGTACCCCGGCTGTTACACCCGGCTCTCCGCATGACACCTTCTAGCGCAATGTTGAACAACAGGCACGAAAGTCCATCACCTTGTCTTAGTCCCCGGCGCGATTCGAACGAACTGGAGTGTTCGCCCGAAATCTTCACACAGTTTTGTACACCATCCACCGTTGCTTTGATCAGTCTGGTAAGCTTCCCAGGGAAGCTGTTCTCGTCCATAATTTTCCATAGCTCTACGCAGTCTATACTGTCGTATGCCGCCTTGAAATCAACGAACAGATGGTGCGTTGGGAGCTGGTATTCACGGCATTTTTGAATGATTTGCCGTACAGTAAAGATCTGGTCCGTTGTCGAGCGGCCGTCAACGAAGCCGGCTTGATAACTTCCCACGAACTCGTTCACTAATGGTGACAGACGACGGAAGATGATCTGGGATATCACTTTGTAAGCGGCATTAAGGATGGTGATCGCTCGAAAGTTCTCACACTCCAGTTTGTCGCCTTTCTTGTAGATGGGGCATATAACCCCTTCCTTCTACTGCTCCGGTAGCTGTTCGGTTTCCCAGATTCTGACTATCAGTATGTGCAGGCAAGTGGCCAGCTTTTCCGGGCCCATCTTGATGAGCTCAGCTCCGATACCATCCTTACCAGCTGCTTTATTGGTCTTTAGCTGTTGAATGGCATCCTTAACTTCCCTCAAGGTGGGGGCTGGTTGGCTTCCATCGTCCGCTGAACTGACGTAGTCATCTCCTCCGCTGCCTTGACTTTCACTGCCTGTACTCTCAGCGCCATTCAGATGTTCCTCGTAGTGCTGCTTCCACCTTTCGATCACCACACGTTCGTCCGTCAAGATGCTCCCATCCTTATCCCGGCACATTTCGGCTCGCGGCACGAAGCCTTTGCGGGATGCGTTGAGCTTCTGATAGAACTTGCGTGTATCTTGAGAACGGCACAGCAGAACAGAACAACATGAAAGCTTTTAATTGCAGTACTCAAATTAATTCATGAAAAAAATGCTACTTAGGTCCTTTTGAAAAGTTAAGCGAGAAATGTTTGCTTGGGACTAGCACACATCTTCAATGCACAAGTAATGGTGATCTCATTTGTTAGGCCATACTGGCGCCTGCCACGTCAGAATGCAACTTAATATGGGGAAGGGGGAGGAAATGATGATGCAATCACTCGCCCACTGCAAGCCGAATATACCTCTGCACTTGCCACGAGTTCATACGGAATTTTATTGGAATTTTTGGGTTAGGTTCGAGAGGCATGAATCCGTCTTGGTTAACGAGCTGCCAGTGTGATAGGATAGGAGAAAGCAACTGATCTGCCGTAATCTAAAACTAAACTAAAAAAGCTCGTTTCCTACATCCAATTAGAAATTCCATCACTGCCGTAATCTGGAAAAATGACGTATACGCAATTTTCCAAAAATGGTGTTAGCGAGTACTACTCAACAAGCTCTTTAACAGAAAAATGGAAAACATGCATGTTGTAAATTGGCGCTTACGTCACTTTTCCAGATTACGGCAGTGATGGAATTTCTAATTGGATGTAAGAAACGAGCTTTCTTAGTTCATTTCCAATTCTAGCAGCTACTGCTATATATATATTTTTAATAAAGACTTAAAAAAAAAAAAAAAAAAAGCTACTGCTATAATAGTCAAGTTAAAGATATTGGATTGTAATGGAAATGGTATGGAAGTCCATTTGCAGTTCTAGCGATTGATATGACATGAGAAATATAGACAAAGATACAAAGAAGGATAATGGAACGGACCTGGGATTAAACCCACGACCTCCTGCATATGAGGCAGAAGCAGTAGCCATATGACTACCAAGCCCGTCTTGCATTCCAATAGGTTCACATTTCAATTGAAAAAGAAAAAAAAATTACAACTGGAAACCCTTGATTTGAAAGTGTTCTGCGTTTGGATTTGCAATGAGGCACGCTCGATTTTTCTAAAGTGTTTTACCCTTCAATTCGAGAGGCTTCGACCAGTGGGACGGATTAAAGTGTACAACACTCTATAGGAGCGTGTATATTTTTTGCGTGTGCTCATACGGAAAGGGCTCACAGAAAATTTAAGCATATTACCAAAATAAATTTGACAGCTCATTCAGTATGTGAGAACTGCCTTGCAGCTATTTCGTGCGGAATTACGGTATGCACGCTATTTTGAGATTACCCAGTGACTGGGTAGATTTCTCCCATTTTTGCGACATTTTGGAATATTGTATTGAATTTGAAAGCAAAGGTGCATTCATTATATTATAAGAGCTAGTTGAAACTGATAAGCTACTTGCAGGATAAATATTCATTATTGCAAGATTAAGTTTCTTGTGGGCTGTAGTATAGTCCGGAGACTAAATTGTGAGTAAACACTGAATATGTTACTTTATATCTCTAAAAAAACTGCACATGACAATTTCGGTTGACTGATTAAGTTGGGAGAACTCAACTGTGTAATGGAGAGATACGCGTAATTCGATATCTGTTTTACTGTTGCCTTCAGTGTCTCGTATTAAACTCTTAAGTTTCAACGGTTATCTGGATAACGGCATAAAATAAGCAAAAAATACTCTAAATAAATGCAATGAAGATTCATCTATTGCATAAAGAAATCTGAGCCCCGGATTCTTTTTCTTCAAAATCGAATGGTCATCGTTTAACCATCATACTACCCCCGCACCACACGCAGCAGCAGAATGGAGTGAAAATTTATTGAACTTCAAATGAAGTCAAATTAATTCAAATTTATTCCGCGCACATTGCCGTGCTTTTTCATCCGATCCCGTGATTCCAGCATAGCGAATACTCCCAATTTGATCTCGATTCTCGTTGTTTTTGCTTCTTTTCTGCTCCCATTTGAATCAATTCACTTCACCAAGTTCTGCTCCACCGAACATCAAGATAAACCCAACTGCTGATATCGGCCCCAATTGCATTTTCATACACTCTCGCTGGCTGGGCCATTAACATAAAAAGGCTATCGTGTGTTAGACGGGTTGATGGTGGCCGTGCAAGTGCAAATCTGGTCGATTCTTCAAATTCTTGCTCGTTCTTTCCATTCCTGGGGGTCGCATAAAAAAAAGCGAACGGCGAATCCACAAAAGGAGGAACCGCTTGCTCGCGTAACCAATCGTCGTACATATTGTGCGGTTGTCCGCCAGCTCAGGCCGCATCGTCCAACCGCCACACCGTACGTATGTGCAATGCAGGGGATCCCGTATAATGAATTAATGTACAAATCGGGCAAATCGGACGACGGCAAGCTACTGTCACAAATCGAATGAACGGAAGGTTCGCGAGCAGGAGCAGGGGTTCACCTGTGCAGTGAAATTTACGATTTGGTAAAGCAAATCCTCACTGTGGGATGCCCTCCATTCGATTCATGCTTGATGGTAAGGGTGTCGGATATGGATGTTCCATGCGTGAATAATGTACATTACTGTAATATTTATGCATATCACAAAAATATTCTTGAAATTATGTGCTGTATGAAAAGCGTCCTTTCAGATAGGAGTGGCTTTAGCGTAGATTTGAGTATATTATAATATCATACAAAAATATCGAATCAATTCAAAATATCACCTACCCTTGCTCTGCTCCGAGATCGATCCTTACAACGGTTGCCGATAAAAGACGTGCGCAGATTTTTCCGTTCAATTTTAAATCCACCAACCGTATCCTGAGTGCCACGGTGCCGGCAGCTCCAACTAACCTGATCCCGTGTATTTAATTTGCATTGAAAGGCCTCTCGGTTGCAAATGAATGTGATTCGCCGGGTCCGCGACATGGCGTAACTTCTTTAGGGCTGATTGGAGTTTTGTTCTGTCGCACGTAAAGACATTTCTCATTGGCATTGCTTAGTCTTGTGAGTGCATAGCGACGTAATGCAATGGCAGGCAGGTAGCACACTGCCGTTTCTTTGAGCCCCGAAGGCGTTCGGCGATGGTGGCAATGTCAGCGTCAAAAACACATCTGATTGCGAGCCGATATGAACTCGGAGGCCTTAACTCTATCTATGGACTGCGCGAACGATCACACGCCGATGCGATGGGGGCAGTTAATCCAATTGGTCCCGCATCCGCGCTTGTTTGCTGCGCTTTCTGTGTAGTAATGTTGGCAAACAAGCATAGAGGAGTCGCCGGACGGATAAGACCTACGGTGAGTGTAGGAATAATGCAAATAAAGTGCCACCGTTGCGACCCGAGATGCAACTACCGCCGGTAACTGCGAAAGGAAGAACTCAAGGTAATGGAATGATGCCAGAGGGAAATTAACAGACGTTTACTTAAATTGGTTTTGATAGCTGACTGATAATAAATGGGAGGCATTCTGAAGAAGTTGAGTTTGTTTACGGATCGATTGGGATTGAATAATTATGTAAATTTATGTAAGCAGCTCACATGCAGGATCTCGTCGCGTAAATACCCTTCCAATCGAGATAGTATTCAAGTATTTGCATAGATTTGATAGACATTTGAAACTATAGAATCATTTAAATGTTGTTTTTAAATGAAAATGTGTTAACATTAACTTTCACAATTGCCAGAGTATTTCGCGCCTAAATAAGTTTTATCTCAGCAAGAATCAAAAAAGATCATTTATTGTACCCTAAATATTAGGGTAAAAATAAAAAAAAACGCAAAAATAATAAAGATAAGGAAATCCTTGCGAAGCGTAAGAAACTGAATATTATTTTTTGTCCAATTGAAATTTTCAGAGGAGAAACGTCATGATGTTTACTTTTTGGTTCATGGGTGATTTAACCATGGTATCAATCCGGTCGTATTTATTAAAATGTAGTCCTGGGTTAGGTGCGGTCAAAAACTAGGTATTTTTTGAATAACTTTGATAAACGAGCGATAGAATCTATAACTCTCGCTAACACTTCCGGACCTAGTGAAAGAGTCCAAAATATTTTTTGACGTTCGACAACGTCTTACCCGAAGGTACTGGGTGTCAAATCAGAATCTAAAATTGGGGACCGTCACGAAATCATGTAAGATTTTAAACGTTAATAGAGTCTTTATCTATCGATGGATTTTGGAGATTTATACATCAATCGACTCGGAAACTCTCCAGCAATTTGTCATTTTATTGAAACATTTGATTATTTACGATAAACCATTGAAAATTTCAATTCTTGTCCTACCCAGTAAAAATATCAGAACCAATCAATCCCGTTCATGCATTCCCAACACGGACATCAGAATGATGTAAGTTACGGGCCTTGTGACCCACCGTTTAATATTTTCGCGCTTTGAGACAGCAGACGTACGGACGTGACACGCGGATTCTTTTTCGCAAATTTCATATCAATTTGTCCATTTCGAAACATATGCTGTGCATATGCACAGCCAAGATATTTAACAAAAAATGGTTTTCGTACGGCCGAGTTGCCGAATAATATGCAATTAATTGGTGTTTTTTTCTCGCGCATTTTTTCTAAGTGTTTTTTTTCTCGTTCTTTCGCTATTTGCGTTTTCGCTTCGTCGCGTTGACGTTATTTTCTCCCAGGACCCGTCATGGGAGACTCGGTGGCCGATTTGGTCGCGGTAAAAGTGCCTAAGCGCGGGTAAGCCCTTCAAGCAGCTTTTGCAGAGCAACGTGTTTTTGCCGTTACCGCTTGATGAAGCTGGTAATCCGCCGAAAAAGAGGAAGAAACAGCTGCCGCTGAATTCCAGCTACCACAGGTGCAACCTGAGCGGAAGAAGATGTGCCCGCCTGTGTTTGTGAAGAACGATCCGCCGGATTTACGCCAATTATTCGCTAAAGGGCTGAAGTGTGCATTCCCGGCTACGCAGCGAGGGCGGGAAAGTGATACCGGTCAATAAGGACCATCACAAATCCGTTGTGGAGTTCCTCGTGGTCCACAAGTATGAATACTACAATCATAACCACCCCGGCACGAAGCCGCTCGAGGCTTTGCTGTGAGGACTACACGACATGAAGAAGGTAGACCTCCAAGCAGAGCTTCAAAGTTGCGGATTGAATCCAGTAGCCGTGCCCAAGATCGCTCGTCACGATAAGGCGAGAAGATATCACTGGTCGACGTTATAAATTACACCGTCGTTGACTGGGAGCGATATCGGCCAGTGCACCGCGACGTCACGCAGTGCACCAACTGCTTCAATTTCGGGCACGGCACCAGGAACTGCCACATGAAACCGCGCTGCAACAAGTGTGGCGAACCCCATCCGACTGTCCAGTGCGACAAGATGGAGGTAGCCGATCGAAAACTGATCAGTGATTCTTTATTGCACCAATGTGAACTACTCGAATGTATTGAACCGTTGATTCCTCTTGATCTTGATCATCCTGCTCTTACCGTTAAACTCGCAATAGAAGAAATGCCAGTTTTTGAAGATATGCCAAGTGGATCTGATCTAAATTTCCATAAAACAAATTTCAACGGATTGAACGAAGCACTTCGCCAAATTAATTGGGACGTTTTGGAAGCAATTCCCAACGTAGATGACGCCGGTAGTCTTTTCACACAACTGATTACTAGCACCTTGCGGACTATGTTCCAGTCAACAGGCCCACTCCCAAGCCTCCCTGGTGTAATGATCGCTTAAGGAAGCTTAAACGCATTAGGTCGAATTATTTAGGGAAGTATTGCAGAACTGGATGTCCATATGCCAAGCAACAATTCACCCATGCGAGCAACAACTACCGGATTTACAATAAGTTATTATACCGAAGGTACACTTTAAGGACTCAAGAAAATCTTCGAAGAAATCCTAAACAATTCTGGACGTTTGTCAGCTCCAAACGCAAAGAAAATGGCTTACCGGTTCAAATGCTTCTCGGAAACGATAATGGTAGCACGTCTGCCGAAAATTTTCAGCTGTTTGCAGTAGGGGGAATGACGGCTTTGGCAGGTTTTGTTCTATTATTGGCGGGGTTTTTTTTTATGACTGACTATACTCAAATTTGGCCTAAACATTCTTTGCATATTAAAGAATATTTTGCCCAAATTTCATAAAATTTGGTTGACAAAACCCCCCTAACCACAATAGAACAAAACCTGCCAAAGCCGTCTTTCCCCCTACATTTTAAACGTGCTTTCAACAATTTCATCGCATCAAATGACGAAGTCGAAGAAGCTTGCATCGATGTACCTTATAACACATGCATGCTGAGGAATGAAATCCTACCTTACTAACCGTAAGCTGAGCGTTAAAATCTGTAATCTTTCATCGGAACTCTTCTCGAATAAGTCCGGCTTTCCTCAAGGAAGCAACCTAGGTCCACTGCTATTTTCAATCTGCATCAACGAACTGTCCATGCTATTGCCCCCAGGCTATCGGTTATTCTATGCAGATGACGTGAAAATCTTCATTGTAGTCAACAGTATCCAAGACTGCTATCTGCTACAAGAACTGTTAAATGTTTTCGTTGAATGGTGCTCCAAAATGCAACGTCATAACATTTCACCGGAAACTACGGCCAATTCTACATAACTATACCATCTTAAATCAGCATCTTGAGCGCACTGATCTTATTCGTGACCTGGGAGTCATCCTCGATCCAGCTTTTTCATACCGACTCCACTATGAAAGCATTATATCCAAGGTAAACAGGCAGCTGGGTTTTATTTTCAAACTGACTAGCGAATCTCGTGATCCTCTATGTATCCGGTCATTATACTGTGCACTAGTGCGCTCTATATTGGAATCGTGCTCCGTTATTTGGTGTCCATATCAGGCGTCGTGGATTTTGAGATTTTAGGCTATTCAAAGAAAGTTTGTCCGACAAGCACTTCGGAATCTTCCTTGGTGTGATCCGCAGAATCTACCGCCCTACGAAGATCGTTGCAGGCTACTGGGACTGCAGACGTTAGAAGAAAGAAGATATATTAGCCAAGTGGTATTCGCTGGAAAATTGCTGCTGGATGTTATAGGGACAAGTATTGGGACATTTGAACATCTACGCCGAGAGAAGTCTCCGTCAACGTGGTTTTCTGCAGCTTGAACAACGCCATGCGGAATATGGCCTTCATGATCCAATCCGCTTCATGTCCTCCAGATTCAACCAAGTATTCCACATTTTTGATTTCAATCATTCCGGTGCTGCTTTTCAACGTCGTTTACAAGCTAGGGGCATATTACCGATATGACACAGGTGAGATTCTGTCCAACGATTTTAAAGTTTCTTTAACGGTGTTATATGATGTATTTTTTTTTCGATTGCTGTCGTCGCTGAACCCGCAACATGCTGACGTATCCTGATGACTATAACAGTAAAACTACGAATCTTAGTTTTAAGTTTTATTGTATGTACCACAAATTGTAATGTTTAAGAAAAGAAATGAAGTGATTACGCCTGTTTGAGCAAGACATGTGTTGATGTTCTACTCAAAATGGCTTTTCCTCATCTTAAGGCTTCATTAGGCAAACGCAGATGAAGTTATTAGAAATAAAACGAAAATGAAAAATGAAAATGAAAATCCCAAGTGCGCCAACTGTGGGGACAAACATCGGGCCACCACAAAGGGTTGCCCAAAGCGAACCGAATTCCTGGAAATCCAGAAGAAGGCTTCCACCAGAAACCTTCCGAAGAAGTACCGTGCTCCTGTAGTCAACGAGGTGAACTATCCGGTCATCGCGGCTCCCCGTCGAGCGATTCCAATCCTCCCACCGTTACAACCGCACAAGCGACTGGCAGTGGCAGCTGCGTCGGTTCAAGCTCCAGCACCGCCGGCTCCATCCTCCAGCGAATGGCCCCCGCTTCCTCCTCCTGGATTCCGTCGGTAAGATGAGCATCCTCTACCCCCGGAGAATTCCGCTCCGCTCTATAATCAGGAGCATCTGGTTCCAATATTCAGCCAACTTGCGGCTCGGCTTCGAAATTGCAAATCCCAGTTCGTCCAGATCCACACTCTGGGCCTTTTCGTCATTAAAAAAGGCTACTAAGTTGGGTCTGGTAAATTGCAACGCCTGCTCGCTCAAAAGCAAAATCATCGAGCTCAGCGATTTCCTTCAGGAAAAGGAGATTGACGCAGCTTTCATGACCGAAACCCACCTGAAGCCCGAGGTAAGTGCAAAAATTCCGGGATTTAAGCTGGTGAGGTTCAATCGAACAAGCTCCAGAGGGAGAGGAGTGGAAATCGCCTAGCGAAGCAATACCGCCTGCCGTCTGCTGCCGGACTCCAAGCTCAAATTCATCGAAGCCGTTGGAGTGGAAGTCACCACCTCCGTCGGAGTCGTCACTTTCATCGTGGCTTACAGTCGCACACAAGCCAAAGTCGACGATGGCACGTCGGCCGAGCAACGAACAGATATAGTCAAGCTAGAGACGTTCCGATATTTCCGATATATCGGAATATCGATATTTTTGTTTCGATATCCGATATTTTTGTATCGATATTTTGCTTTCAATATATCGGTCATATCGATATTTTTGCTTTCGATATCGATATATTGAATTAGACGAAAGCAACACAAAAATAACAATTGCTTTGTATTTTGTGAAAGAAAATACTTCAAAAATGGATTTGAAATGTCGTATTTTTAATGGTTCAGATGAATTTTCTCGGTAGCGTGGTTGGTGTGAGGTGTGCGCTGCCATCAATAATAGTTTTGGCAACTCGACACATAGGATTGACGCGTCCTCGTGCAACATCTGTCATGCCGCTGGTCTTTGAATCCTTACATAGAAAAGATATAATTTCTCGTGAAAGTTTAAGAGACTTTTCTTTTTTAATTAAGAATATTCCAATGTATTTTTGCGTGAAAATTCTGAATATTTAATTAAATAAAAAAAAAATCTCTCTTGGAAATACTGAAGAGAGAATCCTCTGTTATTCTGTAATCAGAATAACCCGAATAGAAATACAGAAAAATTGTCAGTGGAACTTCACCATTTTTCTCAAAACTCCAGTTGATTTTTTCGAGCGAACGGAAAATAGTGAGGTCGAAGCCGCCATTACCGGTTAAAATTACGACAAACGCCGCCGCCGATGATTGTTGAACTGGCACACTGTAGAAGCAGATTGGATTATGTAATAGAAAAAAAACATTATTTCCAATCATTATTGCAAAGGGCTTATACGGTAATACGATAGTCATTGAATAACTAAAACAAATATATTCTAAATAAATATTCTCATTTCTGAAATATCATATGATTTTCCGATATATCGATATTTTCATTCCAATATATCGAAGATATCGATACTTTGATTCGATTATCGTATCGAATCAAATATCGATATTTTGAAGTATCGGAACGTCCCTAAGTCAAGCTAACTCTGCGGCAGGGCAGTTCATCATCGCCGGAGACCTGAACGCAAAGCACCAATCGTGGGAAAACACCGTCTCAACCGGAACGGAGTCGTCTGGTCCAACGACGAACAAGACGGCCACTACACCATCCTGAGCCCCAAGGATGTTATCGATCATTTAGTAATCTGAGTTCGATCATTTAGTAGTTTGTCAATAACTCATTCCAGAGGCAAAATTTCAAAATGTGTTATATGGTGGACTTTTAGTGCGAATCTTTTTCTACAACTCTCCTTAACAGGTTGATGTTCGAATTCCCCTGCTTAAGGAGTTACGGTGTTAGTTGCTATACTTATACTAAATGATATTAAAATATGCAATCGTTTAGTCTAAGGTACTGCTACTAGCACTATAGCTCCGTTATTGGTGAAATTCAAACATCGAACTGTTAGGCAGAGTTGTAGATAAACCTTTGCACTTGAACCCCACCATACAACACATTTTGAAATTTAGCCTCTGGAATGAGTCATTGAAAAACTACTAAATGATCGAAGGCAGATTACTAAATGATCGATAACATCCTTGCTGAGCCCTGACAGCCCTACCCGATTGACACAGTCCGGGGTCCATACAACGCTCGACATCTTCATCACGAACATCCCGAGTAGCATACATGTTGCACAGAGGTTTCTGTGACCCATATGTAACCAAATTTAGTTACATTTTAGTTGCTGCAACCAAATCGGTCTGGATTGTGCTGCTAGGGATGCACGATCACGTCTCCCAGCAGGTCGTCTTCCAGAAACTCAGCTCGGACCACTATCCGGTGGTAGCGAAAGTTGAAACTTCAGTAAATCGGCACGAGCTAACAAGACGAAACTATCATCGAGTGAACTGGCAGCGGTTCCAGCAGTGCGTCGATAACACCATCGATCACGAGGTGCGTCCGGAGACGCCGTAAAGTATCGACCGCCAGATGTGCGCCATCGAAGAGTTAATCTCGGTGGCTAGAGAGCAGCATGTTCCGACGGCTCAGCAGGTAAGCAACTCCCTAAACATCGATGCACTCTCCAAAGATTTGATTCGATTACGGAATGTTACTCGCAGGCAGTTTCAGCGTACTGAACTGCCTGAGCTTAAGTCACGCTACAATCGAATCACAAAAATTATCCAGGCCAGAATGGTGGACCTCAAAAATAACGATTTCTCGAATAAAATCCGCACTCTCCCAGATTATGCTAAGTCGATCTGGAAAACGACCAAAATAAGTACTAAAATCCAAGCCTCGGTCCATTCCACCTTTGATCCCACTAGACAATAATGGCTCTAAGGATCGCTTGATAACTCCTGCAGAGAAGGTCGCTGAAATAGGTCGTAACTTTGTAAGCTCACACAATCTTGGGTAGAGCATCGTCAGTCCACACGAAGTAGCTGTTTACGAACATGCTAACAACATCCATTTGACTCCCAACGACTTCATGGAGGAGTTGGAGATCTAAGCTGGCGAATTGACGGCCTATATCAAATCATCGAAGAACATGAAGGCCCCAGGCTTCGTAAGCATCCTGAATCTCGAGTTCAATCATATGAGTGCTCCGTTCTTTGAGCACTGCTCGCTTATTTTTAATCAGTGTCTCCGGCTCAGCTACTTCCCATCGTCCTGGAAGTCAGCGAAAGTCATCCCCATCCGGAAGCCTGGTAAGGATCCTTATTCCCCAAAAAGTCTTCTCTTTGGATTATCCAAGCTATTCGAAACAGCTATTCATTACCGGTTACTTGTGTCTGCCGAAAATCTCAACATCTGGCTCGAGGAACAGTTTGGCATTCGATAATGCATGATGGCCTGGTGTACAAACTACAACGCTACAATCTTCCCAGCTACCTGGTGAAAATCATCAAAAATTACCTGTCGGAAAGGACATTCCGGGTCTCAATCATCGGAGCGAGTTCCAATGCGCACAACATCATCGCAGGCGTCCCTCAGGGCAGTATCCTCGGGCCCCGGCTTTTCAATCTGTTCACCTCCGACATGCCAGAACCTCCAGAAGGCGGCATTCTGTCTCTGTTCACAGATGACACCTTCATCGTCTACAACGGCGGAGTGATCAGAGCGCTTGTGGCAAAACTCCAACGAGGCCTGGATGCCCTGACAGAGTACCTCACCAACTGGAAGATCTGTATCAACGCGGCGAAGACCCAGGTCATCATTTTCCCTCACTCTAAATCCCCTAAACATGTTCCGCCTGGGGACTGTAAAATCATCCTCAATGGCACGACTATGGAATGGCTTGACCCTCGACAGGCTTATTTTCAGGCAACAGGTTGACAAGACGGTGACGAAGTATAACGTTTATACAAATAATATAGAGATTTACGCATATCTTGAGAACAATTTAAGTAAATTAGCACTACAAGTACCGAGCCAAGATTTGTAACGTAAAGTACCAAGCTCGCAAAAAACGTGGAACGGCAACTTTGAGCACCCAGATATCAGCCGTTTTTCAACCAAATCTCTTGATTTTTTTCACAGAACAATCTGTGGGATGTCAAAAATCGAGTACTGAAGACAAATTCATTTTCATGTAACGGCCACTGAGAATCAGCCGGATAGCTCCGTTCCACGCTTTTTGCAGTCTGTTTCTGGCCATCCAGCATGTTGCATGCAAGTCGTACCACACTGCTTGTATGTAAAATTATGTGGAGCAGAAGAAACATTTGGATGAATCATAGTTCAGCCATAAAAATCTAAGGATTATTTTGTGATTTCAAAGAAAATGCGGAAACTAAAATTCAGAAAAATTCCATCCAGGATCCTTTCAAAACAAATCCTAACGGCAGAACATACTTTTGCATATAAACGATAAAGACGGATCCATAAAAAACTGAAAAACGATCCATAAATAACATCTGAATGTTCCTTAAAATGCTATCAATAATCCATAAAATAGGTAATGAGATTCCATAAAGAATAATTTTTCGATCCATAACTAAGCTAAAATTTAGCAATTAATTGGGAAATATGTTCCATTAACATGGTCAAGAAAAACAATACAATTCTTGCTATTTTCCCATGAAAATATGACAAATGATCCATAAAAAACTATATTTTGATCCATAAAACTTCAAATTTGCGCATTTTTTTTATCGTGATGATGATCCATAATTTCAGTAATATGATCCATAATTTTAGTCATATGATCCATAATTCTGGCCATTTGATCCATAACTTTGTTCAAATGATCCATAGTTTTGGAGATATGATCCATAAATTTTGATAAATGATCCATAGATTTTATAAAATGTGTGGATCAATTAATATAGTTTCATTGGTCTTTTTTCCAAGCATTATGGATCACATTATCAAAATTATGGATCATATGACCAAAATTATGTATCATATGGCTGAAATTATGGATCATCATCAGGATATAAATTGCGCAAGTTTGAAATTTTATGGATCAATTTATAAGTTTTATGGATCATTTTTCAAAGTTTTATGGATCAAAAAAATATTCTTTATGGATTCTCTCGAACTATTTTATGGATTTACGTTAGCGTTTTATGGAACATTCAGATGTTATTTATGTATTGTTTTTCATTATTTTATGGATCGTTTTTCCAAACGGTGCAAAGTAAGGGCTGTCAATCCTAACGCGTTTCTAAAAGTATGGCGATTCTAGAGGTTCAATCCAAAGATCGTGACGAAAGGAGCCGATGCACTGTGGTTTGAATATTGCCAACATCCGCGTGATATACACCCAGGTTTTTTTTACACGGTTTGGTTTTAGTTGTTTAAGACCTTCAGCGTCAATGAAACAATGAGTTAACCCCCGAAAAAATTCACAAAAAATCAAAGAAAATTCAGGGGGTATTTAAAAAGCTGTGAAAAATCAGGTTAACCGAGAAATTAATGAATTCCAACCGTGTAAAAAAAACTGGGTGTACGTTATGGATCCTTCTTTATTTAGCAGAACAGCCCTTATTTAGCAGTTAGCCTCATCATATATGAATGCAAAATTGATAAATTGGCTTAGAAACCTAGCGGTTAACCTTTTGGCTGTGCTCTGGGGTCAATATGACCCCAGGCCACTTTGAGTGGCTGAAATTTTTTTAGTTTTGAACCGATTCTCCTAATTTTTGGTAGTTTTGTAAAACTCTCCGAGATCAGTCTCCTAGGTGCAAATTCGCTTGAAAAATCTGGAAAATATGCGCTACAGTGTACTTTTTTCAAAAAACTTACGTTGTCTGTGCTCTGGGGTCAAATTGACCCCAAATTGAAATTGCTTTAACTTTTTTAACGTTTGGCCAATTCTGGATTTTTGGAGCTGTTTCGAAAGATAATTTAATCATCTTTCAGGTCGTTACCAAAGATTGACTATAGGTGGGCGGGTACATCTCGGGGAGGGGTTTTCGTAAAAAAGGGTACAAAAACAATGATTTTTCATGCTTATTTTACTTATATCTGAAATTCCGGCGTTGATTAGTTTAGAGCTTGGTCGCTAGGTGGCGGTATGTTTGAATTCACTATTTTTGACTACTCAAGTAATTCCGATATATGGAATTTTCCTCATTGTAAATATTATTATAGCACAAATTTGAAATTTGTAAAGATGACGTCTTTAACAAAGTTCATCTGGTGAGAAGCGACTGTCATGTGACGGAATAAATAATTAGGAAATTTACAAATAGACGGCGCTAGTGTACTTGCAATATTCTTGCATATTTAAAATATTGCTTTAGCTTGAGATCCCTCATACCTACACCCAAGTTGTATTCGGCAACATTGTTCAGGATGTCCAGATCCTACAAAGCTTTGTCCAGGATGACTACAAAGCGGTGCTCAATATAATGAGCACTTCCTCCAAGATGCAGCGCTAGTGAGCTGTTATATTTGAGTATATTGTTCCATGTATGATCTGATGTATTTTGGTTTGTATCATTTTTGGCACAGACAACGTAAGTTTTTTGAGCACAGACAGAAGGATAATAACTGTGGAAGTGCTGATCGAACATCCAACAAGCAATCCAACATATCCGAACACGTTCTTAGAGCCTCTGAAGAAAATTTTAGAAAAGTAGGTATAGGCAAAAATGTATAATCTTCTTCTCTTCTCTCTTCTTCTTCTTTTATTTTTTTCTTCTTCTATTCTTCTTTCTTTCTTTCTTTCTTTCTTTAGTATGATTTATGCACGGCTCGATTCGTTATTCAATGGGCTTTGTTTATATGTAGAATAAAATGATTTTTCACAAAAATCAATAATATGCTAAAAGTTGATAAATTGTGAAGACGCGTTACTGCAATATTTGACATTTACAAAGCAAGCGATCCCGGGCAACGCAGACACAGGATCCAATCTGTTTGTAAAGTATACAATTGAAAAGTACAAATAGCTTGCATATAGACCACATCACCTTACATTTCCCTCAAGAGTTGTTTACCTCGGGGCACAATAGAGTCCAATAGTTCCTTTCAGCAGGCATCATTTTATTAACAGAACCAACCTCTGTAGTCAATGTCATCGTAACCATACGTTTAGTAGCATCACGCGAATCCGGAATTAATTCCACCAAAACTTACCGGATTTCCATTAATTTTTTTTTCGAGCTAACCTATCTCAAAAACTCCCCAAACAACTGAAAACTTTGAAGTAATTTTAGAAAATCATTGATATATATCTTACATGTAACCCAGAGTAAATTCTAAGAGCCGAGGGGTTCTTTCTAGAACTCTGAGGAATTTATTATTAGTTCTGATGATCTGGGGGTGTTCCTTTTGAAGTTATGGGGAATTCATTCTATTGAGACAGGAATGGCTTCCAGTGAAGATACTAAAGAATTTTCCATTGAATTTTTGAAAGGATTCCCATTGAAGATGCTGGAGGATTTTTCAGTGATGCTCCTGAACAGTGGCGTAGCCAAAAAATTGGCCTGGGCGGGTTTTCCGAAAAAAAAAAAAATTCTAAAAATTTTGTTTCTGGGGGGGGGGGGTTTATGTCCAAAACCACCCCCGTGGCTACGCCACTGCTCCTGAAACCTAATAGAATTCTGAAAGGAATTCCTGGGAGATATTGATGAAGGAATTCCAGGAAAAATATGTGAATTCCTGCAGCAAATCCAAAAGTAGTTCCAGGAGGATTTCCATGAAAAGTATCTTCAGGAATTCCTGTGACCAATTCCAGCGTAACGCGACACCATGAGGAGCTGACTTTCAGCAAGAAATTAGGTCTGCATTCGAAAATTAGCCTCGGGGACATATGATTAAACAGGTGTAAAATTATTCTCATTAAATTCTGATAGTATATTCATTTTGAGATTTTTCACTTTGAATATGATAAATATAGTGCGCTGCATTTCGTAGCGCGACACCATCGCTGAATTGCACTTTTTCGCATTTTGAAATGCAATTGCGTTTTTCAGCTCTGGTATACGGTTTGGAGTCTCGATTTATTCTAAGCATTTCTCGTATACATCAACAGAAATGAGGCTGTGAATTAGAATCGCAGGAAAAAACGGAAATTATAATGAAAATAGCCGAATTGATATGAACACTGCCGCGTTACGCTGATCGACAAACAGTCTCCTGCAAATGGTGTCGCGTTACACTGTTTATCGTTGATAGAATACGTAGTTTCAGCCGATTTCGATGCGACATGTTATATTCGACACAGAATATTATCACATTATCTATCGTTGAATGTAGTTTGAGTTGGTGGTTACGATCTGGAGTTTCAGTTATTAAAGTTTGAGGGACTAACCGGCACAAATATAGAACTGAACCAATTCCATTCGTATCACATATTCAGTTTTAGAAACAAATTAGATGGTAATGGGTTTTCCTATTTTTATATTAGTCACACCCAAGTATGAACCGGATCGGTTTTTAAGTACGTGGTCAGACGATCGATCCCCCTAGAAGTGAGTTTTTTTACACTGAAAAGTTCTATATTGCCTTTTTTTCTACGTTAACCATTTTGAAAGATGATGATGGCCCAAGAAGCTCAGCAATGTTGAAGAGGAATATTTCTGTCGTTTTTTATTCTACGTTTCTACTGGAACGTTGTCTGTTTTCAACTTTTAATTTATTTCCGAAAAGATTGGAATACGTCTCATGTCTCAACCTATGTTTGTCACAAGAACGTATGCGTCGTGCCCTGAGTGCACTACTTTTAACTACATTTTCAATCTTTACGCTATCATCAATATACTCAGAAAATAAATACTCAATTTTAAAAATAGTGTTTATATCCTGGTGTAAAATAATTGTCTTATTATTAGGGGTGCTTGGTGGCCTTGTGTCACTGCTTCTGTCTCATAAGCAGGAGATTAAGGGTTTGATCCCTGGCCCTTTCCAATTTCCTATTAGATAATTTCGTTAATCATATTACTCAATCTCTTTGCAAATCAAATTCTCATTGCTGGCAAGTATGATTCTAAATATAGAATTGTTACAAAAAGCTGCCTGTTACTTAGTAGCAGTAAATAAAATGTAAAAATAGATTGGTATTCATTTGTACCCGCATACGAATGCTATATACGGTCGCTATGCTCGTGCAGGCCTCATACAAGTAAGAATGTGTGAGGTTGATGTGCGGGTAGCGATGGTGTGGTAGATGTGTGCGTGGTATTAGAATCCAATAGCATTCAAATTCTAATTGTAAAAAATGAATCCCATTAGAATTCACTTTAATACTTTCTCATTACTCTAGTACTTCTAATTCTCATTCGTATATTCCTATCCCATAGATCGCATCACTTACCAAAGTGAATCCAGATAATATATCCCTTCATACTAACACAATATCCTATCCTAAGACTATCGTGGAGATGCAGAGGTATACTCGGTCTCTAGTAGCAACGAGAGTTGAACTAATAATCCTTCCTTCCCTTGATGACCGTAAGGACGTGGCCGGCGCCGTAATTGACTTAGTAAAATGCATTGAATTTCCGAAATTTGCACATTGAGAATGATAGCTAAACCCAAGCTCCATTCAATTGGTTCCCTTTGCAATTTCGCAAGTTCTAATCAATCACGGAGTAGCAACTACGAATTGTACGGTTATCCGGCTCATGCTCATGCTGCTCATGGTGTAAAATAATTGTCTTATTATTGTATATTAATTCAGGTCTAAGCGAAACTCATTAGGATGCCTGTTATAATATGTCTTTATTAACGAACCAGCCCAATGCTAGTTCATCTCGATTAACATAAAATGGATTTTTTTTTTTCAATTTATCACTCAGCAACTCTCTGTTAACCTTTTTCGATAGGCCCTTATTCTTGCATTGGTTTGGTGAAGTTTTTTGCCTGATGCTATTCATTATATTTTCGACTACCGGTGACCAACACTCTTAAATTATTTCACCGATATTGACTGTGAAAATCTCTGCTAAAGTTCTTAAGATGAAACCTCGACTAAATTGACGTATGTTCACGACATCTTCTTTGAGCACTGACGTACTCGGCTCTAACAATCTTGGTCAAAGAATAAAAAATGCCGAGATAATGAGAGCGAACGAAAGGAAAATTAACTAAAATATTAAAAAACATCAAATTAAATGGAGAAAAGAAAACACGAGTCTTTCGGTTCCTCAAAGCTAAAAATATGTTTAAAAATCAAGATAAAACTTGTATTAAAAACATAACTGCGGCTCCGTAACGCTTCACGTCAGATGAGCCTTTCAAATAAACGAACCATTGAAAAAAATATAATCATACTTGGCATCCACAAACAAGTTTGACGGTTCGTGACATGGTAGAAGGGAACCGTGTTCGTCAGCAAACTGTTAGTTACGTTTACTCATATGAGTGGCATGGTGATATTGCGTGGGAAAAAAAGAGAATTAACTCAGTTTCACGTGACTTATTAAAGGACGACCCCAAAAGGGTCACCAAACAAAAAAACATTTGTAATTTCCCACCACTCCGTAACATTTTTGTATCGTAACCTATTTTTTGTAGTATGGAGAGTTGACAAATGACACCCCGTTACATCCCCTTTTTTGTTACGCTATTCATGTACAAGCCCTAAATTACTTGAAAGAAAATCATTGTGATACTGTATCAATAAACCGAAAGCATTTTATCCCTTATTACAGAAGCACATTCAATTCGCGTAACGCGACACCACCTAGTGTACCTAGTGTAACTTCATGGAAAATGGTCCGATTTTGGATCTTAACACACGAAAAGAAAGCTCTTGACGAGTACTAAGAGAATCCGAAATATTACTTTTCCAATGTTTGTACCTTTTGTCTAGTATCAATTATACGACTATTTTCGTAACGCGACACCATTTCAATGTCACTGTTTTTAAAGTACAAATATTTCATGTAAACTAAAATTTTCGAAGCAATACAATGTGCACACAAAAAGATCATTAAAACTGTATTTAATTACGTATTCATCAATACATTTTCACCCAAATAGGTGCGATAGAGCACATTTGTAAAAAAAATGATTAGGGAGTCTTATTTTTATAATAAAAGTCTGCTACTTTGATTGGTTATTAAACAATGTTCCGAAAACATTTTTCAGTGGAAGAAATGTTTTTCTTGTAATTCAATATGTATGTTTTCCTGTCCTACAGATATTGGATCCTGATTTTTAGTTTGAAATTTTGGTCCCTTGGTGTGGAAGTGCATGGATTGTGTCCTGTAGGAATATTTAGAGAAAGTCCAAAAATAATTCCTAGAGCAGTTCCAGGAGGAACTCTTAGAGAAATTTGAAGAAGAACAGCAGGAGGATTCTCAGGAAGAAGTTCAGGATGAATTTCCTAAAATTCTACTTGGTGCTCCTCCAGAAATTACTTCTGGAGATGTCATCCAGGAATTCGTCCTAAATTCCTCCAGAGATTTTGATACGATTTAGGACCTCGGTGACGCTTAGTCCCAGAAGGATACCAGCCTAGCCTCAAGCTGCTGGTCTAAATCCAACGGTAGCTTCCGGGTGGGCGGGCACACAAGGCCTCTTTAGTCTGCCTTGTCCCAACGCGTATCCTCAGGGTCGTATATATTTACGGATTGGTCTCTGGGAGGAATCTGCTTCCCTAACTTACCTTAAACACTCAGTAGAACTTAAAACAAGACCAAAAGGCACCTAGACAATTCGGCTCAAACATTCGATTTAGATTTATACAATACAAATTTTGAACAATAAGTTTATTTAGGGACAATAACTGAACTTAACTGTCGTTGTGGCCATGATGAACGTTGGTCGACATGTGGTTTTCTCGGGACTTCACGGTGGTGGGGAGCGACTAGCTGGTGGCGTTTTGGCTGCGGGTGGTGGGTAGCTTGCTCTTCACTCGATCCTTGAACACGGGACCGGTTTACTGGGTGACACTAGGCCTGTATTAACGGTTGGCCATCGAATGTTCCGCGGATCCGGGGAGTGGTACCGAGCGCGCACTTTCTCTTGTGGTCAGGAATCCAAGCGAGTACCGACACTTTCACTTGGCAGGTTACAGTCTTGGCGAATCGTCACTAGGACCTCCGAACACCGGAAGGAACCTAACCTGCCACTTCTGACCAACACACAAACACTGCAGTCTATTGCACCACACTCGCTTGGTTCTTTGTACGATGATGAACTAAGTCGACCTAACGCGACCAGCACTAGCTTTGGGCGTGTCGTACACTGGCCGTTGTGGTGCGGTCGAACAAAGTTCCGTACGGAATAAACTTAAGTCCAAATATCTACCGTGACGATGTAGCTGTGTATTTTGGACGAATAATGGTTACCACACGGGCCAACCACGCGGAACTACAGATACGCAAATGGACGGGCGTAAACGGAACGGTCACCAAACGTCACTCCTCCGGATCGGATTTCAAACTTCTCCCCTCAAGGCTTTCTTCTAGCTTATTTATACCCAGCCCCGCCATCGCATTTTAATGTTGGTTTCTTCGCTCAACCGCCATACCAAATAATTATCGCCGGTTGGCGGTTCTTTTGGGACTGCAACCCGCATAGCACAAACATTTTAGTACAATATTTACAAATGGCTGACGAGACGAACATTTAAATTCAAATCTTAACGAAAGAAAACAAAAACATAATATATACATTCTATTTGAACATTAATCTACAAAACTCAACTTCTACGTCAGCCAAGGGCTATTAAATATACAATAAACGTTCACTCAAACATGAAAACACGGAGCCTGAACATTTATTATACATTTAGACATTTACTTACAATATGACATAAAAAAAATACAATCTTTCTAGTGAGCCAAATTGACCAAGTGTTTAAGGCTATAAATTGTAACCTGGGAAAGTGACTGGTTACAATTTATAAGGAAATCCTCCAGAAATTCGTTCTGAGTTCCCCTAGGAATTTATTCTGAATTCCCCCAATCCCCCCATTAATTCTGAATTCCAACAGGCGTGAGTTATTACAAGAATTCCTTGATTAACTATAAGATAAGTTAACTAAATTAATGGTTTCGTGTGTGTTACTTCTACGTGAAGTTAAACGATTAACAATGATATGAAAATGCTAATATCATCTTCCAAACTCGGACGTACATGTTCATGATAGAATTAGAGGCGAAAGTATAGAATTGATAGTTCCGTTAGGATACGGCAGGCATGAAGAATGTTTTATAGAAGTCGATTTGAAAGCGAGCGGAGGGCAATATTTGTGATGGCACATATCACACGACCTTCCTTCTGCCAAGCTCCCGTATGAAGGGGAGGGAAGAATATCAGTGTGGAAGCTGATATATCTTCACTGGCAAAAGGAAGGTGGTTTCACTTGCTCATATGCCATCGCGTGCGGAAGGATTTTCTATCGACGAGTACTGTCTCCATGTGCCATCACAAATATTGCCCTCCACTAGCTTTCAAATCGACTTCTATAAAAACATTCTTCATGCCTGCCGTATCCTAACGGAACTATCAATTCTATACTTTCGCCTCTAATTCTATCATGAACATGTACGTCCAAGTTTGGAAGATGATATTAGCATTTCCATATCATTATAAGATAAGTTTCTGGATAGACTCAAAGATGAATTTTTAAAAAACTTTACAAGAAGCTCCACCAGGAATTACTGGATCAAATGATTCAGGAGAGAGGGTCTTCCGCGAACCTTTCTCAGGCAAGTACTTCCCTAGCTCGAACAGATCACTACATGATGCCTTCTCTGATTTCAGCTGCAGAGTGAATGCAGAGTCTCAAGCCGTTGGAGCCCGCAATTTGACACCGGGACGCATACTTGCCGCTGGCCGTGAGGAATACCCTTATCCATTCATCACAGTCGAGCCGTTCCAGTCTACGTTCAACAGTCGTCCCTGTGTATGAATCCGGAGAGAGGGTCTTCCGGCAACCATCTTCAGACAAGTAACACTCCTAGTAGGATCATCTCACTGCCTGACATCTCACGTGATTCCAGCCGCAGTTCGATTGGTGAACTTCAGGCCGCTCCGTATATCGTCCCAACCAGCAGGCCACCAAACCACGATTCACCGCCTCTGCCAGTTACGCCTACCAGCGCTCGGCATTCCTCAAACCACATGAAATTGGTTTACTACCAGAACGTGAGAGGGTTGCGCACAAAAATCAGTCAGCTTCGTTTGGCGTTATCCAGCTGTGAATATGATGTGCTCGTTTTCACGGAAACGCAGATATCAAAAGTATCGAAATTTCTTCCGAATACATTTTTTTCTGTTTGGTGGTGGTGGCGTTTTAGTCGCAGTCAGAAATTCGCTGGAAAGTGAATGTGTATCGTTAGCCAACTCGGTTGA
The DNA here is from genome assembly GCF_024139115.2 of Armigeres subalbatus. Classification (NCBI taxonomy): domain Eukaryota; kingdom Metazoa; phylum Arthropoda; class Insecta; order Diptera; family Culicidae; genus Armigeres; species Armigeres subalbatus. Next base: position 273,189,924 of record NC_085141.1, read on the forward strand.
ACTGGAACAAATCGCAGTCCTCATTAAGTCGAAGCCTCGTTCGCTTTTCGTTATTGCGGTGTATCTTCCGCCAAACTCTAGCATGCAGTTATACGTATTGCTCATGCGAATGCTGTACGTTTCATAGCAGACAATTCCTCTGAGACTGATATAGTTCTATCGATTGGTGATTATAACCTTCCATCTTTGCGCTGGAATTTCGATGTTGATATCAACGGGTACGTTCCTTCCAACGTATCCACTGATACTGAGCTGAACTACACGGAAGCAATGTTTACCAATGGCTTGAGGCAAATTAACCATGTTGTAAACTTAAATGGAAGGCTTCTCGATCTAATATTTACAACTCTCCCTGAGATCGTTGATATAATTGAGCCAACATCTTCGCTACTGCCTATTGATATCCACCATAAACTAATCATCGTATTTCTTGACGAGAATTTCATTCCAGCATTACGTGACGGCGTAGACTGTTTTATATATGACTATTCGGCATACAACTTCGATCTGATTAACTCTATTTTTGATGACAACGACTGGACATCATCTCTGCGGTCTGATACAGTGGACGGAATGCTATCGGCCCTCTACGAACTTCTCTTTGAAGTTATCAACACACACGTTCCTCGGAAGAAGCGTGCCTCGAAGTCTGATTTTAATCAACCTTGATGGACTCCTGAGCTACGTAACCTTCGCAACAATCTCCGCAAGCTGCGTAGCCGATACTTCGTAACAAAGAACGGGACAGACTTCGTGATTTCGAGCTTGAATATAAAGCAGTTCTTTCTGCTGCCCACGAAAACTATGTACACAACGTTCAAGCTTCTGTGAAGGAGTATACTTCCCGTTTCTGGAACTACATCAAAAAGAGGAAGAATGACAACGGCATCCCCAGTTTGGTGAAATTTAATGGAACTACTTCAAGGGGGCCCTCCTTAGTCGTGCGGTTAGACGCGCTGCTACAAAGCAAGACCATGCTGAGAGTGGCTGGGTTCGATTCCCGGTGCCGGTCTAGGCAATTTTCGGATTGGAAATTGTCTCGATTTCCTTGGGCATAAAAGTATTATTGTGCTAGCCTCATGATATACGAATGCAAAAATGGTAACCAAAAATGGCTTAGAAACCTCGCAGGTAATAACCGTGGAAGTACTTAATGAACACTAAGCTGCGAAGCGGCTCTGCCCCAGTGTAGGGATGTAATGCCAAGAAGAAGAAGAAGAAGAAGACTTCAGGAACAAGCAATGAAGCAGCTAACCTTTTTGCTGTCTACTTCGAAAGCGTTTTCTGTAGAGCATCTCCTGTCCGTCGCCAGAATTATTTTGGTCAAATACCTTCCTACCTTTATACCTTCCAAATACTTTATAACATCAGCTTGCCATGCTTTCAGTTTTCTCCTGATGAGATTCGAACAGCTCTGAATGATCTCGACACATTGAAAGGTCCAGGAACAGATCATCTTCCTCCTGCATTTTTTTAACAATTGCGCCGCCACGTTAGCGACCCCAATTGCTGCAGTGTTCACCGCTCGCTCAGACAGAGTGTTTTCATTTGCTTGGAAAACCGCGTCCTAAATACCGATCCATAAATCTGGAAGCCAAAATTGCGTCACCAAATATCGGGGAATATCCATCCTCTGCTGTTTAAGCAAGGTTTTCGAAAAGCTGATCCAGGCACGATTGTATAGATCCGCTGCCAGCATTATCTCGAGCTGCCAGCATGGATTTATGAAAAACTGCTCAGCAACAACAAATTTGATGTGTTTCGTGTCAACCATATCTCAAGAGCTTGAAGCCAAGCGACAAGTTGATTCCATATATGTAGATTTTGCAAAAGCCTTCGACACTGTACCCCATCATACTATTATCGACAAACCTAATCACATAGGATTCCCAGCGTGGATCACAGAATGGCTGCACTCTTACCTATCTGATCGCAAGGCTTTTGTGACGGTGAACTGCAGGCGCTCCAATATCTTTTCAATGACATCTGGAGTACCTCAAGGCAGCGTCCTCGGTCCTCTAATATTTGTCATCTACGTTAACGACCTCGGTCTAGTGATTTCATCAAGCAAGATTTCATATGCTGACGATCTGAAGTTTTTCCGCGTAATTGCATCTCGTGCTGATTGTGCTGTAATTCAGGACGACATTACTGCCGTAATCGTGAAAAGTGACATAACAGTGACAACATGCATGTTTTCCATTTTTCTGTTAAAGAGCTCGATGAGTAGTACTTGTTAACACCATTTTTGGAAAATGGCGTATACGTCACTTTTTCAGATTACGGCAGATTAATCGTTTGCTTGTTTGGTGTGGCGACAACGGCATGCGCTTAAACAGTAAAAAATGCAAGGTCATAACTTTCACACGTTCCGCCAACGCTATCCTGCAGCATTAATCCATTGGTCCGGACGGCTTGGAACGCGTCAGCTCTATTTGTGACCTAGGACTAGGAGTTACCATCGATGCGAAGTTGAGATTTAACGAACAGATCAGCATCATAACATCTAAGGCATACACTGTGCTGGGATTTATCCGTCGTCATGCTTCCGGCTTCAGCGATGTTTACTGTATAAAAACACTGTTCTGCTCATTGGTCCGGAGCATTTTAGAATACGCTTCATCAGTCTGGTCTCCATGTTGCCTGGCCCATACGTTGGCACTCGAAAGAATTCAGAAAATTTTCATCAGGTTTGCTTTAAGCTACCTTGGAACGACCTATTTAACCGAGCTATCCAAGTCTTTGTAAGCTGATCGACTTGGAAACCCTTTCTGCCAGGCGCCTGAGAGATTGGTACAGAGATTGTTTATCTTCGACCTCCTAACAGGGAATCTGGATTGTCCCGAGCTATTGCAGCTCGTACGTTGGAATGTTCCCTCACGCAGATTGCGAAACTCGCCTTTATTTGTAATCCTTTTTCACTAAACAAACTTTGGCTACAATAATTGTTTTGATTTTTGTTTGCGTTCTTTTAACGATATTTGTAACAAGTTCGATTTTATTCTGTCCAAAAAATGTGTTTAGTGCTAGGATTAGAGAATTAGAATAATTTAGCTATTAAGGAAGCAACCTGTGCGACATGGTCGAAGATGGTGTACTAATAAATAAAATAAATAAATAAGTCCTGGATGAATTGTTGGAGGAACTCCAAAAAGGAGCATTAGCAAGAGTTCCTGAAAGAGCTTCAGAAGCAATTCCCGAAAAAGCTTCTAAAAGTTGAAAGAGAAATATTTAGAAGAAATGCCAGCCCTAGTAGCACAGTTCAGATCGATTTGGTTTCAGGAACTCCAATGTGACTGGATTTGTTCGCATATGAGTCGCAGTGACTGTTATGTGACAAGTGTGGAGTAATTTCTGGAGAAGCTGAAAGAAGAATTTTTTAAGAAACTTCAGGGAGGATTCCTGGAGGAATTCACAATGAATTCTTGGGGAATTCAAAATTAATTTCTAGAGGAATTCAGAAAGAATCCCTAGGGAAATTCAGAATGAATTTCTATGGAAATTCAGAATGAATTCTTAGGGAAATTCAGAATGAATACCTGGGGGAATTCGGAATGAATTACTGAGGGCATTCAGAATGAATTCCTGGGGGAATTCAGAATGAATTCCTGGGGGCATTCAGAATGAATTCCTGGGGGCATTCAGAATGAATTCCTGGGGGCATTCAGAATGAATTCCTGGGGGAATTCAGAATGAATTCCTGGGGGAATTCAGAATGAATTCCTGGGGGAATTCAGAATGAATTCCTGGGGGAATTCAGAATGAATTCCTGGGGGAATTCAGAATGAATTTCTGGGGAATTCAGAATGAATTTCTGGGGGAATTCAGAATGAATTTCTGGGGGAATTCAGAATGAATTTCTGGGGGAATTCAGAATGAATACCAGGGGGAATTCCGAATGAATTCCTGGGGTTATTCAAAATGAATTCCTGAAGAAAATCAGAATGAATTCCTGGGGGAATTCAGAATGAATTCCTGGAGGAATTCAGAATGAATTCTTGGAGGAATTTAGAATGAATTCTTGGAGGAACTCAGAATGAATTTCTGAGGAAATTCAGAATGAATTCATGGGGGAATTCAGAATGAATTCCTGGGAGAATTCAGAATGAATTCCTGGGAGAATTCAGAATGAATTCCTGGGGGAATTCAGAATGAATTCCTGGGGAATTCAGAATGAATTCCTGGGGAATTCAGAATGAATTCCTGGGGAATTCAGAATGAATTCCTGGGGAATTCAGAATGAATTCCTGGGGGAATTCAGAATGAATTCCTGGGGGAATTCAGAATGAATTCCTGGGGGAATTCAGAATGAATTCCTGGGGGAATTCAGAATGAATTCCTGGGGAAATTCAGAATGAATTCCTGGGAGAATTCAGAATGAATTCCTGGGAGAATTCAGAATGAATTCCTGGGGGAATTCAGAATGAATTCCTGGGGGAATTCAGAATGAATTCCTGGGGAAATTCAGAATGAATTTCGGGGGAATTCCGAATGATTTCCTGGGGGAATTCCGAATTAATTCCTGGGGAAATTCCGAATGAATTCCTGGGGGAATTCAGAATGAATTTCTGGGGGAATTCAGAATAAATTCCTGGGGAAATTCCGAATGAATTCCTGGGGGAATTCCGAATGAATTCCTGGGGAATTCAGAATGAATTCCTGGGGAATTCAGAATGAATTCTGGGGAATTCAGAATGAATTCCTGGGGAATTCAGAATGAATTCCTGGGGAATTCAGAATGAATTCCTGGGAATTCAGAATGAATTCCTGGGGAATTCAGAATAAATTCCGGGGGAATTCAGAATGAATTCCTGGGGAATTCAGAGTGAATTCCTGGGGTAATTCAGAATGAATTCCTGGGGGAATTCAGAATGAATTCCTGGGGGAATTCAGAATGAATTCCTGGGGGAATTCAGAATGAATTCCTGGGGGAATTCAGAATGAATTCCTGGGGGGATTCAGAATGAATTCCTGGGGGGATTCAGAATGAATTCCTGGGGGAATTCAGAATGAATTCCTGGGGGAATTCAGAATGAATTCCTGGGGGAATTCAGAATGAATTCCTGGGGGAATTCAGAATGAATCCCCGGGAGAATTCCGAATGAATTCCTGGGGTTATTCAAAATGAATTCCTGGAGAAAATCAGAATGAATTTCTGGGGGAATTCAGAATGAATTCCTGGGGGAATTCAGAATGAATTCCTGGGAGAATTCAGAATGAATTCCTGGGAGAATTCAGAATGAATTCCTGGGGGAATTCAGAATGAATTCCTGGGGGAATTCAGAATGAATTCCTGGGGGAATTCAGAATGAATTCCTGGGGGAATTCAGAATGAATTCCTAGAGGAATTCCGACTGATTCCCTGTGGGAATTCAAAACGAATTCCTGGGGAATTCAAAATGAATTCCTGGGAATTCAGAATGAATTTCTTGGGGAATTCAGAATGAATTCCGGGGGGAATTCAGAATGAATTCCGGGGGGAATTCAGAATGAATTCCGGGGGGAATTCAGAATGAATTCGGGGGGGAATTCAGAATGAATTCCAGGGGGATTTCATAATGAATTCCTGGGGGAATTAAGAATGAATTCCTGGGAGGAATTCAGAATGAATTCGAGGGGAAATCAGAATGGATTCCGGGGTGAGTTCAGAATGAATTCCGGGGGAAGTTCAGAATGAATTCTTGTGGGAATTCAGAATAAATTCCGGGGGGAATTCAGAATAAATTCCGGGGGGAATTCAGAATGAATTCCGGGGGAATTCAGAATGAATTCTGGGGGGAATTCAGAATGAATTCCTGGGAGAATTCAGAATGAATTCCTGGGAGAATTCAGAATGAATACCTGGGAGAATTCAGAATGAATTCCTGGGGAAATTCAGAATGAATTCCTGGGAATTCAGAATGAATTCCTGGGAATTCAGAATGAATTCCTGGGGAATTCAGAATGAATTCCTGGGAATTCAGAATGAATTCCTGGGAATTCAGAATGAATTCCTGGGGGAATTCAGAATGAATTCCTGGGGGAATTCAGAATGAATTTCTGGGGGAATTCAGAATGAATTCAGAATGAATTCCTTGAAATATTTAGGATGAACTCCTTGGAGAATTAAGGATGAATTCCTTGAAGAATTGAAGACGAATTCCTTGAGGAATTCAGGATGAATTTCTTGAAGAATTCAGGATGAATTCTCTGTAGAATTCATGGAGGAATTCAGAATGAATTTCTGGGTGAATTCAGAATGAATTCCTGGGTGAATAAGGAATGAATTCCTGGGGGAATTCAGAACGAATTCCTGGGGAAATTCAGGATGAATTTTAGTAATTCTTCCCAGAGCTCCTCCAGGATTTCCTTCTGGAATTTTTTCAAAAATGTATATGCTTGTGGAACTTCAGGATGGATTCCTAGAAGAGCTTCAGAAGGCACTCCTGAAGGGTCTCGAGGAGAAATTTCTGATCGAACCAAAAACGGAATCACTGGAAAAGTCCAACGATGATTTTTTAAAGAAATTCTCAAAAATATCTGAAAAACATATAATTTCCTAGAGGAATTCCGAATGAATTCCTAGAGGAATTCAGAATGAATTCCTAGAGGAATTCAGAATGAATTCCTAGAGGAATTCAGAATGAATTCCTAGAGGAATTCAGAATGAATTCCTAGAGGAATTCAGAATGAATTCCTGGAGGAATTCAGAATGAATTCCTGGGGGAATTCAGAATGAATTCCTGGGGGAATTCAGAATGAATTCCTGGGGGAATTCAGAATGAATTCCTGGGGGAATTCAGAATGAATTCCTGGAGGAATTCAGAATGAATTCCTGGGGGAATTCAGAATGAATTCCTGGGGGAATTCAGAACGAATTCCTGGGGGAATTCAGAATTAATTCCTGGGGGAATTCAGAATGAATTCCTGGGGGCATTCAGAATGAATTTCTGGGGGAATTCAGAACGAATTCCTGGGGAATTCAGAATGAATTCCTGAGGGATTTCAGAATGAATTCCTGGGTGAATTCAGAATGAATTCCTGGGGGAATTTAGAACGAACTCCTGGCGTAATTCATAATGAATACCTGGGGAATTCAGAATGAATTCCTTGAAATATTTAGGATGAACTCCTTGGAGAATTAAGGATGAATTCCTTGAAGAATTGAAGACGAATTCCTTGAAGAATTCAGGATGAATTTCTTGAAGAATTCAGGATGAATTTTTTGAAGAATTCAGGATGAATTCTCTGTAGAATTTTCGGGTGAAATTCGAGAAGGAATTCTTGGAAGGATTTCATGACACATTTGTGGAAAAACTTCAGAGGGGAATTGTGATGGAATTGCAGGAGAAATTGTTATGGGCTGCTCAGGTGGAATTTCTGGCTGAACTTCAGGAGATGTTCGTGGAGGAACTGCAGAAGGAATGTATACAGAATCTCTCTAAGATCTCTTTGTATAGCTCCTTCAGGAAATCCAGGAGGAATTCTTGGTTGAACTCTAGGAAGAATTCATATAAGAACTGCAAGAATAATTTCTGTGGGATTCTCCTGAATAGAATCCTGGAGGATCTTCACTCCATATTCAACGAGGATTCCTGAATTCTCAACTTTCTAAACTCCTAAACTAACAAATTCCAGAATTCTCAAATTCAATAATTCTTGAATCCCAAATTTCATAAATTGCTAAATTCACAAATTTCTAAATGTCTTAAATCATGAACTCCCATGTTTCTAGATTCCTGAATTCCTAAATTCTTAAATGTCTAAGCTCCTTAGTCCCTAAATTCGTCGCCGCCCACAACTAGGACGTTAGGCAAAAAGATTCACGCCTCGATTGTGTGCTATTCAATAGATAGTATCTATGCCTCCCATTCACATTCTGTCGTTTCATACTTGTTCGTACCCTAGCGAACGGCTTTCAATCTGTTGATTTTCAAATAAAAACTTTTTTTGTTTATAACTTTTGTTTATTGATTCGATTTCAAATACCTAAATTCTAAAATATGATATATCGTCATTACTTTACCAGTTCAGATTGCAGTTTTCAGTCTGGCAGGCGCACTTGCGCCGAGATCCAACTTCGTTTCCCCAAGTGACCATAATCTTATCAACTGCACAAATCATACAAATTCTAACCCCGTTTTCTCGGTATAAGAAAATTATAATTTGTTTTTCGTGCTTTTTCACAAACTGGATTTTAAGAAACACAGATAAAACTAACTATTTATGAACCATAATGTTAATCTTCATTTGGCATATCGACACTGTTGTTTCATAAGGGCGAATGTCGCAAACGTAAACAATGACTTCTCCTGCAAATTCCTCAACAACTAGGACCGCTCCCAGCTTACAACCACTTGGTGGCGCTCCGCGCCTTTTATCGAGCGGAAGTGGAAAATACCGCCAGAAGTCTCTAATCTGCCTGAAATCAGCAAAAGAAGTCAATGTTTACGTTTGCGACTTTCGCCCTTATGAAACAACAATATCGATATGTTTGATGGGTTCATTTCGAATGGCTTTCATGCAAGCAGTGCGGTATGACTTGCAAACAACATTTTGCGACTGGTAAGTGTTGCAAAAAGCGTGGAACGGAATATTCCGGCTGGTTCTCAGCGGCCAATGTACGGATTTACAATCTGTAGTCGCTAACGAAATCCGGATATCCTACAGATTGTAACTGGAAAGAATCATGATAATTGAACTAAAAACACCTGAGATATATCGGGGCAAAGTTGCCGTTCCACGTTTTTTTTCAGGGGTCGGTATTTACAGTGTTAATCCATATTTTGCATGTGGATAAAAACAGAAGCTTTGACGCTTGCTCTGCGATTAAATTAGCCCCTTCTGATAACTTCCATTAACCGTTAATAAAAATAATCTTGTAAATATTAGAGTACCGTTACCGTTATTTGCAAGCGAATTAAACCAACATGTGAAAATATTTGACAGGTTGCAAAACAAGCCTGAAAAATAAGGCTACTAGAATCCTGGCATAAAAGTTCTTGTACACAGCGTATATCATAACTAAACCACCCCGAACCAGATGTATGGCTAGCGTAAAAAGCTGGATACGAACAAATACTACTAGACGGATACGAAATCTTCCAGCTAGCACTGGATTCTCATCACAGACAGTAATTTGACCTGGAAACAAGTCAAGTCAATAACAGGCATACGCATAGCATGAAAGTATAATGCGTCTTCTCCTTGCACCTTGCGCTGCCCATGATTCCTACTTGAAAATGCCTTTTATAAAATTTTAATCATGTTCTCAGGTGTCATTGACTTGAAGTTTGCAGCAAAGAATAAGCGTTGAAATTTTAATATTTGAAGTTGTGAATAAGGTACTCGAATAACAGTTTCGTTTTTATGGGCAAAGACAACGTAGGGCCACTTAACAACTCATCTTCCCAAAAAAAATCACGGTTTCTTCAAACGCGTAATCTATTGAAAGGCGACAAGGGGCCCAAACGAGAGTCCAATACGCTGACATCTGCTTCCAATTTCCACTTATTCAATCGTGTTGCTCTTTCCCAAATTACGGCTATCGTGTATACCACGAAAGAGACACATCATTTCCCTCAAATGAACCGGAAAATTACATGCACACGCACCGGTTTTAAATATCCTGGCTTATCGAACCGACACCATCAGCCGTTTGATCCAGGCCACCACACCGGGTGCACACCCACATCAAAAGGATCAAAAAGTTACAGTGAATTCATCACCACCTCGTTGGGCTTATTCCCAGGGCTCGTCGTATATGTCAACCTATTTCATTACGGAAATCGATCCTAGCAACAGAAGCAGCAGCAACGACACCCCTTATGATGGCTTCTCATCTCGTCTTGCAATCAGCATCCCAAATAAACACAGCCGGAGGCTCAGATTCAGACACCCGAAAACAACGATGTGCTTTGCGGTTTGCTTCAAAGGACACTCGTTGAGATCGATTTGACACCCCTCTTTCGAGCAACGTGTGGCCGTCTCGAAAAAAAAATGCTTCTTCGTATGCAGAGCCTACCAAAGAGGACGACATTAAAAATCAATAAATAAGGATGTTTAACACGTGTTTTTTTTTTGTTGCTTGCTCCATCCCCCGGGTGGTTGAATGACTTCTCCTTCGAGTTCCAATGCTTTGCCTAGGGCAAAGCTGATTTCCATATTTTTTCACGTGCCTTCCTACATGTGACGACACGGGCTATGACCACGTTGATGTCAGTATGGAAATGAAATGCTTTGGGTTGGCATTTGCGGCGAAGGAATTCAAATTTTTACACATTTTACAAAAGGCCCCCGTGCTGTGATACGGTTTGGGTAGGAGGTAGGCATACTTAAATTTACAATTCCAGAACTAAGTGTCATACCATCCAGCAGTGTATGCCTCAATGTCTAGAGTTTATATAAGAGATAAAATAGAAAGAAGTAGAATGATATGAAAATAATATTTTTTTTTTACAATAATTTCTTTTATAATGAATAATCTTTCTCGTACACCAAACGTGATATACACTTTCCGATGCTTTGCATTTACTTGCAACAAATTGTATACGTTTTAAAAACATTAAAGTATAACATACAATAAACCATATTTTTAAGATACTAACCCTTTTTATCTAAAGAGATTCCTCTCCGAATTACAGTGATGTACATTGAGTTGATCTGCTTCGAATAAGTGATTAATCACCCAAGATCTGAATAAAAGTTATTCTTAAGAGCAGTTTCACTTTGTGCCTCCCTTCAACCTGATCAACCTTCAAGAGAAAGCGAGTAATTGCCAGACAAAACCTGAAACATAAGATTTATCACAAAGTCGTGCTTTTCCCAACAGTATCCATTTGCTCGCTTTATGATTCATTCATTCCAAATACACCTTGCAGGAGATTTATTTGCTTTTTCGACATTAATCACCTGCAAATTTCAAAGCCTGATATTTACCGCAACGTCGCATCGTCCATAAAGCGATCCGTTTTTTGTTATCAGTCAACGCCAACAGTTTTATGAACATCCTCTCCTTTTACGAGATGTTTCGTTGTAATTCGTATCTTCTCAGTCGCCAGTTATAAATTTATACATCGTTTACACGACATTAAGAATCACTTATGCTCTTATCTTGGTTTTGAGTCAGCTACAAAAAAAAACATTCCTAATAATCCCCATTTGAATGCTCTTTGCCAACATCGAAATACCTCGTCGAACCGACCGCCACGCCGCCGCCAGCCATCATTTAACAACCTCCTTGTGAGCCCGCAATTCTCAATCCATCCGACTCGGCTGCGTCACAGAGATCCGTGCGCTCGGGAGGCTCCATATCTTTCACATTAGTATGAGGAACTGCAGGGAGGGTATAGGAAAACAATAAATTTATTATGTGTTTGCCTGGGTGGATAAAATTGATTGTCTTCCCACCTATCGCGTCCCTTCCGGCTTCCTCGCGAACCTAAAACGCCCCCTACGCTAACATCGCAGGTACCGCGACACACGTCGCGGCGGCACCGAGACGTGTAGATCCATAAGTCAGCCTTTTTTTCTGGAGCATACCCAGACTAGAGTTGTAGCGCCATGCCGTACCACGTCGCGGTCCAGCCCAGCCCAGCCGCCACCATCAGTCAGCATGCGCATGGAAATGAGGTGTAAGCGGAATAATCTCCCGCCTGCAGCTAGTCAATTGAACACAAGAAGAAACATTGAGTCGGAGCGATAAATCTTCCGTTTTTGTGATATGTCTTGTTGGATGAATATATTTGGTTTCTGCTGAAGATTGAGTGGTACTTAAGTCGGATAGGTGCACACCATTTGGAATATTTACTGGAATAACGCATCGGTATCTATGGAAAATTTATCGCTGTGTAAGTGGTAAAATGACACACCTTTGTGGGTATTTTAAAATCTATATTAAGGATTAATTCCTGCAAGTTTAGACAAAATATACATAGTAGGTACTTTTAGTGTATAGGGAGGACACTTCATATTAGCCTCCCAAAAAACGAACAATAAAAGAAATATAGCTTTGGTAGCTTAAAATACGTAAAGTAAAATATAGTTTACTCTACTCGTTTTCAAGTGTCAAACAAGTTTACTAAACGATGTTTTGTAACTTTTGAGCTCCTAAACCGGTTTCCACCCAATGTGGAGCACATATTATCTGTTATAATACGGTTATACAACATATTAGAGGGTCAAAGGAGAAAGGAGGAAGGGTCATGTTAACGAAACGAACGTTTTCCGTACCTTTTGAATGCATGGATCCGTTTGAACCAAATATAACGTACCATTCCCCAAAAAATAACATTTCTTTAAAATTATATTTTCCTGAATGCTGAATGCCCAAAATTATGAATTCTGCGATAAATAGTGGTATTCATCATACAAACATAGACAGAAAAGAAAAATATTTTTTTCTTTTTAAAAACAACGAAATTAGGTCACTTTTTGGCAAGCAATAAGCCTGTTTGATACTGGATAAAATACTAGTGGTCATATAAACTGTAGTGTTACAGACAAATGGACGCAACACAGATTTCCTTAAATGATCAAAAAAGCACTATCAGCTTCTGGTGTTGAAAATTCACTGAGTAGAACTTATTAAACCAACAAAGGAGGGTAGAACAGATTCAATTAGCGTCATATTGTGACATCAACGAAATGGAATTTCATTTATTTAATATTTCATTAAGATTTCTTTCATAATTATAAAAAGGTATTGTGGCAAGGAGTTATTCAACACACTACTCATCCAACACGTTATGACACGTTATGGTTAAATCTATAATTCGCTCCTATAATGTAGTAATGTCAAAATTGTAAATTTTGAACAACTTCCCTTCTCACTGCGTAACGCTTTTTATATGATAGATGATTTTTTCTTGAATTATGCGCAACGTTCAGGCATAACCCTCCTCCTTAAAATGTTATGTAAATTGTGTTCGTCACTTAATACAATTAAAGTAGTATTATTGAGTAACCTAGATTAAAATTGAAAAATAAGAAGTTTACCAAAACACCTGATTAATTCCCCTAGCGGTAATATTGTCTTTCTCCTACATTATAAGAAAATGTAATTTGGCCATATCTTTTGAGCCCATAGTCCGATTCAGCCTATTTTTATTTTTAATAAGGAACAATGGATCAACGAAACTTGTTGCTAGAAAATCGGTTTGGAGTAACTGCTTAAAAAAGAGTTAAGACCATTTTTGTTAAGACCATTTTACACACATTCAGACATTCACACACACACGTACACATAGACATCACCTCAATTCTTCGAAATGAGTCGATCGGTATACAACACTATGAGTGTTTCGGCTTTTATCAAATGCTTTTAGAGCGATTATATAGCTCTTACGTATACTTAGTACACGAGAAAGGCGAAAATTGGCAATTTTTCAAATTCATGTATCTTACAAAATGGCGAATTTGGGCAGAATTTTATTCATGGTCCTCAAAGCTTATGAGTTCAATAGTGTAGTGCATGGTGTTTTACTGCGGGGTATTACGGGGTACCAAACTGTTTTGTTCGTTAAATATTGCGTAAAATATGCTTTTACAAAACTACTAAAAACTAAATTCTGGACGGAGCTATTATTACATTACAAAGTCTATTGCGTAGATACAGTGGCGTAGCCAGAAAATTGGTCTGGGGGGGTTTTCTGAACATTTTTTTTTTGAAAAAAAAATTTCTTCCAAAAATTTTGTCTCTGGGGGGGTTTTATACTCAAAACCACCCCCGTGGCTACGCCACTGCATAGATATGTTTGAGAGATTTGTAACGATATATAAATATGTTACTATTGAGCAGAGCATTAGTGATTAATCATAGATTTAATCATGATTAATGAATAATGGGTTATTTAATCATTATCCATTAATCATAATCATGCAAAAAATATGATTAAATCATTAATCACTACTCGTTAATCATAGAATTTTACATTTAATCACTAATCTTTAATCATATTCATAATTGTTTATAGTTTATTCATTAATCATCAATTTTAATCATTGCATACAGTGCTTTTATTCATTGATCTTTAATCATAATCATGGAATTTTTATACCTTTTTATAACACAATTTGGTAGAAAGGTTACTTGATTATTGATCACTATTCAATTTGATTATTCATAATCATTAATCATTAATCATATCGATCGTTAATCATTAATCATATACATATTGTGTCAACATTTAATCACAATCGTTAATCGTTAATCATACTCCAATCGTTTTATTCATTATTTATAATCGTTAATCATAGTCAAAAATTTATTTATTCGTTAATCATAATCATTAATCATTGTCAAAAATGAAAAAAATCATTATTCATAATCTTTATTCATAGAGTTGGATGATTTAATCATAACACATTTAATCATTCATTAGAAGCTTTATTCATTAACGCTCTGCTATTGAGACGAAAACATGACAAAGCTGTCCATTTTCCCAAAAAACGTAAAAATATCATTACTCCTCCCACCCTTCCCTAAGAAATCTAAAAAATAAAAACCGTCCTGATTATAGAAATATAGGTTATTCATCACATTTTACTCGCCCAAATCGAAAATTGACCTTTTGGTAGTTTTGGCCAAACCTCTAAATGGGGCTGCCCTATTGTGGAATGAGACATATCCCTGAATATGAAAATTCCCCGAATATGATATTTCCCAGAAAATACCAATTACTCGAAAATGACACTTCTCCGAATATGACAGTTTTGGTAAACTTTTTTTTCTCTGTAATATCATTTCCTAGAATTTATTTGTTGGAATTAATGTTTTTAACCCTTTTGTTACCGACAGGGTACCCGGGTACCTTTTTCGTTTTCAAGTGAATTTTTTTAGGGTTCTGAACATCGCAGAAAATTGAAACTCCGTGACATATTCAAACTCGTCAAAATTGAGGTTTGGGTGGTTCGAAAATGAAAATCCAGTAAGGGGGAGCTTGGGGAGGGGCTTCTGAAGGTGATGGGCTTCGTAACGTACCGACAGGGTACCCGGGTAGCCACGTTTTGGTATGACCATAACTTCGTCAGTTTTCAACCGATTTGGACGATTCCATTTGCTATGGATTAAGAAATTCATCCTCTATCCGATCCATGTCACAAAGGACCGATCCGGATTACCTGGTCACCGGAGTTCCGGATTTGCTAGACCATGTCTCAAAAATGGAGAAGTTGATCTTATAGAATCCAAATGATGATTTCTTGTATCCTGAGTTACCAGTTTCGCAGAAAATTCGAGGATTATGACTTCCCAACGTATTAGGACCACGTGGTCATATGGACTCGGAACGGACATCCCGGAATAGGTTCCCGTGGGCCCTATAGTGGCCGCAAATTCATTCCTGGCAATATGGGTATCAAAATTCTTGGAATTGTTCCGGAAACATGTTTTCCATGTAGTTGAGACCATAGGATGGATATGAACCGGAACGGTCATTCTGGAACAGGTTCCCGGAGGGCCCGTAGTGGCCAAAAACTCATTTAGAATAAACCCTGGCAATATGGGTATTAAAATTCTTGGAATTGTTCCGGAAACATGTTATTCATGTAGTTGAGACCATAGGATGGATATCAACCGAAACGGTCATTCTGGAATAGATTCATGTGGGCCCAATAGTGGCTACAAACTCATTTAGAATAAACCCTAGCAATATGGGTATCAACATTCTTGGAATTGTTCCGGAACCATGTTATTCATGTAGTTCAGACCATAGGATGGATATCAACCGGAATGGTCATTCTGGAACAGGTTCCCGGAGGGCCCGTAGGGGCCAGAAACTCATTTAGATTAAACCCTAGCAATATGGGTATCAAAATTTTTGGAATTGTTTCGGAAACACGTTTTCCATGTAGTTGAGACCATAGGATGGATATCAACTGGAATGGTCATTCTGGAACAGGTTCTTGGAGGGACTACAGTGGCCATAAATTCATTTGGGAGAATCCCTGGCAATATGGGTATCAAAATTCTTGGAATTGTTTCGGAAGCATGTTTTTCATGTAGTTAAGACCATAGGATGGATAACAACCGGAAAGGTCATTCTGGAACAAGTTCCCGGAAGGCCAGTAGGGGCCAAAAATTCATTTAAAATAAACCCTGTCAATATTAGTATTAAAATTCTTGGATTTTTTCCGGAAACATGTTTTTCATGTAGTTGAGACCGGAATTGTCATTCTTGAACAGTTTCCCGGAGGCCTAAAGCGACCATAAATTCATTTAGAGTAGACCCTGGCAATATGAAAATCAAAATTCTTGGAATTGTTCCTGAAACATGTTATGGAACAAGTTCCCGGAGGGCTCATAGGGGCCAAAAACTGGCCAAAAATAAACCCTGGCAATATGGGTATCAAAACTCTTTCAATTGTTTCGGAAATATGTTATCCATAAAGTTGAAACCATAGGACGGATATCAACCGGAACAGTCATCCTAGAACAAGTTCCCGAAAGGCCTTTAGTGGCCACAAACTCATTTAGAAGACACCCTGGCATCAAAATTCTTGGAATATTTTCGGAAATATGTTTTCCAAGAAGATGGGACTGATGTTGGGTCATCAGGCTGAATGGCTGTTAGGCCGAATGATTATTGAGTCGAATGAGAAGTGAGGAGTGAATAGTAAGAAGTGAGCAGTGAGAAGTGGAAAGTAAAAACTGAAATGAGAGAAATGAGAAGAGAGAAGAGAGAAGTGAAAAGTTACACAGTGTTAACCCGATTTTGTCACTCCCCGATTTTATCTACCTCCGACTTTATCACATTTCCGACCCTATTTTATCACGTCCCGCTTTTGTCACGTTTTTGATCCATTTTGTCACCACAAAAAATTATAAAAATTTTCGTCGTTCATTTTATTTTTGTAAATTATTCAGCAAACACCAATGATACTTACAGCACCTGTGGTTCATTATAAATCATTTCTGAGTACCCGTCAAGAATTTTTAATGTTTCTTTTAAATGAGGTTCCCCTCGGAAAACTGTTTGAGAATGACCGGTCCATTGTCAAAGCATTTTATGGCCTAATAACCCAAAAGATCATGCTTCCGAGACAATTTCATTAATTTTGATACCCATCCATTGTCAAACCATCCTATGGTCCAATTACTTATCGGATCATGCTTCCGATACAATTTCATGAATTTTGATACCCACATTGCCAGGATTTCTTCGAAATGAGTTTGTGGCCACTTTAGGCCCCACGGGAACCTGTTCCAGGATAACCGGTCCGTTGTCAAGCCATCCAATGGTCCAATTAATTATCAGATCATGCTTCCGAAACAATTTCATGAATTTTGATACCCATATTGCCAGGGTTTCTTCAAAATGAGTTTGTGGCCACTTTACGCCCCACGAGAACTTTTTCCAAGATGACCAGTCCGTTGTCAAACCATCCTATGATCCAATTACTTATCAGATCATGCTTCCGATACAATTTCATGAATTTTGATACCCATATTGCCAGGGTTTCTTCAGAATAACTTTAGGCCCGACGGGAACCTGTTTCCGGAATAACCGTTCCGGGATTTAATCATAAGATAGTCCTGTAACGTAGTTAAGTTATATTCTTTAAATTTCCAACGAAGTTTATTAGTCATGACGCAAGAAATCTTCATTTGGTTGAATATATATCTTCAATTTACACATACTTTGGGACTTGGCCCAGTTAATCCGGAATTCCGGTTACCATGGTGGATTATGGATCTCTGTAACATGTATTGAATAGCGGGTAAGTTCCTGCATCCGTAGCAACCAAAATCGTCAAAATCGGTGAAAAACTGACAATGTTATGATCATTTTAAGTCCGTGGGTACCCGGGTACCCTGTCGGTAACGTAAGGGTGTTTTTTTTGTCGGTAACAAAAGGGTTAAAAGTGATATCTACCTTCTTTCAATCAATGGATGTTGTTTAACCAATCTGTTAATCTTCTCATTATTTAAGGAAGTATCAACAACAAAACACGATAACCCCGTTTACCAACTGGTTTTAGTGAAATCAAATTGACAATTCCAACAGCTACGAAATCAAACTGGCAATCCCGGACAAGGCCGGGTACATACAGCTAGTAAAATTAATAAAATTCCATGGTCAGAATGCGAATCTTGTTATGTAGCACTACTAGACCATTGTATACAATATAAGCATAAGTCATAAAAAAATTCAAAATATTGATGGCAAAGCGACTGTAATTTGTATATTTAGTATTACGGCTATGCTGTCTTTATTCAGAGAACCGAGTTTATTAGCTGCCTAACTGGCAATTTGCCAGTATTGTGATATCATGATTTACTCGTTTATGTGAATAATATATAAAATAAATCCTAACTAGACAGAAGTTTAGTTGCATTTTTATTGACATACCAGTCATGATGCTAATCCCTTCTACTATTTGTAGATTCGAAACCGAAATGCCAATAAAAATAAAATATAATCCAACATTAAGGCGTTTAAGCTTTAACTCCAAGGTGATGTCAGGCTGAACAGTCATTAGACCGAATGGTCATTAAGCCGAACGGACGTTAGACCGTTTGGTCATTAGGCTGATTGATAAGTGGAAAGTGAGAAATAAGAAGTAGCTAGAAGCAAGAATTCATTTTTTTTTCTTTCTTCCTTCTTATTTTTTAATTCATACTTCTTTTGACCTATATTCTTCCTTCCTTCATGCTTCCTATTTTCATCTCTCTGTTTTTGATATTTTTTCATCCTTCTTTCTTGCTCCTTATTCCTTTTCATCTTCCTTCTTCCTTCCTTCATTCTTCTTCCTTCTTTCCTGTTCTTTATTCCTTTTCCATTTTCCTTCATTCTTCTTCCTCTTCCTTTTCCTTTTTCCTTTTTTTCTTCTTCCTTATTCCATCTTCCATTTTTTAGCTTCCTTCTTCGTTCCTCCTTCTTCCTTCTTCCTTCTTTCTTCTTCCTTCTTCCTTCTTTCTTCTTCGTTATTTTTCCCTCTTTCTTCCTTCTTTCATTCTCCTTCTTCTTTCCTCTTTCGCCTTCTTTTTTCCTTCTTCCAATTGCCACTTAGCCGAATAACACGTTAAGCCGAAATTCATGTAGTAAAATTCAATTTAGCCAAAACGATAATTGAATCGAAAATGTCATTTGGACGAAAGTGATGCACAGTCGAACGGTCATATCTTTCTGCCAAACTATCATACCTACATGGATTCCTGGTTGGCTACAGCGTCGATACACCTATGCCTGGCGTATTGTAGAACTCCACAATTGTCGGTCTTGGGCGATGTGCCTCTAGTTTCCCCGAACGTTCAGGGTCCCCAGGTCCGATTCCACCGCGACCCCTATCTGGTTCTCTGTTGAATATTGTTTTCGCTATTCTTTCTTCCGACATTTGCACTAAGTGACCAGCCCACTGAAGTCTGCCGTATTTAATACGATTCACAATATTTTCTTCTTTGTATACTTGATACAGCTCATGATTCATGCGTCTGCGCCACACACCATTTTTCAGGTTCCCTCCGAGTATTGTACGCCGCACTTTTCGCTCGAAAACCCCAAAAGCTCTGCGGTCCGCCTCTTTTAATGTCCATGCTTCATGTTTATAAAGGACCACTGGTAGAATCAGAGTTTTGAATAGAGCAAATTTCGTTTCCGTCTGCATGTTGCGGGACCTAAGCCGGTTGCGTAGTCCATAAAAGGCTCCATTCGCAGCAGCAATACGTCTTTTCACTTCACGGGAATTTCAACCGATTTTCGATCTTTAGGCACCAAACGAAAGCTGTAGGTTCCTAGAACAAGCTCATGGGGTGATTCATCCAAATTGACCACTCTAGTCCCCGGGGAACCTGTACTAAAGAGGTACTGTTTGAGCTTCTCAATTTGGCACCAAATTTTCGAGTTTCGTGTTATGAAACATAAAATTGCTTGCAAATATGTGCTCTGATGATCCCAACTGTATTTGCTATCTTGTATGTGCCATTTCTGGGGAAATTTATCCCTCCAGCGGTCATCGGAGAGCCCTCTGGAAGATCCGGAACTTCCGTAAACGTGGCCAATTCTACAAGCTAATCGTAAGCATCCATTGTGACAAATTTTACTTGCAATAAATAGTGAAAGTCTTTTGTGACCCCTAAATGTCCCAGAAACGGTGCTTCGGTAGATCTTAAACATCCGTAAAAATGGCCTATTGCAAAAGTTCGTCCCAGAGCTTTGTATTTTTTTTATAATTATATATTCTGGCGAATTATGGATGCAATCTATCTATCTATCTATCTATCTATATATATAAAACTCAATGTTTGTATGTTTGTATGTATGTTTGTATGTATGTTCCAGCATAACTTCTGAACCCATTGACCGATTTCAACCAAATTTGGAACACACGTTCTTTATCTTAAGGAGACGACGATAGGGGGGTTGGGGATGCTCTTTGGAAAAGGGGGAGGGTGTGGGGGGAGGGGTATTGCTTAGTTATCGATCAACTCAGTGTAACTTCTGAGCCCCTTGGCCGATTTCAACCAAATTTGGAACACACATTCTTTATCTTAAGGAGACGACACTGGAGGGAGGCTAAGCATGCTCTTTGGAAAAGGGGGAGGATGTGCGGGGAGGGGTATTGCTTAGTTATTAATCAACTCAGTGTATCCTCTGAACCCCTTGGCCGATTTCAATCAAATTTGGAACACACATTCTTTATCTTAAGGAAACGATGATAGGGGGGTTAGGGATGCTCTTTGGAAAAGGGGGAGGGTGTGGGGGGTGGGGTATTGCTAAGTTATTGATCAACTCAGTGTACCTTTTGAACCCCTTGGACGATTTCTACCAAATTTGGAACACACATTCTTTATCTTAAGGAGACGACGATAGGGGGTTATGGATGCTTTTTGGAAAAGGGGGAGGGTGTGGGGGGAGGGGTATTGCTAAGTTATTGATCAACTCAGTGTACCTTTTGAACCCCTTGGCCGATTTCAACCAAATTTGGAACACACATTCTTTATCTTGAGGAGACGATGATAGGGGGATTATGAATGCTTTTTGAAAAAAGGGGGAGGGTGTGGAGGGAGGGGTATTACTTAGTTATTGATCAACTCAGTGTAACTTCTGAACCCATTGGCCATTTTCAACCAAATTTGGAACACACATTCTTCATATTAAGGAGACGACGATAGCGTGATTAGGGATGCTCTTTGAAAAAGGGAGGGTATGGAGGTAGGGGTATTGTTCAGCAATCGATCAACTAAATGTAAGTCTTGAACCCAATGACCGATTTGAACTAAATTTGTATAAAATATTGTATGTCCTAAGGAAACAACTTTAGTGGATGTGGATAGGTAATTTTAAAAGGGGATGGTATGAGAGAGGGGTATTGTTTAGTTATCGATCAATTCAGCATAACTTTTGAACCCATTTATCGATGTCCACTAAATTTGGAACCCATATTCTCTGTTTAAGGAAGACTATATCAGACTGGATAGGAGTGTCATAGCTGAATGAGAGAGATGGTATATGTATTAAACGAACAGTTTAGTATACCTTTTTACGGCATGGGTCAATTCAAACCAATTTTGTAAACACATATTCTCTGCCCAAAACTATTATATAGAGGCTGGGAGAAACTTTTCGAATGCGGGAGGTATTGTTCAGTAAACGTCTTAATTTAAAATCCCTCTTATTTAGTTCATTCGAGGTTCTTTCACATTGTACAATGCTCCGAAAACAAATTTCCCGAATTCCTTAAAAATAGCAAATCCTCGACAATAACATTTTCCCGAAAATGACTTCAACGAAAATGATATTTCCCAAAAATGATTCTTACCGATACACATATCCCAGAATATGTCACTTCCCTGAAAATGACATATCCCTGAATGAAGCAGGCCATTAACATAACAATATTTGGCTTAAGGTCATTTGACATGAAGGGCATTTGGGATAATTATGAACAGCATTAGAAAAATCTTTCATAGAAACATGCATTTGCTGGGTATAGAGCAATGATTATTGTTACCCTTTATCGGAATCATGGTTTGCCCAGTGAAAAGCAACAATTAATGTGTTTCCCTCTGGATGGTGGATGTGATTGCTTCTTTAAAAGTAGGCATTTGCCCGGAATAAGGCAATGGTGAGTGTGATCCCTTCTTTAAAAATGGGCGTTTGCCCGGAATAAAGCATCGGTGGATGTTTTTCCTTCTTTAGCAATTGAATAAGGCTATTCAAACCATTTACCCAGAATAAGGCTATTCAAACCAACGATCCCTTTTTCTAGATCAGTCAATGCTTCCAAAAGCCTTCTATTAGTCAAATGACGAAGTATCAATAAGTTAACATAATTACTCTGTTGACCAATGGGTTTTATCTTTTTCTGATTGGAAAAAACTGAAAATCAAACTGGCAATTCCGAGCAAGGCCGGGTACATAAAGCTAGTCAATAATGAAAATCTTCTGTGATCTCCAAAATGCCACAAAAACGGTCCTCCAGAAGATACGGAACATCCGTGAAAATGGCCATTCCAAAAGTTCACCCCAGAGCATAGCAATTTTTTCGTAACCATCCATTCTGGTGAATTGTGGGTGCAATCAATAGTGAAAATCTTCTGTGGTCTACAAATGTCACAGAAACAATCCTTCGGAAGATCTGAAACATCCGTAAAAGTGGACAATTCCAAAACTTCAGCACAGTGATTTTTTTCGTATCCTTTCATTCTGGCAAATTCATAGGGAAAGTCTTCTGTGACCTCCAAGTTGGATCGGTCTTCCGGAAGATCCAGTTCATTCGTAAAAGTGCTCAAATCCAAAAGAATATCTCAGAGCATCGCGATTTTTTCGTAACCACCTAACTGTTGGATTTGGCCTCTTTTACGGATGTTCCGGATTTTACGAAGGAATTTTTATTATTGATGAGAAAACTATTTTGAACTATTAGTGGAATGTCATTACTTGTCATCAGACGAGTTCTTCTCGCGGTTTTCTGCATAACATTCTGTATTAAATTCTTCAAGATCTGAATGAGTATCATAGTTCTTCATCGTAAGTTGTGCCGTCCAACTGCAATTCACTGTTTTTGGATGTTTCTGCATACATTTTTTCATATCAACTTCAAACAAGTTTAGCACCGCCCGAACGTTGACCGATTCGGTTGAAATTTTGTCCAGAGCATCAGGACATCAAATAGAACCGAATCAGCCCATCAGAAAAATTGAAGTTGTTCCCATACTAATTTGAGCCACCCTAATGTATATGTATATGTACTAGTCTACGTTGGTTGACGAAATAAAATAAATTAACTAATGGGGGATCAAGTGTCCCCATATTGAAGCAATAACTTCAAATCCAAATATCCTAAAACTTTGATGGAATGTTGACAATTTCATCAGTACATATCATTAAGCATATTTATGGCTTTGTGCTGTGAAAAAACGAAAGCATTTCGTCTTTGTTATGAAAAGTTGTTCAAATTTTGCGCGGCCAATAAAAAAATCTTTGGGAATGTCA
Source organism: Armigeres subalbatus (assembly GCF_024139115.2). Lineage (NCBI taxonomy): Eukaryota > Metazoa > Arthropoda > Insecta > Diptera > Culicidae > Armigeres > Armigeres subalbatus. Next base: position 273,213,338 of record NC_085141.1, read on the forward strand.
AAACACAGAAACCGACCTGCAGAATGAATAAGGTTTGTCAATCCAGAAAACTACCCACCACATAAAGGTCATATGTCTAGAGGATCTATACTTATAAATACTTTAGAAAAAACAACTACTTCAGCTCTCGATAAAACAGGGGGTGATCAAGTCTCCCCATGTTCCCCTATTTATTGCACAATCACTTCTTCGCTATGGATGTTTTCGAAATAAAATGTGGAGCTGTGGGATAAACTTCTGGAATTCATAATTTTAGCGGATGTCCCAAATTTCAGGTCACAGAGGACTTTCACTTTTTACTCCACATATAATTCACCGTTACTACGTGAATGCTAACAAAAATGCTTAGGTCTGGGATCACATTTTAGGATTAACCTATTTTACGGATGTTTCGGGTTTCTTGAGGACCGTATTGTGGTCCTTTCGGGCCATAATAGACTTTCATCATTGACTGCATAATCCATTCGATGATATAAACAGTTTCGAAATTTTGCTTTGAGATGAACTTTCGGAATTGGCCACTTTTACGAATGTTTCGGATTTCCCAGAGGGCCGTTTGTGGTCATCTCAGAAGACTTAAACAATTTATTGCGTACACAATTTGCCCGTATGGATGGTTACGAATAAAATAGCAATGCTCTGGAATGATTTTGTGGTATCGGCCCCTTTCGGGAGCACTATTAGACTTGCACAATTAATTGCACAGGAAATTCGGTTATGAATGAATTGCGAAGCTCTGAGATGTATTTTTGAAATTGGCCACTTTTACGTATGGTCCGGATCTTTCGGATGACCGTTTCGGGAGCTTTTTGGGATCACTGAAGACTTTCACTACTGATTGCATCCATTATTCGTCAGGATGGATGATTACGAAATAATGCGAATCTCTGGGATTACCTTTTGGAATTGACCATTTTTACGGATGTTCCGAAAAAATCGCAAAGCTCTGGGATGAACTTTTGGAATTGGACATTTTACGGATGACCCGGATCCTCCGGAGGACCGTTTCTGGGACATTTTGGGGTCACAGAAGACTTACTGTTTGATGTACCCACAATTTGCCAGAATAAATGATTGTCAAAAAATCACGGAGCTCTGGGATAAACTTTTAGAATTGGCCACTCTAACGGATGTTCCGGATCTCCCGGAGGACCGTTTCTGGGACATTTAGGGTTCACAGAAGACATTACCTATTGATTGCACCCAAAACTTGCCAAAATGAATGGTTATCAAAAAATCGCGAAGCTGTGGGATGAACTTTAAGAATTTGCCAATTTTACGATCATCAGGGCACATATTTGCAGGCAATTTTATGGTTCAAAACACGAAACTCGAAAATTTGGTGCCAAATTCAGAAGCTCAAACAGTACCTCTTTAGCACAGGTTCTCCGGGGACTAGAGAGGTCAATTCGGATGAATCACCCCGTGGGCTTGTTAGTGGAACCTACAGCTTTCGTTTGGTGCCTAAAGATCAAAAATCGGTTGAAATTTAAGTTTTCGTGATCGAAATGAAATCTTGGGTTCAAATGGACCCCAATACACAATGTGCAACTTTTTTCTAATGCATTAGGAAGGTTAAATGTGTTTGAACGATTGGCCACTCCTTTGGATTTTCAAGAACCTCAGAAGGACCACCTTGTGGCTATTCGTTTGGATTGCATCAATTATGCTCTCACATTTCTCAACAAGCGATTTCTAAAATCTCACAACTTTCTAGCACGACTTAAAAATTGGCACATCTTCGAAAGTTCCGAAGCTTCCGGATGCTCACCTAACGGCCACACGGTGTCAATGAATGATCCTCGAATTGATTTTGATCGCACACGGCTACAAAAAAAGTCGCAGCTTTCTTGAGCGAGTTTCTAGAATTGATTACCTTTTCGGCTATTCCGGAGCTTCTGGAGCACCACTTAGTGGCCTCCCGGGGTCAACGTTTGGTTCCTTCAATGATGTTGCTTTCATTTTGATGCATGAATCGTTTTGTGAAACAGTACGGTTTACGAGGATGAATTTAAAAATTTGCTCTTTTCTCTGAATGTTCCGGAGCTCCCGGAGGACCATTTAGCGGAGTTTTGCTCTCACATTCATACCAAACCACTGTATTCTAGGACGATTTTCAAGAATTTGTCTTTACTTCGGGTGTTCCCGACCTTCAGTGCCACTTGATGACCAATCGTTGTGTTCATGCAATGATTTTACTCTCACAATGCTACAACAGGTAATAGTTTCTAGGATGGATTTCCAGAATTGGCATTACGCCAACAATAGATTTATAATAAATCGCAGCTTCAAAATATAATCTTCTACACCTGGTCATTTCTCCTGATGTTCCAGAACTTTCTAAAACCCACTTAGTGGCCATCCGGGGTGAATGAGTAGTCCTTGTATTGGTTTTGCTCGCTCATTGCTACAACACTAAAAAGTCTCTGCTTTCTAGGATAAACTTTTAGACTCGCAACTTCTCCGGATGTTTCGGAGCTTTCGGTGGACCACTGAGTTGCCTTCTGGGATCAAAGGGTGGTCCTTGCAATGATTTTGCTTTCAACACACGGGTTACAAAAAACTGCAGCTTTATAATTTTTTTTATTTATATTTTATAAAGATTGATACCCATTATGCTAGGGATCTAATGAAAAGCATTTATGGTAACTTAACACCCTATGTAAAGTGAGGGTGTTTCCCGAATAACATCAAAGCCAATACTGACTTACGCGCCAACCTTGCTGTGCAAGGTTGTCAGTATCGTGTTTCTTTGCCCGACTAACCCGAGAGAAATCCTCAGGGCAGGTTCTCCAATCTCTCAGAATCCAGGTTCGAATCCCCGAATGCCTGCACTTACTCACTCTAACTCTCGCCAACGAATTAAACCGATATCCCAAATCCAATCGTTACCGAATCTAAATAAAAACTCTTCTCGCTTCAATAAATCAGACCAATACTTTCGTTGCTTTTTTCAGTGACGTCATTACTTTTATTGCGTACTAACAGTTTTAGTTTTTCTGTACCTAACCATCCCTTGCTCTATCTCATCTTGAGTGTGTTTGATTGTGGCTTATCAGTACAGGTACCTGATTTTTCGTTGCGGCCGATGATGTCTGCTACTCTTCTCTCGATGCTGCGCTCCTAGTATCGATGGTCTGGGGCCACCGGAATTACGGACCTGTAGGAACTTGTGCGGGTCTCCGCCGATCGGGCGGACCTCAACTCACGGACACGTGTACGACGTTGGTGCTTGGTCGTCGTTCTATGTTACGTCCACCTGGTGGGTTACAGGTGCTTCGATCGTTACCACCGTTTCTATGGGTGTCGGCGGGGTCGATTCTAAACGATCGACGATCAATTGCCGACGGCTTGAAACCAAAGTCGTCCGGGTGACCAGTTTCCATTTCGCGCCTGCAAAATAGGGTTGTCGAAAAGATCCGCGGTCTTGAGTGAGGTCCTTCGCAGAAATACGCGGTTAACGATGCCAATATTGCCTGGATGCAAGCACGCCGGGGGCGACGGCACGGTTGGCACGGTTGACGACTAAACCAAACCAGAAAGAAAAAGCCACGTGGTGTGACTTTTTCCTCTTGCCTTGAATAACGCCTTCGGCGTTTACTGATTACTGGTTTGTCCAAAATACGAGTATTCTACGGATGATCACTAAACATCTCGTGAATCACCAGTTGGAATAAAATATTCCGTCTAATCTTCTCACTCTTGATCTAACGGACTTTTGAAACTTGTCCCAAATCGTAGGATTAGATTTAAGAACGTTTTCTTGGAGAAATAACTTTTCCAACAAACTTGAGCACACGCGTTTGGATGGTTTCAAGCGAACTTTAGAAATGGTCGAGTTCTTGAAGAGACAAGATTTAGATGGTCCAACTGACCACAAGTTTTACTAATACTAAAAACAGATCTTTGGCGGAAGTTATAATATTCAGCTTGGTAATCAGTTTTTGTCCTCTTTATTCTAATCAACTCTCAAGCCCACCTCTGATAATCTTTCTCGGTTTCTCCTAGTTGTTAAATCCTACGTCTACTATCGCCTAAATTCTATTTTGAACATTTTAATATTCATTCGAGTTCACTCGGTTGCCAGAGCAGTCAAGAATGTGTTAGCCATAAATTGATTTCAAGTGAACTACGGTACAACAGCAAACGTCGGATTTTTTTTAAATGTTACACCTACGGGGAACCTGTCCTGGAATGGAAACTATAAAGTCAGCACGTCTGGTGGCCCTAAAACAATCAGAAACAAACTTCAAGAAGTTTGATACCCATATTGTTGAGGTTCCATTGAAAAATGTTTATGACCATTCTTGGCCCCACTGGAAACCTGTTCCGCAAAGGCCACTCAAATTTTCACACATCTGTTGAACCCAAGATAATAAACAACAGCCTGCTGCGGAAGTTTCAACAATTTTGACACCCATATTGTTGGGGCTCCAATAAAAAATGTTTTTGGCCCACCTTGCCCGACCCAAAATTGCCAGTCAACTTGTCTGATGAAGCAGAAGTTTCGAATCTCAAGTGTACAACACATTGCTACATTGCTCCTATTTATTTAATGAATGAAACAATAAAGATTTGAATCATACAACTAGACAACACAATATATCTCCTGCGTCGCGCCATGCTGAAAAACAAGTTCCCTATCATTTGCTGCCTAAGAATATAAATAATCAAACTGAATTAAAATAACCAAACCTAAAACACTCCTTATCGATCCCGAGTCAGCCGGCTGACACGCGTCAAATATGTTCCATGCGTGCCCTCCACATTAAGTAATATTATGAGTGCTGATCACTTATGACACCGAAAGATCGTGACTAAAATAGAGGGAGATAGATGTTGTTTGTTAAGTTCGTTAAACCCCAACTACCCCACATTACACTGGCCCGCTTGGAGTCAACCGGTGGCACTTGGTCTTAGCATTCGTTTTCTTTTTAAATTCTATAACAATTGACCACGCCTACCCCCCATATTAGTAATATGTAGAACGAATGCTTGACTATTACTATACTAAGTATAGTAAAAGACCGGAAGTAATAATTGGGCCAGCCACCACCAAGAAGTGTGATACCCATATTGCTGATTATCTATCGAAATTCACGATCAGTTTAATCTATGCAGGACATGTCCCTAGAAATCGAGTTTTCCCGGTCATCCGAGGGACCGGACCAATCCGATCTTGGTTGAAAACGGTTAAAAATTGCCTAAGATATAAGCATTTTTGTTTCGTGGGTACCCGGGTACCCTGCCGGCCATTTAAAGGGTAAAACATGTCGGAACCCCTCCCTCCACCCCTCCTTAATCAAAATTTCAGTTAACCCGTACAATCGGTTTTGGGCGTCATTATTTTAAATATGACAGAGTTTCAAACTCCTACTATGAAAATTCATTTAGATATCGCGAATTGAATTCCAAAAAGGTACCCGGGTACCCAGCTGGCCACACAAGGGTTAAGCGTCTAAAACGTTTCAAAAGGGCTGCTCTGAGAAGACATAGCAAACACAGCTCCGATGCAACTAGAATTGCTTATGCTGAATCCAACCAGCAATATTCCAGGCTCAACGAGCATCTGTTCTCCATCAATCAAGCTCAAACTCAAAGTCGTCTCAAGTCGGATCCATGTAGCTTCTAGCAATAACGTTAATAATTAACGACACCAGTCTTGTCTGCCGTCCAACGGCAATGCAGGAGCAAGTACTGTAAAGTAAATCGCCGAATTGTTTCGCTCCCAGTTCAGCAGCGTTTCTCTGACGAAAAGGTTAGCACCCATGACATCGAGGCCACCACGCACAATATTCCTTAACTTTCTCTCGCAACCTCACAATTGTCTGTTTTAACAGAAATGGTCTCACGCGTGCTTGAAAAACTGGAATAGGATGTGGCCCAGATTGTATTCCATCGATTCTGCTCAAGAAATGTCATCCTTAGCCGTTAGCCGCAAATTTTAATTGCTTGCTATCTACTGGAACAGTGCTGGGTCGATCCCGTCGAGCTGGAAGAAGTCATATGTATTCCCCGTGCATAATCGTAATCGAAATGTCGAGGTTAGCTGTTTTGAGTGCCATCTCCAAATTATTTGAGTTGATCGTACTTGAGAAGCTTTTACATACATGCGCTTATTATTTATCCAAAAACCAACATGGATTCATCGGCGAACACGACCGAGAAAATGAAGGCAAATTTCCTCTCCTCGATGTAAATCACAGTGTCGTTCTTGCAACCGCTTCAGCACAGCGAGTTTTAACAAGCACAGAGTGAAGGTATACTGGACAACAACAAACTGGACAACTACGATGCAGAAGTATCATGGGAAAGTGAAGTAATCAAGTGAATGGACGGCTGAAATAAGCAGAGTTCATGCCGTACGATAAAAGGTTTTCGATCATTCTGTCATGAATTGCATGAATTGAATTGAATTGCATTGCATGCATTTGGTCCTGCAAACAAGGAGACTGTGATGAACTGCTTCAAACGTTCCACATTCCAAAGTATCGTGCAGTAATCCGGAAATTGGTTGGCGAATGTTTCTAAGGCAAGGTGCATTGGTGCAGTGAGTCCCGCTGGTGGCTCCGCTCTTGGACCTGTTTGTTCGATCGGACTACTTTCGGTCAGTTACGGTGACGGTCGGCCGACGGAGCGAGAAGCTGTTCAGCTGCTTAGCAGTTCGCGCGGTCATCAGGAGGAATATGTCGAAGCCGTCAATGGTTCCTCCACGAAAGGGACCTTCAACCATCCCAGAATTGATGATGTCTGGTGAAGAATAGTGCTATCGGTGGAGAAGACGTTTGAGGCTTTTGAAATTTCGGACATACTATTCTTTTGAAAATCAAGCTAGTAATTAAAAATTGTAATAATCACTGGAATCTGCAATATACCTATTATTTTATTCGGCTAAATACATAATGGTACGTTTTGACAGTGAATTTAATTAACTTACTGAAAGTTGAACATGCACCACTTTTTTCATTCAAGTGAGTAAAATCAGTGTATTTAGACGTTCAAATTGCGTTCATTTCAAGCGACTTGCTTAATTCACTTGCCTTATCTAAACTTTGCATAAATGGCAGTCACAGATCATGGTCTTCGAAGAAGATTATTATCAAGGTCATAATATTGTTGAAATCTCCAGATTTTCATCTGAATCTCAAAACCTTATTGTATCCCTTTTTCATCCATCGGCATGAAAGCTCATTTCGCTCGTTTTACAGCAGTAAAGCGGTGGTTTCCCATCACGAAAGCAGCCAAAGCCCAGCCGGACGATGATGGCGGAAAAGCTTCTCATAATTAATTGTGGCAGCATTCATGATGAATGGTGTCTGGAGTAATTAAGAGTAATGAGGTGTCTGCTTCCAAGGCTCAACCCTAGTTTTTGCGCGAAGCAACTCTTTTCCGAACCGAACGTGAGCCGTCGCAGCCGGGCCCACATCCATCGGCCGTTATTGTGCATGTCGAGGTGTGTTATCTATGGAGGGAGAATGCCTGCCCATCCCCGAGCACGATCATTCAGCGCACCGTCACCACGTTCATAGTCGCTTACTACCGATGCTGGCGGCGTGGCGGAACCATGTGGACTGCAGTTCCGTTCCACAGACTAAGCTTGCGGCCATCGAAAAGTGAATGAAAATGACGGTGAATCCGGCGAGCTTCCTGCGTTACGAAGCCGGATAGTGAAATTCATTCAGTTCCGTTTGGTTGCGCTTGTTGCTGCCCACCTGGTATAGAGTTAACCATGAATCATGATAAAATGGGCCAAGATTTTTTTAGCTTTATTTGCTGTTTTATATCTAGTCGTATTTGGCTCAGATTAGATTTTTCACGGTATTGAATCAGTTTTATTTTCGAAAGGATGATTATTACAGATAGTTATTTTTTCGTACCTATCATGAGCTAAAGAGAAGGCAGCTACATCCAACTACGGGGCCTTCCGTAACCTTGCAGTAAGATGTGCGGTCTCAAAGTAAAACAATACAGAAAGTGGCCGGGTTTGATTCCAGGTCCGGTCTAGCCAACATTCTGATTGAAAATTGTCTCGACTATCCTTGGCATGAAAATATCATCGTGTTAGCCTCATGATATGCGAATGGCTTAAAACCTGTTAGATAATAACTACAGAAGTGCTTTATGAACACTAAGCTGTGAGGCGGCATGACAACACATTTAAAATTAAAAAATAGCTATATCTGCATAGTTCGCTGCCATGTGTTATTTGTAATTAAAGTTTATGTGTCTTGTCTTGTTTCACTCTTTTCAAAACAGAGTTTGATCATAAAGTCACAACAATAGCTCGTACGATATTTTTGATGATCCTTTTCTAATTGTGAAGATTTCTAGTTCATGAAGAATGTAAATAATGCTGTTAAAACATTGATTTGTGACTGTCATTGTGTATTAACTATAACTCTATTTATATGGTGTCCCAGAAAGATGAGTACGATTTAAAAACAACATTACAAACTTAATTTTTATTACAAGATCTCAGCAATTTGTCGATTTTTTACCGAGATTCGTACAGCCGAGCCCCAGCAAACATGTGTATAACATTTTACGGAGTCACTTACTTAGGCGTATGTTAGCCATGCACAAGTCTTCCTCGAAATGAAATAAATTAATTAATTGCATATTATTCGGCAACTTGGCCGTAGGAAATTCATTTTTTTATTAAATATCTTGGCTGTGCATATGCACAGCACATGTTTCTAAATGGACAAATTGATATGAAATTTGCGAAAAAGAGTCCACGAGTCTTGGAGGGAGTCGAACTCTCAACATCCTACTTTCTAGATAGGTGTGATAGCGCATACACAACAAAACCACTTTAAGGTCACGTTTGCGAAAAAGTCATCATAATCCAAGTACCACCCTCGCCGCTGAAGCCACTCGACTGGTTTTCATTGGACGTTGCAATCCTAGATGACACCATCCTCAAAAATGTCCGGAATAAAGTAGTAATAAGCAGAATCAAAAGTAGCGTGAGACCAAACGCACATATATTTATTTGAAATGTTTGGTTTTCACCCGCGATGGAAGCGTACGTGGCAAAGTGAGGTGAACTTCAAGAATTAATTACACTCAGTCCTCGATGATTTTTCGCTAAGCCTCCACCATTTGGAATAAATTTTTCAGCACTACCCACGCCTTCGTACTGCTGTGTCTGCTCCGCTGCATAAAATTTGGTCGAACCGCTCTTTGCGAAATACCGAACAAAATGGCTCGCGCGCGCCGGAAAGCAGCTTTCTTGTATTCTGTAAATTAAGCCCGTTAGCCCCGCCCCTTTGTGATCTGATATGGGTGTGAATAAAATGTGCACTCATAACGATTAATGAAGGGGCGGGGCTAATGGGATTACTTCATTGGATATAAGAAAACTGCTTCCCAGACTCAAGACGAAATTCCTTCATATTACAAAACATTATCTCTTGGCATCTGTCTGTCCGAGCGATGTTCGCCGATGGGTGGTTGCTGTAGATAGTCGATGGGTGGTTGCTGTAGATAGTCTCTACTGAGGTGGCGTCTTCATCGATTTTATACAAAAGCCATTATTTTATACAAAAGAAGGTTGATCCGACTATCCGAAATAAACTTTATCAAAGTGCGAAACGCAATCGCAACTAACTAGCGAATTTGATAGCACGTCGGAGGGAGATGATGCAATAAATTTGAATGAATGGAATCACTAACAGAAACTAAGCTTCCATGCAATTAAAACTTTCTTTGCAGAATAGGCTGGTCCTGAGTAGAACCAATTTTCTTTCCCAAATGCGCCTTTCCAACAACTAACTGACACCACAATTGGTAATAAATTGTCAGCGTCGCCACTGGCGGTGTGGGATATCAACAGTGCTATTTTTATAGTCAACCCTTTCTTCATATGAAATGCTGGTTCGTTGAGGTTGAATGATCTGCAGCAACACACCGAGCACCATAACCAATGCGATGGATTTTCGTTGAATATGTTACCAGCGCCTCCGTGATGCGGTGTCCGCTCCGCTGCAATCGTTTTGATGCGTCCGCTCTGCGTGAAATATTGTACAAACTGAGGATATGATCCGGACCCACAAGTGATTGATTTTTGATGTCTGTGCTAGTGATGCATGTATATGATTGGTTGGTTTACCTATTTCTTAACTTTTTATCAATTATCGATAATAAATAGTTAAAAATCAGTATTTTCATATGAATACAAAGAAGCGATGATACATCTTTGATCGAATGTCCAAAAAAATTGAAAATCCATCGAGAAACGGCTGAGATATTAAAGTTGAAAGTCTATTATATTTTCGTGACGGTCCCCGATTTTCGCAATCGTCAAGTGTACCCCAATATAGAAAAAAAAGACGTATTCCTAATTCAAAAAGGCCGTTTCTTCACCTATGTCATCATCAACGTAGGGGAAGGGGGGCAATATGCCCTAGCAAAGCAAACACTGCTCTATTGTCTAATTTGTAACGCTATTCATGGGTATTTTTACATTATTCATCAGTTAAACAAGATAGCTAGATGATACCATTCAAAAATTGTCAAAAATCTCAATCATATTGATAATATTCACATTTAAGAAAAGTGGTGATATTCTGTTGCCGGAAAACTCATGAGGCAAAACGCCTTTTAGCTGGCAGTTCCTAGGGAAAAAAGTACCACGCGTCGGCGAATCAGCATTCTAGTATGGATAGTCCGTGGAGACGCAAGTACTTTGTAGGTTATTGCCACTAGGGCGTTTTGCCTCGCCAAAATGTTAGATGTTTCTCCAAAATGTGGAAATTTTCGGTTTTTCCGACCTTCCCATACACTATTTTGAAACTTTCTTCGCCTATCCTACATAATTTTAGATCTAGTTTTGTTACGGACATCTTAATGACGGTAAAAATGAGGGAAACCACAAAAGGCGTTTTGCATGGGGGGGGGGGCGTTTTGGGGCCTCTTCCCCTACATCATAGAAAAGCGCGGTTTTTTTAAAGCTTTTCCTTATAATACTTTGAGTAGCAAATGACGTCAAACATTTTCACAGCGCGTTTTTTTTTCTTTTCGGCTTCCAATAACTATATATCAGAAGAAAATTCTGAGTATGGTTTTGTGCGCGGTGTTGTTTCTATGCTGAGGCATAGCATCGCGAGTGGTGTTTTCGTGTGATTCTAAACTGGCCATGAATGCTCTTTCGAAAACTTTTGAGTTCGGCTGGTGGTGGTGGTTTCATTATTGTTTTCCAAGTGTTCCCAAAAGATTTGTGTCTCTATCGGTTCGGAGATTTATATATATGTGTTTTAATATGAAAAAGTAAAATACGGTGTGATCGAGAAGTATGTGTATTAAATTGATGTACATTGGAAACAAATCGTTATTGAGAGAGTGTGGAAAGCACTCGAACCAAATAATTGAACAGTTAACTAACTATTTAAGAAGATTCTGATGAATACGTCGATCACACATCATCGTAGCCAACTTCCCTCAAACCATTTGAACGACCAGCATTCCCATGGATAGCGCGTGGTATTTAATTTATACAATTTTGGGTGAAGTCTGAAATCCGATAATGTAGTCTTCACACAAGCGATACCATTAGGTAGTACGGCTCCGGTTCCATTGGATGCACAGCGTAGGCACAACGCACATTTATTACATTCACATCGTGGAAGCGGAGATTGGTGAGAATTTTCCAGTTATACCTTTCTATTATTGGTAATTATATGAAATTCGTCTAAATAATCGTACCTCGGTAAATGCTTCTCGCTTTTTTTTTTATTCTTTATTTAGGTAATGCTTCTCGCTAATTTCCAACTGGTGGTTGCTGCTTAGCTTCTCCTAATATCCAACTTGAAATATCGTTAAAGTACGTGTGTGGGGTTTCTATTGTACATTTTCTATTTTCTATATTGATTCAAATCGAATGAACTAATGAGACCGTCATGTACTTCTCCTTTTGGTTTAACAGTGTAATAATGTTGTATTATGTAGGTGGTATCGTGGCATAAACAATTCGAGATTATATAAAAATCGTTTCAAACACACTTCCTACAGCCATTAGCAGGAATTGTATTAAATATACTTAAAACAACTGCCTTCTAATTGTGACAAATATGACAACATTATATAAAAATGATATAAAAAAATGTCACAATATTTTAGACAATTAAATATTACAAGAAATTACATTCATTGTATTGCTCGATTTTCGCTTGTGTTCTTTATTTCATTTCAGAGGGCGAGAAATGGCGCTTGAACCTAGGCTTAAATGTACACTGAAGAACATAAGTATTCCTCATGTTTTCATAATAAGCATATGAATACTTATATCCATTAGTGTATAAGCCAGGGCACTAGACTAAAAACTGTGTCCCATCCCATGATTTGGAGGACCCAACGAGTGTTCATTAATCCTTTTAGCGAAGTTACTCCCAACGATTCATTATATATCACTTAACAATATGAACGGAACGGTTGGTACGAGATGTCCCCGTTTTATGGTTTGAATGTGAAATCAAGTTGAAAATTGATTTTCACAGTTATATTAAACAACGCTGCACAGCACAGTGTTTTATTTCGTCATTTTCACGATCGAAATACAAAAACTCGAATAGTGTTGATTTTGGATATAGGGTTTGTTCACAGAAGTTTCAAGATATTTAGGAGCGCATCTTTCGATAAAAACAGTTTGATGATTAATCCCCCTAAAAGTTAGTTGAGAAAGTTGTTTTTCCACCAGAATGAGATAGACACGTAGTGTCTTCCGCAAAGTTGTAGCAAGTGTTAATACGAGCAACTTTGCTGAACATCCCGAGTTTCTATCTCTTATATATAACAGACTTAAGACGTTTTATGTAAAAACCCCATGAAGGTCTAATTTTTCATTCTAACTCTTTTCAATGATTTTTCCCATTTTCCGTCTCTTCTTCAAAGTTGTTAAACAAGGAAAATTACATGTTTTTGCTGAACATTGTAACATTCCATCTCACGTACAGCAAAAGTTATCTTTAAATTATACATATTCTTAGAGGTATTTCCACTTGTGATTACTTCCTTAATTGCAAAAAGTCGCAAATTTCTTCACGATATGCTGAAAATCGCTTATTTCATTTTTCTACTGACATTGAAAACTTTTGTCGACAAGAGTCTTCTCGAATGCTGTGATAAAAACTTGTAAACCTATGAAAAATCATAATTTTTGAATAACTTTTGTTTTATAAGAGATGGAAAGTTACAATGTTCAGCAAAAACATGTAATTTTGCTGGTTTGACAACTTTGTAGAAGAGATGGAAAATGTAAAAAATCATTAGAGTTAGTTTAAGTTAAGAGAATGATTTTAAGAAGATTTCCACATAAACCATGTTAAGTTTGTTATATCAAAAATATATATCAAAAATTATAGATATTCACTTCCTATCGTTTCGGTGAGTATTATTGCAATTTATACCCTCATATTCATCCCTTTAAATTATCGTAGAACTCTTGATACTTACGGATATATATATTTTTTTTTATTTTGGGCACACTATGCCATCGTCGGTGGTAATACTGTATACCCAATTCAGCTCCGAAAGTTACCAGAGCTTTCAAAACATATTTCATCTTATTCTCAGGCGCATTCTCGTTTATTATTTCGCACATTACCAATACCGTCGTGCAGGGCTTCTTTTGACAAATCAGGAGCTATTTTGAACATTTTAGAACAAGAATTATAACAAAAATTACTATAAAATTGTCATTATCACCAATCGGGTGTCTTGTTGATAGTTGGATGGCAACTTTCTGTTTCAAATTTGGTATTTTTTCCGTTTAATTTATTCAAAAAATTAAAAATCCAAAGTAGCCTCCGGAGTAAAAAGAAGCCACGCACGAAGGTATACAAGAATTATTTATCCTTGTTTGATAAGCTATGCGTAGATTGGAAGTTTTTTTTCACCCCAGCAGAAGGTAAAGTCTAAAGAAGGTCTAAATGGAAAATTATTTTACATGCTACTCCAAGGAAATTTAATTCACCTTTTTGCCTTTCTCGTATACTAAGTATACGGTAAAGGCTATATGATCGCTCCAAAAACAAACTTTTTATAGAAGGCCCGGAGACCCATAGTGTTATATACCAATCGACTCAGTTCGACGAATTGAGGTGATGTCTGTGTGTGTGTATGTGTGTGTGCGCAAAACTACTCAAAAAATGTCACTCATTTTTCGGGCACTTATCCTCAACCGATTTGCTTGCAACAAGTTGCATTCGACGCAGAATCCTGTCCCATTGTTTCCTATTTGAAATTGGCCAGATCGGACTATGGGATCGAAAGTTATGGCCAAAATACAAATTCATACGAAAAAATCGCGTAAAAATGTCACTCATTTTTCGGGCACTTATCCTCAACCGATTTGCTTGCAACAAGTTGCATTCGACGCAGAATCCTGTCCCATTGTTTCCTATTTGAAATTGGCCAGATCGGACTATGGGATCGAGAGTTATGGCCAAAATACAAATTCATTTGAAAAAATCGCGTAAGAAATGTCACTCATTTTTCGGGCACTTATACTCAACCGATTTGCTCGCAACAAGTTGCATTCGACGCAGAATCCTGTCCCATTGTTTCCTATTTGAAATTGGCCAGATCGGACTATGGGATCGAAAGTTAAGGCCAAAATACAAATTCATACGAAAAAATCGCGTAAAATATGTCACTCATTTTTCGGGCACTTATCCTTAACCGATTTGCTCGCAACAAGTTGCATTCGATGCAGAATCCTGTCACATTATTTCCTATTTGGAATTTGCCAGATCTAACAATGGCATCGAAAGTTATGGCCAAAATACAAATTCATATGAAAAAATCGCGTAAAAAATGTCACTCATTTTTCGGGCACTTATCCTCAACCGATTTGCTCGCAACAAGTTGCATTCGACGCAGAATCCTGTTACATTGTTTCCTATTTGAAATACGCCTGATCGGACTATAGGATCGAAGGTTATGGCCAAAATACAAATTCATACGAAAAAATCGCGTAAAAAATGTCACTCATTTTTCGGGCACATATCCTTAATTGATTTGCTCACAACAAGTTGCATTCGACGTAGAATCCCATCCTGTCCCGTTGTTTCCTATTGTAAATTGGCCATATTGGACTATGGGATCGAAAATTATACCATTTTTGCTTTTCTCGTATACTAAGTATACGGTAAAGGCTATATGATCGCTCCAAAAACAAACTTTTTATAGAAGGCCCGGAGACCCATAGTGTTATATACCAATCGACTCAGTTCGACGAATTGAGGTGATGTCTGTGTGTGTGTGTGTGTGTGTGTGTGTGTGTGTGTGTGTGTGTGTGTGTGTGTGTGTGTGTGTGTGTGTGTGTGTGTGTGTGTGTGTGTGTGTGTGTGTGTGTGTGTGTGTGTGTGTGCAAAACTACTCAAAAAATGTCACTCATTTTTCGGCACTTATCCTCAACCGATTTGCTCGCAACAAGTTGCATTCGACGCAGAATCCTGTCCCATTGTTTCCTATCTGAAATTGGCCAGATCGCACTATGGGATCGAAAGTTATGGCCAAAATACAAATTTATACAAAAAAATCGCGTAAAAAATGTCACTCATTTTTCGGGCACTTATCCTCACCCGATTTGCTCGCAACAAGTTGCATTCGACGCAGAATTCTGTCATATTATTTCCTATTTGAAATTGGCCAGATCGGACTTTGGGATCGAAAGTTATGGCCAAAATACAAATTCATACGAAAAAATGGCGTAGAAAATATCACTCATTTTTCGGCCACTTATCCTCAACCGATTAATAAGTTGCATTCGACGCAGAATCCTATCCCATTGTTTCCTATTTGAAATTGGCCAGATCGGACTATGAGATCGAAAGTTATGGCCAAAATACAAATTCATACGAAAAAATCGCGAAAAAAATGTCACTCATTTTTCGGGCACTTATCCTTAACCGATTTGCTCACAACAAGTTGCGATCGACGTAGAATCCTGTCCCGTTGTTTTCTATTGAAAATTGGCCATATCGGACTTACTACTTGATACTTGATGGGCTACAGCTCTTCGATGAACCTACTCCGAATGGAGTATCCTTCTCCACTGGACTCGATCCTGGGCCAATCGCTTCCAGTTGCCCTGAACATTGAGCGCCCTCAGGTCCTCTTCAACTGCAAAAAGCCATCGTGTACGCGGCCTTCCACGAAGCCTGCGGCCTCTTCCGGGTTCTCTACTAAATATTATCTTCGCTTGTCGTTCTTCCGGCATACGAACAACGTGACCAGCCCACCGTAGTCTGCCGTGTTGCATAAGCTTAATAATATCCAGCCCTTTATACACCTGGTACAATTCGTGATTCATGCGACGCCGCCAGATACCGTTCTCCTGTTTACCGCCGAGTATTGTCCGCAGCACCTTACGCTCAAACACTCCAAGAGCTCTCCGATCAGCCTCCTTTAACGTCCATGTTTCATGGCCGTATAAAGCCACCGGAAGAATCAGAGTAGTATACAGCGCGAGTTTTGTTTTCGTTTGCAGACTACGGGACTTAAGCTGGTTACGAAGTCCGTAATAAGCCCTATTTGCAGCTGCAATACGCCTTTTCACCTCGCGGGTAACATCATTATCGCACGTCACTAATGTTCCAAGATATACAAATTCTTCTACCACTTCAAATTTTTCACCATCCAGCACTATTTCGCTACCACCACCACTAATGAACCCACGTTGATTGCCAGCGACCATGTACTTCGTTTTGCTGGTATTGATCGTGAGTCCAATCCTCGCTGTCTCCCTCTTAAAAGGCGCAAAAGCCTCTTCCACGGCGCGGCGATCAATTCCGATAATATCGATATCGTCCGCAAATCCCAGGAGCATATGCGATTTTGTGATAATGGTACCGCTTCTTTGCACACCAGCTCTCCTAATCGCTCCCTCGAGCGCTATATTGAACAGTAGGTTCGAGAGTGCATCACCCTGCTTTAATCCATCTAAGGTAACAAATGACGTCGATATTTCATCCGCAACCCTTACACTTGCTTTCGATCCGTCCAACGTTATACGAATCAGCCGTATCAGTTTCGCCGGAAAACCATGTTCAAGCATAATTTGCCATAATTCATTCCGTTTCACTGAATCGTACGCCGCCTTGAAATCAATAAACAGATGATGTGTCTGCAAGTTGTACTCCCGGAATTTATCAAGGATTTGTCTCAGGGTAAACATTTGATCCGTCGTTGATCGGCCCTCACGAAAACCTGCTTGGTATTCGCCGACGAAGGACTCTTCAAGCGGTCTCAATCTGTTGAACAGAATACGGGACATAATTTTGTACGCCGAATTAAGGAGGGTTATTCCTCGGTAATTGGCGCACTCCAGTCTGTGCCCTTTCTTAAACAGAGGGCAAATGAGGCCGTCCAACCAGCTAGCAGGCATTTCCTCGTCTTCCCATATTTTCGACATAATATGGTGCAGAACTTCATAAAGCTGCTCACTGCCATGTTTGAGAAGTTCAGCCGGGAGCTGATCCTTCCCGCAGCCTTATTGTTTTTCAGCTCTTTGACAGCTTTTTAACCTCATCTAGTGTAGGTGACTCCACAGCTTGTCCATCGTCGCTAATATTTATTCTGTTCACCGATGCACCGTCACTTCCTCCATTCAACAAAGTCTCGAAGTGTTGCTTCCACCTGGCAGCCACTTCAGTTTTATCTGTCAGCAAATTCCCTTGTTGGTCGTTGCACATGACGGGAGATCGGCCAGATCGGACTATGGGATCGAAAAATATACCATTTTTTTTGGATAAATCGCTAAAAAAATGTCACTCATTTTTCAGGCACTTTTCCTCAACCGATTTGCTCGCATTAAATTGCATTTGACGCAGAATGTCTCATTGTTTCTTATTGAAAATTGGCCAGATTTGACTATGGGCTTATAAGTTATGGTAAAATTACTATTTATTGTGAAAAAAAGTTCAAAAAAGTCTAGCTCACTTTTTTAGCATTTAGACTTCCCCAAGCAACGCAAGTTCAACAAATCTGGTTGCAGTAACCATATTGTGACTGAATCCGGTCATATATAAGTTACTGTGATAGATGTGCAATATGTGTGCTTCTCATATCGCTCGCAACAGATTGCATTCTACGCAGAATCTTGTCCCATTGTTTCCTATAGAAACTTGGCCGGATCGTACAATTGGGTCAAAAGTTATGGCGAAAATACTAATTCTAAAACTACAAAATGAAATGCCATTTTTCTTATGCTCATCCGATTTGTTTGCAACAAATTGCGTTTGGCGAGAATTTTTTTTATGCATATAAACAAATATGAAAAATGAGACCAATCCACATATTAGTGTTATTTTAGATTTTTCCAAACCTTTTGAACGAACGAGAAAGGCACCATCACCGCTAGGTGGATTAATCTGGGTTTTTTCTTCAAATCAAGTGCGCCTTCTTCTAAAGTTAGAGTATGAAGTGTCATGAGGAACTTGATTTTACAGGATAAATAACGAAAATATTAAAAACTTTTTATGCTACGTGAAATAATATTTCTTCTTATTGTAACGTACTTTTATGCTTGGTCCAGCCCAGGGTGTTTTGTTTAATGATTAGATTATGAATGTCATGAATGTGGTAGTGGGAAGGCAGTTAATATAAGGATAGACAGTGTGAATTGTAGTGTGGACGAGGGTAGGACTGTGTGAATGTAATGTAAATTTGAAATGAACAGTAGTGAAGCTGGTGCAATTTGCTCCAACCCACCTGATGGTCCATCGTGTGACCCACACTTCAGTCGACAGGTTGAATAGTCTCGAGTAAGTCACACTATAAATCACTTATGTATCATTGCAGTTTGTTGCGTGTCGCCAGTAAGTGACGGGCCCTGATGGGGATCCGGACCCTCGGATCGAGGCGTTGGCGATGATTTGAAATTATCATATACTTCTTCATACTAATTGCATCTTTCTATATAATCCGATGCTTCCTATGATACAGTGAATGTGTTTCATATATTTATATATTTTATATTACATCCGCTCATTACTTTTATCAAATACGAGGAATTTAAAAAAAAAATCCATTTTAATATTTATTTTTTATTATCCCCCCTTTACATTATGGAGACCAGTAGGACATAATTTTTATTGAACATATGTAACGGCCTAAATTGTATTTTATTATTTTTATATTTGTTAAATTCAATGTTTAACTTCTATTTTTATGATGTTTTCATGAATGGATAATATTCTAATTATGTGCTATTCTTAATATTATATTATACTTTTCCGTACATCCATCATACATGTAACTGAAACTGACTTTTATGGAACGGAGTAATGAACTCAATGAACTGTTTACATTACAATTTTCAGGATTTTCGGCTTTCAGTCACATGAAAATGTTGATTATTTCAAATCATTGCCAACGTTTCGATCCGAGGGTTTGGATCTTCATCAGGGCCTGTCATTTGTTGGCGATACGTGGTAGATTGCAGTGATGCATGGGTGATTTGTTGTGTGACTTACTCGAGATTGTTCAGCCTGTCGATTGAGGTGTGGGTCACACGATGGACTGTCGGGTGGGTTGGAGTAGGTTGCACTAGCTTCACTATTGTTCATTTTAAATTTACATTACATTTACGCGGTTTTATTCTCGTTTACATTATAGTTTATACTGTCTATTTTTATATTAACTGTTTGCCAGATTCATGATGTTCATGATTTGATCATTAAACGGAACACCCTGGGCTGGACCAAGCATGAACTCATCACCTCCGGTTTGAATATGATAACCTTTACGAATTTCGGTGGCATGATACTAATCATATACTGTATATTAACTACATTTATCGCATTTCTTCTAATTAATGGTTTCATGCTATTGAAATCAAGATTCCGAACACAGTTCAACCCAATTCGTTTTGGCAATATTCAATTTTGCCTACATTCGATTTTGCCCACAATTGTTACGTTTATAAATTCTTAGATTATTACGAAATTAAAAAAAAAATGTGTTCGAAAAAAGAGTATAGTTTATAAAAAGGAAAAAAAGGGTGTAGTATAGTATAGAGTATATACATATTGATTTTAATTTCAATTTTAATCATTCAAATTTATTCAAATGCTCATGCTATTATGTATGATACTGCCATCCGTCTTTTTATTTCATCTTTTCAGAAATCAAGAAGTCTATTTTTCGATCTTTGAACCAGAATGAAATATACTCTGACGATAGCATAAATCTAAAACTAGCTAGTGTTGAAGAAAGATCCTCCATCATCCAGGACATACGAATGGAAACTTGGTGAGAGAATTCCATTATATATATTTACCAAATTATATTGAAACTATATGATTATACACCATAAACCAGAAAAAAAACAAAACAACCATCAGGGCACCCGATTGAAGCGATTTGGATAGGAAGAGTGGAATCGCCAACTTCCTATTGTTAACATCTCGTGGATAAAGGGCGGGCTCTTCTCCCCATCTATTGGGTCAATCTGGGAAACGAGGGCTAGATTATAATATTGTATGTACGAACTTTCTTCTGGAAGGAGATTCTCTATTCCTCCCGTGGATTCGCATAAGTGTCTCTGCTTATGGAACCACCTCACCCATGTTTGGCCCTTCATACAGGAGTTTGATGAAATACAAACAATAGTATAATCATGATCAAATCGTTTGTCAGATATGGCCAGTGCTATCGGCAGGTGCCTTGCTACAATAGATGGTAGTATCATCATCATCATCTTCCCCTACACTGCCCACACGAAGGGAGACCCGACGACAAGAAAAAAGCGTTCTATGCACAGCTGGAGCAGACATACGATGGATGCCCACTGCGGTGCGTCAAAATCGTAATCGGCGATATGAACGCATACGTAGGCAGGGAGGAAATGTATGGACCGGTCATCGGACCGGATAGTCTGCACACCGTATCGAACAACAACGGCCAACGATTCATGAACTTTGCAGCCTCCCGCGGAATGGTAGTCCGAAGCACCTTCTTTCCCCGCAAAAATATCCACAAGGCCACATGGAGATCACCTAACCAAGAAACGGAAAACCAAATCGACCACATTCTAATCGACGGTAAGTTCTTCTCCGACATCACGAACGTCCGCACTTACCGCAGTGCGAATATTTAATCAAACCACTACGTCGTTGCAGTATGCTTGCACTCAAAACTCTCGACAGTGTACAACACGCGTCGAAGCGGACGCCGCGGCTTAACATTGGGCGGCTGCAAGACGGTAGACTAGCCCGCAGCGCGCAGCAGCTGGAAGTGTCACCCCAACGGAAGAGCAACTAGGCGCAGCGACTCTTGAAGATGACTGGAGAGATATTCGATCCGCCATTATAAGCACCGCAACCTCTGCACTTGGCACGGTGCCCCCGGATCAGAGAAACGACTGGTATGACGGCGAATGTGAGCAGTTAGTGGAAGAGAAGAATGCAGCATGGGCGAGATTGCTGCAACACCGCACGAAGGCGAACGAGGCACGATATAAACGGACGCGGAACAGACAAAACTCGATTTTCCGGAAGGAAGGAATATCGAGACCGTGAAGAAACGGAGCAACTGTACCGCGCTAATAACACACGAAAGTTTTATGAGAAGTTGAACCGTTCACGTAAGGGCCACTTGCCACAGCCTGATATGTGTAAGGACATAAACGAAGAACACCTGAATGGCGATGTGGCAGACGAAGATGGCAGTATGGTGATGGACCTGGGAGAATGCGCGCAGGACATAATTTCACAGGCTCCGGATCTCCAGAATATCCAGGAGGAGATTGGCCGGCTGAAGAACTTAAACACGGTGAGGCACTGACTAGAGCGCTGCATTGGGTCATTACCAAGATTTGAGAGAAGGAAGTTTTGGCGCAGGAGAGGATGGAAGGTGTCGTGGGTCCCATCTACAAAAAGGACGATAAGCTGGATTGTAGCAACTACCGCGCAATCACATTGCTGAACTACAAGGTGCTCTCCCAAATTTCATGCCGTCGACTAGCACCAATTGCAAGGGATTTCGTGGGGCAGTACCAGGCGGGATTTATGGGCAAACGCTCCACCACGGACCAGGTGTCCGCCATTCCCCAAGTACTGCAAAAATGCCGCGAATACAACGTGCCCACACATCATCTATTCATCGACTTCAAAGCCGCGTATAATACAATCGATCGGGACCAGCTATGGCAGCTAATGCACGAACACGGATTTCCGGATAAACTGACACGGTTGATCAAAGCGACGATTGATCGGGTGATGTGCGTAGTTCGAGTTTCAGGGGCATTCTCGAGTCGAAATGCGCAGAGGGTTACGGCAAGGTGATGGACTTTCGTATCTGTTATTCAACATCGCTTTGAAGGGAGTAATACGAAGGGCAGGGATTGACACGAGAGGTACAATTTTCAATAAGTCCGTCCAGCTATTTGGCTTCGCCGACGACATAGATATCATGGCACGTAACTTTGAGAAGATGGTGGAAGCCTACATCAGACTGAAGAGGGAAGCTAAGCTAAGCGGATCGGACTAGTCATCAACACGTCGAAGACGAAGTACATGATAGGAAGAGGTTCAAGAAAAGACAATGTCAGCCATCCACCGCGAGCTGGCATCGGTGGTGATGAAATCGAGGTGAATTTGTGTACTTGGGCTCACTGCTGACTGACGAAAATGATACCAGCAGAGAAATTCGGAGACGTATAGTGGCTTGAAATCGTACGTACTTTGGACTCCGCAAGACGCTCCGATCGAATAGAGTTCGCCGCCGTACCAAACTGACAATCTACAAAACGCTCATTAGACCGGTAGCCTCTACGGACACGAGACCTGGACGATGCTCGTGGAGGACCAACGTGCACTTGGAGTTTTCGAAAGGACCCTCCGTAGACTGCGTGGTTGGTGACGTGTAGCCATGGACCGAGCCGAATGGAGAAGGAGAAGACTCTTCTATACCGCACAGGCCACTTCGGCCTTAGTCTGAATAAATAAATATTAAAGATATGCTGCAAATATTAATGCTGATAAGAAAATGCTCGCAAACACACCCGACATTTCCAGGATAATTTTCAATACTGGCTGTGCATGTGCTAAGACAAGACAAGACAAACCATCAGTGACATAAGTAATCAAATCAATTATCTTATAATATTCGAGGATAATGGCACTACATTCCTCAATGCACGAAACTGTTTTACGTAGTTTAAGTCGGGCGGTCGTTTCTTGTACACTACCCTTCAGATTTTTTATGTCCTGAAATTAAAACTCCTCGCTATACGAATCGAGACGCATTACAAACTGCTCAAATGCATAGACTGAAGCGTGAGAAAAGGATATTCGACTTTTGGATCTTGAAAGTTCCGATCTAAACCTTCAATATTTTTACGAAGCTCTTGTATCTGTACACGAAAAGTGCGACATCAATGCGTTCTTCTTGTTATTAAAATCCATAATTCTCTTTCAAGCTCGTATGTAAATCGATGGAAAGTACCCAGAACATCCGATTACTTCATTTCCCGCACCAGAGACTACATGATAGAGAAATTGATACCAACGATCCAACACCGCAGAGAGGCCGTCCCCATATCTCGCATTATGCAAATTACGGCATTCCATTTGCGCCGAAAACTCAAATCCTCACCGTGTGCCATACAGTAGCGGTTGCTCCTGCAGGTATCACATTAAAATCACCCTCGCACCGCTCTAGGTACTGGCAATGAATTTTAATTCAACCATCAATTACACTTCTCTCAACGCAATTTCTACATTCGCTGTGCTCTAATCCCCCGAAGGCATTTCGTCCGACCCGTTCGATGGGACTAACATCGACATCCTCCCTCCCTCGCATTTATTTCCACGTCCACCAGCTAAACAACCAAACATCAACTAGCTCGACAGCAACAGCAAACACTTTGCCGATCTACTCATATGATTATGATGTGCAGAACACGGCTTAGATTTCTCCTTGTCTATGAGGACGTTGCGTTGTCGTCAGCGTCGTTGTGTTGAAAGTAGAAAGGGTGCAACACGGGAATGCTATAAGGCTTCGACGGGTGACAAGACTGGCACTGCCTTCATAGTCAACGGGAGGGCAATGATGGAAAGAAACGCGTGGGCGGGAAATAGCTTGAAAAGAATTATGCAAACAACCGCTCTGAAGCACCATTTGCATACTTCATTATGGGTGAGCGAAGGCCCTAAATTGAGCTCATTGCCCATTTCGACAATCCCTCTGCTGTAGATGTCCTCCGCCGTACTTGAGATTACATCACTGCTATCCCTGCTATCGATGTAAACGGCGTTGCCCAGACGGGGTGGGACATTTTTTCAACTACTCACAGGGAATAGTAAATGAGAAATTAAGATGTTTATCTCCGGTGCTTAAAATTAACTCTTTTTCCTGCAATGGCTCCTGTATGCGGCAGAAGCGGGGGGAAAGCGTAGTCTAATGTTTGCCCACTATTAATACAGAGAAGGTACGGAGCGACGATACCGATCTTCCTGCTTCCTCCTATGACGGTGTACCGAAAGAGGCCACAGAACGGAACAGAAGAACAAGACACACAGCGTTTGGTCCACCCCAACATCAGCATGTGGTTCACACTTTGAGGAGGGTTTCAAATGGTGCATTAAGAGTGAAATTACGCTTTGGTAATTTTCAAGTGGGCTTAGACAAAAGTGTGTTTATTTTTCAATTTGTAAATGGAAGGATTAGGATAACAGCTGACTAGGAGTAGAGAGGGGTTGTATCAGATGGGTTTATCTGGTGGCCGTTTCGAATTTGGGATCGAAGTTTTAGCTAATGTGATATATAATTTTTGCTGTTACAATGTCAATTCGAACAGTTGACTAAGGTAAATAATCCAATAGTGGAGGAACTAAGCACGTTCTAACACTATTCATTTTCCCAGAATTATTCCAATACTTATTTCGCATTGAGCTTTGAATTCCATTTTGATATAAATTATTTAAATACACATCCATGGAATTTGAAATTTATGTCGATGCATTATATGCGACTCATGATTCATCGTGGTACTTTTTATTTTACTTCTCCTTAATTCATGCGCCATTGATTAGAGAAAAATACAGACTATTTCAACTATACCTAATTTAGAAATTCATCGGCTACATAATAGCATTATGGCGAGTTTTCTACAGACGACTGAATCGATGCAAAATGTATGTTTGCGCTACATAATTTAAAATTGTTAGTACGTAATACAAATAGTTCACTGTATGATTTCAACAGGTGCCATGACACTTTTGCTGTTTCTTCTGTATTGTTTGTTAGTATTAAGTTGGTCAAGATTGAGTCCAGGCAGTGGTTTTGGACATAACCACCGGGGGGGTGGGGGTGTGCCAGAAACACAATTTTTAGAATATATTTTTTTTTTTTAATTTTTCTGGCCCAGACCAATTTTCTGGCAACGCCAATGAGTCCAGGTGCACAATTTATAATTTTTTCCACCGTAAACCTGACGGATATCGAGTAATGTCTATTGCCAAGATCCGACAAGATGTTGAAATTAAGTTCAAAACACTGATTTGGGCTGCATTATAACTAACAAAACAAATGTCAAAAAATTGACATGTTATTTGCAAGTTCATGAAATCATCCTGACGACATGTTTTGTCGTGAGAGTGTAAAACAAAACATCTTAAAAAACCAAATAAATGTCAAAAATTGACATCTTTTTTCCAAGTTCGTTTATTTGGAAGGCTTACACTTTTCGGAGCCAAAAAAATTGACATGTTATCAGCAAGTCGTGAGAATGTAATACAAAATCGAGCAGATACGCAGCGAGCATTCCAGTTTGAGACAGCAGCGCGTATGGACGTGCTTTTGGCTCGCGCATTTTTTTTTTTTTCAGTCTTTTTCTCGTTCGTTCGCTGTGTTTACGTTTTCGCTTCGTCGAGTTGGCTTTATTTTCTCCCAGACCCGTCACGGGAGACACGGTGGCCGATTCGGAAGCGGAAAAAGTGCCGAAGCGCACGACGAGGGTTCAGAACACGCTTCGACCAGATCTTCACCCTGGGCATTAGACTGGCACAGCCTTGTATGACATGTGCAGTCCATACTAACGCCTATGCGCTCACTCTTCTGCCATGTCTCTAACTAACCAATCACAAGTTAGTCAGGATTGTCGATTGCTGGTCGGCGCGCCAGATTCTCTGCAAGCTGCAGGCAATCTGAGTGGTTACAGTCGAAACTCCACAGAAAGATATCCTGAAAGAAACTCCTCCACATCCTCTGGATAAGGGTATCCGGGGTTATGTCCCGACCGCAAACGTCTAGCATAGCTTTTCTTTCGACGTCGAAACGAGGACATACGAACAGTATGTGCTCTGCAGTTTCATCAACACCTGGGCAGTCAGGGCCTACGGGGCTCTCTGCATGTCCAAACCTGTGGAGATACTGCCGGAAGCAGCCATGGCCTGATAGGAATTGTGTCAGATGGAAGTGAACTTCCCCATGGGGTCTCTCCACCCAGCTCGATATGTTAGGTACCAGCCGGTGGGTCCACCTACCTTTAGAAGAGTTATCCCACTCGCGCTGGCATCTGGCAACCGAAGTCACCCTACGTCTACTGGCACACACATTGGAACTGTTGGACATCATTCTCGAGAATTCCGCAACAGCAGTCAAAGCCCTCTTGCACGCATAGTCGACATGGCTTGCGAAGGTCAGCTTCCCTAGCAGCACCCATGTTCATCATAGGTTACAGCAACTCATATGGCCAGATTCAGCCACAATCAAGTTGCTGTAACCATTTATGACTGACTTGTGCTGCTCGGGTTGTCGTCTATTACGACCCCAAGGAGCTTCAAACTCCACTTTGATGCGATCGCGACTTCACCCACATGAATCACTGCATGTTGAACCGACTTGCGGTTGTTGACGATAACCACCTCCGTCTTATGTTGAGCGAGCTCCAGGCCTCTAGCGCTCATCCAAACCGCCACCGTGCTGATCGCGTGTGCTGTGGTCAGTTCTACCTCGGGAATTGACTCCCTGTAAACTTCCAAGGTTACGTCATCTTTAGCTTCAGAACCCCGTCGTACATAAGGTTTCATAATATCGGGGCCAGTATTGAACCTTGCGGATCTCCTGCGGTGATAGGAATGCTTCTCTGACAGGTATCGGTCTTGTATAATAGTACACGGATCTGGAAATAGCTTTCCAAAATCCGGTGCAGGCCCATCGACAGGCTAAGCCGGTGTAACGAGAGCGCGATGGCATCCCAGCTTGCGCTGTTGAATGAGTTCTTCACATCAAGTGTCACTAACGCACATTATCGAATACCTCGCCTTTTCTGTTGGATCGCTATCTCGGCGGTATTTACCACCGAGTTAATAGCGTCCAACGTGGACTTACCCCGTGAAAACCGAACTGATTGCTTGACAGGCCGTTCGTACCTTCTGAGAACGGGGTCAACCTGTTGAGGATGATCCTCTCTAGCAACTTGCCCGTCGTGTCTATAAGACATTGGTCTATGCGCCGATGGGCCGCCCGGCGGCTTCCAGGCCTTCGGCAACAATATTTTTTTTTTTTTTTTTTTAATTCTTTATTTAGGTGTTTTTTTAATTCTAGATTAAGTTCAACACCGGTTCGGCAACAATACCAGTTTCTGTCTTTTCCATCTTTCGGGGAATCTACACTCATATAGGCATTTTTGCATAGCTAGCCTGAACATGTTCGGGTTGGCTATGATTGCTGCCTTGAGAGCAATGTTCGGAACTCCATCAGGCCCTGGAGCTTTGTTCGTTACCAGGGATGTGGCCACCGTGAGTAACTCTTCGTTCGTCACCGGAGTCACCATTTCGGACGCACCCATACTGCCTTGCGGTGCAGGAAGCCACAGACTTGTGGCTCGGGACGGGAAGAGTACCTCGATAATCCTCGCCAACCTATCCGGGGGGGAAAAAGCTCCCTTTGGTCTTGGCCATGACTATCCTGTAGGCGTCACCCCACGGATTCGCGTTGGCTCCTTCGCATAGGTTGTCGAAACACGCTCTCTTACTGTTCTTGATGGCCTTGTTGAAGGCAAGTTTCGCAGTTCAAAATACTTCACGGAGGTCCGCTCTTTCATCCTCGTCTAGCCTTGAAGCAGGCTGATCGAAGGGCCGCAATCTCGGGACTCCACCAGTATACCGGGCGTCTATCATTTCTCGGCAGGGCAGGGCAGAGACAGCTACCAACGCATCCCCGCTTAGACCTTCAGTGTTGGCTTCCAGTCCCAGGGCCGCGGTGAAAACTTCACTGTCAAATTGATTGGTTCTCCAACCACGGATCTGGCAGGGATCCCCGGATCTCGGATGTTGCACGCCATAGTTTATCTTAAAGCGAATTGCTAGATGATCACTATGGATGTAACCCTCGTCCACCCTCCAATCCAAGTCTGGTGCCAGACCAGGACTGATAAACGTTACGTCAATCCATGACTCGACCCCGTTCGTTCTGAACGTGCTAGCGGAACCATCATTGACTAGCACTACGTCGAGCTTCGCTAACGCCTCTAGTAACGCTTGACCCTTTCGATTGGTGCAGCGGCTGTCCCACTCCACTGCCCAAGCGTTAAAATCTCCTGCTATTACGACCGGCTTACGACCCACTAGGTCAGACGATAGCCTATCGATCATCTGGTTGAACATTTCTAATGGCCACCTTGGTGGGGCATAGCAGCCATTGATCTTGGCCCTCAGCAGTAGAGTGTACTACCTCTTGGATCGGGTACCGTCCCGTCGTGCGAATAGCCGCCATCCTAGAGCCGTCCGCCACCCAATTGCTGTTACCGACAGGAACGTTGTACGGGTTGGACAGGAGGGCAACATCGGTCATCAACTCCGACTGGAGCAGCTGCTGGGCAGTTGCACAGTGTTTCAGATTCAGCTGTGTTACTCGCAAGGCTTATTCATATTTTTCTCTTCGATGGGACACGAAGATCCACCCATAACGTGGTTACAGGCATCCTTTTTGCTGGCGCAGGTGAAGCACTTTGGTGCCAAATTGCATTCCTGCGCCTTGTGCCCTTCCTCACCACAACGACAACACAGGTTGCTATGATCTGGGCCCTTTCAGTTATAGGACTTGTGTCCCAACTCTAAGCACCGATACCACCTCTCCACTGAGGCGGCTGGAGTTTGCTCACTGGGCATACTGACCAGCCGATCTTCAACTGTGCTAGTTGCAGCATCCGTCACTCCGTTCTCCACCTTCCTGGGAGGAGACTTCACCAAACCCCCCTTGTCAAAGGGGTCCACCACCTCCATGCTTATCGCATCGTCAAAAGAATTATTTGGTTTTGCTTCACTCATTGTAAATGGGTCCTTCTTGTGGCTGTCGTTGAATCCTACTGGAGTAGTCACCTTTAATGGTCCCATGGTTATCTTTAAATACCTTACGGCTTACAGGGAGGCCATGCCAGGGTTGACATATACGTGTTCAGAGCCAGATCAGCGCAAATCAGGAATGGGCATCTGTGCCTACTCCCACCCAGCAGGCAAAGCATGGTGGCAGGATTGGACAGCGTGCTACAAAGCCCCTGCACGTGCTACAAAGAATTCTTGAAATATTTCCGAAGGAAGCCCTGGAGGAAGTTTTAAGGAATACCTGAAGAAAATTCTTGGAGTATTGATGAATTTCTGGTTTTATCTCCGTAGTGATTTCTGGAAGATTTTTTGAACAAATCCCTGGAGAAATTCTTTAGGAAATTCAAGAATGTCGGTAATTCCTTTAGGAATTCCTTTGAAAATTGTTCTATGAATTCGTCCTAGAATTTTGAAAAGAAATTGCGGAGGAAATTTCGAAATAATTACTTGATGAATTTCCGATGGAAGTAATCCACCATCCTGGCTTGAGTCTTGCCCTGACTACGGCAAAAAACGGAGGTGGTGGACCCGTAAGCAGAGACACTTACGCGGAGCCGACGGAGTATTTTCAGTCGCGAAGCCCATGGAATCTTTTCAACAGTGTAATCCATCAGACTAATAAATCCTTTTTGAGCTTTCCGAGGGATGGCTTCTTTGAGGAAAAGCGCGTCAAATCCATTTCATCTGTGGGGAAGTGTACCCATCTACATGGGAAATCCTGATGGAAATGTTAGAATTAATCTTAGAAGAATTTATGATAAAATTTCCAGGAGAATTCCTTAAGAAATGTCTTAAGGTCGTAAGAAGTTCCGACGCAATTCCTACGGAAAATTCCAAAGCAAAACCTGGGGTGGCATTGCGCATCATGACTCGTAACGAGCAAATCATGCAAACTGTCATACGAAAGAGCTGTCGAAAGGAGATGCGCAATGAGGCCCCTGGTTCCATTTGTGGAGGTTTTTTTGGGATCTAATTACTGACGGATTTGTTGAAGGTATACTAGAATGAGTTTCTTGATGACTTACCGAAAAAAAAATCTTTTATGTATTACCTAGGGAATTATTTAAGGTGTTTACAAAAAAATGGAATTTTTTATGAAAGAACTCCTGTAGTAAATTTCCAAGGAATTCTTGAGAATATCCGAATATCCGCAATCTCGATATTTTAGGAGTTCTTCTTGACGTTTGTCGTTATGTGTCGTTTTTTTATTGCAATCATGCGTGCCCACTACTGAAAACCATCACAAACATGGAAATCAAAACATTTTGCGCTCCAATTCTTTGTTCTTGATTGTTATTGATATAGATAGATAGATATTATGAATCCGAGGAGCAGTAACCCTATTGAGTTTTAATTTAATTCTGCATTTTGTGCAGATATTCAGTTTAGTAAATATTTAACGGCGAACTCTTCCCAAATTAACGACTTGTTTTCAATGGATATGTAAACAACATGTTATAATGAAAGCACCAAACTTATAACGCTCTTCAATAAAACTTCTTAGTTTTGACCAGTACTAGTTAGTTTTATTCAAGACAAACTAAGCTTCGTCAAGATTGCGATAAATCTAGTTCAATTTATCATGCTCCTGCATAAACCTAACAGGTTTTGTATGAAATAAAGTGGATTTAATCGAATCTTATGATGGTTTTCGATAAAACTATTGAAATCATGGCGGATTATCGTCTGCGTCAAATTTCTTGTAGAAAGCCATTTCTATATGAACGCTGAAAACCTTGCTGAAAACTATTTGTTTTCATTTTACATGCATGAGTCATTTAATAGATTGGGGCATAAAACAAATATTGTTACATCTGCGAAATAAAAAGTAGAGCAAAATTTTTGTTTTGGTGTGTTCATTTTTTTAAATAAAAATAGTTTTTCAAAATAATACTATATCTGGCAATATAAATAAGGCGCATTCAATATTTGTTACATTTATTCGGAAAAGCATCGACAAAGTGGTTGTGGCATGTGGAATTACACGATCACAATGCAATTGAGTTTAATTTTTTCAATGGATCCATAATAGTTTTCATCATTATGAGATACTGTTCGATTCGGTTCAGACAAAATTCAATATAAACAAGTACACAGGATTTTATTTTTACACGATTTTTTTTCGCTCGTATTTTTGTTCGTGTGACTTCAATTTGCCACCAAAATCTTTGCAACATGTTTCAAAAAATCACATGGTAATTAATATGCGTTAAGCATTTAGGATGGGTGAAAAATTAAGAAAGTGTAAATCGTGTAAAAACTAAATCCAGTGTATAAACATCAGCGGATCTGGATAACGAAAACACATGCTGTCAAATTCCTTAGTAATCCTACCAGGGTTTTATGCTGATCTTTCATGCCATCATAAGCTCACTTTGATAAAACTAACAAGTTTTAAGCGAACCTTGAAAAATGGTCTCGAACACCTTCTCAAGATTGGGTCTCTTTCGTCTTATAGTGGTTTTATGGCTGGCTTGGAGCAAGCTTGTAGGACAATTGGCTTTAAAAGTGGTTTTAAGACACAGGTCTAGAAGAGTGCTTCAGGTGCATCATAAAATAATTTTGCTACTTGGGATAGCTATTAGGATTCTTCATGCCGATTCACGCCACCGCCGCCGGTGTAAGGATGGCTTACGCCGCCGCCGTTCACAATTACTTGGCTCTTACTTACACTTACGGCGCTCAGGTCTAGTAGGAAGGTGTTATTTTAAACATTTGATATACCTTCCATGATACTGTTTGAGAAGTTTATCACATTAGGTACTAAGTATGTAATGGTTGGTTTGCATTGAGAGGTTGGGAAAGATTCTAGACGGAATTTTAAATGCAACGATTAAAACTGGAATTCATTTCCTCTATTACCACATCATACATATGTAGGTACAAACGAACATCATCAAAATCTACATTTTACTCCACAATGTACAAACAAAAGAATGCTGTCGGGCTGCTGTCACAATCGTGATGATTTGCCATTCTCTAGTTGAAATATGGTTCACAATAAATCTTCACAACTGAGCGCTCCCGAAAAAATGCTTTCCGCTGCTCACCCACGATAATGTTTTGGCATAACCCATTGGATGCCCATGAACAGCAAACTGAACACTCGTCATACGCTTAGAATGGGCCTTTCATTTATATCGCATAAACATGAAGGACAGCCAACAAAGTTGACAACGACAACACCGGTTCAAAGCACCCGCACAGGCAGTCTACGTTTTCATCAGCGTATGCAGCTTGACACAGAGAAAGCTAGAAAGCAGATGCCTGCCAAGGGACAGCTCCAGTGCATGAACGCAACCCAACAACCTGTCAGATCAGACAGTATCTCACCCAACATGGAGCAAATGCACCGCGCCCGGTACAAAGGAGAGCACTAAACCGCGTGCTCGGGGATTTGAACCTTTTTCTGTGCATTTCCGGGAATTGTTTGCCTGGAAGCGATCACGACTGGCAACTCTGATGCAATCTAACTTTGCGTGTGGCACAGCCACGCCGACGAAGACGACGCAAAACCCCGTGCAATTAGTCTAAAGTACTGACAGATTCGCTTCGAGCTTTCTCCTATATAGCATCGGCGACTGACAGTTGTGCGAGAAATAGGGCTTCCCTCGCGCGTCGATGCGATTCTGCTGTGAGGTTTACCAAAATGAGCGTTCCTTTTTTTAATGCGATGCAATGTATCTTCCTTGGGGAGGTATTTAGAGCAGAAGACAGTCTGTTCTCCGAATCAGGCTCGCAAACGGATTTTCGCTAGTAATCAAGCTGAAGGAAGAATAATTACAACGCCAGACGATGGCGGAAGCTTCCGTCGGTCTGCGGGGACTTCCCAGCCAGACGAGCATTTCGCAGCTGCCTCCGAGGCATTTGGCGCAAATGTTACCCCCAATGTGGCAGATTTTAATGGTGTATCTGTTCAAACAGAGCTAGAACCAAGTACAAAAAGGGTTTGGCTGAACCCGTGTCCTATGCGAACTCATTTGTCAACGCGCTAAATTGAAACGACGGATTTGCTACATAATATGTTGTAATCAATCACTAGTGCTAGGAGCCAAAGGGGCTTAGGAAAAATATGTACGACAGCAGGAACAGGATGTTCTTAAATATGATCCACATCTTCATGTTATTCTCTGTGATGCGATATTTTATCGAGCCAAGGTATGAGAATGTATGCAAAAATGTTATATAAAATACATTTCAATGAATTCAAAATGAGATTTTTAAACAATTTATAACAATGCATAAATCATAATGAAGAATGTGAGTACACGATGTGCAACGGAATTTCTCCATCATCTCTCCACGTGCCCGACGCTATTCGGATTCGAGCTGCCCTTGCATTATTGCATCGCTTCTTGTTGTATTGCCGGAGCATCATCTCCAGCAGCCCACATATTCTGGATGTTGCAACAACATCAGAACACCAAAGCAACCAACGCATCGCGCTCCCATTCAATTCTGCTCAAATTTGGCTGGTAGCCCCTGGCGATCTGCTCGGTGCTGCACAGTGGAGAGGTTCAATGTTGGCATCCCGAGTGAAAGGATAGTTCAAAGTCAAACTGATGAGTATTTCAAAAAAGGAAGCGTAAATTTGGTAACTTTCTTTGGTTACTAGCTGTATGTGCCCGGCATTGCATGGAATTGCGAGTTTGATTCGCAGTTTTTTACAATCGGAAAATGATAAAACCATTTGATCAACTGGGTAATTGTGAATTGCTGTTGATACTTCATCCTTTGATTGAAAGAAGGCAGACGTCACTTTTGAAAAGTTTGACTGATATCAAAGAAGGGATCAAACCTATAATCGCCTTATTCCGCAAAATGTGCGCGATTGCGCAGGTTTTTGTGCTGGGCAGATAACTTTAAAGTGCTTGTTTTGCCCCAATTCTCCTAAAAATTGCTACATTTCAGCTATGCTATGAACTGACGCTGATATCTAAATATGTAAGCATCCTAGCAGCCTCTATCGCGTACGCACAGACGTCAGCAAAGTACGTGCTAGCAGAAAGTCACCGTTGCATCCGGCACGTGGAGACGTCAGCTATTTGGTTACCAACCAAAGGTTAGCCACAGATACACTGACCTTGCAGTAAACATCCGGCCATCGAGGTTGCATCTACCGGGACCCAATTGACGAACCAGGAATTCCAGCAGTTTCCAGTTAGGTGGCCATAGCCAGGTAACTAGGTAGCTTCAATCAGGGCAATCAGTTCAGTGCGGCATTCGATAGGGACAACACGTCCAAGTGTAGATAATTAAAATTTGTAAAACATCAAGTGTATAACGAATACGAATAAATAGTGAATATGAATCGAACTTAGAGTTATTTTTTTAAAACTTTATCACGTTCATGACAACGTAACTATCATTCTTTGTTCTGTTTGTATGTATGCTCCACCTTGTTCCTCTTGATTCAGATTGGATCAATTGGTCTACCAGGTAAACTACGCCTGAACACAGTCAGTTATACTCAAACCAGACATCAAAGATATTTAAGTACAAGTCCACTTCGCGTTTCTCCATACTATCAATTGGCGAACAGACTTTACTGAGGTCAGCGCTGGCTAGTGGCAGAAAGTCGAATTATTTTTACAAAATCGATCATAGTAACATTGGCGTTGGAATGATGCAAACGAAGTAAACAATCATATTATATTCAGTTCATACGTCAGAGCAACCTAATAATGCTCACAAATCGATCAAAGTTTTAGTTTTAGGAAGAATTTCAAGGAGATAATCAGTTCAGAATTATTGATTAGAAATGTAGGATAGCGCACAATGAACGTGTTTTTATTCGATGCTGTTCATTATAGTTTCACTTGTGGTACGGTACTACTGAAATGTTTTTATGTTTGAGAGATCATCATACCTCCACAGAAAAGTTGAATATTTGTCTAAGACACGTACGTTGAGGATCTCAACGAATATCAAAATAATTTATTACTGTAATTATAAAGTGAAATTCATATTTTGAAACAAAAAAGCAACCAAAAAGATCAGAAACTAAACAATTTCTCCGAAAACCCCGTAATATCAACAAAAGTTTAACGTATTCGTAATGTTACTGTTGAGAATGCTGTTGAAAATCTATAGTTTTGACGTGTTTGTCGAAATAATGATAATACGTCATAACATTTTCTTACACTCCAGATATTAAATGTGCGATTCATAATTTTTAAAAATACTGTGTTGGAAGCAGCACTAGAAAAGACAAAGAAAAAACATATGCGATTAAGGGGAAAGCTCATGTGAAGCAAAATACAACGTTGAAATATGATGAATTCAATGTATTATAATTTATTTCTAGCAACATTTAACAATATTAATTCTATATTCCTCTCTCTTAATTTCTCTTAAATACAATAAGTAATTATCCTACAATTTAACTAATATTAATTCAAGATTATACAAACGAAAAAAAAATTAATTGAAATGAAAATCAATAAACTCATTTATCTATATTTAGCTTGCGTCTTTTTGCTGATACTTTAGATTTCCTGTCAATTCGTTTTTTGCTATCTGCTTTCTGGATATTTGTGTTAAGTATTTGAAGTTTTGCTTTGGTTAACATGTTAATATACTTATTAGCGACCATTTCGGCACAAGACATACATAATATATCATTGATTAGAAGGGTATTAGATTTGGCTGTTCTATATGGCCAAAACAAAACATCGAGAAGCTTTTTCTTCACTGCGTAATTTGATTGTTTTAAAAAAGTTTCAAAATTGTTTTCAAAAATATAAACTATTTTTTTACAAAACTTGTATAACTTTAGACCTGGAGCGCTTAATCTCGACGAACTATCGTACTTTTTGTTATTGAGAAGAATTTTCAGCTCAGGCCCAATATGACCTACATCTGCGAAAGATCTGTCAAGGCATTGTATATGGTTTATTTTCGACGCTATCCATCCGGTTGTGTAGAAGATACTGTTCGCTTGATTTAGGCTTAAATTTTCATCATTGGGTTTTACTTTAGATTTACATCGCTTTTGTTGTTTCGTTGGATTTGAAATCACCTTGATTTTCGCCATATCTGGACAATTGACAAAATACTTGCACACGTCTGCTTCAACATTTCCCAACTTTTTTGGCGCAATAAGCTGATTTACAACTATTGATTTA
Source organism: Armigeres subalbatus (assembly GCF_024139115.2). Lineage (NCBI taxonomy): Eukaryota > Metazoa > Arthropoda > Insecta > Diptera > Culicidae > Armigeres > Armigeres subalbatus. The sequence continues at coordinate 273,249,798 of NC_085141.1, forward strand.
AATGCTGATGAAAATTTGCTGGCATCAGGATGGCTGTTGTTGCTGTTTTTCCATCGAATGATGGAAAAAAGTGCTCCAAGCAGTCCTGTGAAAGATTCCTGGTTCGTAGGAACGAGAAGCCATATTTACAGTGGAGCTCCTTCCACAAGTGTTCTATAACAGAAATATACAAAATCCATCCTTCAATGAAGTATGGATTTCGTGAATGAGCGGGTAGATTGGGTTGATTTCCTTCCTGAACAAAAGTGAACATATTAATTAGCGAGCAATCGTTAGCCTTTTTGTTAGAATATACCATTTCCAAAGTTTCGCAGGTCTGAGGAATAAACCGCAGTTCTTTCAACTTCTGTTTCATGCTCTTCAGGAATATCCAGTGCGGGGATTTTGCTTGAATGGGCCTCTTCAGTTCCTTTGAAAATACATTATTATCTTATAATACTTTAATACATTTGATAATAATTTAAGGCATACCTTAGTTTCATTAAATGTACTGGAGTTCGCGCAATCAAACAATTTATCGAAACTTGCGCAGTAATTCGCTGTATTTAAACATTCTTCAGAGAGTCTCCCTGTATCGACGTACGTCCGCAGTCCTGCACTTACGGACTCACTTAGTGTTTGTGTTGCTAAATTTACTCTCATCTCTGCAAATGGAGCCAACTTGATATGGTTGTATGTTAGTTTCGGAACTGATCGAGGGATTTGTTGAATATCTTCGTTGTAGAGTTCTATTATATGTTTGAATTTGCAGACTTGTCCATCGAATATAGAATTATTTCTCAGAAGGTTGTTCCTGCTTGACTTAATTAAATGAGGCGCATCAAATGCACAAAAAAATTTTGATTTCTTGTAGATGAACCGTGGTTTTTTGTAGTTATGTTAAGCGATTTGAATAAAGATCTGTTGATCGAGCTTTGATCACACACAATTAGTTTCGGTATCAAACCAGTATCCGATACTAACTTGACGGCCTCTTTAACAACTGTTTGAACACGGTTTGAGTTGGTTGACGAGTGGTTGAAAAAATCCGATTGCTTGCTTGAAACCCGATTTCATTGATTTCACCATGAAAGTTAATGCTGAATTCGCACGTTTATCAATATCAATCTTCTGTTTCCCAACCTTAAAGAGATAGTGTAATGTAATTAGTAGTTTTCAACATACCATTATTTTTTTAAAGACAATATTTGTATAACATACATCCTTGATGCTCATTTTCTGCTAATGAACCGTACCTCAGTAACGTAAGGACTTATGAGAAAGAGGATTTTTTATTTTCTTAGGTTCTATACAGATGAAATATATGCAAGCGCAAACAATTTTGAGTTCATACTATTCCTCCCTGAGCCTCCGTGGTTAATATATCATAACCAATACTTCTTTGAACAATGATAGAAGTGCAGTGAATCTATGACAAAAGGTCGAAAGGACAAAAGGTCGAAAGACAAAAGGTCGAAAAGACAAAAGGTCGAAAGGACAAAACGTCGAAAGGACAAAACGTCGAAAGGGACAGAAGGTCGAAAGGACAAAAGGTCGAAAGGTACAGAAGGTCGACTGGGACAAAAGGTCGAAAGAGACAAAAGGTCGATCAAGAACAAGTTGATAGCAAGAAGAATTTAAGAAATGCATTTAACTTCAAGCAGAAATAACACACTCATCATATCAATCAAAGTTGAAGAATGAGCAATTTTCAAAGAAGGAGTAATTACTATGAAACAATATTATGAATATCTAGATAGTTCTGTTAGAGATAAAAAAGATTGTTCATTTAGGAAATAAATAAAACTTGTATTGCGCGAGACAGAGTTGTCCTATATAGTTGGCAAAAAAAGTGAAAAATAAAAGAGCAGAGTTTTTGCTAACTGTGTAGTGCAACTTTGGTGCTAGATTGACTTTCTTCGTTTCAGTTTCTTGTCTATTTCTATCTTTTGTCCCTTTCGACCTTTTGATCCTACTGATCTTTAGTTTCTTTCGACCTTTTGTCCCGTTCGACGTTCTGTCCATTTCGACCTTTTGTCCCTTTCGACGTTTTGTCCTTTCGACCTTTTGTCCCTTTCGACCTTTTGTCCTTTTCGACCATTTGTCCCTTCGACCTTTTGTCTTTCGACGCTTTGTCTTTCGACCTTTTGTCCTTTCGACCTTTTGTCTTTCGACCTTTTGTCCCTAACCCAAGTGCAGTATGCAAAATTTTCAATATAACCAGCATAATTAAATGCCGTTTACTATGTTTACAAAAAAATGGGACTCTTATACGTTCATTTTTTAAATGAAACAAATTTGACATTAATGTTCTTTCTTTTCTCCAACTCGTATGCGATCATAGGCAGTAGATAAAGAAATTAAGATGAATGTTTTTATGTCTTTATTATTTCGAACTCATCATGTAATTTATTCTCATGACAGTTTTACAAAGTTTTTATTTTAATTTATTCAAAATATTTTACCAAAGCTAGCATCTAGAATGATGTTATTTTAAATAAAAATTGAATGTGATGTCCTTAAAATATGTATTCATGAGAAAATACCAACCTTTGTAGGAAATCCTGTGAAATAATCTGTTTTGGCATTCGCCACCTAGGTTAGACGCTGAGATATCGACATTTCATCCAAAAAAATAGTTACAACTCTTTCATCTAGCGGTAACGTAGCGGCTTTGACTTTTAAGAGCTTGAAGATAACTTTTGAAAACCCTTCTTTTACTTCTAATCTTGAAAGCCACCTTTTGATGGTTCCAACAGACGGAAGCGAAAAATATTTCCGTATTTGTCGATATGCTTTACCGGAACAATAATGTAAAATGATTGCCATGTTTTTTATCTTGTAGGAAAATCTTGATCCGCGTAACTTTCTTCTTCTATTTTTTTCGAGCTCCAATAAAACTGGATCAACTAATTGCGACGAACATGTTACCAATTGTTTTTTTTAACGTTTTAACTTCTTCTTTCAAAGAACGAACTTTCTTCTTTAATTTAGATGCTTCCTTTTGTTTAGTTTTCAGTTTATTCTTTAATTTAACGTTTCATTTTTCCTTTAAAATCAGATGGTCCATCATTTTAGTTATATTATCTACTTTACAACAATAATCATGATCTGTTTCAAATGAGTTGTTTGGGCGCTGAGTGTTCGACAATGGAACATTGACATCCTGAGATGCTCCTATTTCAACACAGTATCCAACATCGTCGGATTGTGGATTTGGATCAGTACGAAGTAGATCTTCATCAAGATCCATTGAGATGTCTAAAACAGCATCTTCCTCACATGGCTTTAATGATGGACGTGCAAATGAATGGAGACTAGAACAGTCAAGATTATTAGCTCAAGTGCCAATAGTAAATACTTTTATAATTGAGATCATAATGAAAACGAAATATTTAAAAAAAAATCAAAGTGTCTCCTAAAACATGACTAATTAACTATTTTAGATCTATTTAACTATTTGAGCTATTTTATTTATTGTGTACGAAATTAATTTTTAAGTGAATTAGATACCACAAACTGAATGTTTTTGGGAAGCAGCGCTTAACAAATATTTTCGAAATAATTTCATCGAAATTTAAGAAATAGGTACATCATGTAGGTATATCTATTTTCGAATTATGTATAAAAAAAATCGCGACTTAAAAACATCGTTTAAAATATAAACTTTCCAGATACAACTAATGTGCTGCACATGTGTATACATACCCTTGAGATTTATTTTGAGGATTGACAAAATCCGACTCACGGAAATGCTTGGAACAGAAAACACTATGCTTCGACAAACATGAGTTGTTACAGAACTCAACCCATCCTTGAACAGTTCTGAAAAAACGAGTTAACATATTGTAATATTTGATATAAAATATACATAGAATTTTAAAATGCATGGAGCTCCTTCTTCGACCATTAGATACGCCAGAAACAAAAAAACTGAATGAGCAAAAACGTTCTTAGGCAGATATTATATGAATCTTTGCTATTGCGCGCCTGTGAGTGTTATAAAATCCTTGTATTAATGGAATCATCGACAACAGCTTTCATGGATACGCTTTTACCTATTTCCGGAGAATATTTTGTAGAATGATAATGAGGAAACGCCGTCCTTCATGCTAACACAGCCATTCACAGCACAATAGATTCGACCCATACTGATTCTTAGTTAATTTATTTTTATCGGTTAACAGAAAACTGAACCAGACGTTTAGCTTTTGTATACGTATATTTTTGTTTATGACAACGATGGCACACGATAGCAACGACTTTCACAACGATCTACGATTACTAAGATAAAATAGTTCGACCGCCACTCGTAAAAGCGCTGAAATCGCTATTCGCCTGTTTTTCGCGAGAGTGGGCTATATTGTTAATATATAATATTTGCAGACATTTAGGGTTCTCCAAACTATTCTGGAGTTTGGACCAGGTCAAATGAACTCGATACAAATCTGACGGTAACAAGTCATGTCCATACAGCTCACTTGGGTTCCAAAGTATACTTTACATTTCACTTACACCCAAACCAGATGTTTTTGGTTCTCCAAATTGTTCTGGAGTTTGGGTCAAATGATCTACTAGAACTAGGTCAACTGAGCTCTATATGAATCTGATAGCAATTAGTCCAGTGCATACAGCTCCATTGGGCTTCCGCATATATTTTGCAACTCAGTTATAACCAAATCAGATGTTCTAGGTTCTCCAAACTTTCTTGGAGTATTCATTAGATCAACTACGCCGGATACAAAAACAACTGTAGTCAGTCATGTTCATGCAAATCCGTTGTACCCTTGTATAATATTTACATCTCGTTTATCTTCAGACCAGATGTTCTAGGTTCTTCAAACTGTTCTGAAATTCAAATCTATTGGTCCAAGAAGTTAAAAACACTTGATACAAATCTGACAGCAACCAGTAATATCCATACAAGTCCCAAGAGCCTACGTGCATAATTTTCAGCTCGCTATATTCAAACCAGATGTTCTAGGTTCTCTAAACTATGCTGGAGTGCGGATCAATTGTTGATAACGTCAACTATGCTTGGTACAAATCTGAAAGCTGCCAATTATATTTATGCAACTCCATAGAGCCCATGAAATTATTTTACAATCAGTTCTGTCCAATTCAATGATCTAGATTCTCCAGGCTGTTCTTTTTTTAAACTCTATATTAAAGTGATATCTTATGAAGGGAGAAGGGTCGTTTGGTCGAAACTCATCTGGCCGAAAGTCATTTGGCCAAACAGTTCATCCGGCCTAATAGGTCATTTGGCCGAATAGGACATTTGGCCGAAAAGGACATTTGGCCGGAAAGGACATTTGGCCGAATAGGACATTTGGCCGAATATGATAGTTGGCCGAATAGAACATTTGGCCGAATAGGACATTTGGCCGGAAAGGACATTTGGCCGAATAGGACATTTGACTGAACAGGGCATTTGGCCGAATAGGTCATTTGGCCGAATAGGTCATTTGTCCGAATAGAACTGTTGCAAAACTTTGCCTACACAGCAAAAAAAAAATTGTAATATTACAACGGATTCGATGCACATCATCGTCGTAAATCGCACGTATTATTACACCTGTTTTGTGTGACAATGTCTCCTCAAAATAAAGTGATGTTATCATTTTGCATCGTAATATGATTGACGTAATAACAAAAACGACGTAAAATCCAGCCAGCAGATACCTCGTTCCGGGCCGGGTTAGGGATGTACAGGAATTTAGTACTGAAAAACGTTTTGGAGAAATGCTATATTTTATTTTATTTCTGATTTTTTTACGTAAATACACAATACAATAATCAAAAATTATTTTCATAAAATTGGGGAAATTATTGAATTCAGGAATGCTTGATTTCTTTTGTTTCGGGTTTTGATTTATTTATGGAAACATTCTAGAATAAAATAATGAATTTTAAGATTGTTAGGTTTTTTAGGATTTATAGATTCTTGAATATTTAGATATTTGGATATTTGGATTTTTAGATTTTCAGATTATTGGATTTTAGAATTTTTAAATTTCAAGATCCTTAAATTTTTTGTTTTTGAATTCTTAGATTTTGAGACTTTTTAATTTTAGATTTTTAATTTTTTTTAATTTTAAGATTTTTAGATTTCTAGATTTTTAGACTTCTAGATTTTTAGATTTTTATATTTTTGGATTCTTATTTAAATTTTTAGACCTCTCGATTTTTAAATTTTTGAACCTTTGAATTTTTAAATTTTCAAATTTTAAAGATTTTTAGATTTCTAGAAGTTTAGTTTTTTAGATTTTTAATATTTTAATTTTTCAGATTAATAGGTTTTTAATTTTTGGATTTTAAGATTTTTAATCCTCAAAATTTTTAAAATTTTTAGAATTTTGGATTTTTTGATTTTTAGATTTATAGATTTTTAGAATTTTAGATTTTTAGAGTTTTAGATTTTTAGATTTTTGGTTTCTTAGACATTGAGATTTTTAGATTTTTGAAATTTTGGATTTTCGAATTTTTAAATATTTAGATTTTTGGATTTTTAAATTTTGAAGATTTTTAGGTTTTTTAGATTTTTTGATTTCCAGATTTTAAGATTTTTAGATTTTTAGATCTTTAGATTTTCAGATTCTCAGATTTTTAGGTTTTTAGATTTTAGGGTTTTTAGAGTTTTAGATTTCTAGATTTTTAGAGTTTAAGATTTTTGTTTTCAGAGTTTTACATTTTTAGATTTTGAAATTTCTAGATTTTAAAATTTAAAGATACTTAGATTTTTAGATTTTTGGATTTTTAGATTTTTAGATCTTAAGGTTTTTAAATTTATAAATTTTTAGATTTTAAGATTTTTTATTATATTTATATTATTATTATGTTATTATTTATAAATTTTAGGATTTTTAGATTTTTAGATTTTTATACTTTGAGATTTTAAGAATTTTAGATTTCCAATTTCTTAGATTTTAGAAGATAGAAGTATAAAAAACTAAAAATCCAAAAATCTAAAAATCTAAAAATTTAAAAATCTAAAAATCTAAATATCTTAAAACTTTATAATCTAGAAATTTCAAAATCTAAAAATGTAAAACTCTGAAAGTCTAAAACTCTAAAAATCTTAATATTTGAAAATCATAAAAATCCTTAACTTCAAAAATCTAGAAATCTTAAGCTCTAAAAACCCTAAAATCTAAAAACCTAAAAATCTGAGAATCTGAAAATCTAAAGATCTAAAAATCTAAAAATCTTAAAATCTGAAAATCTGGAACCTAAATATTTAAAAGTCTAAAATTTAAAAAATTTAAAAATCTAAAAATCTTTGAATCTAAAAATCAAAAACTTTAAAATTTGAATATTATACAATCTAATAATCTTAAAAATTTAAAATTCAAAAATTGAAAAATTATCCTCAAATTTGAAAATTTAAAGATCTTTTAAATTTGGAAATTCAAAAATTTAGAAGTTTAAAAATTAAAAAATTTAAAAATCTAAAGATCTAAAAATTTAGAAATCTAAGAATCTAAAAATCTAAAATGTCTAAAATCTAGAAATATAAATATAATTATAAATTAAAAATCTAAAATCTAAAAATTCAAAAATCTATAATTCTTGAAATCCTAAAATCCAAAAATCTGAAAACCTAAAAATCAAAAATCTAAACATTTTTTAATCTAGAAATCTATAAATTTATAAACCAAAAAATTAAGAAAATCTAAGAAATTCAAAACCTAAAAATCTAAAATTCTCAAAATATCAAAGTATAAAAATCTAAAAACCTAAAAATCTGAAAATCCAAAAATCTAAAAATTTTGATATCCTAAAATCTAATAATCTAAAAATCTTTGAAAAAATCTTAAAATTTCAAAATTTAGAAACATTAAATATATACATAAAAATCTAAATCAAAATATTAAAAAATCTATAATTCATAAAATCTTACAATCCAAAAATCTAAAAACGTAAAAAATCTGAAAATCAAAAATCTAAATATTCTAAAATTTAGAAATCTTTAAATTTATAAACCAAAAAATTTAAAAATCTAAAAAGTTAAAAACCTAAAAATTTTAAATTCTAAAAATCTTAAAATATAAAAATCTTAAAACTTAGAAATACAAAAATTTTAAAATCTAGAAATATATATATATATATATATATATATATATATATATATATATTTTTTTTTTTTTTTTTTTTTTTTTTCAGATTAAATATAAGAAATCAAAAATCTAAAAAAAATAAATATTTAAAAATATTGAAATTAAAAAAAAACTAAAATCTAAAAACTTAAAATCTAAAAATTCAAAAAATTAAAATCTTAGTATCTAAAAATCTAAACATTTAAAAATTCGAATTTCTTAAAATCTAATCATCTAAAAATCTTTAAATCTTTAAATTTCAAAATCGAAAAATCTTGAAATTTAAGAATCTTTAATTCTTGAAACCTTAAAATCCAAACATGAAATCCAAAAATCTAAAAATCTGAAAATTCTTAAATGTAGAAATCTATAAGTTTATAAACCAAAAAATTTAAAAATCTAATAATTTTAAAATCTAGAAATCTTAAAACCAAAAAATCTTAATTTCTAAAAAATTTTTAAATATAAAAATCTAAAAACCTAAAAATCTAAAAATCCAAAAATTTAAGAATCTAGAGATATATATATTTATAAATTAAATATAAGAAATTAAAAATCTAAAAAAATTAAAATCCAAAAAATTTAATCCAGTTTTCCGCGAGCGGTAATGGCAGCCAGCATGCCTGCGGGTTAGTCTCTGGTTTGACGTTTCTGGAGGTCAACTGCACCCACCATTCGAGCATTTTGATCAATGTTGTATATAAGAAGGCTTGAATTCACTGAATCAGCACCTTTTAATATGCCACATTGGTCAGAATGCTCGGAGCGGTGGGTGCAGTTGACCTCCACAGACGTCAAATCAGAGACTAACCCGCAGCAAAGCTGGCGGCCATTACCGATCGCGGAAAACTGGATATCTGAAACACCAAAAATTTAAAAATACAAAAATCTGAAAATCTAAAAATATAATAACCTTAAAATCTAAAAATTTTAAAATCTTAGAATCTTAAAATCTAAAAATCTAAGAACTCAAAATCTAAAAATCTTAAAATATAAAAATCTATAAATTTAAAAATTCAGAAATCATTAAATCTTAAGATCTAAATTTACAAAAATCTAAAAATCTGAAATTTAAAAAATCTAAAAATCTGTAAACTCTAAAATCTGAAAATAGAAGAATCCAAAAATATAGAAATTTTAAAACCTAAAAATCTAAAATCTAAAAAAATCTAAATAATATCCCAAAGTCTTATAATCTAAAAATTTGAAAATCTAAGAAATCTAAATTTGAAAAAAAAATTATTTAGAATTTTAAATTTTAAATTTTAAATTTTAAATTTTTCAATTTATATTCAATTTCTTTTATTTTAATTTATAATTTGTCGTTTTGAATTTTTTATTCTAAATACTTAATTCTGGATTATGAAATTTAAGTATTAAATTCTCAATTCCTAATTTCTGACTTTTACTCAATAATTTGTGTCTTCATCATTATTTTTAATCTAACTTTCTGATACATTGGTTTTCTTCGAATCCTTTCATGCAAACCTTCAATGCGAATCCTTCTTGCCTGCACCAGACGGAGTCTCCATTTTCCTTCCATTATGTGGATTTAACATTTGTATACATTTAGTAAGAACGAAAACTGAACTTAACCGCCTTATTGAGTTTGTAGCATTTCGATCCCATATTCTAAAACTAAATACGAAGGAACATACAAAAGGAACACTAAACGTAAGTCTCCTTATATACTTATATTGCTACAAACTAGAAATGAAACTATAGTAGACTACATATATATACAACTAGAAACATATTATGTACAATGATGAGAAACATATTATGTAGGAAATTTTTAACGTCGTCATCAGTGTATGCAATACATACACGTCGTTCAAATATTTGGAAATTCATCTCTATCTAAGCCTTCGCAACAAGAACATTTGGCCGAATAGGACATTTGACCGAAAAGGACATTTGGTCGAATAGGACATTTGCCAGAATATGACATTTGGCCGAAAGTCATTTGAACAAACGGTTATCCCGGCCGAATAGGCCATTTGGCCGAAAACGTCATTTGGCTGAATATATATTTGGCTGAATAGGGCATTTGATCAAATAGGACCTTAGGCCTAATATGACATTTGACCGAAAGTCATTTGACCAAACGATTCATCCGGCCGAATAGGTCATTTGGCCGAAAAGGTCATTTGGCTGAATAGGACATTTGGTCGAATAGGACATTTGGCCGAGCAGGCATTTGGTCGAATAAGACATGTGGCCGAATAGAACATTTGGCCGAACGGGACATCTAAACGAATATGCCATTTACCCGAACAGGATATTTGACCGAATAGGACATTTGGCCGAATAGGTCATTTGAAACGTCTCACGACTCACTTCTCACTTTTTACAGTGAGCAGTAAGAAACGAGAAATGAAAAGTGAGACGTCTCACTTTTCACTACTAATTTTTTACTTCCAACTGTAGTACCACAAATGATCGACGATTAACTCCCGCAAAATACAAAACGCTGTCCGTCTGCTGCTACTGAGACTAAAACGACCTTCCGGAGCGGATTCTCACGTCGCGAAAGTTTATGATGATGTCCAGGAATGCGAATGGGAACATGGGTAGTAAGACAGTCTTGGTACCGTCGTCGTCGGGGGTGACAATGGGTCAAATGGGGGTGAGAATGGGTCACTGTTTCAACTACCTACTTAGAATGCTTGTAGAATGGATTGAATGTATCTGAGGGCAGAAAGACTAGAATATAAAAGACCCTTTTGAACGATTTTGCTTTACGACCTCCAGGCTGCCGGTGAGAGCGATGATCCATTCTCTCCCCCCAGACCCATTGTCCCCCCGATGGCGGTAGTGAGAAATAAGTACCGACCGAAAAGGTGAGTACAATTTCACTTCACTTCACTAAATTTGTGTAGCGATGTGTCAATATGCCTTTTTCAACATCTTTTCCGTAGGCAACTACGTACGCCGTAAAATACTAGAGGGACAATTGACAATTTTAAAAGGGATGGTGCATTTCCTATATTAAGCCATTTTTATAGAAAGCTCGAATGACAGGAAGCCTGACTCTAATGCAGCGTACACACCAGTCAAGCAGTTTGAGGAACATTGACTCTGCCCCCAAGAAAAAAATTTGGTTGCTGCGTTGTTTAAACGTCTGTGAAGTTGTTCGAACAACCATTTGACAGTTGGCGGCTTGGTTGGAAAAAATTAAAACAGTTTGATTTTGGTTTGAGTTGTCGGCGCAGAGTCAAGGTTCGCCGAACATGTTTAAGCATTTGTAGTGAAGTTGCACAAACCCCATAAATTTTTTGATGGTTGGTGCTCAAGTTGGCGGTTCGGTCGTCGAATAAATTGATTGTTCGTGCTGCTGTTGGTAAAACTTGATGGATGTTTGAATAAACGAGGGGTGGAGTCAATGTAGGTAAAACTGCTTGACCGTGTGTACGTTCCATAATATTTGCATTTTACAAGGAACATTTGCGAAAATGAAATGATGATGAAGATGACGGAATGATGATGGTTTGCATGCAAATTTACAAAAACAAAGACCGAGCCGTGCACTCAAAATTTCGATCAGCTGATCGAATCTTATATATAAGCGAGCGTGAGAGTAAATCGTCGATTTCCCCTCTTGGGAAAGAATATTGCAAAAGGTAGTTTTTTTTTTTAAACTAAAGCGAAATACAACCAAATGAAGCATCCACCGGATATAATTATGTCTTCGCTATTGGGTGATGTAGTTTTGAAACAAAAATACTTCCCCCATCCAGCTGGAGACTGCTTTTTCTCCTCGGTGGTTGGTTTTATTATTGGGGGGATGGTACGAGCACGTGGCTGTCTTTCTCGTCAATGACTGGATGACGGTAATTTGAGCCTTAAGTAGATGTCATATCATCATTTCCTTCCTTTCCTTAGTATCGGTGAAGATGGGCGTGGCCAGCAATGGTAGCTTTCATGCTTTATCATTTTGGTCCTCCAATTAGGTTGCTATTAAATCCCAAATAAAAATCCATAAGCAGTTGGGGTAAGAAAGTTGAAGAATATACATGACAGCAATCAGTATGCAATCTACGAAATCGGTCAAAAGACGCCTGAGATACCTATAGCTGTTTGAAAATTTAGTTCCCATGTTTTTCTGATCACGGTAAATAGTTCGTTTTAGTAATTTTATAACGGTATTCGTAGTGTTAAACGAACCTAACTTTTTAGTATAACTTTTCATCGCATGGATCAATCTAAACAAAAACTATTTTTCAGCACGAGTTGTACGTTTATCCAACGAAGCTTGACGAAGAATGGATTTTAATATAGTAAATCTGTACCAATATTGTACACATGATCATTCTTGCAAAGGGGTCGTTCAAAAATGACGTCACATGTTTTAGGAGGAGAGGATCCAAGGTTTTGTGACAGTGCATATACTAAGCATACAAAAAAGCGAGACAGGTCTAGAAATCCCAAAAAGTAGTGGATGTCATATTTGAATCGCCTCCAATCAATTATGTTGCTAAAGAGAACAGTTAGATTCCGTGTTATTGTGCCACATTTCATATAGCTCGACAAGCTTTATTGCGATAGAAGAATTTGCCTTTGCAAAATGCTGATGTCATGTCATGTCCATCACACTATTTCATTAATTACGCGACGCAGAGAACACACTACATATTCGACAATCCTCAAGCCTCGGAAAGCCTCATTGCTTAAAAATAAATAATCTTTTTGCAACTAGTTACCTACATGAACTACTATGAATTGCATAATGATCATTAAAGCTCATATTTCGTTTGAATAGGCCGTTTTTATCACGCAAAGACGAACTGTAAATCAGGTATTATGAACAGGAATTGCAAAAAAAGTTTATTTTCTTTCCACTTACTCGGGACACTTCCGAACGGGCAGACTGGATGGCTACTCGCGCCTTAACGAATTGGTCCAGTTGGATGCACACACTTCTGAGCCCGACGGATGGTGATGATGATGATGATGAAGGTGATGTACGTCGTGTATACAGCATAGCACGTTGTGTGAAAGGGAATGAGGAAGTCGAAATTGATGCTGCGTGTTTTTACGAGTGAATTGCCATGTCCCCGTCGTCTCTCCCGTCCGTGTGTACGTTCAAAGCGATGATGCGGTGGTGGTTGGCGGTCGTTAATCGCCGTAGGGATGAATAGGAATTGTTTGTGTTATGTGAGCTATTTTCTGGATTGAACACAATCCGTTCGTTACAAGTCCGGTGAGTGGTATGAAGCTTTTTTTTTGGGCAGCATTCCTTATCATATCAGTGCATGGTACAGAGATTTGGGTGAGATCGTATTTTTCTCGACAATTATCAATGGATTTTTGCCTTTTAAGAAATTATTTAGCTTAGTTTCGTATCAAAGGTTTCACAGAGGCAAAGAATCACAACACATAAAATAATTTTCTCAATTAATGGCAGCTACTGAGTACTTCATAAAGCTTCTTCAAATAATTTCAGAAAGACTCGTTTATACGGTTCAAGTTAAGTAAGCCATTCAAGTTGATCGTGACTAAAATTTCTAAGGTGGAACACGTTGTAGTAGTTGATCGATCTACTTACCTTATCGAAATTCAACTTAAGGTTGAACATGCTCAATAATCACATAATGTATTAGTGATTCTTAATTTTGGCGGAACATTGGTTTTTTCTTCGAAAATGAAAACATCTTGCTGAACTAATTGGAACAACTTGTGCAAAAAGATAAAGGCCATCTCGTATTATTTAATCTGTTCAAGTAAGCTTTCAGACGGTAAAATTATATTCATTTCATAGTTTGGAATGACAGTTATGTGAGTTAAAACAATAAATCGTAAGCGAGATCGGTTTTTTAGTACAGAATTTGATTTATAGCGATACGTCCTCACCCTTTCTACCTCGGATGAATACTCAGGAATAAATAAGAACTAAGGTATGGTTTCAAGTGTTTCAACACATTCGGTTCGTAATTGCATGTCAGTTTCTCCTGTATTGCCTTTCTTCAACGTATAGGACTGAAAAGCGATTAGAGGTATTAAGTTGCTCATAAATAAGTGGAAATAAATCCTACCAAAAACCGTTACCAGCTCGCTTTAATCCCATTGATAATCCATATTTTCTCCACACGTTCCCATACATCTTAATCGCGAACGCGACCGAAGAACACGTGTGATCCCACGACAATCCATTAATTTCAAGCCGTATTAGTTTGTCATAATTTATTTCCACTATTCGCTGCGGAGGGGTCCGCAGCTCTGTATTATCATCACCCCATTTCTCCGCTCAACAGCGTTCGGAGCCATTTATCACGCCAAGTGACCGTACTTCACATCGAATAGCCGAAGAAGCTCAGCATGGGATACCACCGCCACAGCCGCCGGAATGAGTGCATGGCGTGTGATTATGGTTGTAAGAACTGAGATGCTGGTGAAAAATGTCCAACCCGCAGTGTGGTACCTTCCCCATTATGATTGGAGCACAGCAATATTTCTGGGACTGATTCACCTCTGACCGAGATGCACCGGACCTTGTACGATTTGGTAAGGTGGTCATTTCTTCAACGAAAAGCAGTGTTAAAAATGTGGAAAGTGGATGACGGTTTTTTTCTCACAAACATGTAAGGTGCCGGTGCCAGAGCAGCACATATAATAGTACTAGGAATGATTTATCATCTCTATAATACCATTAAATCGGAACCGGAACATTATCGCCACTATCGCAAGAGAAACAGTTATCTGAAGACGTCAGATAGGTATTTTTATAGTTACAAAAATAGCAAAAAAAAAATCTATGTCTGTACATTCCATATTCAGGAGGAAACAATTAATTTCTATTCATCATCATTAATTCATTTATTAGCTTACATCAGATAACACTGAATCAACAATTTGACGCCACATCCCGGCCAGGTTCGCCAACCTAGCTCGGGGCGTCGATTCTGAAGCGATTATTTTGTTCAGCGTTGTTGCAGTCTAATACTCATGCAACATGCCTTGCCAATCGTAGCTTTCCAGCTTCATCCACCTTTTGAATTACTTGAATCGCCAAAGAATTGGCCGAGCTCGTGATTCATCCTTCACTGTTGACGCCGTTCCTCTGCACACTGCAAAAGATGGTCCTAAGCACGTGTCGCTCAAAAACTCAAAGTGCTTGCAAGTTCTTCTCGAGCAATGTTAAAATCTCATATTCGTAGACGACCTCCGGTTTCACTAACGTTTTGAACAAAATCTGGGTGATAATTTTTGAACAAAGTCTGGGTGATAATTTTTTTTTCTGATCGCCATTGCTTTTGGATCCCAAAGTACACCTCCAATCCAAAACAATTTCAGATGTGGATCATTTAGCATAAAGGTCATTTTGCATAATTTCTCATAGTTTTGCTCTGTAATAAAAGTGTACGTCATCACTTTGAACAGTAAAAAAAAGGTTTTATTTACATATTATCAGACTAAGGCTAGAGTGGCCTATGCAGTGCATAAAAGTCATCTCAATTCAGCTCGGTCCATGGCTGAACGTCGCCAACCACAATCTGCGGTGGGTCCGCAAATCGTCCTTCACTTGATCGATCCACCCTGCTCGCTGTGCACCTCGTCTCCTTGTTCCCTTCGGATCGTTGTCTAGAACCATTTGCACCGGATTACTGTCCGACATTGTGGCGAGGTACCCGGCCCACCGCAGTCTTCCGATTTTCGCGGTGTGAACGATGGACGGTTCTCCCAGCAGCTCATGCAACTCGTGGTTCATTCGCCTCCTCCACATAACATCCGTCCGTCCGAAGTAGTACTGGGAGGTAGTTCCTGAGGGAAACGATGGTGGAGCCCAAGGGAGTTTAGTCGGTATTACCGGTATGGTCGAGTCCGACACTCCAGTACACTTCCGTGTGGTAGTTTGGCAACTACAATGCACGTGTACTGGGTTAGTGTGTAAATGCATTCTCCCTTGTAAAAAAAATAACGTCCGTAACGTCCAAGACACTCTCACAAATTTTATGCCATCGACTAGTACCAACTGCAAGGGAGTTCGTGGGGCAGTACCAGGCGGGTTTTATGGGCGAATACTCCACCACGGACCAGGTGTTCGCCATTCGCCGAGTACTGCAGAAATGCCGCGAATACAACGTGCCCACACATCATCTATTCATCGACTTCAAAGCCGCATATGATACAATCGGTCGAAACCAGCTATGGCAGCTAATGCACGAACACGAATTTCCGGATAAACTGACACGATTGATCAAAGCGACGATGGATCGGGTGATGTGCGTAGTTCGAGTTTCAGGGGCATTCTCGAGACCCTTCGAAACGTGCAGAGGGTTACGGCAAGGTGATGGTCTTCTGTGTCTGCTCTTAAACATCGGTTTGGAATGGGTAATACGAAGAGCAGGGATTAACACGAGTGGTACAATTTTCAATAAGTCCTTCCAGCTATTTGGCTTCGCCGACAACGTAGATATTATGACACACAGAGAAGATGAAAGAAGCACACATCCGACTAAAGAGGGAAGCTAAGCGGATCGAACTAGTCATCAACACGTCGAAGACGAAATACATGATAGGAAGAGGCTCGAGGGAAGACAATGTGAGCCACCCACCGCGAGTTTGCATCGGTGGTGACGAAATCGAGGTGGTAAAAGAATGTGTGTACTTGGGCTTACTGGTGACTGCCGAAAACAATACCAGCAAAGAAATTCGGAGACGTATAGTGGCTGGAAATCATACGTACTTTGGACTCCGCAAGACGCTCCGATCGAATAGAGTTCGCCGCCGTACCAAACTGACAATCTACAAAACGCTCATTAGACCGGTAGTCCTGGCACGAGACACGAGACCTGGATGATGCTCGTGTAGGACCAACGCGCTCTTGAAGTTTTCGAAAGGAAAGTGCTGCGTACCATCGAACTACTCTTAATTTGTTCTTCGTAGGGCTGCCGCCACCTTTCGTTCGTAAGAAGGTCCTTATACATATCGGGCTGTGGCACGAGGCTCTTACGTGAACGGTTCAACTTCTAATAGAACTTTCGTGCGTTATTAGCACGGTACAGCTGCTTCGCCTCTTCGCTCTCGCTCTTCCTGCTTCCTGCTGAAGTTTTGTATGTTACGCGCCGGTTTGTATGGTGCCTCGTTCGCCCTCGTACGGTTTTGCAGCAATCTCGCCCATGTTGCATTCTTCTCCTCAACTAACTGCTCACATTCGCCGTCATATCAGTCGTTTCTTTGATCTGGGGGCACTGTGCCTAGTGCAGCGGTTGCGATGCTTCCAATGGCGGATCGAATATCTCTCCAGCCATCTTCAAGAGACGCTGCGCCTAGCTGCTCTTCCGTTGGGAGTGCCACTTCCAAGTGCTGCGCGTAGTCTTGGGCTAGTCCACCGTCTTGTAGCCGCCCAATGTTTAGCCGCGGCGGACGTATCCGACGCGTGTTATACACTGTCGAGAGTGTTTAGCACAGACATACTGCAACGAGGTAGTGGTCGGATTCAATATTCGCACTGCGGTAAGTGCGTACGTTCGTGATGTCGGAGAATAATTCACCGTCGATTATGTCGATTTGGTTTTCAGTTTCTTGAGAAGCTGATTTTCATGTGGCCTTATGGATATTCTTGTGGAGAAACATAGTGCTTCGGACTACAATTCCGCGGGAGGCTGCAAAGTTTATACATCGTTGGCCGTTGTCGTTCAATACGGTATGCAGACTATCCAGTCCGATTACCGGTCTATGCATTTCCTCCCTTCCTACCTGAGCGTTCATGTCGCCGATGACGTCTGGCAGTGGGCATTTTCCACACTTTCTGTCCTGTCCAGTAGATTTCCTGCAGCGCTTCAACGTCAAAGTTGCGGGGATGTAATTCATCGTAGATTATCCGGTCGCAACCTGCGAAACCTAGCGACTTGCAGTTCCATGTTCCAAGCTTCCAATCGTGATCCTTTATTCGTCGCCTTGGTCTTTGCCGATTGTATCGAGTCGTATTATCTTCTATGTCGTTCGTAATGGTTGTTTTCAAAGGCGGCTGATTGGACCTGCGTAAATCTCCTGTCTCGTCAAAGAGGCCGTCGTGTCAGGTCTTCTATTAGTTTTCCCGGTCCATTTCCTTCTATTAGTTTTTCCGGTTCTGTCGGTACGATCCTGAGCATCGTTCGCAGCAACGGACTGTACGATCCAAATTCCCGCAACCATAGCAAAAGATTACTTTGGGCTGCCGACAATCCCTCCAATTGTTACCTTGTTGCTGGCAGTTCTAACATGCTCGTTGATTTGCCGGATCCGTACTACTTGTCGCAGCTTGAGTTGGTCTTTGCGTTGACTGTGGCATGTGATTTGAATTTCTATGTTCTCGCATAATTTTCGATTTGACGTTGTTGACCATCGCGGACTCGTCACTATTATAGTCCGATTCCTCCACTTCAACGTTGTTCACCGTTCGTCTCGATTCACCAATCTGGTGGAGATTTGGGTCAGCGGTATCTATTTTGTGATTAAGCTTCACGAGTTGTTGTAGGTTCTGTACATCCACTATCGAGATTTTTGAACGATAATACTGGCGCATATTGTCCCACATGACTTCAAACTTTCTGGTGGTCGACAAAGGTTTTGATAACATCCCGTTTAATTTTTCTATCTCTGTGACGAATGCGATAAACGATTCGCCTCTTCGCTGTTTTCTATAGTGAATTTTCTGACGAATTCCTTGGTCTTGGTTTGGGTTTCCAAACCTATATTTTATCAGCCTCTCAAATGTCGGCCAGTCCTCCAGCTCGTCCACGAAGGTGAAAAACCAATCGGACGCTGGACCTTCTAAAAGCAAATGTATATCCCGTAAAAGTTGTCTTTCTGAAACCTCTTCTCTCTCCGCGATTATTTTCAATTTATATAGGAAACTCTCGACTGTAACCGTTCTTGAATCGCCGGAGAATTTCAACTTCCACTTCTCAACCCGGTTCAGATGATCCCTGGATTCCACCTGCCTTGGGGCTGTCCACAAACCACGTAGACTGAAATTTCACATTTTCAAACCCCCCCTCCCCCCTAGTAGACTTTCGTAGACTTTTCCGAAACCCCTCCCCCACCCCCTTGAAGTCTACGTAGACTTTTCCAAATTTTACAAAATATCATTATGTGATTGAACAATTAAAATCGAAATCAAATTTAATCCTCTACACTGAACCAATTATTCCGTTCTATATCGACTGCAAGTTGATTCAATCCCGCCCCAATGCGTGTCATCCAGAAATCGGATGATTATGAAAACATAAACCGAATGATATTTCATATGGTTTGTAGTGAGTTTTCAATCTATAAGAGAATGGAAAATGAGTAAATAGTTGGAAAGCTGGCTTTTTTAAATTTTTATTTAAAAACCATGTTACACATTGTGTTATTCAACGTTATTTGTAATCGGCCATCGACGGCCGCGATATTATGATCAGACACATTTTCTAGCGGAAGTCTTCACGGTGGTCATTATAGGGTTTTTGAGAAATGACGGCAAACAACTGACAACTGCTAATGCGGCTCCGTATCTCCACCGGCAACATCCTTCTGCAGAATGGTAATATATAATTTTCTAATGTAACGCTTCTATATGTAGGCTTTGGGCACCGGCGATCCCATCTGATGAGCGTTCCCGTGGCCATGTAAGATGCTCTGGCCAACTTAGGATTGCGCGAAGCATCTTTTTTGAGAGAATTAGAAAAATAATGTTTAGCGTGAGTTATTGGTCCAGTTTTAAGCAACCACTTACCTGGCTTAAACAATCCATAATCATAATTTTTCCGTCATAGATTTCAATTGAAATTGAACTCAACCCAGAATTGGGTTGAAGAAATAATTATAAAAAATAAACACGAAAGAAACTTGACTTGCACAAAACGCTACAACATTACAAATGGCGCTTGACCGCACAAACTTCACCACAACGTGTAGCATACCGTTGGTGAATCATCCTGTTTTCGGATGATTTGCGTAAAGGGGCGCGATCGATGAGTTGATCATCCAAATTGAGGATGATTCTCGATTGATGGCGCGTATTGCTGAACACCGGATGATAATTCATTTAATATATGATAAAGAAGTCATTTGTTTTCCGGATGATTTTCGTTATGAATAATCTGAGAATGTCATTCGTCCGAGATTGAAATATGCTTGGAGGAGGAGTGAGTTTATGGCAATGAGGAATGATTTTTCTTACATTTTCAGGAGGGTGTTTGGGTTCAGTGTATCCACAGCTCCTGAAACCAAATCTCCAAGTCAATTATTTAATTTCTGTTGAATTCGATTTCTCCTAGAGGTGTGTGTGACACTTTTGCATGGGCGCGCCACTGCTTAAAATCTGTCACGCATCTGACCTTTAATTCTCCACGCCGGTTCAAATTTGTAGAAAACCGAAGAATTTTCAGAATTTCCGTGAAAATTTAGAATTATTTCCCGAGGTAATTTTAAGTTTAAATGGACATTCCCGTGAAATTTTGGAATGGTTTCCTATGGTCTTGCAGATTATAGCAAATTCCTGAGGAATTAAAAAAAAATCCTATAGACATTCCAAAGACTTTTCCGAATAATTTGCGGTGGAAATTATAGAGAATTTTCAGTTGAAATTTTTGTGAATTTCTCGTCAAAATTTCGAATAATTTTTCATGAACATTACAAAGGCTGTCTTTAAAAATTGCAATTTTTTTGCGGAAACTCAAAGAGTTTATGGTGGGAAATTCAAATAATTTCTCGTGGAAATTTTCATCAGTTTCTTCAGAAATTCCTAAGATTTTCCATTGATTATTCCAAAGAATTTGCATTAGTACTCCCGAAGAAATTGCCGTAAAATATCCAAAGAATTCCTCGCGAACATTCCGAAGAATTTCCGAAATTAAGAAAAATTTCCCGTGGACTTCCCAGAAAATCTCAGGTGAAGGGTTTCTCGCAGAAATTTCGCGGAATTCCCCGTTGAAGTGCGACATGGTTTCCCGTGAAAATTAGAACGAATCACTTGTAGTTTCCAAAGAAGTTCCCGACGAAAATAAAAAAAATCTAGTGGAATCTGCAATAAAATCCAAGTGGAAACTTTGATTTTTTTTCGAAAGTTTTTATAGAACACTTCGTAGAATTTTCCTGCTCAACACAGAAGAATTTCCCGAGAATATCCTTATAGCACAAACCTAGTTGGCGCTTATAGAGTTAAGCCGTAGTTCAGACTATTACTTCAGTGAAATTCATTAGATTATTTCTATAAAGTCTTGCAAAAAAATCTGGGAAAATCCTTAAGGAATCAAACAAGTGAACTTTGCTCATAGCTTCCCCGCATAATCCTGAACCATAACTGGACCATTTCTCTGATCATACATGATTATAAATAACACTACACTTACTATACTGATTGTTGTTCATACTTAAGATAAACTAACCTCATCATAAATCATCTTCACAATATGTTATGTTGTATTTAGTAAAACGACCATATGCACGGATAAAATTCAATTCCCGAAAATGATAAAACTGACTCATGATTTCATGATTATAGTACAATTTCATGTTATGAAAATACACCATGATTTTGAATCATGAATTCATGATTTGTTTTATGATTTGTTCAACCATAACGCGTTGATGCGTTACGATTTGCACAACTTACGTTCTTGGGCTCATGAAATCATGAGTCATCAAACCTGAAATCATGAGTCTTTTGACCTGAAATCAGGAATCTAACTCATGAAAACGGGAGTTGTTTTTTGTGAATATGGGCTCAATCTGCCATCAAATCGTACTTCAATTTTCGATATCATGAGTCATTTGACCGGCAATAAAATTTACGAAAATGGAAGCTTTTGGAGGCTCAAATCATCTGATTCAATGTATTTTTTTGTGTTTCCAGTTGAAATCTAAATAAGGGAATGTCTTTCGATCATCGTGTATCACATGAAACGTATTTTGCAACACTTTTTTTTTGTTGTTGTTATCCAAACCTTTTTGCTCTAAATGATTTTAACTTGATGAATAATGATACCCACCAAATTCCATTATGCAGGCACTAACATGGAAAATATGCGTTTTCTTGGGCTCCGATCCTGACAACTTTAGTAGCACATATCACTCAGCGTCGTTTATTGTAGATGAAAACAAGATACTCCAGGATATATGGAATCCAGTTTGCAGTTTCCAATCTTTTTTTGTCATCCATCGACATCTAGAAGCATAAATTGCGGATTCGTGAGCTCGACGCAAACGCTTTTCTCGGTAGTCCATTTTCCTCTATAATGGCAAGCTTAATGTTGTCAACTAAAACATTATCATTTCTATACAATTACAATACAATTTCTATACAATTCCATACAATTATTTTGATACTTACAGATCAACTTTTGAAGGAATCCTTTTGCGTACGTAATGGACGATGGAACATTATAATCTGGGACATTATAATTATGATCTGACAGATGCACGTAACGCTTGTCGTAATCATGATTCACGGTCATGGTTGCGGTTATTATGGCTCATGATTTTAGTCAATTTGATCATGAAATCATGAGTCATAATCATGGTTTCATGAAAAAAGAAGGATCATGAATTCATGATTTTCAAATCATGAAATCGGTAAGCGATTTGTTTCCGTGTGGGTAAAGGGCGGTTAAGTATAATTACAATATAAAAACCCAGATTAATCCACCTAGCGGTGATGGTGCCTTTCTCGACCTTCGTAAAATGTGTGTGCTTGAAAAAAGATGAGCTAGTGGCTAGGAGTAAAAAAGACAAATTTCTTTGTCCGTTCTATGAAAATCAGATTATTTATGGCAAAGATATTGTAGATCCAGTTGAAAACCGAAAATCATATTTTGTCCCATTTCCGGATGTCGCAACTGCATCGCGAGTGGTGCCCGACTATGGCACAGTTGCGCACTACTCGCGATGCAGTTGCAACATCCGGAAATGCGAGAAAATGCGATTTCGCGGGACCTCGGTTCGGTTTTCAACTTGATCTACAATATGCTAATAAGAATTTCGTCATTTTTGTTTCCTTTTCCAATCTTTTTGACGTACATAACCCTGTTTTATTTCACCCAGTCATATATTTTAAGGATATCACTTTTGGATGTTAGTTGAACTGAAGCTCCGACTACACAAAAAGAAAACGAAAATGTCATTCCCATCACGCGAGCGGAGGGCAATATTTGTTATGATATAAATCTCATGACCGTCTTTCTGCCAAACTCCCGTATGAAGTGGGAGACAGAGACATCATCTCAGTTCGTCGAGCTGAATCGATTGGTATATAACACTATGGGTCTCCAGGCCTTCTGTAAAAGTTTGGTTTTTGGAGCGAACATACAGCCTTTTCGTATAAAAAGGCTAAAATGGTGTTTCGGCCATATCTTCCGATCCCATAGTCCGATCTAGCCAATTTTCAATAGGAAACAATGGGACAGGATTCTGCGTCGAATGCAACTTGTTTCGTGTGAATCGATTAAGGTTAGGTGTCCGAAAAATAGGTGACATTTTTTGTGATTTTTATGAAAAAAGGTATTTTGGTCATAACTTCCAATCCCATAGTCCGACCTGTCCAATTTTTAATAGGAAACAATGGGAAAGGATTTTGCGTCGAATGTAATTTGTTGCGAGCAAATAGGTTGAGAATAAGTGCCTGAAAAATGAGTGACATTTCTTACGCAATAGTTTCGTATGAATTTGTATTTTGGCCTTAACTCTCGATCCCATAGTCCGATCTGGCCAATTTCAAATAGGAAACAATGGGACAGGATTCTGCGTCGAATGCAACTTGTTGCGAGCAAATCGGTTGAGGATAAGTGCCCGAAAAATGAGTGACATTTTTTACACGATTTTTTCGTATGATTTTGTGTTTTGGCCATAACTTTTGATCCCATAGTCCGATCGGGCCAATTTCAAATAGGAAATAATGGGACAGGATTCTGCGTCGAATGCAACTTGTTGCGAGCAAATCGGTTGAGGATAAGTGCCCGAAAAATGAGTGACATTTTTTACACGATTTTTTCGTATGATTTTGTGTTTTGGCCATAACTTTTGATCCCATAGTCCGATCTGGCCAATTTCAAATAGGAAACAATGGGACAGGATTCTGCGTCGAATGCAACTTGTTGCGAGCAAATCGGTTGAGGATAAGTGCCCGAAAAATGAGTGACATTTTTTACGCGATTTTTTCGTATGATTTTGTATTTTGGCCATAACTTTCGATCCCATAGTCCGATCTCGCCAATTTCAAATAGGAAACAATGGGACAGGATTCTGCGTCGAATGCAACTTGTTGCGAGCAAATCGGTTGAGGATAAGTGCCCGAAAAATGAGTGACATTTTGTTGAGTAGTTTTGCGCACACACACGCACACATACACACACACATACACACACACACACACACACAGACATCACCTCGATTCGTCGAACTGAGTCGATTGGTATATAACACTATGGGTCTCCGGGCCTTCTATAAAAAGTTTGTTTTTGGAGCGATCATATAGCCTTTACCGTATACTTAGTATACGAGAAAGGCAAAACGTTAATTTTCCAATACATTTTTTTCGGTGTACAAGACATGGTATGGTCCAGTTATAATCAATGTTTTTCATTAGAAACAATATTGGGTATGGTATGTATACGATAGTATGATATGATAAAATAAAATGACATACCGTATGTCTTATCATTCGCAAATAGGTAGAGCATTTGATTATTTTCCGCGCTAAAAATTAAAACACGATATTTACATTGTTATTAAATATACTTATATTTCATTATCAATACATCTATTTAGTTTTTCGAAATATACGATGAAATAAACACTGATCCACGAACAATATTATCGACAGATGAAATCTCGGATGAAACTATAATTCACTTTGTGCATGCATAGTACACATGATAGTACATACATGCTGGTCGGGGGAACCCGGAAAAAAGCCGCATCCGTGCAGAACCATGTTAGCTACGAAAAATTCATGAAATAAACACTAAGTTCAATATGCATGTAAGTACGTAAAAACTCACCGAAGAAAGTCGACAACCCCCAACTTCCAAAGGTCTCATCTGACTGTCACAAATCAAACCAGCAATAAACTATGGAAGGAAATAACAACATCGGATTATAAATGTCGACTACTCTTTAAATTACGTGAATTCTATTACTCACCTTTATTTGTTTAGTGCAATTTACGATCCGAAGAAATAAATTAAAAACTAACAGCAACAAAACTGGCTTTCTCGAGCGAACCACCAAAATTTAACATGGCAGCCGCACGGTAAATGAGTCCTACACATTCTATTTAAAAACACACACACACATTTTGTAGAACTGTATCGTATATTGTATTTTTGTCATTGCATGATATAATTCCTTCAGTTTGCGTGAAACCACACTGAAATATAAAAGTTTCAGAAGATACTTAATTATTTCGAAACAATATTCCATATTGTTACTGTCACAGCTATTAGTATATTATTTATTTATTCAGACTAAGGCCGAAGTGGCCTGTGCGGTATATAAGAGTCGATATCGAGTCGCATTATCTCTTATATTGTTCGTAATGATTGGTTTTCTAGGCGGCTTATTGGGCCTGCGCAAACCTCCTGTCTCGTCGGAGGGCCGTCGTGTCAGGGCTGTTTAGCGTCCCACCTAACACCAGGACTTGGGCTTGTGCGCTTTGAGCGGCACACGGTCGCTTTGGTGGAGCCTACTTGCGGATACATGCAGCTTTTTATAGAGGTTTAACAGGGCCCACTGTCAAACCCCACCACATCCTAGGCAAGCCCCACAACTCGCAGATGGCCTGGGGAGGGATCGTCAAGCCCTTGGACATAGTCCCTGCTGCCCCTATGCCCCCTACAGCTATTAGTAGTTTACCGTAAATTATCGTTTTTTCAATCATAATAAAGAATAAGAAATTGTAAAGAAACAATAAACACTGAAATTGTTGTACGTGGTACCGTTGTTTAACTATGAGCTATATTAATGGTTCTAGATGAACGTATAGTTACATTTTAAATCGACATTGGTATCAATAGTAACAATATTGTTTATGTCATGTGAATAGTAACAACGAAACTACATATTGTTTTTAATTATGCGGGTCTGTATAAATTGTTTTCCAAAAAAAAAATATTAAAAATTAAAAAGTCTATGTAGACTTTTGGTATACCCCCCCGCCCCCCTTCGTAGACTAACGTAGACTTTTTCGAAACTCCTCCCTCCCCCTCAAGAGTCTACGTGGTTTATGGACAGCCCCCTTCCCCAATTGTAGTGATGTTTTCGTGGTCTTTGTTGTCTCCTGTCTTCACTGACTGATGACCACTCATACTCCTCGTCTGTGTCATAAGGAACCCGTGGACGTCGAGTGATCCTAAACGCTGTTTGCTGTTCCCGAGCTGTGTGTAACCTTCAAGCGTTACAAATAAACCAATATCTATGTGAGCGTAATTTTGACTGCGATTTTCATAAAACTTGCTAACTGCCAAAAGTGAAGAGGGTCGGTTCAGAACACTGTTTGCTCTGGTGGGTGCAATTTTGCTTGGTAGCAAAATGTATACATACGTGGTAGCTGGGATGCTAGAAATGTGGCAAGCGGAACGGATGGGAATGTGGACGATGCCAAACCGAAGTAGCGGGAACGAAGAATGTGATGAGGTCTTTCTCTTGGTTTTCGGCAGTCAAAGTGGCGAGTTCGAGGAAGATTTCCCTCCGAGAAGAAAAAGTACAAGTGAAAAGTTTTGTGGGCTGGAGAGCCGGCACGTTTTCCAAAACCGGTTGCTAAATTGAGTTTTTGCCGTCCGTTGGACAAATGCGCGCATCGTCGGCCATTCCGGCGAATCACGCCATCAGTCGGGCGAACCGTACATCGGCAACTCGAAGTGTTTTTTTCGGAGATTCGTCCACAAGTCGTGCAAAGACAACGCCATTCCAACCGGCCACGCCGTCCGTCGGCCGATCCATTCATCGGCAAACCTGCGAGTTCCGCATCGTTCCATCCGTCGGCCATTCCGACGAGTCACGCCATCCGTCGGCCATTCCGACGAGTCACGCCATCCGTCGGCCATTCCGACGAGTCACGCCATCCGTAGGCCGATCCATTCATCGGCAAACCTGCGAGTTCCGCATCGTTCCATCCGTCGGCCATTCCGACGAGTCACGCCATCCGTCGGCCGAACCGTTCGCCGGCAATTCGGCGTGTTGCGCCATCTGTCGACCTCCGCTCCGCCGACAAATCGTGTGAGGGTTACCCGTCGGCCATAGCTACCGAGTACAACGCCATCCGTTATCCGGCGACCGAACCATCGGCAATCCAGCGAGTTCCACCATCCGTCGACCCATCTTGGGCATCCGGCAGCACATCGAGAAAACGTTACCCGTCACCCATTCCGACGGCCACGCCGTCCGGCGGCCGAATCAGCAAGCCAAGCCAAGCGATCAAACCTAGCGACGTTTGCGGTGGAGAATCCTGCGACCATCGTCATCTACCAGCCCGCGCTGTCCTGTCATCAGTCGACCGAACCACGCCCCGTCGGCTAATCTATCGAGTCGAGACCCACATCGTCATCGGCGATTCGTACACGCCATCGAGCAGCAAGTTTGTTTTGTAGACGGTCTGTTATTGTCAACCCCCATACTAATCGTGAGTAAACTTTTTCTAACCTCACCTCCAAGCTTCTGATTTTTAGCCGAAAAACTCCCCATTACATTCATCGACCCTGGGACTCGAGCACTAATAGAGATCTTGTGTGTCCTCCCCGTTGGCGACCGTGGGCTATAGACCAGTAGTCTGGGGCTTAGGACGGTTCCTCTTCTAGGACCTGTCGGCAGTTCCTCGAGGGCAAGAGGCCGTACCAGAAACGGTATCATGTGGTATAGTGTCGGTTACTCCTGGAAGGATCTACTCTGTCCTCGTCGCTTGAATCAACATTCATTTCAGTGAACATACCGGATCAATTCGGATTACGATCTAATTTATAACCCTCATTACTTTGTACCTCTTTTGTGTCTCGCTCCAACACCATCTTTGTTACGCCATCGAGCATCCGTTCTAGATGATCAATCTTCTGCTGCATCGCTTCTTGATCTTTTTCTACTTTATCGACTATCGTTGATTGATTAGGTTCCTCGTCTTCATTGGCTGCGCGGATCATCGGTTTAGTCCAAGATGAATACACCACTAGGTGTTCCAATCTGCCAAATTCACGATTCAGTCATCTTGGATTTTAGTATGGGAGAGCCAGCCGGTTTGTTTATGTTTTGCACCGAAAATGAATTTTTCACCCCCGCCTTCATCTCATCCATAAATTGGGCAGGTTGAAACACCTAGCTGTGTATTCATCTTGGTTTAGTCCCTGTATGCTTGACTTGAAGTACACAGGTACCCTGATCCTGCTTTTTCTTGCCCTTGGATCGTCTATCGTCGCCTGTGCTACATCTCCTTTTTCTGCCTCTGACAGTAGCGTGTTGATTTGTTTAACTACCGGGGATGCCGGTGGCCCTTTATTATATTTCTTCAAACAACCCTCTATACGACGTACTAATTCTCTTTTCATCTTATGCTCACTTTCTTGTTCTGAAAGACACCTTTTCGCACGATAGTAGTAGTGCAATAATCTAGACACATGCCGTTGTTCTACTCCGGGACTAAAAGCTTTCAACAAATCTAAAATTCGCCCATCATTGTAATCTATCTCAACCGTTATGTTGTACGGCGATGGGTGATTTCTCATTTCCTTAACGTCGGACTTGAAAAGCGTTCTCAAATGCCTTTGCTTACTTGCCAGGTCAAGCTCACAAACTTCGTCAACTAATTCACCTCTAATTAAAAGTCATAATCTACCTCTTCTAGATTCAAATGTTCCGCATAAGGAAACATATCCATTTTGATTGTTTAGTGGTGTTCAACTGCCAATTATTCAAGATTCAAATTCAATTTAATTAAATACTATTTTCTTTTAAGGAATGGTGTACCAGAAAAAAATGTGATAAAGTTCAAAGGGAAAAAAAATCTAGGGAAAAAAATATATAATGGAATTATCCCGTAATAAATACTATCAAAAAAAAACTATTAAAATTTACAAAGTTCAGAAAAAAAACTTAAACTACAAAAGCAAAAAAAATAATAGTAATAATTTCTGCAAAAAATCAACTAAAATCTGTTTTGCCAATTCTGTTGGGCGCCAAATGAAATCTGCCAGTCTAACGAGTTTCCCGTTTTTAGTTGAAATGGCTTAAGTGCCACTCCCGGAGGAGACCATTAACCTGATCGAAGGTTGTCCGACTTTCTGAGACCCTTCAGGGGAGGGTAAGATTTTTTCCAAAGAGATTGGGCGGGCTTGGCCACGCTAGCAGATGGGCTAAGGCTAGGGGCACTCATTCGCCATGCGCATGGAGAAAAATAGTGAAACATGCATGTTTACTCACTTTGGTTTTGCTGCATACCCACTTGGAGGCGTCGACGGTTCTCTGCTACTGCTGCTTTGGCGCCACGCGTGTCATGCGCGGTCTCTCCCACGGACTCCGAAAATGTTCACGCGTCGTTCATTGATGTCGCCATTGTCGATGACGCCCCCAGTGCGAAATTCTGGACTGCTCGACGGGGTACAGCCTTCGGTGGCGTCGAGCTACGGTGTGCGCCTCCCAATTCAGAGGTCGTCGGTTCGAGTCCGGCCGTGGATGAACGTTATTTGCTGTTAGTGCTAATGTTGGATACACTAAAAATGACCTCTTAGCATGGGCCTGCGTTGAACCATGTGCGGTCATGAAGTGGCTAGGACTGCCTCCCATTTCCTGAATTAAAATAGAATTGAGCTTAAACGTGACAGCACAAAAATTAAAACACACTCGGTCATAAGAATCGAAAACCAACAACAACATCATTCAGTCATATATCAAAAACAATTCTTGCTTTAGATTATTTGGAAATTATCGAACTGTCACTTTTAAGTTTAATTTGAGATTAATTCGGTTAATAATAAGACAGATCCTAAATTGTAAGCTTGGTTAAGGACAATCCTCTCGGAATCCAAAATTAAAAATAATCGCATTTTCAAGGACACACAACTCAATACGGAAGCAACGCACAACGGCACAACTGTCATTTTTATTATTTCACGCAAGCTGCGACGCAGCAAAGCTGAAATATTAAAAATGACAGTTGTGCGTTGCTTCCGTATTAAGTGAAGGACTATTAAATCTGGAATATAAATTGGTTTCGTTGAACCGAAATTGCTATCCGCAAGATATACGAATGTTTAAATTGTCAACTTGTTGAAGTATCTCAATTATTCAGTGCAAATATGTAATTTTTGTTTTATTGAGTAGCAGATAACAAAAATTGAGCAGTCATCAATTATTGTAATGATTACATTACCCTGGCACCGCAAACATGTTTCTGTCTAATTTAATTCACCTTTGACCAGACGATTTGAAACTTTTATCGACATGAGAAATCTAATGAAAGTAAATCCAAAAATATCGTTTTTCTACAGAATATATGTGTAATTGTATAACCTTGACGAGCACCAATATGTACGTGAAAGGCAAATATTAAGAAAAAATGTTCATATACGATATTCTTTATTGCCAATACCACATTCAAGAGCATCGGTCGGCAAAATCGAGATTATTTTCCTCAGCTCCTGAGGACAAACTGTTTGTCGAACGAGGCTATGAATAAATTGGGGTGTAAAAATTGAGTTTTTTTTCTGCACATTATTCTTAAACCCTGCAGTCAGAAGGCAACATAACCCACCAACTACTATGTATAGCTCTACATTGACATTGGTATGTGCGGAACGACCGCGTGCTTTCTTCATTCGTAAACGAGCGCGGCCGCCCGTAAGTGCGCAGAACATAAATCACAAAAGTGTGGATAAATTATGAGCGCGTAGGTACAGCAGCCTCCAACGAGCTACGAGCACCCGAAGGCGGCAGCAACGCAATCTGTAGTTCAAGATGTGGGACAGGGATGCCAGATTATTGGTGGATAGAAAACTTTCAATTTGTACCTTATGGTACAAAACATAGCTAAGTTAAAGCATTATTTTAGCTCGACTCTCATCCTTGTTTAGGAATGATGTAATACAAAGAGATTTTAGAATTTTGATGTGAAACTTATAGCGGATGACTATAAACTCAAACATAAGTTTTATTTTCAATTTCCTTAGATTTTTACAATAAAAATGTGCAGATTTTTATTAGTGTATGTAAATATCAGAACAACTTATTTTTGACATGAGAAATACTTTGTAACTGAGTATGCTGAATGCATTAGAAATATCTTGGCTAAATAAGTAAAACACACTGGCTTATAATGATGAAATGCAACGAAATAAAGGAATTCGGTGAACACCTGGATGATTAACCTGCAGTTTACATAATTTGAACAGGAATGTGTTTCGTATTGATTTAAAAGTCACTTTTATCGTATTCTAAAGCTTCCGAAACAATCGTTATCGAACTTTACATTCTAGTCTGAATACCTAGGAACTCGTGAATTGAGCTTCTAATAACAAATAGGAATTAAGGATCCTAATAGGTTTTTTCATCGTGGCATCACTGCAAAGAAATCAGAACATATCTTGTACGCGAATCATCGAAAAAATAACATTGAGGAAGTCCCGAGTGTCGCAGCAAGCTCGATGTCGTTTCGCACCGGGTGTGTGCCTCCACGATAGGGTTGATAGGAGACTGGTATGCCGAACTTGGAACTTGGATCGGCAGCGCGGGCAGATATGTAATGTGAACATGGGTGGTATGTTAGGCCCTCCAACAACGGCACGCCGCCGCCGCTCCGGGTCGTATATGGTAAGAAGTTATTGATATCTTCCAAGTTGCCGCTCTAGCGATATATTATCTTCGGGTGTTGAAGAGGGTCGGTAAAAAGTGACTCAGTCTCTGTCTCTCTCCCTGGGGAAGTTGAATCCCGTCAGGAAGCAATAAATCGTTACGAATGGATGGCTCTACAAATCTACTGGCGATGGATTGTGTATGGGGTTGAAAAGTCAATGCGATAGAATTTATGATGCACTGAGAAATATTGTTTGTTAATTGAAGAGAACTGTTTTATGAGATGGGATAATCATATGATAGAATCCAAATTCTTAGTATGAAGCTTTATGGAATTGTCCATATAAATTTTCATATATTTGTATGAACTAAAGACATGCACGATACCCCTCTGAACTATCCACGGGATATAGGGACAGTCCCAAGAAAATGATCCTAAAACGTCCATACAAGAAACAAGGATTCGACCCTAACAAACCATGTATAAAATGTATAATGAATTCGTTATATTTTCAAATTCTAAATATGTAGAAAAATAAAAAAAAATGAATAGAATCAAGAAATCATTCTATTAAATTTAAGAATTGTTTTTTTTTTAATAAAAATGTGAAAAACGCGAATGAAAATTGTTATTGCCCGTAAAACGTGTTTAGATTGATTTTTAAAAAATATTGATTTTGAGCGAAAAAAATAATTTGGGTTGTAGAGGGTTATTATCATCTATGAGAGAGTGAGAATACTACCTACTTGTGATTAAAAATTTGAACTTGGTACTTAATGTTGAGTCCTTAAACTTAATTCTTAGGTATTTTTTCTGTGTACAGTACATGAACGGTTCCTAGCGGAAAATCATTTTGATCACGGTGTTTTCGGCCGAAGGAGCTTATTTAAAAAAATAGTATCTCTAAAAGTTTAAAACATCAACTACACAGAAGTATCGGTTTTCCTCTTTCTCAATAATTATTGAGTTTTTTCAATCTTATCGTAGCAACCGATAACGTTGAACACAATTAACTTTATCGGCGATAACGATAAATTAACGATTAACAACCCTGGTACCCAGTATGAATATATCTTAGAAAAAATGTCCCATAAGCACAATATTTACAACAAAACATTTGTCAGTTATTTCAATCTAATTTCAGTAATAACTAGAACAATCGCCCGCCCAATCTCAAATTCGTTAGACAACCGAGAAAAAAAGGACCGTCTCGCTAGTCTCGCAGAAATCCATCCGATAGGGGCCTTGCAAAAAAGTGATGACGTAATCATAATTTTATTACTAATGCGCCTAGGACCATTTGCCACCCAGCCGTCATCAATCGGATAAGAACCGATCCGGGGACGGGACAACTTAACGAGAAAAATGTCGACCAAATGCCGCAAGGAGATCCGTGACGCTATTCGCATTTCGTACTCGTCCTGCTTTGCCGTCGTCATCATCGTCGGGCCAGCGTAGATTGGACAGAGCAATTGTAATATTAAAGCTGATAAGAACAAAAAAAATGGGAAAATGGAGAGGGCATTTGGTTGGCTGCCCTCGAAGACAGCCAGGCATCATGAAGATTGGATTAGGTTTGCTCCATTGTCCCATTTATTACACTTGCAGTGCTTGATTGGACTGCGGAGAAACGGTTTTTCCGCTTCGACTTTTAACTCTCATGATACAGTTTTCGTGTTGCGAATACTAAACGATGGTGGCGCGTTGCGATGGCTCAGAAGCACGGGGAGGACACTGATGATTTGAAAGATTGAGTGGAGAGAAAACGGACTCGATATGCGATGATCAAAGCAAAAAATCTTCCAAGGCGTACTTCCCCCTTTTATTTCCTGCAGGATGTGGCGTGTAATCCTCCAAAGGATATTAATCTTTTTTTGGCGAAAAAAATAGGATGTGGAATAGAGGATGTTCGTTTTGGATACACTTTTTTAACGAAGGTCTGTGATGTGTGATTCATCGGATATGCTTATCCCATAATAATGGTAATGGAGAAATTCAAATGTATCCGTACTTGGCAGAACTTCCGAGATACGAACGTTTTCTCGCAAATCCACAAAATAGAATTCGCTTTAAAATGACAAGAAAAAAAAATTTACAGACTGGTTTCTTTTATCCACGAGAAGAATGCCATACGTAGAAAATTATACTCTTCATAAAGAAGCATGAATTCTATAAAGAAAACTCGGTTGGATCTTAAGGCTCTTCTCCCTATATTAGACTTTTAGTATGTTCTTATAAATTCAAATTCCAGAATGTTTTATTAATCTATTGAAACATGCATTTTTGAAACATTGTGTCAAACGGGCGAGTTTGTCGATTTTAAATTTTAATATTTGTTTTAGCGCAATATGATACATTTTTTTAATTTTTATTAGGTATCCAATACATATGGGGAACAGTTTTCCACTTCCTATATCGAAAGTTGAAAATTGTTACCACTCGCTGTCTTCGTAATGGCAATCCCCACAAAGGAGATAATGTTACATTCAAATAAATATTACTTCGATTCGTTAAACTGAGTCGATCGACACGTTTTTGGAGTGATCATCTAGCCATTCAGTATCCTTCCCGACCAAAAGCCATGAACAGAATAACAAAACATGATATGGATTTGATTGATATAAGAGATAAAAGAACAGGCAACAATATCAAAAATTTGCACCGAAATATCATTTAAATATCAAGATATGCTATGGATAAGAACAAACTAATGGCATATGATATTGATCACTTATTACAAATAGCATAACTTGATCTCCTTATGATATTTTAGTGCAAAATATTGATATTGTTGCCTGATCTTTTATCTCTTATATCAATCATGTAAATATCTCATTTTGCTATCTAATCATCATTTGATATTATTTAGCTATTATCGTCTACCCGGGTTGATATACAAGAAAGCTAAGCATACAGTTTGCATTCAATGCAACAATCAGCCGCTTCAGATCACGATCATCCGATTATTCTCATAATGTAAATTGTCCAATTTATGCACCTAAATCAATTTCACCCTGTCAGACTGCGGTACATAAACTCGCAAGGGTCTCACGCGTTCTTGTGCCTAAGGCCCAAGACATTTATTTTGCAACTAAAAAAAGCGAACTGTCCATTTCAAGAGCCAGCCTGATCTTGACGCCGCTGCCGCCGCGTCGTCCCGCAGCCATCACCGCAACTGCCATATAGTGGGCACATTTAGAGGTATCTTCGATCATGCGATGCGCGAATCAACCGCCGCGCGAGATGAACAAATTGTTGAAAGGTGCGGATAATCGAAATCCAGCTGTGAAGCCGCAAAAACCGTTTTCCTGAGCCCTTAATCATTGGCAGCGCGCAGCGGCGGCTGTTCGCGTCCTCTTGAGTGAGCAAAACGAAGTCTTTTTTCTCCAAACGACGACAACCGCAACGAAGAAGGTTAAATAATGGCATTTTACATTTACCGTCAATCAGGGTAGAATACAATATTCTTTCGAATAATTTTGTTTGAAGGGAATCTGCAATGTGTGTATTGGTCGATGAGTCCGGTAGACTTCAACTCACACTTGATTTGAATTAGATTCTCATACATAATTGATCTTTACCCTCAAAATTTGTATATCTAGTTTCATTATATTAGTCAATTATTTGACTCAATTGGAGTCAAATTTCCAAAAAAAAAAAGAACCATGTTTTTTAAACCGTTGCGGGGAGGATGATTTGCTTGTAGACAACAAGCTTATTTACAGGGACAATGACGACCGTCGGTATTTCAAGGGGTACAGTAGGTTCAACAAAACGTTACACTTAGTCACCGTTTTGTCAACCTGTTGCTTGACATAAGCTTGCTGTCGAAGAACGAGCCAAGATAGTTAGCTTCAGGTCACTCCTTACGAAATCCAAGTTTCAAAGTGCTCGCGTTTTCGGGGGCACACCACTCGATACGGAAGCAACGCACAACTGTCATTTTTATTTTTTTCACGCATGCTGCGACGCAGCAAAGCTGAATAAGCAAATATGACAGTTGTCCGCCGCCTCCGTATCGAGTGGTGTGCCCTCGAAAACGCGAGCACTTTGGAACTTGGATTCTGTCAGGAGTGACCTTCACTAGCCTTTTTCACTGCCGTGCCCTTGAGTATGATTTTACAGTTCTCAGGCGGAACATGTTTGGGAGATTTTGAGTGGGGGATGATGGCGACCTAGGCCTTCGCCGCGTTGATACAGATCCCCCAGGTAGGTGGATCCGTAAGGCATCCAGACCTCGTTGGAGTTTTGCCACTAGCGCTCTGGTCACTTTACCATTGTAGACGAGGGAGGTGTCATCTGCGAACAGAAACAGAATGCCGCCTTCAAGAAGTACTGGCATGTCGGAAGTGAACAGCTTGAACAGCAGGGGCCCGATGATACTGTCCTGGGAACTCGCTCCACTGATAGAGAACAGGAATGTCCTTGCCGACAGATTGTTGTGGATGGTTTTCACCAGGAGGCTGGAGATGACGAGCTGGGTGGTCTAGTGGCTACCCAACAAACATTCACTAGTTTAACTAACATCAGTGTGATGATTTGATTCAGCGATGTGTTGAATTATGTCTGTACTATTTTTTATCGCAACTTCTGTTCAAGCTTTATTCACAGAATTTTGGCGAAGTTATTCAGCTACAACATCTCAATTTAAAAAACAAATTCTGATTCGTTAAAACTTTCATAAGCATGTTCTTCTTTTTCTTCGATGACTCTACATTCCAACTGGAACTTGACCACCCTTTCAATAGAGTATTCTATTAGCATTTCCTCAGTTATTAATTGAAAGCTTTTCAATGCCCGCCATTGCATGAGTATGTATCTTGTGTGCTAAGTACAATGGATACACTATGCCCAGAGAGTCGAGAATGTTTCCCACCCGAAAACATCCTAGACCGGACCGAGAATCGAACTCGCCATCTCCGGATTGACAATCCTACGCCTTTGCAGGCAAGGCTACTGGAGACTCTCCAATAAGCATGTTACTAAGCCTTAATTCAGCTGCAATAAATTTTTCGAAAATAATAACACATTGAGGGTCATCCTCAAGATCTCCAAAGAAAGTATGATTTGTTTTGTTAGTTATGGCTTACTCAATGCATAACATAAATAATCTAATTGCTGAATAGTAACCCATAATCCATAATCCAATTATCCAGTAATTTGCGCTCGATAATGGCGACCGAGTGAGTGCCTTTTTGACATTCGAGAGGTAGACAATATTTACTATTATTTATTAATCAATGTAGGCTTTGATTAATTGGGTTTTTAGGATGCTTTAAGGACATAGTTGGAAGAGTACCACGATGGCAGTCAATATGGCACCGGACCTTCCACGGGTCAACCCCACACCTCCCGCAATCCTCTCCCACCAACATTCGAATGCATCGAACAGCATCGAACAAAAGTTTGATATTCAGATTACTAACCTGTTCACAGTATATTTATGTACTTCCCGTGACAATTAGCATGTTTCTTCAAAGAGTCCTATGCATTTCGGCTCGAAATATAGCATATACCAGCAGTTTCGTGCCAATTTAACAGCCATCCGCGGTTTGGTGGGTTTATCACTGCACTGCACTTCTTCTCAAGGGCCATTGAAAAAAACATTTTTTTACACACTTTTCCGCACATGAGCAGCCCGAAATGTTGATGGAATGCAAATTAAACTTCACTTTTTGGATTAAGTCACTTGTTTGAAGCGAAAACTTAATATAAACTGAAATTTTTGCCCGAAGAAAACGATTAAAAACTGATCGCGGAGCGAATGTAAACACCGGTACCGATAGCAGCAAACTAATAAACAGGGTGGTTCAAAACTGATTTTGCTCCGCCACGCTCAATCGATTATGTTTCATATTTTGGGTGTCGTTCGATGGTTTCGGTCGGTTTGTACAGGGGCTTACCGTGCACAGGTCGTTTCAGGTTTGTATGGCGAGGATGAATTTTACATTATTCTGATTGTGGCGCTCTGTGATTGGGCGCTGGCGAGGGGAAGATCATATTGATTGGACGTTCCAATAAACCATTTTATGAGACAGATTCGAACAGCTGATCGAAATTTTGAGTGAACGGCTCGGTCTTTGTTTTGGTAAATTTGCATGCAAACCATCATCATTTCGTCATGATCATCATCATTTCATTCCATTTTCGCAAATGTTCCTTGTAAAATGTAAATATTAGTGTTAGGTCTCCTGTCATTTGAGCTTTCTATAAAATGGCTTATAGTTGGAAGTCGATTTCAATCGAGGTTGCAAATCTTTAGCATGATCATTAAGCTCCAAATGCAATGTTGGCGAAACATAAACGAAAACGGCAAATTTGACAGTTTTTATTATTTTTTAATTAACAATCGGAGCTCAAGTTTGTTTATTTTGTTTATTTAGACTGTGAACCATTCCACCGATTCGTTTAACTTTTAGTTAAAATTTGACAGTTCGATGGTTATTTCGCCGTGGTTAAAAATAACCCTGCCTCGGTGCATGGTTAGATCTGACAGTTCGATAGTTAAACTTTGTTCGCGAGAAAATTGGCGCCAAATCCATTTCGTTCCGAATAATTATCAATCTGTCAAAACTCAAATGGGTCGGCTTCGGAGTAAAATTTTAACCACGATGGGAAAATAACCATCGGAGTGTCAAATTTTAACTAAAAGTTAAACGAATCGGTGGAATGGTTCACAGCCTTAGCAGCAACTGCCAACAGGTGAAACATACGCACCCCAATGACATACTATACGGTATACAAACAAAAAATTGAATGCACTAAATCTAACACAAAATACTCTTAAATCTATTCTTATTAGTTATACGAGGATAATGAAAATCAAATACATTGTAACACCTATTAAACACGCGACACATGCTTTTGATGGGCTCATTGATTCCGTAGTTAGTTCTAGAAGCACGAATATACAAAAATGAATGCGAGCGAAGACTACGATTTCGCGTGTTTACTTCAATTTTTTCAAGCAGATCAGGACAATCTGTATGGCCTTGAAGCAAATCTCCTATAAAACAGGCTTTTGCAACGTTTCGTCTAGCATGAAGTGTTTCCTAGTTTATAAGCATGCATCGGTTCTCATATCTTGGTAAATAATAGGAATCTTGCCAATTCAGGAATCGGAGAGCAAAGCGGATGAACTTGCGCTGAATTAATTCGATTAGTTGAGTATCATTTTGATAGTATGGTCCCCAGACTGCTGAAGAATATTCTAATATAGGACGGACTAATGAACAATACAATGCTTTTAAGCAATAAACATCTCTACATTTTTTAGCAATGTGAAAGATAAACCCGAATTGTGATGAGGCTTTGGACACAACACACTATATATGACGTTCAAAAGTCAATTTGCAGTCTAACATAATGCCTAAATCCTTTACGGTCGTTTCACGTTTGATGATACTATTATACAACAAGTAATGTTGATATAGAACATGCTTCCGTCCGAACGAAACAACGGAGCACTTGGAGACATTGAGTACCATCCGATTAAGCTGACACCAGGCTGCAAAAACCTCGAGTTGCCGCTGCAGAAACGTCCGACTAGAACAGCATAACAGAAACTGAACAAAATTTTAACATATCGTGATATTTATAACTTATTTTGATACAATTTTGTTCCAAATAGCCATTATCTTTCAAATGTTGTAACAAGATTATATCATAATATGATTTGAAAAATGCCTAACACCGAATTGCCCAACAGTAGGCAATTAAAATAGATGTAGCAAAGTCTCCCAGCCATATAGACATCACAACGCTGATGTAATTTGAGAAGGTTGCCTTATTTGTAATGTTTCATGTTCTCGAAAAATGTTCGTGTTCGAACAAAACAAAAATTTCTGATTTTTTAACACAATCTAAAGACCTATCACGACCTGTACAAATTCCAACTGCACAGAAACAATATATTTCGTATCTGATTCTGTTATAAATTTCTATCAGAATATGTTATTTTTATGATAAAGTTGTAACAAAATTTGATAGTTTTTTGTTTCCAGTAGTGTAGTTTTTGATAGAAATTTAGATATTTTAACAACATCCTGCACCATGTTTCTATCAAACTTTGTTATAAAAATTTAGTATAACATAATAATATAGGTTGATATAATTTTGATATGTTCTTCTAGTCGGGGTAGCATCGCTTGGGCATCTTATGACATAAAAAAGTTTTAAGTCGTCAGCGTACGATAGAGTTAAGCAGCTTAGGATAAAATTAACATCGTTCATATAAAGTACAAATAAAAACGGTCCGAGATGGCTACCTTGTGGGACGCCTGAGCTAACGGAAAACGGCCACGAAACATGATCCCCGATTTTGACCGCCATTTTGCGATCGGTCAAGTAGGATCGAAGCCACTTGAGTATAACGGTACTTAAGCCTAGTTTTTCAAATTTAGCAAGCGCAATACCGTGGTTCATTTTGTCGAAAGCTGCAGACAAGTCTGTGTAGACAGCATCAACTTGGTAACCTTTCTCCATTTGGCTGGTGACGAACGATGTAAACATTGCTAAATTAGTGCTGGTAGAGCGTTTGGCGATGAATCCATGTTGGTTTGTGGATACATAATGAGCGCATGTATGCACAAGCTTATCAAGTACGATCAACTCAAATAATTTGGAAATCGCACTCAAAGCAGCTATACCTCGATAGTTGACGACATTTCGTTTACATCCTTTCTTATGCACGGGAAATACATATGAGTTCTTCCAACTCGACGGGAACGTACCAGTAGATAGCGAGGCGTTGAAAATTGCGGCTAGTGGTAGCGCTAAGGATGACGAACACTTCTTGAGCAGAATCGATGGAATGCAATCTGGGCCACAATCTACTGAACTTTTCAGTTTAGGCCATATATTTTCTGTCAAATTTGCCGTTTCCGTTTCGCTGACTTTGTGTTTGTGTAATTGTGTAATTCAACAAAATAGCCAGATTTTTATTTATTTATTTATTTATTTTATTTCATTTCGTCAACCAACGTAGACTAGTACATATACATATACACTACCCGCCAAAAGTATGGAAGCGCAAAAATAAGTATTGCAACACCTACTTTGAATATTGCAACACCCCCAAAAAAGTTTAGCATCACTTCAGAACTCCCATATTCCCATCGGATCTTTTCCATTTAGAATAATGGGACCTTCAACAAAATTGTTCACGACGATAAGTGCATTAGGCCGGACGTCAATTTAGCTCCCTGGGTGCCTTGGCCACCGGGTGGACATCCGGATGCTCCGGATTCTGGAACACGTGTGAAGTCACAATTTAATAAATGCATTCATTCCAGCGAGATGCGGTTTTCATCATCTTCCGTAATCGCAATATGACAGGAAAATCAATGCTGACTGACGTTTGCTTGACCAGTTAGTGGTAGCCTCCCACTGATTCTCCGGGAGTTCCGGAACATCCGGTAAAGTGGTAAATTATTAATATTCGTCCCAGAAAGCTGCGATTTTTTCTAAACGGTTTGTGGAAGCGTTGTGAGAGAAAAATCAATGCAAGCATCACTAATTGACCCCAGGTGGTCTCCCAGTATTCCTCCGGAAGATCCAGAATATTCGGTAAAGTGGTCAATTATTTAAATTCGTCCCAAAACGCTGCGATTTTTTCTAAACGGTCGGTGGAAGCATTGTCAGAGAAAAATCAATCCAAGCATTACTAATTGACCCCAGGTGGTCTCCCAGTATTCCTTCGGAAGATCCGGAACATCCGGTAAAGTGGCCAATTATTTAAATTCGTCCCAGAAAGCTGCGTTTTTTTCTAAACGGTTTGTGGAAGCATTGTCAGAGAAAAATCAGAGCAAGCATCACTAATTGACCTTAAGTGGTCTCCCAGTGTTCTTCCGGAAGATCCGGAACATCCGGTAAAGTGGTCTATTTTTAAATTACGGTCCAGCAAGCTGCGAGTTTTTCTAAAACGTCTGTGGTAGCATTGTGAGAGCAAAATCAATGCAAGCACCACTCATTGACCAGTGGATAATCCAGTAAAGTGGTCATATTTAATGGTTTTATAATGCATCCCAGAAAACTGCGATTTTTCCTATACCGTTTGTACAGGCAAACCTCAATGAGTCGTTAATGAAGACTCGTTTAAATATCGAGACGTGGAATAGAGAATCATTGAAAATCTGTTTGAAGGGACCATCACAGTAACCCAGAATATTTTTTTCAATATGGCATATTTTGCCTCCATGAGTCGATATCGAGTCATAGAACATCAACTCATAGAGGTTTGACTGTAATAGTAATGCCAGAGTTAAATCAATGCGAGCATCTCCCATTGACGCCTGGTGGCCACCTAGTAATCCTCCGGGAGCTTTAGAATATCCGGAGAAGTGGTAAATTTCTGTAATTCAACTCAGAAAGCTGCAACATTCTGAAAATCGCTTGTTGTAAAAATGTCAGAACTAATTCAATATACACAGGATTTTGTTTTTACACGATTTTTTTTCGCTCGTATTTTTGATCGTGTGACTTCAATTTGCCATCAAACTCTTCGCAACATGTTTCAAAAAATCCAGAATAATTCAAAGAAAAATCATTGAGAAAATGTAAATCGCGTAAAAACAAAATCCAGTGTAACAACCAGTCGTTCTCCTCGGATGGTCCTCTAGAAGTTCTGGAACATTCGGTGAAGTTGTCCATTCTTTTAAACTCGTCTTAGTAATCCTCCCTCGTATGTTAGATGTAGCAACATGAAAGCAAAATTTCACTGAGTGATCCTCAGGAATAGACCTGTGCCGCCACCATCAAAATGAATTGTATGAAAATTTACCACGTCCAAATATTTTTTACAACGCCGATGGCTATTGTAGGCAGTAGGATTATGGATTTCGAACTTTTTTCCAAAAGAGCATTAACAGTAAAGTCAAGTTCAGTTTTCCAGTTTCGTCTAACTCCTGTCAGAAATACATATTTTCCACCATGTTCATATGACATTTTCCACTTCTAATGATGCAGAATATAATCTCATTTCCGATATAGTTTATAAATCGGAATCACCAAAAATTATTTCAAACAATTTTGTAAAAATTTCTTCAGATTCATATCAGGAATATCTTCGACAATTTCTTAAGAACGTTGTTAAAAAAATCCTTCAGGAATTTCATTATGAATTCTTTTAGGAACTCCTTCAGATATTCGCATAAAAATTCTATCGTAAAATCTTTCTGGAAGGGGAATTTCCCGGAGCTATTCCTGGATTTTTCTTGAGAACACTTGAAGAAATTTTTGGGGGAATTTCGAAACGAATCTATAAAGGGATATCTGGAACAATTCTCCACGTAATTTTCGCAGAAATTTCTGGTCATTTTTTGGCAGAATTCCTTGTGGAATACAAGCCCTCCTTGTGGAAGAAAAGTGGGAGCATTTCTGGGAGTATTTTCAGGTTAACTTCTTTATAATATTGCAAGAGTATTTCCTGAAAATAAATCGTGAACCGTTTTCTGGGTGATTTCTGGGGAATTCCTGGAAGAACTTCTAAAAAATTTTCAAACGGTTTTCTGGCAGAATGCGGAATGCGAAATTTCAGGAAAAAATATCGGAGATCGGAGATAGGTGGGCTTAAAAGAATTCCATGTGTATTTAGAAACGAATTCAGATGAAATTTCTGTATAGTTCTCAAAGTAATTTATGTAGAGATTTTAGGGGATTTCTGGAGTAGGTCCCAGTGGAATTTTCGGACTCCAGTGGAATTTCCGGAGGAATACCTGCAAAAAATTTCAAGGGGATTTCTTGGAAGAACGGACGGAAAAACATTTGGAGGAATTCCAGGAGAAACTTCCGGTACACTTCCTGAAAAACTCCTGAAGGGAATTCTTGAGTAGTTCATGGAGGAACTTCTTGAGGAATTTTCCGGAGGAATTCGGAGGGACTTCTGGAGGAATTCCTAGAGGAACTTCTTGAGGAATTCCTAGAGAAACTTCTTGA
This sequence comes from Armigeres subalbatus, assembly GCF_024139115.2. NCBI lineage: Eukaryota > Metazoa > Arthropoda > Insecta > Diptera > Culicidae > Armigeres > Armigeres subalbatus. Next base: position 273,293,544 of record NC_085141.1, read on the forward strand.
GGAATTCCTAGAGGAACTTCTTGAGGAATTCCTGGAGAAACTTTCGGAAGCAGTCCTGGAAGGTGAAGGATCTTCCGGAAAAATTCCTGGAAAGAGTTTCTGGAGGAACTTCCGAATGAATTTCTGGAGGAGCTTCCTGAGGAATTTCTGGAGGAACTTCCGAATGAATTTCTGGAGGAGCTTCCTGAGGAATTTCTGGAAGAGCTTCCGAAGGAATTCCTGGAGGAACTTCCGAAGGAATTCCTGGAGGAACTTCCGAAGGAATTCCTGGAGGAACTTCCGAAGGAATTCCTGGAGGAACTTCCGAAGGAATTCCTGGAGGAACTTTCGAAGGAATTCCTGGAGGAACTTCTGAAGGAATTCCTGGAGGAACTTCCGAAGGAATTCCTGGAGGAACTTCCGAAGGAATTCCTGGAGGAACTTCCGGAGGAATTCCTGGAGGAACTTCCGAAGGAATTCCTGGAGGAACTTCCGAAGGAATTCCTGGAGGAACTTCCGAAGGAATTCCTGGAGGAACTTCCGAAGGAATTCCTGGAGGAACTTCCGAAGGAATTCCTGGAGGAACTTCCGAAGGAATTCCTGGAGGAACTTCCGAAGGAATTCCTGGAGGAACTTCCGAAGGAATTCCTGGAGGAACTTCCGAAGGAATTCCTGGAGGAACTTCCGAAGGAATTCCTGGAGGAACTTCCGAAGGAATTCCTGGAGGAACTTCCGATTCCGAAGGAATTCCTGGGGGAACTTCCGAAGGAATTCCTGGAGGAACTTCCGAAGGAATTCCTGGAGGAACTTCCGAAGGAATTCCTGGAGGAACTTCCGAAGGAATTCCTGGAGGAACTTCCGAAGGAATTCCTGGAGGAACTTCCGAAGGAATTCCTGGATGAACTTCCGAAGGAATTCCTGGATGAACTTCCGAAGGAATTCCTGGAGGAACTTCCGAAGGAATTCCTGGAGGAACTTCCGAATGAATTTCTGGAGGAGCTTCCTGAGGAATTTCTGGAGGAACTTCCGAATGAATTTCTGGATGAGCTTCCTGAGGAATTTCTGGAAGAGCTTCCTGAGGAATTTCTGGAAGAGCTTCCGAAGGAATTCCTGGAGGAACTACCGAAGGAATTCCTGGAGGAACTTCCGAAGGAATTCCTGGAGGAACTTCCGAAGGAATTCCTGGAGGAACTTCCGAAGGAATTCCTGGAGGAACTTCCGAAGGAATTCCTGGAGGAACTTCCGAAGGAATTCCTGGAGGAACTTCCGAAGGAATTCTTGGAGGAACTTCCGAAGGAATTCCTGGAGGAACGGAGCTTCCGAAGGAATTCCTGGAGGAACTTCCGAATGAATTCCTGGAATTCCTGGGAGGTCTTCCGAAGGAATTCCTGGAAGTTCTTCCGAAGGAATTCCTGGAAAGTCTTTTGCAAGAGTTCCTAGAAGGACTTCCGGAGGAATTCCTACAATTTTACCACAATCGGCTTAGAAAAAGTCGCAGCTTTTTAGGACGAGATTCAAGAATTGGCCTCTTCACCGGATGTCCCGGATCTTCCGGAGGAACAATACGAGGCCACTTGGGATCAATTAGTGATGCTTGCATTGATTTTTCTCTGGCAATGCTCCCTCAAACCGTTTAGAAAAAGTCGCAGCTTCCTGGAGCAAATTTTAAAAATTGACCACTTCATCGGATGTTCCGGAATTTGCGGAGGACCACTGGGAGGCCATCTGGGGTCAATGAGTGATGCTTGCATTGATTTTGCTCTGATAATTCTGCCACAATCGGCTTTGAAAAAATCGCAACTTTCTGTGACGAATTTCAAAATTTAACCACTTTACCGGATGTTCCGAAACTCCCGGAGGACCACTGGGAGGACGCCAAGGGTCAAGCAAGCGTCAATCAGCATTGATTTTTCTGTCATATTGCGATTACGAAAGATGATGAACATTTGGCATGTCGCTAGAATGAATAGATGTATTAAGCGGTGACTTCACACGTGGTTCAGAATCCGGATAATCCGCGGTCTACCTGGTGGCCAGGGCACTCCAAAGAGCTAAATTGTCCTCTTTCGCAATGCACTTATCGCCGTGATAAATTTTATAGAAGGTTCCACCATTCTAAATGTAAAGGATCCGACGATAAATCTTCACGAATATGTTAGTTCCGGAGTGATGCTAAACTTTTCGGAGTGTTGCAATATTCAAAGCAGGTGTTGCAATACTTATTTTTGCGCTTCCATACTTTTGGCGGGTAGTGTACATGTTTGTTTTTGTAATGCTATAGTATAATTAAATAATAGGTTTTTTTTAGTAAAGTGATGTTCAATTTTGATTTTGAATTTATATTGCTGAATTTGTAATGTTTGTTCTTTGGAAATACTGTCTAATGTTATGCCGAGACATTGTTAAGTCAATAGTTTCGCAGTGTTGATTGTAAACGGCCATCATTCGGTTGAGAGGCCCAAATTTGGCGTAATTTGTTCGGCAGTGGTTGGTTAAAAATAATGTTCTATGTCGAAGTAGCCGAGAAGGTATGTAAAAGTTAAATTTCGATAAAATTTCAGTTGAATCAACACGTTGAGAAACTATATCGTTAACAAATGAAACCGTTGCACATTCTCGACGCTCTTTCAAAGTTTGTATATTTATAAGCATGCAACGTGCTTCATAAGATGGAAGAGGAAATGACGTCCAACCTAATTTACGAAGAGCGTATAATAGAAATTGTTTTTGTACTGACTCTATTCTTTCTTCATGTATGGTTGTATAAGGCGACCATACAATGCTACAATATTCCAGTATAGATCGTACATATGAAATATATAGTGTTTTGATTGTGTAGGGATCCTGAAAGTTGAAGCAAAAACGCTTGATAAAGCCTAGCATATTATTAGCTTTGTGGATGATTGTGTTATAGTGATCAACAAGAGTTAGTTTCGAATCTAAAATCACTCCTAAATCCCTAACTCTTTCGTGTCTTTCTACAGTATTGTTCCTAATACAATTTGTGTATTTGGTGTTATTCTTTTCTGCTGAATGATATTATGTTGCATTTCTTAACATTCAGTTGCAATAGGCTTTTCTGCACCATGTATAGAACATGTGTATTTCATTCTGGAATATGATTATGTCGTCTTCATTTTTTATTTCCATAAATAGCTTTATGTCATCGGCATAAATTAAAAATCTTTATATTTTTGAGAATGAAGGTAATGTAATTTACATATAATATAAATAAAAGAGGGCCAAGATGAGAGCCTTGTGTAACTCCTGAAGTGACTTGAATGGGATTGGATTTCTTTCCAGTATTTTTTTTATTTGTTGGCGGTCTGTGAGATAAAATTCAAGCCATCTAAGGAGTCCTGGCTGAATTCCATTTTTTGCAATTTGAAGAGTAACATTGGAATGTCAATGCGATCAAACGCCTTGCTAAAGTCAGTGTATAGAGCTTCCACGTAGTTACCATTATCCATTGCATTAAGAGAATAGTCAATGAATTCTATTAAATTTGTAGCGGTAGAGCGACCTTTGAAAAATCCATGCTGCTTATTCGTAATTCTGTTTTTAAGTTGTGAAAATAATTTTTCATTGATAATGGATTCAAAAAGTTTGGGAATGCAAGAGATAATGGCTATTCCACGGTAATTACGAATGTCAGATTTTTTGCCTGATTTGAAGATAGGCACAAGATAGGAGCTTTTCCATACCCTGGGAAAATTTCCGGATTCCAATGACAATCTGAAGAGCCAAAACAAAGGTGCAGTCAGCTCTTTAGCCAGACTCTTCATAAATATCGGTGGAATACCATCAGGACCAGGGCCTTTAGATGCATGTAAGTTTGGTAAAGCGGTTAGAATCTCGTTCCCCATGATCTGATTAACACCGATATCCCTAGCGAACTCTGGGATAGGCGCGAAAAAATCTAGGTCGCGATCTTGTTCCGAAAAGGTGGTGTATATTTCTTGGAAGAAATCTCCAAAAAGATTACAGATATCTTCCGAGCAATTACCGACGCGTTCGTCTAAATACATGGTTGACGGAAAATTGTCTGATTTTAATTTTGATTTTACGTAATTGAAGAAGTTCTTTGGACATGACTTTATTTCGTTTTCTGTTTTCGTGTTGTGTTCTTCAAATGCTACATCAATTGCTAATTTTAATTGATCGCAGATGTTCAAATATTTTTCCAAATTTTCATTCGTCTTATCTAGCTTGTAAGTTTTATGTAATTTTTGTTTGCGATCGTTTTTTGAACCACCCTACTAATATTCTTTGTTTTTTCATAAATACGACACCAATACTACTACAGTATATGACAGTTTGTATTGTACCAATACTTTCAAAGCTTTGTTTTGGTACTCAACCCACCTTCACCTTAACCTCTTGAAAAGATTTCTAAAGTAATGTAAGGAAATAGTAATCTTTTCCTGCTCTATAGCTCTTATGTGATTATTGTATGGATCCCAAGCAATTAAGACCTAGTTTAATCAAGCAAAAATGGACCTTCAAGCATGAACAAACAACACAAATGTACAGTTTTCTTTGAAATAGAAATAGATGCTTAATAGAAATTTGAAAAAAAAAACTGGTTGATTTATGGAAAACCCTTCCCTGAGCAATATCAGTATTATCGTCTAGTTTCACTCTTTCCGTATAAACTGTATCATCGATTTATTTATTTTTATCTTCACTTCAGTAGACAACCTGGAATATATGTATGAAGCATTAACATTAAAAAAAATTGAAGCGAAAATGTGAAATAATTGATTTCATGGATACCCTGCAGAAATTGTTGACATTTGTATATTTACTTTATAAAAAGCTTTTGTATCATGGCAGATCAACAAGTCGATCCGTCAAACTACAGTTGGTTAATAATGTAACGTTTTACGTTTTTGCAATCAATTTGTGATTAAGTCAAAATAAGAATTTATGACGTTTTTCTCTTTTTAATTAAAATCATAAACTAATTTTTTTTTGGAATTAATGAAATAGTGAAACATTACATTACGTACATAGTTTGCAAACCGGACGAAAAGAAATTTGAGTTTTTATTTGTATGTCGATTACGAGGTTTGTGTCTTGCTTGACTAAATTATTACCCAAACAGGAATTGACCATGTACTGTTGTAGTGTTCTCATGTGCTCGTTTTTATCGGGCGCGCACTCTTTGTCGCCATTTCAATTTTATTTGGCACACATTTAAAATAATTGACGACTTTTCAAAAGGATAAGTTTCTTTATAAAATTCAGACAAGAACTCGATCATTTCGCTAAGTGAACGGCTGGTAATCAGAAGTGTTTGCGAGTAGGCTACGAAGTTTTTCAGTATTTTAAGTTGAGTTTGGCTAGTTTGACTAATAGGTAAAGTATGATTGGAGTGAATTATTCTGTGTCTATTTTAATCAAGTTTCTAAAATTAACAGTTAACGTAGCAGACGTCATTAGGACGTGTTTTTTGAATTCCGCGAACACCGAATTAGTTTAGTGAAACGTACAAAAAGGTAAAACGAATTTAAATGTTTAATGTAAAGTTTTTGTTAATGAAACGAATTCGCGTTGGACTTTCCAGCGCATTGCGCTTTTTGGTACGGGCTGGATTTCGTGTATTCGACCGGAGTCGGGTACGGGAATACGTGTGGCGTCTACAGGGCCCGCCATTTCGTCCAACGGACATCGAGAGCTCGAGCGTGCGTTAAGGCCCGCCTGTAAAGGTAGTTAAACGGAGGAGGAGTGAAGTCGCTCGTCTAAAAGCGAAAACTCGGCGGTCGCCAATCAACCGTCGAAGGTAAGATCCCCAAGCCAATTCCCGTGGATCAGTCCCGAGAGTGCGGTCCCCGTACGTCGTCATTAATCGTACGCTGGACCGAACCCGAACCGACGGTTAGTAGTCTTCCTTTTAGTCCTCGCTCGGTGAACCGGAAAGGTACGCGAAGCCGGGTCGTTAGGGAAAGGAAGCTACTAGCTTGATTCATTCATTTATTTAGTTAACATCTAAACAGATAACACTGAATCAACAATTTGACGCCACAATACACGGTTCGAGGCCGCATCTCTCCACCCTCGGATACGCCCCACGCTCGCCAAGTCGTTCTGCACCTGGTCTGCCCATCTCGCTCGCTGCGCTCCACGCCGTCTCGTACCTGCCGGATCGGAAGCGAACACCATCTTTGCGGGGTTGCTGTCCGGCATTCTTGCAACATGTCCTGCCCATCGTACCCTTCCGGCTTTAGCTACCTTCTGGATACTGGGTTCGCCGTAGAGTTGGGCGAGCTCATGGTTCATTCTTCGCCGCCACACACCGTCTTCTTGCACACCGCCAAAGATGGTCCTAAGCACCCGTCTCTCGAATACTCCGAGTGCTTGCAAGTCCTCCTCGAGCATTGTCCATGTTTCATGTCCGTAGAGGACAACCGGTCTTATAAGCGTCTTGTACATGACACATTTGGTGCGATGGCGAATCTTTTTCGACCGCAGTTTCCTCTGGAGCCCGTAGTAGGCCCGACTTCCACTGATGATGCGCCTTCGTATTTCACGACTAACATTGTTGTCAGCCGTTAGCAAGGATCCGAGGTAGACGAATTCCTCGACCACCTCGAAGGTATCCCCGTCTATCGTAACACTGCTTCCCAGGCGGGCCCTGTCGCGCTCGGTTCCGCCCACAAGCATGTACTTTGTCTTTGACGCATTCACCACCAGTCCAACTTTTGTTGCTTCACGTTTCAGGCGGGTGTACAGTTCTGCCACCTTTGCAAATGTTCGGCCGACAATGTCCATGTCATCCGCGAAGCAAATAAATTGACTGGATCTGTTGAAAATCGTACCCCGGCTGTTACACCCGGCTCTCCGCATGACACCTTCTAGCGCAATGTTGAACAACAGGCACGAAAGTCCATCACCTTGTCTTAGTCCCCGGCGCGATTCGAACGAACTGGAGTGTTCGCCCGAAATCTTCACACAGTTTTGCACACTATCCACCGTTGCTTTGATCAGTCTGGTAAGCTTCGCAGGGAAGCTGTTCTCGTCCATAATTTTCCATAGCTCTACGCGGTCTATACTGTCGTATGCCGCCTTGAAATCAACGAACAGATGGTGCGTTGGGACCTGGTATTCACGGCATTTTTGAAGGATTTGCCGTACAGTAAAGATCTGGTCCGTTGTCGAGCGGCCGTCAACGAAGCCGGCTTGATAACTTCCCACGAACTCGTTCACTAATGGTGACAGACGACGGAAGATAATCTGGGATATCACTTTGTAGGCGGCATTAAGGATGGTGATCGCTCGAAAGTTCTCACACTCCAGTTTGTCGCCTTTCTTGTAGATGGGGCATATAACCCTTCCTTCCACTCCTCCGGTAGCTGTTCGGTTTCCCAGATTCTGACTATCAGTTTGTGCAGGCAAGTGGCCAGCTTTTCCGGGCCCATCTTGATGAGCTCAGCTCCGATACCATCCTTACCAGCTGCTTTATTGGTCTTTAGCTGTTGAATGGCATCCTTAACTTCCCTCAAGGTGGGGGCTGGTTGGCTTCCATCGTCCGCTGAACTGACGTTGTCATTTCCTCCGCTGCCTTGACTTTCACTGCCTGTACTCTCAGCGCCATTCAGATGTTCCTCGTAGTTCGTCCGTCAAGATGCTCCCATCCTTATCCCGGCACATTTCGGCTCGCTGCACGAAGCCTTTGCGGGATGCGTTGAGCTTCTGATAGAACTTGCGTGTATCTTGAGAACGGCACAGCTGTTCCATCTCCTCGCACTCCGCTTCTTCCAGGCGGCGTTTCTTCTCCTGAAAAAGGCGGGTCTGCTGTCTCCGCTTCCGTCTATAACGTTCCACGTTCTGCCGGGTACCTTGCTGCAGCGCGACCGCCCGCGCTGCGTCCTTCTCCTCCATAATCAGTCTGCACTCTTCGTCGAGCCAATCGTTCTGTCGACTTCGTCCCACATACCCTACGTTGTTCTCCGCTGCGTCGTTAATTGCTGCTTTGACTGTATTCCAGAAGTCCTCAAGAGGGGCCCATCGCGCTCGCCCGCTTCCGGCAACTCTTCCTCGAGATGCTGCGTGTATTCAGTGGTGACATCAGGTTGCTTCAGTCGCTCTAGATCGTACCGCGGCGGTCGTCGGTACAGAACATTGTTGATGACGGATAGTTTTGGGTGCAGTTTAACCATCACCAGATAGTGGTCAGAGTCGTTGTTAGCGCCACGATATGTCCTGACGTCGATAATGTCGGAGAAGTGCCGTCCATCAATCAGAACATGATCGATTTGTGATTCTGTCTGCAGTGGTGATCTCCAGGTGTACCGATACGGGAGGCTGTGTTGGAAGTAGGTGCTGCGAATGGCCATATTCTTGGAGGCGGCGAAATCAATTAGTCGTAGGCCGTTTTCGTTCGTCAGCCGGTGAGCGCTGAGCTTTCCAATAGTCGGTCTAAGCTCCTCCTCTTGGCCAACCTGAGCGTTCAAATCTCCTATGATGATTTTGACGTCGTGGCTTGGGCAGCTGTTGTACTCACGTTCCAGCTGCGCGTAGAATGCGTCCTTATCATCATCAGTGCTTCCGGAGTGTGGGCTATGGACGTTGATTATGCTGAAGTTGAAGAACCGGCCTTTGATCCTCAATTTGCACATTCTTTTATTGATCGGCCACCACCCGATCACGCGCCTTTGCATATCGCCCATCACTATGAAAGCTGTTCCCAGCTCGTGTGTGTTGCCGCAGCTCTGGTAGATGGTATGATTACCTCTAAACGTTCGCACCATTGATCCCTTCCAACAAACCTCCTGCAGCGCTACGATGCCGAATTCACGGTCCTTGAGCACATCGGCGAGTATGCGTGTGCTTCCGATGAAGTTGAGAGATTTGCAGTTCCACGAACCGAGTTTCCAATCGCTAGTCCCTTTTTGTCGCAGTGGTCTTCGCGGATGGTTCCGGTCCGTACTCTCTTGTTGATTGTTCGTTGCGTATGTTTTTTTAAGGCTGGCTTGCAGGGCCTGACACCAAACCCCCTAAATTTCCGGAGGACCATTCCTCCTTATTCCCGGTGGACCATGGTGCACAGTTTCACTTAGAGTCCCTCGCTGGCACTCGGACGATGATCAGCCGCCCCTAACATGGAGAACAGACGCTGTTGTGAGCCGATCCTGACATGGAGAACAGACGCTCAATAAGATTTGCACCTCCGAGAGGAGCAAACCCCCTTCCCTGTCAACATACGACCATAGTTCCCACCGGGGTTGGTTACCCGATCTTCCCTAAGGTTGCTCGTATCCCGGCCAGCACCGCGGGGAGGTAGGGATAGGAGTTGCTGGGTAAGAGGCTAAGGACCGCTAGTTATTCCAGTTCAACGAGTCAAATAAGCCTCGGTTCTGTCCCTTCAGAGTGTGCCCTGAGCGATGAGTATTGAGTATTTCTATGACATGGTTTTTAATGAAAATAATAAAATAAACTGTACTTTAACTTTTATTTTTCCAATTATAAGAAAATGTAAAAACAATCAAACCTAACCTAGAAACCAGCTTCAAATCCAAAGTAATCCAATCGGTCATAAAGATAACTTATATTTGAGAAGGATTTGCTCAAAGTTATACTTTTCGAGTACTGTTGGGTGGAATACGAGTTTGGGGTCAACCAGGCGAATAGCCATTTAGAATGATTTTTATACTATTTAGTATAAATTTATTTCTGAGTGTAGATCAACATCTTTTTAATCAAAATCTACCACTGTGGACGGAGTTCAAATCAAAGGATCAAAATCTGTACAGCTATTTTTTGATTTATTATTTTATATTAAAGCATACCAACTTACTAGATCACTGTAAATAGTTCAATATGCACCTTGAGCTTATTTTATAAATTACAAATTTCAAATTAAACACAGGCACTTTTAGCACAATAATGGTCAACACACGAACCTAAACAACACTGGCACCTAAAACTGCGCGTTCGCTGAGTGATGATTTGTTTTTGATTTTTATTATTCAAATTTCAAAGCCTACTTTTCAGGCTGAACAGGATAAAATAAATTATTTAACTTAATTAACTTAAACTCCCTTATATTTATTGATATCTCATGAGGTGGAAGAACTTCAGTGCTGTGTGGATTTCGGTCCTCCACGGTATCCGTTGGAATGTTGAACTATTGAAGAAGAAGAAGCTCCATGGAATCAAACGATCTGCAAATTAAAATTTTATTTCTGTTGCTGCTTACACTCAGTGATCAATTTACCCTCGCACTACGGTACCCACATTTATGCCAACAAGCATGAAGGGACTGAGGCTTCATTTTAAATCGACCGAAGTTGAGCTTGTTTATCCGGCGTGCATGGACATGGACGGATATTACCACCTTAAGATGAATTAATTTTGATCCTTGAAATGCGTGAGCAATTTGTCAGACTGATTGACGTATTGCAGGCTTTAAATCGATGTATTTATTAGCGGACACGTTATGATCGAGGAGAAAGTACGCATGCTTCATCACATTCACAATCAGCGGTTTTATATGATAATGGCAACAATAACCGCTATTGAATTAATTTTTAACATATGTGTAACGACATCAAAATACTTTTTTGGATTGTCTTTTGTCTACAAAATGTATTAAACTAGTCGACCCGGCAGACGTTGTCCTGCATAGTAGGCGAGAATGTGCGTTCCGAACTGCCCATGCAAAGTTCGCATAGGAATCACAATTTTAGTTTTTCACGATTTGCTCAACTTTACTTGTAATTTTCACATTAGGAAATATCATATAAACCCGTCGGAAACTATAACGAATGTTTCTGCTGAAGAAATGAAAAAAATCATCCAGTCGTTTTCGAGTTATGCGGATACGAACACAGACCATTTCATTTTTATATATAAGACTAGATGACCCGGCAGACGTTGTCCTGCATAGTAGGCGAAAATGCGCGTTGTGAACTTCCCATGCGAAATTTTCATACGATTCTTAATTTTAGTTTTTCACGATTTACTCCATTTTACCCGTGATTTTCGCATAAGGAAATATCATATAAACCCGTCGGAAACGATAACGAATGTTTCTGCTGAAGAAATGAAAAAAATCCATCCAGCCGTTTCCGAGTTATGCGGATACGAACACAGACCATTTCATTTTTATATATAAGAAGATTAATGATTTTTTTTTACGCAACACTTCTTAAAGTTATTCAACCAATATCGTCATGTCATAAACTAAGTGTAAAACAACAGCTCCGTGTACAAAATTTGGAGGGGGACAGTTGGTTGGGGGGTTCTGCCAAATCAACCCAAGCGCCAACAAAAAATTACAATTTTTCTGCTCAAGCTTTCAGTTAACAGATTCAACTGATCACAAATCATATCGGATATCCCCCAACCACATAACTGAGGATATCCTACAAGAAATGTACCAATGAAGTGATATGAAATAATTTCCGTTTCCTTTTTTTTAACAAAATATCACAAGTCAGTAAATAAGCCGTTTGATGCGATTTGCCAGAATCCCGACCAGTTAAAGAGCGGGTAAAACTCAACCCTCCTCCAAATTAAAAAAAATGAACTACAAAAATTTTAGTACCTATACGTATTTATCCCACTAAAAACCGAACAACTTTCGCCAAGCATCGAATTCTCTAGCACTTAGCCACTAATCCCTTTCAATCTCGAGCGCATCGTCACATTCTCGCATTCCTGGGAATACCAGCCCACAATCCGCCTCAATATATCCACCTCCCACCGCTCGGCTCTCCAGCCCTGCGATGATGATATGCAACGACTTTTCCAACGAGTTTTGATTACATATTCATGAGATATAGGTACAGTACCCTCTTTGGTATGTGGTGCACCACTCAGCTCTGATGGGTTGGGATGGGTTGAAGAGACAGTCTAACGCGCACTGGTGGCAGGTGTCGTCGCGGGACTTCTTGTATCCGAGTTTGTCCCCCCGGCACCATGTGTGTAAGAAGCGGTTATAAACTTGTGCCTCGTGCCTTGTCGTGTTCGTAGTTCGCGCGATTCTTTTGTCGTTGTTGTACACTGCGATTCGTATCAGGAAATTTAAGGAAAATCGATTTCTATAGGAGAAATCGCGGAACAAGACTTCCAACTATTCAGGAACAAATTTGGATCAGTATCTCTTACGTCTTACCATCTCCCACAACAACGGAATACCATTCAGGCAGCAACCTCCTCTGTTAGCAGCCAGTAGTGCTTATGGAAGCAAGACTTCCTTTTCACTCTATTTAAGCCTTAGACGGCATCCAACAAGGTAATACGACAAATAAAATGGGGAAACTGCATGGCGTTTGGCATCAGCCAACAGCCCTTCGGGGAGTTACCCCCTGCCCTGACCCGGAAGATTGTTCCCCATGTTTTTAAAAGTGCGAGCACGTGTACCTAAGGGGCAAGCCGTCAAGGCAGCAGACTTCTTCCCCTTTCGTGTCTTCGGCATGTTTTCTTTTGTGATAGACTGAAGAAAGAGTCGCATTCCGTATATTTTAAAGTTTGTTCTCGCCGAAGGGAATATTTTCACGAGTGAATAGATTCTCAACCGTACGATACATTGGTTTCAAATTAAACTGCCGTCGTCGTTGTCTGGCTGGCCGCCGCCGTGAATGGGAGGCACCGGAAATGGAGTTCGTCTGACTGCTTCTCTATTGTGTACTTACTCAAGCAAGAAGGAAAAATCATTTCGTCAAAGACTTCCAATGGCATCGGAAAACGCGGTAGGAAATCTCTGCAGTGCCAGTCTAACAGAAAAAAGCCTCTATCTTGCGTTGCCTTGTAGGGCTCCGCATTAATTACAATCCAATTCTATTATTTACAGTTAATAATTAATTTCCGCATTGCAAAAAAATATTACTTTATGACTTGGTAAGAGGGTAATAAATATTGAATCGCTGATGACGCCGCAAATCTAATGACAATACCTCATGCATGGCAGCGGCCCTTCAAATGTAAAATTCCTTAATTTAGATCACTGTTGCTAAATATTCTTGCGGAAAAAAACACTGACAATATATCTTCTTCTATATAATAAAAATGAGTTGAGATTTCCTTCCTGACGATTTAACTCGCGAACGGGTTGACCGATTTGCAAATTTTTTTCCCTAATCGATTCGTTTTGGGAACCGCAAGGTTTGTATATACATAAAAGATTGATGATTTTAATGGGGAAATGTAAAAAAAAACATTAGAATATATTTTTGGGTCAGCTGTTGAGTAAAACAAAACAAAAGATTTCCTTCCTGACGATTTAACTCGCGAACGGGTTGCCCGATTTACAAGATTTTTTCCCTAATCGATTCATTTTGGGATCCGCAAGGTTTGTATATGCATAAAAGGTTGATGATTTTAACGGGGAAATGTAAAAAAAAACATTAGAATATATTTTTGGGTCAGCTGTTGAGTAAAACAAAACAAACGCACGGAAATTGATCTAGAGTGCGGTGCTGCAAACAGTTCATTGTGACATTTGCAACACCCGGGCAAAGCTGTGTTCCTTTCGCTAGTATTTCTAGACCAACATTTGAAAAGGGCGTAACAGCCAAAATTTATTCCTTCTGATTCTTCGTCTACATATATAGCTATATATGTGGACAAAGAATCAGAAGGAATAAATTTTGGCTGTTACGCCCTATTCAAATGTTGGTCTAGATATATATATTGGTATCCAGTATTCTACACTCGGTAATAACGGTGGGAATTCTTGAATTCCGAAATTCAAGAGGTAGTAAACATTAAAACGTTGCATAGGAAATCATTTCGGAGTTTTCATAAATAAATACGTTTGGCAGAACTATGTTCCGTTGAAAACATTTACAAATGGATAAAAAAAAGCTATCACAAATATTGAGATGGGTCAGCTATCGGAAAGGATGTCGTTGTTCTACAGCAAATTGTAGCAAATTGGTCAACAAAATTTTAATGTTGAATGTTTTCCTCTCAATAGGACGAGCCCAATAGACGGACGAAAAACTGCAAGCAACCCTTCTGCTTCCGTTACTCCCTCGAATGTGAGTGACTATGGATGAGTACAGTTCGTCTTGTTTCCATATTTCCGGCTTTTACTTTTATTTCACGCCTCCGGGGTCCATGGGGTATTCCGGGTAAGCCGACTTCATAAATATTTTGCCACGGAATCATGTTTGCACAGGCGAGAGAAGCGCACTTAGACGAGGGTGAAAATAAGTCACGACCATTCTGCGGTGGTTTTGTTGGAGCCCCTCGGTTCTTGATTCCCCGGAAAGACGCCCGAGCTGCCAGGAGGGTTTGATACATTGGTCTGTACATGGAAGCCACACTGTGGCATCTATCGTTGATGGGGAATATTTGAATTGTAAATAGAAGCACTTTGTAAAGGATATGAATCTGCCATTCTTCTTTGTTCGCGAGAGAAAGTTATTTTTGAAAATGACAAAATTTGAAGGAAGGCACAGTATCTATAATAATACTGCCAAACAATTTTCGAATGTTTGACGAGGCGTCAATCTCTTCGTTATCTTTTGTTATCATTGACCCTGAGGCATGATTGTTGTCATATCATCAAAACCGTAGGATTTTATTTGGAAGCAATCAAACAAGCAACGTGTTTCAATCAAGATGAAAAGAGTTGCAAGACACACAAACCAAAAAGTGTGCTTTTGAATAGCATAGTATATGAGAGGATGCTTGGGCATATTTTTAATGAGCGTAATAAGGCTATAGCCTTACCCACGTAACATCAAACAATTTTTAATGGTTTTATAGCATTTTGGAAGAGTAAAGCGTTATAAAACCATAGCTCTTACTTGGGTATAAACAAATGTTGGGCTTGTGTCTAACCAAGCTTTTAGTCCAAGCTTCTGAATGATTTCTTCTTCTTCTTATTGGCATTACATCCCCACACTGGGACAGAGCCGCCTCGCAGCTTAGTGTTCATTAAGCACTTCCACAGTTATTAACTGCGAGGTTTCTAAGCCAAGTTACCATTTTTGCATTCGTATATCATGAGGCTAACACGATGATACTTTTATGCCCAGGGAAGTCGAGACAATTTCCAATCCGAAAATTGTCTAGACCGGCACCGGGAATCGAACCCAGCCACCCTCAGCATGGTCTTGCTTTGTAACCGCGCGTCTTACCGCACAGCTAAGGAGGGCCCTTCTGAATGATTTAATTGTCTTAAATAAATACGAGGTAATTGCCGATCCGAAAATCTTCGGCGGCAGCGTTTGTTGTAATTTTATTCAGCTGCTTTTTCAACGTCACGCGAACAATACTTTGAACTAGCGACAGCGAGAAGACGTTATTCAATGGAATTTCCTAATTTTCTACCTGATATTCTCTGGAAGCGCCAAATGAAACTCATTGAAGTTTTGTGGGGAAGCTATTTGAAATTTCATTTGTTTTCATTTGAAAATTCCAATAATTTCTTTTGTTAATTCCAGAATATTTCCGTTCGAAGTTCCAACGATTTTACTTTGGAAGCTCGAATGATTTTTTTTTGTTTTTTTGAATATCTAGAAAGTTTCTCATGAAAATTCTTTTGAATTAATTCTAAACTAAGTTTTTTTACCGCAAAAAAAACTCAGTTAGTAAACTGGTTGTGTTTACTAACCTTTTGTCTGTGCTCTGGGGTCAATATGACCCCAGGCCACTTTGAAAGGCCGCCAACGAAAGTGTCCAACAAGCCGATTGGGATTCATCACGAAAGTGTTCCTTGAATTCACCGACCCTTATTGCGTCAAAGCTCTTTGTTGGGCGATGTTAGGGGCTGTCCATAAACCACGTAGACTCTTGAGAGGGGGGAGGGGTTTCGAAAAAGTCTACGATAGTCTACGAAGGGGGACGGAGGGGTATACCAAAAGTCTACGTAGACTTTTAAATTTAATGTTTTTTAAAAGCGATTTATACAGCAGCTTCGTGCGAAGTTCACTTGTTTGATTTTTTTTAGGATGTTCCGGTTTTTTTTGCAAGACTTTACCGAAATAATCTCTTGCATTTCTCCTTAAAAAATTTATGAATTTCACTGAAGTAAAAGTCTGAGCTACGGCTTAAAACAATCATGGATTTCACCAGGAAATTCTACTGTGTTAAGCAGGAAAATTCTCCAAAGTATTCTATAAAAACTTTCGATTTTTTTTCAAAATCTTCACTTGGATTTTACTGCAGATTCTACTATAATTTCGTTTGATTTTCGGCAGGAACTATGGAAACTATGGAAATTATGTCGTATTTCAAAGGGTTTTTTTTTGGAATTTACAAAGGAAGCATTTTGGAATATCCAAGAAAAAGTCTTTGGAATGCCCAAAAGATATTCTTTGGAACTTGTGAAGGGAACTCTCCAAAATTTCCACGAGAAACCCTTCAGAAATTTTTTTGCCTAAATTCGGAAATTCTTAGGAATTTTCGCGAGGAATTCTTTGCAAATATAAGCAAAATTATTCGAAATGCCCGTGGAAAATTTTTGTAAAAAAGCCCTTCTAATTTTCATGAAAATTTATTCGATTTTTTACGAGAAGTTCACAAAAAGTTTAACTGAAAACTCTCCTCGGAATTATCACGGAGAGTTCCTTGGAGTATTTCAAGGTTATCAATTGGGAAATTTTACGAAATTTCCACGCAAAACTTATTGGAATGTAGACTGCATTCTCGAAATTTAAACTCGATTTTTTTTAAATTCTGAAAATTTACGATTTTTACAATTGTGAACCGGCGCACAGAAGAGTAACAAATTCGGGGACAAAACCCAAAAAAAAATTCAACATTTATATAAACTTTTTTTTTTTTGATACTTCAAAACATTCCGCATACTGTGGCTATTTCAGAAGTGACCCTACATTTTGTATAAAAATATAATTAGGGCTCAAATATGAGATATTGAATTGGATTTTACCTACTTTATTTGTAAAGTATTTGGAAAATCTGATTTTTACACAACATAAATGTTATCAACAAGCTATTATCAGTACACAATGAGTAGATTATAGTTGTATGTCTCCATTTTGTTCATGTTTATGGTCAAATTATAAATTTGTGTGTAAATGAGTGTCCTGAGCTTATAAGCTACCTATACATCGACTTTTAAAAAAAGTTATACTTAATTTGAAATATGCCATTCCCAACATTTGTCGTTTTCTCTGTATGTTTACATCTGTTTTCATCATTTACGGACTTAATTTTCCCAAATTTATCGTATGTCTCGCTCGATTTCGATTATCTATCATATATAAGACACGATGCCGGTGAAATCCATATCTTAAAGCATCTATTTTGCCCAGCAGCATTGAATTGTTAAATAGCATTGTTTATACATCTTACTTGTTCGCCATTTTGACCAAAACATGTTTTTTTTTCAAAATATTGAATCTTTAAGTAGCGGATGTTTATTATTATAAATATAATCATGAAAAAACAATATTAAAATACATTAATCGTGTTTATAATAAGAAATTTGATAGAAAAAAATTCGGTGTACGCTCAATTTTGTCACATCTAACAGGCGTATTTTGAGATTATTTTCAAATAAATAAACTTTAGAGAAAAAATTTCAACCATTTTATGTACGCATACATTGAAGGAAGGGATGAATATTGAAATGCATTAAAAACAACTGAGCCAACAATCAAATTTCCTTAGGAATTTTCGAATATATTCGTCTAATCCATGCTGTACGCTCAATTTTGAGAGTGACTGTAGCTGCTACTAAGTACTAAGAGCAGTTGAATAAAACGGGAGTACGACGAAAAAATGCTCTCGGAGGCAGAGGGATGCTTTGTCCGGAAAAGCACGTGGAAGCTTGAACCCATCCACCAAATCGAGCATCAGAATTTCAAAATTGAGTAATTGAATATACAGTGAGCAATATTTCAAAATGCTGGAATTAAATTATTCAATTATTTCCCTTCACTTGTCATAAGACGAGTTTGTACAATCCCATTTAATTCCACCACTTAATTGTACCTTGACAGATACGTATTTCGACCTCATCAGTAAGGTCGTCTTCAGTGTCTCGTACTTGACTCGACTCGAGGGACTGCAAAGTAAATTGTGCACATCATGCACTATCGTGTCAGCATCGAGAAAGCAGCCCCTTCAACGCGATGCAGGTAGCGCAATCCTGGTAAGGTAGCCTACCGAAGATTCTATAGTTACCAAGAAAGGCAAAAGTAAAGCAAACGGATTGATTCAACGGCAACAGACCCGGCAACGAAAAAAGGACAACGATTGGAAAGTCGGATCTTGGAACGTGAGAATTTTGAATGAACCCACACGTGTTGGGCTCCTGGCTCGTGAGCTACAGAAGGTTGGCGTGAGTCCAGGAAATACGGTGGCCCATTACCGGAGAACGTGAATTCAGGGCAGTAGATCCCATAGCGAACGCTTCATTCAAGTACCACATCAACTACAGCGGGGATGACTGAACGAGGAATTGGTTTCATGGTGATCGGGAAGCAGATGAAGCGTGTTATCCGGTGGAAGCCGATAAGCGACCGCATTTGCGTGTTGAGAATGAAGGGCAAATTCCTCAACTATAGCCTGATCAGCATCTATGTCCCAACGAACGATGAGCCTGATGACGTGAAGGATGAGTTCTATGAGAGCCTTGATAAGGCCTACGGAGAGTGCCCAACACACGATGTAAAGATTGTCATTGGTACGGAAAGCCTTCATTCTGCTACCAACGAAAATGGCCTGCGACTAGTAACCCTTGCTGCTGCTATGGGGATGGCAATCAGCAGTACCTACTTCAAGCAAATAAGAATATCCACAAACACACCTGGCAACATCCGAGTGGAGACACTTGCTCACAGATAGACCACGTGCTGATCGACGGACAACATTTCTCGGATGTTATAGATGTAAGGTCCTTCAAAGGTTCGAACATAGTCTCGGATCAGTACCTTGTAGTTGCGAAAATTCGAGCGCCAGCGTCATGAATTCACTAAACAACAAAACGATGCGTTTCAGTATCCAACGCTTGTCAGATGAAGGAATTACTGGATAGTACCACCAGAAGCTGGACGAGCGGATAGGAGATGCCACCGGGTCTGGCGATGTCAACAGATTGTGGGAAAATATCCGCAACAGCGCAGGAAGTGTTGGGCATTGTACAGCGACGCCAACGAAATGGTTGGTTCAATGAGGAGTGCCAGAGAGTGACGGACGAGAAAAATAATGCTAGGAGTCGAATGCTCGTGGCTCGTACCCGTTCCAACAGAGAGCAGTGTAGCAAGGATAGAAGAGAAATTAATCCACGAATCCAAATGTGATAGCTGAAGCGCAGGAGAACAAGGATAGAAACAATATGCGGAAGTTTTACGCAACTTTCAATGGTGCGCGGCTCAAGACTGCGCCAGTGCCCGCCATGTGCAATGACCGAGAGGGAAATTTGCTGACAGACAAGACTGTGGTGGCAGTGGTGAATGGTGAATGGTGAAAATGAAGGTGTATTAGGGAGTAGGATGGACATAGTCGGCGACGGTCAAGCTGTGGAACCACCAACGTTGGACGAGGTTTGAAAGGCTTTAAACGAGCTGAAAACAATAAAGCTGCTGGGAAGGACGAGATCCCGGTCGAGCTTCTCAAACACGGAAGAGAGCAGCTGTATATGTCGATCCACCACATTATCCAGATAATATGAGTCTATAAGAAAGGGCACAGACTAGAGTGTGCCAATTACAGAGGGATCACCCTTCTGAACTCGACGTACAAAATCCTGTCGCGTATGCTGTTTAACAGACTGAGACCGTTTGAGGAGTCCTTCGTCGGCGAATACCAGGCAGGTTTTCGTGAGGGCCGATCAACGACGGATCAGATGTTTAGCCTGCGGATGATCCTTGATAAATTCCGGGAGTACAACTTGCAGACTCACCATCTGTTCATTGATTTCAAAGCAGCGTACGATTCAATGAAAAGAAATGAGCTGTGGCAGATAATGTCCGAACATGGTTTTCCGGCGAAACTGATTAGACTGATACGTGCAACGCTGGATGGCTCGAAATTAAGTATTCGGATTGCAGACGAAGTGTCAACCTCGTTTGTGACCTTAGATGTATTGAAGCAGGGTGATACACTTTCGAATTTATTGTTCAACATTGCACTCGATGGCGCTTTTAGGAGATCTGGCGTGCAGAGGAATGGCACTAACATCAATCGGTCGAATATGCTCCTGGCTTTTGCGGACTACATCGACCTCAATGGAATCGATTGCAGAGTAGTAGTGGAGACTTTTGTCCCACTAAAGAGGGAGACGGCGAGGATGGCAGGTGGAGATAGAACAAGACTAGTGGTGTTGGTGCAGATGTAGTTCTTGATGGAGATGTGTTTGCAGTTGTTGAAGAATTTGTTTACCATGGAACGCTTGTGACAATGACGTTTCCCGTGAAGTGAAAAGACGTATTGCTGCTGTGAATAGGGCCTTTTACAGATTACGTAACCAGCTTAGGTCCCGCAACATGCAGACGGAAATAAAATTTGGTGTGTACAAAACTCTGATTCTACCAGTGGCCCTTTATGAACATGAATCATGGACATTAAAAGAGGCGGATATTCAACAGTGAACTAGAAAGGGGCCGGCGACTTCGTGGAAGGCCACGAACACGCTGGCTGCTCGCGGTGGAATCGGACCTCGGGACCCTGAACGGGGAAACTGGAGGAATATCGCCCAAGACCGACGATTATGGAGCTCTAGAATACGCCATACATAGATGTATCGACGCTGTAGCCAACGAGGTAGGTAGAATTCCCTTTTAAATCCATCTTCACATGAACACCTTTTCAAAATTATAAAACAAAAGAATCTATATTGCAATGACAGAAAAATCTATAAAGCATTCGAATTTGGTCAAAATATGAGGACATAACTTAAGTATCATTCACTCATACAACCGAAATATTTTGTAAGGAAATATTTTTATAATCCTCACAACCTCCTCCTCTTGTTCCATTTAGATTTTTACTGATTTTCCTAAATACATACGCGACAGTCGCGACACGATTCTATCGCTAGGCGACAGCGATTCTGTCGCCGTTGTTATGGAAGCGTAAATAGAACATTGCATGCAGTGACCCAACGATAGAATCGGGGTGAATAGTTGTCACCGTCGCGGCGATGAAATCGCTTAGGTCTGGGGGACCCTTAACAGTTATCAGCGACTATGTGATGGAACACGTAACAGTGATTTGTATTGGTAGAGCTTACTTTATCTCTCTCTCATATACCGATTTCATACCGCACCGGTTCGCATTTTCGTTAACAGGCGCACCAATAACTGTCTCCGCGGCTTCCATCGAATGTAGTGCTATTTATAGTGTGCAGAACTTGAAAACGAAAGTTAGTGATCTATAGTACTTGTGCTGTATTTATCCGTTTTGTACTCCGACGAGGAAGATCTTCGCAACAGCCCTAACAAGATTGGACCTGCCAGATCTAACAATACTACCGCAAACAATGCTAACAATCACGATGGATTTGATCAACGGCCGATAAGCAGTGACCATCTCAAAATTATTGCTAAAATACCTAATGGTAATGTGGATGACATTTTCATAGATGAACTATTATTGGAGCTTGGTGGACTGCAACATGTAGTGCCGTTAGACGAACCCGACCTAGATTTCTCGGATCACGCCACACGTGTGGTATCGCTTGGTTCCATGCTGCCGATGAAGCGATCCTTGACTGGTTAAAACAACGCTGACCATGGTTAATGGAAACGGCATAGTGACAGGCTTTATATTTAGTACAGTCGTACATACACACCCTTACCGCAGCTTCGACGTGTATGTCCCAGCTGAAATGGATTGGAAGGTGCTAAAAATGTGCCCTTCGGATAATGGCAAACAACTTGTGATCTTGGCAATCGATGAACAATCCATTGCTCATGAACGCGAGTCGCACAAAATCTTCTTCTGTTGAACTAACTATATGAGATTGGTTGCTTGATTCGTTAAACAGCATTTGTAAGAGCCGTAAGGTAGGCAATTATTTATATATAAAATAAAAACTCCCCCTAAAAAATAAGGAATTTTCAATAAAAAATAGAAAACTGCCATGAAGAAATCAGGGTATAAGCAATAAATAAATATAAAATTTCCCTAAATAATGCAAAATTTCCATACAATTGAGAATTATCCACAAAACAAAAATTAATTAGTCCTTTTAAAAGCAAAAATTACAATTTCCATAAAGAAATTCAAATGTTCCATTAAAAAATACAAAATTCCCGTCAATAAATCAATATTAGCAATAAACAATTAGGCCGATACAAATATTTAAAAACTATTTTGTCTCCCTCCTCCTCGGATTTTTTTTTGCCAAAAAATAATATTTTGAGGGGGCAACAAAATAAAATTCGGATAATTTTGAGGATTTTCAAAACATTCGAGGAGTTTTTTGATTTCTTTCATTTTAATATTTATTTTTTATTATCGACCCAACACCACCTCTTGACCTTTCAGTAGGACAAAATGTTAATTAAATATTTGTAACAGTCTTACAACATTTTCCACAAAATATTTATTTTTTTCCCGAAAATACAAAAACTTTCCACACAAAAATCAATGAAGAACAGTATAAAAATATGAGAATTTCAATGAAAGAATATAAAAAAGCAATAAAACGGAGCGTTTATTGTTCATGGAAAATTGAAGCAATTTTATTGCTTTTTTGTATTTTTCCATGGAAATTTTCTTATTTTTTGCCTTTCTCGTACAACAAAGTTGTACCGAAAGGCTATTATTTCACTCTGAAACGAACTTTTTTAGAAGCATCGGAGACCCATAGTGTTATATACCAATCGACTCAGCTCAACGAGCTGAACAAATGTCTGTATGTCCGTGTTTATGTACGTGCCTAAGTGCGTGTATGTGTGTGCACAGAAGCTACCAAAAACATTAAACAACTTCTCATATATGGCAATCCTCAACCGATTTTCTCGCAACAATTTTCATTCGACAGAAGGCTAAGCCTAGTTGATTACTATTTGCCTATTGAATTTGATAACGATTCTTCGTTGCGTTTAAAAGTTATGAAGGAAATGGTACATCGAACCATATTAGCGCTTCTCATTTCTCGATGAAAATCTATGGGTCAGTGAGAATTACAATCTGGTGTGGTATATGTCCAAGGAGCTAGACTTTATTAAGGTGGCGCTGATCATCATTGCGTGCCACTAGTTGTCTCTTTTACTCTCCCGCTGATCCTGCTGACGTCACTATTTGCGTTGCATACCAGCGGGAGAATAAAAGAGACAACTAGAGGCACGCAACGCTGATATGCGCCACCTTAGTAAAGTCTAGCTCATTGGTGTATGTCCAGGTAGCCAGAAATGTTTCTCTCCCGAAAACACCCTAGGCTAGATTGAGATCAGAACTCACCATCTCCGGAAAGCAAGGCTAACAAGGTGGAGACAGATAGATTTCATTCAAATTTATTGGTATACAACAAAACGTTTTCGAAGCAAATCCAAAATATTTCAGTCCAATTTTCCTATACGAGAAGTTCTGAAAAATCTAATTCCTATATTGATGTTAATGCTATGATCTAAATGCCGTGCCGCCTATTCAATGTTTACACAAAGCTCATTTTTTAGTATTGGTAGGAATGTGCGATATTCCCTTCAATGCTCATCATTCTCTTACAGGTGGACTAGTCCATTAAATGTTGTTCTCCATCGTAGTGAATGCCAATAGCAAACATAACTAAACATCCACAATCCGTTACCATGGGCAGAACAAAATCTAAACAAGACTCAACATTCCCCAAACAAGTGCATTCCATTTCGTGTATTCAATCTCCAGGAAAAGCCAACCAGCCAGTGGACCAGTCAACTATATACAGCTGTAGAAACAATTAAACAGTAATTTGTCTTTTGGTAGCAATTCTGCAAATAAATTAAATCTTTCCCCTTCTCGAAACCGGACCGGATCTCGCTTCATTTTCGGTACACTGAACTGTTTGTACTCTGCATCCTAACGATGACGATGCCTGGGGGAAGTGAGTGAGCGTATTGCATACAGTACTCATTACTTACTGTTCCAGGAAAACATGCACAAAGCCAGCACGTAGCAAAACAATTTCTTACTTCCTTTGTTAGTTTCAACCACTCGCCGCACTCATCGGACGCTCTCTGCCTCCAGGCGGCTGTGTGGAAATATCCATTGCACACAGAATAGTTTGCACACGCTGCTGGTTCTTTTGGCTACACGGACGAAACAATAAAATTTTCTATTAGATCAGTGTGGAAACCAAAACTCATCCCCTTCATGGTCAAATAAAGGGCCCAGCCGGGATAGTTTTATTGATGTCTGCTGCCGAAAGTATGCAAAACTTCAACGGCCACTCCCGGAGAGGGAGCATTGAATGTGAGCAGCGTTTATGGAAAAATGCCGAGGGAATGGAGCAATGGTCAGCCGAAAGACCGTTGTTGTTGTTGGTTGCAAGCTACTTCGTGTGAACCAAGGGATCATGGCTATCGTTAGATAAATTATTTTGTTAATTTATATACTTTGTTGCCGATGGAATGTAAGTTTGTATGGAGTGAAAGAACTCTGATAAATTACTTTATCCACTTGGCTATTAGAGAATCGTTTGTAATTATCCTAGTCTTGGATGAAGTCAATAAATTTTTGAATTCCAGAACAGTTAACAGTCAGGGTTGAGTGATCGTTTTTCTCAAGACAATCTGTATCATCTGTTACTTGAGTATTAGTGGATAATGCCAATCATGTATTCTTTTATTAGGTTAAGGCACGAGAGGTGTTTGCAGAATGTCCGACTTCTTCATATTCCACTTGGTCCATTGCATCATGATGGTATTAGATGGCCGAGACGGGCAGAAGCATTAGGCAAAGGGATCGAGAGTTGCGAAACTATTACCTTAATCCCATGCGCTGTTTCCGCTGCTGGGACTTTGGGCATACAGGGAAAAGGTGCCCCAGTACGAACTTTTATTAATTTAACTCTTCCACATCTACTAATAAATCAATCAACAAGAGAGTACGGACCGGAACCATCGGCGAAGACCACTGCGACGAAAAGGGACCAGCGATTGGAAACTCGGTTCGTGGAACTGCAAATCTCTCAACTTCATCGGGAGCACACGCATACTCGCCGATGTGCTCAAGGACCGTGGATTCGGCATCGTAGCGCTGCAGGAGGTTTGTTGGAAGGGATCAATGGTGCGAACGCTTAGAGGTAATCATACCATCTACCAGAGCTGCGGCAACACACACGAGCTGGGAACAGCTTTCATAGTGATGGGCGATATGCAAAGGCGCGTGATCGGGTGGTGGCCGATCAATGAAAGAATGTGCAGGTTGAGGATCAAAGGCCGGTTCTTCAACTTCAGCATAATCAACGTCCATAGCTCACACTCCGGAAGCCCTGATGATGATAAGGACGCATTCTACGCGCAGCTGGAACGTGAGTACGATAGCTGCCCAAGCCACGACGTCAAAATCATCATAGGAGATTTGAACGCTCAGGTTGGCCAAGAGGAGGAGTTTAGACCGACTATTGGAAAGTTCAGCGCTCACCGGCTGACGAACGAAATCGGCCTACGACTAATTGATTTCGCCGCCTCCAAGAATATGGCCATTCGCAGCACCTACTTCCAACACAGCCTCCCGTATCGGTACACCTGGAGATCACCACTGCAGACAGAATCACAAATCGACCACGTTCTGATTGATGGACGGCACTTCTCCGACATTATCGACGTCAGGACATATCGTGGCGCTAACATCGACTCTGACCACTATCTGGTGATGGTTAAACTGCGCCCAAAACTATCCGTCATCAATAATGTTCGGTACCGACGACCGCCGCGGTACGACCTACACAGAAAAAAATAAAAAGTAATATCACATCAGATTTGATGCACATCATCGCCGTCGTAAATATGATGTTTTATTACATCTGATTGACGTAACAAAAAGTTGACGTACTTGATATTTCTTTTCAAATTAAAGCAGTGTAATTAATTTTGAACGTAATATTTACGATGTAACTGAAAAAACAACGTAGAATGAATCCCGCTTTTGACAGCGGGGTTAGGGGTATTCGGATTTTTTTCTTTCATGCTCGAAAATACATTTTAAGATGAAACAATTTCAAATTTTATTATTTATTCAAAACGCATTTTACTGTATCCGCAAATACTTGAATTTTTATTATAAATTTTCGATCATTTCATTTTTCATTAAATCTATTTCTTCATTTTTTTATTTTTCATTTTTTATTTTTCATTTCATTTTTAATTTTTAATTTTCAAGTTCTAATTTTTGATTTTTAATTTTTGATTTTTAATTTTTAATTTTTAATTTTTAATTTTTAATTTTTAATTTTTAATTTTTAATTTTTAATTTTTAATTTTTAATTTTTAATTTTCAATTTTTAATTTTTATTTTTTATTTTTATTTTTTATTTTCAATTTTTTAATAAATATTTTATTTATTTTTACAGGTATATATATTTTATTCAATTTATTTAATTCAATATATATTTTCTTATTATCTATGCATTATTATATTTATCGGCCGTGGCGGCGTTCCTCCTGGAATTCTTCCGGTAGTTCCTCCTGGAATTCCTCCGGTAGTTCCTCCGGAAGTTCCTCCTGAAATTCCTCCGGAAGTTCATCCTCGAATTCCTCTGGAAGTTCCTCCTGGAATTCCTCCGGAAGTTCCTCCTGGAATTCCTCCGGAAGTTCCTCCTGGAATTCCTCGGGAAGTTCCTCCTGGAATTCCTCCGGAAGTTCCTCCTGGAATTCCTCCGGAAGTTCCTCCTGGAATTCCTCCGGAAGTTCCTCCTGGAATTCCTCCGAAGTTCCTCCTGGAATTCCTCCGAAGTTCCTCCTGGAATTCCTCCGAAGTTCATCCTGGAATTCCTCCGGAAGTTCCTCCTGGAATTCCTCCGGAAGTACCTCCTGGAATTCCTCTGGAAGTACCTCCTGGAATTCCTCTGGAAGTTCGTCCTGAAATTCCTTCAGGAGGTGCCTCCTGGAATTCCTCGGAAGTTCCTCCTGAAATTCCTCCGGAAGTTCCACCTGGAATTCCTCCGGAAGTTCCTTCTGGAATTCCTCCGGAAGTTCCTCCTGGAATTCCTCAGGAAGATCCTCCTGGAATTCGCTCCGAAGATCCTTCATGAATTCCTCCAGAAGTTCCTCCTGGAATTCCTCCGGAAGTTCCTCCTGGAATTCCTCCGGAAGTTCCTCCTGGAATTCCTCCGGAAGTTCCTCCTGGAATTCCGCCGGAAGTTCCTCCTGGAATTCCTCCGGAAGTTCCTCCTGGAATTCCTCCGGAAGTTCCTCCTGGAATTCCTCCGGAAGTTCCTTCTGGAATTCCTCCGGAAGTTCCTCCTGGAATTCCTCCGGAAGTTCCTCCTGGAATTCCTCCGGAAGTTCCTCCTGGAATTCCTCCGGAAGTTCCTCCTGGAATTCCTCCGGAAGTTCCTCCTGGAATTCCTCTGAAAATTCCTCCTGGAATTCCTCCGGAAGTTCCTCCTGGAAATCCTCCGGAAGTTCCTCCTGGAATTCCTCCGGAAGTTCCTCCTGGAATTCCTCCGGAAGTTCCTCCTGGAATTCCTGCGGAAGTTCCTCCTGGAATTCCTGCGGAAGTTCCTCCTGGAATTCCTCCGGAAGTTCCTCCTGGAATTCCTCCGGAAGTTCCTCCTGGAATTCCTCCGGAAGTTCCTCCTGGAATTCCTCCGGAAGTTCCTCCTGGAATTCCTCCGGAAGTTCCTCCTGAATTCCTCCGAAGTTCCTCCTGGAATTCCTCCGGAAGTTCCTCCTGGAATTCCTCCGAAGTTCCTCCTGAATTCCTCCGGAAGTTCCTCCTGGAATTCCTCCGGAAGTTCCTCCAGGAATTCCTCCGGAAGTTCCTCCAGGAATTCCTCCGAAGTTCCTCCAGGAATTCCTCCGGAAGTTCCTCCAGGAATTCCTCCGGAAGTTCCTCCAGGAATTCCTCCGGAAGTTCCTCCAGGAATTCCTCCGGAAGTTCCTCCAGGAATTCCTCCGGAAGTTCCTCCAGGAATTCCTCCGGAAGTTCCTCCAGGAATTCCTCCGGAAGTTCCTCCAGGAATTCCTCCGGAAGTTCCTCCAGGAATTCCTCCGGAAGTTCCTCCAGGAATTCCTCCGGAAGTTCCTCCAGGAATTCCTCCGGAAGTTCCTCCAGGAATTCCTCCGGAAGTTCCTCCAGGAATTCCTCCGGAAGTTCCTCCTGGAATTCTTCCGGAATTTCCTCCTGGAATTCTTCCGGAAGTTCCTCCTGGAATTCCTCCGGAAGTTCCTCCTGGAATTCCTCCGGAAGTTCATCCTGGAATTCCTCCGGAAGTTCATCCTGGAATTCCTCCGGAAGTTCCTCCTGGAATTCCTCCGGAAGTTCCTCCTGGAATTCCTCCGGAAGTTCCTCCTGGAATTCCTCCGGAAGTTCCTCCAGGAATTCCTCCGGAAGTTTCTCCTGGAATTCCTCCGGAAGTTTCTCCTGGAATTCCTCCGGAAGTTCCTCCTGGAATTCCACCGGAAGTTTCTCTTGGAATTCCACCGGAAGTTCCTCTTGGAATTCCTCCGGAAGTTCCTCCTGGAATTCCTCCGGAAGTTCCTCCTGGAATTCCTCCGGAAGTTCCTCCTGGAATTCCTCCGGAAGTTCCTCCTGGAATTCCTCCGGAAGTTCCTCCTGGAATTCCTCCGGAAGTTCCTCCTGGAATTCCTCCGGAAGTTCCTCCTGGAATTCCTCCGGAAGTTCCTCCTGGAATTCCTCCGGAAGTTCCTCCTGGAATTCCTCCGTAAGATCCTCCTGGAATTCCTCCGGAAGTTCCTCCTGGAATTCCTCCGGAAGTTCCTCCTGGAATTCCTCCGGAAGTTCCTCCTGGAATTCCTCCGGAAGTTCCTCCTGGAATTCCTCCGGAAGTTCCTCCTGGAATTCCTCCGGAAGTTCCTCCTGGAATTCCTCCGGAAGTTCCTCCTGGAATTCCTCCGGAAGTTCCTCCTGGAATTCCTCCGGAAGATCCTTCTGGAATTCTTCCGGGAGTTCCTCCTGGAATTCCTCCGGAAGTTCCTCCTGGAATTCCTCCGGAAGTTCCTCCTGGAATTCTTCCGGAAGTTCCTCCTGGAATTCTTCCGGAGGTTCCTCCTGGAATTCCTCCGGAAGTTCCTCCTGGAATTCTTCCGGAATTTCCTCCTGGAATTCTTCCGGAAGTTCCTCCTGGAATTCCTCCGGAAGTTCCTCCTGGAATTCCTCCGGAAGTTCCTCCTGGAATTCCTCCGGAAGTTCCTTCTGGAATTCCTCCGGAAGCTCCTTCAGGAATTTCTCTGGAAGTTCCTCCAGGTATTTCTCAGGAAGTTTCTTCTGGAATTCCTCCATTAGGTTCTCCAGGAATTTCTCTGGAAGTTCCTCCAAAAATATCTCAGGAAGTTTCTTCTGGAATTCCTCCATAAGGTTCTCCAGGAATTCATCTGGGAGTTCCTCCAGAAATTCCTACGAAAGTTCCTTCAGGAATTCCTCTAGAAGTTCCTTCAGGCATTTCTCCGCAAGTTTCTCCAAATATTCACCAGCAAGTTCCTCCAGGAATTTCTTCAAAAGTTCCTACAGGAATTTCTACGGAAGATTCTCTCAAGAATTTCTCCAGAAGTTTGTTCATGAATTCCTCCGGAAGTATGATCAGGAATTCCTCTGGAAGTTCGTCCAAGAATTTTCCGGCATTTCCTCCAGTAATTCTTCGGAAGATCGTCCAGCAATTCTTTGGGAAGTTTCTTCTGGAAGTTTAACCATGAATTCCTCCAGGAATTCCTCCGGAACTTTCTTCAGGAATTCATCCGGATGTTCCTCCAGGCAGTCTTTCGTAAGTTCTTCAAAGAAATCCTCCTAAAATCATTATATATTTTTCTTGAACTCAAAAATTGCATTAAGAAGTACTTCGGGGATTTGTTTTAAAATTCACAGGAAATTGTTCAAAAAATTCCATAGTATTTTTTTTCAGAAATTCACCTATAATGTTTACGTCCAGATTTTACACCAGTAGTATTGAAGTTATTTTGGCAGATTTTTGACTTTGCAGTCTTGAAGGGAATTGATAATTATGTTTTTAATCTTTTACCGACGTTTTGGTCTATTAAGGTTTTTTCTTCCAAGGGATCGATTTGTTCAAGTTTTTCAAATATGTTTCTGTGGAATGTACACTGTCATGTGACCCAGGGGAACTGCTGGGAACTGCGATGTTCAGCTTATCAAAAGCAAAGCAATGGACAGGAACTTGATTTGTTTCTTATGTTTTATGTTTACAAAAAGAAGATTTCGTTGGTAGGTTTTATAAGAATTTCTCGTGAGTTTCAAAAAAAGTTCAGAGGAAATTTCGTAAGAGTTCTCGAACCAATTTATTAAGAGTTCTTGGGGTATTTGTAGAGTATCTCCAGGGAAAAGGTCAGAAGGAGGTTCCAGAAGATTTTCTTTTAGAACTACTGGTGTAAATTCTAGGAATGTGGAAGGAATTTAAAAGTGAATTTCCGAGGAAATTGAATTTCTTGAGAAATTTCGTGGGAATTTCAGAAAGAATCCCTGAAGTAATTCCTAGTACAATTTTTTAAATAACCGTTGCAGTTGTATCAGTCGTATCAGTGAAAACATTTTAGATTAAATCATAATTACTACGAAATTGCAGGCATGGTTGCAAAACTCTCCGAGCAACTGAAATGGAGAACTTGAGAAAGGCCAAAACGAATCGGCCGAAACGTCGGGAACGTAAATAAATAATCGTTCTTAATTCAACAGACTGAGAAAGCCAAAATTTATATAAGCATTTTTTTTAATTCAAGAAAAATTTCAAAAAGGTTTTACGGGGACTTCTTGTAAAAACTTCCAGGAGAGTGCCTGGATAAATTCCTGGGAAAAGCTTCGGAGGAATTCCTTAAGGAACTTTCGGGGGAATTCCAAAAGGAACAACAGGAGGAATTCATGGTGGAACATCCGAAAATATTCCAGTATGAACTTCCAAAAAAATTGCTGCGGAAACTTCTGCCAAAATTCCGGAGGAATTCCAGTATAAACTTCCAGAATTTCAAAAAAAAAAAATGCTGGAAGAAATTGTAATGGAATTGTTGGAGGATCCTCCGGAGGAATTGCTGGAGGAACTTCCATTCCTAGGGTAACTTTCAAAGAAATTCGTGGAGGCTTTTTCTAGAGAAATGTCTAAAATAACTTCAAGGCGAACTTCCGGAGTTATTGCTAGAGGAATATCCAAAAAAATTCTAAGAGGAATTTCCAGAAGAATTTCTAATGGAAGCTTCAAGGGAAGCTTCAAGAAAGTCCAGAAAGAACTTCCGGGTGATATTTCTGCACAACCTTTACTGAAAATATTCAAAAAGAAACTTCCTAAGGAATTGCTGGAGGAATTTATGGGGCAATTTTTAGAGGATCTCCCTAATGTATTTCTGGAGGAAATGAAAATTTTAAATTTTAAATTTCAGAGGGAATTCAAATTCTTATTATTCTGATTCAAATTCTTATCTTGCTAAATTATACCATTGCTTTTTAAAGCTTTTAACTTTAAAAGCAATGCAATGGTGGAAATTAACAAGCTAAGACAGCGAATTTCGGATAGCATAATTTTATTCAAATTGTCCGATACTAAATTTTTCGAACCAAATGCTGAAAAAATAACAAATATTAGAAACCAATCAAGCTCCTTTCCACTGCTTTGTTTTTGATAAGATGATCATCGGAGCCATGACACGAAACCCAGGAGCAGCTCACATGACATTGTACGTTACACAGAAACATATTTGATGAAAAAACTTGAACAAATCCACCCCTTGAAAAAAACCTTAATAGACCGAAACGTCGGTAAAAGATTAAAAACATATTTATCAATTCCCTTCAAGACTGCAAAGCCAAAAATCTGCCAAAATAAGTTCAATACTACAGGTGAGTTAAAAACATTACTATGTACTGGTGTAAATTCTGGGAAAGTGGACGTAAACATTATAGACGAATTTCTGAAAAAAATTACGATTGAATTTTTT
The DNA here is from genome assembly GCF_024139115.2 of Armigeres subalbatus. Lineage (NCBI taxonomy): Eukaryota > Metazoa > Arthropoda > Insecta > Diptera > Culicidae > Armigeres > Armigeres subalbatus. The sequence continues at coordinate 273,325,493 of NC_085141.1, forward strand.
GAACAATTTCTTGTGAATTTTAAAACAAATCCGAAATACTTCTTAATGCAATTTTTAAGTTCAAGAAAAAATTATAATGATTTTAGGAGGATTTATTTGGAGAACTTACGAAAGACTGTCCAGAAGAACTTCCGGAGAAATTCCTGGAGAAAGCTCCGGAGGAATTCATGGTTAAACTTCCAGAAGAAACTTCCCAAAGAATTGCTGGACGATATTCCGAAGAATTAGTGGAAGAAATGCTGGAGAATTCATGAACAAACTTCTGGAGAAATTCCTAAGAGAATCTTCCGTAAAAATTTCTGGAGGAACTTCCGGAGGAATTCACTGAGATTTCCAGGAGAATCTTCCTGAGAGATTTCTGAATTAACTGGTGGAGGATCTTCCAAAGAAATTCTTGTAGCAATTTGCGGATGACTTCCTGAATAAGGTTTCGAACAAATTTCGCCGCCTCTATTGTCGATCACCAATATCGTAACGCTGCCACGCCGCCTCTTATCAAATATATTACATAAATAATTGTAATATATTTTAAATCAAACAAAATACAAAAATATATTTGAAATTAAATAAAAATTCAAAATTTCAAATTAAAAATCGAAAATTAAAATTTGAAAATTAAAAATTAAAAATTATAAAAATTAAAATTAAAAATTAAAAAATTGAAATAAAAAATAAAAATTAAAGTTTTAAAATTTGAAATTAAAGATTTAAAATTAAAAATTAAAAATTTAAAAATATTAAATATTTAAAATATTAAAATATTAAAAGTTTAAAATTAAATATTAAATAATTAAAATTTAAAATTTATTATTCAAAATTTGAAATTCAAAAAATTATAAATAAAAAATATTTTTTTTAATTTGTTTCTATTTAAAATATTATATTTAAAAGCTTTAAAAAATTTTAAATTATTTTTTTAATTTAGATCTGAAATTTTTTCTCAAAAACTCAAGTTTTAATTTTCATGTTTGGTTTTTATTGTTTAGGATTGGAATTTTTGGATTGAATTTTTGTTTGCAAAATATTAATTTTTTAGGATTGATTTTAGGATGACATTTTTATTTTCAAAGTATTAATTTTTCATCCCCAGCATACAAACTTATTCTCACTTGTTTTGTTTAATACTCGTTCACTACCAATAAACTGTCAATAAAAGCATAACAGTCCAACGTTTGTATAAATTCATATCTACGTAGAACCGATAAACGTGTATGGGCAGTATAGCCCTGTGCTTCAGCAATTATCTATTAATTTCGTAGATAGCCCTGAGGTCTCTTACGCATCACTACTAAGTTCTACTCACAGTAAGATCGAAGATCCTTTCGCGCAGCTTTCCGTTGATATTTCCTCCATATTACCACTTTGTTGGGTATTTCGTTTTCCGATTGCGAATCGACCCCTGAAAGTGTCATAAATAAATGTTTATACCGGCCGGGTAGAGATCAAAATTGAATGGGAAACTTACCTGCCGGGTTTTTTTTTATTTCTGTACTGATCACCCCTTTTCAACTGGTTGATGCGGAACGCCAAAATGATCTGCCTGCTAGATGACGGAGTCCACTTCCGTTCGTCCGATCTGCAACCAAAATAGTTTTCCATCATTGGTTTCATCTTTTCATTCGGTCATTTTCGTTCATAATAAATTCCGCTTACCTGATTGATTCGATGTTCATTTTCTTGCACCGATACGTTTATGCCGTTCTGCTGGTAGATATTCTGTTTTCACGATTTATTACTGCCACTCACAACGATAAACTGAGTTTTTCAAGAAATAACTCCCGAAGCAAATTGAAAACAAATGCCGTCAAACAAAATGTCGCCCATCAACTGCGGTCGGGTGTTCGATCCGTTTGCATTGCAGTGGTTTTAGGCAATATTACAATGATTATGTAAATATATGTTACATTTAGGGTAATATTTCGCTTTATTTTGAACGAGCATGATGTGCCGTATTTCGAATGCAATCTCATACAAGAAAAGGTGGGCAATTTTACGTTTAATTGACGTGAGGACGAAAAGAGTTTCTCCGATTGGATTTTACACTGAGTAATGTAGTAAAGCGTGGATATGACGTGAAAATACACAAAATCTGTTTTTACGTTGAATTTCAGGGTACGTGCCGAGAAGTCACGTCGCGGCATATTAATATTTTTTTTGCTGTGTAGAGCGACTGAAGCAACCTGATGTCGCCACTGCATACGCGCAGCATCTCGAGGCAGCGTTGCCGGAAGAGGGTGAGCTCGATGGGGCCCCTCTTGAGGACTGCTGGAATACAGTCAAAGCAGCCATTAACGACGCAGCGGAGAACAACGTCGGGTATGTGGGTCGAAGTCGACGGAACGATTGGTTCGACGAAGAGTGCAGACAGATTCTGGAGGAGAAGGACGCAGCGCGGGCGGTCGCGCTGCAGCAAGGTACCCGGCAGAACGTGGAACGTTATAGACGGAAGCGGAGACAGCAGACCCGCCTTTTTCAGAAGAAGAAACGCCGCCTGGAAGAAGCAAAGTGCGAGGAGATGAAACAGCTGTGCTATTCCCAAAAGACACGCAAGTTCTATCAGAAGCTCAACGCATCCCGCAAAGGCTTCGTGCCGCGAGCCGAAATGTGCCGGGATAAGGATGGGAGCATCTTGACGGACGAACGTGTGGTGATCGAAAGGTGGAAGCAGCACTACGAGGAACATCTGAATGGCGCTGAGAGTACAGTCAGTGAAAGTCAAGGCAGCGGAGGAGATGACTACGTCAGTTCAGCGGACGATGGAAGCCAACCAGCCCCCACCTTGAGGGAAGTTAAGGATGCCATTCAACAGCTAAAGACCAATAAAGCAGCTGGTAAGGATGGTATCGGAGCTGAGCTCATCAAGATGGGCCCGGAAAAGCTAGCCACTTGCCTGCACAAATTGATAGTCAGAATCTGGGAAACCGAACAGCTACCGGAGGAGTGGAAGGAAGAGGTTATATGCCCCATCTACAAGAAAGGCGACAAACTGGAGTGTGAGAACTTTCGAGCGATCACCATCCTTAATGCCGCCTACAAAGTGATATCCCAGATCATCTTCCGTCGTCTGTCACCATTAGTGAACGAGTTCGTGGGAAGTTATCAAGCCGGCTTCGTTGACGGCCGCTCGACAACGGACCAGATCTTTACTGTACGGCAAATCCTTCAAAAATGCCGTGAATACCATCGCACCATCTGTTCGTTGATTTCAAGGCGGCATACGACAGTATAGACCGCGTAGAGCTATGGAAAATTATGGACGAGAACAGCTTCCCTGGGAAGCTTACCAGACTGATCAAAGCAACGGTGGATGGTGTGCAAAACTGTGTGAAGATTTCGGGCGAACACTCCAGTTCGTTCGAATCGCGCCGGGGACTAAGACAAGGTGATGGACTTTCGTGCCTGTTGTTCAACATTGCGCTAGAAGGTGTCATGCGGAGAGCCGGGTGTAACAGCCGGGGTACGATTTTCAACAGATCCAGTCAATTTATTTGCTTCGCGGATGACATGGACATTGTCGGCCGAACATTTGCAAAGGTGGCAGAACTGTACACCCGCCTGAAACGTGAAGCAACAAAAGTTGGACTGGTGGTGAATGCGTCAAAGACAAAGTACATGCTTGTGGGTGGATCCGAGCGCGACAGGGTCCGCCTGGGAAGCAGTGTTACGATAGACGGGGATACCTTCGAGGTGGTCGAGGAATTCGTCTACCTCGGATCCTTGCAAACGGCTGACAACAACGTTAGTCGTGAAATACGAAGGCGCATCATCTGTGGAAGTCGGATCTACTACGGGCTCCAGAAGAAACTGCTGTCGAAAAAGATTCGCCACCGCACCAAATGTGTCATGTACAAGACGTTAATAAGACCGGTTGTCCTCTACGGACATGAAACATGGACAATGCTCGAGGAGGACTTGCAAGAACTTGGAGTATTCGAGAGACGGGTGCTTAGGACCATCTTTGGCGGTGTACAAGAAGACGGTGTGTGGCGGCGAAGAATGAACCATGAGCTCGCCCAGCTCTACGGCGAACACAGTATCCAGAAGGTAGCTAAAGCCGGAAGGGTACGATGGGCAGGGCATGTTGCAAGAATGCCGGACAGCAACCCTGCAAAGATGGTGTTCGCTTCCGATCCGGTAGGTACGAGACGACGTGGAGCGCAGCGAGCGAGATGGGCAGACCAGGTGCAGAACGACTTGGCGAGCGTGGGGCGTATTCGAGGATGGAGAGATGCGGCCTCGAACCGTGTATTGTGGCGTCAAATTGTTGATTCAGTGTTATCTGTTTAGATGTAGACTAAATAAATGAATGAATGAACATCTACTAATAATTGTGAATATTTTTTCCAAATCAACTTAATGCGATCTCACATGTCATCGACGTTGTTTTTGATGTCTTTCTCTTTACCATCTCGCTGCAGCAATAATCTAAATATCTCATTCCCTCAATTAAATCCAACTCTCATCCTCGTGTATAGTAACACCATCTGACCAGACCTGACCTTCAACATATCGATGTTGAACTTCCGAACAAAAAACATGATATTTATCTAAATTTTAGAAGAGATATTATATTTGAATGGGATATCATACTTAAATCAGATCCAACGGGTATAACTAATTTTATAAAAGTTTATAGAATAAACTTCATGATAATATATTTTGCCTTCCAAACAATTTTGTAGCATGCGCTAATTCTCCATATCCCTCAGATTTCGTTAGAACTTGCTTAACTGGTAGTCACATGTACACTAAAGCCGCCAAGTGTATAAATATCAAACTAAATTTATTTTAACCAAAATCAGCATTCACCTTGGGAGTCTCCCAAACGCGTCTTGTATTCCAAATCACCATTTTCCAGCGGTCTTCCAGACGCGCTTTGTGATTTTTCAAACCACAACCAATTTTCCAGCGGTCGTCCAGACACGCTTTTTGATTTTCCAAACCAAATCAATTTTCCAGCGGACTTTCAGACGCGCTTTGTGATACTACAATCCGTTTTCCAACGGTCTTCCAGATACGCTTTGTAATTTTCCGAACCACAATCCGTTTTCTAGCGGTCTTCCAGACGCGCTTTGCGACTTTCCAAACCACAATCCGTTTTGCAGCGGTCTTACAGACGCGCTTTGTGATTTTTCAAACCACAATCCGTTTTCCAGCGGTCATCCATACGCGCTTTGTTACTTACCAAACCACAATCCGCTTTCCAGCGGTCGTCCCGACACGCTTTGTAATTTTGCTAACCACTATCAATTTTTTAGCAGTTTTCCATACGCGCTTTGTGATTTTTCAAACCACAATCCGTTTTCCAGCGGCCGTCCCGACGCGCTTTGAAATTTTCCAAACCAGTCAGTTTTCTAGCAGTCTTCCAGACGCGCTTTGTGATTTCCAAATCACAATTCGTTTTCCAGCGGTCTTCCAGACGCGCTTTGTGATTTTTAAACCACAATTCGTTTTCCAGCGGTCGTCCCGATGCGCTTTGTAATTTTCCAAACCACAATCAGTTTTCTAGCAGTCTTCCAGACGCGCTTTGTGATTTTCCAAATCACAATTCGTTTTCCAGCGGTCTTCGTTTCCAGCGGTCGTCCCGACGTGCTTTGTAATTTTCCAAACCACAACCCGTTTTCCAGCGGTCTTCCAGACGCGCTTTGTGAATTCCAAACCACAATCAGTTTTCTAGCAGTCTTCCAGGCGCGCTTTGTGATTTTCCAAATCACAATTCGTTTTCCAGCGGTCTTCGTTTCCAGCGGTCGTCCCGACGCGCTTTGTAATTTTCCAAACCACAACCCGTTTTCCAGCGGTCTTCCAGACGCGCTTTGTGATTTCCAAACCACAATCCGTTTTCTAGCAGTCTTCCAGACGCGCTTTGTGATTTTCCAAACCACAATTCGTTTTCAATCGGTCTTTCCGACGCGCTTTGCGATTTTCCAAACCACAATCCATTTTCCAGCGGTCTTTCAGACGCGCTTTGTGATTTCAAACCACAATCCGTTTTCAGGCGGTCGTCCCGACGCGCTTTGTAATGTTCCAAACCACAATCCGTTTTCCAGCGGTTTCCCAGACGCGCTTTGTAATTCTCCAAACCACAATTCGTTTTCCAGCGGTCTTCCAGACGCGCTTTGTGATTTCCCAAACCACAATCCGTTTTCCAGCGGTCTTCCAGACGCGCTTTGTAATTTTCCAAACCACAATCCGTTTTCTAGCAGTCTTCCAGACGCGCTTTGTGATTTTTCAAACCACAATCCGTTTTCCAGCGGTCGTCCCGACGCGCTTTGTGATTTTCCAAACCACAATCCGTTTTCCAGCGGTCTTCCAGACGCGCTTTGTGATTTTCCAAACCACAATCCGTTTTCTAGCAGTCTTCCAGACGCGCTTTGTGATTTTCCAAACCACAATTCGTTTTCCAGCGGTCTTCCAGACGCGCTTTGTGATTTTCCAAACCACAATTCGTTTTCCAGCGGTCTTCCCGACGCGCTTTGTGATTTTCCAAACCACAATTCGTTTTCCAGTGGTCTTCCAAACGCACATTGTGACTTTCCAAACCACAATCCGTTTTCCAGCGGTCTTCTAGACGCGCTTTGTAATTTTCCAAACCACAATCCGTTTTCCAGCGGTTTTCCAGACGCGCTTTGTAATTTTCCAAACCACAATCCGTTTTCCAGCGGTCTTCCCAACGCGCTTTGTAATTTTTAAACCACAATTCGTTTTCCAGCGGTCGTCCAGACGTGCTTTGTGATTTTCCAAAACACAAACCGTTTTCCAGCGGTCTTCCAGACGCGCTTTGTGATTTCCAAACCACAATCCGTTTTCTAGCAGTCTTCCAGACGCGCTTTGTGATTTTCCAAACCACAATCCGTTTTCCAACGGTCGTCCAGACGCGCTTTGTAATTTTCCAAACCACAATCCGTTTTCCAGCGGTCGTCCCGACGCGCTATGTGATTTTTAAACCACAATTCGTTTTCCAGCGGTCGTCCAGACGCGCTTTGTGATTTTCCAAATCACAATCAGCGGTCTTCCAGACGCGCTTTGTGATTTTCCAAACCACAATCCGTTTTCTAGCAGTCTTCCAGACGCGCTTTGTGATTTTCCAAACCACAATTCGTTTTCCAGCGGTCTTCCCGACGCGCTTTGTAATTTTTAAACCACAATTCGTTTTCCAGCGGTCATCCCGACGCGCTTTGTGATTTTTTTTACCATCCAATAGTTTACTAATCAGCAAATTACCCGATCAAGAATGCATAACAAAGTTATAACTCAAGTCTATCAATTGTTGTTATTTAAAACAACGTGTGTTATAATTAGATAGTTCGATAAAAATGTGTCTTCGACCAGTTTTATTTCATATCAAAATTATAACAACATTAATTATGTATATTTTCACAAAATAATTGCCTACATTTTTTGTACATACATTTCACCTTGAGTATAACTTAAACCCGCTTGATATTGATACATAGCTGGAACAAAGTTAATTGCCTACATTATGGATTGAAATCCGTCGTGGTAGCGTACAAGATTTCTATCCGTGATGTAGGCAAACTACCTTGAAAGTAGATTTTTGTACAGAAAAATTATATCAACGTTAGTTATAATGTTGATGTGAAGGTATCAACCTCTGTTTTAATTGCGTTACGGCTACAGGTATTTTTGATATATTTTTTGTTATTTTAACAACTAACCAGCCAAATTTATAACACATTTTGTTTCAATATTTTTCGGAAATAAATAACTTCCCTTGTTATAATTGTGTTATGCATTATTGATCGGGTAACCTCTTGAATTCAACTCACCTATTGAAATCAGCGTCAGGATCCAAAAATAACCTGGCAGGATCGCCAAAATGTGTGACCTCAAATGGCCAGAACAAAATACAATGACAGCAGCTCTCCGTTGGTGCGTGTGCACGGCACGGAGATCTGACAAGAAGAGCCCGAGTCATGGCTTGCTGATCACCTATTTACACGCTGAGGTGTTGATGTATAATCACGCTGAAAATAACTTGTTCAAACCCCACAACATGCACCCAACATCGTCAAGAAAATGGCCGATGTATCTGAAAGAGGTAGAGATACAGAAGATAAAAGTTGACCAAGGAATCCCGTACCCTCAGGCGAGACGAGAGGTCGAGGCCCGCCTTGGATCCGGCCAGTCCAACTCGTTCGCCAAAGTAACATCCTCCAGCAAGGATCAAGAAATCGACATCCTGAGAAAGAAGATCAGCGAACTGCAAGCAGTCAGCAAGCAATCTAATATCGGAAGTAGAATGGAAGCGGTGCAAAAAACGGGACTTGTAAGTAAGGTGGCGTCACTCACCGAGACGGTCACGAAACTGCAGGAATCACCGGCAATTAAGGAACAAATTATCGAGCGGATCCGAAACAGTGCTAAAGAAGATCCGAGCAAGAGCAAGACCCAACCGAACAAGGAATTCCGCAAGGTGGACAAGTCAAACGACAGCCAAAAGTACACGGAAATCGTCAAAGAGGAGCAGCCAAGCTGTCAAGTGCAAAGCCTACAGGAGAAGAACACGGAAATAATCAAGATCAAGCAAGAGCAAAGGAAGAAGAGTAGCAAGGTACAGGAAGAAGCAGAAAAGATCGAGGAAGAAGTAAGGAATAGATACGACATTTTTTCCACCGACTCAACTATACACCGTAATGGCCACTCCCAAGAGAGAACGTGTCTCAAGGGACTCTGGAGACAACAGCGACTATACATCCGGCTGTCGGAAGAGCAAGCGTGGGGCGGTACCTAAAATCAAGTAAGTGATTTACAGCCTCAGGCTTGCCTTCTTTGATATATGCTGCCAATCCAACAAGACCCCTCCCACCATCCTCTTCAATCCCCACCTCATAAAGTTTCATAGCAACAGATATGTGCAGACTGAGCCTCACACGAGACGAGAGCACCCGTTACTCAAGTCACAAACCCTGACACACTAACCACCCACCAAGCATTTAATACCCAATCCCACGTTCAAGAAGGTGGACGTCAAGCCGCAGATGGGTATCCGAGTAGTCGGGGCCCCGTCAGTGCGGACGCTACACCCCTACCGGAACTGCCGGACAACCCCCGGCGCTCGGGTATCATCCCTGCACAAGCCACTTTCCCACCACTGGGACCGGAAGCATCATCTGCAGAGCTATATGACCTGCTCCATCCACAAAGATACCATACAGATGGCCGAATCCTGTCCATGTCCTTAAGATTCAGCTCTTTTGAAAGTCCGGAAGGACTTTTTCATATGAAAAATCGAAGGAGATTGATTTAATTTAGTTTGATAAGCTGAAGCTCATCCTCGATGAGCCTACGTCGAATGGAATATCCTTTTCCACTGATCTTGGTGGGCTTCGTGGCCGTTGCGTTACTGGTTAGTGTCGACAGGAATTCAATCGAATTGTGCTGCGGAATATGGGCTCGATTCCCACATCAGTCGCAAAACTTTTCGTTAGAGAAAAGTATTCGACAGAGCCAATGGACATTGTACAATGGTCCGATTCTGCATTTTAGCAGAAAAAAATATGAAAACTAATCAGCGCGTAAAAAATACAGACGCGGAAAATTACACTATTCTGAGCATACATGATTCTTTTCCATCAATTTCACCCTAAATGTATGCAATTTGTATAGCATTATGCCACTTAATCGAATAGATAGTGGCATAATTCAATACAAATTGCATACATCCAAGTAAAAATATCCTTTAAAATTACGCTCTTTTTGGCATTTCCTTTATGTGCATTACTTTCGTGTAAATTTCAACAACTTTTTTTTGCCTTTCTCGTACAACAAAGTTGTACCGAAAGGCTATCATTTCACTACGAAAACGATTTTTTTGTAGAAGCCTCGGAGACCTATAGTGTTATATACCAATCGACTCAGCTTGACGAGCTGAGCAAATGTCTGTCTGTCCGTGTGTATGTGTGTGTATGTGTGTGCGTATGTGTGTGCACAAAAGCTAAGAAAAACATATGACAACTTTTCATATAGTAATCCTTAACCGATTTGCTCGCAACAAATTTCATTCGACAGGGGGCAAAGCCTAGTTGATCACTATTGAATTTGATAAGGATTGACCGTTGCGTTTAAAAGTTATAAAGAAAATGGTACATCTAACCATATTAGCGCCATATAAGGTTGGTGTCTTGGTTAAATGCGAGAAAGGCTGTATCACTATTCGGTGAATTAAGTTGGGTTTTTATCTGTGTATTTTCTTCGTTCTCATACATTTAAGATGGTTTCGGTGTCTTCAGAGAAGTCGTTTGTATTGAAATAATGTTTTTTTTTTTAATGTTTTAGGGTTGGACCCTAATGGATTGAAAATCGGGAATAGAACCATTTTATTTAAGGTTTATGTGGTTTAATTTTTCAACAAACTTGTAGAAAACCTTATTTCGAGAAACATTGCCGAGGACACCATTTATCTAGCTCATCATTTTAGCTAATTAAATCAAATTTTAAGCTTTTAATTAGAGTGACCATCAAAAAATCAGTATTTTTATTCTTAATTTTTGTTTTAAACTTGACGATATTGTTTTCATCAGAAGATTTTTAGAGCACGCAATGATACATATTTTTGCTGAACATAACACATTTATAAATAAACTTATGTGCATGCACATATTGCAATATTGATAAAAAAAACTGCAGACTACCTTGATGGTGCCCTGGGTAGTCGAAGGTTTCTTCCCCTCTGACCAGCACAACTCGACCAGTACATCGAACGATTCGCCGATACCTTCTACCGGTTCGGACCAAGGTAGCACACTTGCTCCCTTCCCGACCACCACTCTTCCGCTGGAAGTCAATCTCTGTCTCCAGTGGAACATCAGCTGCTTCTGGAACAACTTCCCCAACCTAGAACTGTACACGCACGACAACCCGCCGTGGATCATTTGCCTTCAGGAGGTCAATCGGGTTGTACTCGACTCCATGGACCGCTCCCTTGGAGGGAAGTACAAGGGGACCATCAAGATAGGTTCGAATATCCGGCATTCAGTGGCGATAAAGGTTCTTCGGGATATCCCGTTCGATGTACTTCAGCTCGACGAAGACATTCCAGCTGCCAGAGTTCGTCTACCTGACCATGTGGCCCTCAACTGGTTATCGAAAAAAAAGGTAAACGACATCATTAACAGCTCCCCGCCCCTATCCTCCTCATGGGGGATATGAACGCGCATCATCCAGCCTGGGGTGATTGTAGGTCTGATTCCTGGGTTATTGCTTTTCTCGACTCTTTCGATAACGTGGACCTAGCAACCGTAAACAACGGTTCGCGCACCTTCTTTAACGGCCACTCGGCCACCGTCATCGACGTGACCGCAACCAGTCGGTCCATACTCCCATATCTTAAATGGGAAATGTCCTCCGACCTATTCGGGATCAACCACTATCCGATTTCGGTCACAGTCTACGCTTCGCCCCGGACATCACCCGGTGTCCAAGATGGCGCTACGATGCCTTCAACAGGACTTGGACTCCCTACGTCCTTCAGCAGTTGGAAGAGTGGGGATTTTCCGGCAACCTCCGTGCTTTCGTTCGGAATTTCCTCACAGGGCGCTCTTTTCAAGTTATGATTGGTAATCAATATTCGAGGACCTTCCCGGAAGAAACACGAGTCCCACAGGGATCCGTTCTAGCCGTCACGTTGTTCATTGTGGCTATGGACAGGGTATTTCGTTCCCTCCCCGCCAACATATATATCTACGTATATGCAGATGACATTCTGTTGGTTGTCGTTGGCGACACGCCCGGGCGTACTCGGATCAAGGCACAATCTGCTGCCAGTGCCGTCCTCCGTTGGGCCAACTCGGTAGGTTTTACTATGACAGCCAGCAAATGCGTGCGAGGACACGTCTGCAAGTGGAGACATCAGCTGTCCGGACCGAGCCTTAAGTTGGGTGACCAGCTCATCCCCAACAAAAAAAAAGTATTGTCCGGAGCCTCTCGTTCCTCCCGCATTTCCACGAATTCAAAGTAAGTTGTCGAACCAGAGTCAATCTGGTTCGAGCCTTGTCTAAGCTACATCGAACCAACAACAGGAGGCTCCGGTTAAAGATCAGGGAGGCTATCCTCTCCTCACTGAAGGTGACCGGATTCTGCACACGAGTGGCATGGAGCGAGGAGCTGGCACTCTTCAACAACCACTTTAAACAACTCCATAGCTTGAAACTTCCACAAGTGTGACAGTTCCATCGCTCTTAGAAGGTCGGTGGCCGAGCTCTTTAACAGAGATTTCCCCAACCACGAACACAGGTTTATGGGTGGGTCGATTTCAGGCCGTGGAGTCGGCATTGGGATAACCGGAACCGGTTTCACTGTGTCAGACAGCCTCCCGGATATGTGCAGCATCTTTTCGGCCGAAGCAGCCGCTGCATTTATCGCAGCCACCTATCCATCCAGGAAACCAATCCTCGTCCTGTCTGACTCTGCCAGCGTCATTTCCGCACTTCAGAGCGACGAGCCTAAGCACCTCTGGATTAAAAATATCTTAGCAAACATGCTCCCGAACACGACCTTTGCTTGGATTCCGGAGCATTGCGGATTGCCTGGAAACATCACAGCAGATCTCTTTGCCGGAGTCGGATATCAGAGCCAGCGGTTTAGGATATCCGTCCCATTGAGAGACGTAAAGAAAGCCTTACGAGAAAACTGGGAAAGTTCCTGGTTTGCCACAACATCTGGATACCTTCGAAAAACTAAGGGGACCACATCGGCATGGACAGACCTATCCAACCTGAAAGAACAGCAAATCATCTCCCGGCTCCGAACCGGACACACGCGGCTCTCGCATAACTTCGATGGGAACCCTTTTTTTACAACCTGCGACGTATGTGATGTTCGCAACACCGTTGAACATTATGTCTGTTGATGCCCCAAATATCAGGTGCTCAAGGATACCTACGGGATATCTTTTACATAGGGATGTACTATCCAACGACGCTGCCAGCACCACCGCTCTCATCTCTTTCTTAAAAGGTGAGGGAGAATACAAACTAATTTAATGGTTTCACGGGCTTCCCGAGATCAGTCATGGAAGTATGGTCCCACAACACGAGGCTTCCGGGCATTCTTTAGTTACCCCAAGGCTATAAGCACCCACCCCTCCAGTGAGCGAGCTGCCCGGGAACCCCAACCCAGGTTCAAAGTCCCTCGCAATATAGACCACCGATTTCAACAAGGTCAGTTGGGGGGCGGTTCTCGCACTTCCCCTATTGCATTACTGTTCCCTCATCAGAATTCTCATTAATTCCCTGGTCTTATACCGTAGCAATGCAACATTTTCGGAATTTAATTTTCGTTCTGAATTTGGATGACCAGAGAAAATAAGAGGCTTGACCGCGACAATTGGGGTAAGTCTTCCGCCTCAAGCCGTTTCAATCATCTCCGGAGAGCAGCGCACTCAACGTCACTTGGACCTATATTATTACTACCAAGAATTATCTGGATCTTCCCGTAGTTGGATGTTTTCAACTTTATCGTTTGTTATGTTACGTCATAGATTCCTTTTCGTCGACCATTTTTAGTCATTAACCATTTATTAAGTGTTAGCATTACGTTTTGAAAAGTTCTTATATTAAACTTATTTGTATTAAAATTTGTCAATGGAAGGTCCCACGGTTGGACCTGAGGGTGGCATTCTCGACTAGTGAAGAACTTAATTTTAACTTAAAATTTTAAAAATTCACGTCACATAAATAAAGGAAAAAAAAGAAAAAAAAACTATGCTTTCTTAAAATGCAAATATCTCATAAGGAGAAGGTTTAGTCTTTCGTAACTAGCGCACTCCACTATGGGTATTTTCTCAAAAAGGGGACAAATGGGCTCGTCCAATCAGCTAACAGGTAATTTTTGTTCACATATTTTCAATATAACATAATGCAGAACTTCATAAAGCTGCTCACTGCCATGTTTGAGTTCACCCGGTAGCTAAGCTGGTCCTTCCCCGCAGCCTTACTGCTTTTCAATTATTGTTTATTGTTTATTGTTTATTGTTTATTGTTTATTGTTTATTGTTTATTGTTTATTGTTTATTGTTTATTGTTTATTGTTTATTGTTTATTGTTTATTGTTTATTGTTTATTGTTTATTGTTTATTGTTTATTGTTTATTGTTTATTGTTTATTGTTTATTGTTTATTGTTTATTGTTTATTGTTTATTGTTTATTGTTTATTGTTTATTGTTTATTGTTTATTGTTTATTGTTTATTGTTTATTGTTTATTGTTTATTGTTTATTGTTTATTGTTTTTTTGTTTTTTTGTTTTTTTGTTTATTGTTTATTGTTTATTGTTTATTGTTTATTGTTTATTGTTTATTGTTTTATTGTTTATTGTTTTATTGTTTATTGTTTATTGTTTATTGTTTATTGTTTATTGTTTATTGTTTATTGTTTATTGTTTATTGTTTATTGTTTATTGTTTATTGTTTATTGTTTATTGTTTATTGTTTATTATTTATCGTTTATTGTTTATTATTTATTATTTATTGTTTATTGTTTTATTGTTTATTGTTTATTGTTTATTGTTTATTGTTTTATTGTTTATTGTTTATTATTTATTATTGTTTATTGTTTATTGTTTATTGTTTATTGTTTATTGTTTATTATTTATTGTTTATTGTTTATTGTATTTATTGTTTATTGTTTATTGTTTTATTGTTTATTGTTTATTGTTTATTATTGTTTATTATTTATTGTTTATTGTTTTATTGTTTATTATTTATTGTTTATTATTTTTTATTGTTTTATTGTTTATTGTTTATTGTTTATTGTTTTATTGTTTATTGTTTATTATTTATTGTTTATTGTTTATTGTTTATTGTTTTATTGTTTATTGTTTATTGTTTTATTGTTTGTTTATTGTTTATTGTTTATTATTTATTGTTTATTATTTATTGTTTATTGTTTTATTGTTTATTGTTTATTGTTTATTGTTTATTGTTTATTGTTTATTGTTTATTGTTTATTGTTTATTGTTTATTGTTTATTTGTTTATTGTTTATTGTTTATTGTTTTATTGTTTATTGTTTATTGTTTTATTATTTATTGTTTATTGTTTTATTGTTTATTGTTTATTGTTTATTGTTTATTGTTTATTGTTTATTGTTTTATTGTTTATTGTTTATTGTTTATTGTTTTATTGTTTATTGTTTTATTGTTTATTGTTTATTGTTTATTATTTATTGTTTTATTGTTTATTGTTTTATTGTTTATTGTTTATTGTTTATTGTTTATTGTTTATTGTTTATTGTTTATTATTGTTTATTGTTTATTGTTTATTGTTTTATTGTTTATTGTTTATTGTTTATTGTTTATTGTTTATTGTTTATTGTTTATTGTTTATTGTTTATTGTTTATTGTTTATTGTTTATTGTTTATTGTTTATTGTTTATTGTTTATTGTTTATTGTTTATTGTTTATTGTTTATTGTTTATTGTTTATTGTTTATTGTTTATTGTTTCAGCTTCGGGGATTGATTAGCAGCTGAATGCCAGAACAGACGTTGTTTGAATCACACCGCTTTGGTGTGTGATCAACTTCCATACAGGAGCAAATCTCCATTTTTCTGCCAGAATACGACCGAAGCTCCCGCAGGGTTTGATTACATTATTTGTTTCCTGAGGATGCTAGTGCCCCGGTTGGAACCACTGAGAAACCATATTGATGTTTTCAATCTACCTGCTGACTCAATCTCAAATTCGCAATCGTTTATCAATCCGAATGTCTCGTAATATAATTATTCCGAATTCCACGTTTGCCATTAGCATAAAAAATAACGTAAACACCAACTCATAATCATACGACAATTGAAATCATGACTCATCAAACCAACCACATTCCACTTGAGACTCCAATAGCGTTACAATCATCGTCCCAGCAGAAGTCGTAGCTCCGTTCCGCTCGGAGCGCAGCCTCGACATGTTTTCCCGTTTTCATTTTCCGTGACACTACAAAGCACGTCATCTGCCCGAGTATGTGGGGAAAATTTTCATCTACCTACTTGTCGTGCATACATTTACGGTGGCGGCACATGAGTTTGCCTTCTTTTATGATATCATTCCTTTTCCACGCGCGCACGCAATGTCTCGACTAGGCGGGCACGATTTTTTCTTCCAAGAATGGTCTTCATACGCCACTAACTAGAGTAGACATCAATGAGGTAGGGTTGACTGGAACGAATCTCCACTAGTGGTAACACGCATGGATGCTGGAAGGAAACCTCTATTGCCAGTATTTCAGCGGCAGGCATAGCGCTGTCGGAGTCGGGAGCATAAACAAATTCATTTAATGACCCGGAAAACAAGGCGCCAAATCCTTTTTCCCGCATGTAGCCCCATTCTTGATCGCACACATGTGGGGGGTATCGCATCTTCCCAGTAAGACGTCGTCAGCTTGACGACGACGACGTGTTCCCCTTCCACTTTCCATTATCCACTCAATTCAACTCTTTTGATTGTTTTTTTCTTATGGCAATCCTGTTGTATATGGCGATATTCGCGTCATGCCTCGCTGTTCCTAGAAATTGAGATTGAACATAAAAAACGGTAAAGAACGGGCAGCGACTTCGGAAGCGATTTTTCATTCGAACACACCGAGGAGAGGAGGAATCACGCCATTTTTCGCAGCCGGATAGCCCATTTTTTAATCCAGTCGAAAAACAATTCGAATAATGACAACGATGACGGGTGCTTTGGTTGCGGACTGACTAATGTCGTGTTCACGGTACAGTTGAATAAGCATAACATTTTTCTTGGCCGGTCGCACGCGATCGCACGGAACGATGCTACTGCGAAGGGGAAGTGCCATGGCCATCGAGATAAATGCTCCAGTGTGTAAGTAGAGCAAATGTACGAAATATCATGTGGAGCTCTGGAACAAGGCGCGAATGGCAAATTGTGTCGGATAAATCAGCATGCGGTCAGGTTTGGATTGTGGCTTCTTGGGCGCTATGGTGGATCCACTTGCCATCCGAAGGCGCGCCAGTGGAGAAGTTTGAAAACATTTCTCGGCATCATGATGATTTTGGAATACGCATTGGTATCATTATCAAAGATCTTCATACAATTAGGTTCTGCAGCGTCTGCACGTTACCTAAATCTGGTTACAGTTTAATAGTCCTTCAGCCGGAACCCGAATAAGAAGTAAGCGATGGGGAAGGGCCGTTTGGTGGAATACCGTTTAGCCGAGTACCATTTGGCTGAAGAGATCATTAGGTCGAAAGGGTCATATAGCCGAATAGGTTATTTGGTCGAATAGGCCATCTGACCGAATAGGCCATATGGCCGAAAAAATCATTTGGCCGAAAAGGTCACTTGGCCGAGTAGCCATTTGGCCAAGTGAGAAATAAGGTGTAAAAAGTGAAACGTCTCTAAGCCTAAAATAAGCCTTCAGTCATATTTTCAGCAAATTTGGATGAAGTTACGAGGTCGCTTATGTTGATTTAGTATTTTTGAGCTACTTTCAATTTTCAACAAAATCCAACAAGAAATATAAACACCGAAAATCATCGCATTAGCCCCTAAACGGCAACTTTCGGCATGCTCTACAATTACAATCCTTGTGGTCATTGCGATAAGGTCCGTTTAGGTTTTGATCATGTTTAATTGATTTTCTGGCTTCAAAATGCTTAAAAGCACTGTTTCTCCTTGTTCTAAAAAAATCTCCAATTAATCACAAATAATGGTTAGCATGGCTAATTTATTATACTTTTATTCTACTTTTTTTTCCATTTGAGTAAAACAATTGCTAATGTGCGATTTTTGATAGATTCTTAAAAATCAGAAGCTGAAAATTAGTCATTAATCTACACTAGGGTGGCTCAAAAAACGCTTTTCCAAATTTTTCGATGGGCCGCCCTTTTATTCGGTTCTTTTTGATGCCCTGATGCTCTGGACAAAATTTCAGCCAAATCGGTCAACGTTTGGGCGGTGCTAAACTCGTTGAAAGTTTATATGGAAAAATGTATGCAGAAACATCCAAAAACAGTGATTTGCAGTTGGGTGGCACAATTTACGATCAAGAACCATGATACTCATTCAGTTCTTGTAGAATTGAATACAGAATGTTATGTTGAAAACCGCGAGAAGATTGAAGTTTATTAGGTGAATTTATTTCTTTTCAAAGGTAAAAGAAACGAAATTTGCTCAAACCCCACTTCAGACAAATTATTTCTTTTCAAAGGTAAAAGAAACGAAATTTGCTCAAACCCACTTCAGACAAATGCTAATAACTTAGCCGGGCAAACTCTAATCTTCTTGCGGTTTCTGCATACCATTCTGTATAAAATTCTTCAAGATCTGAATGAGTATCATAGTTCTTCACCGTAAGTTGTGCCGGCCAACTGCAATTCACTGTTTTTGGATGTTTCTGCATTCATTTTTCCATATAAACTTCCAAAGAGTTTAGCACCGCCGAAACGCTGACCGATTTGGCTGAAATTTTGTTCAGAGCATCAGGGCATCAAATAGAACCGAATAAGAGGGCGGCCCATCGAAAAATGTCAAAAAAGTTTTTTCCATACTGATTTGAGCCACCCTAATCAACACGTTAGGATTTATTGAAACAAGTTGTTCGAAACGAGATGAGCCGGCAAAGGGCCGAAAGTATCGTTAATAAAGATAAATAAAAATAAAATTAAGTTGTTCGAACAAAGAAGCTCCGATAGACTTACAGTGCAACGAAACAAATTTGGAAGTTGATTTTTGTAAGCATCAAATATCATCGTAAACCAATGCTTTTTTTTTTTGAATAACTTGTTTGAACGTGTAAATGAATGACAAATGTTCAGCTTCTGATTTTTTTCGAACTAGATGGTAAATCTCACATTTGCAATTATATTACTCATATGTCTAGGAAAAAGAAGAGGAATAACAATATAATAAATAAGCCATGATTTGTACTAATTTTAAGAATTTAGTAGAACAAAGAATATGGGCAATATAGTGTTTTGAAGTACTTAAAAGCCTTAAAATCAAATAAACATGGTCAAAACCTAAAAACGAATCGCAATGTTCACAAGACTTGTAGTCGTAGCATATCAAAATTTGTGGCGATAATTTTTGGCGTTTATATGGTCGGGGTTCAGACAAACCGCACCAAGCGGCTTTTAGACTGACTTGTGACATTTTGTTCGTACAAGGACAACGGAAATCGCTTCATATTAATTCAAGCGTGCATTTGCAGTAAGATATCCTCAGTAATGGCGTTGAGGGATATCCGATGCGATTTGCGATCAATTAAATGTGCTAAACGAAAGTTTGGGCAGAAAAATGGATCATTTTTCGTTGGCGCTTGGTGTGATTTGGCTGAACCCCGACCATATGACCTGTTGATTTTTTTTTTGTAAATTGAAAATAGCCCAAAAACACTAAATTGACTTGAGCCACCTCAAAATTTTGACCAAATTTGCTAAACATTTGAATAAATGCTAATTTTAGCATAGAATTTTGATTTTGGACACAGTGTGCAGATAGACCGCTGTCAGTTGCATAAAATTTTAAGAATCGTCATCAACAACATCGATTGTAGCTTAATAATCAAAAATATCCACAAAAATGAATAAGCAGATTGTAGCTGCTCAGCGGGGGGCCTTCCTGAAAATCACTGACATCAATACACCTCAGGGTCGACATGCTTAAAGGGATATTTTGAGACACACGGAATGACCGCACGGAAGCACAGAAAAACTCACATTCTTTGATTTCGTTCGCTACATTTATACGGACTTTCCGACACTCTTCCATACCAAGGGCGTAGCCAGAGGGGGACATGGTGGGGGGGGGGGGGGTACTGAAATAAATTCCCTCAAACATGTGCACTTTACGATCCAATCATATACAGAAATAGGTGGTTGAAATTCAAAAGATTCCCAAAACTTATTAGGGCATCCAGGATCCATAATATATGAAAGTTCAAAACAACTCGAAACATTTCGGGCTCAAAAATTCTCCTTGAAATCCTTCTAGAAGCTCCCCTGGGAATTTCTGAATTCCTCCGGAAAGTTATCCACAAATTCCTCTGAAAATCGTTCGAAAATCCTTCTCATGTAATTGTAATTCCTCCTTATCTAGAAACCCCCCACTAATTTTTTTTAGGAAATTCACGAGGAAATTCCTTGAAGATTTCTTTTTTTCCCTCCAAGATTTACTTCTAGATATTTCTTCGGCTAATCTCTCTTCAGGAAAAATCCGGCATTTCTTTCCGAGAGTTCCTTCAATAATACATACGGAATTTCTTCCCAAAATTCTACCAGAAGTTTCTTCAAAAATTTATAACGGAAATCCTCCGATTTAGCTCCCTAATTTCACTTGTAAAACTATAAGAAATTCTTTCGGAAATTCTTCTAGGAACTTCTCCGGGCATTCCTCTCGGAACTCTTCCTTTAATTCCTCCGAGATTACTTCCAGGAAATTTTCCGGGAATCCCTCCAAACATTCAATAGCGAAATCATCTAGCATTCCAATCTGGAATTCTTTTCGCAATTACTTCAGAATATCCTTCAAGAAATCCTCTAGAAATATCTTCATGAATTTCTCCTTGAATTCGTCCTAGAATTCGTGTACTAAATTCCTTCGGACTTCACTCAGGAATTTACTCGGATATCTGCCAAGAGTTCTTCCAGAAATTTCTTCGGAACAATCCGCAGGATTTTCTTCAGCAATTTATCTGGGAAAAACTTTCAGGATTTTATCTGGGAATTTCTGTATTAATTCCTCCTGGTATTTTTCTGGGAATTTTCTAAGAATTAATTCAGGACTTCCATGTGGAATTCCTTCGCAAGTGCTTGTGGGAGTTCCTCAGGAGTTCTTCCAGGAGTTTTTCCAAGAAATTCTCTGGTAATACCTCCAGGAACTTCAGAAATATTTTTTCTCTGCCTCTAGGGTATTCACCGGATGTTCCTTTGAAGTTCCCCCAGTAGTTCCTTCGGGAATACAATCATGCTTTCTTCCAAGAATTCATTTAGCATTTCCTTAGGCATTTATCTACAAATTCCTCCAGAAGTTCCTCGGAGAATTCCTCTGGGAGTTCTTACGGGAATTCCTCCGGGAGGTTCTTTTAAGAATTCTTCCAGGAGTTCCTCCTGGAATTTTTACGGAAGTTCTTACGAGGGTTCCTTCAGGATTTCCTCCGGAAATTCTTCCTGTAGTTCTTCAATAAATTCCTCCAGAAGTTCCACCGGCAGTTCCTCCGGAAATTCCTCTGATAATTTCTCCAGAAATTCCTATAGAAAATCCCCCGGGAGTTCCTCCGGAAATTACTCTGGAAGTTCCTCCGGAAGTTCCTTTTCAGAGAAACACCTGGAAAAACTCCCGGTGAAACTCCCGGAGGAATTCTCGTAGAAACTGCTGGTGGATCTCCCAGAGGAATTCCCGAAGGAACTGTCGGAGAAGCTCCCGTAAGATCTCTCGTAAGAACGCCCGGAGGAATTTCAGGAGGAACTCCTAGAAGAATTCCTAGAGGACCTCCCGGATGAGCTCCCAGCGAAACTATCGGAAGAACTTCGGGAGGAATTTCCAGCTTAATTTCTGAAGAAAGCCTAAATGATTTCCTGAAAAAGCCTGAATAATTTCTTGGAATAGCTTCTGGTGGAACTCGGAGGAATTTCCGGAGAAACTCCCGGATGAATTGCTGGTGGAATTCCCGGAGGAACTCTCGAAGGAATTTTCTGGAAGAATTTCTGAAGAAACTCCCGGGAGAATTTTCAAAGGAATCTCGGGGAAACTACCAGAAGCATTCTCGGAAACAAGAGAATTTATCTTATAGACAAATCACGTCTAGCTGAAACCTATGCTCGACCATCATTATCATCAGAGGACCCCCCAGATAATTCCCTGAGGAGCTCGCAGAGAAATTCTCGGAGGAGCTTCTGGTGGAAAATCTATATAAATTCCTGAAGAAGCCTAAATAAATTCCAATTCTGCCGAAATTCCCAGAAGAATTTTCAGAGGAACTGCCGATAGAACTACCGGAATAATTCTCGATGGAAATCCTAGAGAAATTCTTGGTGGAAATGCCGGTGGAATTCTTCCAGGAGGAATTTTCGGAGAAACTCCTGGAAGATCTCCCAGTGGAAATCTTGAAGTTTCCACCGGAATTCTTTCAGGATTTCATTGCGAATTAATCTAAAATTCCTCCGAAAATTCCATTGTTGATTTCATTTTTGGTAGAATTTCTGTATAAATTTCCGGTGGAATTCCTGGAGAAATTCTTTGAAATTTTCACAATTTATGGAATTTACACAAGAAATTCGAAGATTTTTCGTGAAATTCTCAGGAATGTTTACTGGCAATTCTGCGGAATTTCCACGGAATATTCTTATTCTTAAAAATTGTGGGAAACAGCACGAATTGAATTATTGCAGGAAATTCGGCAGAACTTATAAAATTATCGAAGGAATTCCTGGAGAAAGCTTGCATATTGATTTTTCTGCCTATTTTATAATAAATATTATTTCAGAGAGGATTTGTTTAGAAATTCAGATGTATGGTTCTAGTTTTCTTACACTTATGGAAGAATGCAGGATTTTTATAATAATTGTTATAGTCGATTTTATATTCTTCTGAATACTAAGTTCGTTAATATTTTTCTCACTTTTTTTTTTAATCTGATGAGCAATAAATCACGCATTTTTAAATCCATTATTGTTTCGATTTGGTATGGATTTGGTTTCATGTGTTTTTATAAAACTACTATAAAACTACGATTTAGAAGACCAAAAAAGTTGGCCCCCCCTTCTCAAAATCCTGGCTGTCCCATATTCTGTCCCAATTCCACACTGTCCCACTTTCTTAACCTACGCTAACCTTACTTCCACGGTGATCGCTTTTTATCCGTCAATCAACGGCTAGTTCCCTTCCACGCCACGGAATGGTTTCGGAGATGTAATGGCTATTCCAACTCAAAGCAAGAGGGGGGCCAATTAGCGGACCCGTAAGGACTTGGTGGTGGGATGCAATGGCGTCCTCTGCAGACTCATACGCCATCCAGGAGCCTCTATGAGTATGTTGATGGACTGTTGATGGACTGTTTAAATATTTCACAACGTAAAATCAAAAAAGTATCAAAAACATTCAACACTAAACTACGAACATGTGTGGCCGGAACAAATTTATGACAGCGACTCTCCGTGGATGCGTGTGCACGCCGCGGACGTCTGACTAGAAGGGAGAAAAGTCAAGGTTTGCTGTTCGCCGATTGACACGCTGATGTGTGAATTCATTAACACACGCTGAAGGCATTTTACTCAAACCCCACAGAACACTTACTAAATTTTACATCGGAAAAAATCAAATAGAGGATCTCGATGCAAAATTGATCGTTTAGAATAGTTTTCCGAACAATAAAACTCATATTTCATATTTATGTATTGCTTCTTCTCTAATTTCTTTATTGACGATTTCCGTGGGAAAATTTCTAATTTTTATGGGAGTTTGTACGTTAGCTCATTTTGCGTTCGTTATACGACCCGCTTAAACGTCATAATTTCTTCGGGGAGTTCATTTTGCGTTGGCCTATAGCCACTGGTTAAGTTAAGCTGGGCACGATGGGGCACGTGACTTACCCAATCAGATATTTCCTTGAAATTTAATTATATACGCCAAAATGTTTGAGAAAAAAAAAACAATTTTCCAGACGCCCAGAGGAATAAATAAGAAAATTACGCTTCAAATTCCTTTTGACATTCATCCTGGGATTCCTTCGGAATATCCTCTGGGAAGGCTTTGTAAATTTCTTCAGAACTTCCTTTGACTTTTAGCAAAACCATACGGAATTCTTGTCGGAATAATTCCGGAAATTTTGTTGAAAGAAATAGGAAATCCTAAAGAAAATCCTAAATGAATTTTCGAGAAGGTTTCTAACGGAAAAATTAAAGGAATTTCCGGATGAAATTTTTGAAGGAACTCTTGGAAGTAATTTTCGAATGATTCCAAAAAGTGTTTCTGAATGAATTTCCAAGAATTTATTCCCAGAGGTTTGGAAGGGATTTCTTAAGGAATTACTGGTAGAAATTGTTTGAGAAAATCCTTAAACAATTTACGATGCAATTCCTTCACTTAAAAACTGAAAAAAAAAAATCTTAACGTAAGTTAGATATTCTTAAAGGAATTTCTGAAGGGTTTTACGTAAAAATCCCAAACAAATTTCCAATGAAATTTAGAAATGAATTTCTAAAAGAATATCTCAAAAATCCAAAAAGGATTTTGTAAAGGAATCCTCAACGGAATCCCTGAAGGAATTTACGCGAAAATTTCAAGAGGTTTTTACGAAAATGAATTGGGATTCCGAAAATAAATTGGAGGATTCCTCTAGAAGTTCGTCATAATATTCATCCGAAAATTTAAAAAAGTAATTATGTTTCGAAAACTCATTCGGAAATCCCTTTACAAATTCATTTAGGAATTTCTTAATAATATCCTAAGAAAATCCTTCGAAAGCTCCTTCAGAAATATTTATGGAAATTGATTCAGCAATACTTTCGGAAATTTCTTTAGGAGAAATCCTTCCAACATTTCTTTGGGAATTCCTTTGGAAATTCTTCGGAAATTGATTAATAATGTCTTCGGAATATATTTGAAGAATTGTGCCAGCCCTTTCTCAAGAAATTCCATCGAAAAGAAATTCATTTGGTCATTTCTTCAAATCTTTTTAAGCATCTTTTTAAAAATCCTTCTCAGGAAATCCTTTTGAATTTCCGTTCTTCGAATATTCCTTTATGATTTCTTATTTCATTATTCAATAAATTTCCGGAAAAATTCTTTCAACAAAATATCCGGCATAATTTCTGTACGAATTTCCAAAGTAATTTTATTTACTAAACAAGATTCTGGAGAAATTTACAAAGGCCTTTCGGGAGGCTTTACGCGAGAATCCCTGGAGAAGTATTCAAATGAAGTACTGGGAAAATTTTGCAAATTATTTCTGGAGGAGTTACCAAAATAATGTCTGGAGGAGAAATTTTAGAAAAAATTTCTGGATGAATTTCCAAATGTATTTCTGGAGGAATTTCTTAAGGAATTTGTGAAGGAATTTTTGAGAAAACAAAACAACAACTGTATCGAAACCGATACTGCATTGCTTATCAATAGTAATGAAGTAATTCGACATGCACTTAAACACTAAGGATACGGGTAGTGGCACACCCAAACAGGAAAAAAAACATATTTTGTTACAATATTTTTCTGAAAAAAATATCTCCACTTGTTATAATTTTGTATGCATTATTGATCGGGTATTGGCACGTATGTAATGCTTTCCCTCTCCCACCTTATCCGAAGAAACTTCCAAAGGAATTTTAAAGGAGTTCCTAAAAGAATTTCCAAAAGGGTTTTCTTTTAAATATCTCTGGATAAATTTCTAAAAGAATTCTTTAGAACTACAGAAGAAATTTCCACTGGTTGCACATGATGGGAAACCCTATTAAGGTTCTCCCCAACTCACGTGACCGAATAATCACGAATGATTCTATCGCTTGGCGAATGCGATTCTGTCGCCGTTGGTGTAGAAGCGTAAATGATCATTGCCTGCAGCGACCCAACGATAGAATCGCTGCAACTAGTTGTCGCCGGTGCGGCGATAAAATCGCTTAGTTCTAGGGGAGTCTTTACAATGTTTCCTATTGAAAATTGGATAGATCGATCAATGGACTCAAAAGTTTCACTGCTTTCTGTTGAAAATTGACTAGATCATACTTTTGACTAAAAAACGAACAGTGGGTAATGTCTGTGACATAACCGCGAAGTGGACGTAGGACTTGACTTGAACGTGCCTTTGAAGATGTATAATATATCCAAATCTCTCGCGTCACCTAATTTCTATAAAAAAAAATCGGCGATAACAGCCCAAACATTATTTTAACAATTTTCATGAGCAATATAGGAAAAAATATCTCAAAAAGAAAAGCTCTCAATCGATTTTTCATCTAATAGTGGAATTTTTTGTGATTTATTTCATTATATGTCACAGTTCTTGTTATATAACGGTTATGAAAAAATCTTGAAAATCTGCTATTCGCGTATAACATTTTATCTCTAGAATATTTTCGAATTCTAAGAACTCTTTAGTTACCCGGGTAGAAACCGTGATATTGATAACAAAATATGATATTAACTTGTTTGAAATAAGAGTAAAAATAACTAGCGAAAATAACAAAAACTTGCACCGAAATATCATAAAAATATCGGGTTTTGCTATTAAGAAGAACAAACTAATAGCTCAAGATATTGATAAGTTCTTGTTAATGGCAAAACCTGATATTTTTATGATATTTCGGTGCAATTTTTTGTTATTTTCGCTTGTTATTTTTATTCTTATTTCAAACAAGTTAATATCGTGTTTTGTTATCAATATCACGTTTTACTGTTAATGAGCCATTTTCGTCTACCCGGGAAGTCTATCAATGGCTCTCAGAAGAACCGTATGCTTTGAAAATAAACATTTTCTATGTCCTCTGTTGCGTCATGTTGCAGTGGATTGTAAAACTAATGTTGGGTGCTCCGGGTGGAGCGTGAAACCAAAGCTGTCTTCATGCAGCGTATCCGCTTGACGTGTGCTGTTTCTTCAATGGAACCAGCGGGATGCGAATTGTCTTAATGCAGCATGCGACGAACCAGTGACGAATGCCACCCAATTGCGAAAAATATTATTAACTCTCTTGGCCCTGATAAGGGCCGAAAATTAACTCCTGGAACTGGTTGACTGAGGGGGTTTCTTTACTCGAAACCAAAACACACACACACACGCGATTTCTTCAAGAACATTGCAGTTCTTTCTCTTGATTTTCTTCAACTTGTTTCGGCCCGATACGAATGCCGGCCGGTCTCGGCTCTTCATTAATGCCGGCTAGTTTCGGCTCGACTCTGCTGCTGCTGCTGCCGGTATCTCTTCGGCATTGCTGCGGTGTCGGGTCTGTAGAATGGGCTGCTTCTGGAACATTTTCTGCGGCTCTACTGGCATGCTTTAGCTTATGGTGGCCTCGGCGCTGCCGGGCCGAAAAGCGGATGATGCTTGATGAACAGAATGATGTTATGAACAGAATTTGAAGGAAAAATTGCGTCACCCTCTTTTATGGCTTATTTTGGTGCGCAGTTGCAGCTTATCCGCTAGCGTCTGCACCCATCAGAATCAAGCGAACAAATGACGCGAGGAACAAGCGGCACCCATATTTATAGGTTTCAGTGCAGTCAATGTTTAGCTTCGAAAACAGTTTTAGGCCTATTGAAACAAGTTTTTCGGGTCATATCAAGTATGAATATGAAAGGCATACTTAAGATCTGTCGATTAAGGGGTTTTCCGAAGAGATCCGTTTACTGGAACAAACGCTATTATCATTCAAAATCTTTCAACACAGCGTAACGCGGTCGATTTAGAAATATTGAAATGACACCCGGTATAGTGAAGAGAGACGTAAGTTCTACGTCAAAATAATAAGATAATATGTTTTGTACAAAACGCGCTTAAAAAGTTTAGCCATTTTTCGGCACCTATTCTCAACCAACAAGTTGCATTCAAATAGGATCCGGATTTGTCATTTCATATTGAAAATTGGCTGGATCGGACTATGGACTCAAAAGTTATGGAAAAAATACTATTTTTTCATGGCACGGCAAATGCTGGGTAAAGCGTACCATTGGTACTTCGCGTACCTGAAGGAATAAAATAGACCCCATCTCGCGGTCCTTAGCCTCTTACCCAGCAACTCCTATCCCTACCTCCCCGCGGTGCTGGCCGGGATACGAGCAACCTTAGGGAAGATCTGGTAACCAACCCCGGTGGGAACTATGGTCGTATGCTGACAGGGAAGGGGGGGTTTGCTCCTCTCCGGAGGTGCAAATCTTATTGAGCGTCTGTTCTCCATGTCAGGATCGGCTCACAACAGCGTCTGTTCTCCATGTTAGGGGCGGCTGATCATCGTCCGAGTGCCAGCGAGGGACTCTAAGTCAAACTGTGCACCATGGTCCACCGGAAATAAGGAGGAATGGTCCTCCGGAAATTTAGGGGGTTTGGTGTCAGGCCCTGCAAGCCAGCCTTTAAAAATCATAAGCAACGAACAATCAACAAGAGAGTACGGACCGGAACCATCGGCGAAGACCACTGCGACGAAAAGGACTAGCGATTGGAAACTCGGTTCGTGGAACTGCAAATCTCTCAACTTCATCGGGAGCACAAGCATACTCGCCGATGTGCTCAAGGACCGTGGATTCGGCATCGTAGCGCTGCAGGAGGTTTGTTGGAAGGGATCAATGGTGCGAACGTTTAGAGGTAATCATACCATCTACCAGAGCTGCGGCAACACACACGAGCTGGGAACAGCTTTCATAGTGATGGGCGATATGCAAAGGCGCGTGATCGGGTGGTGGCCGATCAATGAAAGAATGTGCAGGTTGAGGATCAAAGGCCGGTTCTTCAACTTCAGCATAATCAACGTCCATAGCCCACACTCCGGAAGCACTGATGATGATAAGGACGCATTCTACGCGCAGCTGGAACGTGAGTACGACAGCTGCCCAAGTCACGACGTCAAAACCATCATAGGAGATTTGAACGCTCAGGTTGGCCAAGAGGAGGAGTTTAGACCGACTATTGGAAAGTTCAGCGCTCACCGGCTGACGAACGAAAACGGCCTACGACTAATTGATTTCGTCGCCTCCAAGAATATGGCCATTCGTAGCACCTACTTCCAACACAGCCTCCCGTATCGGTACACCTGGAGATCACCACTGCAGACAGAATCACAAATCGACCACGTTCTGATTGATGGACGGCACTTCTCCGACATTATCGACGTCAGGACATATCGTGGCGCTAACATCGACTCGGACCACTATCTGGTGATGGTTAAACTGCGCCCAAAACTATCCGTCATCAACAATGTTCGGTACCGACGACCGCCGCGGTACGACCTAGAGCGACTGAAGCAACCTGATGTCGCCACTGCATACGCGCAGCATCTCGAGGCAGCGTTGCCGGAAGAGGGTGAGCTCGATGAGGCCCCTCTTGAGGACTGCTGGAGTACAGTTAAAGCAGCCATTAACGACGCAGCGGAGAACAACGTCGGGTATATGGGTCGAAGTTGACGGAACGTTTGGTTCGACGAAGAGTGCAGACAGATTCTGGAGGATAAGGACGCAGCGCGGGCGGTCGCGCTGCAGCATGGTACCCGGCAGAACGTGGAACGTTATAGACGGAAGCGGAGACAGCAGACAGCAGACAGGAGAAGAAACGCCGCCTGGAAGAAGCGGAGTGCGAGGAGATGGAACAGCTGTGCCGTTCTCAAGATACACGCAAGTTCTATCAGAAGCTCAACGCATCCCGCAAAGGCTTCGTGCCGCGAGCCGAAATGTGCCGGGATAAGGATGGGAGCATCTTGACGGACGAACGTGTGGTGATCGAAAGGTGGAAGTAGCACTACGAGGAACATCTGAATGGCGCTGAGAGTACAGGCAGTGAAAGTCAAGGCAGCGGAGGAGATGACTACGTCAGTTCAGCGGACGATGGAAGCCAACCAGCCCCACCTTGAGAGAAGTTAAGGATGCCATTCAACAGCTAAAGACCAATAAAGCAGCTGGTAAGGATGGTATCGGAGCTGAGCTCATCAAGATGGGCCCGGAAAAGCTGGCCACTTGCCTGCACATACTGATAGTCAGAATCTGGGAAACCGAACAGCTACCGGAGGAGTGGAAGGAAGGGGTTATATGCCCCATCTACAAGAAAGGCGACAAACTGGAGTGTGAGAACTTTCGAGCGATCACCATCCTTAATGCCGCCTACAAAGTGATATCCCAGATCATCTTCCGTCGTCTATCACCATTAGTGAACGAGTTCGTGGGAAGTTATCAAGCCGGCTTCGTTGACGGCCGCTCGACAACGGACCAGATCTTTACTGTACGGCAAATCCTTCAAAAATGCCGTGAATAGCAGGTCCCAACGCACCATCTGTTCGTTGATTTCAAGGCGGCATATGACAGTATAGACCGCGTAGAGCTATGGAAAATTATGGACGAGAACAGCTTCCCTGGGAAGCTTACCAGACTGATCAAAGCAACGGTGGATGGTGTGCAAAACTGTGTGAAGATTTCGGGCGAACTCTCCAGTTCTTTCGAATCGCGCCGGGGACTAAGACAAGGTGATGGACTTTCGTGCCTGTTGTTCAACATTGCGCTAGAAGGTGTCATGCGGAGAGCCGGGTGTAACAGCCGGGGTACGATTTTCAACAGATTCAGTCAATTTATTTGCTTCGCGGATGACATGGACATTGTCGGCCGAACATTTGCAAAGGTGGCAGAACTGTACACCCGCCTGAAACGTGAAGCAACAAAAATTGGACTGGTGGTGAATGCGTCAAAGACAAAGTACATGCTTGTGGGCGGAACCGAACGCGACAGGGCCCGCCTGGGAAGCAGTGTTACGATAGACGGGGATTCCTTCGAGGTGGTCGAGGAATTCGTCTACCTCGGATCCTTGCTAACGGCTGACAACAACGTAAGTCGTGAAATACGAAGGCGCATCATCTGTGGAAGTCGGGCCTACTACGGGCTCCAGAAGAAACTGCGGTCGAAAAAGATTCGCCACCGCACCAAATGTGTCATGTACAAGACGTTAATAAGACCGGTAGTCCTCTACGGACATGAAACATGGACAATGCTCGAGGAGGACTTGCAAGCACTCAGGTATTCGAGAGACAGGTGCTTAGGACCATCTTTGGCGGTGTGCAAGAAGACGGTGTGTGGCGGCGAAGAATGAACCATGAGCTCGCCCAACTCTACGGCGAACCCAGTATCCAGAAGGTAGCTAAAGCCGGAAAGGGTACGATGGGCAGGACATATTGCAAGAATGCCGGACAGCAACCCTGCAAAGATGATGTTCGCTTCCGATCCGGCAGGTACGAGACGGCGTGGAGCGCAGCGAGCGAGATGGGCAGACCAGGTGCAGAACGACTTGGCGAGCGTGGGGCGTATCCGAGGATGGAGAGATGTGGCCTCGAACCGTGCATTGTGGCGTCAAATTGTTGATTCAGTGTTATCTGTTTAGATGTTAACTAAATAAATGAATAAATGAACTATTTTTTTATGATACACCTGAAAGTCACCTGTACTGCTAGGTCATCAGATTTGATTTTTTTTCTGATGATTCAATTGGGGAAGACCCGTTTGGCTGAATGCCAATTGGACGAATGCAACTAGACCGAAAGTTATTTGGCCGATCAGACAATTAGGCCGAAAGTCATTTGGCCGAAAAGTCATTTAGCAGAAAGGGTAATTTGGCTGAAAGGATCGTTTGGCCGAAAAAGTAATTAGGCCGAAAGGGTCATTTGGCCGAATAGGACATTTGGCCGAATAACACATTTGGCCGAATGGGACATTTGAAAAGTGAGAAATTAGGAGGAGAGACGACTCAATTATCATTCCGCATTTCTCACTTCTAACTGTAAAAAATTAGAAGCGTGAGACGTCTCTTTTCTCAATTCTCACTGTGAAAAGTGAGTAATGCCAAGTGGGTAGTGAGACGTCTCACTCGCGCTTCTCACTTTCTACAGTGAGGAGAGAAAAATGAAGAGTGAGAAGTCTGAAAAGTGAAAAGTGAGTAGTGTGAAGTAGGTAGTTGAACGTCTCACTACTCACTTCGCGCTTCTCACTTTCTACAGTGAGAAGAGAAAAATTAAGAAAGAGAAATGAGACGTCTCACTACTCACTTCTCATTTCTCACTTTTCAAATGACCTATTCGGTCAATTTGTACTATTCAGCCAAATGATCCGTTCGGCCCAACGACCCTTTCAGCCAAATGTCTTTCGGCCAGATGGGTTTCAGCCTAATGGTTCGTTCGGCCAAATGGCTTTTGGCCGAATGTGTTTCAGCAAAACGACCCTTCCCCGATTCGATTATCCGGAGTGAAAAAAAAATGATCTCCGAATAATCGAGTCCGACCTGTAAGGCATATAAGGCAAATAAGACAAATAAGACGAACAAGACAAATAAGGCAAATAAGACAATTTATTATCTGATGGAATATTCTGGAATTATCTAATGGAAAATTCTGAGGAATTCATGGAGGAATATCTGGACGAATTCCTGGAGGAATATCAGAAGAAATATCTGGAGAAATATCCGGAGCAACTACTGGATGAATATCTGAAGGAGTTTATAGACAAATATCCTGACGAATTCCTGGAGGAATATCCAAAGTAATATTCGTAGGAATTCCAGGAGGAATATCCAGGAGAATTCCTGGAGGCATATTCGAAGGAATATCTGGAGAAATATCCGGAGACACTCCTGGAGGAATATCCGGACGAATTACTTGTGGAATATCTAGTGAACTTCCTGGAGGAAAATCAGGAGAAATTCCTGGTCGAATATCCGGAGAAGTTTCTGGAAGGATATCCGAAGGAATGTCTGGAGGAATATTCGAAGGAATACCTGGAAGGATATCTGGAGGATTCCTGGAGATATACGAAGGAATATCTGAAGGAATATCCAAAAGAATTCTTGAACGAATATCCTGACGATTTTTAGAGGAATAGTCGAAGGAATATTTGAAAGAATTTTTGAAGGAATTCATGAAGGAATATCCGAGAGAATACCTGGAGGCATATCCGAAAATCTGGAGGAATACTGGAGGCACTCCTGGAGGAATGTTTTAAAGAAACTCCTGAAGGGAAATCTGAAAGAATTACTGGAGGAATATCTGAATGAACATTTGGAGGACTATCCGTAGAAATTCTGAGAGGAATATCCGCACGAATTCCAGGAGGAATATCCAGTGGAATTATTGGGAAATATCCGGGGAATTCCTGGGGCATATCTGAAGAAATATCTGGAGGAAGGTCCGGAGGCACAACTGGAGGAATGTCCGGACGAATTCCTTGATGAATATCCGGAGGAATTCCTGGCGGAATATCCAGAAGTACTCCTAGACCTATAGCTAAAGGAAAATCAGGAAATAATTCTTCGGTTTATTTGTCTTATATGTTTTAATTGTCTTGTTTGTTCTGTTTGTTTTATTTGTCTCGTCTTCTTCTTATATTTGATTTCAATTTCTATATTTGGTAACTTCGTGTTTAAAAATGTTAATGCGCTATTCCACAAATAAACTAGTATCAAGATAAGAAACGATTCCCATTGAAAGTTAAACTATAATCTATTCTTGTAAGCCATGATTATATTCAAGTACAGTGTTTCTCCGCTGAAATCATTTCTTATGTTAATGATAGAGAACAATGTGCGTGCATGATGAACAAGTCTGATACAAAAACTTTTTAAAGACATGAGCGTAACTATAATGATAATCGATTTCTAGAAAGTGTTTGTTGTTAATAAGAAGATGTTACATATTCAATACATAACAGTTGAAGTAGTTTCTAAACTTGTAAATCATATTTGGAAATCATAAAATATTAAAAGCAACGCACTCGTTAGCAAAGTGCAAGCATCCCGCCACAGATACAATAATCAAAATCCATAAATCTAACCGTTGACAAAAAACAGCCACTATTTCACCCGAAATGGATACTGTATATCAGCAAAAGTTGAGCCAACTCAATTTTCGAAAGCGGCGACTGCTGGTACAGCGATTCATATATGGGAACGCACTGCGGAGAAAAGTGGACAAATCGCTTAAAGTTCTTCCATTTAATCGGACTGTGCAAAAGCTTGCCCCCGTAGATAGATGCCCTCCTAATGCACCAGCCAGCACCGTGAACTGCAAAAAAAAAAATCGTGTAGCTGATGGTACCCGTTCTCGCAATGGCGGTGAAAAATAAAAATGGCAAACAAATGCGAAAACATGGTTTTATTGCTGTAAAATGCAGTCAGTAGTGGCACCTTCTGATGCTGTACTTTACCGGCAATAGGGACGGCGCGGCAGCATGCAGTTGCCGAGTAGAGTGCTCTAAATTGCACAGCGGCTATATGTGCCCTCTCCCCTTTGGAACACGGCCGGTTAAGGGCGGTCAGAGTTAGCATTACGATGGGATGACAGTGGTTTGGAAATATGCGGATGGAGCCCAATGGAAAGCACGAGTGAGATTTCGGGTCGGAGACGGTGGGTGAAAATGAAGTTTAGTTCAAAAAGAATGCTTTTCATTTGTAGTTGCCACCTTGCCAACTTTTTAGTGATTTTTCTCAAACTTATTTTATGGAGTAGAAAAACTAGAACAGGATGTTGCATATGCCGGAGTAGAACAATACACCACTTTAATAACTTCACACGGGAAGTTCTATGTATTTGTAAAGGTTGGTGTGTATAGGAACAATAGAGTAAAAATGAATAAAATATTATTTAGAGCTTTTCAATGGAAATTACAACCTGCTGTCGTCTAGAATAAGTATTGTGTGGCAAACCCAAACAAGTTAAGCAATTATCCAAACTGTTATATTATCTCAGCGCAGTGGGCCAAATGTGTCAATCGACTAGATGCAAACTTGTGGCCGGCTCCAAAAGCAAACGGTTGTAATGAAAAGGAATTGAACAAATCTGCTTTAAATTTTGATAAGATTTAAAAGATCTTTTGAGCTAAACCAAAGATTGAGTACACCACTTTCGGCTAAGTGATGACTTAGGACTCGAAGTCTGTCGAATAAAGCAAAAAAAAGTTAATCCGCTTTATCGGATTCAGGGCTTTTTTAACTTTTTTAATAAAATACCTCTCAATCAACAACCGCTTAGATCAAGCGTGAACCAGAACCCAGTGGGGCCAATTTTTAGTTGAACATCAAAACTTTCCATACACCAAAAAAAATATACCAAGAGCCACAACAAGGGTAGATGTGATTTTTCTACCGTTTGTTGTGGTCCATATAGGTAAAAACTTTTCAACCCATTCAGCTGGAGGTTAGAACCAAAAGTTCAACCAATCGGTTCTCCCCTGCGAGTCCCAGCGCATCATCATCGCTCATCATGACACGCTGGACGTAGAAATATTATTTCAAATCTCGTGCCCTGTGTGTCTCCCACGGGGAGGGTCAACGCGGCAGAGGGCACACAATTGTGCACAAGATAATGTCAGTTTTAAGCTCTTATTTTATATTTCGTAGATTTGGATTCGCTCCAGAAGTAAATGTGTGTTCACTGGGTTCCCCTTCGCTGCTCTGCGGAACAGCCGGAGCTGCATCTGCAGCGAGCGTACGTCCGTACGTACATGTACAGCAGCGTTAACCTTTTTCTATTCTGTTCTAGTCTTAAGGTTCCCATAAGGGAAGACCCATTTGCGCCGTTTATTTCGACTGCGGTACAGAAGATATTGTTCAGTGCCAGGCGAAAATCATCCAGCAGCCATGAACACGAGCACAGGAAACAACGAACAGAAGGAAAGTGGCAGGAAATAAAAACGTTGGAAATATTCTTTTGCTAACGGGCAAAAATGCTTCGCAGCCTTTTGGGGCAATGCCATTTTCTAGGATTTCGTTTATGTGTTATGCTTACTGCTTGTTCAGCTGCTCACTCATGCGGCAGCGCGTATGTGGAATTGTCCGAGACATATAGGAAAAAAGCTCAACATCAACCTCATTAGCGTGACCAGAGGACGAAACACCCCTTATGATATTGTTGAGCATCCGTCATTATTGATTCGGAGCGGATAATTCATGCCCACTATCCACGACTGTTGTATGGAATCATTGAATAGGATGTTCTACAAACCGCAACACGAATTTATTTGACCAACATTATCACACACACGCCAAGTTGAACACCAACCATCGAAAAATATATGGGGGTTTGTGCGACTTCATTACAAACGCTCAAACATGTTCGGCAAACTTTGACTCCGCCCCGACAGGTCAAACCAAACTCAAACTGCTTTGATTTTTATCCAACCGAGCCGCCAACTGTCAAATGGTTGTTCGAACAACATCACTCACGGAACTCCTGGAGAAACTTCCGGAGGAATTCGTGGAGGAACTTCCGGAGCAATTCCTGGATAAACTTGTGGAGGAATTCCCGGAGGAATTTCCGGAGGAACTTCCGGAGGAATTCCCGGAGGAACTTCTGGAGAAATTCCCGGAGGAACTTCCGGAGGAATCCCCGGAGGAACTTCTGGAGGAATTCCCGGAGGAACTTCCTGAGGGTTTCCCGGAGAAACTTCCGGAGGAATTCCCGTGGGAACTCCCGGAGGAACTTCCGGAAGCATTCCCGGAGGAACTTCCGGCGGAATTCCCGGAAGAACTTCCGGTGGAATTCCCGGACGAATTCCTATACCTGGAGGAACTTCCGGCGGAATTCCAGGAGAAACTTCTGGCGGAATTCCCGGAGGAACTTCCGGAAGAATTCCCGGAGGAGCTTCTGGAGGAACTTCCGAAGGAATTCCCGGAGGAATTTCCGGAGGAATTCCCGGAGGAACTTCCGGAGGAATTCCCGGAGGAACTTCCGGAGGAATTCCCGGAGGAACTTCCGGAGAAATTCCCGGAGGAACTTCCGGAGGAATTCTCGGAGGAACTTCCGGAGGAACTTCTGGAGGAATTCCCGGAGGAACTTCCGGAGGAACTTCCGGAGGAACTTCCGGAGGAACTTCCGGAGGAACTTCCGGAGGAACTTCCGGAGGAACTTCCGGAGGAACTTCCGGAGGAACTTCCGGAGGAACTTCCGGAGCAATTCCTGGATAAACTTCTGGAGGAATTCCCGGAGGAATTCCCGGAGGAACTTCCGGAGGAATTCCCGGAGGAACTTCCGGAGGAATTCCCGGAGGAACTTCTGGAGAAATTCCCGGAGGAACTTCCGGAGGAATTCCCGGAGGAACTTCCGGAGGAACTTCTGGAGGAATTCCCGGAGGAACTTCCTGAGGGTTTCCCGGAGAAACTTCCGGAGGAATTCCCGTGGGAACTCCCGGAGGAACTTCCGGAAGCATTCCCGGAGGAACTTCCGGCGGAATTCCCGGAAGAACTTCCGGCGGAATTCCCGGAGGAACTTCCGGTGGAATTCCCGGACGTACTTCCGGTGGAATTCCTGGAGGAACTTCCGGCGGAATTCCAGGAGAAACTTCTGGCGGAATTCCCGGAGGAACTTCCGGAAGAATTCCCGGAGGAGCTTCTGGAGGAACTTCCGAAGGAATTCCCGGAGGAAATTCCAGGAGGAACTTCCGGAGAAATTCCCGGAGGAACTTCCGGAGAAATTCCCGGAGGAACTTCCGGAGAAATTCCCGGAGGAACTTCCGGAGAAATTCCCGGAGGAACTTCCGGAGAAATTCCCGGAGGAACTTCCGGAGGAATTCCCGAAGGAACTTCCAGAGAAATTCCCGGAGGAACTTCCGGAGGAATTCCCGGAGGAACTTCCGGAGGAATTCACAGAGGAACATCCGTCGGAAATCCCAGAGCAACTTCCATGGAATTCGGAGGAACTTCCGGCGGAATTCCAGGAGGAACTTTAGGCGGAATTCACGGAGGAACTTCGGGAGGAATTCCCGGAGGAAATTCCGGAGGTACTTCCGGAGGAACTTCCGGAGGAATTCCCGGAGGAACTTCCGGAAGGATTCCCGGAGGAACTTCCGGAAGAATTCCCGGAGGAACTTCCGGAGGAATTCCCGGAGGAACTTCCGGAGGAATTCCCGGAGGAACTTGGACGAATTCCCGGATTAACTTCCGGAGGAATTCCCGGAGGAACTTCCGGAGGAATTCCCGGAGGAACTTCGGAGGAATTCCCGGAGGAACTTCGGGAGGAATTCCCGGAGGAACTTCCGGAGGAATTCCCGGAGGAACTTCGGAGGAATTCCCGGAGGAACTTCGGGAGGAATTCCCGGAGGAACTTCGGAGGAATTCCCGGAGGAACTTTGGGAGGAATTCGGAGGAACTTCGGAGGAATTCGGAGGAACTTCCGGAGGAATTCCGGAGGAACTTCGGAGGAATTCGGAGGAACTTCCGGAGGAATTCGGAGGAACTTCCGGAGGAATTCCCGGAGGAACTTCCGGAGGAATTCGGAGGAACTTCCGGAGGAATTCCCGGAGGAACTTCCGGAGGAATTCCGGAGGAACTTCCGGAGGAATTCCGGAGGAACTTCCGGAGGAATTCGGAGGAACTTCGGAGGAATTCGGAGGAACTTCGGAGGAATTCCCGGAGGAACTTCCGGAGGAATTCGGAGGAACTTCCGGAGAATTCCCGGAGGAACTTCCGGAGGAATTCCCGGAGGAGGAACTTCGGAGGAATTCCCGGAGGAACTTCCGGAGGAATTCGGAGGAACTTCCGGAGGAATTCGGAGGAACTTCCGGAGGAATTCTGGAGGAACTTCGGAGGAATTCAGGAGGAACT
This sequence comes from Armigeres subalbatus, assembly GCF_024139115.2. Classification (NCBI taxonomy): domain Eukaryota; kingdom Metazoa; phylum Arthropoda; class Insecta; order Diptera; family Culicidae; genus Armigeres; species Armigeres subalbatus. The sequence continues at coordinate 273,363,719 of NC_085141.1, forward strand.
TCCGGAGGAATTCCCGGAGGAACTTCGGAGGAATTCGGAGGAACTTCGGAGGAATTCCCGGAGGAACTTCGGAGGAATTTCGGAGGAACTTCGGAGGAATTCGGAGGAACTTCCGGAGGAATTCCCGGAGGAACTTCCGGAGGAATTCTGAGGAACTTCGGAGGAATTCCCGGAGGAACTTCCGGAGGAATTCCCGGAGGAACTTCCGGAGGAATTCGAGGAACTTCCGGAGGAATTCCCGGAGGAACTTCCGGAGGAATTCGGAGGAACTTCGGAGGAATTCGGAGGAACTTCCGGAGGAATTCCCGGAGGAACTTCCGAGGAATTCCCGGAGGAATTCCCGGAGGAACTTCCGGAGGAATTCGGAGGAACTTCGGAGGAATTCGGAGGAACTTCCGGAGGAATTCCGGAGGAATTCGGAGGAACTTCCGGAGGAATTCGGAGGAACTTCCGGAGGAATTCCCGGAGGAACTTCCGGAGGAATTCGGAGGAACTTCCGGAGGAATTCCCGGAGGAACTTCGGAGGAATTCCGGAGGAACTTCCGGAGGAATTCCCGGAGGAACTTCCGGAGGAATTCCGGAGGAACTTCCGGAGGAATTCGGAGGAACTTCCGGAGGAATTCCCGGAGGAACTTCCGGAGGAATTCGGAGGAACTTCGGAGGAATTCCCGGAGGAATTCGGAGGAACTTCCGGAGGAATTCGGAGGAACTTCGGAGGAATTCGGAGGAACTTCCGAGGAATTCCGGAGGAACTTCCGGAGGAATTCGGAGGAACTTCCGGAGGAATTCGGAGGAACTTCCGGAGGAATTCCCGGAGGAACTTCCGGAGGAATTCGGAGGAACTTCCGGAGGAATTCGGAGGAACTTCGGAGGAATTCGGAGGAACTTCCGGAGGAATTCCGGAGGAACTTCCGGAGGAATTCGGAGGAACTTCCGGAGGAATTTGGAGGAACTTCCGGAGGAATTCCCGGAGGAACTTCCGGAGGAATTCCCGGAGGAACTTCGGAGGAATTCCGCAGGAACTTCCGGAGGAATTCCCGCAGGAACTTCCGGAGGAATTCCCGGAGGAACTTCGGAGGAATTCCCGGAGGAACTTCGGAGGAATTCTTGGAGAAACTTCGGAGGAATTCCCGGAGGAACTTCGGAGGAATTCGGAGGAACTTCCGGAGGAATTCGGAGGAATTCGGAGGAACTTCGGAGGAATTCCCGGAGGAACTTCCGGAGGAATTCGGAGGAACTTCGAAGGAATTCCTGGAGGAACTTCCGGAGGAATTCCCGGAGGAACTTCCGGAGGAATTCCCGGAGGAATTCCCGGAGGAAGTCCCGGAGGAACTTCCGGAGGAAGTCCCGGAGGAACTTCCGGAGGAAGTCCCGGAGGAACTTCCGGAGGAAGTCCCGGAGGAACTTCCGGAGGAATTCCCGGAGGAGCTTCCGGAGGAACTTCCGGAGGAATTCCCGGAGGAACTTCCGGAGGAATTCCCGGAGGAACTTCCGGAGGAACTTCCGAAAGAATTCCCGTAGGAACTTCCGGAGGAATTCCCGGAGGAATTTCTGGAGGAATTCCCGGAGGAACTTCCGGAGGAATTCCCGGAGGAACTTCTGGAGGAATTCCCGGAGGAGCTTCCGGAGGAATTCCCGGAAGAATTCCCGTAGAAACTTCCGGAGGAATTCCCGGGCAAACTTCCGGAGGAATTCCTGGAGTAATTCCCGGAGAAATTCTAAATCTTCTGAATCTTCTGAATCTCCCTGCTGACTTCTGTATAAGGTCTGCTGCTGGCGCATATTTACCAGGATTCACCAAATCAATCAGTAGGTTTGTAATTATAGATCTACGAATTTCACAACTCAGTGTATCGAATCTTCGGAATTGTGAATCGTAATAGTGGTCCCTCAACCACGCAGTTCCAAAGCGGTATGCATGTCTTTCATTGTTCTCTTTGATCCATCACCAGTTGTTGTTCTGGTTGAGCTGGTTGAAGAATAGATCCGTGTCTTAAACGTTCTGCTGGAGAAATTGTTCCACAAACAGCCATATTAATTTTTGAATTCAATTTTCAATTTTTCATTTTATGATCAAGTGGTAGAACTTAATGAAATTGTATGAACTCGTCTTATGGCAAGTACTCATCCTCATTTGAAGCTCAACCAGTTAGTTAATATAGAATCCAGAGAAAAAATCGAGCCCACATTATCATTGCTCATCGAATATTCAGCATCTTCGCTGTGTCTTTTCACCATTGAACTCATGCAAGTTTTTGGTTTAATAGTATCGGAAATGTCACTGGATCAAATGCTATATATCGTTTTCGGACCCCAAATAATTGTTCTGTGTAGAATGAACTTTTTTTTCTTGGGTTAACACAAAATCCCTAAAACTACTTACGTGTATTCGTTTTTTACAGTCTACTCTGTGTTTTGCCTTTAGCGTATTGGAAATTCCCCTTCTGGGGATTTCTCCCCAGAAGCCAGTTGCACCTCTTTGCCAGATTCATTTTTTCTTCTCTTTTTCTTCTTAACTTCCAAACCCGTCAAATAAATTATGTAAAAAAAAGTGAAGGCGATGGCACAAATCTCGTAAATTGAGGGAAACGTACCCCCTGAGCCGACGTTCTGATACCTGTTACAGTTATCAACGGAAAGGGCTCTCCGGATACTTGTCAAACAGTTGATTACAGAATCGTCTGATTCACTTTGAACCAGTGAATTTGAGAATAATTTGTGATCCTTTTTCTAAAGCGACATTCTTGATTTCGTCGCCCCCTAAGGCGTGGCGCCCTTGGCGGGGGCCAATCTGGTCAACCACACGCTACGGCGCGGACTTCATAAAGCTGCTCATTGCTACAGTGACTATAATAACAGTGTGGTAAAGTGTCAAAATTGGAACAGAATCATCTGTCAGCTCCATACAAATGCGCGTTCCAAACGAGCAGGAGACCTGTCAAACGTGGAATAAATATGGCGGTACTCTTCTTATAGGACTCTACTCATTGCCATGTTTGAGAAGCTCAGCCAGGAGCTGGTCCTTCCCCACAGACTTATTGTTTTCAGCTCTTAAATGGCTTTTCTAATCTCATCTGGTGACAAACACTTCGAATTTACATGTTTTTCGGATGAAATCTTGAGGTGATCAAGAGATTTGTTTAAGGGACATATTTACCATATTTCCCCTAACTACGCCCATGTAATAGATGCATTTGCTCAACGGAGTGTTTATGTGAACGATTGTTATAATTTCAATGGATTAGTGCTTTTCGGTCGCATCCAGTAGGATATAACAAAGCGTAATGGTTACTCAATGGTAACACCGCATTTTATGACGAAAAGCTTCTGAAATCCGTTGCGTTATAGGACGCATTTTTTCCCAAATCATTCTCATTCGAACTTTATTGTGTTTGACTTCTACCAACATTCAAATAGTTGTTAGCTAACTGGTAATGGCAGTCAGTCGAGCAAATTTCAACAACTGAAAAAGTTTCAAGCTTCAGAACCAGATTTTTTGGTAGCAGCAATGAATATCAAGTCTCCCTTCGCACGACGAGACCGGAGCAGTAGCGCCAGTAGGGCGAAGATGAAAAACAAAACTTCTGAATTTGAACAAAGTGTACACTTTTGCTTCAACTCACACGAAGTATTGCAAACTAACTACTGGCGGGTAAGTGGCACGGGAGTAGTTTGAGGGACTCCGGCAATTGCACCCCCGAAGACAGATGTTGATCACATACAAACTGCGCACATGTGACAGTAGCAGAATTGTCAAAAACTAAAATGAAACTGTCTAATAGTCACGTTCGTCAAACAAACGAACATCTTCACCGCCGACGACTGCTGTAGTGAATGATCCTACGATATGCAGCCATGAGGCCGGGTAGTTGGAAAGTTTCTTGTTAGGACTGTGGATTCGGTCTTGTATATTAAGGTTTTCATTGGTGCTTCATAGCAGATAGATGCGTAGCATAGAGATGACAAACCTTTTGTATATAATATTATATCCGGGATTGCATATTGATATGCTTTTAAACTTACTACAAAATATAAATGCAGCCATACTCTATTATGTCAAATTCTATTAGGCAAAAATGTTCCCAGTAAGTTGCCAGCTCTGAAAACATCAGAACAGAAGCAGAACAAAAAAGTCATCGGCTAGACCAACTCATTTGTATCCACAAAATAAAACAAACAGCTCCCAGCACCCATTCCACCCACCTTTTGCGTATGAATTAGAATTGGCAGTACAGCAGATTGTTCCTAATGAATCCAGTGGTAAAAGCTGCTGTGTGTGTACTCCAAGCACTAATACAAGACATGATCACCATCGTTCTCTGTTCAAGTGTTCAGGCATTTGCGTTGTTTTGTTTACCATGTTGTGATAGAAGACACACATTTTGAAAGTTTCTCTTTGCAAAAGCAGTCCCCCCGGAGCTAGGGATGTGAGCCGAGTCTTTTCATCAGTTTCATTAGTGGAATATTGGATCATCCCTTGCCGAGGACCAAATTTGAAATGCTGTTTCGAAAATCTCTTTTTCATTTAGGAGATGTGTTGTTGGTGCTATTAACTGATTCAGCAGCATAACGGACGTAGAGAGCTCGGTTCGTTCTGCTCGAGGCGCTCGAGGCACATCTCGCCTTGCTTTGGTTTGTAACCCTTCGTTGATTGTACGTTATGTTAGCTTTGCCAAATGGCTTCCATTTACCCTACATTCGGATTCGACTGGGCACTTGGTAGAGCTGCAGCGCAATGGGAGACGAGTCCCACAGTCGGACACATGTGACAGTCTCCTGAAGCTTCGTGACCACTTCTTGGCAAATGGATATCTCTGTTTGGTTTGAGGGAAGGACTGCTTGATAAGATAAATGGATTCTCTCGAACGTTACCGACGACAATCGGAAAGGTGTTTGAACTTTTCGATTGTTCTGCTAAGGAATATAACACACGAATGCTTCACTAACTTGACTACACTGGAAAGCGATTTCCGAAAATCAGAATGATTCATACCGTTGGTCCATTTACGAGGCGAAAAGGAATAGATAAGTAAGCTTGCGTTCCGTCAAATTGGAAGACAAATGATTGTGGATACATTTCCATCTGCTAGGGAAATATTGTTCTGCCTACGTTGGTTAAGCGTACGGAAATGCAGATAAGCACACAATGATGATATTGTGAAAAATGATACCATTGAATCATAACAGCTGACCTCGTGGTTTTCCATCTTTCCGCAGGTTTGTTTCCGCCGAAACCGAATGACTAATGATACTTGTAAATGGCTTCCCTTCCCGCACTTGATGGATGCGGATTTCCTAGTACCAGTTATGCTGAAATCGCATCCTCGTTTGTATTAGAGTGGGTCAATTTATGAATATATGTGAATTGAAACAAATTTCTTTTCACAGATAGAAAAAGTTGTTGCAGTTTACACGAAAGTAATGCACAATAAGGGTAATGCCAAAAAGAGCGTACATTTAAACGATGCTATCACCTGACTGACTGACTGACTGACTGACTGACTGACTGACTGACTGACTGACTGACTGACTGACTGACTGACTGACTGACTGACTGACTGACTGACTGACTGACTGACTGACTGACTGACTGACTGACTGACTGACTGACTGACTGACTGACTGACTGACTGACTGACTGACTGACTGACTGACTGACTGACTGACTGACTGACTGACTGACTGACTGACTGACTGACTGACTGACTGACTGACTGACTGACTGACTGACCGACTGACTGACTGACTGACTGACTGACTGACTGACTGACTGACTGACTGACTGACTGACTGACTGACTGACTGACTGACTGACTGACTGACTGACTGACTGACTGACTGACTGACTGACTGACTGACTGACTGACTGACTGACTGACTGACTGACTGACTGACTGACTGACTGACTGACTGACTGACTGACTGACTGACTGACTGACTGACTGACTGACTGACTGACTGACTGACTGACTGACTGACTGACTGACTGACTGACTGACTGACTGACTGACTGACTGACTGACTGACTGACTGACTGACTGACTGACTGACTGACTGACTGACTGACTGACTGACTGACTGACTGACTGACTGACTGACTGACTGACTGACTGACTGACTGACTGACTGACTGACTGACTGACTGACTGACTGACTGACTGACTGACTGACTGACTGACTGACTGACTGACTGACTGACTGACTGACCGACTGACTGACTGACTGACTGACTGACTGACTGACTGACTGACTGACTGACTGACTGACTGACTGACTGACTGACTGACTGACTGACTGACTGACTGACTGACTGACTGACTGACTGACTGACTGACTGACTGACTGACTGACTGACTTGCTGACTGACTGACTGACTGACTGACTGACTGACTGACTGACTGACTGACTGACTGACCGACTGACTGACTGACTGACTGACTGACTGACTGACTGACTGACTGACTGACTGACTGACTGACTGACTGACTGACTGACTGACTGACTGACTGACTGACTGACTGACTGACTGACTGACTGACTGACTGACTGACTGACTGACTGACTGACTGACTGACTGACTGACTGACTGACTGACTGACTGACTGACTGACTGACTGACTGACTGACTGACTGACTGACTGACTGACTGACTGACTGACTGACTGACTGACTGACTGACTGACTGACTGACTGACTGACTGACTGACTGACTGACTGACTGACTGACTGACTGACTGACTGACTGACTGACTGACTGACTGACTGACTGACTGACTGACTGACTGACTGACTGACTGACTGACTGACTGACTGACTGACTGACTGACTGACTGACTGACTGACTGACTGACTGACTGACTGACTGACTGACTGACTGACTGACTGACTGACTGACTGACTGACTGACTGACTGACTGACTGACTGACTGACTGACTGACTGACTGACTGACTGACTGACTGACTGACTGACTGACTGACTGACTGACTGACTGACTGACTGACTGACTGACTGACTGACTGACTGACTGACTGACTGACTGACTGACTGACTGACTGACTGACTGACTGGGGGCAGCAGGGACTTTGTCCAAGGGCTTGACGACCCCTCCCCATGGCCACTGCGAGTTAGGGGGCCTGTCTAGGATGTGGTGGGGTTTGACAGTGGGCTCTGTTGAACCTCTATAAAAAGCTGCATGTGTCTGCAAGCAGGCCCTATCACAGCGACCGTGCGCCGCTCAAAGCACACAAGCCCAAGAGGAGTGCCAACTGGCACATCAGGATTTATACCAGTAAGATCCTGATTATGGTATACTGGTCACGGCAAACGACATTGGACGATTCTCGGTTTTGGATAGGATTAGGCGTATATGGGCTGACAGTCGAGCTATTCTGTTTCCTGAGTAAAAAGAGTGACATCTTTTGAAACGGCAGGCAGGCTAATGGTTCGACTGCCTCCATCCCGGTAAACAACCTGGCAGGCCTCCGGTAACGCTCAACACCTGTAACCTAGACTGGTGGGTAGTAGGTTCAGATGTAACATTCCTGATCTACGTCGATCCGGCTCTGAACACGGTGTTATAAGGCACCGGAGTCAACCCTGCATGGACCTCACTGTTTACAAAGGCACCCATGGGATCACAAAAGGCGACTATCTACAACGGGTAGAGATAACGGCCCGGAGGGGGACCCTTTAACATGGAAACGAATACAAAAATCAACGAAGGAGCAGGCGGAGCGATTGTTTTCGCAAAGAGTGGGAAGCTGCAGCGATCTCCAGTGATGGCGCAGGCAGCAGTAGCAAGTACCAGCAGTTTGGCCAAGACTTCTGAGAACCAGGCAGGCCAACAGGAGCTAGGATCCGAGAATAGGGTGTCCACACCAAAATCGGCAAGTAGTGTTATTCAGGAGGAACTACAACTTGGGAGGTCCAACCTGATGGAAGTGCGGAAGCGAGTCAACGAGCTTTATGACTTCGTGAAGGACAAACACAATGTCCACACTAAGATAAAGGTTCTAGTGACGAGCATCAAATCCGCCGTTAAAGCTGCCGAGCACGAACAGAACGCGCTCAAAAAAAGAGCTGAGGCAGCTGAAAAACGCTGAGAGAGGGAGCGGAGCATGCAGCAGACTCACAGCAGACACCAATGAGCATCCAAAATACTCGCACGGAGAAGGAAGCAGGGACTCGCCAGGGGAGCAGGAAGTCCTGAAGAAGCAGCGGAACGTGCACGATTGTCCTAACGTACTAAAGGATGGCGCCAAGAACGGTGAATGGCAAACCGTAGAAAGTCTGCGAGAGAAGAGGAAGAAGAAGAAGGTGACTGTGGAAAAGAAGATGGAACAGAAGAAGAAAGAAAACGTCGATCTCCTCAGGAGAGGGTCAAGGGCGACGCCCTGATCATCGAAGCGAGCGACAGGACGACGTATGCAGCAATCCTAAGGAAAGTAAGAGAAAACCCGGATCTCAAGGACTTGGGAGAGAAAGTAGTGAGGACTAGGCGTACCCAGAAGGGGGAGTTGCTGTTCGAGCTGAAGAAAGATCCAACAATCAAAAGCTCGGACTTCCGGGAGCTCGTTGCCAATTCCTTGGGCAGTGAAGCAAACGTAAGAGCTCTTACACAGGAAGCAGTAGTCGAGTGCAGAGACCTGGACGAGATTACGTCGGAAGACGAACTGAGGGAGGCTCTTGTCTCACAATGTATGCTGAGTGAGGTGCAGATGACGATCCGGCTTAGGAAAGCGTACGGTGGTACACAAGTAGCAGCGATACGATTACCAGCAGTTGCTGCCAACAAAATGGTGGAGGTGGGCAAGGTGAAAGTCGGATGGTCGGTGTGCCCGTTGAGACTCACTCCGCGGGTCACTAAAGAGATGGAGAGATGCTTCAAATGCATGGCGTTTGGACACCAGGCGCGAAACTGCAAAGGTCCGGATAGATCCGGTCTATGTAGAAAATGTGGCGAAGAAGGACACGTTGCTAGGGACTGTACGAAGCAACCGCGATGCCTGCTCTGCAAACCGGAGGACGGAAACGACCATACGACGGGTGGCTTCCAATGCCCTGCATACAAGAAGGCGATGGCGGGCCGAGATTAATGGAGATCATCCAGTTGAATCTCAATCATTGCGACACCGCACAGCAGCTGTTGTGGCAGTCGACAACAGAAGCAATGTGCGACGTGGCAATTATTGCTGAGCCATACCGCATCCCTTCTGACAACGGCAACTGGGTGGCGTGGCGGATGCTACGGGGATTGCGGCTATCCAAGTTATGGGCGAATTCCTTATTCAAGAGGTGGTAGACAGCTCTAACGAAGGTTTTGTTGTCGCCAAAATCAACGGGATCTTCGTGTGTAGCTGCTACGCACCCCACGGTGGACTTTAGAGCAGTATAACAGGATGCTGGATGCACTCACGGAGAAGCTGATCGGCCTTAAACCCGCAATCATCGGAGGCGACTTCAATGCTTGGGCAGTGGATTGGGGAGCAGGCTGACCAACGCCAGAGGTTACAGTTTGCTGGAGGCGCTTGCAAAGCTGGAAGTCAGACTGTGCAACGAAGGTACCGTTAGTACATTTCGCAGAGACAGCAGGGAGTCCATCATTGACGTGACGTTTTGCAGCCCGTCGCTGGTGAGAAACATGAACTGGAGAGTTTGTGAGGACTACACTCATAGTGATCACCAAGCTATCCGGTATAGTGTTGGAACACGGCTACCGACGACGCGGAGAGGGATAAGGACTACCGGGCGAAGATGGAAAACGAAGGACTTTGACAAGGAGCTTTTCATCGAAGCACTTCGAGTTGACAGCGGCGCAATAAATCTGGAAGCAGATGAACTGACGGAAACGTTAGCGAGGGCTTGCGATGCGTCGATGCCAAGAAAACTGGAGCCATTAGACAGCCGACGCCCAAATTACTGGTGGAACGAATCTCTTGCCAATCTTCGTGCTGCCTGTCTCAGGGCCAGGAGACGTTTTCAGAGGGCAAGGTCTGAAACGGTAAGAGAAGAACGTAAGATAGTTTTCCGGGAAGCTAGAGCGGCTTTCAAACGGGAGATCAAAGTCAGCAAGTCCAACTGCTTCAAGCAGTTGTGCCTAGAAGCTGACGCTGATCCTTGGGGCAATGCTTATCGGGTGGCAATAACGAAAATCAAGGGTCCAGCGACGCCAGCGGAGATGTGTCCGGACAAGCTGAAGATCATCGTGGACGGTCTTTTCCCGCAACATGATTCTACGATGTGGCCGCCTGCACCGTACGAAGATGAAGACCGTGTCACCATTGCAGGTATGCAAGTCTCCAACGACGAGCTGTCATCAGTGGCGAAAGGTCTGAAGAAGAAGAAAGCTCCGGGTCCGGATGGAATTCCAAACGTGGCTTTAAAAACTGCGATACTGGCGTTTCCAGATTTGTTCAGGATGGTGCTGCAGAAATGCCTAGCAGATGGTTACTTTCCGAATAAGTGGAAGATTCAGAAACTGGTGTTACTGCCGAAACCAGGAAAACCGTTGGGGAATCCAGCTTCGTATAGGCCCATATGCCTGCTGGATACACTGGGGAAGCTTCTGGAAAGGATTATCCTTAACAGGCTGACGCAGTTCACGGAGGGTGAGATCGGCTTGTCGGAGAAGCAGTTTGGATTCCGAAAAGGCAGATCGACGGTGGATGCAATTAAGGCGGTCGTTGAAGTTGCAGAGAAAGCATCCAAGAAAAAGAGGTGCGGCAATCGGTTCTGCGCCGTAGTAACAATTGACGTCAAAACGCGTTCAACAGTGCCAGCTGGGAGGCCATCGCCGTCGCGCTGCATGGAATGCGGGTTCCTGGCTATTTGTGTAGAATCCTTAAGAGCTACTTCGAAAACCGGATTCTGGTCTACGATACGAACTCGGGGCAGAAGTCGATTAGGGTTACGGCGGGTGTTCCGCAAGGCTCCATACTTGGCCCAATGCTGTGGAACGTTATGTACAACGGAGTGCTAAAGCTGAAGTTGCCCAAAGGCGTGCAGATCTTCGGATTCGCGGATGATGTCGTTCTAACGATAACCGGAGAGTCGCTGGAAGAGGTAGATATGCTGGTGGCGGAGACGACCGACGCAGTTGAAAACTGGATGAAAGGGGTCAAGCTGCAGCTTGCTCACCACAAAACGGAAGTGATGCTGGTCAGCAACTGCCGAATCATACAGCGAATGCAGATTATCGTCGGAGAGCACGACATACCGTCCGTGCGGGCTTTGAGACATCTAGGAGTGATGATCGACGACCGTTTGAATTTCAACACCCATGTCGACTATTCCTGCGAGAAGGCGGCAAAGATGGTCAGTGCGCTTGCTAGGATCATGCCGAACGTTGGCGGACCGAGAGGCAGCTGTAGGCGTCTTCTGGCGACCGTATCATCCTCAATACTTAGGTACGGCGTTCCAGCCTGGGGAGCTGCGCTCAAGACGAAACGTAATCGCAGGAAGTTGAATAGCGTGTTTCGTCTAATGGCCATTCGAGTGGCGAGTGCGTACCGAACAATTTCGTCAGAGGCAGTTTGCGTTATCGCAGGGATGATTCCAATCTGCATAACCTTAGCAGAGGATATCGAGTGCTACCAACGGAGAGGTACCAGAAATGTGAGGGAGGCGATGAGACTGGACTCAATGGTGAAGTGGCAGCAGGAGTGGGACAATGCAGACAATGGAAGGTGGACCCACCGGCTCATCCCCAATGTGTCGACGTGGGTGAACAGGGGAGCATGGAGAGGTGAACTTTCACCTCACTCAGTTCCTATCCGGACACGGTTGTTTCCGCCAATATCTGCACCGATGTGGCCATGCGTCATCGCCATTCTGCCCGGCGTGCATCAACGTAGAGGAGACTCCAGAGCACGTGTTATTCGATTGTCCGAGGTTTGCGGAAGCACGTAGAGGAATGCCTGCCCTAAGCGTGGACAACATCGCAGAGCGAATGTGTCACGATGAAGATACGTGGAATGTGGTAAGCAGAGTCGTGAGGCAAATATTGTCAGAGCTGCAGCGTAGATGGAGAAGGGACCAGCAAACAAGCGTCGGCTCGGAGGAAAATCCAGCATAGTGAGCAGTGTTGGCCTCAGGTCGTCGGGGCGCTGGTGAACCGGAAGTTTTCTGCCAACCGGAATCGTCGGACCGACTTCGGCACTCGATCAGTCAACCTGCTGAAGAAAGAAGAAAGAAGAAGGAAGTGCTTCGGGTATGTAGGGCACCGCCAGTGCGGACGTTATCCACCACCGGAACTGCCGGACCACCTCTGCAACCCGAAGACGAAGTCGGCGCAATGCGCGAAAGCGTCCCCTGCGATAGCCGCCGGTAGTCGGGGCACCATCAGTGCGGAAGTTTCCTTCACCGGAACTGGTGGACCACCCTCGACGCCGGGGAAGTCAGGAGGATTCGAGTGAGGAAGTTTGCGGCACGACCGCCGAGGGATCGAGACAATGTAGCAGTGGATCTCAGCAAGCCAGTCGGCGAACTAGCCTAAGCTAGGGGCCGGAATTTTAGAAGAAGTGCATGAGCACAGCCCCCCCCGAAGTAGTCGCAGCATCCAGTGGTCCTGGGGATCGAGGCAAGGAGGATAAGGGACCCGGTTTATCCGGGAGGCACATTTTTAGCAGGTCGGGAGGAGCCCATCCCTGTTCGCCTTCGAGCATAGTGTGGATGCTCGAGGTGTCTGTCGCGCAGATTTTTGATGGCCTTTAACCCTTGTAAAAAAAAAAAAAAAAAAAAACTGACTGACTGACTGACTGACTGACTGACTGACTGACTGACTGACTGACTGACTGACTGACTGACTGACTGACTGACTGACTGACTGACTGACTGACTGACTGACTGACTGACTGACTGACTGACTGACTGACTGACTGACTGACTGACTGACTGACTGACTGACTGACTGACTGACTGACTGACTGACTGACTGACTGACTGACTGACTGACTGACTGACTGACTGACTGACTGACTGACTGACTGACTGACTGACTGACTGACTGACTGACTGACTGACTGACTGACTGACTGACTGACTGACTGACTGACTGACTGACTGACTGACTGACTGACTGACTGACTGACTGACTGACTGACTGACTGACTGACTGACTGACTGACTGACTGACTGACTGACTGACTGACTGACTGACTGACTGACTGACTGACTGACTGACTGACTGACTGACTGACTGACTGACTGACTGACTGACTGACTGACTGACTAACTGACTGACAGACTTTTGGTTGGGTTGACCAGGAAGTGCTGGGTTAGGGGCCACCTCCAATGAGGGAGGCAGGACTGCATCCCCGACCAGCTAAACCGTTTCCATTGCCGCCAAGCCCATCGTCCCTTCGGTACAACCAGAAAGTAATGCTTCAAAGGGGGGCCAGTGCATAACGCACCCTCGAGGTTAGCTGCATGACCTTGCAGCATCGAACATCGTGACTCGCTTTTTTAGAAGAACACCATGGTATCGTGCCAGCGCATTGCCGGCTTTCCAGGTGGCCTTACCACGCCCTATGTCCTCGGAAGGTGGGCAGGGTCGACTTCGCGCCTGCTTCCCTCTGCACGACTGGTATCAAGAATGATGATGCCGCGTGCACCCCAAATTGACCTTTCTGCGATAGGGCCTATTCGCCAGCACACAGAGGGACTTGCCGACACGGTGCCTACGCCTGCCCCAGCCTTGACGAGGACCCCTTTCCGTCCTCGGGCTCGGAACCCGCCCGGTTGACCGACGCCGCGAAAGCGACGATACCATGTTGTTCTTCACGCGGCCACTTGTTCGATAAAAGGATCGTTCGACCACAGGGCACCGGTATGACCCATGAAGCCGACTCCGAACCCTTGGACTACCTCTTATTTGCGCCTGAACTAGCCATCCCTCGAGTCCACGCGCCACCTTCTGTGTAGCTCCGAGACGATTTGGACGATAGCCGATAAAACGGCGTTCCAGCCAACTTCATCTTTACACATCCTCCGAACTAGGTTGTCCGGGGTAGTGTCCAGACCACATGTGGCAAGCATGTGGTCACGCATTGTGCGAAAACGCGGGCACACGAACAACACGTGTTCCGCCGTTTCCTCTAAACCAACGCACACCGGACACTCGGGCGAGGCCGAGTGTCCGAACCGGTGTAGGTACTGTCTGAAGCAACCGTGGCCTGTAAGGACCTGGGTCAGGTGGAAAGTGATTTCCCCATGGCGCCTCTTGACCCACGTACCTATCTCCGGTATCAACCTATGTGTCCATCTACCCTTAGTGGAACTGTCCCACGCACGCTGCCATTTGACCATTGAGGCCAAACTGACAGTCCTGCGGATGCCTCTCGTGCCGCGCATTTCAAAGCACTCTATGTCTTCACCGATAACGATGTCAATAGGCATCATACCGGTGATGACGCAGAGTGCATCGTGCGACACGGTACGGTACGCGCTCGCAACTCTTAGGCACATGAGCCTATACGTACTTTCTAACTTCGTTCTGTAGCAGTTAATACGCAGGGCCGTGCCCCAAGCTGGCCCCCCATACCTCAGTATGGACAGAGCAACGCTAGCCAAAAGCTTGCGCTTGCTGGCATAAACCGCAGAGCTATTGGACATCATCCGGGACAATGCCACTATAGCTGTGGAGGCACGCTTGCAGGCGTAATTGACGTGGCTACCAAAGGTGAGCTTTTCATCGATTATTACCCCCAAGAGTTTGATTGAGCGTTCAGAGGTGATCGTGCAGTTGCCTGCCCTTATCACCGCTTGCTGCTCCGACTTTCGGTTGTTAACAACAACCACCTCAGTCTTGTGGTGAGCCAGTTCTAACTTCCTGGAACTCATCCACTCCTCCACAATTGCGATCGAGTGGGCTGCAGTCAACTCCACCTCTTCGATCGATTCGCCGTAGACCTCCAGCGTAATATCGTCAGCGAAGCCGACGATTACCACGCCCACCGGGAACTTCAACCTCAAGACACCGTCGTACATGTCGTTCCATAACACCGGACCCAGTATGGAACCTTGCGGAACCCCTGAGGTTATGTCAACGCACTTCCGACCCGCCTCCGTGTCGTATACCAGTACTCGATTCTGGAAGTAGCTTCCGAGAATCTTGTACAGGTACTCGGGAATTCCAAGACGCAGGAGCGCATCTGCAATAGCTGCCCAACTGGCACTATTGAAAGCATTCCTCACGTCGAGAGTCACTACTGCACAATAGCGAACTCCCCTCCTCTTACGCTGGATAGCTATCTCCGTGGATTTGGTAACCGACAAGATAGCGTCTACGGTCGTCTTACCCTTTCGAAAGCCAAACTGGTTACTCGATAGACCATCCGCACCCTCCGTGCGTATCAACAACCTGTTGAGGATGATCTTCTCGAGCACCTTCCCCGCCGTATCAAGCAGGCATATTGGTCTATATGCCGACGGATCCCCTGTGGTTTTCCGCCTTTGGAAATAGGAGCAAGCTCTGCCTTTCCATGCTTCAGGTAAGACTCCCTCGTCCAGGCATCTCTGCATGACAGATCTGAACATCTCGGGAGCCTCAGCAATGGCCGCTTTGATGGCCTGGTTCGGAATACCACCCGGCCTGGTGCCTTACCTTCACTAAGGGACTGCGCAATCCTCGCAAGTTCCGCCACAGGTACTCTTCCCTCGTCGGCCACCCTGGCTCCTAAGAGCCCCGCGATGATCCTCTCCAGCATCTCTGGAGACCGCTCTGTAGGGGCCATCGCCCCACGTGTCTTGGCCATTACGACCCTATAGGCGTCACCCCATGGATTCGCGTTGGCACTTTGACACAGGCCCTCGAAGCAGGCTTTTTTGCTTGATCTAATCTCAGTCTTCAGAGCGGCTCTAGCAGCCACGAACGCCACTCGTCGTTCAACACGCTCCTCTTCTGTGCGTGCTCGCTGCATCCGCCTCCTTGCCCGTAGGCAGGCGCGGCGCAGGTTGCTTGAGTCCACCAGTAAGCCGCTGGTCTCCCATTCCTAGGGTGGACTTTCCTAGGCATGGTGGCATCGCATGCACGCGAGAGTACTGTTACCAGCTGCTCGCCACTCAGACCGAGAGTATTGTGCTCGCGGCGGAGCGCTTCCTTAAACACCTCGTCGTCGAAGTATGATGTCTTCCACATACGAGGACTAGGCCTCGCCCTTCTTCCGTCCGCTGAATGCTGGTCGTATAGTCGATACTGTAGCGAACCGCCAGGTGGTCGCTGTGAGTGTAACCATCATCTACCTCCAGTTCGAACTACTCGTTTGGCCAGGGCTCCAGAACGTAACGTCGATAATCGACTCGGCACCGTTCCAGCTGTAGGTATTTTTGGTACCGACATTAGCCAAGTCCACATCCAACATGGCCAGTGATTCCAGCAGGATCTGCCCTCGTTGATTCGTGGATCGGCTTCCCAAGCGTTGGCCACGGCCCAAGCGTTGAAGTCCCCTGCTATCACCACCGGCCTACGCCCCATCAAGTTAGCCGTCAAACAATCTAGCATTCGACCGAACTGCTCGATCGACCATCGAGGAGGCGCATAGCAGCTGCAGAAGAAGACCCCGTTGATTTTGGCAATGACGAAGCCCTCGTGTGTCGACGACACCAACTCTTGAACTGGGTATTTCCCGTTGTCCATATCGCCGCCATTTGAGACCCATCGGTGACCCAATTACCGTTCCTGGCGGGTACCCGGTAAGGATCTGCTATGATGGCGATATCCGTCCCCATTCAGCAACTGTCTGACACAGCAGTTGCTGGGCTGCATCACAGTGGTTCAGGTTTAGCTGCGTTACCTGCACTGTGATTTTGCAACACGCTTAAACGCCGGGCACTTCGAACCCCCATGGGGTGCTTGCTGTTCGCAGCTTTGCTGGAACAGATCAAACAGTTGGGAGGGTTCGTGCAGCATTGTGCCTTATGTCCCTCCAATCCGCAGCGTCGACAGAGCTTGCTTCTGTCAGGGCCTTTGCAGTCCCATTGCCTGTGCCCCGGTTCCAGGCATTTGAAGCAAACTTCGGGTTGCTCGCCCACAGGGCACACCGACCACCCCACCTTGACGCTCCCTAACTTGACTACCTTGGAGGCGTCAGCTGCAGGCAGCCGAACCAATGCTACCTGTGTCCCTGCTGGACCTTTCCGTAGCCGAACGGCTGCAGTGGACGCCTCCACTTCGCACTGTCGCCGCAGTGCCGTGACGAGCTCTTCGACTTCGGTGATCTCGTCCAGGTCTTTAACCCTTAGATTCACCTCCGTCGTGAGTGCCCTCACCTTGACCGTCTCGCCTAGGACTTCCTCCGCCAACTTCTTGTAAGCGGCGCCCTTTTGCGAGACGCCCCGCTTTAGCTCGAGGATCATCTCGCCCGTCCGGGTACGTCTTATTCGACGTACGTCGGCGCCGAGTTCACCGAGCTTGACGTCACTCCTCATCGCCTTCAAGACGTCCGAGTACTTAGCCTCGTCCGTTTTGATGACTAGGGCATCGCCCCTGGAGCGATTGGCGCCTACCCTAGACTTTCTGCTACCCTCATTCGCCTGGGCCTTCTTTTCGGCCTTTGACGTCTTCGGTTTCCTCTTATTCTTGACCAGGGTCCAGGAGGCGTCATCCCCCTCTATTTCCCTGGTCTGGGCGGCTGAGAGCTCTCAGCCTGCCGTAACCCCTTACCACCGTCTTTCCTGGGTAGACGGACCTTTCCAGGTCCTTCCTCCCCCGGTTTTGGAGGTACCTGGCCGGGGTTCGGCTTCCCAGCCCCACTACCCTTGTTCGGGGTAGTAACCCTCCGCGTTTTGGGGCGGCCCCCAGGGAGCTCATCCCCTGGAGACTGTCTCCCCGTTTTTGTGTCTGCTCCGTTGGAGCAGCCACCCCCGACGTACCCGCGAATACTTGAGCCTCGGTCTGGGTAGACTTTGGCACCACCGTCTTCGCTGGCACGTCCTCGGTCGATTCGACCTTGCCCAAATCCGCGAATTCTTGGGCCTCAGTCTGGGTGAACCTTGACTCCATGGATTTCACGGATTCGCACTTGGCCGTCCTGACCGCCGTTTCCAGCTTGGCGTCCAGCATCGACTTTCGAAGTTTCTGCAAGCTCCTCTTGAGGTCCTTACTGATATTATGCTTCGATGACGCAAAGTCGATGATGGCGTCCAGCTGTTCCGTCGCCACCTCGAAGGCTGAAAGCCCATCGCGTTTGCGGTTCATCGCCTCCACAAGCCATGGGCCGTCAATAACCTCTACCGGCGTTTTTTTAGCCGAGAGGAAGGTTAAGTGACCCACGCTGGCGTTGCGCACTGAGCTGCCGACTATTGCCTCTGGCCTCCTAGGCGGAGACCTGAACAACCCACCTCTTGCGAAGGGGTTGTCGCCTACACTACTACCACTAGTTGAAGAATTGCCTTGGTTTTCCATTTTGGTCCCACGAGTTGCTCGGGAAAAGAGGTCCACCACGCCAGAGCCCAGCATGACGCGGTAAGGGACAATTACTGTGGAGGGTGCCCAGGTACCCCACAGGCTCCGTTAAAGGCCTAGCTTATTATTTCACCCCCCTGGCCATGCATCCCCTCAGCACAGGTCGCTTGACGCCTTGGGATTAGGGGTTAGCGACAATGGTCCCGTTGGTCGCACCCCCTCACTCTAGCTGATGTCAGAAGGACAACAGTGCCCTGGCTGCACTACCAGCTTAGTACGCAACCCTTAGCTGGCGGTCACTGACTGACTGACTGACTGGCTGACCTAATTGGTCATTCGGCAGAAAGGGTCATTTGGCCGAACAGGACATTTGACCGAATAGGTCATTTGTACGATTAGGACATTTTGCCGCATAGTACATTTGGCAGAATAGGACATTTGGCCGAATATGACATTTGGCAGAATAGATTATTAGAAAAGTGAGAAATAACGAGAAAGACGTGAGACGTCTCACTACTCACTCATTTCTCACTTCCCGCTGTGATAAGTTAGAAGCGCGAAGTGAGTAGTGAGATGTCTCATGTCTTTTTACAGTGAGATGTCTTTTTACAGTGAGAAGTGAGAAATGAGGAGTGAGTAGTGGGACGTCTCACTTCTCACTCCTCATTTCTCATCCCTCATTTTTCACTTTTGACTGTAGAAAAAGAGTAGGAAGACGTTTCATTTATCAATTCTTAGATGTCTGAGACGTCTCACTTCCCACTCCTCATTTTCCACTTCTCACTGTGAAAAATGAGAGACGTCTCATTTATCACTTCACACTACTCACTTTTCACAGTGAGAAGTGGGAAATAAGTAGTGAGAAGTGAGACGCCTCACTTTTCACACCCTATTTCTCACTTTTCAAATGATCTATTCGGCCAAATGACCCTTACGGCTAAATGACCCTTTCGGCCAAATGACTGTCTGCCAAATGGTCTGTTCGGCCAATCAACTTCCGGCCTAGTGGCCTTCGGCCAAACAACTTTCGGTCTAGCGGCCTTTGGCCAAATGGCATTCGGCCGAATGGTATTCGGCCAAACGGCCGTTCCCCCTTACGGTAATATATATAATAAATTATTTTTGTTCGACTATCATTGCTACTAGAGTTCGAGGACACCTCTGCATCTCCTCGGTTGTCTTGGGAAAGGGTATTGTGTTAGTTACAAAGGATATTCTATCTGTATTGAATTTGGTGTTCCAAGGGGATAGGATGGGATGAAATACGCTATGTCCGCAAACAAACACGATTGTTCGCGCACTGATTAGTTTACTTACCGACCGCACAAAATAAAACGAAATCACTTGGATCTCAAAAATGCTCCGTAACCCTAACGAAACACGATTCATCGCGCACAAATTAATTCGAAAATACTTCCTGAGCGAAACGTGATTGATCGCGCACTAATAAATTAGTTCATCGACCGCACAAAACAGAACAAAAGCACCCAGATCTCGAAATGTTCTGCGTCCTAAACGAAGCACGATTGATCACTCACTCTGTCTGGTCGAACAGGTAGTTAGGGGGCTGGGACCAATATGGACACCATAATAAATCGCGTTGATTTCACATTGGAAACGTTGTAATATTGAAACGATTTTCGCTCAAACGGGACTCCAATATGCCTTTTGGCCGAATGGATTATTAGACCTTAAATCATCGTTAGTTGAAGGTTAGTCAGATGAATGTGTCAACTGTGAAGTGATTGATAAGACAAATAAGACGTGAGAAGAAAAAAAAAGACAAAAAAAGAAGTGAGAAATGAAAAGTAAGAAGTGAGAAAAGAGTTGTCTCATTTCTTACTACAAAAAAGTGCATTCCTCATTTCAGCCTTCTCACTTCCGACTTCTCACTTTCAACAATGAGAAGTGAGAAATGGAGAGTGAGAAGTTAAAGGTCTCTTTTTTCACTTTCGACCCTTAATTTCACACTTCTCATTCACAGTAAGAAGTCAGAAGAAAAAATTTAGACCTCTCACTTCTCACTTCTCATTTTCGCAGTTTCTCACTACTTACTTCCTAATTCTCACTAAAAAGTGAGAGATGAGAAGTGAGACATCTTACTTCTCGCTTTTCACTCCTATTTTCTCACCTCACGAAGTGATAAATCACAAGTGAGAAGTGAGACGTCTCACTTCTTACCCCTCTTTGTATAAAGTGAGAAAAGAGTTGTCTCCCTTATCACTGCGAAAAGTGGGCTTCTCACTCCTCATTTCTCCCTTCTCTTTTCGCATTCTCACTTTCCAAAGTGAAATGAGAAGTGCGTAGTGAGATATTTCTTCTCCCACTTTCCACTTTTCATTTTATATTTCTCATTTCTCACTCCTCGGTTTTCGCAGTAAGAAGTGACAAATGATGGGTGAAAAGAAAAAAAATGAAAAATCTCGCTTCTCATTTTGCACTTCTCAGAAGTAAGAAAAGAGGTGTGAGGAGTAACAAGCGAGACGTTCAACTTTTCACTTCCCACTCCTCATTTCTCACTTCTCGTTTTTCATTTCTCATTTTTCACAGTGAGAAATGTGAAATGAGAAAAAAGGAGTGAGAAATGAAAAGTAAAACGTCTCACTTCTCACTTTTCATTGCTCGCTCCTAATTTCTCACACCTCATTTTTCACTTCTCATTACGCACTTCTTAATTATTATTAATCGTTTCGCACTTTTCACATTCACTATTGTTCGGCCAAACGACATTTTTGGCCATATGACCTGTACGTACTTTTTCGGCCGTACTATACATTCGGCCAAATTACATAGTATGCGATTGAACGTGTCCCATATACTGTTTTGTGTGGTCGGTGAGTAAAACTGGGCCGTTGCAGTTTGTTTTGTTTATTAAACATGTTATCGATTGACGCGCCTGTTCGATTTTTTCAATGCGCTTTAGTATATCTTATTCCACAGATTTTTTCATTCATTGTATGCAAAAATATATTTGTTTACAATTTACCAATAAAAGCACCTCAGGCATTATTATTTGTTGATCTTGATTAAGACGTTTGACGTTTACCGCTTTGCTGTTCCGCAAGTTTCCACATTTCTGAGATTTAGTACAATGTAACTTTTGCCGCAACGCCGTCATTATGGGCTGCACCATATAGTTTCATGTGCTGGAAATTTCCCATTACCGTTCTGCCGCATTACCGTTCACATTGTGTTATGGGCACTTAGTCGTAGTCGGCTTTGGAACTTTTTGTTGATTGACATTTAGCCAAATCATTTAGACATTTGGTCAAATGACATTTCGTCAAAAGGACGTTTAGTTGAAGGGACGTTTGGTCGATTGAAAATGGTTTTCTTATTCTTTTCATTATTGATAATCTTTCATTCTCTCAATATTTACACAATAATTAGTTCAATATAAAATTCTCTTCCAACCATAATTTGTTAATTATTGGTCGAAAAATTATTTCCGATCATATGACCTAATCTATTCGAGGTCATGTCTAATGACGAAACATCATTCGACTAAATTTTCTTTTGGCCAGGTGGTATAGATTCATCGTAGTCGGTTTGAGGGGCTCGCCAAATTCAATATCGGGAATATTCACCATTTTCGTTTTATTTATTCTTTTTATGATCCCATCATTCTTTGAACAATATTCTAGTCATAATCATGTGACTTTTAAAAACACCGCAATAAATCATTTATTTTTTAATTGTTGTTGACTAATGTTCTTTTCTTTCAAATAGCCATTCGACGGAACGTCATTAGACTAAATGTACCAAGATTTTTAACTAGAAAATACACTTTCGACCAAACGTCATCCGACCAAATGTACGAAGATTCCTAATTCTAAAATCTGATTTCGACTAAATGTCCATTCGACCAAATGCCCATGGATTAAAAAATCTTTTTCGACTAAATCTCCCTTCGACCAAACGACCATTTGACGTAATGTCCTTCCAACCAAATGTCATTCGACGAAATGTCTTTCGACGAAATGGTATAGATTCCATTTCCAGCCGTATGGCCATTACTGCCAAACAAGTTTCGGCCTATTGGCTTTCGGCCAAATGACCCTTCTCCGACTGATTAACTGACTGCTGTGACCGCTTGACTGACTAACTGATTAAAACAGCTGCAACAGATTTATCCCACAACATGAAAATTGTTCCACCCTAGTCCATCCTGATTTGTTCACATATTAAGTGTTTCGTCCTGAGTGGTCTATCAAAACAACCCACTAGACCTCTTTGTATAACTATGCTCGCCGTCGCCACTTTCGCGGCCTATCACGAGCGAAGCTATTGTCAAAATATTTCCCTCCTCATCACCCACACCACATCCAAACAACACTCCATCATCAATGCACAGAACAATGGCCGGAAAGTGATTCATAATAATAACGATGATGATGATCCTTGCTGTCGTCGTCGTTGGTTGAATGAAAGCAACGATGGCACATTCTCAGACTTCCGCCCTGCGACCCCGGCGTCCTGAGCCACAACAATAAGGAATCAAAATTAATGATTAGACTGTTTTCGTGTCACCCCCCGCATCACGCCGCACTGCAGGAAAATCCGTCCAACCAAACTAAACAAATCATCCATTTTTCGAACCCATTCAATATCCCATTTTCGTCACTTTACCTTCCCGCCCTGCGGCGACCTGTTACCTTTCTATAACGATCTTACGGAGAGAGAGTGCCCCTTTCGAGGAGGGACCGCGCATGAGGAATCTTTCACTTTTCGAGTGGAGGAGAGCAAACAAAGCCATCCCAACCCAACCACACGGATCGAGAACGAGTGCATCGTGAACAAAGGGAAAATTTATACAGATTTTCCAATCGGGGATAATGGGCGATGGGGACCATTCTTCAATCTTTCTTGCCCTTGTTTGCAGTGGTGGTGGTGGTGGAAGTGGCTGCGAGATGCTGCTTTCTAACTGAACGAACGACCGAACGGTTATTACCCATCATCCTGAAAATCTATCGCTGATTCAGAGCGGAAATCGCTCACCGCAATCGACGACAGCCATAAAGAAGACGGTGATTGTGGTCCTATTGTGTTCAGCTACTCCATGTGTGGTTTCGAGAATGGGTTCAACTTAGTACACGGTTCAAGATATTTGTCATGTTGTTTCGCACATTTTGGAACGATAAAAAGTCCAGTGCATGGGAGAAGGTTGGCTTGTATTATGGAAGTTACGATGTTACAAAATGAGAACAATGCCTTTGTTGAAGTTCAGCAAAATGGCCAAGTTGATAGCGTATTTAAGATTATATCACACAAATTGGCAAAAGAAATAAGTTTTAAGAAAATAAGAAATAAGAGAGAAGAGAGAAGAAATAAGAAAGTTTTAGTGAGATGACGATCAATATTTTGGGTTGCCTGGAATTGGATTGACGGAAAATGTTTGAGGTAGGATCAAATTTCAGATTCAGGAGTAAAATTATAGACGATTGATCTTTCATCCCGCTTTCACAATCTTGTGATCTGCACAAACCTATTTGAACGTCCATATAAGACTTGATGTCACAAAAAATCTTCCTCGACCAACTGGTAGAACGTGCGCCCAAATGTCTTTCCAAACCGATAGGATAGGTAAAATAGTGAGACAATATTGAAATAAAATTTCATCTTAAGTAGCTAAATTACCTCACTTTTTTCCTTTCATATGTAACGATCTTCCAATCCAATTAAAACAATTTCAAAGTAGAAGCATAACCGGCTATTGAGGAATGGCTCCTACCTACTCCTGCAAATAACATCGCATCTCATAAGCAGTCTTCATCTCTGGAGACCGCAATTTGACTCAAGTTGCAAAATTTACAGCCGGGTCGAGAGAAATCACTCTCCCTAGTCTCCAGAGAAATTATTCAAAATTACACGCATATTTTACCGCAGGCGACAGGCTGCTGGTGTAGCTACTCCCACCTTGTGCATAACCGCTTCTCAGAATAATGTAGCACTCAATTTCGAGGAACCGCGCCAGCCCCTCGAAACCTTGTTCATTCTTCAGCGAAAATATTGCTCTTTTTAAGCGCGAGGAAGGGTAACTACCTGCTGTTCCGGAAAATAGGGGTTGTACAAAAAATGACTCCTATCCCCCTATCACCGACAACCGCTGGCGCGGCCAACGGTAGATAATGGAGCAGCACCGGTATCGCTCGCAGCAGGAAATAATTTTCAATTATGCTAAGTACTTCATAAAATATTCATATACTATAAATAAAGTTTTTGCAGTTTTTTTTTCGCTATGACCAAGAATTGGCGATATCAGTATCTTAGGGATGGATTGTTATTTTTCATCACTTTCAAGTTTTTATTTACCTTCCGGATACCGTGAGAGATTGACTCAACCACCCGCTCGCCACTGGCTGCTGTTATCCGGGCTAGATCAAAGGACCATTTCCCCTGCTTTGAATTTATTGAAAGTGATCTGAACAGACTCAATGCTGAAGCGAAGAACCCGGAAGACGAATCTCGATGCACTATTCATAACGAGCCCGGGTGCTTACTTCTTAAGAAGCACTTTGATCGCTCCCTTGCAGCCACCACCACCGGCAGCTAAAGGGAAAGATTTAAATATTTCATAATAAAAGCAGCACTACGAAGATGATGAATTTGTGATATGCACACAAGATAAGACCTGCAGGTAGAAAACACAGTCCATGTTGTTTCTTGTTGCTTTACAATGAATTCATGTTTTCTTATAAATGCAATGATTTATATATTATGTTTCATATTTTTGATTATCAGATTCAATGCTAAAGAAACAATCGAAGAAGATACCCGGATAGATGATAATGACACATCAATAAGAAAAAGTGATATTGATAAGAATTAGGAAACATGATATGAGCTTGTTTGAAAGAGGTGTTAAAAGAAAAGACAAAACTTTAAAAAATGCACTAAAATATCATAAAAACATCAGATTTTGCTGTTAACAAGCTCTAATCAATATCTTGAACTATTACTTTGTTCTTATGCAAATCGAAATTTGATATTATTATGATATTACGATGCAATTTTTTGTCGTTTTCGTGTGCTCTTTTGGCAGTTATTTCAAACAAGATCACATCATATTTTGTGATCGATATCACCGCTTCAACCACTCATTATTAAGAGCTACTAATTTAATTCGACTCAACAAATCTGAAGGATATTCGACTGGGATTGCTCTTCTTGAAATAGAGAAAGCATTTGACAGTGTACGTTTGGCATGTAAGGCAGCTAAGGCATGTAAGTTTGATTGTAAAATTTATGAATTTTAATTTTCTTCTATACAAAAAAAAACAAAATATTATATTTTAATGTCAGAAGTACAAAGAAAACTATAAATGGCTTGCATATAGACAACATCAGATCTCCCAAAACACCTCGAACTTTCCTGAAGGGTTGTTACCCCCGGGCCCAAGGGTATCCAATAATTGCTCTCTGGAGGAAGTAATCAAAAAGATTATTCGTCGGATTTGGTTCAGAAGTAATTGAATACGACAATTAATGAAACATTTCAAAATACTGAATAATATGAATTCATAAATAATTTAAACTAATTATTTTTCATGGTTTCATCAGGAATAATATTGGCTTACCTCTGAGCATATATAGATCGTCGAACAGCAGATATAAACTATTATGTTTTATTCGACTTTACGGATTGTTATTCCTAATCATTTTTGTTTCTGATTGCAATCCATGTATTGCATGAGAAGAACATGTTTTGCGATATAAGAAAATTAAATAAAAGTAATCAACATGACCGTTGACAGCTGTTCATTTATTAGCTTTTAGGTTATATCGACGTCATAAAGTGGTCGTATCATGGATACATCTTGATTCTTAAAACCATCAAGTCTGGAGGAGGTTTTGTGTAGCATGTTTTATGTGAGACTCGAAGTGTCACTCCTGAACTGGAACGCATATCAGGCGATTGCAATAAAACTGGGCCCACTGGTCGTGACATGGTTGTATATCGTTCTACAGGAAGTCTGCATGGGCGGTTTTGAGATTAGGTTCTGCAATACGCTAGAAAAACAGTGATACTGGGGAGCCTTGCTTTGCAGTCACGCATCGTACGTTGGTGAGGAAGGCCGCTTAGAATAGAAAAAGCTATCGAAGTTTGAATTGCGCTTTACAAACCTTTTATTATACCTGGCAGGCGGGCCTCTTTATGAAGGAATTATCTTCTCTACTTGGTTTATATCGGGTAAATGCATCTATTTGAAGAATCTTCTTTTCTCCTTGTACTGAGCAGACGTGCTTATTTAAAGAAGGTATTATCTACTCCCTCCGTCTTTTACCGGGTAGACGCTACCATTTAAAGAAGGCAATACCCCCCGCTTTGCCTTATACCGACCAAACGCCTTTTTTAAGAAGTCATTATATTCTCCTTTCACCTGTTTGTTGCTGCTGTGGAGAGTCTTATGCCGTCGGTGTGTGGCGTTGGACAGGCCTATGAACCTGAACAAGTCTAATATACTGTTCTTCAGTCACATGACAGATCGTAGCAGCCATCGCATGCAAGAGACACATTACGAGGTGAGTCGCGAGTGCAAGCAATGTAAACATGAAGCAATGTAAACATTGGCGATCCTACGTGTGCTGGCGTTGCTTGTGGAATCACCCATCATGTTGTGTATAGATGTGTGCTTAGCAGTTTTGAACGAACTTCACGGGAAGCCGAAAAGAGGTTGGAGCGGCGAAGCTTTTTTGCATAGGTAAGGAGTAATGGTTTCGTTATATTTGTGTGGATGCCGCTCTCGAGCTGGGAGCCACGGACTCGAGAGATTCTAATTTTTAAAATGTTTTGCTTCAGACCCGCAACTCTCCTCTCAGTGCACACATTGCGATTTTTTCACGTGGAATTGTCATTGTGTTGTCTTTTTTAAATTAGTTACAACTATTTCTTCGATTTGCTGCATTGCATAAGTGATTGCGCCGAATGTAAAATTAATTCATACCGTTCACTTATTGACTTTTGTTGGTAGTTAGCCCGATTATTTACATTTAAGGTTTTGTTTTGATATGATTCTGCTTGAACATTCCGGTAGATCCGAACACAAAATGATGTTTGTAACGTTTTACTTTTTATTGATGTTTTCTTCAGCATTTTCTGCTTAGAATGTAATGATATGAATAATCTAGCAGCAAACAGGCAAGACTGACATTTTTAACAGAAAACAAAGAAATGCTTTGTAAACAATGATAATGATAAAAACCTCAATAGTATGAGTTTATTTTCACGTGTACTCTCTCAACTGCGCTCAGAATGCACACATCTATGCGAAGAATACTTTTTACAGCTTATTATGGAGATTTTCTGACAATGATGTTTGATGTTTTGATTTTATCCACCGACCCAGCATTTGGGTGCTGTTCTTGGACATTTGAAAAACATCGGATGTTTGGGACGTTTATGTGCTGGCATTTTATGGTTCATACCCTTTGATTGGTATGTAATGGATTTGTTTGATGATGGATTATTCCAAGTGTGCGATGGGTGAAAGATGATTAATTTCGAAGCAAGGCGATATGAACCTGTTTTAGTAAGGCTTTTTAAATTAAAGTATGATTATCAATACACACACAATAAAATTATTAATATTTATTTTACGGCTACGCAGTCTTTAGTTTTAGAAACGAGTTTATTCGTTGCCCAACGTTTCGACACAATCCCCGTGTCGAAACGTTGGGCAACGAATAAACTCGTTTCTAAAACTAAAGACTGCGTAGCCGTAAAATAAATATAAAAGTTACAGTCGATCCCGCATCAATAGTAAAATTATTAATAAAATTGAAAGTACCATTGAAAAAGTATAGGAATGATTTTCAGTAAGACGAATGAAAATTTGAAATTTACTCATGAGAAAGAGTTGTTCCATAAATAACTATTTACAAGTTCCATTTTCAAAACTATGTGTTATGTTCAATGTTGTTGTTTTCGGAATTTTCTTCGTGATTGCAATAGTTGAATTTACCGAAAACATGCAATCGCAAGTATCTGAGTGTAGTGAAATCGAATGATACTGTGACATAAAATATCTGCAATGCCGCGTGGATTAGATGTATTGTGCTTAGAAAGCAATATTTCGATCAGGTGGATTTTGTTGGTGGCCTGTGTTGCTAAAATTCGTTAAAAGTACTTTTTGAATGTTGTTGATCTTTCTGTTGAAAAAAATTAAGGATGCTAGTTCAACGAGGAGTTCAATAAAGAGAGTTATATTGTTGTAGTTAAGCGTGAAAAGACACCCGCGTTCAAGTGTTTTTTCCTCTGCGTTGGTGGGACGCCCGCAAGAAGAATGGTGTTATTGTGGATCGGAATGATCATAATTCAGCGTGGTGGGACGCCCGCATTCAGTAGATTCTTCCTCTGCGTTGGTGGGACGCCCGCAAGAAGAATGGTTTTATTGTGGATCGGAATGATCACAATTCAGCGTGGTGGGACGCTCGCATTCAGTAGATTCTTCATCTATGTTGGTGGGACGCCCGCAAGAAGAATAGTATAACTACAGACCGAAATGCTGAGAACTCTGTAGTAGAACGTCGACAGCCAAGATTTTAATTTCTCCACAATGGTAGAACGCCCACAAGAATTATGATTTTATCGTGGAATCGTAAGGTGCTCGTGGAGATTGATTGCATTGAGAAAAGATATCCGCCCATGGTTAAGAACAGTTTATCGATACTATTCCGGTTCGGTTTCTAGTTTTTGTTGCTGGTTGTTTGACATTTATAGTTACACATTGAAACAGACGTGTGCTCAAAGAAAGTAAAGGTAGGATTAGTACTGATGATTTTTACTAGAAGCCAAAAGGGTTATTAAAAACGGTGTTTCCGTTGCGAGTTACCACTGCACGGGAATGTCTTGAGAATGATTTTCCATATTTAGTTGGGCAACCATAATGATGATTTATCCATAGTGTTTCTCGATTACGAAATTAGACGCTTGCTGTACAATAATGCGCAGGAAGTGATGGTTTGGTTCAAGATGTCTTTTTATTATTGTGAGAGAGTAATCCCATCATTAATAATATGTCGGTAAAGTTATTTTTTTCTTTAAACATAAATGCCAGCTGTTATTTTTTTTAGAGAAGAGGGAAGATGTGTGGCGTTGGACAGGCCTATGAACCTGAACAAGTCTAATATACTGTTCTTCAGTCACATGATTGATTGTAGCAGCCATCGCATGCAAGAGACACATTATCCTTCATCACTAGGTGAGTCGCGAGTGCAAGCAATGTAAACATGATGGGTGATTCATATGTGCGATGTGGAATTGCACAGTCGGTACGGTAAACATTTTCGTGAGCTTTCTTGTTTCGGCTCCTGCAAACAGAACAGAATCGCGTTTAACTACCCGTGGCGCACAGCCTGGGAAGAGTGCTAGCCATTAGTACTGATGTATTAGTTCTAATCTTTTAAAATGAGCAAGGAGTAATGAAATTAATATTTGTCACCGAAAAACGGTTATACGTTGCACAATTATTGTACGAATTGTGCGAAGAGAAAACAATAAAAGCATGGGCTGACTGTCGTCTGCTTAGCCGTGGCTGAATGGTTAAAAGAAATGTCAACCATTTCCGTCCCTGCACACACACACACACACACTATGTCAGGCCATTTTACTGAATGTCGTTTGGACAAATGCCGTTTTACCGAACGGGTCGTTTTGCCGTATGCCATTTGGCCGAATAGTTAAAAAATGAATCTCAGATTACGAGTAGTGAAGAGTAAGAAATGAGAAGTGAGTAATGAGAAGTAGGAAGTGAGAAATGAGAAATGTAAAATGGAAAGAGAAAAGTAAATTGAGAACTGAAAACAGAGAGCTTCTTCCTAATTCTTCATTTTTTCTTCCACGATCTTTCTTCCTTCTTCCTTCAGCCTTCTGCCTTCTTTCTTCTTCCTTCTCGTTTATTCCTACTCTTTTCTTCCATCTTTCTTATTTCTTTTTCTTTCTTTTTTTCTTTTTTCTTCTGCTTCCTTCGTTCTTCCTCTTTCTTTCTTCCTTCTTCTTTCCCATCTTTTTCCTCATTCCGTCTTCCTTTTTCCTTGTATCTTCTTTCTTCTTTATTCTTTCTTTTTTTTGATAAATAAGGAGGGAGAAGTGAGACGTCCCACTTCTCACTCTCCATTGTTCTCTTCTAACTGTAAAAAGTGAGAAGCGCGAAGTGAATGGAGAGACGTCTCTCTACTCACTTCGCGCTCCTCTTTTTTACAGTGTGAAGTGAGAAATGAGGAGTGAGAAGTGAGACGTAAATATTGAGAAGCGCGAAGTGACGACGATTCACTTCTCATTCCTCATTTATTACTTCTCACTGTAAAAAGTGAGTAGTGCGAGGTGATTAATGATACGTCTCACTACTCACTTCGCGCTTCTCACTTTTAATAGTAAGAAGAGAAAAATGACGAATGAGAAATGAGACGTCTCTCTTCTCATTCCTAATTTCTCACTTTCCAAATGACCTATTCGGCCAAATGTCTTATTCGGCCAAATGACCATTTCGGTCAAACGACCCTTTCGGCCAAACGACCCTTTCGACCAAATGATCCTTTTGGCCAAATGACCCTTTCGATCAAATGACTTTCGGCCTAATGGTATATTCGGTCAAACAACTTTCGGCCTAGTGGCATTCGGCCAAACGACCCTTCCTTGTTTCGGTCAGTCAGACGTTTTCGAAAATGTCCACGTGATATATGGACAGCCCCTTGTATTATCATTCGTTATTGTTGTCGATCGTTGTTCTCATGGTCCGTCACAACTTTTTCAAATCTCATCCGATCGCAACAAAATTTGTATTACTGAAAGAGGAGAGCTTTCCGAACATTTTGATATACAGAAAATAAAAAAATGGGCTACCAGATGCGCTGTATGGAAATTAACAGTGTATTGTGACTCGAACATTACTCACATCAGCGCAATTTTGAACAAAATATAAATCCAGTAAAAAAACCCAGATTAATCCACCTAGCGGTGATAGTGCCTTTCTCGTTTCTTGCGAGTGAGTATTTTGTTCGCACTTTTGGTATGAAAAACACAAATTTATCCACCAGTGGTGATTATGCCTTTCTCGATTCAATGTGTTGAATTCGAATTAGTATGGTAAATGCAACGTAAATTGCCTACATTTTGGCGGTTAAAAGCTTTGATGCGATTATATCACGCTACTTAGCTTAGCTTAGCTTAGCTTTGACTGACTACACATATCTATGGTTGCTACTCCGTGATTAACCAGAATCAGTGAAATTGCACAAAGAATCAACTGAATGATTGTCTGGGATTGTTCAAGCATTCTCAGTGTGCAAGTTTCAGTGACTCTAAAATTCAAATGATCAATAACGGCGCCGGCCACGTCCTTGTAGTCAGTTAGGAAGAAGGAAGGAATATTAGTAGGTGGTTTTTGCTATTTGAAGACCGTGTTTACCTCTGCGTCTCCACAAAAACCACAGGAAGGATTATCAGTTAATTGGTAGGCATCGTTGGATCTGGATTCACTCTGATAAGCGATACGACCGTGCCATTCTTTATATACAGTGATTTTACCTAGCCATGAATCGGGCGCGAAAAGTAGTACAAACTAACTACCGGCCTACCGGGCGCGCAATGCAGAACACAATATTTCGGCCGATCGCGCCATCGTTCTGCTGTCCGAAACAAGAGAAATCTCGCACTGAACTGATTTTTATTACCGGCCGCGCAAAGCAGAACACAATATTTCGACCGATCGCGCCATCGTTCTGCTGTCCGAAACAAGATAAATCTCGCACTGAACTGATTTTTATTACCGGCCGTGCAAAGCAGAACACAATATTTCGACCGATCGCGCCATCGTTCTGCTGTCCGAAACAAGAGAAATCTCGCACTGAACTGATTTTTATTACCGGCCGTGCAAAGCAGAACACAATATTTCGACCGATCGCGCCATCGTTCTGCTGTCCGAAACAAGAGAAATCTCGCACTGAACTGATTTTTATTACCGGCCGTGCAAAGCAGAACACAATATTTCGACCGATCGCGCCATCGTTCTGCTGTCCGAAACAAGAGAAATCTCGCACTGAACTGATTTTATTACCGGCCGCGCAAAGCAGAACACAATATTTCGACCGATCGCGCCATCGTTCTGCTGTCCGAAACAAGAGAAATCTCGCACTGAACTGATTTTTATTACCGGCCGCGCAAAGCAGAACACAATATTTCGACCGATCGCGCCATCGTTCTGCTGTCCGAAACAAGAGAAATCTCGCACTGAACTGATTTTTATTACCGGCCGTGCAAAGCAGAACACAATATTTCCACCGATCGCGCCATCGTTCTGCTGTCCGAAACAAGAGAAATCTCGCACTGAACTGATTTTTATTACCGGCCGCGCAAAGCAGAACACAATATTTCGACCGATCGCGCCATCGTTCTGCTGTCCGAAACAAGAGAAATCTCGCACTGAACTGATTTGTATTACCGGCCGTGCAAAGCAGAACACAATATTTCCACCGATCGCGCCATCGTTCTGCTGTCCGAAACAAGAGAAATCTCGCACTGAACTGATTTTTATTACCGGCCGTGCAAAGCAGAACACAATATTTCCACCGATCGCGCCATCGTTCTGCTGTCCGAAACAAGAGAAATCTCGCACTGAACTGATTTTATTACCGGCCGTGCAAAGCAGAACACAATATTTCCACCGATCGCGCCATCGTTCTGCTGTCCGAAACAAGAGAAATCTCGCACTGAACTGATTTTTATTACCGGCCGTGCAAAGCAGAACACAATATTTCCACCGATCGCGCCATCGTTCTGCTGTCCGAAACAAGAGAAATCTCGCACTGAACTGATTTTTATTACCGGCCGTGCAAAGCAGAACACAATATTTCCACCGATCGCGCCATCGTTCTGCTGTCCGAAACAAGAGAAATCTCGCACTGAACTGATTTTTATTACCGGCCGTGCAAAGCAGAACACAATATTTCCACCGATCGCGCCATCGTTCTGCTGTCCGAAACAAGAGAAATCTCGCACTGAACTGATTTTTATTACCGGCCGTGCAAAGCAGAACACAATATTTCCACCGATCGCGCCATCGTTCTGCTGTCCGAAACAAGAGAAATCTCGCACTGAACTGATTTTTATTACCGGCCGTGCAAAGCAGAACACAATATTTCCACCGATCGCGCCATCGTTCTGCTGTCCGAAACAAGAGAAATCTCGCACTGAACTCCTTTGATGCGATTATATCACGCTACTTAAGAATTACTCAACTATGAGAGTAATGGCTTGCGTCACGGCTAAATTGATTAATGACTTAAAGTGTGCATGTAAACAGCGTATTTGTTAAAAGAAAAATAGAAATATTATTCAAACCGAATGAGTTATTAACAAACAAAAACAATAGTATCCAACTAGGAAAGTTTCTCCGTCGAATGAAACTAGTTGCACTTGAATCGGTCAAGTCCTTCTATATGAAACGTGTTTAACATTAAAAAATTCCCGGGGCTACACACATCCACACACACACACACACACACACACACACACACACACACACACAAGAGGTGGGAGCTCGGGACTTGTTCCCGAGCGCCAATGAAAAACCACCAATCGGCGTCTCTCTCGGGAGATGACCGGGCCCTGGTACCAGTTCACTGGTTCCCAGCCAGCCCAAGCGGAATCTGCCTAGGGGACGTGGCGGAGGTTTGACAGTGGGCTCTGTTGAATCTCTACAAAAAACCACATGTCTATAAGCAGCTCTGTACAAGCGACCCGTGCCGCTTCCAAAGCACTTCAGCCCCATCAACAGGAGTGCCAACCGGCACATTAGGATCGATACCAGTAAGGTCCTAATTACGATATACTGGTCACGGCTTACGATAACGGACGGAATCTGGATAGCGGATTGGAAACGACGATTTTGGGCTGACGGTCGTGCTGTTCTACTCCCTGAGTAAGGAAGGGTGACACCGGCTTGAAATGGCGAGTGGGCCAACAGTACGGCCGCCTCCGTCCCGGTAAAAACCTAGCAGCCCTCCGAATACGTTCAATACTCGTCCACCAAGTTTTTGGTGAGTACTAGGCTCGGTTGAGATTTTCCCGATTGCGCGATCGGCTCTGAACACGGCCATATTAGTGCGTCCGTGTCAACCCTCGCATGGACCTCACTGCTTGCAAAGACAATCCATGGATCATTAGCGACTACGTACGATGGGTGGAGATAACGGTTTGAAGGGGGACCCTATAGAATGAGTAATTCAACAAATCACACAGAAGCAGGAGCGGCGAATCCGTTCGCCAGTAGTGGGTTGGTGAGATCACCGCCACCAGTAGCAGTGCTACAACAGCAGCAGAAGCAGGAGCAGCAGGAGCAACGGCCAGGGCAGAGCGAGTTAAATAAGCCTCCACAAAAGCCGAAAATAGTGACAGCAAAGAGATTGGTGGAGGACCTCCACAATTTCGTGGATGGGAGGAACAACGTCCATAAGGAGATTAAGGACATGGTTCTCAAGATCCGAAAGGCGCTGATATCGGCAGTGAATGAATTCGATACAGCAGTGCTGAGGGTCGATGCAGCGGAACGCGCATTAGCGCTGACTAAGGCTCCTGCTGCCTTAGCTCCGCCGGAACAGGAATATATCGGCACAACTGCTCCGTTATATCCTAAGAAGCAGAGGAAAGAGAAGCTGGCTGAGGTGGAGAGTACATCAGTTTCCATGACTCCCAAAAGGGCCAGAACATCGCCGGGAGACGGGAGACCAGGTGGTCTGAAGAAGCAAACGCGGGAGGACGCTGCCGCCGTCGTAGTGCCAGACGCTACTTCACAGGGAGCAGGATGGAGTACTGTAGTTGGCCAAAAGGAGAAAAGAAACAGACAGCAGAAACGGAAAGAGGCAAGAAAAATGGAGCAGAACAAGAAAGAAAAGCCTCCGCCTCGTCAGAAGCCACCAAAGGGGGAAGCCGTACTCGTCAAGGCGAATGACGCAAGGACGTATGCAGCGCTCCTCAAGAAGGTTAGAGAAGACCCGGAGCTGAGGGACTTGGGCGAGAATGTAGTAAGGACCAGGCGCACACAAACTGGAGAGATGCTCTTCGAGTTAAGGAAGGACCCTGCGGTTGATTGCTCGACTATGCAGGAGCGCATTGCAAAATCGCTGGGCGCAGAGGCGGAAGTTAAATCCCTGACCCCAGAGATGGTGATTATGTGCAGGGATCTAGACGAGATCACGTCGGTAGAAGAGCTCAAGGATGCTCTGAAGTCACAGTGCAACCTGGGCGAGGTTCAAATGGCAATCCGAATAAGGAAAACATTCGTAGGAACACAAACAGCGATAATTCGTCTGCCAGTAACCGCTGCTAACAAGGCTCTAGCGGTAGGCAAACTGACTGTTGGATGGTCTAAATGCCCATTGAAAGTTGCCCCGCCAGTGAATAAACAAGCGGAGAGATGCTTCAAATGTTTGGACTTCGGACACCGGGCAGGGGCTTGTAAAGGTCCGGACAGAACCAACATGTGTTGGAAATGCGGGGAAACAGGTCATTTTGCGAAAGACTGCACGCAAAGACCCAAGTGCATGCTTTGCACTCCAGAGGATGGGAATGACCATCAGACGGGTGGCTACAAATGCCCTGCCTACAAGAGGGCGATCACAGGTCAACAGTAGTGGAGATAATCCAAATTAATCTGAATCACTGCGAAACCGCACAGCAACTGTTGTGGCAGTCAACAACGGAAAATAGGTGCGATGTCGCGATAATTGCAGAGCCGTATCGAGTTCCTACTGATAACGGTAACTGGTTGACAGATAGTTCGGGAATGGCTGCGATACATGTTATGGGCAACTTCCCAATTCAAGAAGTGGTGGAGAGTTCATGTGAAGGCTTCGTGATTGCCAAAATCAACGGCATCTTTGTATGCAGCTGCTATGCACCTCCACGATGGACCGTGGAACGGTTCAGCCATATAATGGATCAGTTAACCGACAAGCTGATTGGACGAAGGCCAGTAGTCATAGCAGGTGACTTTAATGCCTGGGCTGTGGAGTGGGGCAGTAGGGTGACCAACACAAGAGGATATGTCCTGCAGGAAGCTCTAGCGAAGCTAGACGTACGATTGTGCAATGAAGGCTCCGTGAGCACATTTCGGAGAGACGGGAGGGAGTCTATAATTGACATCACGTTCTGTAGCCCTTCACTGACGACAAACATGGACTGGAAAGTAAGTGAAGACTACACCCATAGCGACCATCAGGCGATACGTTACCGTATCGGCCAACGAAACAATGGTGAAACGCGGGGAAGGATGACCAGCGAGAGGAAGTGGAAGACGAAAGCCTTCAA
Source organism: Armigeres subalbatus (assembly GCF_024139115.2). Taxonomy (NCBI): domain Eukaryota; kingdom Metazoa; phylum Arthropoda; class Insecta; order Diptera; family Culicidae; genus Armigeres; species Armigeres subalbatus. The sequence continues at coordinate 273,400,425 of NC_085141.1, forward strand.
TAAAGACCTCTTCGTCGAGGCACTTCGATCGGACAGTGGTACCGATATCGTAAATGCAGTCGAGCTAACAAGGAGAATGGTAACGGCTTGTGATGCAGCAATGCCACGTAAACTGGAGCCGAGGAGCAATCGGCGTCCAGCTTACTGGTGGAACGAGGGACTCAGTACGCTTCGTGCTGCTTGTCTCAGAGCCAGGAGGCGGGCACAGAGAGCGAGGACGGAACTAGAGAAAGAGGAGCGCAATGCGGCGTTCCGGGTTGCTAGGACCGCTTTAAAAAAGGCCATCAAAGTTAGCAAGTCAGACTGCTACAAGGAGTTGTGTCGAGAAGCAGACGCCAACCCATGGGGGGATGCTTATAGAGTCGTGATGGCGAAGATGAAGGGTCCGTTGACACCGGCCGAAAAGTGTCCGATCAAGTTGAAGGAGATCGTAGAGGGTCTTTTCCCGCAACACGACCCGACCACGTGGCCACCAATACCGTACGGTGAAGAAGAAGAAACAAACGCTGGGTACCAACAAGTGTCCAATGAGGAGCTTGCAGAAGCGGCGAAACGCCTGCAGGCGAAGAAAGCCCCCGGTCCGGATGGAATACCGAACGTGGCGCTGAAAGCTGCGCTCGTGGTATGTCCGGATATGTTCAGAACAGTGCTGCAAAAGTGCCTGGACGAAGGCAACTTCCCAGAAATGTGGAAGATTCAGAAGCTGGTGTTGCTGCCGAAGCCAGGAAAGCCTCCGGGTATTCCGGCTTCGTACAGACCTATATGTCTGTTGGACACACTCGGGAAGCTCCTGGAGAGGATTATCCTGAATAGGCTTGCGAAATGTACGGAGGGCGAGCGCGGACTGTCGAAGATGCAGTTTGGGTTCCGCAAAGGAGTATCGACGGTGGATGCTATTCGGGCAGTACTCGAGAGCGCTGAGAAAGCGTCCAAACAGAAGCGAAGAGGAGATCGATATTGTGCAGTGGTAACAATTGACGTAAAAAATGCGTTCAATCAGCGCTGCATAGAATGCGGGTCCCTGGTTACCTGTGCCATATCCTGAAGAGCTACTTTCAGTGCAGAGTGTTGGTGTACGACACTAACGAAGGGCGTAAGTCGATGCGGGTTACAGCGGGCGTTCCTCAAGGCTCCATTCTCGGTCCAACTCTTTGGAACGGGATGTACGATGGAGTCCTGTGTCTGCGGTTGCCTAGAAAAGTTAAAATCGTGGGTTTTGCGGACGACGTGTCACTAACGGTGATGGGCGAGACACTTGAAGAAGTAGAGGTGTTGGCGACGGAGGCGATAGCAATGATCGAGAGCTGGATGAACGGAGTGAAGCTGCAGATAGCTCACCATAAGACGGAGGTGCTACTAGTCAGCAACTGTAAGGCGATTCAGCGGATGGAGATCGTCGTTGATGATCATACGATTGCATCGAAGCGATCACTGAAACATCTGGGAGTGATGATCGATGACCGGCTAAACTTCAATAGCCACGTCGATTACGTCTGCGAAAAGTCGGTGAAGGCTATGAGCGCAATAGCAAGGATCATGCCAAACGTTGGCGGTCCAAGAAGTAGCACCAGGCGTCTACTAGCTAGTGTCTCGTCATCGATACTGCGGTATGGAGTCCCCGCTTGGGGTAATGCGCTGGAAACCAAGCGGAACCGTAGAAGGCTACAAAGTGCGTTCCGGCTGATGGCTATACGAGTCGCGAGCGCCTACAGAACGATCTCGTCGGAGGCAGTATGCGTTATCGCCGGGATGGTCCCTATCTGCATCAGCCTAGCGGAAGATATTGAGTGCTATCATCGGAAAGACACGAGAAATGTGAGAAAGATGGAGAGAATCCGTTCAATGGAGAGGTGGCAGCATGAATGGGACAGTACAGACAATGGGAGGTGGACCCACCGACTCATTCCAAACCTGTCAACGTGGATGAACAGGAAGCATGGCGAAGTAAACTTCCACCTGACACAGTTCCTGTCAGGCCACGGCTGCTTCAGGAAGTATTTACATCGGTTTGGGCATGCTGCTTCGCCATTTTGCCCGCAGTGTGAGAACATCGAGGAGACGGTGGAGCACGTGATTTTTGAATGCCCCAGGTTTGAGGCAGTTCGAAGGGAAATACACGGTTTAAACCAAGAGAACGTGATAGAAAAAATGTGTCAAGAGGAAAGCACGTGGAATGCAGTCAACAGGGTAGCTACACGGATTTTATCCGAGTTGCAGAAGAAATGGCGTATCGACCAAAGAGCATCGGTATCGGGAGAACTTCCTTCGTCGGGGAACTCTCCGTCGGCGTAGGCTAGATCCGCCGCCGGGGACTAGACCGAGTAGTTCGCGATGAAATACAACTAGTTACGGGTCGTCAGGGCATCAGTGAACCCCGGAATCATAAGACTGACCTTGGCACTCGGCTGGTTGGCGTCGGTATCGGAAGAACCTCCTTCGCCGGGGCTCTGTTAGATTCCCCGTTGGCACGAGGCCGAGTAGATTGTGAAGAATGAGCTGCTAAAGTCGCCGAGACACCAGTCACTCCAAGGTGAAGGCTGGGTACACCGGCGATAGTATGAAGGAGTGGTGCTGAACAGCACAACAGGCCGACTTTTCCGAAGTAAAGCATATTGGAGAAGTTTAGGCATAGACACGAATAGGATGGAAAGATGGAAAATTCGAATGGTAGAATCCATGAAGTAGACAGTTATCTTGCGGTCCGAGGGGAAGCAAGGTAACAAAACAAGTAAAGGAGGTTTTTCCCTCAGTCGAGGGTTTTCCTCCCACCACGTTGGAAGCAAATTTCCATAGAAGCAAGATTACCTAATTGTGGAAGGTAACTTAGCAGGCGTGATCCCCAGAGCCCAATCCCCTAGCAGGCCGCAAGGAGATGGTGAATTTTTCCAAGCAGTTTTGCGAGGAAGTGCAGACGAAAGTGTCATAACTCAATAAAAAAACACACACACACACTCACACACACACACACACACACACACACACACACACACACACACACACACACACACACACACACACACACACACACACACACACACACACACACACACACACACACACACACACGGCGTTTCTCTCGGGAGATGACCGGGCCCTGGTACCAGTTCACTGGTTCCCAGCCAGCCCAAGCGGAATCTGCCTAGGGGACGTGGCGGGGGTTTGACAGTGGGCTCTGTTGAATCTCTACAAAAAACCACAAGTCTATAAGCAGCTCTGTACAAGCGACCCGTGCCGCTTCCAAAGCACTTCAGCCCATCAACAGGAGTGCCAACCGGCACATTAGGATCGATACCAGTAAGGTCCTAATTACGATATACTGGTTACGGCTTACGACAACGGACAGAATTTGGATAGTGGATTGGAAACGACGACATTGGGCTGACGGTCGTGCTGTTCTACTCCCTGAGTAAGGAAGGGTGACACCGGCTTGAAACGGCGAGTGGGCTAACAGTATGGCCGCCTCCGTTCCGGTAAAAACCTTGCAGTCCTCCGAATACGTTCAATACTCGTCCACCAATTTTATTGGTGAGTACTAGGCTCGGTTGAGATTCTCCCGATTGCGCGATCGGCTCTGAACACGGCCATATAAGTGCGCCCGTGTCAACCCTAGCATGGACCTCACTGCTTGCAAAGACAATCCATGGATCATAAGCGACTACGTACGACGGGTGGAGATAACGGTTTGGAGGGGGGACCCTACAGAATGAGTAATTCGACACACAACACAGAAGCAGGTGCAGGAGCGGCGAACCCGTTCGCCAGTAGTGGGTTGGTGAGATCACCGCCACCAGCGACAATAGTGCTACAGCAACAACAGCAGCAGCGGCCTGGGCAAAGTGAGTTAAACAAGCCCTCACAAAAGCCGAAAATAGTGGCAGCGAAGAAATTGGTAGAAGAGCTCCACACTTTCGTGGATGGGAGGAACAACGTCCATAAGGAGATTAAGGACATGGTTCACAAGATCCGGAAGGCGCTAGTATCGGCAGCGATTGAATTCGATGCAGCAGCGCTGAGGGCCGACGAAGCGGAGTGCGCATTAGCGCTGACTAAGGCTCCTGCTGTCTTAGCTCCGCCAGAACAGGGCCATATCGGCACAGTTCCGTTGTACTCCAAAAAGCAAGGGAAAGAGAAACTGGCAGGAGTGGGGGGTACATCAGCCTCCATGACTCCCAAAAGGGCCAGAACCTCGCCTGGAGACGGGAGGCCAGGCGGACTAAAGCGGCAAACGCGGGAGGACGCAGTCGAAGGAACAGACGCTACTTCACAGGGAGAGGAGTGGAGTACCGTAGTAGGCCAGAAGGAGAAAAGAAATAGACAGTTGAAGCGAAAAGAGGCGAGAAAAATGGAGCAGTACAAGAAAGGAAAGCCTCCGTTGCGTCAGAAACCGTCTAAGGGACAAGCCGTACTCGTCAAGGCCAAAGACGCTACGACGTATGCAGCGCTCCTGAAGAAGGTTAGAGAGGATCCGGAGCTGAGGGACTTAGGCGAGAACGTAGTAAGGACCAGGCGCACTCAAACCGGAGAGATGCTCTTCGAGCTAAAGAAGGACCCTACGGTTGATAGCTCGGTTATGCAAGAGCGTATTGCAAAATCGCTGGGTGCAGAGGCGGAAGTTAAATCCCTGACTCCAGAGATGGTAATAATGTGCAGGGATCTAGATGAGATCACGTCGGAAGAGGAGCTCAAGGATGCACTAAAGTCACAGTGTAATCTGGGTGAGGTGCAAATGACTATCCGAATAAGGAAAGCATACGGAGGCACACAAACAGCGATGATTCGTCTGCCGGTAACCGCTGCTAAAAAAGTTCTGGAGGTAGGCAAACTGACTGTTGGATGGTCAAAATGCCCATTGAAAGCCGCCCCGCCAGTGAACAAACAAATGGAGAGATGCTTCAAATGTTTGGACTATGGACACCGGGCAGGAGCTTGCAAAGGTCCGGACAGATCCAACAAGTGTTGGAAATGCGGAGAAGCAGGTCATTTTGCGAAAGACTGCACGCAAAGACCCAAGTGCATGCTTTGCACACCAGAGGACGGAAATGACCATCAGACGGGTGGCTACAAATGCCCTGTATATCAGAAGGCGATCGCAGGTCATCAGTAGTGGACATAATTCAGATTAATCTGAACCACTGCGATACCGCACAGCAACTGTTATGGCAGTCAACAACAGAAACGATGTGTGACGTAGCGATAATTGCAGAGCCGTATAGAGTTCCTCCTGATAACGGAAACTGGGTGGCTGATAGAACGGGAATGGCTGCAATACAAGTTATGGGCAGATTTCCTATCCAAGAAGTGGTAGAGAGTTCATGTGAGGGATTCGTGATCGTCAAAATCAGCAGCGTTTACGTATGCAGTTGCTATGCGCCTCCAAGATGGACAGTGGAGCAGTTTAGCCAGATGCTAGAGCGGTTAACCGACAACCTGATCGGACGAAGGCCGGTAATTATGGGAGGTGATTTCAATGCCTGGGCTGCGGAGTGGGGCAGCAGAGTCACCAATACGAGAGGGTATATTCTCCTGGAAGCTCTGGCGAAGCTAGATGTACGACTGTGCAATGAAGGCTCCGTAAGCACATTTCGGAGAGACGGGAGGGAGTCTATTATCGATGTCACGTTCTGCAGTCCTTCGTTGATGGCGAACATGAACTGGAGAGTTAGCGAAGAGTACACCCATAGCGATCACCAGGCGATTCGCTATTGTATTGGGCAACGAAACCATGCGACAACACAGAGAAGAGTGACCGCTGAGCAGAAGTGGAAGACGAAAGCCTTCGACAAGGACCTCTTTATAGAGGCACTTCGACCGGCCAACAGTTTCGAGAACGACGATGCGGCCGAACTGATAAGAAGGATGGTAGCGGCTTGTGATGCCGCAATGCCGCGAAAACTGGAGCCTAGGAGCAATCGGCGTCCAGCCTACTGGTGGAACGAGAGGCTCAGTGCACTACGCGCTGCTTGTCTCAGATCCAGGAGGCGGGCACAGAGAGCGAGGACGGAACCAGAGAGAGAGGAGCGCAAGGCGGCGTTCCGGGAAGCTAGAACCGCATTGAAACGGGCAATCAAGATTAGCAAGTCAGATTGCTACAAAGAGCTATGCCGAGAAGCAGACGCCAATCCCTGGGGCGACGCGTACCGCGTTGTAATGGCGAAGATTAAAGGCCCGTCGACGCCAGCTGAAACGTGCCCATACATGCTGAAGGAAATCGTGGAGGGTCTCTTCCCGAAACACAATCCGACTACGTGGCCACCGATACCGTACGGAGAAGAAGAAGCAATTTCCGAGGGTCGGCAAGTGTCCAATGATGAGCTGGCAGATGCTGCGAAGCGCCTGAAAATGAAGAAAGCACCTGGTCCAGATGGAATACCAAACGTGGCCCTGAAAGCTGCAATTTTGGCATATCCGGATATGTTCAGAACGGTACTCCAGAAGTGCCTAGACGAGGGTAACTTTCCAGAAATGTGGAAGACCCAGAAGCTGGTATTGCTGCCAAAACCAGGAAAGCCGCCGGGACATACGGCCTCGTACAGGCCTATTTTCCTGATAGACACAGTTGGGAAACTTCTGGAGAGGATCATCCTAAACAGACTGACGAAGTGTATGGAGGGTGAGCGTGGACTGTCCAACATGCAGTTTGGATTCCGCAAAGGAGAATCGACAGTGGATGCAATTCGCACTGTGCTCGAGAGTGCTGACAAAGCATCTAAACAGAAGCGAAGAGGAGATCGATACTGCGCAGTGGTTACGATAGACGTAAAGAACGCGTTCAACAGTGCCAGCTTTGAAGCCATTGCCGCTGCGCTGCATAGAATGCGGGTTCCTGAATATCTTTGCCGCATCCTGAAGAGCTACTTTGAGAGCAGAGTCCTGGTGTACGACACGAACCAAGGGAAAAAGTCTATGCGTGTTACAGCGGGTGTTCCTCAGGGCTCCATACTCGGCCCAACCCTCTGGAACGGAATGTATGATGGAGTCCTGACATTGCTGCTGCCCAGGAAAGTGAAAATCGTGGGTTTTGCGGACGACGTGTCATTAACAGTGATGGGCGAGACACTCGAAGAAGTGGAGGCGTCTGTGACAGAGGCAATAGCCACGATCGAGAGCTGGATGAATGGAGTTAAGCTACAAATAGCTCACCACAAAACGGAGGTGCTATTAGTCAGCAACTGCAAGGCTATCCAGCGGATGGAAATCGTCGTCGGAGGACATGCGATTGCTTCGAAGCGATCACTGAAGCACCTGGGAGTGATGATCGACGATCGGCTAAATTTCAACAGCCACGTTGACTACGCCTGTGAAAAGTCGGCGAAGGCAATGAACGCAATAGCGAGGATCATGCCAAACGTTGGCGGCCCACGAAGCAGCACGAGGCGTCTGCTAGTTAGTGTCTCGTCATCGATACTGCGGTATGGGGTTCCTGCCTGGGGCAAAGCACTGCAAACCAAGCGGAACCGGGAAAAGCTGAAAAGTGTGTTCCGGCTGATGGCCATACGAGTTGCAAGTGCGTATAGAACGATATCGTCGGAGGCAGTATGCGTTATCGCCGGGATGGTACCCATTTGCATCACCCTGGCGGAAGACATCGAGTGCTACCAGTGCAGAGACACCGGAAACATGAGAAAGGTGGCGAAAATTCGCTCGATGGCGATTTGGCAGCAGAAGTGGGACAGTACTGAGAAAGGAAGGTGGACCCACCGGCTCATTCCAAATCTGTCGACGTGGATGAACAGAAAGCATGGCGAAGTAAACTTCTACATGACGCAGTTCCTGTCGGGCCACGGATGCTTTCGGAAGTATTTACATCGGTTCGGACACACCAATTCCCCGCTGTGTCCAGAATGTGAGAATGTTGAAGAGACGCCGGAGCACGTGGTGTTCTATTGTCCGCGGTTTGCGGAAATTCGTAGAGAAATGCCTGTCTCAAGGGCGGATAATATCGCAGAGCAAATGTGTCACGAGGAAAACACGTGGAATTCGGTAAACAGAGTCGTGACGCAAATACTGTCGGAGCTGCAGCGTAGATGGAGGCGAGATCAGCGAATAAGTGCCAATTCTGGGGAGTATTCAGCGCAGTGAGCAGTGTTTGGCTTCGGGTCGTCGCGGCGCCGGTGAACCGGTAGTTTTCTGCCAACCGGAATCGTCGGACCGACCTCGGCACTCGAACAGCCAACCTGCAGAAGAAAGAAGAAGAAAGGACGAGGACGATGTCGAGAAAATGCGTGAAAGCGTCCCCTGCGATAGCCGCCGGTAGTCGGGGCACCACCAGTGCGGAAGTTTCCTTCACCGGAACTGGTGGACCACCCTCGACGCCGGGGGGAGTCAGGAGGATTCGAGTCAGGAAGTTCGGTGCATGACCGTCGAGGGATCGAGACTACGTTGCAGTGGAGCAATGGATTAGCCAGCCAGTCGGCGAACTAGCCTAAGCTAGGGGCCGGAATTTTAGAAGAAGTGCATGAGCACAGCCCCCCCCCGAAGTAGTCGCAGCATCCAGTGGTCCCGGGGGGATCGAGGCAAGGAAGATAAGGGACCCGGTTTACCCGGGAGGCACATTTTTAGCAGGTCGGGAGGAGCCCATCCCTGTTCGCCTTCGAGCATAGTGTGGATGCTCGAGGTGTCTGTCGCGCAGATTTTTGATGGCCTTTAACCCTTGTGAAAAAAAAAAAAAAAACACACACACACACACACACACACACACACACACACACACACACACACACACACACACACACACACACACACACACACACACACACACACACACACACACACAGACGGACATTTACTCAGTTTTTCGAGCTGAGTCGATTGGTATATAACACTATGAATCTCCGAGCCTTCTATCAATTTGGCTTTTGGAGTGAAATTATAGCTTTCTGGTACAACTTTGTTGTACGAGAAAGGCAAAAAACAACTTAATTCACCGAGTGGTGATACTGCCTTTCTCGCATTTAGCCAAGACACAAACCTTATATGGCGCTTATATAGTTCGATTCCATTTTCTTAATAACTTTTAAACGCAATGGTTTATCGTTATCAAATTCAGTAGTGATCAACATGGCCTTGTCCCCTGTCGAATGCAACTTGTTGCGAGTAAATCGGTCAAGAATTACTATATGAAAAAGAGGCTAATGTTTTTCGGTTTTCGTGTGCACACACACACATACACACGGACAGACATACATTTGTCCAGCTCGACGAGCTGACTCGATTGATATATAACATCATGTGTCTCCGAGACTTCTATAAAAAGTTCGATTTTGGAGTGAAATGATAGCCTTTCGGTACAACTTTGTTGTACGAGAAAGGCAAAAAGCAGTCACAAAATCGTCAGAAAAGAAAATGAGAAAGAATATCTTATTCGTGACGTGACATTTCCTCAAATTTGATCAATCAAATTTTCAAATGTCCTCGAAATGTACGTGCATCTCTATTACAACTTGCGCATCACACCTTGGTCATACCTTTCCTTGATCAACTAGACTATCCAATCCACGGTATCTGCCTAGTGCATTTCAAATATTAATATTCATTCTGAATCTCTTCCAACTGGAATCCCCATTCAACCGTGTCCCACTGCCGTCCTATTATATTTGATCGGACCATCATATCTCACGCAGCAATCACCATTTGCGCCGTAGTCGCTCGCTACCCTCATTTGATAGTCAGTGACTAAACTAGTTTCCCGTGCCGTGAAGCGAAACAGAACGGTTTGATGGGGATCCTTTTCAAGTTTCTTAGCGCAGTAATTATCAGGCACCCTTTTCTAGAGCAGTTGCTTTATAATGTTTCCGAGCTGGCAAATGTATCACACGATGGATGAAATAGAAGAAAATTATTATAAATATATTCTGTGATAACCAATCGAATAGAAAAATGGTTTTTAATATTACAAATTCAGAGGATATTAAATACCAAATTGACAAAACGATAAGGCATAATACTAGAAAATGAGAGGCTTTTAAAGAGGAGTGTAAGTGGCGTTTTGGTAAAATGATAGTTACAAATGGCAAATAGATCTTATGTTTCTTTTCTTTCTTTCTTTTTTTCTATTTTCTTGAAATTTATTTCTTGTCACTTACACTTTTTTGACTACCGAAAATGATATTTAAGGTAAGGATTTATTATTGTTTGTTGCTCGGGTTCGAATTAGAGCGAGAGATTGGAGCTCCTTAGAATTACATCCCGCATTCATCTTGTATCACTTTGTTCACGGGGACATAAAAGCAGTATAAGGTGCATGAGTTGGAGGATGGCAATTTTAAGTTTTACTTCGAAGACTATTTTGTGGAGAATGAGCCCGTTTTAAGTGCTTTTGACAATTTCATATTTTATCCGGCATGAATAAATGAGTGAGCTGTTACCGAGTGCAGAATTTTGCTCTTGCCGAAGAACTGATATGGTAGTGGCATATGAGGAAGAGAAACATTAAAAATTTATTTCCGAAACTATATTTTAGATCTTTCTTATCCACACGAGGCAAGGATCTCATTAAGTTTATCTTTTCTAACTAATCAAAACGGAGTATGATGGTTGCCTATTTGAATAAACTTTTCGCTTGCATGCTATATACTTCTATATGAGCTGAGGTTGTTATATGTAATCCCCCCAAGGCGATGGATTGATAACTAATAATACATCAGAAAAATGATGGGTTTGGCACCTTTTGTTCTATTATTGGCTGTTAATGATCAAATATTCTAAGATTCAGCCACAATATTTTTATGGTAACGAAGAATCTTCTTCTTTCAAAAGTCCCTTCGTTCCTCTTTTGCCTGAAAGCTACACTGCTGCTTTCCTGAAACACCATTTCTTCTGAAAGCTCAAAATATTCCCATAAATACAATGAAATACGAAAAAGTCCGGTCAAAATATAAACACTAACAATACTGACATCAAAATTCTGCAGATGAACAGAAATGGTACGCTTCGCAAATGCAAGTCGAAAATTAAGAAGTTGGTAAATCAATGCGATTGTTGCATTTCCCGTTCGGCTGAAATTGCTCAAACTTCAACAGCACACACCAGAGCAGAAGCAGAGGCAAAGTCTGCTCAACTGCAGTGTACGAAGATTTCGTTTGTGCTTTGCTTTCCGGCCCTCGAGGCGCTAAAAGTTTCTGTTGTTTCGTTTCTCGTACGGATACGATAATATGCGCTCTGCCCCCGGAATAGCACAGTGTTCCGCTTTTTAATGAGGACGGCATCGACGGGGCAAGGATATGCCAATGGGTTATGCAAATGGAACTTGTCGTAAGATAAATTACAAATCGTTTTGGCAGCCGTAAAGTTGAACAATTAATCATAAATAATGTGGAGTGTAGTGTCTGCATCGGGCGGCAGAAGCAAACTGCTTCGATTTTTGACCCGGCCTCAAGAGGACAATGGCAGCATGAATGAATAATTTTTATTCTTAAGCATAAATTGTCTGCTACATTTGCATAAATACCATAGCATCAACCAAGTGCATTCCAGCTGGGGCGAAATGGGAGAGATGATTTTTCAATTATAACGAGATCCTTGCCTGGTTGAGTTGAGTTTGTTAAATTTATGGGTTGATCGTCACTCGAAAATCTTCGTACCTTACTTGTAACTTCTTCGCCACATTATCTTAATTGTTCTTTGGTACAAGTTGAATTAGCCCTTCACCAACACTGCGATCTGCAACTTTGTAGCAGTTTTCCACAAAAGAAGAAGCGTCAGCGTGAACCATGACGTTTTGAGGTTCATTAAAAAAAATCATAATCAACAGAATTTCAAAAAATGCAGAATGATTCCCAGTAACAAAAATAAGCCATCAGCATAAATTGCATAGGCGTAACTAGAGTCTCGGTCTAGGGGGGGCCATGGCACCAGCTGGTGGGATGTGATTTTCAAAGGCGATTTAAAGCACTGTGCGCATGGATTGCAATAGAAATTGTTTGACTAAGTTTATCGCTCATTCGTCCTAGAACTAACATAAAAAAAAAATCGCGAATAATACAATTGATTTCCAATGATGCTGTGATTGGTTCTAAACGCTGTGTCTGTGTCAGCTTGTCTTCTCCATGTTACTAAATGTGGATAAGTGTGTAATCTACACACTTAAAATTTTCCACCGATCTCGGCTGTGCAAATCTCGGTTAAAGTTCGTTAGCTGAAATAACGGCTGAATGAACGTATGATTACGGTGGCTCCTTTGAGTGCCGCAGTAAACAAATTGCTTTTTCAGCTGAAATATCAGCAGAATGTCACGAACCGAGCGCTCGGCTGTGCGGATCTCGGCAAAAGAATCAAAAAATGCCGAGCAGAACTAAGTGTGTAAGATTCAAGAATCTTCTTCGAATTATCTATAAATGAAATTCGATATGAGTATATTTCTGAAAGTTTTCAAGCATTTCCATGATTACTTAATGCATAAAGATCTCGATTTTTTTGAAACTTGAAATTTTTGAAACTCTGTTGATGTGGAATAAATTCCACGAAATTTTGTCATAATCAATAATCATGCAATTCCAAAATGTATGCTATGTGCTGAAATAGTTAAGTACCGATGAACACAAATTTGGAATCCTAAAGTGTTTTTATGAGTCATGAATTCCATGAGTCATAAAATTATGAGTCATAAATCAAATTCCAGAATAACATAGGGTTTTTGTAGTTACTGACGTTAGGAAGAGGCTTTATTATGGTTTTCTGAATAGGTGAGAGATTTCTCTGCAAAAATCAAAGAGACTTGAGAAGCAACCAAATCGATCTGAATTGTGCTGCAAAAGAAATATTTTCTGATACGAACTGGTTTCAAAATCTATTTTTTTTATCCTAAAAAACAAATTCTAACTAAAGCAGGCACAAAAGAGTTTTCCGATGATCCTTATGAAATCGCCAAAAAATTAAATGGAATAAGATCTTTTGAGGATTATAAAAATATTTCTTTAATACAATCTCTGTTGTGAGTGCGAAGGTTGTCTAAGTTTTGTCCTAATACTTTCAAAGGAATGCATTGTTGATTTTTCTGTCATTGTAACAAAGATTCTTAAGTTTTATATTGCCGATTTCACCAATTTGAAGAGTTATGTGTATATTGTGATTTGCCCGCTTCTTTTTCTCACACTCACTCTCATTTCGGGTTGATCGATTTTTGTTACTAATTTACCCAATTATAACCCATTACTTGTGAGTCACATGTAAGCGTGTACACTAAATCGAATCCCGCCATGATTTGACGTCTGTTTGTTTTCAGATTGAGCACTCACACACAAATATTATACACGGAAAATCAAACTTTTTTGAGTGTATTGAGTGGGAGAAAAAGATAACTGTGAGAAAAAAAATCTCGCAGAACTCTTATAAAGTGCAAAAAGCGCAATAATTTTATATCTTTCTGTGCCAGAATTATATAGAGAGAGCAAAAAGCTCCATAGGAATTTGATCAACTGTTTTGCGGCATACCTTGCAATTAACTCGAAGATTTTCGAAAGAATGGTCGTTCGAAATTTCATTGACCGAATTTGTGTACATGTGCTCATTTTGATGTAGTTGCTTCAGTCTTTTTTGAAGCGGATGGTAGTTTAATAGAACAGAAATATTTATATCTTAATACAATTATGTTTTTATGTTTCTGCGACCAGGATACTAGTCAAACAAATGCAGAACAAATTTATTATTTTAAGCTAGCAACTGAATTAGAAGCGGCATTGATTTTAGCTTAAAAATCGAGAAAATGTTCCCGGGGGTCCAACTTAAATATTTCGATGCTTTGCTGAACAAATGGTCATAGATGTGATAACGCAACAAATATATGTTTATAGAATTCATAATCAAAATTAAGAAATATGTAGGAAATATGTAAATGAAATAAAAACTGACTAAGTTGGAATTACTTTTCAAAATTTTCTGGGGGGGGGGGCACAAGTAGGTCTGGAGGGGGCCAGGCCCCCCCCCCAGGCCCACCTTATTTACGCCAATGATAAATTATCATATTGAAGAGCAATTATCGATAAACTCAAGCTCAAAACCAGTCATCAGAGCAGTAGGGGAAGGAGGGGCAATATGCCCTAGCTAAGCATATACTGCTTTTATGCCTTAGTTATAACGATTTTCATGGGTGTTTCTACCTTACGCAACAGTTAAACAATATAGCTAGCTGATACCATATTAAAATTAGAAAAAATCTCAATCATATTGATAATATTCACATTTCAAAAAAGTGGTGGTATTTCGTTGCCAGGAAAACTCATGAGGCAAAACGCCTTTTAGCAGGCAGCTCTAAGGGAACAACGTAGCATGCGTCGCCGCATCAGCATTCTGGTATGGACAGTGCGTGGAGACGCGAGTACATTGTAGGATAGTTCCACTAGGGCGTTTTGCCTCGCCGAAATGTTAGATGTTTCATCAAAATGTGGAAAATTTCAGTTTTTCCTACATTCCTATCTATTATTTTGACACTTTTTTCGCCTAACCTACATAATTTTACGTCTAGTTTTATTAAGGCTATCACAAACATGGTAAATATAAGTGAATACCCGAAAGTCGTTTTGCCCCGGGGGGGCGTTTTGGGGCCTCTTCCCCTACTACAGTTGATGCATTCAAAGTAATGACCAGGTGGCCGTTCGGACACAGAAAATCATTCCAAAACAATATCAGCGCTCACGACCAGTATGCATTTATTGGGGTGTATTCTGACTTACTGACTGGGGTTTAATCACCGTGAACACTTATTTGTTGTTTTAATTGGCTTTTTTCAGTAAAAAATAATTTTGACTAGAGGCCTTGATAAGAGAAACGCTGATAGAAAATGTAACTGCAGTTAATCTTTTCCATTAAAGAACAACACATGAAAAGGGAGAAATGGTGTATCTAAATAAAGTTTCACATACCGCTATTTAATATGTTAACATCACATTACAATATAATCCAATAAACAAAGCAATTGCATTTCATAATCGATCATTGTTTTGTATATATTATTGAAAATACATGTAAAATGCATTCAAAATTTGTTCATTCACAAATAGTACTAAATCAAATTTTGCCGTTTTCAGTATTTGAGCCCAAGTGTTGGCTGCTTGACAGGAAATTGCTAGTATGGACAGCACGTGGACTGCCAGGACAATTGCTTGGCTAAGCAACGGCCTGCCGTATGTAGCTGGGTGCTTCAAAGACCTCTTTCTAGGGCTGGCTCGGCCTGGAGAACCTCTTTGGTCTCAAGATCGGCTGATGTATAACTTCACTAATCAGACCTGTGTGCCCCCAAATGGCCGGAGCAAATTGTTATGACAGCAGCTCTCCGTGGGTGCGTGTGCACGCCACGGAGGTCTGAACAGAAGAAGCCGAGTCATGGCTTGCTGCGCACTGATCGACACGCTGAGGTGTTAATGTATTATCGCACGTTAAAGGTAACTTACTCAAACCCCACATTTCCCTTCTTCTCTCATTAAAAAAGGCAAACAAAAATCCTCTAGCCTAGAATGCAATGATTTTTTTTTTACGTAGAGCTACGTCTGACTTTTTTATATTGGGGTACACTTTACGATTGCAAAAACTCGAAAAACGTCATGAAAATTCACTTGTTTGATTTTTTTTATAATTTTCTCAGATTTTTTTTGTAAGACTTTCTCGAAATAATATAATGAATTTCACTAAAGTAATAGTCTAAAAATGATTCTTTAGAATTTTCGAGGGAATTTATGTCGCACTTCAACATGCCGTGAAATTTCCGCGAGAAATCCTTCACTGGGGATTTTCTGGGAAGTCCCAGGGAAATTTTTCCTAATTTCGTGAGGGATTCTTTGGATATATAAGCGAAATTCTTCGAAATGTCCATAGACCATGTTACGGCAATTTCTTCGGGAAGTACTAATGCGAATTCTTTGGAATAATCGATGAAAAATTTTAAGAATTTCTAAAGAAATTATTTGAATTTCCCACCAAAATCTCTTTGAGTTTCCGCAAAAAAATACAATTTTTGTAAGAAAGCCTTTGTAATTTTCATGAAAAAGTATTCGAAATTTCACGACAAATTCATTAAAGTTTCAACTAACAATTCTCTATAATTTCCACCGCAAATTATTCGGTAAAGTCTTTGGAATGTCTATGGATTTAAAAAAAAATCTTCAAGAAATTGCTTCAAATCTGCAAGAACGTTGAAAACCATTCCAAAATTCCACGGGAAATATTACGGAATGTCCATTTAGACTTAAAATTACCTCGGGAAATAATTCGAAAATTTTCAAGGAAATTCTGAAAATTCTTCGGTTATCTACAAATTTGAACCGGCGTAGAAAATTATAGGTCAGATGCGTGACAGATTTCAAGCAGTCAGTGGTGCGCCGATGCAAAAGTGTCTGCAGTGGTGGTGCTCACCTCTAGGAGGAATCGAATTCAACAGAAATTAAATTAATTGACTTGAAGATTTTGTTTCAGGAGCTGTAGGCTGAGTATGAAATTTGATTTCGATTGTGATTGTCCAATCACATATGATATATTGTAAAATTTGGAAAAGTCTACGTAGACTTCAAGGGGGTGGGGGATGGTATTCGGAAAAGTCTACGAAAGTCTACCAGGGGGGACGGTGAGTTTGAAAATGTGAAATTTCAGTCTACGTGGTTTGTGGACAGCCCCTTATCAGCTTCATAAAGCCTGTCCACGTTAAATTTCGGACACTGAGAAAATTTTATCAATTGGGACGATATTGAAAACATGCCGAATGTATCACATAAAGCAAAGAGATTCAGCTGTGTGAAAATTGATCTTCTCAGAGGTTTGTGAAAATTTAAAAAAAAATCGCGTTGGAAGGTGGGTGTCCAAAATTTAACCTGGACAGGCTTTATATAGTAATACCAGCAAGCTGACCTTCAACATATCGATGTTAAACTTGCTAACAACCGCTGTGTTCCCAAACTGTGGGCCGCGACTCCCAGGGAGGTCGTGGGCTGATCAATGATGGGTTGCGAAAGACGAATCTTGATTCATACTTTTGTCCCTATTTTGTCCCACAAATCTATCACAGCCATTAGATTTGGATCTATGTAGTGAATGGAGAAATTTTGAGATTTTATCAAATATAAAAAAATTCAAACAATTCAAATCCAATCCAAATTCAATCCAATTTCAATAAAAATCCAAGGCACATTCAATTCAATTCCATTCAACATTCATTCCTAATCCAATATAAATCCGATCCAAATTCAATCCAATTCCAATCAACATCCTATCTAAGTCCGTTCCAAATCCAATCAAATGCAATCCTAATCCAAATCTAATTCAAATCCAATCCAAATTCAATCAAAATCTAATCCAAATCTGTTTCAAATCCATTCAAAATTCAATTCAAATCCATTCCAATCAAGTCCAAATCCAAACAAAATCTAATTCAAATCCTATCTAAATCCGTTCGAGTTCCAAATAATTTCCAATCCATTCAAAGTAAATAATGATGGGATATGAAGCAATTCATAATGGTTTGTTCAATCTAACGCTAACTCATTTTTTTAATCCAAATTCCAAAAGCAAATGTGGGAGGGTCGCAAGCAATATACAATTCTGCTAGGTAGGTGGCATGTAAATGTAATTTGGGAACATCTGGCGTAAGATATGGTATTTATCTAAACTTTCGCAGAGATATCATACTTAAATGAGATAGCATAAGTATATACCTAAATTTTAGACTTATGTTAACCACTACTATTAGCTGATAACTCCAAACTTATGACTTTGTGAATGCTGGCTACGTTTTTGAGCTTCATGAATGTTGGATATCTCCAACAGGTAATTCCTCGACAACTAAGTCAATAAATTCCAAAATAAACTTCAAGATAATATATTAAGCCTTTCAAACAACTTTGTAGCATACGATATCTCTCAGATTTCGTTAGAACTAGCTTAACTGGTAGTCTCATGTATACTAAAGTCGCCAAGTTGTGCATTCCTAACTAAATTTATTTTATACAAAATCAATGCTTCCATGACCTACCTTGGGATTTTCTAGATTTTCAACCCTTTTTCTCGGCATTCTCCCAGACGCGCTTTGTGGTATTGCAAACCACAAACCATTTTCCAGCGATCTCCCGCGCTTTGTGATTTTCTAAACCACAATCCATTTTCCAGCGGTCTTCCAGACACGCTTTGTGATTTTCCAAACCACAATCCGTTTTCCAGCGGTCTTCCTGACGCACTTTGTGATTTAAAAAACCACAATCCATTTTCTAGTGGTCTTCCAGACACGCTTTGTGATAGTCAAAACCATAATCCATTTTCCAGTGGTTTTCCAGACTTGCTTTGTAGCAATACAAAGCCATTGCCTTGTGTTTTTTAATCATCAAATATTTTAACACATTAACACATTAACAAATTGAATTCAACTCACCTTTTGAAATAAGCGTCAGGATCCAACAAATAACTTGGCAGGATCGCCAAAATGTGTGGCCCCCCAAATGGCCATAGCGAATTGTTATGACAGCAGCTCGCTGTGGGTGATTGTGCACGCCATGGAGGTCTGACCAGAAGAGGCCGAGTCATGGCTTGCTGCGCACTGATCGACACGCTGAGGTGTTAATGTATAATCGCACGCTGATGGTAACTTACTCAAACCCCAGAAGACCTCGGATATGTGGTAGTAATTCACAAAATCTAGTGTTTAGCAGTTTTAGTTTATTACCCTAAATTTACATACTGTGTGGGTGTGTGTCAGAGTTGTGTATTCAACAAACAAAACCTGGCCGGCCGACATACGACGGATGCGATGGCTGCTCGATGTACACGCCACGTGTTAGCAGAAGAGTTTAGAAACAGTTGGGGATGGCGGGATGAGCTGGTTGTCGGGTGAGCTGAACTAGCAGACGATTATCTCCTAGTGGTGGACAGTAGGACAAGGTCTCACACTACCTTTTGGTTTTAATCAAAACTTCCGTCTACGACGGCTTGGCACCTCGGTACCCTGGATGGCATATACCTAATACGGGCCCTGATTCTATCTGTTTCACCTTAACGATCACTCAAATTCTTCTGTCTCATAAAAAGAGATGCTAGCTGTAATTATTCAACCACAAGGTGCAATTATTCAACTCTTCAATAATTTTAACTTTTTCGGTGCTCTAAAAGCTCTATCACGTCCTTTTCGATTGGACGTCGCATGCGTTAAGAGGTCACCAAACCTCGACTACTTTATATTCACCTCAACTTACTGTTGTTTCTACCTCTATACATCCACTGAACTGTATTTCATGTCTAACGTTTATTACAGTGTGTAGTGTGCTTAACCTAAGTCCTAGGGGTATAGTTTTATGACATTTTTATTTAAATTTAAATAAGATTAGATTTACACGGAATATATAGATAAATAGGTAGGATGAACAAATTTTACAGTAATTTACAGGCTTATGCCTTTCTTCGCTCGGCTGATATCAAAGTCTAATGCCCGTGTTTTTCTCTTTCTCAGTTTTTTTCTCCGTTCGATTCTGTTTTTCTGTTCCGTGTACCACAAAGCCCTGGCCATCCGGAAGATGCTCCATGCCGAACAAAAATCGAGCACGACGCCACGCAAAACCGTATCCAAGGTCAAATTCCCGGATGAGCAGCTGGAATAACCCTAAGCCCATACTCCTACCCCGTCCGTCCTGAATTAAGTAATTGTTAACCTTGAGTCAACACGAGTATTATGGTCTACGTCCCCCTTCCCTACTAACTGTTAATGATAAGATGATAATCATTGTAAAAATATCATACTTAAGAATAGCGGCTCCGCAAAGTGTCACAGACGACTGAGCCTACCAAATAAATGAAATGGTTAAAAAAAAAATTTACATGCTTATTGTTACTAACGGTAACACGATTGGCTGCTGTTTTTTTACGGTTCAATTGGCGGCACATACCTATCAGCGTTTCTCTTATCAAAGCCTTTAATTTTGACTTGTCAATATTGCATACGAAAGAGCCACGGCTGAAGTTTAGGCGAAATGTCAACCCAATATCAACCCAACCTCTATAACGTTTCAAAATCAGGGAAGGACTACATTTCACGGCAAAGATGCCTATATGATGTTTGGATTGGCTGTCTTCCAACACCTCATTTCTTCTTCTTCAATTGCTCTAAACATCAACTGAAACTTGGCCTACTTTTTTAAATTAGTATTCTATTAGCATTTCCTCAGCTATTAATTCCTACCCATCCGTTCTTTCGAAAGAATAAACTTTCGAAACATGAATTCGTGAATCCATCGTGCTTTGGTGCTTTCATGTTATGAAAATACTATTTATTTTATTTAATCAGACTAAGGCCGAAGTGGCCTGTGCGGTATATAAGAGTCTTCTCCATTCGGCTCGGTCCATGGCTACACGTCGCCAACCACGCAGTCTACGGAGGGTCCGCAAGTCATCTTCCACCTGATCGATCCACCTTGCCCGCTGCGCACCTCGCCTTCTTGTGCCCGTCGGATCGTTGTCGAGAACCATTTTCACCGGGTTACTGTCCGACATTCTGGCTACGTGCCCGGCCCATCGCAGTCGTCCGATTTTCACGGTGTGAACGATGGATGGTTCTCCCAACAGCTGATGCAATTCGTGGTTCATTCGCCTCCTCCACGTACCGTCCGCCATCTGCAACCCACCATAGATGGTACGCAGCACTTTCCTTTCGAAAACTCCAAGTGCGCGTTGGTCCTCCACGAGCATCGTCCAGGTCTCGTGTCCGTAGAGGACTACCGGTCTAATTAGCGTTTTGTAGATTGTCAGTTTGGTACGTCGGCGAACTCTATTCGATCGGAGCGTCTTGCGGAGTCAAAGTACGTACGATTTCCAGCCACTATGCGTCTCCGAATTTCTCTGCTGGTGTCATTTTCGGCAGTCACCAGTGAGCCCAAGTACACAAATTCTTCTACCACCTCGATTTCGTCACCACCGATGCAAACTCGCGGTGGATGGCTCACATTGTCTTCTCTTGAACCTCTTCCTATCATGTACTTCGTCTTCGACGTGTTGATGACTAGTCCGATCCGCTTAGCTTCCCTCTTCAGTCTGATGTAGGCTTCCTCCATCTTCTCAAAGTTACGTGCCATAATATCTATGTCGTCGGCGAAACCAAATAGCTGGACGGACTTATTGAAAATTGTACCACTCGTGTTAATCCCTGCTCTTCGTATTATTCCTTCCAAAGCGATGTTGAATAGCAGACACGAAAGACCATCACCTTGCCGTAACCCTCTGCGGGTTTCGAAGGGACTCGAGAATGCCCCTGAAACTCGAACTACGCACATCACCCGATCCATCGTCGCTTTGATCAACCGTGTCAGTTTATCCGGAAAACCGTGTTCGTGCATTAGCTGCCATAGCTGGTCCCGATCGATTGTATCATATGCGGCTTTGAAGTCGATGAATAGATGATGTGTGGGCATGTTGTATTCGCGGCATTTCTGCAGTACTTGGCGAATGGCGAACACCTGGTCCGTGGTGGAGCGTTCGCCCATAAAACCCGCCTGGTACTGCCCCACGAACTCCCTTGCAGTTGGTGCTAGTCGACGGCATAACATTTGAGAGAGTACCTTGTAGGCGGCGTTCAGCAATGTGATTGCGCGGTAGTTGCTACAATCCAGCTTATCGCCCTTTTTTAGATGGGACACGACACCTTCCATCCACTCCTGCGGCAAAACTTCCTCCTCCCAAATCTTGGTAATGACCCAGTGCAGCGCTCTAGCCAGTGCCTCACCACCGTGTTTAAACAGCTCTCCTGGTAGTTGGTCAACCCCAGGGGCTTTGTTCAGCCGGCCAATCTCCTCCTGGATTTCCTGGAGATCCGGAGCCAGTAGAATTATGTCCTGCGCACGTTCTTCCCGGTCCATCACCATACCGCCATCTTCGTCTGCCACATCGCCATTCAGGTGTTCTTCGTAGTGCTGCCGCCACCTTTGGATCACCTCACGCTCGTTCGTGAGAAGGTTCCCGTTTATGTCCTTACACATATCAGGCTGTGGCACGTGGCCCTTACGTGAACGGTTTAACTTCTCATAGAACTTTCGTGTGTTATTAGCGCGGTGCAGTTGCTCCGTCTCTTCACGGTCTCGATCTTCCTGCTGGCGCTTTTCCTCCGGAAAATCGAGTTTTGTCTGTTCCGTACCTGTTTATATCGTGCCTCGTTCACCCTCGTGCGGTGTTGCAGCAATCTCGCCCATGCTGCATTCTTCTCTTCCACTAACTGCTCACATTCGCCGTCATACCAGTCGTTTCTCTGATCCGGGGCACCGTGCCAAGTGCAGCGGTTGCGGTGCTACCAATGGCGGATCGAATATCTCTCCAGCCATCTTCAAGAGACGCTGCGCCTAGCTGCTCTTCCGTTGGAAGTGCCACTTCCAGCTGCTGCGCGTATTCTTGGGCTAGTCTACCATCTTGTAGCCGCCCAATGTTAAGCCGCGGCGTCCGACTTCGACGCGTGTTGTACACCGTCGAGAGTTTTGAGCGCAGACATACTGCGACGAGGTAGTGGTCGGATTCAATATTCGCACTGCGGTAAGTACGTATGTTCGTGATGTCGGAGAGGAATTTACCGTCGGTTATGTAGAACGTGGTTGATTTGGTTTTCCGTTTCTTGGTTAGGTGAGCTCCATGTGGCCTTGTGGATATTCTTGCGGGGAAAGAAGGTGCTTTGGAATACCGTTCCGCGGGAGGCTGCGAAGTTTATGCATCGTTGGCCGTTGTCATTCGATACGGTGTGCAGACTATCCGGTCCGATGACCGGTCTATACATTTCCTTCCTTCCGACCTGCGCGTTCATGTCACCGATGACGATTTTGATGTCCCGCAGTGGGCATCCATCGCATGTTTGCTCCTGCTGTGCGTAGAACGCTTCTTTCTCGTCGTCGGGTCTCGTGTGGGCAGTGCACGTTGATGATGCTATAGTTGAAGAAACGGCCTTTAATCCTCACCTTGCACATCCTTGCGTTGATTGGCTGCCACCCAATCACGCGTTGGCGCATCTTACCCAGCACTATGAAGCCGGTTCCCAGCTCGTTGGTGGTGCCACAGCTTTGGTAGAAGGTAGCCGCTCGATGCCCGCTTTTCCACACTTTCTGTCCTGTCCAGCAAATCTCCTGCAGCGCCACGACGTCGAAGTTGCGGGGATGTAATTCATCGTAGATCATCCTGTCGCAACCTGCGAAACCTAGCGACTTGCAATTCCATGTTCCAAGCTTCCAATCGTGATCCTGTATTCGTCGCCTAGGTCTTTGCCGATTATATCGAGTCGCATTATCTCTTATATTGTTCGTAATGATTGGTTTTCTAGGCGGCTTATTGGGCCTGCACAAACCTCCTGTCTCGTCGGAGGGCCGTCGTGTCAGGGCTGTTTAGCGTCCCACCTAACACCAGGACTTGGGCTTGTGCGCTTTGAGCGGCACACGGTCGCTTTGGTGGGGCCTACTTGCGGATACATGCAGCTTTTTATAGAGGTTTAACAGGGCCCACTGTCAAACCCCACCACATCCTAGGCAAGCCCCACAACTCGCAGATGGCCTGGGGAGGGATCGTCAAGCCCTTGGACATAGTCCCTGCTGCCCGTTATGAAAATACACCATGAATGTAAATCATGATTTCATGATTTATTTTCGCGTAACGCATCCATGAAATTGAAAATTAAAGAAAAAAGTTTAACGCAGGGCTTGAACTCGAGTCGACTGTATGAGAGTCCGGCGTGCTACTTCTAAACCGTACTTGCTTCTTGGGAACTGAGTGTTAGAACTTCTAAGTATAGCCGGTTATGCATTTTATTCATTGGTGAGGATTGCACAGTACCATGAATAATATTACTAGAATCATTTTCACATTTTCTAGCAAGGCTACTGGAGACCAGTTACCTATTTGATAGGTATTGATTATTTATAGAAAACAAGCTTTTCATGAATAACATAAAATAGCAGAAAACATATTTTAAGCTCTTTTTAGTGGAATGTATTCAACCGTCTAAGATGAGTTTAGTACTCTCCATTTAATTCCAGCAATTATTTTGATATCTTTGCAGATATGTACTTCGACCACACAGTTGTGATAAAATCGCATCCTAACAACAAATTGTGTTATAATAGTAAAATTTGGGGCCCTTCTTAGCCGTGTGGTAAGAAGCAAGACCATGCTCAGGGTGCCGATGGTACCGTTGAAACGTGGATGACGATGAAGGCTGTTGCTTGCGGCCTACGAAGGCAACTGTTGATGGCGTCTGGCAAATGCGGCTTGATAGTGGCTGGCCAGGACCTCCGGAGATGGTAACAGCGGGCCAAGTGCGGACGAGGGTGGCTGGCGATAGTGACCTTCGAGTGTGGTCCCTCCGGGGATTGCTACTAGGCAATGTCAATCAAGTGTGGCCGGCGGTGACTGCTCGAGAAAGCTCGATGAATGCAGCTCGATTGCCACGGCTGACGAATGCCGCGGGAGAGAGTGGTTGGCGATAATGCCCGGCTAATGTTGATTTGGTTTGGCTTGCGAAGGCCGCCGACGAAAGCGTGATGCGAGTGCGGTGGCCGGCAACAATTCAGGACGGCGGTTACCGTGCGGAAGGCCACGAACGATAACGAATGCGACTCGATTGCCGCGTCGAGTTCGGGTGACAAATGCCGCGGACGAGAGCGGCTGACGATAGTGCCCGGTAAATGTGGATGTGGTTTGGCCACGGACAAGGGTGGCTGACGAAGGCATGCGGCGTGTGCTCTGCAACAGTCTAAATCGTCTAAAAAACTCTAAATGGGTCTCGCCTCTAACACAGTCAGTCACCAACTGCCTTCTCTTCGCGAACTTTTATTGAGCCCCCTTTTCACCTTTCGGCTTCAAACGCACGTACTGCATTTCCGATACTCTCTCCAATACCACGTTTCTGATGTCGACCACCCCATTCACACTGACCGTTTATCTACCGGACTACCGTGGGGTGGTAACGTTGTTCGTATGCCGGAAGAAGGTCAAGCGAAGATAATATTTAGTAGAGAACCCAGAAGAGGCCGCAGGCTTCGTGGAAGGCCGCGTACACGTTGGCTTTTTGCAGTTGAAGAGGACCTGAGGGCGCTCAATGTTCAGGGCGACTGGAAGCGATTGGCCCAGGATCGAGTCTAGTGGAGAAGGATACTCCATTCGGTGTAGGTTCATCGAAGAACTGTAGCCCATCAAGTATCAAGTAAGTACCCTAATGGACCAATCAATAAGCAAAAACTGCCGCTATGAAATGAGCAGATCGCGCCACCGTAAACATGTTCTGCCAAACACACATGAATAGAAGTATGCGTATACAGTGCCGCCGTTTTTTATGCGGTGAGTGCAAAATGAGTCACCTTGATTGATCCATTGACTGTGTGGACGAGACCGTCATCGTTATTGGTCTTGAATTAAAGAAACTCCGAAGCATGTACAGTGATAATAGTCTTTATAGTCCCGAGAAAACTAATCAATTGGTGAGCTGTGCATTATTTTTTGTTTCTCGGCCAATAACGACTAGCAACTACGATGTGCACAACCAATAGGACGAGACCAGTGGCATTCTAGCCAAAATTCCGCTTGAGGCTCTTTCAAATCATTCCAACAACACTAATACACCTGCTGGTAGAAATTGCAATATTGACACTATCAGACGAGAGGTGGCGATGCTGCGTATTTATATCAATGTGATTTTGCATATACAGCAGTGACAACTGTTGTTGAATGGCGTAAGTTATGAATGTTACTTTTGTACACTCTAGGTGGAGAGCAGTCATAAAGAAATTTGTAGTAAGCCGCCTGAGTTTAGTATGGAACTGTAATCAGATCTCGTTTATTGTTTAAAGTTACAAAATGCAATAAGGGTATAAAAAATCAGAAAAATATTTGTAGCTTTTCTACCTAGGTCACATATCGCTGTGATGCATAGTTAGTGAGAACGGGCCATTTGTCCATACAAGAAAATTCATTTTACTACAAATGTTGTGGCGCCATCTCTTTCAACCAGCACCTTTGGCCTTGTCCTATTAAGCTAAGCTAAGCTTAGACTCTGACCATCATATCAACTGTTAAACTGACATCTACCTAATCGGCCAAACGTTGGCAGCCGCGACGCCTGTGGCCTGTGCAGTCGTCTCCATTCGGCTCGGTTCATGGCACACGTCGCTAACCACGCAGTATGCGGAGGGTCTGCAAATCCTTCTCCATCTGAGCGATCCACCTTGCTCGCTGCGCACCGCGCCTCTTGTTCCCGTCGGCTTGTTGTCCAGAACCATTTTCACTGGATTTCTATCCGACATTGTGGCTACGTGCCCGGTCTATCGCAGTCGTCCGATTTTCATGGTGTTAACGATGGATGGTTCTCCCAGCAGCTGATGCAACTTGTAGTATATTCACCTCCTCCAAGTACTGTCTGCCATATGTGCACCCCACCATAGATGGTACGCAGCACTTTCCTTTCGAAAATTCCAAGTTGGTCACGAAAAGTGGTCAGGAAGTATGGGCTTCAGCCGTATTTCAACATTTTTTTGAGATTTTGGTATCAATCGATCAATGAACTCTTTATGGTATTGCCCAACTATTCAAAATAATAGATTTAAAGAACTAAACTACACAGTTAAAATTTCTGGAAATGACACGCTATGGAAATATTTGAACGCATATTTTTGTGTTCAATAGCCTCTAATTTTACATCCAACTTTTTCTTGTACACAATATTGAATGCAAGCTCTATAGTAACAACGACCTGTAATTTCAAAATCCGATGGAAAATTGAGGTGAATCGAATGCAGCCTTTTTGTTGCATCATATATGCTGTAACATTTTTGTATTGTGTATAGAAAAAATGAATTTCACCTGTCGGTGATGTAATTGTACTATTAATAGAAAAAATTGCCTACATTTCGGCTATCGGTATCAGCTATCGCATTTTACGTAACTTTTTTCAACTTTTTTCAGCCAGCAAATTTGCTTTTGGATCTCCTGGATACCCGAAGCTGAAAAATGTATATCCTGCGCACGTGCTCACAGAGTCGTCGCCATACCGAAACCTTTGTCTACTACATCGCCATTCTGGCGTGCCACCTCCCCTGGATTACCTGACAATTGTCCGTGAAACGGTTTCCGTTTATGTCCCTACACATGTCAGGATGCCTTCCATTGGAAGTGCCAATATCAGTTGCTTCTGAGTAGGTCTATCGTCTTGAAGCTGCCCAATGTTTAGCTGCAGCGGCGAGAGATTTTGAATTTCTTTATTTTGACCTTAGTTTCAAATAAATAAACGAAAAATTGCGGGATCTACTGTTTTTTTTTCACATCAGTACCCAACTGTCGTCACGTGACATGCGGAAGAGGCTTTGATCTCTTATAACAAATAATGTCACTCTTACATTCTTCCCTTCCCTAAACATTTTAGTTCCGCAAAATACATCCGCATTTTCACGAAATCTAACCCACGGCAAGTCTGCATTGAAAAGTTCACCTTACCAAATGATGAAGCACTAATGAAGCTGCCATTCTAAATTGCGGCAACCAATTCAACTTTTGTCGAGTACGAGTCTGTCAATGGAAGAGATCCTGAACAACAGCAGCAGCCAAGTCGAAGCGGAGAGTCCCCAACTTGTAGTTACACAAACCTTAACGCGGAATAAAAAACGAAACTCCATTTGAAAAGCAATCATTTGCAATCGCATTTGAATCGTACGTACAGTTTTTTTTTTCCCTTCGGGTTTTGCCTGTTCATCAAGTTCGACATGGGATAAAAGAAATAAACTAACTGGAACAACACACCAAACTTCGGGGGAAATATTACGTCACAGTTCGCTCAAGTGGATCAGTTCAAGATCCACTTTGTTCGCTTTTGCGTTAGCTTTCGACGATCGAAAAAAGGAGCCACCCGAACAACCAGGAAGGAAATGCATAGTTAAAGTTTTAATTCTGTTTGCACATTTTCTTCCTTCCCTTTGTCCACACCTGTCTGCCTCTCGGGTTTGTATCCGTTCGATGGAGTTGGTCTGCTTCTTCTAGACTTCATAGCTCAACTAGAATAGAGCATGTGTTTGGATGATTTTTCCAATAGTCGATAGTTTTTGTTACTCTAATGCTTCAAATTTTCAACCATACTTATAAGTATAGTCATTGCATTGGTACAAATCATGACCTGTATTCAATTAATATTCTTGATTGCATACCTACAACGTTTTTGCTGAATTTGTTTTCTTAGAATTCATCGCCTCCATATTCGAACCCAGTCCCTGTGAACCGTGCCAGGAAAGCCCCTCCGTTGCACTATGCGGTGGTGGCCGAAGAATCCTGGCTGACGACTCGCTTTCACAACCCGACCAACCCGAGGGCGGCAGCACAGAATGAACCAACTTCCTTCCGGGTTTTCTTTTGTGTTGCAATCGGCGCGTGTTTCCCCTCAGGGATGTTGGTCGGTGCAGCACAGCGCTGCCGGGTGGGAAGGTGGGGTTCGGTTGGCTCGCTTTTATCCACTTTGCTTCGGTAAATTTGGAATAAGCCATTATTGTTACAACTGCATGGCCAATGGAGAGCAGCGGCGCGGTGCGGTCCCCGGAAGACGTTGGCAAAGGGGTAAAACACAAACACACAACTGCTGGTTGGAGGAAAAAAGTACGTAACCAAAGTTGGGAAGCAAACTGAAATTTCCACTCTGGAACGAGCGGACCTGGCTCATGAATAAGCTCGGCACGTATTTCAATATAAATTACAAGGAGAAAATTGTTGAAATTAAAACTTTTGCTCCGTTGAGACGTTGATTTGATTGAAACGTAAATTGACACTCTGGTTTCTGATTGTGGCTTTGTGTTTGGACTTTCAAAGAAGCTATGCAGTTGGTTTGAAATTTTAAGTCGCTCAGATCGTCCCACGTGGATAAATACACAAAATTTGTGTTATAATTTAACAATAACGGTGGTACAAAAAGTAGCAAGGATCTAATTAATAATATAATGGCATAACAGGGCCCTCCTTAGCCGTGCGGTAAGACGCGCGGCTACAAAGCAAGACCATGCTGAGGGTGACTGGGTTCGATTCCCGGTGCCGGTCTAGGCAATTTTCGGATTGGAAATTGTCTCGACTTCCCTGTGCATAAAAGTATCATCGTGTTAGCCTCATGATATACGAATGCAAAAATGGTAACTTGGCTTAGAAACCTCGCAGTTAATAACTGTGGAAGTGCTTAATGAACACTAAGCTGCTAGGCGGCTCTCTCCCAGTGTGGGGATGTAATGCCAATAAGAAGAAGAATGGCATAACATTAAGGCCGATACGAATGTTTAAAAACAATTACGTCTACCCCCTCGGATTCTTTTGCCCAAAACTAATATTTTGAGGGGGCAACTACAAAAAAATTGGATGATTTTGAAAATTTTCAAAACATTCTTTAACAAATACGAGGAGTTTTATTGATTTTTTCCATTTTAATATTTATTTTTTATTATCCCCCTCCCCCCCCCCCTTGACCTTTCGGGGACCTGTAGGACATAATTTAAATTTAATATTTGTAACGGCCTAAATAAAAATGAAAATAAAAACCCAGATTAATCCACCTAGCGGTGATGGTGCCTTTCTCGTTCGCAATTTGTTGCAATCAAATCGGATGAGCATAAGAGCTAAAAATGGCATTTTATTTTGTAGTTTTAAAATTAGTATTTTCGCCATAACTTTTGACCCAATTGTTTCCAAGTTTTGGCCAAGTTTCTAGAGGAAACAATGGGACAAGATTCTGCGTCGAATGCAATCTGTTGCGAGCGACCTGAGAAGCACACATATTGCACATCAATCACAGTAACTTATATATGACCGGATTCAGTCACAATATGGTTACTGCGAATCTATGACAAAAGGTCGAAAGGACAAAAGGTCAAAAGCCAAAAGGTCGAAAAGACAAAAGGTCGAAAGGACAAAAGGTCGAAAGGGACAGAATGTCGAAAGAACAAAAGGTCGAAAAGGACAAATGTTGAAAAGAACAAAATGTCTAAAGGGACAAAAGGTCGATAAAGAACGAGTTGAGTGTATTCTAAAGGAATTTCTTAAATGAATTTATTTTCATGCAGAAATACCACACTCATCTCATCAATCAAAGTTGAAGAATGAGCAATTTTCAAAGAAGTAGTAATTACTATGAACCAATATTATGAATACCTAGATAGTTCTGTTAGAAATAAAAAAGATTGTTTATTTAAGAAATGAATAAAACTTGTATTGCGCGAGACAGAGTTGTCCTATACAGTTGGCAAAAAAATGCCCTTTTATTTTTCACTATTTTTAACAATTGAATAAAAATCGTTGAATGAGTGCAAATTAACAGATGGAGATCTATATTTTCTAAATGTCACTTCAATCTGTCTAAATAGTGCACGCCGCAGCCACGCAAATGCGCGCATTAAAAATACACCGGTGTGTAAAGGCTCCTCAAAGTCTAAGCGATTTCATCCCCAAGACGGCGACAGCTTGTTGCGGCGATTATATCGTTGGGTAGATGCTGGCAATGCTCGATTTACGCATCCATACCAACAGAATCGCAGTCGCCAGGCAATAGAATCGCGTCGCGATTGTCTCGTCGCCGATGTCGCCGATGTGTTTGATGTGCGGCGTGCGCCATTTTGAGAGAACGAAGTGATATTTAGAAAACTCCAACATCCATCTGTACATATTGAATGAGTTTTATGTATTTGTTAAAATTGTGAAAAATAAAAAAGCAGAGTTTTGCCAATTGTGTAAGGGAACTCTGGTGCCGAATTGATTCTCTCCGTTTCAGTTTCTTGTCTATTTCAACCTTTTGTGACTTTTGACCTTTAGATCTTATTGATCTTTTATTCTTTTCGGCCTTTTGTCCCATTCGACGTTTTGTCCCTTTCGACCTTTTGTCCCATTCGACGTTTTGTCTTTCGACCTTTTGTCCCTAACCTGGTTACTGCAACCAGATTTGTTGAACTTATGTTGCTTGGGGAATAGATGAAAAATAGGAAATATTGGGACAGGATTCTGCGTCGAATGCAACTTGTTGCGAGCAAATCGGTTGAGGATAAGTGCCCGAAAAATGAGTGACATTTTTTGTGTAGTGTTACACACACACACACACACACACACACACACACACACACACACACACACACACACACACACACACACACACACACACACACACACACACACACACACACACACACACACACACACAGACATCACCTCAATTCGTCGAACTGAGTCGATTGCTATATAACACTATGGGTCTCCGGGCCTTCTATAAAAAGTTTGTTTTTGGAGCGATCATATAGCCTTTACCGTATACTTAGTATACGAGAAAGGCAAAAATGAATTTTGGCCATTACTTCGAAACCCATAGTCCGATTGAGCCCATTTTCACTACGAAACAATTGGGCAAGATTCTACGTAGAATTAATTTTGTTGTGAGTAAATCAGATAAGAGTAAGTGCCTAAAAAGTGAGTGAGAATTTTTCTTATGAAAAAATATATTTTGGCCATAATTCCGAAGCACATAGTCCGATTGGGCCAATTTTCAATACGAAACAATGGGACAAGATTCCGCGTCGAAGTTGCGAGAAACTCCGTTAAAGATAAGTGCCTGAAAAATATGTGAGAATTTTGTTTTCGAAACCCATAATCCGATTGGGCCAATTTTCAATACGAAACAATTGGATAAGATTCTACGTCGAATGAAACTTGTTGCGAGTAAATCAGCTAAGACTAAGTGCCTAAAAAGTGAGTGAGAATTTTTCTCATAAAAAAATATATTTTGGCCATAATTCCGAAGCCCACTTGTTGCGAGTAAATCAGCTAAGAGTAAGTGCCTAAAAGTGAGTGAGAATTTTTCTTATAAAAAATTATATTTTGGCCATAATTCCGAAGCCCATAGTCCGATTGGGCCAATTTTAAATACGAAACAATTGGACAAAATTCCGCGTCGAATGCAACTTGTTGCGAGAAAATCCGTTAAAGATAAGTCCCTGAAAAATGAGTGAGAATTTTGTACGTGTTTATTATGTAAAAAAATGAATTTTGGCCATAACTTCGAAACCCATAATCCGATTGGGCCAATTTTCAATACGAAACAATTGGACAAGATTTCGCGTCGAATGCATTTTGTTGCGAGTAAATCAGCTAATCGTAAGTGCCTAAAAAGTGGGTGAGAATTTTTCGCATAAAAAAATATATTTGGCCATAATTCCGAAGCCCATAGTCCGATTGGGCCAATTTTCAATACGAAGCAATGGGACAAGATTTCGCGTCGAATGCATTTTGTTGCGAGCAAATCGGTTAAGGATAAGTGCCTGAAAAATGAGTGAGATTATTTTGCGCACACACATACACACACATACACACACACATACACACAGACATCACCTCAATTCGTCGAGCTGAGTCGATCGGTATATAACACTATGGATCTCTGGGACTCCTATCAAAAGTTCGTTTATGGAGCGAACATATAGCCTTTACGTATACTTTGTATACGAGAAAGGCAAAAAGGCAAAAAATAAACTTTGCCATATCTGTTTATTTTTCAATACGAAACAATGGAACAAGATTCTGCGTCGAATGCAACTTGTTGCAGGCAAATCGGCTAAAAGTAAGTGCCTAAAAAATGAGTGAGAATTTTTCTTGTCAACAAATGTATTTTGACCATTACTTCGAATCCCATAGTTCGATTCGACCAATTTTCAATACGAAACAATGGAACAGGATTTCGCGTCGAATGAAACTTGTTGCGAGCAAATCGGTTAAGGATAAGTGCCTGAAAAATGAGTGAGAATTTTGTACGTGTTTATCATGTGAAAAAGTGGATTTTGGCCATCACTTCGAAACTCATAGTCCGATCTGTCCAATTTTCAATACGACACAATGAGACAAGATTCTGCGTTGAATGAAACTTGTTGCGAGTAAATCAGCTAAGAGCAAGTGTCTAAAAAGTGAGAGAGAATTTTTGTTGTAAAAAAATATATTTTGGCCATAACTCTGAAGGCCATAGTCCTATTCGGCCAATTTTCAATACGAAACAATGGGACAAGATTCCGCGTCGAATGCAACTTGTTGCGAGCAAATCGGTTAATGATAAGTGCCTGAAAAATGAGTGAGATTATTTTGCGCACACACATACACACACACATACACACAGACATCACTTCAATTCGTCGAGCTGAGTCGATAGGTATATAACACTATGGGTCTCCGGGACTCCTATAAAAAGTTCGTTTTTGGAGCGAACATATAGCCTTTACGTATACTTTGTATACGAGAAAGGCAACAATGGGACAGGATTCTGCATCGAATGCAACTTGTTGCGAGCAAATCGGTTAAGGATAAGTGCCTGAAAAATGAGTGAGATTATTTTGCGCACACACATACACACACACATACACACACACGCACACACAGACATCACTTCAATTCGTCGAGCTGAGTCGATCGGTATATAACACTATGGGTCTCCGGGACTCCTATTAAAAGTTCGTTTTTGGAGCGAACATATAGCCTTTACGTATACTTTGTATACGAGAAAGGCAAAAAGGCAAAAAAATAAACTTTGGCCATATCTGTTTAATACCGATCTGTTTAATTTTCAATACGAAACAATGGAACAAGATTCTGCGTCGAATGCAGAATCGGCAGGCAAATCGGCTAAAAGTAAGTGCCTAAAAAATGAGTGAGAATTTTGACGTAAACTACGTCTAAGGGGAAGACTCGGATACAGGGTGACAAATGAAAATTTCCAAATCTGAGACCGTCACGAAATCGTGTAAGATTTTGAACGTTAATAGCTCATTCATCTTTCAATGGATTTTTGAGATTTATATATCAATCGACTCGGAAACTCTCCACCAATTTTCCAGTTATATTGAAATATTTGATTATCAACGTTAAAGTAGGGTATTGGACCATTTTGGCAGCATCTCTTTTTCCCGTTCGCAACGTGAGTCTCATTCGGCCGTCGTTCAGTGTAGTTGGTTTTTGGGCTCTTCTTTTTGTGCGGTGCTTCGCACCAGTTTGCCACAAAAAGTAAGGCCACAGCAGTGACTGCAGTCGGCGATATACATACAAGCGCATGTTTGTGCAAGGATAGGATGATCGATTGTTAGCAACGGCAATGCAATGTCATAATGCAATAATCACAATGCAGATAAACAAACATGTGCGATTCAAAGATAACTTAGGAAAACGGTAAGCCATTTTATGATAAACTGCAAATTGTTAATTATATTTTTATTATTAAATATGCGCCAAAATCAAAAGAATTCAATTTTAATTCAGGAAGTTTGAATGCACTTCAGATACTCTGTGGGTACATCATGTACAATCATCATTGTAAACGGCTATAGCTTCGGAACGCATACTTTATTGAAACGGGCTATAGATTACAATAGAACTATTACTTTCTAGCTCCCGGATCTAAGATTCTTGCAATTATATTAATAATATGGTTGCACGAGTATGTTATCCATAATGCCACTGCCAGATAGTGGGAGTTAGATTGTAATAAAATAGCACAAATACCCTATTCCCGTCCGCAGCGTTTACTTCTCTGGCGCATCTCAACCGAATGACTTGGTTGTTGGTACCGTTCTGACTCAAATCCCGAACACTGGCGTTTTAGCGCCCTAAAACTAAAACTGTCATTGGTTTTCCGCACTGAGGATCAAGATAACAAACGAATTCTAACTCCTGTGGAGAAAATTACACGAATAAAGTTAAAATGGGCATTTAAAAGCTAAAGTTCGGAATATGAGTCATGTTCGGAATTTGAGTCAAAACAGTACATGGCTAGTATTTGTTGATTTCTAGTTGGCGCAACCGGGTTTTATCGACTCGCGCTTCTTTGTCGGACTCAACAATACGACTATCCCTTCTCTGCCACTCCTCGTCACTCCAAATAACAGAAGGCGGAGATTCTGCCAAAGGTCCAAGGCTCGTATTCTCCCACCAGTGATGGCTCGATGCTCTGACTACCATTGGACAGAGGCACCTGTTTATCCGTAGCCAGAGCAGAGATTCTTTGCAAGGTCCAGGGCCGATGCGTATCGTCTCGCATCTGTGCTGCTTGGGATAGCATAACCATGTAACGCTATTTATTTCAGAGCAGTATTATTTAATAATCATACTCCGCTATTTCCACCTATATATTACTACAAATAAACTAGAATAGTGGTCGAAAATATGGAATGAAACTGAATCCCTACTAATTTTACTCTAAGTCGACTGCAACAGTTGGAATTGCGAAAAGCATTATTACCACATGGGGTTTTAAAGTTAAAATTTTAAGTTATCGTACCGTCGTCGGGGAGACAACGGATCAAATGGGGGTGAGAATGGGCCACTGTTTCAACTACATATAATGCTTGTAAAATAGATTTAATGTATCTGAGAACAATAAAACTGAATTATAAGTGACCTTTTTGAACGGATTTCTTATCCGACCTCCAGACTGTCGGTGAGGGCTCGGACGTCACCCCTGACTACGGTATCCAACACTTTTTTATATTTTAAGTTATTGTAATTTTGTTCTAAACCAGTGACATAAGTAATCAAATGAATTACCTTAAAATATGACTACATTCTTCAATGCACCAAACTGCTCTACGTAGTTTACGTTGGGCGGTCGTGTCTTGTACATAACCCTTCAGATTTTTCTTGTCATCAAATGTATTTTGACCATTACTTCGAATCCCATTGTTCGATTTTCAATACGAAACAATGGGACAGGATTTCGCGTCGAACGAAACTTGTTGCGAGAAAATCGGTTAAGGTTAAGTGCCTCAAAAATGAGTGAGAATTTTGTACGTGTTTATCATGTGAAAAAGTGGATTTTGGCCATAACTTCGAAACCCATGATCCGATCTGTCCAATTTTCAATACGAAACAATGGGACAAGATTCTGCGTTGAATGAAACTTGTTGCGAGTAAATCAGCTAAGAGTAAGTGTCTAAAAAGTGAGTGAGAATTTTTGTTGTAAAAAAATATATTTTGGCCATAACTCCGAAGCCCATAGTCCGATTCGGCCAATTTTCAATACGAAACAATGGGACAAGATTCCGCGTCGAATGCAACTTGTTGCGAGCAAATCCCTAGCAGCACACATATTCCACATAGGTTACTGCAGCTCATTTGTGACCAGATTTAGTCGCAATCAAGTTGCCGCAACCAGATTTGCATGACTTGTGCTGCTCGGGATCGGTTAATGATAAGTGCCTGAAAAATGAGTGAGATTATTTTGCGCACACACATACACACACACATATACACACACATACACACAGACATCACTTCAATTCGTCGAGCTGAGTCGATCGGTATATAACACTATGGGTCTCCGGGACTCCTATAAAAAGTTTGTTTTTGGAGCGAACATATAGCCTTTACGTATACTTTGTATACGAGAAAGGCAAAAAGAAAAGAAAATAAGTGAATGTTTCTTATTTTGGAATTTATTTGTATTGATTGCATGATACCCCTTAAAAAAGTCCGGATTATACGGGACAGTCCCGGTTTTAGCCTTCTTGTCCCGCATTGATAGGCGTCACGGAAAACGTTCCGCATTTCATGATGATTCTTCAAAGTCTATAAAATCTATGAAATTCAAAGGTAAAGGAGTGTCTTCTTCTTCTTCTTCTTCTTCTTCTTCAATGTCTCTACATTCTAACTGCAGCTTGCGAATAACAAGTATTCGATTACTGTGTGGAACGCTTCATTTTTCCACAATGGATTGAGAGATTCTGTTACACAAAAATATTCATAGATATTTGTCATCAAGAGGTCCAAATAGTAATTTTGATTATTTTTATATGATTAATTTAGTTCAATCCTAAACTTGTAGACTTGTCAAAAATTAATTGCAAAGTTTCGTTATCCCTGGCAGTAGGATACATTCGTTTTCTGAGAATAGAATAAAATCAGCATTGCGTTGGTTATATGGGTTTTTACCCAGACATGCTAAAATTCCTTGAATTTGTTTGTTGTGATGATTTCATACTACAGTATTTTCAATCAGAACAGCAATTGAGTTCTTAAGGTTCTATATGATCACGTACGATGAACGACATGTCTACCATTTCTATAAGTTTTGAAACCATCAAGGGGTATCATGAGCTGACAGTCTAAACATAACCAATAAATACGCATTGCGTACCTAGAACTAAATAAAGCTCGCAACTCATCAATCAACAATATAATTGATTTCTGTATTGCACGAAAGTGGTTGATACTAAGACTTAGATTTAAATATAAGAGTAAAGTCATATACGTATGAATAATTTATTAAAACTTCACTTCAACCGCTTTTCATCATAGTTATGCCAAAATAAATTAAATGTAATAGATAAAACATGTTGCTAAAAAAATCTATCTCTCAGTTCCTCTGCAACCATTTGATGTGATTCTGCGAGATCGTCAACAGAAGGCGCTTCAGTAAAACTTTCATTTTAGTTGTGAAATCATCAAAAACAATCAAATTCGAATCGACACGTTAAGCTCTGGTGCACTGCTGAAAACATGCAGCACACTAGGAGTAAACTTTTTGGAAGCAGTGTACCAAAAGGTATCAATAGTTAAGTTTCTCAATAATAATCTTCTTCATTGAAAAAATATTTAGTTGTAGGTAACTGGTGATTTTTTTCGAGAAATGCTCCTCTATTTTTGTTGAAATTTGTATAAGGTGGTCATTCACAAAGAACGTCACTTCCTTACTGGGACGGGGGGTCTGAGCAGCATGACGCTTAATAAAACTAATACTAGAGGTTCATTACAAGAAGTGGGACGAAGGGGGGAGGGGTGTAGAAAATGGTAATAGTTTTTCGTGACGTACTTTATGAATCTTTGCCAGATGTCCTTCGCCATACAAATTGATCGATTTGAATATAAGTATCTGAGCTCAAAGATGGTTTGGTGTGTTGTAGATATTGAACGAATTCTGTAACGGAGCTATTCCAACTCATAAAAGTAGTTGGTATATTGTAGATCATCTTGTTGATAGTTTTGAATATTAAGATCCGTACTCATAGACATTTTGGAGTGTCGTAGATGTTCAACGAATTCTGTCACATGTTACAAACGAGAATAATGAGAAAAACGCATTTGAAGTTTCAAAATGCATTCATCCTATTATCGCAAAATTTCGCTTTTTATTGACTTTAACGCAATAAACTACAGAAGAATATATTCATATTCTTTCGGCAGGACTCAAACATTGGCAAAAACAACTATTTTTTCCACGTTTTTGCCTTTCTCGTACAACAAAATTGTACCGAAAGGCTATCATTTCACTCCGAAAACGAACTTTTTATAGAAGCCTCGGAGACCCATAGTGTTATATACCAATCGACTCAGCTCGTCGAGCTGAACAAATGTCTGTCTGTCCGTGTGTATGTGTGTGTGTGTGCACACGAAAACCGAAAAACATTAGCCAACTTTTCGTTTAGTAATTTTTAACCGATCTCCTCGCAACAAATTGCATTCGACGGGCGACAAACTTTAGTTGATCACTATTGAATTTCATAACGATCGACCGTTGCGCTTAAAAGTTATAAAGAAAATGGTACATCGGCCCATATTAGCACCATATAAGGTTGGTGTCTTGGCTAAATGCGAGAAAGGCAGTATCACTACTCGGTGAATTAAGTTGAGTTTTTCAATCACAACTCGAATGTTACACTTATGCAGCGAAATTCACTGGCCAGGCGAAAAATGTAAGCATATTTGACACACCGTGAACTGAGAAATAGTTGTTGTTAATTTGTTTTTACGTTTCGTGAGCGACGATTGTATTTCTTGTTGGGAAGCAAAGGGAACCCCCTCACGAAGAACAACAAATACTAGAGCTCCCTCTCTACACCACGGCACGCTACTGACTGATAATTCTGCCAGCAGCTGCAGCTATTTTTATTCAAACACAAAAAGTATATACAATCATCCCCTTCACCAAGAATAACAATCATCTAAACACTTCCTTAATCTATACCTAAGAGCAACTACAACTAACCGGCACCTGCTTCATGCACATCTTCATCGACACCGAGGCGTCGCACCCTACCTGGTAATCCAACACTCCTCCTTAGGGTGCACGCCTTGGAACTCACCTGGCTCCTTCTAACACCGAGCCTCCTCCTCCTCCAAATCCGTTGCCCGTACTAATGGCCTCCACTCCGATGTTTGTACGACAACCGCTCCAGCACTTGCGCCTGCATAAGTGGCCCGACTCCGAAGCGTGCAAAGCGCCTCTCGATGCTCTGCCGACCAGCTCCTGAATGTTCCGATCCAAGATCCCACTGCGCCGAAAGAGGACTTCCTCGGGTTCCATTTAAAAAATGACACAGGTGATCGTTTTCCGTTTGCGGAGCCGGCAAACTTTCCATTACCGGATCCAGAGATTGACCGACCGGTTCTCAGCGGCAGTGGCGTAGTTTCCTTGCCCGGGACTAGGACAGGCACTACATCTTCAACTCAACGTCCAAAGGAATCACGACTGTCTTATCGAAATGATGGTGATAAAGTGCAGTTTTTCTGTGGATTTGCAAAAAGTTCTCAATTATTTATAAGTTATGAACTTATTTTTAGGTCATACGGCTTCCACGGTTGGATTGCTTCAAGAGCATTATTTTCTCGTAAAGGCTGCTGGTCTTTAATGAGAGCTTTGCGCCTGTTGGCGTGCATTTGGTCAGAGTCAGTTAATCGTCGCACAGCCAGCGAAATACTTAGCTGTTTTTTCAAAGTTATTATCTTTTCTATATTTTCCGTTATTTCAAATTTATTATCAAAACAATTATGTTTTGGTTGGATAATTGTTGTTCGCAAAATTCTCTAAAGCTTTCGACCGTGTCCCTCACAATCTGGTGGTCGAAAAGTTGAAACGATATGGACTTCCGACTTGGCTTACTAGCTGGATTCAATCGTACCTGGCTGATCGTAGAGCATATGTTAAAATTGGCTCAGCATTTTCAGCGCCTTTCTCTGTACACTCCGGGGTCCCTCAGGGTAGCCATCTATATGGCTGTTTGTGCCCTTCGTCAACGATCTGTCCTCCATTTTCAAATCATGTAAAGTAATGTATGCAGATGACCTAAAAATATACCGAGTTGTGACATCCTTACTGGACTGCTGTGCTCTTCAGATGGACATGGATGCTTTGATTGGCTGGTGCGTAACAAATGGCATGGAAGTAAACGTCAAAAAATGCAATGTGATTACCTTCTCTCGCTTACATTCTCCAATAAATTTTCAATATTTGATGGGGAATATCATTCTGGAACGAGTTGCGGTCATCAAGGACTTGGGTATTTCACTTGATAGCAAGCTAAGATTTTCTGAGCACATCGCAATTGCTACCGCCAAAGCGTTTGCTATTTTGGGAATGATAAGGCGTAACACGAGGACCTTCACCGACGTTTATTGCCTTAAATCGTTATACGTTTCGCTTATTCAAAGTATTTTGGAAATCGTTCGTCTGGAACGAGTCCAGAAGGTTTTCATACGATATGCACTTCGGCACCTTCCGTGGCGCACACGTGAGTTTCTTACACCGTACCAACAACGATGTGCCTTGATTAATTTACCAACGCTAAGTTTCTCCAACGTTTGCTTATTTTTGACCTGCTCCAAGGCAATATCGACTGTTCTTAACTCTTGGGAAAGCTTCGGTTCAACGCTCCAGAAAGGATAACCAGGCGATTTGATTTCTTTCGTCGTGCAGCGCATCGGACTCTTTATGGACAAAATAATCCGCTAGATGTGTGTTGTCAACGTTTTAATGATGTGTACCACTTATTTGATTTTAATATGTCGAAAAATGTGTTTAGATCTAAGATTAATATTTAAGGTCTGTACGATTTTTTTTTATATTTTCGAAGACTCAAACAAATAAATAAAAAAAAGGTATTGTACGAGGACAAAATAAAATCTGGAATTTATTCCATCACATTGCCCTACTGATAAACAGTAATGAAATTCAGGTCGAGCGCATACTGTTAGAGAACTTTGAATCGGGACATACGTTAATGGCCGCTGACTCTTTCCATGTGGCGTTTGATTCCAAAATGCGCCATGAACGTGTCGTCAGTTATGAAAACTTCAAGTCTGTGGTTGGCAATGCAAAGAACAATGTTGACGTACAGGGGATGTCCAAAATAACTGGGATAGGCAAATTTTGAGCATAATTAGATGTGTTGTAACTATGTAAATTATTATCCGGTTTTGACAATTCAGGGATGCCTGAACCATATGTTGAAATTCGAAATCGGACCAGAATCAAGTGAGATATGGCCATTTGTTTAGAATCGGTGCCGATCGGGAGTTTTAAGAGGGACCAGGCCACAAATTCATTTGAATCAAGCTTTTTGACCGATCTTCTATTATGATTACATTCCAGAAGTCTTCTGACACGTCAAGAATGAAAAACCAACCAAAAAGACGGATGCTGAAGTCGCTGGGGTGCCCCCGGGGAACCCGTAGAGGGGACATTCCAGTCTTGGCAACAATGATAGCCTTTCGTCGGTTCGTTTTTCATGGTTTTCCATCAGTAAGCGAGGTATGAGTATAAAATGGACCATTGACGGCTTTGACCGCTTTCGGGACCTACGGATTGTCCCCGGGGAACCCGTAGCAGGGGACATTTCAGTTTTGGCACCAAAGCTATTCATTCGACATTCGTTTTCATGGTTTTCTACCAGAAAGTGAGGTATGAGTATAAAATAGACCATTAGCGGCTTTGACCGCATCCGGGACCTACGGATTTTCCCCGGGAAACCCGTAGAAGGGGACATTTCTGTTTTAGAGCCAAAACTGGTCATTCGACGGTTCGTTTTGCATGATTTTCTATCAGGAAGCGAGGTATGAGTATAAAATGGACCAGTGACGGCTTTGACCG
Source organism: Armigeres subalbatus (assembly GCF_024139115.2). Lineage (NCBI taxonomy): Eukaryota > Metazoa > Arthropoda > Insecta > Diptera > Culicidae > Armigeres > Armigeres subalbatus. Next base: position 273,442,237 of record NC_085141.1, read on the forward strand.
CTTCCGGGACCTACGGATTGTCCCCGAGGAACCCGTAGATGGGACATTTTAATTCTGGCACCAAAGCTAGTCATTCGACAGTTCTTTATTCATGGTTTCCTATCAAGAAGCGAGGTATGAATATAAAGTGGAACATTGACGCCTTTGGCCGCTTCCGGGACCTACGGATTGTCCCCGGGGGAACTCGTGAATGGGACATTTAAGTTTTGGCATCACAGCTAGCCATTCGACGGTCCGTATGAGTATAAAATGGACCATTGACGGCTTTGACCGCTTCCGTGACCTACGGATTATCCCCGGGGAACCCGTAGAAGGGGACATTCTAGTTTTAGCGCCAAAACTAGTCAATCGACAGTTCTTTATTCATGGTTTTCTATCAAGAAGCGAGGTATGAATATGAAATGGACCACTGATGACTCTGACCGCTTCCGGGATCTATGGATTACTCCCAGGGGAACCTGTAAAAGGGGTCTTTTTGGATTTAGCGCCAAAACTAGTCATACGACGGATCTTCAGGAAGCGAGGTATGATTATAAAATGTATTATTGACTACTTTGTCCGCTATCGGGACTTACGGATTGTTCCTGGGAACCTGTAGAAGAGGACATTTCACATTCTGTGCCAGAATAAGTCATTCGAGGGATCTTTTCTCAAGCTTTTCGATCAAGAAACAAGGAATGACACAATCCACGCACTTCTACGCCAAGGGACCAAAATATCAAACTGAAAATATGGATCAAATATCTGTAGGATACGAAAACATACATATTGAATTGAAAGAAACATATTTATTTTACTGAAAAATGATTTGGGAACATTGTTTAATAGCCAATTAAAGTAGCAGACTTTTAGTATGAAAAAAGACTCAATCAATCAAATTTTTACAAATGTGCTCCATCGCACCTATTTGGGTGCAAATGTATTGGTGAATACGTAATTAAATACAGTTTTTAATGACCTTTTTGGATGCACATTGTATTGCTTCGAAAATTTTAGTTTTCATGAAATATTTGTACTTTAAAAACAGTGACATTGAAATCTCGCTTAACTTTTCAAAAGGACCTAAGTAACATTTTTTTCATGAATTAATTTGAATACTGCAATCGATAGCTTTCATGTTGTTCTGTTGATTGCGCTATTCAAATTAATTCATGAAAAAAATGTTACTTAGGTCCTTTTGAAAAGTTAAGCGAGAAATGGTGTCGCGTTACTAAAATAGTCGTATAATTAATACTGAACAAAAAGTACCGACATTGGAAAAGTAATATTTCGGATTCTCTTAGTATTCGTCAAGAGCTTTCTTTTCGTACATTAAGATCCAAAATCGGAGCATTTCTCATGAAGTTACACTAGGTACAAAAATATGGTGTCACGTTACGCGAATTCAGTGTGCCTCTGAAATAAGGGATAAAAAGCTTTCGGTTTATTGATGCAGTATCACAATGGCTTAGAAATTGAGAAATAGTTTCTTTTAAGTAAATGAGGGCTTGAACATGAATAGCGTAACTAAATTGGGGGTGTACCGGGGTGTGTCATTTGGTAACTGTCCATTAGACTGGCCCAGGAAACAAAAAGTTGTGTAATTCCACGGGGCACCCCCCAGGATTGTGTCTTTGAGTGAGAAAATCAATCTCTGAAAATTTCAGCTCAATCGCTTGTTGTATAAGCTGGCGCATTTGATTTGAAGTTTGTATGGGGATTTCAGCCAAAATGTATGAGAAAATACACCTCCGTCACTCATTCGATCTGGAAATTGGTTCTGATTGCTCGACTGACCTCAGAATTGCAAAAAACGGCAGTTGGTATGCTACAGAACAATTTCACAGAACATTGTATGATGATTAAATGAACTTTTATATAGTTTTCGGGTGATTTATTAGGAGCTGATTAGAAGAATTTTTACAAAGATTTGCACAGTCAATATCAGTGAAATAATTTAAGTGTGTTGCGAAGAAGTGCTTTGCGACCATGAAGCGAAGAATAAACATAAAATGAATTATTATCGGTTCAGACAACTTCCGGAACCTATGGATTGCTCCAGGTGAACTTATAGACAGAGACATGCGCTGTGCTCATGCTCTTCTTCTAAAATTCCGGCCTGGCCCCTTCCGCCGACTGGCTGGCTGAGCAAATGTCTGTTTGTCCACGTGTTCTTGCTACAAGTTCCATTCAACAAGTGACAAAGGCTTGTTGATCACTATTTAATTTGATAACGATCGACCGTTACGTTTCAAAGTTATAAAGGAAATGGTACATCGAATTATATTAGCACCATATAAGTTTGGTGTCTTGGTTAAATGTGAGAGGGGCAGTATCACTACTCGGTGAATTAAGTTGAGCTTTTTCATGGTTTTTAATCAGTAAGCGAGGTATGAGTATAAAATGGACCATTGACGACGCTTACCGCTTCCGTGACTTATGGATTGACCCAGAAGAACTTGTATAAGAGGATGTTTCAGTTTTAGCAGTCAAATCAGTCATACTTCTTTTGTCTTTTGACGCTAAAACTTGAATGTCCCCTTCTACAGGTACCCCTGGAGCAATCGGTTGGTCCCAAAAGCAGTATATTCATACTTTGCTTCCTGATAGAAAACCATTAAAAAAGACAGAAATGAAATAAATTTAGCAACAATAAGATTGTCTTCTTTTTTGTTGCTGACAAAAATTTTCGGATCTTTGTCATTATTATCTCCGACAAAAACAAAGCTTTGTCATTGGTTCTCTTTTGTCGCTTGTTTCGCATGCGCATTCCAAAAAAAAAAAATGATTCCCTGGTCGTTGGTGATATACGAATCAAAGGGTTGGTCATTGAAACAGTGGGGATATCGTAGATCTTCTTGTTGATCGATTCTTGTTGATCGATCTTATTGATCGATTTGTATAACCAGTGTTGTGCTGAATCATCATCAAACGATAATGATTGCAATTTTCATGTGAAAACTTTTCACGTGAAAACAGTAGGCGAGTTGTCGCAGGCGACAACTTCTCAAATGTTGCACTCAAACTAAACTCTTTACTAATATCAGCTAATTGTCAACAGTTCCGTTATATCTTCTATTTGGCGTTATGGTTTGATGGTAATAAGGAAAAATAGTTCAAAATGTAACGGTAAATGCTTCAAATCAAGTTTCAATTTTCAAACGATTCTTAATCGCTGGCGAGTTCTTATCACTTGATAATTTAAAAGTAAGATCGCGGGTGAGTTTGATCATCCTCGATTTTTTGAAAATTTGATTCTGCCCATCCATGCCTATCATCTGTTTGGAGTATCGTTGAAATTGAAAAAGATCTGCCATACTGCTGGACAGGCGCAGGATTTTATCATAAAGCATTTCAATTTCAAGTATTTAACCAAAGTATGGTAAAGTAAAGGGGAACCTCTTTAGCCTAGCGGTAAGATGCGTGGCTATAAATCAAAACTCTGAGGGTGGCAGAGTTCGATTCCCGGTACCGGTCTACGCAATTTTCGGTTAAGAAATTGTCTCGACTTCCCTGGGCATAAAAGTATCATCGTGTTAGCCTCATGATATACGAATGCAAAAATGGTAACTTGGCTCAGAAACCTCGCGGTTAATAAATGTGGAAGTGCCGAATGAACACTAAGCAGCGAGGCGGCAATGTCCCAGTGGGGGATGTAATGCCAATGAGAAGAAGAAGATGGTAAAGTATGATGTTGATTCCTAAGAACATCAAAATTACAACTCAAGGATAGTTCAGATGTTCTAGATCATCCTTGTTTCCGTAATAACCTGTGCAATATTTTTCAGGGTAGAACAGTTAATTTTGAACATTTTTCCTGAAGAAAGCAAGGCTCTATCTATTAAAACTGATTTTTGACAGCTGATTAATGATTTATGATATTGAATCGGTTAAAGCAAATTAATGAATATATTCGAAGGCAAAAGAAAAGAACTTTCAGGCAAATTTCCATTTGTATGAGAATTTTCCAACCGGCAGCAGTGCTCAAAATAATTATAGTAGAAAGCATAGCGAAAAAGCCACTCACGATACAATGCAGCGCAAAATAACTACAACCTATGTGGTGAGTAGCATGATTAATACTTGCTAGAATTAATTTGTAACTGTTTCTAACGATGGGCGCCATTTTAATATTGAATGGACTATATTAGTGTGTAACACTATCAAGCTTCAAACCTAAAAGCTAAAAACAAACTGTAAAATTAAAACTAGTTTCAGACATTCCTAGAATCCTTGAAAAAGCAAAAATAAATTATCGAAACCGTCGGATGCAGAAGTAAACTTGTTTTTGCGGCTTTACAAGACTGCAACGGTCGAAAACGACTTGATTTTCAATTAAGTTATCCACAGTCACTAAGAGTTATTCCGTTGAGCTAGTTTGTACGGTGATCAACTGTAAGTAAACTTGAAAAAGAAAAGGGAAATTGTAATTAATTCAATTGAAAATGATTAGGAAAGTGCAGTAAGAGAAAAGGAAGAAGTCGAAACGGACATGCAATTGTAAGGAAGATATTTATTTATTTATTTATTGTCGTCAATCAATTTTGTAGACCTAGTTACATTGGTAGCCTTAACTAATAATAGTTCTTTGAAATATTATATAATGTTCTTATGTTCTAATAGAGTGCCATTAACTTAAGATACGTGTAAAGAAGTGTTTTAGTTGCATTTTTGACATAGTTAAATTAATATTATTACAATACTTATTAAAAGTGAGCATCATCTGATTCAAAGGTCCATATTTCGCATAGTTTGTTCGATGGTAGTTTACGGAGAATATTTGTCGATATCGCAGTTGTCGTGACGGTATATAAAAGTTCAGTTCTGATAATAGCTGTGGGGAGTCAATTCTTTGGGAGACGATATTGTTTATAAAAGATACCATGGCAAAGTCACGACGCACTTTCAGTGTTTGAATATCAATAAGCTTGCAACGAGCTACATATGGTGGCAATGGAAATACGGCCCATCCTAGCTTGCGAAGTGTATATAATAAAAAATTGTTTTTGAACTGACTCTATTCTATCTGCATGTGTAGTTGAGAAAGGGGACCAAACTATGCTACAATATTCTAAAATTGGCCTTACGTAAGCAGTATATAATGTCTTTATGGTGTATGGGTCCTGGAAATTGTAACAAAAACGTTTTATGAAACTTAACATGTTATTGGCTTTGCTTACAATAGTGTTATAATGATCAGTGAAAGTGAGTTTTGAATCCAATATTACTCCCAGGTCTCTTACTCTATCACACCTTCCTACACTTTGATTGTCAAAACTGATATTTACGCTAGGTACGTTTCGTTTTCTACTAAAGGTTATTAAATTGCACTTTTTGATATTTAATTGTAGAAGGCTTTTGTTACACCATGTGTGGAATATCAGTATTTCGGCTTTGAATGTTACGATGTCCTCGGCAGTTTTAATTTTTTTAAACAGTTTCATGTCATCTGCGTAAATTAAGACTTTCAATTTATTAAGAACGAAGGGGAGATCATTCACAAATAATATAAAAAGTAATGGCCCCAAATGAGATCCTTGCGGAACTCCAGAAGAAGCTTTTATAGAGTCTGATGTTTTTGTTTTGAATCTTACTATTTGAACACGACCGGAGGAATCGAGTGTGCCATGGTTGGTGACGGAGGTGTTTTTTCGAACCGTCATTTTTCGTCAGTTTTTATCTCTGGTTTTTTTTACTAAAGTTTTCAAGTTTATTTTGTAATAGTGTTTTTTAAATAATTATAAAGAAGCGATAGTATGTGACAAAGGAGGAAACGTGTAAAAATCCCAAACCATTTCAAATGGGTTTCCTGTGGATATTTGTCTGTTGAAGAAGGTTCGGACTTTTTTTGAATAAGAGTCCACGAAGTTCCGGGGTGAATCCGAAAATTTTGACTCAACATGAAAATGGATCGGCGTTTGACACAGCCGGTGTGGAAATCCATAAGCAATTGGGGTAAGAAAGATAAAGAATATACATGACAACTATCAGTATGCAATCTACGAAATACTCCGTTACAACGCAACGCAACGCAACGCAACGCAAATCTTACTATTTGAACACGACCGGTTAAATACGAGTCAAGCCATTGAAGAAGTTTAGGTTGAATTCCTATCTGTGTACAAAGCTTCTACATAATGACCCCCATCCATAGCTTCTAAAGTATAATTAACAAATTCTGTTAGATTTGTGGCTGTTGAACGACCTTTGTAAAAGCCGTGCTGCATAGAAGTGATTCGATTTTTAATTTGGACGAACATTTTTTCATTAACAATTGCTTCGAACAATTTAGGTATGCACGAGCACGATATAAGGGCAATACCGCGGTAGTTACGGACGTTTGATTTTGCACCCGATTTAAATATTGGAACTAGAAATGAATTTCTCCATGTTTTAGGGAAACATCCAGATTCCAGCAACTTGTTGAAAATCCAGAACAATGGGGATGTGAGTTCAATTGCTAGAGTTTTAATAAACACTGGAGGTATCCCATCAGGCCCAGAGCCCTTAGATGCATCCAGATGTTTCAAGGCATCACTAATGTCATGCACGTTTATGTGATTGACGCCAACGTCATTTGAGAACTCTGGGTAAAAATCAAAAAAGTCACGATCTCTGTCTGTTTCTGAGTGTGTGGTGTATACTTCTTGAAAAAAATCAGCAAACAGATTACATATTTCCTCAGAATTGTTGCCTATTCTACCATCTAAATAAAGTTTTGATGGGAAATTAACAGATTTTATTCAGTGTTCACATAGCTGAACAAATGTTTTGGACTGGTTTTTCACTTCGCGCTCTGTTTTTGAATTATAATCATGGTATGCAGTGTTTATAGCAGTGTTAAACTGACACAAATATCAAGATATTCCTCTAAATGTTGGTTATAATTGTGTTTCTGTAGTTTTTATGTGCTTTCTGCTTGCGATTTTTTAGATTTTTAATTTCACTTGTAAACCAAATTGGATTTTCGATACAGCATGACTTCTTCGTCTTTTAACTGGTACTTCCTCTATTATTATTTTGTACAATGTGCTATAAAATATTTCTGTCGCTTTATCTACATTCGATTTCCTTAAAACTGCGTGCCAGTTGATATTCTTCAATTTTTTTTTATGTTCTCATAGTTGGCTGATTGATAGTCAAGGGTTTCTTCAAACTCACACTCGATGGGTATATCATTAACGTATACGAACAAAGAAAATTCTATTGCTGTGTGAAATGCTTCATTTCTCCACAGCGGAGTTAATGATTCACTAACGCAAAAATCTTCGTAACAGTTTGTCAACAATAGATCTAAATAACAATTTTGGAGATTTTTCACATGATTGATTTGATTAAGTCCTAAGTTAGCAATTTTATCGAATATGAAGTGCAATAGCTCATTTTCCCCAATAACTGGAAGTAAAATGCTCTCATTATCAGTGTCCGGTATGATTTCGTTGGTTAAAATCACCATACATATGCTTTACTTCAGGAGGTATGTTAGATAAAGCATCCTCGACAATACCAAAAAAATTATTATATGCGTCCCTGCGAGCAATATTTGGAGGAATGTAAACTGAAGCAAAAACGTGAGTTTCGTCTGAAATTTGAACACTTGTTCAAATTCTTTGAATTTACTTGTCTTGATAATTTCTGAATTGTATATTGTAGATACCGCGATTAAGACACCACCTCCTGATTTTTTTCCAGACCGTTGGTAGTCTCGGTCATCTCTATAAACGTTATAACTATTACCAAAAACTTCTTCGTTTTTCACACTATCATCCCAACTTGTTTCTGTCGCCTAAATCACTGTGTAAGAAGAACTCAAAACTTTATTCTGAATTTCGGTTATTTTAACAGCGCTACTCATCCTGTTAAAATTCTGACAGTATACCGATATCTCCTTATTGCAGCTATTTATTACTTTGTTATTGATTATCTCATTAGTAGTGTTATTTTCGCCATCGTCATACTTAGTAGAACAATTACATGTAAAAGTAATCCTATTTTCTTCTTCTATGGAATGCGTCAGTTCCGGCAAAAACACTGACATGAACAGCGGTTTGCAGATGCATTTGTCCGATTTGAGAATGTTGGCCGTTCTTCAGTAGGGTAAGGGTTCATTACTTCACCCCTCTGGAAGTTAATTATTGGTCCAAAGGGAGGTTGTGGTGGTCCCGAAAATTGTAGCTTTGCTGCAGCTAGTAACTCTCTGTCCAAAGGAAGATTCGAAGTATGGTTCTTCTTGTCATACATGGTTCTCTGGTTATTTAACACATTGCGCTGGGTTGCATTTCTTGGGTATGGGTTGCTGTTATTATAAAAATTACGATCATGGTGTTTTTCGACGTGTCGATTAGATTTGCCTTGAGAACCGCAATTCATATTTTTGGTGCGTTGGTATTTAATTTGCTTTTTTCGCTTGATAGCCTTGTCCCTCGCTTTTATCTGCTGAGTGCGTCGATGTTGACGCAAATCATACTCTGTCCAATCAGCACGCCAGGCTTTCATTGATCCTAACATACGGCAACCTGATTGATAGTCCTCATTATTTGTTTCAGTTTTCGAGCTGGGATCCGATGGTGGTGGCGGTAATAAATGAGCATTACTCAGCCGGTTGTCCAATGAACTTATTGCATTCGAAATTGACTCAGATGCCGCATGTTGACTTGAAATGATGTTGGCAGAAGACGACTTCAGCTCGTCAAGGTGGGAAGAAGGTGGGTATTATATGAACATAATGTATACACAAGTAATAATGAAGGAAATACTCATTCCAGTGCTTGAGCTGCTACTACAAGAAGTTAGTAGAACTTTTTTAGTTCATCCGAACAATTTGAATGATAATGGTTTATTAGGCCGAACGGTCATTAGTCTGAAAAATGAGTATTGAAAAGTGAGAAGTGATATGCGAGAGGAAAGAAGTAAGAGTAAGCAGCTAGAAGTAACGAGGGGAAAGTGAGAAGCGAGAAGTGAGAACTGAGAGATGAGAAGTGTGCAGTGAGATGTGAGAAGTTAGAAATTAGAAATGGAAAGTGAGTAGCGAGTAGCGAGAAGTGAGAAGTGTGAGCTGTAGGAAGTGGAAGGATGACGGAAAGAGAAGAAGAGAGAAAGAAAACGAAAGAAAAACAGAAAGGAAGAAGAAAAATAGAAAAGGAAGTAGGTAGTATGAAAAAGAAATAAGGAAGGAGGAGGAAGGAAGTAGAGAGAAGGAAGAAAAAAATAAGATGGAATAAAGAAAAAAGACAAAAAAGATAGAAGGAAAAAAGAAAAGTATGAAGGAAGAAGAATGAATTGGGAAATAGAAATGAAACTAATGGTTGCATAATTATCTTAACAAAATCACACAACTAAATTGTCACAACTTCATAGAAATAAGCTTAATTCGAATCACTTCATTTTTTCATTATCCACTCCGCTTCTTTCGACCGCCATATCCACAACAGCAACCCATCTCCACCCCCAACACAATCGGAAAACTTTCTTTGATTGAGTTCTGATGCCAAAAAACCGCTACGAGCACTGCAGCAGACAAACGTGATACATCGGAAGGCTCTTATCAATATTTGCCCACCGCTAGTGTATTGCGGCGACGACTGGAACGTTATGAAGTTGTATGGCGATATATCGGAGGTAGGTACTACAACACGGCAAACATCTGCTGCTGGGTGAAACTTTTCCCCACAGCAGCACGCCATCTTCTCCAGACCCTTGTTCCGTCGAACAAAAAATAGTTCATCAAAGACAGGCGAAAGCTTTATCCACTTCGCTGATGGTTGACTGAAAGGTATACATTCGTAAGCACACGTGTCGGTATGGGAGTGGATATCCGACTGAAAGTGGGCGATATTTGGTATGGCATCGAAGATAGTGGTGGTACAACAAGATAAAGAAAAAGTTGCAAACAGTGATTTTCCCCCCAGTGCAGTTAGTTTCCATTCGAACTTTCTCGGAGTTCCCATGTCTGGTTCTCCAGCAGTCACACAGTGTTCTGCGAAACATTATAAGTCAATAAAACTCAATCAAAGTGTAAACGTGTGTAAAATAATTCCCTCTCTCCTGAACAAATCGTCTTTTCAGCAGCGCTAAGCTGTTTCGCGAGTCAATGTGGTACTGCTTTTGGCGTTCTCTGAAAAAGGGCAATGGAATGTTACGAACTGATAGTGATGTAAGACAGAAGCTTTGTAAAACTTTATTTTTCACACTTTCGCTCACTCGCTCTAAAATACTTATTCTATTGAGTCGCTAGTTGAGTGTAACGATTCACAAATCTTCAAAATTTCCGCGGCGAAATATTCACAATTTTACAAGAATTGAATCCATTTCATGTACACGAACAAACCTTTCGATTTTCAACGGTTTTTTAAGTTTTTCTCCTTCGAATTTTCTTTTCCAAATGAATTGGGATCACATTGCAATGCACCGAGGATTCAAAAAATGGCATACCTATTATTCAAAAGTTACAATTTTCCACCACCGAAAAGAAACCATCAATCATGACAATTCGAACATTATTCATCAATTATAACCGATCGAGTGTCTTATTCTGTACGCCAATTTAAGTCTTAAACATCTATCCGTCATCCATCGCCACAACACCGCGAAATGGTTTCATCATTTTATCGGTTTAATTTTTTAGTAGCCGCTCGAAAAGTTGTCCTTCTGGGTTTGGACAAAATCGCGAGGGATCGTTGGTTGGCAATTGCCATCAATCAAAAAGTTTGAAGGGTGATGGAACAAAAAACATTATTATTTTTTCTTGGAAGGCCGTTGATCAACAATATTTGGTGTGGTGAACATCACGGTAAAGCGATAATGCTTTCTCGACGAAGCAATAATATGAGAAATGCTTCTGATTATAATCCTTGTCAACGCCCGCGCTGACCCAATTAGGATAAATGTATCCGATTTTTTGAACGATTATCGGTGTTTGGTATTGCTAGTAACAAAACAAGATTCGAAGAATTTCAATCAAATTAATTTGTTATTTTCCAACACGGGATCATAGTGAGTAAGCGAAAAAAAAACCTTTTGGACGACCTCGTGCAAAACCATGACCGCAGTCCACACGTTAATCTTTCATAATACAAGCAATTTTCATGTGATGAACGAATAAAAAAAAAATGGAAATTCTCCTAATCTCAGTCCCTAGATGACACACAAAAGCTTTCTCTTTGAGTGGTGATTGTCCAGATTGGTCATCGTTTATTTATGCTGTCGTCCGTCAGTTTTCCGTACGTATCCTGGTGTCGAATGGATGTTCGAAACTCAACAGCTCATCGAATTCATCTACGCCCGGCTTTATGCTTCATCGGAAGATCCTATGTAGAGTGAGGGAAACTGGAGTAATATATTCCTTCAAAGCATCATTGTTATAATCCCCACCAGTAGAAAATTAGTGGTCTTCCATTAGTTTTATTTACACATAAATATATTAATGCGCGAGATAATTAATTCCAAATCTGTTTTTTGGTACTCATAAACCATGATCCTTCGTTTTCAGAACCATTTTAACGTAGTTCAAATTTACAGCCAATCCAAAAAGCATGCAATTAGCCGAATCGAGAAAAAGTCGTAGCTCGTTTAGCATTGCATTCCCATGTAATATGCAATATAACGCATTCTTGAACCTATCACAATCCTCAGAAAGACACATTGTGCCCCAGCTAAGCGTTTCAGCCCATCCATCCCTACACCAGAGAAGTGCTGACGAAAGCTGATGTCATTGCGTGGACAGCGAAAATGTGCGAATTGTGTGGATGGCAGTCGCAAATCGGGTCGCATCTCACCACACACTCAGCATAAGGGACACTACACCGGACCGGGAGATAGCCAGCCAATGGGCGAATCAATCGTGCGAAAATCCCGCAGGGCATATTGACACACTAATGTTCCTGTTGATTGGTTGCCTTCGCTTCAGTGGGAAAAAGCTTACGCTTCCGGAAATTATACGCTTTTGATGGTGGCAATAAAGGACACTTCAGAGGAGGTGTTGCTACAGGTTTATCAAGGCATACAGTTCTTTTCCGATCATCTTTGCACACGTCATAGATCACCAATGTGGACTCCACGGGATGGAATACAGGAAGGCCATTAACGAGCGTGTGTAATGGGAAATGTCAGAAAGTTATAACCTTTTGATGGTGTAGCAATGACGGCAATAGATTTTGTATCTGCTCAATTAGTATATATCGTACTGAGTATATAAGCCAGCGGTTCTCAACCTGCAATACATGTACTCCTGGGGGTACCTTCGATGGTCTCGGGGGTACCTGAAACAAAAATGCGTACTGGCGGATGTTATATTAAAATTGAGAAAAATCATAAGGGTTGTGTACAAGGCACGACCGCCTTACGTAAACTGCAGGGCTGCGAAATGGTGAGTTGACATCTGGGAAGGAGCGATCTACACAGCTCTGGTCCTCACAAGTTCCAATCTCACGCTTCCACGAGTCTTCCGATGACAACTGCAGCAAGAAAACCGGCAGAACATGGAACGTTATAGATAACAGCGGAAACAGCAGACCCACTTTTTTCAGCAAAAGAAACGCCGCGTGGAAGAAGCGGAGTGCGAGGAGAGGGAACAGCTGTGCCGTTCTCAAGAAACACGCAAGTTCTATCAGAAGCCCAACGCATCCCGCAAAGGCTTCGTACAGCGAGCCGAAATGTGCCGGGATAAGGATGGAAGCATCTTGAGGGACGAACGTTTGGTGACCGAAAAGTGGAAGCATCACTTAGAGGAACACCTTAATGGCGCTGTGAGTACAGGCAGTGAAAGGCAAGGCAACGGAGGAGATGACTACGTCAGTTCAGCGGACGATGAAAGTCAACCAGCCCCCACCTTGAGGGAAGTTAAGGATGCCATCCAACAGCTAAAGACCAATAAAGCAGCTGGTAAGGATGGTATCGGAGCTGAGCTCATTAAGATGGGCCCGGAAAAGCTAGCCACTTGCCTGCACAAATTGATAGTCAGAATCTGTGAAACTGAACAGCTACCGGAGGAGTGGAAGGAAGGGGTTATATGCCCCATCTACAAGAAAGGCGACAAGCTAGAGTGTGAGAACTTTCGAGCGATCACCATCCTTAATGCCGCCTACAAAGTGATATTCCAGATCATTTTCCGTCGTCTTCCACCATTAGTGAATGAGTTCGTGGGAAGTTATCAAACCGGCTTCGTTGACGGACGCTCGACAACCGACCAGATCTTTACTGTACGGCAAATCCTTCAAAAATGCCGTGAATACCAGGTCCCAACGCACCATCTGTTCATTGAGTTCAAGACGGCATACGACAGTATAGACAGCGTAGAGCTATGGAAAATTATGGACGAGAACAGCTTCCCTGGGAAGCTTATCAGACTGATCAAAGCAACAGTGGATGGTGTGCAAAACTGTGTGAAGATTTCGGGCGAACACTCCAATTCAGTAAAAAAACTCCAATTCATTCGAATCGCGCCGGGGACTAAGACAAGGTGATGGACTTTCGTGCCTGTTGTTCAACATTGCACTAGAAGGTGTCATGCGGAGAGCCGGGTGCAGGGACGGGAATGGTTGACATTTCTAAATAAAACCACAGCAGCCGCAGCAGCAGCCACGCCAAGCAGACGACAGTCAGCTCATGTCAGGTGTCATTCTATGGACACGAAACATGGACAATGCTCGAGGAGGACTTGCAAGCACTCGGTGTATTCGAGAGACGGGTGCTTAGGACCATCTTTGGCGGTTTGCAAGAAGACGGTGTGTGGCAGCGAAGAATGAACCACGAGCTCGCCCAGCTCTATGGCGAACCCAGTATCTAGAAGGTAGCTAAAGCCGGAAGGGCACGATGGGCAGGGAATGTTGCAAGAATGCCGGACTGCAACCCTGCAAAGATGGTGTTCACTCCAGATCCGGCAGGTTCGAGACGGCGTGGAGCACAGCGAGCGAGATGGGCAGACCAGGTGCAAAACGACTTGGCGAGCGTGGGGCGCATTTGAGGATAGAGAGATGCGGCCTCGAACCGTGTATTGTGGCGTCAAATTGTTGATTCAGTGCTATCTGTTTAGATGTAAACCAAATAAATGAATGAATGAATATTATCATGGGTCCCCGCGTCTTTTCTTTTTTTTTTGGAGTAAACATCTAACCATAGAAAAGCAGTATTTTTGCCATGTCTTCTAAGCCCATTGACCGATCCCAATTTTCAATAGGAAACCATGCGAAACAATTTTCATTAGGAAACAATGGGGCAGGATTCCCCCGCGAATGCAACTTGCGAGCAAATCGATTCAAGATAAGTACGAAAAATTGGCTAGACTTTTTGCGCTCACATACACAGATATCACCTCAATTCGTCGAGCTGAGTCGATTGATATTAGGGTGGTCTAGCCGGTAGTACCGAAACCGGTAATACCTGTATTACCGGCAAATTTTGACTACCTAAAATACCGGTATTAAAGACGGACAATACCGGTATTTTCGGTACTTCAAATTCAAACTGTCAATATAATTTTTTTTAATAGTTTCCACCTACATTCACATATATCAACCAAAGAATCACCGTACCACAAACACTACAATTGCGCGCGCGAATGAATATATTTTTGCACAAATAAGCATCATTAACGACTTTCACGCTTCAGCAAAAATCGACAACTTTCCGGAGATCAACTGTGATAAATAATTTGCTGTCCGTTCGGAATTCGGTAAAAAAATATGTATTGGAGGCTGATACCAAGACACGTTAGAATAGAATGTTATCCATGCTCAAACGGTTCTAGTTACATATGAACTGAAGGGATCCGTTAAAAAGAACTCTGATCGATTTGAAGCTTAAATTCAAATTTAACTTCAGTGATGATGATTTTTTGGCGATAGATGGAATAACTCAAGCCCTTGAACCTGTTCAAGCTACTGTCGAACTACCTACTCTGCCGTGAGTTCTTCAGTCTATATGAAAACGAAGAGGCGTTCTATTTTATGTTGGAGCAATTATCAAATCAAGCCACACAAATTGTCGCCAACTTATTTGATGCTCTCCAAGAGCAACGATCATAATACGCCGAGCTTTTTTAAATAATCCAGCAGACTAAAGACGTGAAGAGACTGCAGCAGAGCAAAACACTTGCGTTGCCGGTGGCAACTACGTTGACACCAGGATTCTGGCAAGCAATCGGGTTACGGTAGATGAAAATAGCTCAATAATACCAAATGTTGATCAGATATCAAAATGAGATATGGACATGATTGATGTAAGAGATCTTGCTGTATGCAAGAAGTGATCAATATCATGTGCCATTAGTTTGTTCTTATCCACAGCATGTTTTGATATTTTAATGATATTTTGGTGCAAATTTTTGATATTATTGCCTGTTCTTTTATCTCTTATATATCAATCAAGTCCATACCATGTTTTATTATCCTGTTCAAGGCTTCTGCCCGGAAAAGACTTCTTCGAGAATGAATCGGAAGTGTTTAAGGGCAAGTACTTGACACTGATCTTTGACGATCTTGGCATCATTCGTCCAACTTCCGTTAAGGCAGAGAGTCCAATTTCAGTAGCTGGCAACATTTCCAACAAAATCCGAGGCGGATTGAGAGATGCGTCACTTAGTATGTTATGTCTACGTAAGTTTCACTTTGCCCACTTCAACAAGCAAAGTTTTTAACATTTGAAGTTTGTCAAAAAATAGTGTTTATCATTCAAAAGTACAAATCAAAAGTTTTTTTTTTCAAAATATTTCTGAAATTTTTACAAATACCGGTATTACCGGTATTGACTCCACCAAATACCGAATACCGGTGTTTGTCAAAAAAGGCCAACACCGACCATCCTAATTGATATACAACACTATGGGTCTCCGGGCCTTCTATAAAAAGTATGTTTTTGGAGCGAACATATAGCCTTTACGTATACTTTGTACACTGGGGGAAGTGGAAAAAGGGGGTAAGTGTAAAAATCGACTCGAAAAATTGGAATTGTACATACTTTACAGTTTTTACCACATCATAACATTATGCAAGAATATACTTTGATGATCACACTAATACTATGTTGAAATTTGTATAATACATACACTAACACGATTAACGCTTGAACTGTAATTTAAGGTTTCGCGAAAAGTTGATTTTTGCATTCATAAAATCAATTCTTATTTGCACCAATTGTCCCTTTTTCAAGTGAATTTATTTCACAGGTTACTATTACAATACAATTAAACTAATCCCATTCAATTTCTAGTGGTTTGTACCATGAAAGCAAATAATTCAAAGATTTTACACTTACCCCTGGTATCAAACACTGCGGGGGTAGTGGATAATGCTCTAATTACGCAATTTTTTCTTCCCTCCAGGGTTTATTTCAATAGCTGTGAATCTTAATATGTTCCTTCTTTGTTATCATTGTGATTCCAGTGGTGATTGGACTAATATAAATGAGAAAATGCCTGATTAATCCACCTATCGGTATTGATGCCTTTCACATGTTTTACATATGAAAAATGTATCAAAAAGTTAAAAATAGCACTGATAGGTAAATATATTCTATAATTCACATTAATTTTTATTCATAACAAGTATCGCCGTTGAATGCAATCTTTTTGCGAACAAATTGGTTAAGGACAAGTGCTTAAGAATAGCTGATAATTTTGAACGTGCTTTGCGCACACACATACATACAAATACGCACATACAGACATCATCTCAATTCGATAAACTAAGTTGATTAGTTTATAACCCTGTAAGTCCCATTTTTCCTATAAAAAGTTCATCTTTGGGGCGTACATATAGATCTTACGTACACTTAGTGTTCGAGAAGGCAAAACCAGCCCTCCCTAGCTATTACGAGAATTCCTTGAGTATCTATTCCGTTAAGGTAATGAAATCATTCCACAAAAGATACTCAGAGCAATTCTTGTATTGATTTACGTTATATGCAGTGTTGGCAAAAACTCAAAATCTCAAAACTCATGGATGATTCAAATCAAGCGTGAGTTGAAACGCACCCAACTCAGCACCTAAAAACTCATGGATGAGTTGAATCATCCTTTTGAATCATCGTAGGTTTTCTTTCGTTCTCCTTCGTTAAAAACAGTAAATTAACGTTTGTCGCATAAAATATTAGACACTCTTTTATGTATAAGCAATAAATTGCCCCCAAATTGATTTCAAATGTGTTTTTGAACCAAAATGATTTTTTGGCAAATGAGTGAAATGATGCGTTTTAGCATGAAAAATTCAAGCGTGATGCATTCCTTTAAAATCGCAGACGATTTCGTTCGCACGGGAGCGCTCGTTGATTGAGATGTATGAGTGATTTTACCAACACTGGGTATATGTAACTAATCATCACAATTGAAAATCAAGGTAAAATAGGTTTTCCATTTACCCCATCCCACTTGGTTAAGTGGAAAAACAACTCCTTATTTTTAAATCTCTTTACACAAATTTCAAGCGACCAAAATGGTATGAATTACCGCACAGTTGGTGCAAAATTGACTGTTTTTGATAGCCCATTTTGATTGAACCCATTTAGATCATTTAAACTGGTTTTACACTAATTCAAACGTGCACTATCGATTTTTCCTTTTCCACTTCCCCCAGTGTACCTTACGAGAAAGGCAAAATTTTTAACGTGGGTTCAATCCGTGGGTTACATTCTCCTACTTTGTATATTTCTCTATATTTCTCATGTCCTAGCAATCGCTAGAACTGAAAACGGACTTCCATACCGTTCCCATTTCAATGCTATACCTTCAACTTTACCGTTCTAGTAGTAACTGCTTGATTTTGAAATTAACGAAAAAGCTCGTTTACTACATACAATAAGGAATTCTATCAGTTGCTTTCTCCTATCTCTCACATTGGCAGCTCGTTAAAGAAAAACGAATCTCTGCCCCTCGAATCTATTCCAAAAATTCCAACAAAATTCTGCATAAACTCGTGGCAAGTGCAGAGGTATATTCGGCTTGCAGTAAGCGAGTGATTGCATCAACATTTCCTCCCCCTTCCCTACATTGGCTTGCATTCTGACATGGCAGGCGCCAGTGTGACCTAACAAATGAGATCACCAGTACTTGTACATCGGAGATGAGTGGCTAGTCCCAAGCAAACATCTGTTGGTTATCTGTGCAATAACAGCTGATCTGGCCATAATGGAATAGCAACTACGGGCAGTCAATCAAGCTCATGCAAAAAAGGTAAAAACTTTAAGAACGTTATTGAAAAAACACCAGGCCGATTCACGCCGCCGCCGGATAAAATGTATTTCAGCGTGACACCTAAAACGCCGGCGGCGCTGACCAAAATTCTGACAAATGCCGTCGATTTTCGGACCGGCACACACCTCTACCGCTGATCACATGTAATGATAGTGCTGCTCCTGTTCTCTTCAGATTTTCTCAAGTATAATTAATATTAATAATATAAATAATAGTATAATTAATGTTTAACATCCAGACCGCATCGTGCTTTCGTGCTGTGCGGTTCTTTCTCTCTTTGCGGAAGGAAGTTTTTAATACTACCCGAAGCTATTTTAATTTCAACGGTGCTTCTCAGCGCTATTTGTACCCACTGATCCCGTTACGATCTTTGCAAGGACCCGTGCCTTCGTTTTACGTTGGACCCGTTTGCGGAAGTAAAATTCCGACAAGCGGTGGTAATCCTGCAGGGACACCGTTCTAGGAAAAAACCTCTTAGAAGGTCACGTCTCCACGCTCAGCAATGAGTATTAACAAAAACAAGAGGAAGGGGGAGTCTCTGAATTCTCCACTTCCTACAAAGAAACAAGGTTTCAAGACCGTCCTGCCCAAGCGCGGAAAAAATAGAAGGAAGCTGGAGACTTCAGATATTCCTTCTAAATCTAATGTTGACATTGTTTCTTCTCCTATCGAACTGAGCAATCAGTTCGATTTGATTAATGATGAAATTGAGCAAATCGAATCTACCTTTAGCCCAGGTGATTCGATTCATGCGAAGAAACAAAGGATTCCGCCAATTGTGGTATCTGTTGCCGAGTTTTCTGGCTTTCGGAATGAAATCTTGAGTAACCTTCAGGGATCAAGGTTTCATTTCAGATTGCTAGGAAGGGTGACTGCCGCGTTTTGCCGGGATCCTTTGACGATCGCAAACGTCTTCTTCACTATTTAACTGAGAAGCGCCATAAATTCTTCACATACGACGACAAAACTGAGCGATTGTTCAAAGTCGTCTTGAAAGGTCTCCCCAGTGATGACAAATCACTGGATGAGATTAAAATTGAAATTTCTCAATTACTTGGATTTTCACCAGTCCAAGTAATTAAGATGAAAAAGAAATCCCATTCTGGTACTTCCCAGAGGGCATTTCTCAAGAATTTTATTTAGTTCATTTTAACAAAAGTGAACTAAATAATATGAAAAGTTTGGAAAAGGCCTGTATTATGTCTCATGTCCGTGTTACATGGGAACATTTCCGCAGGCCTGGGGGAAATTTCCAAAACCCTACCCAGTGCCGTAAGTGCCAAAAGTGGGGTCATGGAACCAAACATTGTCACATGGATGCTAAATGGATGATTTGTGGTGGAACCTCTCACGCCAAGGACGCATGTCCTGTGAGAGAAGATTCCAATAAATTTAAGTGCGCAAACTGTGGGGGCAATCATAAATCCAATTTCTGGGAATGCCCTTCACGCAAAAAGTTTTGAATTCCCGTGCAAAATTGATGACGGAAATTCCAATCGGATCCCAGATTCGACGGGTAGAAATTTTCAAACGCTCAAATTTCGAAACCGGTTACCGGTCGAGCAATTCATACCCACCACAATTCACAAACAAATTTTGCCGCTCGTCAACGGGTAGCAAGCACTTCAGTAAATTCCAATTTTTCGAATGTACCTACGTATGCAAACATCGCTGCTGGTAGACAAAATTTCTCTTCTCAAAATGAGGTTTATACCCATGTCCCAACGGAAAATAACGGTCATGTTGCCGATTCAGGTAGCATGACTGCTTCCGATTTTGATTTTCTAACTGAACAATTGCATCACATGATTGATGCAATGTTCAAAGCAAATACCATTCCTGAAGCTGTTCAGGTTGGTATAAAGTACACACAAAAAATTGTTATCGGACTCCGTTTCAATGGAACCAAATAATTGTGTGAAAGTTCTAAATTGGAATGCCCGCTCTCTAAAGGGTAAGGAAGATGAATTATTCAACTTCCTTTCAGTTCATAATGTGCATATTGCTATTATAACTGAAACGTATTTAAAACCAGGACTCTCCATTAAAAGAGATCCAAACTATTTTATCTACAGAAATGATCGTCTTGACAGCGCCTGTGGTGGGGTCGCCATTGTCATCAATAGACGTATCAAACATAAATTATTTTCTTCGTTTGAAACCAAAGTTTTTGAAACTTTGGGAGTTTCTATTGAAACAAATTTTGGACAATTTTCCTTCATTGCAGCCTACTTGCCTTTTCAATGCAATGGGCAGCAAAAGAATTTGTTGAAAGCTGATCTTCAAATTCTGACTCGCAACAAATCAAAATTCTTCGTAATTGGTGACTTCAATGCCAAACACCGTTCATGGAATAATGCTCAAAGCAATTCCAATGGTAAAATTTTATTTGAAGATTGTTCTGCGGGATATTATACTATTCAATATCCCAAATGGACCAACTTGTTTTTCTTCCAGTCGAAATCCTTCTACAATTGATTTAGTTTTAACGGATTCAAGTCAGCTGTGTGGCCAATTGGTAACTCATGCTGACTTTGACTCTGATCACCTTCCTGTGACATTTGAAATCTCACAAGAAGCCATTTATAATCCAATCAGCTCTACTTTTAATTATCATAGAGCTGATTGGGATTTATATAAAACGTATATCGATAGGAATTTTGATGTTGATATTCCTCTCGATACCAAAAGTGATATTGATAATGCTCTCGTATCTTTGACAAATTTAATTGTCGAAGCCAGAGGCATTGCAATTCCGAAATGTGAAGTTAAATTCAACTCCATTATTATTAACGACGATCTTCAGCTACTGATCCGTCTTAAAAATGTGAGAAGAAGGCAATACCAAAGAACTCGCGATCCCGCGTTGAAAGTTATTTGGCGAGATTTGCAAAATGAAATTAAAAAACGTTTCGCTATTCTGAGAAATACCAATTTTGAGAATAATGTCTCGAAGTTGGATCCCAGTTCGAAACCCTTTTGGAAATTAACAAAAATTCTTAAAAAACCTCAAAAGCCAATTCCAGCGCTTAAAGAGGGAAATAAAATTTTATTAACAAATGGCGAAAAGGCTCAAAAACTTGCTCAGCAGTTCGAGAGTGCCCATAATTTTAGTCAAGGTCTCACTAGTCCAATTGAGGATCAGGTTACACGGAGCTTCGAAGACATTCTCAATCAAGAGAATGTTTTTGACCCTTCGTTGGGAACCAATTTGGATGAAGTGAGATCTATTACTAGAAAATTTAAAAATATGAAAGCCCCGGGTGATGATGGTATTTTCTACATACTTATCAAAAAACTTCCTGAGAGCTCTTTATCCTTTTTGGTTAATTTATTTAACAAATGTTTTCAATTGGCATACTTTCCAGATAAATGGAAAAACGCCAAAGTTGTTCCAATTTTGAAGCCGGACAAAATCCAGCTGAGGCTTCTAGTTATCGCCCAATCAGTTTGCTTTCTTCAATAAGCAAACTGTTTGAAAAGATTATTTTAAATAGAATGATGGTTCATATTAATGACAATTCTATTTTTGCTGATGAGCAATTTGGTTTTCGCCATGGGCATTCAACCACTCATCAGTTATTAAGAGTTACGAATTTAATTCGGCTCAACAAATCTGAAGGATATTCGACTGGAGTTGCTCTTCTTGATATAGAGAAAGCATTTGACAGTGTTTGGCATGAAGGTTTGATTGTAAAATTGATGAATTTTAATTTTCCTCTGTACATCATTAAACTGATACAAAATTATTTATCAGATCGCTCACTGCAGGTAAACTATCAGAATACTAAATCTGATAGATTACCTGTAAGGGCTGGTGTCCCCCAAGGCAGCATACTGGGGCCCATATTGTATAACATTTTTACTTCTGACTTACCTGATTTGCCACCAGGGTGTCAAAAATCTTTGTTTGCAGATGACACGGGCCTTTCAGCCAAAGGGCGAAGCCTTCGTGTCATTTGTAGTAGATTGCAAAAAAGTTTGGATATTTTCTCCACTTACTTGCAAAAATGGAAAATTTCCTCGAATGCTTCCAAAACTCAGCTTATAATTTTTCCACATAAGCCGAGAGCTTCTTATTTGAAACCTTCTAGCAGACATATTGTCACTATGAATGGTGTTCCAATTAATTGGTCTAGCGAAGCTAAATATTTAGGACTTCTGCTAGATCAAAATTAACTTTTAAAAATCACATTGAAGGCCTTCAAGCCAAATGTAACAAATATATTAAGTGCCTATATCCACTTATAAACAGAAAATCAAAACTTTGTCTTAAGAACAAACTTTTGATTTACAAACAAATTTTAGACCTGCCATGTTGTATGCTGTGCCAATATGGGCTAGTTGCTGCAATACCAGAAAGAAGGCACTCCAGAGGATTCAAAATAAAATTTTGAAAATGATTCTGAAGTTGCCTCCGTGGTATAGTACCAATGAACTTCATAGAATTTCTAATATTGAGACATTGCAACAAATGTCCAACAAAATAATTTCCAATTTTTGACAAAAATCGTTGCAATCTTCTATTGCAACAATTAACTCCTTGTACCCTTAGTATAAAATAGGTTAAGTTTAGTTTAAGTTGAAAACATTGTAATTCCTACATGGTTTAATTCAACCAGAGGAAATATCCTAACTGCCAGAGGCAATTGAAATGTATTAATAATAACTAAAGGCGTAACATAGCAAATAAGGATGATAGTGTTAAGAAAACACGGAACACCTAGTCTAAGAGATGAATGCATGTATTAGATAATTAGCAAATAAAATTAGTTAAAAAAAAAAAAAAAAAAAAAAAAAAGAAAAAAAAAAATTAATATTTAACAGCAAATTGAAAAGCGATTCTCTCTGCACCAATGCATCTAAGATCATAAAACGAATTAGATAGGGTTATGCGCTAATTCGTTCATGGCGCTAGTATCCGTCATATCAAATTATAAATCACTAAATACTCGCGAATCGTAAACTGAAATAATGAACTAATCATCTGGCGAGATAGAAAAAAGTGTACACAAGTGTACTACATCTGCATTCATTTAAATTACATTCCGGTGTTACTTACTTGAAATACAGTTAAATTTAACTTTGCGACTGCGACTTTTTGCACAATTTCCTACGTTATCTGTGCGACGAAGGAAAATCTAGTTCGTTCACTGCTGTAGAACGCGCAACACCGTCACCAAAATCAACGTAATTCACTGATTTTCCCCGCACTTTTTCACATAAATTTCTCACTGCGCACTAAATAAAAGCAATATTTATTGCTCAAGTGAAAAATAATTGTAAAATAACTACCGGAAGGCGTTCAAATGATCTATTTTTTTTTTCAAACTTTAGAGCGTTTAAAATTTATTTTCTTCGTCGCCTTGTTTATAGTCGAAAAACGCGTTGCCAAACTGGCGGTTTGAACTGAAATAATCTTATGTTACACATCTGATAATGCATCATGCAGTCAATAAAAGTAGGTTTTTCAATTATTTTCCGGTAGCGCAATGAAAGTAAATTTATCCAAATAAATATTTTTCATACACACTCGTCATTCATACTAAAATTTTCTACTATTCCAAAAGTTTGAAACAGGTGAAATAATTTCATAATAGAACTTTGTTGGCAGCACTACCCACGTACATGTTAAGCATGTGTGTTAGTTGTTTGACAGACTGAGGCATTTAACTGAATGGCAGCACAATCAAAACCATTTTAATGCGGTCGAAATGGGATTGCACTAGGAAATTTTTGTTAACTGGAACCGAAATAAACTTTCAAATTTGATTTTCAAAATTGACCGAAATGATAGGTATTCTGCATGAAGTCACAGATAAGTCATCCAGTTATCCAAGAAATGGCTTGAATGCAGGAACAAAGATTTGCAGTCCTGTTTTAAGTATGGTACATGCTCCTTGTGGTACAGAGAAAGGATACGTAGATGATCAATTTTCCGGTTTCAAAAATGGTACATGCTCTCTGTAGTACAAATAACAGAATGCGTTCACAGCATATGTTCATGGTCATCTAAGAAATTCCTGGAGTAAGGCCTTTCAATCTACACGCGTAACTAAAGATTAGTTTTCCGGTTTCAAATATGGTACATGTTCTCTGTAGTACAAAGAACAGAATTCTGATTCTGTTATTTGTACCACAATGGGTACATTACATTTACAAAACAGGCCTGTAGATCATTGGTTACGCGGGTAGACATGTAAGCCTCCACTTCAGGTGTTTCTTGGATAACCGCGAACATGCTCCATACACATATTCTGTTCTTTGTTTCACAATGTACACATATCATATTCAGAACAGGCCAATATTAATTGAATTTATGTTATTTCTATTTAACACGGTATGATACCGCAAAAAAACTAATTTGGTGTACTTGTATAAATCGCACACCAATACCGACAGATTGATTTGACAGCAATCCATCGAATTTTAGACTGGACGAATGAAAATTCTCATGGACGTAAACAGATTTTCATAAGACAAATTTAAAAATTTTGAAGGGTGTTTTTGATTGCCGATTCTCAATAAACTATGATTTGTTCAATGCGCTAATAGTACACATTGAAAACTAGGAACTCTAAAATACGTGTTACATACAATATGTTACAATGATATTCGAGTGCAAAAATGGTAACCTTGCTTAGAAACCTCGCAGTTAATAACTGTGATAGTGCTTAATGAACACTAAGCTGCGAGGCGGCTCTGTCTCTGTAATGCCAATAATAAGAAGAAGAAGAAGTATTGCTTGCATAAGAAACATGTTAGCTGAATCAGAATACAGTCTTAGTTTTCAAACATTACTTGAACCATATCACACAAGTTCCTAAAATGAAAAAGAAACATAACAAATCCTCGACCACTTAATTTGCATAAGCAGCGTAGATAATTGTTTTAATCAAATTAACACGTCTCATTTTAACAATTTCTTCTTTCATCAACATCTTAGCCAAATCCTATTTAACTCTGGCCCGCCCTACAAGACTCCTAAATCCCAGTCCAGGAAAATGCCCGACAGAGCAGTATGCGGTAAATTTCTCAGCCAATTTCCAAACTGTTAGTCCTCTTAATCCCATGACCGGGGCCTCTCGAATTGGATTTCGAACGGCAACAGGAGCAAAATGGAAGGAAAACACCGAGACCCCGAGAATCTAACACATTTGCATTTAATTTCTCAGTTGGATTATGGGTTTTTGGTCTCGGCCACTTGGACGCGTTCCTTGCATCGGGCTTACACAAAGAACATTCGTATACGCAGAGCAGATACCTCCCCGTAGGCATACGTCCAGCTGGAACCGGCTCTGTTTCATGTTTTTATTTCTGAGTCGAGCTTTAGCTTCGGAAAATTTATGTTTCTTTGTTTCCTCCTGCGAAACTGCAGCTGCAGTCGTTTTCCGAACCAAACCGGCGCAAAACCAGGAGCAAATTGCCAACCGTTGGAAGTTTCTTCATTGGGAGGAAACCATGGTACAAATCTGCACAGGAACCAGGAGGCACCGGCTCCAGACGGGCTTTTTTCCCATTGCAGCGGAAATGAGAAAATGATACAGCAATGGAGATGCTCGGTACATCCAGATAGTTCCGAAACATATGGAACGAAGTATGTTTAGTTCTTCACCAGGAATGCCAGTTGGGCTTTCTATGCGCCAGCAGGACATAAACATGTTAATTATTTTGTCCTACAAATAGTAACATGTTTTAATTGTTAAGAGTTCATAGAAATAGCATGAAATAATTTGAATAATGATAAAAATATCATCATTGAAACTTTCAATGACTATGATTTGATGTTGAGATTCAACTGATCCAAACCGATCAATTTCCAATCTCACTTCAATCTTGAATAGTACGTATTCAAACCCGATGCTTAGATTATCTAATCTGAACTGTAATTCTTTCCACGAGTATAACTTTTATACTATATTATATTTTTTCTACATTTCTACATTTTCTACATTTTAAAAACAAAAATATTCTTTCTGAATTTAAACAATTTTTAAACAAAATAAGCAGACATTTTTTTTTACTTTATCATCTGATTTTTCAGAACAATTAGATTGACAAAGACCTAAACTGATTTCACTGAGTAAAGCAAATATAAAAATAAATCAAGCATGTCTGGCATCTCTGTGTCCAATATTCCTGTTCGAGGCTCTTCCGTAAATAATGTAACACTAAAAAACAACTTTTGGAAACTCGTCCCCCTTTTTGTATCGCCTTTTGTATAAAAGATATTGAATATTCATCAAAATAATGCTTTGATAAACACCCTCGGCCCTTACATCTTAGAATTACGTTATTGACGGATGGCTCTTTGTAAAATGCATTCACAGCAAAATATACGATTGCAATACCATAATCTCAACTCATGCTCCGACATACATTTAGACGAATATAAACAGTTCTTAAAGCCATTTGCTAGCTGCTCATCCTATGGTTGTCTGTTTAGGATTTGAAAAATTAATCAACCACATGGTTCCACAAACAAATGACAAGACATTCCGCAACAAGAGCCATATCCACCTTCGATCCCAACGACAAAAGCATCACACGTGACAATGAAAAGTATCAACAAAATTCAATTCAAAACTTATTCAACAAACATCTGAAACGAAACGTATCGTCCACAATCGAATCCGGAACTTGGTCCCCAACCGCGTATGTGCCAACAGCAGACATCAACACTTGCCCCTTCCGATTGTTGCACACTGCCAACGGACTTCCAGCCGAGCAGTCCGTCGTCGATCGTCTTCGTCGTCGCAGGTCGTTTCCCTCCTTACCGTGCGCTATCGGACTGTCTCGGTATAGTGTGGTGGTGGGTATCCCACATCACATGGACCAAAGAATAACCAACTTTCGGAGAGCTATAGAAGTGGCATCTCCACACTACTGGGACGTTCAACGATATGTGCTCGGCAATACATCAGAATTGGCATTTGGTGATACAAAAAAAAAAAGCTAGGAATTATCCACCTAATGGTTAATATATTTACTTTAAATTCAATTATTACTTCTAGACCAACATTTGAAGAGGGCGTAACAGCCAAAATTTATTCCTTCTGATTCTTCGTCTACATATAAATCTATATATGTGGGCAAAGAATCGAAAGAAATGAATTTTAGCTGTTACGCCCTTTTCAAATGTTAGTCTAGACTTGATATAGTGCACTATGCAAATGCATAACACAGCCATGCCAAGAAATTGGGAGGAAAACTTATCTCCCCGTGAGGATGACACAACAAAGTGTTTTTAGCAAAGTTGTAGCTTACTGTTTCGTCTTTAATCTGATTTTTGTTGAAATACTGTTGAACCATTAAATATTTTTTCTTTTTATTAAAAAGAAAAAATCAGGGACAGAAAAAGTCATTTGAGCTACACTTAAACAGCTGACATCCAACACACAATCAAGTTGCTAGTCCTTCCCGAATATTAATGTGCGAATGAATAGGACGGCATGTGCACGAACAGCAGCAAGCGTCGACTTTCGGTGTCAGCGTTGTTCTGTGCGGTGTCAAAATGAATCTTCATATTGGTACATTGATATTCAATTTAGAATCTCAAAATATGAATATCATTTCATACTGTGTTGCATGGATTCAACATTTTGAAGTCAGATTCCTAAAATATATGCATCTGTTAAGTATATAAAGTAAAATAATCATCATTTATCGGTGCAAATTAACCGCAATTCAAAATATTCATTTCAGCCCCGGTAGATATTCATTTTTTACGCTCGATTATCAATCGGCTATTGAAGATCGGGGGGTAAATTTTGTATGGAAGTTTGACAGCATGCTGCGAGATGTTCGTGCCTGCATCTGATCAAAACTCAGCGTCTGATCAAAACAAACACGAATCAATGACGAAGCTGCCTACTGAACATCGATGCAACTGATAGTAAAGCGAAGATTCCCGTCCTTGCTTTTTATTATTGTACCATGTTCCAAGAAGTTGTTGATACACTTCTTTTGATATACTTTGCCAAAGAAACTGATGTTCGTATGTTTCAGGGTCTTTTTGCCGAATGCCGTTTGGCGGAATACCCGAGTAGAAGAAATTAACACAACAACATCTCATTCCGTTATTAATACCATCCCGAGCAGGAGAAATTGGCTCAAAAATACCTAATTATATTATTGATACCATACTCTGTTATGAACTAGCCCTGTATAAGAGGTAAAATACCAAAGGAATAATACCAAAAATTAATATGCACATTACTTGAGCCATAACATACTCTGTTATTAAATTATATTTCAATACCAAATGCATAACCAATTATTATTCATTTGGTACTGAAATACCTAAGCCTTTTGGGCTGCGAAATGATGAGTTGACATCTGGGAAGGAGCGACCTACACAGCTCTGGTCCACGGGTCTTCCGATGACAATTGACCACCAGCTAAGGGTTGCGTACTTAGCTGGTAGTGCAGCCTGGGCACTGTTGTCCTTCTGACATCAGCTAGAGTGAGTGGGTGCGACCAACGGGACCATCGTCCTTAACCTCTAATCCCAAGGCGTTAAGCGACCCGTGCCAAAGGGGATGCTAGGCCAGGGCACAATGGTTCGAGAGCAGCCAAAACCTCAAAAATCGAAATTCGTGTTTCCGTCAAAATTATATTTTTCTCATTTTATAGAATACTTACGTGATTCAAATTCAAAATTTGAAGTAGTTCTGTTGAGTTTTGACTTTGTTACATCATTTTGAATCGAACATGAATGTAGATTTTCGAATAAAAACGCTGTTTGACAAAGCGTTTAGATCAGCATCGTACGGCTTCAATTACATCGCTAACCACAATATTATTTCAAGACTGCCATGTCGGGATCTTAAATAGTATGTCTATGTCAAATATTGGTGACAGAACTCAATTATGAACCCCTTTAGTTAACTTTGAATACAAAATTAGTTTAAATACTCACAATTTTTAGATTGAACTGCTCCAAAAGTATAGGCGCCGTGGAGTGCGCGTTATAATTCTATGCTCATTACAAAGCTAAAAGCAATAGTTTTCTATTAATCACTACTTTGTTTTGCGAAAAGTTGCAATAAACTCTTTTTTTTTAGCGTTTCAGTATGAAATGTGCCTAGTATTTTTTGGTCTGTTCTAACTGAAACCTTACAAATGCGTATTTTTTGTTCACAAGAACCTTAAAAATGCCCTTTTTTTAAATTATTAGATTGAAGCTGAAACGTTCGATATTATTATTTAATATTTAAAACATGTAATGCAAGCATTGAATGAAAGCTGAAAAATGAAATGATCTCGTAGCATAATCATTCAATGATGGAGTCATTTATATACTTTTATTTGAATATTTTTATTGCTATTTTAAGTGAAATAATTGGATAGTTTTCTTCCCAAACGACTAGAAGATATCACACACAAGGTTTCTTATTTTCAAAACTTTCTCCAATGAAGGAAAAGGAAAAGCCTGTTTCGAGTCAAGATTATGAAGAATACAAATGTAAGTACACAGTTGAAATAAAAGTTGTTCGTTTGTCATTCAAATTAATTGATTCTTTTCAAATACAACTTTTTTCAAAAATATTCCATAATTGTGGATGTTCCAAATAAAATTATTTGTCTTAGCACATGCACAGCCAGTATTTAGCAAGTAAGCCTTTTGATACGAACATTATTTATAGCTTTTTTTTACTTCTCAAAATACGAGTTTGTACTATCCCATTTAATTCCACCACTTTAGTCAATTAAGAAAACCAATAACGGCCTTACTGTTGAAGTCGAAATACGTAACTGTGAAGTAACAATCAAATAATGGAATTAAATGGAATAGTATTAACTAGTTTTATGGCAAGTGAGATCATCTTTGTTGCGAAACAATCTGTTTTCAAAATCCGAATTTAGCAGTAAAATGAAAGTATTTACTATTCACAGAGATGCCTAAAACGGCTGTATATTGCCAAAGTAGTGCTTCCAACACCCTTGAACGTGGATGAACGTCTTTATGTGACAAAAACCATCAAAATACCATAATACAAACATAAGGGATATTTTTAAGGACATTTTGAGATTTTGGCCAACCTTTGTTCTGGAGCGAACCACTGTGCAGGGGGGTGAAATAATAAGCTAGGCCTTTAACGGAGCCTGTGGGGTACCTGGGCACCCTCCACAGTAATTGTCCCTTACCGCGTCATGCTGGGCTCTGGCGTGGTGGACCTCTTTTCCCGAGCAACTCGTGGGACCAAAATAGAAAACCAAGGCAATTCTTCAACTAGTGGTAGTAGTGTAGGCGACAACCCCTTCGCAAGAGGTGGGTTGTTCAGGTCTCCGCCTAGGAGGCCAGAGGCAATAGTCGGCAGCTCAGTGCGCAGCGCCAGCGTGGGTCACTTAACCATCTCCCAGGCTCCGCCGGTAGTGGTTATGGACGGCCCATGGCTTCTGGAGGCAATGAACCGCAAACGCGATGGGCTTTCGGCCTTCGAGGTGACGACGGAACAGCTGGACGCCATCATCGACTTTGCGTCATCGAAGCATAATATCAGTAAGGACCTCAAGGGGAGCTTGCTGAAACTTCGAAAGTCGATGTTGGACGCCAAGCTGGAGAGGGCGGTCGGGACGGCCAAGTGCGAACCCGTGAAATCCGTGGAGTCGAGGTCGGGCAAGGTCGAATCGACCGAGGGCGTGCCAGCGAAGACGGTGCACAGTGTTTTATTTCGTCATTTTCACGATCGAAATTCAAAAACTCGAAAAGTGTTGATTTTGGATATAGGGTTTGTTCACAGAAGTTTCAAGATATTTAGGAGCGCATCTTTCGATAAAAACAGTTTGATGATTAATCCCCTAAAAGTTAGTTGAGAAAATTACTTTTCCACCTGAATGAGATAGAACACGTAGTGTCTTCCGCAAAGATTGTAGCAAATGTTAATACGAGCAACTTTGCTGAACATCAGTTTCTATCTCTTATATATAACAAACTTAAGACGTTTTATGTAAAACCCCTTTAAAATCTTATTTTGCATTCTAACTCTTTCCAATGATTTTTCACATTTTCCGTCTCTTCTCCAAAGTTATTAAACAAGCAAAATTACATGTTTTACTGAACATTGTAAGATTCCATCTCACATACAACAAAAGTTATTTTTAAATTATACATATTTTTAGATGTTTCTCCACTTGTGATTACTCCCTTAATTGCAAAAAGTCGCAAATTTCTTCACGATATGCAGAAAATCGCTTATTTCATTTTTATACTGACATTGAAAACTTTTGTCGACAAGAGTCTTCTCGAATTGTGTGTTAAAAACTTGTAAACCTAAGAAAAATCATAATATTTGAATAACTTTTGTTTTATAAGAAATAGAAAGTTACAATGTTCAGCAAAAACATGTAATTTTAATGGTTTGACAACTTTGTAGAAGAGACGGAAAATGTGAAAAATCATTAGAGTTAATTTAAGTTAAAAGAATGATTTTATGTGGAAATCCTTAAAATCATTCTCTTAAATTAAACTAACTCTAATGATTTTTCACATTTTCCGTTTCTTCTACAAAGTTGTCAAACCAGTAAAATTACATGTTTTTGCTGAACATTGTAACTTTCTATCTCTTAAAAAACAAAAGTTATTCAAATATTATGATTGTTCATAGGTTTACATGTTTTTAACACAGCATTCGAGAAGACTCTTGTCGACAAAAGTTTTCAATGTCAGTATAAAAATGAAATAAGCGATTTTCAGCATATCGTGAAGAAATTTGCGACTTTTTGCAATTAAGAAAGTAATCACAAGTGGAGAAACCTCTAAAAATATGTATAATTTAACGATAACTTTTGTTGTATGTGAGATGAAATGTTACAATGTTCAGCAAAAACATGTAATTTTGCTTGTTTAACAACTTTGTAAAAGAGACGGAAAATGGGAAAAATCATTGGAAAGAGTTAGAATGAAAAATAAGATTTTATTGGGGTTTTTACATAAAACGACTTAAGTTTGTTATATATAAGAGATAGAAACTTGGGTTGTTCAGCAAAGTTGCTCGTATTAACATTTGCTAACTTTTTCGGAAGACACTACGTGTCTATCTCATTCTGGTGCAAAAATAATTTTCTCAACTCACTTTTAGGGGGATTAATCATCAAACTGTTTTTATCAAAAGATGCGCTCCTAAATATCTTGAAACTTCTGTGAAGAAACCCTATTTCCAAAATAAACACTTTTCGAGTTTTTGAATTTCGATCGTGAAAATGACGAAATAAAACACTGTGCGGTGGTGCCAAAGTCTACCCGCGGGCACGTCAGGGGTGACTGTTTCAACGGAGCAGACACAAAAACGGGGGAGACAGTCTCCAGGGGATGAGCTCCCTGGGAGCCGCTCCAAAACGCGGAGGGTTACTACCCCGAACAAGGGTAGTGGGGCTGGGAAGCTAAGCCAGATACCTCCTAACCCGGGGGAGGAAGGAAAGACGGTGGTAAGGGGTTACGGCAGGCTGAGAGCACTCAGCCGCACCAGACCAGGGAAATAGAAAAGGACGACGCATACTGGACCTTGGTCAAGAACAAGAGGAAACCGAAGACGTCAACGGCTACGGAAAGGTCCGGTAGGGAGGCAGGTAGCATTGGTTCGGCTATCTGCAGCGGAAACATCCAAGGTAGTCAAGCTAGGGAGTGTTAAGGTGGGATTGTCGGTGTGGCCTGTGGGCATATACGAACAACTCGAAGTTTGCTAAAGTGCCTGGAACCGGGGCACAAGCAATGGGACTGCAAAGGCCCTGACAGAAGCAAGCTCTGCCGACGCTGCGGATTGGAGGGACATAAGGCACAATGCTGCACGAACCCTCCCAATTGTTTGATTTGTTCCAGCAAAGCTGCGAACAGCAAGCACCCCATTTTTTTCTTGAGCAAGGGTAAACGGAAATCTGCAACCAGACACCTGAGGCAGACACGGGCAGACGCTGTCGCCGTCGAAGGGACAGACGCTACTCCTCAGGGAGAAGCATGGAGTACCGTAGTAGGTCAGAAGGAGAAGAGAAAGAAAAAGCGAAAAGAGACAAGGAAATGGAGCAGAACGGGAAAGAAAAGCTTCCACCTCGTAAAAAGACGCCGAAGGGGGAAGCTGTGCTAGTAAAGGCTAACGCCGCTACGACGTATGCGGCGCTTCTCAAAAAAGTTAGAGAAGATCCTGAGTTGAGGGACTTGGGAGAAAACATGATAAGAACCAGGCACTGGAAGTAGGTAAACTGACGGTTGGATGGTTGAAATGCCCATTGAAAGCCGCCCCAGAAGTGAGCAAATCTGCGGAGAGATGCTTCAAGTGTTTGGGCTTGGACACCTGGCAGGAGCTTTAAAAGGCCAGACAGATAGAACATGTGCTGGCAATGTGAGGGAACAGGTCATCTTGCGAGAGACTGCACGCAAAGACCGAAGTGTATGCTTTACACTTCAGAGGACGGGAATGACCATCAGACGGGTGGCTACAAATGCCCAGCCTACAAGAGGGCGATCGCAGTAGTGAAGTGAAGTGAAGCCAGCAGTAGTGAAGATAATTCAGATTAATCTGAATCGTTGTGAAACCGCACAGCAACTGTTATGGCAGTCTACAGCAGAAACGATGTGCGTTGTCGCGATAATAGCAGAGCCGTATCGAGTTCCCCCTGATAACGGCAACTGGGTAACAGATAGAATGGGTTTGGCTGCGATACAAGTCATGGGCAAATTGCGAAGGCTTCTTGATTGCCAAAATCCACGGCGTATTCATATGCAGCTGCTATGCACCTCCAAGGTGGACCGTGGAGCAATTCAGTCATATATTGAATCAGTTAACCGATAAGTTGATCTGACGAAGGACGGTAGTCATAGGAGGTGTCTTCAATGCCTGGGCCGTGGGGTGGGGCAGTGGAGTAACCAACTCAGGAGGATATATTTAATTTTTTTTTTTTTTTTAATTTTTTTAATTTTAATTTAATAAAATCCCGCGGTGATTAAATCAAACAATACAAGAGGATATATGCTGCAGGAAGCTCTAGCGAAGCTAGATGTACAATTTTGTAATGAAGTCTCGGTGAGCACATTTCGGAGAAATGGGAAGGAGTCTATCATCGACATCACGTTCTGCAGTCCTTCGTTGATGGCAAGTATGGACTGGAGAGTTAGCGAGGAGTACACTCACAGCGACCACCAGGCGATTCGCTACCGTATTGGCCAACGAAATCCTGGTGCAACACGAAGAAGGATAACCAGTGAACGGAGGTGGAAATCGAAAGACCTCTCGCTTAACTTTTCAAAAGGACCTAAGTAACATTTTTTTCATGAATTAATTTGACCATTGCAATCAAAAGCTTTCATGTTGTTCTGTTGATTGCGCTATTAAAATTATTTCATGAAAAAAATGTTACTTAAGACCTCTTGAAAAGTTAATCGAGACCTATTTGTTGAGGCACTTCGACCGGACAGCAGTACCGAGATCATTAATGCGGCCGAGCCCACAAGAATGATGGTAAGGGCTTGCGACGCTACAATGCCACGAGAACTAGAACCTAGAAGCGATCGGCGTCCAGCTTACTGGTGGAACGACAGGCTCAGTACGCTACGCGCTGCTTGCCTCAAAGCTCGGAGGCGGGCACAGAGAGCAAGGACTGAACCAGAGAGAAAGGAACGTAAGGCGGTGTTCCGGGAAGCTGAGACCGCATTGAAACGGGCTATCCAACTTAGCAAGTCAGACTACCACAAGGAGCTGTGCCGAAAAGCAGACGCCAACCCATGGGGGGACGCGTATCGGGTCGTGATGGCGAAGATCAAAGGCCCATCGACGCCAGCTGAAATGTGCCCGGACAAGTTGAAAGCAATTGTGGAGGGTCTTTTCCCGAAACATGATCCGACCATGTGGCCGAAAACACCGTATGACGAAGAAGGAGAATACCGAACGTTGCGTTAATAGCTGCGATCCTGGCATACCCGAACATGTTCAGGAAGGCGCTGCAAAAGTACTTAGACGAAGGCAATTTTCCAGAAATGTGGAAGATCCAGAAGCTGGTGTTGCTGCCTAAGCCAGGAAAGTCATCCGGCAATCCGGCCGCGTACAAGCCTATATGCCTGTTGGACACGCTCGGGAAGCTCCTTGAGAGAATCATCCTCAATAGGCTGACGAAATGTACAGAGGTAGAACGCGGATTGTCGAATATGCAGTTTGGATTCCGTAAAGCAGTATCGCCGGTGGATGCAATTCGAACAGTGCTTGAGAGTGCTGAGAAGGCTTCCAAGCAGAAAGACGAGGAGATCGGTACTGCGCAGTGGTCACGATAGACGTGAGGAACGCATTCAACAGCGCCAGCTTTGAAGCCATTGCGGCGGCGCTGCACAAAGTGCGGGTCCCCAACTATCTATGCAATATCCTGAAAAGTTATTTTCAGGGTAGAGTTCTGATGTACGATACAAACGAAGGACATAAATCGATTCGCGTTACAGCGGGTGTTCCCCAGGACTCCATACTTGGTCCAACGCTTTGGGACGGGATGTACGACGGAGTGTTGACTTTGCAGCTACCCAGGAAAGTGAAAATCGTGGGTTTTTCGGACGACGTGTCACTAGCGGTGATGAGCGAGACTCTTGAAGAATTAGAGATGTTGGTGATGGAGACGATAGCCATGATCGAGCGCTGGATGAGCGGTGTTAAGCTGCAGATAGCTCACCACAAAACGGAGGTGCTATTAGTCACTAACTGCAAAGCGATCCAGCGGATGGAGATCGTCGTCGGAGGCCATGCGATTGCTTCGAAGCGATCACTGAAGCACTTGGGAGTGATGATCGACGATCGGCTAAATTTCAACAGCCACGTTAACTACGCCTGTGAAAAGTCGGCGAAGGCAATGAATGCAATAGCGAGGATCATGCCAAACGTAGGTGGACCAAGAAGCAGCATGAGGCGTCTGCTAGCTAGTGTCTCATCATCGATACTTCGGCAATGCACTGCAAACCAAGCGGAACCGGGAAAAGCTGAAAAGTGTGTTCCGGCTGATGGCCATTCGAGTCACGAGCGCATATAGAACGATATCGTCAGAGGCAGTATGCGTTATTTCTGGGATGCTACCCATCTGCATCACCCTGGAGGAAGACATCGAGTGTTATCGGCGAAGAGACACCAGAAACGTAAGGAAGAAGGTGAGAATCCGATTGATGGCGAGATGGCAACAAGAGTGGAACAGTACGGAGAAAGGGAGGTGAACCCACCGGCTCATCCCAAACCTGTCGGTGTGGATGAACAGAAAGCATGGTGAAGTGAACTTTCACCTGACGCAATTTCTGTCGGGTCACGGATGCTTCCGGAAGTACTTACATCGGTTAAAACATACTAATTCACCGTTAAGTGTAAGAATGTCGAAGAGACTCCAGAACACGTCGTATTCGATTGCCCAAGGTTTGCGGAAGTACGTAGAGGAATGCCTGCCCTACGGGCGGACAACATCGCAGGGCGAATGTGTTACGAAGAAGGCACGTGGAATGTGGTCAGCAGAGTCGTGACGCAAATACTGTCAGAGCTGCAACGTAGATGGAGTGACCAGCGAATAAGCATAGTCTCGGGGGAAAATCCAGTGTGAGTCCAGTGTGCAGTTTTGGCCTCGGGTCGTCGAGGCGCCGGCGAACCGGAAGTCTGAAGAATCGAAGAAGAAAGCGCTTCGGGTATGTAGGACACCGCCGGTGCGGAAGTCATCCACCACCGGAACTGTCGGACTACCTCTGCAACCCGAAGAGAAAGTAGGCGCAATGCGCAAAAGCGTCCCCTGCGGGTATACCCCGTTAGACATAAGTACGTTATGCATAAATACGTTAGGCATAAGTACGTTAGGCATAATGGACGTTAGGCACTACGGACGCTAGGCATAATGGACGTTAGGCATGAAATGACTCAAAGAACAGCCCATGACATAAAGAAGGCAGAATTATGCCAAACGTCCATTTTGCTTAACGTACATTATGCCTAGCGTCCGTTATGCCTAACGTCCATTATGCCTAACGTACTTATGCCTAATGTCCTTATGCCTAACGTCGCGAACCCTCCCCTGCGATAGCCGCCGGTAGTCGGGGCACCATCAGTGCGGAAGTTTCACTGGAACTGGTCAACCACCCTCGACGCCGGGGGGAGTCAGGAGGATTCAAGTTAGGAAGTTTGTGGCATGACCGCCGAGGGATCGAGTAGCAGTGGATCACCCAGCCAATCGGCGAACCAGCATAAGCTAGGGACCGGAATTTTAGAAGAAGTGCATGAGCACAGCCTCCTCGAAGTACACTGGATTTTGTTTTTACGCGATTTACATTTTCTCAATTTTCCACTCATCCTAAATGTTTAACGTATATTAATTATCATGTGATTTTTCTTTGATTTATTCTGGATTTTTTTTAAACATGTTGCGAAGAGTTTGGTGGCAAATTGAAGTCACACGATCAAAAATACGAGCGAAAAAAAATCGTGTAAAAACAAAATCCTGTGTAGTCGCAGCATCCCGTGGTCCCGGGGGGATCGAGGCAAGGAGGATAAGGGACCCGGAATCATCCGGGAGGCACATTTTTAGCAGGTCGAGAAGGAGCCCAGCCCTGTTCGCCTTTAAGGAGTCTGTCGCGCAGATTTTTGATGGCCTTTAACCCTTATAAAAAAAGAAAAAATACACGCACGCACAGACATCACCTCCAATCGTCGAACTGATTGATATACAACACTTTGGGTCTCCGTATTTTCTATTAAAATTTTATTTTTGAAGCGAATATATAGCCTTTACGTATACTTTGTTTACGAAAAAGGCAAAAAGAAAGAAGGAAAAAAAGAGGAAGAAGGAGAAAAAGGAAAAAGAAAGAAAAAGGAAGAAAGATGGAATTAGGCAGAAGAAAGAAGGAGAAATAAGAAGGAAGATGTAAGAAATAAGAAGGAAGTAGAAGGAAGGAATAAGGAAGGGGGAGGAGAGAAGAAGGAAGCAGGAAGAAGGAAGAGAGATCGAGGAACCAGAATGAAAAAGAAGAATGATGAAAGAAGAAGAAGAAAAAAGGAAGAAGGAAAATGAAGAGAAAGATGGGAAAGAAAGAAACAA
The DNA here is from genome assembly GCF_024139115.2 of Armigeres subalbatus. NCBI lineage: Eukaryota > Metazoa > Arthropoda > Insecta > Diptera > Culicidae > Armigeres > Armigeres subalbatus. Next base: position 273,480,431 of record NC_085141.1, read on the forward strand.
GAAGGAAAAGGAAGAAAGAAGAATGAAGGAGAGGAGGAAAAAAGGAGGAAAAAGAAACAAGAATGAAGGAAGAAGGAAGAATGAAGACAGAAAAAGAAATAAGAAAGAAAAAAGAAGAAAGAAGCAAGAAGGAATAAGGAAGGAAGAAGACGGAAAAGGAATATGGAAGGAAGAAGAAGGAAGAGGAAAGTAAAAAGAAGGGAAAAGAAAGAAGGAAAACGAAAGGGAGTAATTCTCGCTGAAACCGGGCCACTATTTGCACGAGGTTCTTAAAAATGCCTAAATTTATATTCTTTCGGAAGCTTTCGGCTAGTATATTAAGGATCCGAGTTAAATTCTTCAGAAAGATGAACCCCTCGTTAGTTATACACGAAATCATTTTAATGGACCCCTCGATTTTCTGGATTTCTTTTTAAAAACTATTTTTCCGCCATGTTTGCAACCACCGATTTTGAATATTAATACATTGATGGAAAGCTTAACTTATATTGGGCATTGTGTCAAGAAATCTCAGGTGTATGTTTTTTCTATCAAAAGTTATGTACTATTTAACAATACCAAAATTCTTGAATTATTTAATACAATAACTTGAAAACGGCTCCGTTATGCTCCAAACTTTTGAGCCCTTCAAATAAAATACTGTAGTAGATATGCTTTTCATTTTTGAAACATATTTGGCTTAGAATAGTGTATGAAATCAAGGAACTGACGTCCTAGTATCAAATTAACCAAAAAAATAATGTTCTTTGGTCAGATGGGCCTTCAAAAAATAATTTGGTAAATCGTACATAACTTTTGATAGAAGAAATTTACACCTGACATTTTTTGACATAATGCACAATATAAGCTAAGCCTTCCATGGATGTATTAATATTTGAAATCGGTGGTTGCAAACCTGGCGGAAAATTAGTTTTCAAAAAGAAATCCAAGATGGCGGCCAAATTCAATATGGCTGCTTCTATTTTTACTATTGCAAATTGAGGATACACTCTTCCTCTTTCCAACGATATGCTGATCTCTACAATCGGTTGAGAAATGTTGGAGTTATGATACTTTTGGTGAGTCAAGAATTGACAAAAATCGAGGGGTCCATTAAAATGATTTCGTGTATAACTAACGAGGGGTTCATTCTTCTGAAGAATTTAACTCGTATGCTTAATTTACTCGCCGAAAGCTTTCGAAAGAATATAAATTTAGGCATTTTTAACTTTTTAAGAATCTCGTGCAAATAGTGGCCCGGTTTCAGCGAGAATTACTCAAGGAGAATGATGTAAAATGGAAAAAGGAAAAAGAAAGGAATTAATTGTAAGAATGAAGGAAGTTGAAAGAATGAAGAAGGAAGCAAACAGAGGGGAGACGAAAGAAAAGGGAATGAGGAAGAGTGAAAGTGAAAGAAGAAAGAAGTAGGAAGAAAAAAGAAGAAAGAAGGCATAATAAAAAAGAAGAAGGTAGAATAAAGAGGAACGAAAGAATAAAGAAAAAACTGAAGAAAGTAAGAATAACGAAGATAGAAGAAGGTGAAAGAAATATGGAAAGAAGGCCAGAAGGAATAGTGATTATTTTCTCACTTTTCAAAACTCATTTCTCATTTTTCGCTTCTCTTATTATACATCCCACCTCTCTCTTTTCAGTTCCCAATTATTACTTCGCATTTCTCGTTTTTCGCTTTATGGTTCTCGGTTCTCAATTCTCAGTTCTCAATTTTTAGTCCTTAGTTTTCAGTTCGTTCACAGTAGTTTATTTTTCACTTTATTTTATTTTATTTCGTCTACCAACGTAGACTAGTACATATACATATACATGTTTGTTTTTGTAATGCTATAGTATAATTAAATAATAGGTTTTTTTTAGTAAAGTGATGTATAATTTTGATTTTGAATTTATATTGCTGAATTTGTAATGCTTGTTCTTTGGAAATACTGTCTAATGTTATGCCGAGACATTGTTAAGTCAATAGTTTCGCAGTGTTGATTGTAAACGGCCATCATTCGGTTGAGAGGCCCAAATTTGGCGTAATTTGTTCGGCAGTGGTTGGTTAAAAATAATGTTCTATGTCGAAGTAGCCGAGAAGGTATGTAAAAGTTGAATTTCGTTAAAATTTCAGTTGAATCAACACGTTGAGAAACTATATCGTTAACAAATGAAACCGTTGCACATTCTCGACGCTCTTTCAAAGTTTGTATATTTATAAGCATGCAACGTGCTTCATAAGATGGAAGAGGAAATGACGTCCAACCTAATTTACGAAGAGCGTATAATAGAAATTGTTTTTGTACTGACTCTATTCTTTCTTCATGTGTGGTTGTATAAGGCGACCATACAATGCTACAATATTCCAGTATAGATCGTACATATGAAATATATAGTGTTTTGATTGTGTAGGGATCCTGAAAGTTGAAGCAAAAACGCTTGATAAAGCCTAGCATATTATTAGCTTTGTGGATGATTGTGTTATAGTGATCAACAAGAGTTAGTTTCGAATCTAAAATCACTCCTAAATCCTTAACTCTTTCGTGTCTTTCTTCAGTATTATGTCTAATACAATTTGTGTATTTGGTGTTATTCTTTTTCTGCTGAATGATATTATGTTGCATTTCTTAACATTCAGTTGCAATAGGCTTTTTCTACACCATGTATAGAACATGTGTATTTCATTCTGGAATATGATTATGTCGTCTTCATTTTTTATTTCCATAAATAGCTTTATGTCATCGGCATAAATTAAAATCTTTATATTTTTGAGAATGAAGGTAATGTCATTTACATATAATATAAATAGAAGAGTGCCAAGATGAGGGCCTTGTGGAACTCCTGAAGTGACTTGAATGGGATTGGATTTCTTTCCGTTAAATTTTATTATTTGTTGCCGGTCTGTGAGATAAGATTCAAGCCATCTAAGGAGTCCTGGCTCAATTCCAATTTTTTGCAATTTGAAGAGTAACATTGGAATGTTAATACGATCAAACGCCTTGCTAAAGTCAGTGTATAGAGCTTCCACGTAGTTACCATTATCCATTGCATTAAGAGAATAGTCAATGAATTCTATTAAATTTGTAGCGGTAGAGCGACCTTTGAAAAATCCATGCTGCTTATTCGTAATTCTGTTTTTAAGTTGTGAAAATAATTTTCATTGATAATGGATTCAAAAAGTTTGGGAATGCAAGAGATAATGGCTATTCCACGGTAATTACGAATGTCAGATTTTTGCCTGATTTGAAGATAGGCACAAGATAGGAGCTTTTCCATACCCTGGGAAAATTTCCGGATTCAATGACAATCTGAAGAGCCAAAACAAAGGTGCAGTCAGCTCTTTAGCCAGACTCTTCATAAATATCGGTGGAATACCATCAGGACCAGGGCCTTTAGATGCATCTAAGTTTTTTAAAGCGTTTAGAATATCGTTCACCATGATCTGATTAACACCGATATCCCTAGCGAATTCTGGGATAGGCGCAAAAAAATCTAGGTCGCGATCTTGTTCCGAAAAGGTGGTGTATATTTCTTGGAAGAAATCTCCAAAAAGATTACAGATATCTTCCGAGCAATTACCGACGCGTTCGTCTAAATACATGGTTGACGGAAAATTGTCTGATTTTACGTAATTGAAGAAGTTCTTTGGACATGACTTTATTTCGTTTTCTGTTTTCGTGTTGTGTTCTTCAAATGCTACATCAATTGCTAATTTTAATTGATCACAGATGTTCAAATATTTTTCCAAATTTTCATTCGTCTTGTCTAGCTTGTAAGTTTTATGTAATTTTTGTTTGCGATTCTTTAAATTTTTTATTTGCCTATTGTACCAAATTGGATATTTTGAATTTCCGCTCCGTCGTTTTCTTCTTTTGGGACCTCGTCAATAATAATATCAAAATAATGTTATAAAAGACATCAACGGAAGATTCAATATTACCTTCATTCTCTAAAATTTGCTTCCAGTTAAATCTACTTAGCTTATGTCTTATGTTGTCATAGTTTGCTTTGTTGTATTCAAGGACTTCTTCAAAGTCACAGTCGCTGGGTTTTTTATATTCATGAACGAACACAGAGTATTCGATTGCTTTCCCTTTCCACTTCTCGCTTCTCACTTCTCTCTATTCACTGAACACTTCTCACTTTTCACATCGACTTTTCGCTTCTCCCTTTTCACTTTTCACTTCTCAATTCTCACCTCCCACAGCTCACTTATAAATTCTCACTTCCTATTCCACACTTCTCACAAATCACTTATTATTTCTCACTCCTCACCACTCGTAATCTGAGGTCAAATGTTTTAACTATGTGGAAGTGTTGGCAAATGGATGGTGAGTGTTTCGTGTGTGTGGGAATCTCGAACTCATTCAGTAGCCGCTAAATTGCGAAGTAGCTTAGTTGGTTAAAAGCACTAGTCTATCGTACTGAGGGTCGTGGGTTCGAGTCCCATCGAAGAAAAGTGGTTACCTCCAATACATTTTTCAAATCAAAATCATCCACATAATGTACATAGGGTAACCATCTTGATTTGGACCCCTACAGATTTTGGACCTTCCTGGTGACATTTTCTTGAATTCTGAACCAAAATCAATGCCGCTGCTAATTCCATAACTGGCTTCAAGAGAATAATGTTGTTCTGCATTTGTTTAACTAGTTTCCTGTGCGAAATTAACGATGTTTAGATAAAATTTGAATGAAATCAGTTAGGACAAGCTGGCAAGCGTTACAATGCGTTATTCTGTGAAGCATACATCGCTGAAAATCTCAAAATGCACACAAGTTCAAGTTCGAAATTTAGAATTCAAAACGCAGGAATCATTTTATTTATGTATGCCAATCGAAAGATAAGGCTTTGCTTTGGCACAATTGGCTAGAGCAAATTGAAAATTCGACTTCTAAGAGACTTAATTGGGGGTGTCCAAAATGTGTACATTTGAGGGTCCAAAATATGTTGCACTGTCCAATATTTTAATTACAGAAAGTTGCAAATTTCACCGATTTATCAATAACTGAAGCCCATTTCGAATTTCGATTTCATAATTAAGACATTCATCTTTGAAGTGGTGTGATTTCCGCCCGTATCGAACCTGTATTTCAATAGATATAAGCAGATATTGGAAAGCATTTCCTCTAGGGGTCCAAAATCGGACATTTACCCTATTCACATATGAGTTTTTATAATACAACAATTGTTGAAGGCAAACATTGAAGACGCAAAACAACTAGGGGAACGGTTCGGCATTTCATCTCATAGCTCCTATTTCCATCCCATCAAAAGCAAAGCAATGAAAAGGAATTTAATTTGTTTCTTATTTTTGTGATTTTTTTCACCATTGAGCACGCGTGTTAGTAAAAAAAAGTGGCGAGATTGGTCCTGTTTTTCTTTAATTTGCGTTGAGATGAATATATGTTCAGTGAAATGAAAAACGGAACAGTTCCCCTACTTAGTTCTTTAGGTTTCCAAGAGTGCCTTCTTATAGGTTTACTTTTGGATGTCAATAATGTTTAAAATTCTTGAGGGTTGAGTGTATTGATAGTATGCTTTGAAAATTGCCCGGAATTTAGAAATATTGGTTCTCAACAAGTTAGTCGATTGACACACAATTACAATTCAGCACTTCCAAAAAATGAACTAATCGTGGCCTTTTTCTGTTGTTTTCCATGTAAAGCTAAAACCTTTCGGTTCGGCAATTACCACTGAAATAGAGAAGAGCAGTGTATGGACATCCTTTCTCCAACAGCATGGGATGTGGAAAGAAAGGTATTTAGAGTTTTTCCAACATACCACCTCTGTGTCCCACCTTGTCAGACACAGACACACACCAACACACATTTACCATGAGCCTTGACCAGGTCACAATCGAAAAGTTTTTTTCATTCCTAAAAAAAGAATTTCTTTTCGCCTGTTTGATACTTGCACACGTTCGGCTTTCAAACTGCAGCTGTAAATATACTGGCTGCTTTTATCTATTACGACGAACTTTTATCCCTCCACCTCTGCGCCATTTTCTCGATCTTATGTGTATGAACCAGCAAGAGTGTAGATCCCTTCAGTCAGCATCGGGCGAAAAAAATGTGGAAATTTATAGGACTTTGCTCACTTTTCAAATCACACTCGAACTTAGCTACATGCAGCTGACTGGAACTGAATGTGACTGGTCGGTGCGGTAGTGGCGCTGACGACCGTCATCTTCCCCATCCTCCCCCTCTGTAAGGTGACGGAGAGCCATTTAGCTTAAAGGTAAGAAAAGAACCAACTTCGGTTCGGAAACGAACGTGTCTGGTTTGATTTAGGGTTCTTTCTACGGTCCATGCGACTGTGACCGTTTTCCTCTCTTTGGCTCGCATTTTGTCCAGCTGTGGACGGGGGAAATAGAATTGATCAAAAGCCAATGAAACGGAAAATGGTCATTTAAAAACTTTCCGCAGCAAAAGTCGCCACAGCACAGACGATATTCATTCATTCATCCATCCACCCACATAGGTACATGCGAGTAACCTTACAAATGGTGCTGATTGGCTGCGGAAAGTTCGACTGAAATTGAGTTTCGGGTTTTTTTTTGCTGGATGAAAGCACATGAAGGTGTAGAAATCAGGGGATTATGTTGGAATGTTTATAGTTTTATTTATTACACGAGCAATTTCAATCTTGCTTGACGCTTTTCTTTTAAGCAGTGAAGCTATATTTTGGGTTAATGATCAATAGCTAGCTGCAAAGCTGATTTCTAAATAAACTGTTAAAAGTTTTTCAAAATTCATACTCAACCGTAAAGCTCAGTAAAAATTAAGCAATGCCTTGTCACGTCAGACAACGATCTAAAGTTCATCACCGAAAACATATGATAATGATTCTCAGACGACATGGTGATGGCAGTAAAATTTATACCACCCTGGATCAATTGTTCGCAGACACCGTAAAGGTTCGATTCTGGTAGCTACCACGATCCGAAACAAAACACAACTCTTAAAATTCTCGTTTGTACAACTGGAGTAAAATTTTAACATCGTTAAACTTTGCAGCAAGGAGCCATTATAACCGAGAGCAAACAAGAATCTACCCAAGAATAATAAAATGAATTGTGGCTTTTTCGATCTTCGAGAAAGCTGCCGGCACAGCAGCGGTTAGGGGGAGAACGATAGCAGGTTAGTCCCAGGGCGTTAAGTCAAGATTTCGGAGACACATCGGCCTTGGGGGGAAGGGCAGTCAGGAACCTCTCGAACAGTTGTTCAACAGAACGAGAAAAATAAGACATTGGGAAGGGGTTGAGGAGAAAATTGTTCTGTTTATATTTATTGTTAAACTTCGGCAATGATGAAACTTCGGAAGCATACTGCCCCGAAACGAAACTCTTGGATATGGTTTATGTACGTATGCCACCACCGCCGCCAATGGGAATGGTTAACGAGCATCTGGCTGAAGACGAACATTTTCTCGGTGCTTGTTGCAATTGGGTGCCTTTGCCGGCCGGAAGCTACAAGAAGCAATATACGAGAAAGGGTTATCGTGCTTCATACAGAAAAAAAGTATTTGGAATTCAACAAGCTCAAATTACTTCTTGAATCTTGTAGGGTAAGTGTACCGGTTTTGGCCACCTTATTGCCTAATTTGGCCAAGTCTGAAAAATGCATATTTTATAAAAACTATCTACCAGTTCCCACAGCGCACAAACATAAGGGATATATCTCCCGTTACAGCTTAAAAAACCCGCAAAATTGCTTTATTTTCAGAGTTGAGCGAGAAACTGGCCAAAACCGGTACAGTTACCCTATGAATCATTTAAACGATTTCGCGTGACAAAATCGACGACACAATCCTTTCACGATTAATCCATACTAAATTAAGAAAAACGGATGCTTGATGGGGGTTTTACTAAAAAATCTTGATTAATCCACCTAGCGGTGTTGCTGTCTTTCTCGTTCATATAAAAAAAGTATTTTGACCATAATTTTTGATCACATAGTGCGATCTGAGATATGATCAATTTTCAATAGAAAACAATGGGACAGAATTATCCGTCGAATGCAATCTGTTGCGAGTAAATCGGTTAAGAATAAGTGCCTAAAAAGTGAGTTTATGTTTGCCCTTATACATACACACACATACACTTGCATAGGCAGGCATAATCTCAGCTCGTCAAGCTGAGTCTCCTATAAAAAGTTTGTTTCTGGAGTGAACATATGACCTTTGGATACGTATAGTTATAATACGAGAAAGGTAAAAAGTCTATATATGTTTATTTGTTAAATTAGCCGAAAGCCATTCGACCGAGTAGTTTGTGTAAAGGCCATTAGGCCGAAAGTTGACAAGCCAAATTTATCATTTGACGTAACGAACAATTCGGTCGAAAGTCATTTGGCCGAACGATATGACCGAAGGTTCTACACATACCCGAAAACCAAGTACCCGAATGACAAAAACCCGAAAACCAAGTACCCGAATGCAATATTTGAATGACATTAACCCGAATGTAGCATATACCCGAAACATTATTTTTAGTAAAAAACAAATGTCAATTGTCAATCATGTCCATTCCTGGATGAGAGGAAGGGAAGAAAGGGCTTTTGGAGGGTGAGTTGACCAAAACTACTGTCAGAAAGTACAGTGACTTATTGATTTTTACACACCAATAAGTCGCCATTACCCGGGTAGAAGAAAACAAATAAAATCAAATTTTACTATTAATATATGAATAACTGAATAGCAAAATCTGATATTAGTTTGTTTGATATAGTTGCTAAGATAGCACAAAAATAACAGACATTGCTCTACCAAATAACTCATAAATAACTCATTTAGCTAGTATAATAACAAACCAATAGCAAAATATTTGAAGAAAAGAAAATAAAAAAATCAGCTGTTATTGATATGATGAAAATGCAAATGATAAATGAATAACAAACTTTGCTATGATTGCAAAATGTGTTCTTCATTTGTTGTTCATAACAAATTTTACTATTACTTTACTATTCAAATCATTCTGGACAAAATTCCAGCCAAATCGGTCAACGTTTGGGCGATGCTAAACCCAATGGAAGTTTATATGGAAAAATATAATGAATAACAATCGAAAAACAATAAAATGGAGCAAGTTGGAACTATTTACTTTGGAAAACTTCTTCTTCTTCTTATTGGCATTACATCCCCACACTGGGACAGAGCTGCCTCGCAGCTTAGTGTTCATTAATCACTTCCACAGTTATTAACTGCGAGGTTTCTCAGCCAATTTACCGATATAGCCAAAGGTCCTAAGCCAAAGGTCCGATTCCACCGCGTGCAGACAGCGTGTTCGTGGCCTTCCACGAAATCGCCGGCCCCTATCTGGTTCTCTGTGGAATATTATTTTCGCTATTCTTTCTTCCGACATTCACACTAAGTGACCAGCCCACTGAAGTCTGCCGTATTTCATACGATTCACTACCTCTGTTGAAACGATTAGTTTTAACCGATTATCGATCACTGGAAATCCTCGGCTGCGTCGTCATCGATCGGGAGGACCGATACCTCGCCGATTGCACGCTTGTAACGGCCGTTAGCCGTCTTAATAATAACCACCCAAACAAGTCCATCATTGCCCGGAATAGTTTCCATAACTCGTCCTAATGGCCAATGGAGTGGTGGTGTAGGTTCTTTCAGCAGCACCATTTGCCCAGGTTGTAGATTGGCTTGTTGCTGCTTCCATTTTGGGCGCTGATGAAGATGGCTGATATAATTCCGCGACCAACGGTTCCATAAGTCCTGCAGCGATTTTTTCATTTCTTGCAGGCGGCTTAGGCGGCCGGGGTTTATGTGGCTTAAATCAGGTTCAAGAAGGGCGACCAGAGGCTCCCCAACCAGAAAATGTCCTGGGTTTGGACGGCAAGATCCTGCGGGGAGTCTGTCAATGGGGTTAGAGGGCGTGAGTTGAGTACCGCTTCGACTTGCGTGACGACGGTTTGAAATTAATCAATCGAAAACGCCTGCAGTCCCATTATGCGGCGAAAATGGTGAGACTTAATTCCAGCCTCCCAGATACCCCCGAAATGTGGCGATCGTGCTGGGATAAACTGGAACTTGATCCCATTGTCCAGACAGTAATGTCGCCACTCATCTCCTTTGAATTGCTGCAGGAATTCAGCACGTGAAGCCGCGAGCTCGCGATCTGCTCCGACGAATGCAGTCGCATTATCACAGTGAAGTTCGACGACACGGCCGCGGCGCGCGATAAAACGTTTGATGGCATACGCAGCGGACAAATCAACAACGATCTCGATATGCACGGCCTTTACCACTAGACACACGAACAGAGATGCGCCCCTTCCACTCAATGGCCGAACGAGGAACGGCCCACAATAATCCATTCCCGAGTACAAAAAGGGTCGTGCTGGTGTAATACGAACGGCTGGTAGCGGCGCCATGATTTGATTAGTGGACTTGGGATGGCACTGGAAGCAAGTAACACACCGCCGCACCACCATTCGAGCTAGGTTCCGACCTCGGAGTGGCCAGAAACGCTGACGCATTGTGGCCAGTAAGATGGAAGGCCCTCCATGCAATGTTTTGAGATGCACCGATCTTGCAATCATAATAGTAAGTTGGTGGTTGGCCGGTAACAAAATTGGAAAACGAGAGTCGTACGGTGCATTTGAATAGCGCAAACGACTGTCAACACGCAGAAGTCCAAACTCATCCATGAATAGGTTCATATTTCGCAATGGAGACTTTATATTCATTTTGGGGGGATTGGATAGATCCTTTCGACTGCAGTAGCTATTTATCTCCGCTGGGAAGCAAAAATGCTGCACAGCTCGCACAAGCAGTTTTAATGCATGATCACATTCATCAGCCGACAGCAACCCTCTTGAGCGGATTTCCGTTTGCACCTTGCAGTTGTTGCAGAACCTGTAGCAGTAGGCAGCGCACTTCACCAGTTTGGCGAGCTCCGAATACCTGTCAAAGAAGTCCGACTCAATTTGGCTGACATGACAAGCGACGACATCACGAACTTCCGCATTGATCAGATTATTATCTGGTGCTTGGGGTAAAGTTTCTGGCCATTGTACCGTAGGTAGTTGTAAGAAAGGAGGTCCGTGCCACCACAAGTAGTCTCCTACAATCTCGCTTGCAAGGATACCGCGAGAAATTCGATCTGCCGGGTTGATCTCCGTTGGAATATGTCTCCATTCGGAATTCTTACACGCAAAAAAATGCGTTCCCGAATTCGTGAACCAGCAAAAATACACCGTGATTTAATTCATGAATTCGGGAACACCAGCCACGTTTTCTAGAACGTTCCAGAAAACGTGACTGTATTCCCGAATCCGTGACTGTTGTTCACGAAAAAATACACCGTGAACTCGTTAGTTCACGAATTCATGAACGCTTTTTTTTTGCGTGTAGTGAAACGCTGTATTTCAGCAACGCGATTCGACACAAACACCTTCCAAGAATGACTTCTCGATCGCAACCAGTACAGAACAACCGTACTATCGCTCCACATAGTTACGGGATGAGCGAAATCAGTCGTCTTACGGATGGGCTCGATGAGCTGGCTGCCGAGCAGTGCAGCGCAAAGTTCCAGCCTTGGTATGGATTGTCATCGCAGTGGTGTGACGCGGGACTTAGAGATGAGCAGGTGACTGTGCAGCTTCCCAGTTTCGTCCGGTGAGACTACGTACACGCAACATCTATAACCTTTCATTGAAGCATCGCAAAGAGTATTCGAGAGGATTCTCCTTGGTACCTGAAGCTTGGATAGATGTTGTAAGTCAGTACGGTAATGAACCCAAATGTTTTGTTGTTCAACAGAGAGTTCTGTATCCCACGGCAAGCGTTCTGCCCATAGAGTTTGTACAAAGACCTTAGCTGTAAGCACGACGGGTCCGAGAAGTCCGATAGGGTCAAATAAGCGAGACATCTCCGACACTACTAATCTTTTTGTGACTGGTTTTGCAGCGCAGAATTGTGGTATTTTGAAACTTAGTGTATCTGATTGTGGAAGCCATAGAAGACCTAACGTTTTGACTGCTGTAGAACGGTCAAGCTCGAGATTATTGGAGGTTTCCCGAACTTCAAGTGGTACATGTTTTAAAGATTCCCAGTCGTTGGCTGCCCACTTCCGCAGCGTAAACCCAGCTCCACCAAGTAACGAGATTAGTTGCTTGCAGATCTCTTGAATGGTGGTTGGGTCGTCGTGGCCTGTCAAAATGTCATCCACGTAAGTTCCCTTGCGGTTGACTGGCACTGCAAGAGGATAATGTTGTCCATCATCTGATGCCAACTGCTCGAGGACTCGTGTGGCTAGGAACGGAGAACTGGCCAGACCGTACTTAACTGTCTTCATTTGATATATGCGAATAGGCTCCGACCGATCATCTTTTTGCGTTGCGTTGCGTTGCGTTGCGTTGTAACGGAGTATTTCGTAGATTGCATACTGATAGTTGTCATGTATATTCTTTACCTTTCTTACCCCAATTGCTTATGGATTTCCATTTGGGATTCAATGGAAATACAATTGGGGGTCCAAAATGATAAAACATGAAAGCTATCATTGCCGGCCACGCCCATCTGCTCCGTTACTAGGAAAGGGAAGGAAATGATGATATGACATCTACTTAACGAGAGGCCAGCGACTCACCGACGCTCTCATAGATGTCAAGGAATTGGGTGGTGGGTAGGGTATGTGGTTTAGGAGTATCATTATAAGCAAATGATAGAAAATTTGTGGAAATACGTTGGGAGTGACTTTGCTAAGAAATTTATGTCACGCCATTATCCTTGCCGGTGATTTTCCTAGGATGGGGCGAATGTATTAGCCTTGCCCTGGCTAATAGCCTAGGTTTAAGCGCCTTTGCTCGCTCTCTGAAACGAAAAAAGAGCAAAAAGAAATTAAATTCCCCTTCCCCTCTGGTATGATAATGATTTTGATCAACAAATAGGCTCCGACCGATCATCTCTCCATAAAGTTTGATGATACTTGCGATCCTCCGGATGAATCCAAATTTGTTGGAACATTTTTTGAGCGTCTGTCGTGATGACAAATCGTGGTATCCTGAAGTTTAAAACCGTAGCCTGTAGAGGTGGCTGTACCGTAGGACCGATGAACATGACTTCATTGAGAGACAACCCATTAATGCCGCGGCTTAATCCATGAAACACCACTGGTGCGGGAGAAAGAATTGTGGGCCGATAATCGCGCGCGAATTTACCTCCATGTGCTCTAGCCTCTGGTATTCCTGCATAACTGTGGCATATTCCTGGCGAAGATCGTCGTTGATAGCGAACTTCTTTTCCATCGACAAGAAACGACGAAGCGCTGGAGTATAAGAGTCTCCTATGAACGGGATTAATTCTTCCCGTAATGGTAGACGAACAATGTAGCGTCCCGTCCCTTATCATCTCTTGATACCGTGCGACTAAAATGCTCCTCAACCAATTGTTCGACTGGTGTAGAAGATTTTCCGACATCCATGTTTTCGATCTCCCAAAATCGCTCCAATTGGGAGTCGAGGAGTCGAGAAATTCATTCATGCAGAGGTGGCTAGACGTAACTGCGCTCACGATTTCTTGTTCTGGAACTTTTCCACAAACGACAAAGCCGAGAATACTCTTTTGTAGTATGGGATACCCAGTATTTAGTATAATTTGCTGATTTTCAAGAAGAGTGTAGAAGAGCTCTGCACCGATTATAATGTCTACCCCTTGACTAACATTGAACTGCGGATCGGCTAGGGGTAGATGTTGAGGAATCTTCCACGTTGTCACGTCAATGTGACAGCTAGGTAAAGCAACTGTTAATTTGTGTAATACGAGGCAATTCAAATTAGATGTGAAACTACCAAATCGAGAAGCGATTGATATTGCTAATCCATATCGAACCTTGACTAAAGACTGTCCAATGCCACTAACTGGCGAGTTTAGTTTTGTGCGCCGTAGGTTCAGCCTTTGACACAGTGCCTCCGAGATGAAGCTGGGTTGTGATCCGCTGTCTAGGAGTGCTCGCGCATACTGATATTTGTTATCAATATCCATGACCTTGATAACTGCGGTTGATAGAAGAAGAAGATTGAAGAATTTCTTTGGAAACTCACATTCGCATTTTGATAGGCACTAGGAGGTAAATTTGTAACGGATGAGTCTACCGACGTTGGAAGCGGATTGAGACCGATCGAATACGACGATTCACGAAACGATGACGCGAGTGGTAAGGCATAACGAGGTTCGACCGACCGAGAACCTTCTTCCACACCGAGAAGCGGGAGCTGATCTGATTCAGCAAACGAACTCTGTTGCATTGGTTGCGTAACGCGGTTGATGATTGGAGCAGGTGGGGGCGGCAAATGAAGCATTGAATGATGTTTCTTTGCACAAGTTTTGCACACACCGCTGGAACAGTCTTTCGCCAAATGGCTCCCCTTCATACAATTTATGCAGAGACCGTTCCGTTTGACCAAATTGAATCTTTCTAATGGAACGTACACACGGTCAAGCCGTTTGACCAACATTGACTCCACCTCTCGTTCATTCAAACATCCATAAAGTTTTACCAACAGCGACACGAACAATCAATTTATTCGACCAACAATATCACACACGAACGACCGAAGTACCAACTCAAGCACCAACCATCAAAAAATATATGGGGGTTTGTGCAACTTCACTACAAATGCTTAAACATGTTCGGCAAACCTTGACTCCACCCCCGACAACTCAAACCAAAATCAAACCGTTTTAATTTTTTCCAACCGAGCCGCCAACTGTCAAATGGTTGTTCAAACAACTTCACACACGCTCAAACAAAGCAGCAACCGAAGCGTTTTCTTGGGGGCGGAGTCAATGTTCGTCAAACTGCTTGACTGGTGTGTACGTTGCATAACGGTGTTAACGATTGGAACGTATCGCACTGGAACAACAAATGTGGTTGGTCGCAGCAGACACACTTTGTAGAAGACATGGAACTCACGAGCGTTGCAGAGAAACGTTGTTTTGACTTCGAGTCAGTCGTTGTATTGACGAACGGTTGGGAAAGCATTAGAGTTTGAAGAATCCGCGATCGCTTATGAATAAAATCCAAAATTTGTTTGTATGTCGGTTTGACGTCACCTGATGTCTGTGTTTCCCACTCACGAAGAGAGGTGGGATCTAAACAGCTACTAAGCCGTTCGACCAGGAAAGAGTTCCAATGATCCTCAACTCCTCCAAGCTTGTCCAACAGTTGGACATGCTGGTCGAATCCATCTGCTAAGTCCAGGAGAGCGGAAGCCGATTCTCTTTTCAGGGTCGTAATCAACAACAGGCCCGCAATGTGCCGCTTGATCAACATTGGCTTGTTTTCGTAGCGATCTTGTAACAGTTTCCATACAACTAAATAATTGTTGGCTGATATGTCAAGCGGCGCAATTAAACGTGCAGCTTCACCTGTCACAGAAGCCCTCAAGTAATACAATTTCTGAACGTGAGTCAACTGATAGTTGGAGTGTATCAGCGACGTGAATAGATCGCTAAACGATTCCCATTCTTCAAACTGCCCAGAAAACTCCTTGAGTTTGATTTCCGGTAAACGAAGGCTCTGCGTTGGTGGTAACACAGGAGACGATACTACTCTCGTAGAAGAAGTTGACGGTGTTGGAGGAGTGGGGATTTTAGTAGACAAAGATGCCTTTAACGTATAGTACATTGTTTGAAACGTGCTGCGCTCTTCTCTACAGCCTTGCTCGGCATCATCTACATCTGCGTCTTCTAGTTCTTCGATTTCGTCCAGAATCCCATTGAACTCTCGCCATAATTCATCCAAGTGTTGAATGCGAAAGGGAAGCTGATTTGCCTGAGCGGCAACAAATTCAACGTCAAACGACCTTATTAGCTCCGCCGAATGCAAAACATTTGCACGGCGACGATTTAAATTTTTAAGCTTGGTCGCTTTACTAATCCTCTTCGAAGGTGCCATCACGCACCGAAGTAAAATTGGAGATTGATTACCCGTTAACGGCTTTGCTATCGTGACGATGCTAGATCAGCGTTGACTCGTAGCAATGCGATCTGCGCGGCTGGTAGCACCAACCACCTCACAAGAGTATACGATTCTGCTGTTTCTCTTCTCAATCCACTGAACCACACTGAGCTTTGTTCTATAGAGCTGATTTCACGCCAGAAATATCTACTAGTAGAGATACAGACTATTGTTCTAAGGATCACTACTGTGCAAACTAACAAAGAATAGCAACGTGGTTGCTATCGTTGATAATTCACCATACAAAACGTTTACTGTCCACTTTGAGTTAGTAGCACTTCACTGCGAAACATACAGTTCTATTCGTGCCAGCGGCGGCGTTCTGGACACTGAACAGCTTTTTTCCGGTTCTGTACGAGATTGCGCGTAACACGAATGGCAATTTATACCGTCGTGGACGGTTCTAAATTGAAGCGATATTGAGCGTGAGGACACGGTCCTACAAAATCCTAATGTTTTACCGGACTGAACTGAGTCCCGGGTTTCGGCACCATAAATGTTTCGGCAAATTACTTGCTTCTTAGCAAATCACACCGATTGTTTCGACGGAGGAATTTCGGATGCGCGAAGAATAAAGTGTGGTCACTTTGATGGTCTCGAACATACTAAGTATTATCTTTATAATTCAGAGTTGAGTATAGGTAACATTGAGAGTGAGTGGAATGATTTGTGTGGGTACAAAGAGCGAGTATTAGAACTGTTCATGATTTTCGGGTTAACCTTTCCGTCCCCAACGTCTGTTTTTAAGGGCTTTCAAAAATCTAAACTGCTGTAAAAATCGCATTTCTTGACCGATTCTTTCGCAAAAAGTTGCATTCCATCCGGATGGATTCAAATTTTGGATTTATACTAGTTTCGAGGCTATCCACAGTACGGTTCCAGAATTATTCCAGATTCCATTGGGGTCAGTTGTCCCCGGAATAAGTGGCCATTTACAATTTTAAGTCAAAACAGGTCGTGCGACACCTCTAACATCATGATTTCACAAAACAATGATGCAAATGATATTTTTGGGGTTCCTGGCCCACTCGGACTCAATCTGGCCACATCGGTCCCAATCCGGGGACGGAATGGCCATTTTCTAAATTGATTCAAAATAGGTCGTGCGACACCTCAAACTTCATGATTTTTAAAAGCAATGATGGGAATGATATTTTTATGGTTCCTGGCCCACTCGGATCCATTCCGGCCACAATCCGGAGGACCTACAGAATGGCCATTTCCTAAATTGATTCAAAATAGGTCGTGCGACACCTCATACTTCATGATTTCACAAAGCAATGATGAGAATGATATTTTTAGACTTCCGCGCCCACTCGAATCCATTCCGGCCACAATCCGGAGGACCTACGGAATGGCCATTTTCTAAATTGATTCAAAATAGGTCGTGCGACACCTCAAACTTCATGATTTCACAAAGCAATGATGGGAATGATATTTTTAGGGTTCCTGGCCCACTCGGGTTCAATCCGACCACATCGGTCACAATCCAGGGACCCAGTAATTCCACCGAAAATTTATACAGAAATTATACCGTAAATGAAATCAACAATGGAACTTTTCGTGGAATTCCTAGATTAATTCCCAAAGAAATCCTGAAAGAATTCCGGTGGAAACTTCAAGATTTCTACTGGGACATCCTTCAGGAGTTTTTTTTCTGAAAATTCCTCCTGGAGTTCCTTCGGGAATTCCACCGGCAGTTCCTCAAAGAGTTCCTGCAGTATTTCCTCCGAGAATTATTACGGTAGTTCTATCGGCAGATCCTACGGGGGTTCCTCTTTCGGGAATTTCTCCAGAATTTCCTCCGGGAATTCATTCAAGCTTTCTTTCTGGAATTCATTTAGGCTTCTCCAGGAATTTATATAGAAAATCCTCCAGAAGCTCCACCGAGAATTTCTCTGGGAGCTCCTGAAGGTAATCTCCGGGAGGTCCTCCGATGATGATGATGATCCAGCTCAGCTACATACCCCTAGAAAGGTTTCAGCTAGACGAGATTTGTGTATAAGATGAATTATCCGAGATTTTTTTCGATCATTCTTCTGGTAGTTTCACTGGCAGTTCCTCCGGGGAGTTTTTTCAGAAATTCCTCCGGAAGTTATTTTAAGAATTCCTCCGGGAGTTCCACCCAGAGCTTAAAATATTCATATTCATGAAGCAACTTCGGTCCGAATTTTGACAAACATCGCATGAATATTCAAAACATAGAATGACATAGTCAGACGACTACTCCACGAACTCATTCATTCGACTGTCACTGAATGTGTTTACTATGTGCAGAAAAAACATAATTAGCATTGTTTATGTTGATGTTTACCACTGAAAGTGCCTCGCGGATGAAAATCGGATTCAGTCCTGTGTGATAAATCACTTTACTTATTTGAAACGTGTTCAGATTTCAGATAATTTATCAATTTGTAAAATGTGCATAAATATTCAATGACTTATATTCAACTGAATATTGACTGTCCAGAGCCAACTATGAATGTGTCGGAAGTGAACTGACAAATGAAGAAAAATGGTCTTCACTAAAAAATTTCGATTATTTTACACTTTGGTTCCACCAGTAGCTCTTCCTGGAAATCATTTAGTCCTTCTTCAGAAATTTCGCTGGAAATTCCTCCCAAAGTTCTTCCAATAGTTTCTCTGGGAGTCCCTCTAGGAATTCTGCTAGGAGTTCCTCCTGAAATTCCTCCGGGAGCTCTTACAGGAGCTCTTTCGGCAGTTACTACGAGAATTCCTCCGGGAGATCCACCGGCAGTTTCTATGAGCATTCCTCCGGAAGTTTCTACGGCAGTTCCCCCGAGTGTTCCTCTAAGAAGGAACTCCTGGAGTAATTTCCGGAGGAGCTCCTGGAGGAATTTCCAGAGAAATTATCAGAGGATTTTTCGGAGGAACTTCCGGTGGAACTTCTGGAGGAATTTTCTAAAGAACTACAGGAAGAATTTCTAGAGTAACTCTCGTAAAAACTCTTAGATGAACTCCCAAATGAACTTCCGTAAGAATTCCAGGAGGAACTCTTGGAAGAGTTCTCAAAAGATCTCCCAGAGAAATTCTCCGAGGAACTTCTGGAGGATTTTGTAGATAAATTCTAAAAAAAAGCCTGATTGAATTCCCGGAGGAGCTACTGCTGGAACTCTCGGGTAAATTTTCAGAGGAACAGTCGTTGGAATACCCGGAGTTGAATTTCTAGAGGAACTTCCGAAATCCCATTTCCCGTGAAATTCTTGCCATATATCCTCCTGGATTTCCCTGTGAAGATCTTGGAGGGATTCCCGGAGGAACTCTTGGAAAAACTCCTGGAGGAGATCCCACAAGCACTTCCGGAAGAATTCTCACAAGGAAGTCCTGAACTAATTCTTGGAGAAGTTCATGATGGAATTTCTGGATAAATATCTGAAGGAATTCCCGGAAAAATACCAGGAGAAATTATTACAGAAATTCCCAGATGAAATGCTGAAGAAATTACCGGATGAATTCCCGGAGATCGTTCTGAAGAAAATCTTGGAAGAACTCTTGAAAGATATCTTGGAGAAACTCTCAAATTAATACCCGAATGAAATTCTGGAGTGAATTCCTAGTGAAGTCCGGAAAGCATTCCAGGACAATTCCGCGGAAAAATTTCGGGAGAAATTCCTGAAGGAATTCCTGGAGAAGTACCGGAAGCAATTCCCGGGAAAATACCTGGGAGAATTTCCGAGGAAATATATGGACGAATTCCTGGATAAATTTCTAAAAAAATTTTTAGATGAATTCTTGAAGGATATTCTGAAGTAATAGCGGAAAGAATTCCAGAATGAAATCCTAGAGGATTTCACTATTAAATTTATGGAGGTATTACCGGAAAAACTCTTGAAAGTTATCCTGGAGGAATTAAAGCAAGAGTTCCTGGAGGAGTGGTACAATTTTCAATAAGTCCGTCCAGCTATTTGGCTTCGCCGACGACATAGATATTATTTCACGTAACTTTGAGAAGATGGATGAAGCCTACATCAGACTGAAGAGGGAAGCCAAGCGGATCGGACTAGTCATCAACACGTCGAAGACGAAGTACATGACAGGAAGAGGTTCAAGAGAAGACAATGTGAGCCACCCACTGCGAGTTGGCATCCGTGGTGACGAAATCGAGGTGGTAGAAGAATTTGTGTACTTGGGCTCACGGTGACTGCCGAAAATGATACCAGCAGAGAAATTCGGAGACGCATAGTGGCTGGAAATCGTACGTACTTTGGACTCCGCAAGACGCTCCGATCGAATAGAGTTCGCCGCCGTACCAAACTGACAATCTACAAAACGCTCATTAGACCGGTAGTCCTCTACGGACACGAGACCTGGACGATGCTCGTGGAGGACCAACGCGCACTCGGAGTTTTCGAAAGGAAAGTGCTGCGTACCATCTACGGTGGGGTGCATATGGCGAACGGTACGTGGAATGAACCACGAGTTGCATCAGCTGTTGGGAGAACCATCCATCGTTCACACCGCGAAAATCGGACGACTGCGGTGGGCCGGGCACGTAGCCAGAATGTCGGACAATAACCCGGTGAAAATGGTTCTCGACAACGATCCGACGGGCACAAGAAGGCGAGGTGCGCAGCGGGCAAGGTGGTTCGATCAGGTGGAAGATAACTTGCGGACCCTCCGTAGACTGCGTGGGTGGCGACGTGTAGCCATGGACCGAGCCGAATGGAGAAGACTCTTATATACCGCACAGGCCACTTCGGCCTTAGTCTGAATAAATAATAATAATCCTGGAGGAATGCCCGGCGAAGTACCTAGAAGAATTTCCGAAGGAATTTCATATAGATTTACAAGTGAAATTGTGGAGCGAAATCGGAGGATTTCCGTCATAAATTTCTGAAGAAACTTCTAGCGAAATTTTGGAAGGAAATTTCGTTTGTATTATTGAAGGAACTCCCGAATGTATATAAATGCAGGAGATTTTTCTGGAAGAATAGCCAAAAAAATGTCTAGAAGAAAAAATTGGAGAAGAAAATAAATCTTCAAGGAATTTCCTCATGAATTTCCTAAAAAACTAATTTAGTTAGGGGTTTCCAGATAAGGAGAAATTACAATTACATGAGAAAGATTTTCGAACGATTTTCAGAGGAACTTGTGGATTACTTTAGAAGGATTTCAAGGAGAATTCTTGCGCCCGAAACTTTTCGAGTTGTTTTGCCCCAACCTGCCCACTCTGGCTAAGCCCTTGTATCATTCCCATCATTGCTTTGTAAAATCATGAAGTTTGAGGTGTCACATGACCTATTTTGAATTAATTTAGAAAATGGCCATCCCGTAGGTCCCCGGATTGCAACCGATGTGGCCAGATTGAATCCGAGTTGGCCAGGAACCCTAAAAATATCATTCCCATCATTGCTTTGTGAAATCATGAAGTTTGAAGTGTTGCACGGCCTATTTTCAATCAATTTAGAAAATGGCCATTCCGTTGGTCCCCGGATTGTAACCGATGTGGCCGGATTGAATCCGAGTGGGTCAGGAACCCTAAAAATATAATTTCCATCATTGCTTGGAAAAACATGAAGTTTGAGGTGTCGCACGACCTATTTTGAATCAATTTTGAATATGGCCATTCCGTTGGTTTCCGGATTGTGACCGATGTGGCCGGATTGAATCCGAGTGGGCCAGGAACCCCAAAAACATCATTCCCATCATTGCTTTGTAAAATCATGAAGTTTGAGGTGTCGCACGACCTATTTTGAATCAATTTAGAAAATTGGCCATTCCGTAGGTCCTCCCGGTTGTGGCCGGAATGGATCCGAGTGGGCCAAGAACCATAAAAATATCATTCTCATCATTGCTTTGTAAAATCAAGAAGTTTGAGGTGTCGCACGACCTATTTTGAATCAATTTAGAAAATGGCCATTCCGTTGGTCCCCGGATTAGGACCGATGTGGCCGGATTGAATCCGAGTGGGCCAGAAACCCTAAAAATATCATTCCCATCATTGCTTTGTAAAATGATGAAGTTTGAGGTGTCGCACGACCTATTTTGAATCAATTTAGAAAATGGCCATTCCGTAGGTCCTCCGCATAGTGGCCGGAATAGATCCGAGTTAGCCAGGAACCATAAAAATGTCATTCTCATCTTTGCTTTGAAAAATCATGAAGTTTGAGGTGTCGCACGACCTATTTTGAATAAATCTAGAAAATGGTCATTCCGTTAGTCCCCGGATTGGGACCGGTGGCCGGATTGAATCCGAGTGGGTAAGGTACCCTAAAAATATCATTCCCATTATTGCTTTGTAAAATCATGAAGTTTGAGGTGTCGCACGACCTATTTTGAATCAATTTAGAAAATGGCCATTCCGTAGGCCCCCGGATTGTGACCGATGTGGCCAGATTGAGTCCGAGTGGGCCAGGAACCCCAAAAATATCATTCGCATCATTGCTTTGTGGAATCATGAAGTTTGAGGTGTCGCACGACCTGTTTTGACTTAAAATTGTAAATGGCCACTTATTCCGGGGGCAACTGACCCCAACGGAATCTGGAATAATTCTGGAACCGTACTGTGGATAGCCTCGAAACTAGTATAAATCAAAAATTGGGATCCATCCGGATGGAATGCAACTTGTTGCGAAAGAATCGGTCAAGAAATGCGATTTTTACAGCAGTTTAGATTTTTGAAAGCCCTTAAAAACAGACGTTGGGGACGGAAAGGTTAACGAAATTATCGCCAACACCAACACTTCCTTCCCCTCCCAAGTTACGGTGAAGATGGGCGTGGCCAGGAGTAGTAATCCTCATGCTTTTGTGATTTTTATCCTAGATTGAAATCAAAGACCACACCCACCTTGATTTGTGATAGCAATTTGAATAAGGATTTCAAAAGAAAAACATGAGTATCACTAGTATCCAATCTACGAAGTACACCGTAACTATGCTATGCTATGCTAAGCCTATCATCGCCGGCTTCTTCTTCAGAGGGACAAAAGCCTCCATTACTGCTCTGCGATCGATTCCAATAAGGTCGATGTCGTCCGCAAAGCCCAGGAGCATATGCGACCGTGTGATGATAGTGCCGTTCCACTGCACGCCAGATCTCCTAATAGCGCCTTCGAGTGCATTGTTGAACAATAAATTCGAAAGTGCATCACCCTGATTCAATCCGTCTAAGGTCACAAACGAAATTGACACTTCGTCTACAATCCGAATACTTGATTTCGAGTCATCCAGCGTTGCACGTATTAGCCTAATCAGTTCCGCCGGAAAACCATGTTCGGACATTATCTGCCATAGCTCATTTCTCTTCACTGAATCGTACGCTGCTTTGAAATCACAGATGTCCTATGAACAGATGATGAGTCTGCAAGTTGTACTCCCGGAATTTATCAAGGATCATCCGTAGGCTAAACATCTGATCCGTCGTTGATCGGCCATCACGAAAATCTACCTGGTATTCGCCGACGAAGGACTCCTCAAGCGGTCTCAGTCTGTTAAACAGGATACGCGACAGAATTTTGTACGCCAAGTTCAGAAGGGTGATCCCTCTGTATTTGGCAAACTCTAGTCTGTGCCCTTTCTTATAGATTGGGCATATGAGGCCATCCAACCAGCCACTAGGCAGTTCTTCATCCTCCCATATTTTGGTGGATTGATTGATGCAAACACTTCCGTGTTGGAGAAGCTTGACCGGGATCTCGTCCTTTCCAGCAGCTTTACTGTTTTTCAGCTCGTTTAGAGCCTTCTTAACCTCGTCCGGCGTTGGTGGACAGCTTGACCATCTCAGACTATGTCTATCCTGCTCCTTAATACACCTTCATTTTCACCGTTCAACAAAACTTCAAAGTGCTCCTTCCACCTGGCTGCCACCATACCCAAGTAACAATTTTCATGCTTGTTAGATTTATTTAATTCTTATAGCGGATTTATGATAGCAGTCACCATGACTAGTTGCTCAGATTTATTGGCGATCTTATTGCTATCAATAAACCTCTAATAAATCTGCTCGAAAAACTTCAAACGTCAAATGCCGACTGGTCTTGTTAGCAGCTCTACGGTTGTAACGAAGAGCATAATAAGTCAAATTTTCAAAGCTTTTAGGTCGTTGAACATTTAGGTCAAATGTTCAAAAATTTTAGGTTGTAATGTGGTCAAATGAATAACCCCAATAAGAATATTTACATTGCAAAGGGTTTATAATGGTGTTTAATAAGAGCAACATTTTTCTGATCGAAATCTATGATGGCCATATTGGAAATGGAGAACCATCTTCAAGTCAGTGAAATTTATCACTGAAATTTATGATTAGATGGTGGTTTCGCCGCAAAAGGCATGTTTTTGGTAAAAGATATAAAAAACAAACATGTTTGGGTGTAATATCAATTAATTTAGTGAAGATTTACGTTATTGATGTAATAATAATTTTAAATTCAATGCCCAAAACTATATTATTCTGCGGGCGCGTAGTGCTTAATCTCACTTTTGCACTAGCTTTCACCATGAAATCGAGCGCGCACCTCATTTCCTTGGAAGTACATTGGAAAAACAGGAGAACGGTAAACAGGAGAACGGTATCTGACGGCGTCGCATGAATCACGAATTGTACCAGGTGTATAAAGGGCTGGATATTATTAAGCTTATACAACACGGCAGACTACGGCGGGCTGGTCACGTTGTTCGTATGCCGGAAGAACGTCAAGCGAAGATAATATTTAGTAGAGAACCCGGAAGAGGCCGCAGGCTTCGTGGAAGGCCGCGTACACGATGGCTTTTTGCAGTTGAAGAGGACCTGAGGGCGCTCAATGTTCAGGGCGACTGGAAGCGATTGGCCCAGGATCGAGTCCAGTAGAGAAGGATACCCCATTCGGCGTAGGTTTATCGAAGAGCTGTAGCCCATCAAGTATCAAGTATCAAGTAGTACAGTGGAAAAAAAAACTTGAAAAAATATTATTTTTTAGTCATCCTCATCGTGATTTTCATCAACACTTTAGTTTGTTATTATTTGTTTGCTAGATTTTGTTTCTCTTTTTTCAAAGCAAATTTTTGACAGCTGCCGCAGCCAAATTCCCTTTTTCGCGGTCGGCTTGAAACGGATTTTTATATACTCTTATAAGAGGTTTATAGCGGTAATATAGAGAGGGCCATTTGGACATATCTTACTCTTATAGTGGTCATCAGAAGGTAATCCTGTAGAAATGGGTTTTATTGTCAGCTCTTGTAATTCGATCTTGAAAACCATTCCTAGAGCGGAATAAAACTTGAAATGTTACTTGGGTAGTCTTGTCTGTGAGCAAATTCCCCTCTCGGTCATACCTCATGGTAGGCACTGGCGCAGTATTATGCCGCGCGCCATTGACAGTTGCGTAAAACCTTCGCATATCGTTTCTATCCATGTTCTCCTGCGCTTCAGCTATCACACTCTCTTCGTGTTGCCTTTTTCTTCTGCGGTGGATTCGTTTCTCGTTTGCTGTGCAGTGCCAGTGGCATCTCCTATCCGCTCGTCCTCCTTCTGGTGGTACTGTTCAGCAACTCCTTCAACTGACAAGGAAAATTGACGCATGATTTTCAATCAAACGCCTTATGAAAATTTGTCACAAGGAATCGGTATGAATTGCAATATGTTGCCTTGTTTACACTTTTTGCAGTGAGAAATGAGAAGTGAGACGCCTTCCTTCACACTTTCAATTTCTTATTTTTCATTCCTCCCTTCTCATTTTTCACAGTGGCCCTTTCTGCCAAATAACCATTTAGGCCGACCGGCGTTTCGGGTCAAATTACCTATTCGTGTTCTCCCAAACGACCCATTCGGCCAACTAAACGGTTCGGCGAAATGCAAAACGATCATTTCGGTCGAACGGCATTTTCGACCAAATGGCTATCGGCCAGACGGTTTTCGGCTTAATGGTTTGTTTGGCCAAGTTGCATTCGGCAAACATGGCTTTCAGTCGAAAATTTTTGGCCACAGCTGGAATTGTCTCCCCTTTAACTGAAGAATAAAATAGAAACAAAAGTTGCCGACAGTTTTTGACGTTTCGCAACCACTAACATTTTTGTAATTGTTTGATTTCACACATATATATGAGCTAATTTCAAAAGCTGATGATTGTAGCTTCTTCTTCTTCTTCTTATTGGCATTACATCCCAACACTGGGACAAAGCCGCCTCGCAGCTTAGTGTTCATTAAGCACTTCCACAGTTATTAACTGCGAGGTTTCTTAGCCAGGTTACCATTTTTGCATTCGTATATCATGAGGCTAACACGATGATACTTTTATGCCCAGGGAAGTCGAGACAATTTCCAATCCGAAAATTGCCTAGACCGGCACCGGGAATCGAACCCAGCCACCCTCAGCATGGTCTTGCTTTGTAGCCGCGCGTCTTACCGCACGGCTAAGGATGATTGTAGCTGGTTAATTTAATTTGTGATGGCTTGTTCCAGTTGATGCTGTGAATCCTAACAAATATGTATGGTAAAAGGAAATTTTGCTAAACTCGACTTGGAAAAATCTGATATCATGTATTAAAAATTTTGTTTTGTTTACTTTCCAGTGGTTATTGTGATGATTTGCGCCTAGCTGCGCCAAAGCTTGAAATTGTCCTTTTGAATGTTAGAATGAGGCAGCTGTTACTGCTTCAGATCTTAAGGCATGGGCTTCCGGAAGTACTTGAGTAGCGTAGCATATATGTCGTGTAACAATTCCAATCTCAAAATGAATTCAGCGATCCAAGACTACTCTTTGGTGAAAACTTCGAGCAAAATATCAGGTTTTGGAAGCGCCGCCGCTGACGATTTCTAGGTCAGCACACCTCTAATTGTGCACCACCAAACCGCGCACGCTGCTATTTGAAATTTAGGGTAATGGCATTTTAATAGCGAATTATGAAGCTGGATTCCCGTAGAAATCGACTAAGAATTTCCCGAGAAAAATCTGAAGAATTTACCAGAGAATATCCCAGTTACGACATTGTGAAAAAAAAAATGTCTAAGGAAATTGGATTGAAATAGATTGGAAATTCTAAAGAATATCCCGCGAATGAAATTTGTCGTGAACAATCGGCAGGTTAATGGTTGCTTTACTAAAGGTTGCTCCATGCTTATTTGTCGTTTCTTGCTGCATTTTGCCTTTCTAACAGTCTTGATTTTTTGTGTCTTGTTTCTTAGCTACACGTAAACAAATGTAATTATTTTGTTTATTCAATTCCATCTATACTATCCATAAGATATCAAATATATTTTTTTATTATCAGTTATATGGTTCTCATAACGATTCTGAATCATATTTATTTCAAGTGTGTATATAGAATATTATCGTATCGCATGAAAAGTATAAGTTTTGCTTAATGGCAAAAATGTATTGATCAAAACTTATACTTTCGACTAGTTTGGGTTATGAAAAAAAAACGCCTTCAGTGGTTTTTGTTCTGCCATGGCGCCAGAGGAAAACAGCTGCAGAAAAAATGTGAAACTGGTAATTTCACAAACATATAATTGACGGTAATATATTACGATTATATTTTGTGTGTTGTTAATGTTAATGTTGTGATAATAGATATTATTTTCTATTCGAAGGCAATTTATATCAGAGGCGATCAAAAGATGGTTTACCAGAGCGGCGATTGCGGAGAGCGGTAATGCCGATTAATTCAAGGACGACTTGGCGATGGCGTGTAGGATTCCACCGACGCGACAGCGTTATGTATTGGGATACCGTGGTACGACATAAGATTCGGGGAGTTACCCACTGGCAGGGACTGGCAGTGCTTACTAGCGGCACGTCTAAACCGAAGTTTGAGCAGTACGATCCGGTAGAGTGTAGCTTTCGGAGTGTAAGGATCACAGGATTTTACCAAAACCTCAGGGTGCGGCGCCGCGGTAAACTAAAGGTCAGAGATGAATTGTCCAAGCATATACCGTTATGGATTGTGGAGATGTTTTTAAAATATGAAAATAAAATTAATAAATAAATTATGTACGAATTTCGAGCTTCAAATTTATTTCATGATTTCAAATTGAAGAAAATAGCATTCGAAACTGGAATGAGCTATCAATGAACCATATGATTTTATTATTATTTTCCTAATAAAAGTCGTACGTTATCCATATACAGATTATTCAAAATTTCATTTCAAGGATATAAACATGTGACATGAAAAGTATAAGTTTCATGTTATGATTATCTTATGCAGTGTCGCATAGCTTGCATTTCAGTTACGTATATATTACATTGAGAAACCACAATGGCAAAAAAGTATGTGTTTTGCTAAATATATTCATTATGAACATTTTGTTTTTCGTGTAGGGCTTCCATTCCATGGAACGATTGCCCGGGAAATCAAATTTCCCAGGATGTAACTTTAGCTTCCCGTAAAATTTTTATGCAAACATATTTTGTCGCGTACGGGCTGAAAAATTCAACACCTCCGGAACGCAATGGCCGATTGAGCCAAATTTTCGATTGCGAAAAATTAGGCAGGACCCCACGTCAAATGTAACCAAATGTGCAAATTGGATAAGGCTGAGAACAAAATAGTTTCTCTCACATTTTTTTTTGTACGCACGCACACACACATACAGACAATTCATCGAGCTGTGTTGATTGGTATGTAACGCTATGGGTCTCCGAGCCTTCTATCAAAAGTCCGACTTAAGAGTGGTCCCATAGCCTTTACGTATACTTAGTATACAAGAAAGACAAAAAGTGTTGAAAATGACTGTTTTTGCTATCTCATTTGCACAAAGTTAGTCAAATGACAATAGCATTCTCCTTCACTGCAATTTACTGATATCGTCAAAGCTGTTTCTACCATTTCTACACGAAATACATCCGTCGTCAACAAACATCGACCCACTCGAAGCTAATTCATTAGACAGCTCATTCCCTATTATGCATCCGTCATCGGATAAACGGGCGGCGACAGAACACAAAAGGGATGAATATCCGGAAACTACAAACACAAGTACAGCACGTCCTTAATTTAGTTTAATGAGATTCGACAGCCACCACTGTGGGTGGACTGTACGCGATGCGGTGTTGACTACTTGGGGAATGCCATCGTCCTCTTTCTACTGAAGCAGCAGTGTACAATGAAATGTATAAAAAAAAGTACGATAGACAACTCGAAACTAACTTGCGACCGGTTTCATCTCAAACGAAGGACATTAGAAGTGCATCGAGAATCACATCTCCGCTTGGGTTTCGTTTTCCGACTCGGGGGAGTGCTTGCCGTATGTTCGCTTTGGTTGTACAGCTTCCTCTAGGAGATGTGCTTTTTAGGATCCAGCAGTTGAAGCTAATGGAAGCGACAGCAGATTAGAGACTCCGATGTACGAAACGTTAATACAATCAAATGATGACTTACTATGTAGTTACTTGTAACGAAGAAAATCTTACCCACGCGCGCAGCAGGAAATACCATCTTGGGACAAAATTAGTGATTACTCGAGACAGAAATCATTTGCCTGGTTTAATGAAGCTTCAAAGTGAAAACCATCGGGAGAATGAATCCGGCTATTTCATCCTTTGCGTTTGCAATCGTATTTTTAATTTCAAAATATATACCTAGCTCAAATGATCACCAATGAATGTGCGAACTCCAAAATCAATTTACTTAACACTCATTTGCAGCTTATCAGTTTTTTCTCAAATGTAGAATTGAGAATTGAGAAGTGACAAATGAGAAGTGAGAAGTGATGTCCGAGGAGTGAGAAGTGAAAAATAAAAAATGAGATCTGACAAATGAGAAGTAAGATGCAGAATGTGAGAGGTCAAGATTGCCAAAATAATTTTTATTCCAACCAACTTCCTTCTTTTTTCTTCCTTCTTCCTTTTCTACTTTATTTTTTTTTTCTTTTACCTTTTTCCTTCTTCCCTCTTCTTTCTACTTTTTTCCGTCTTCCTTTTTCTTCACCCTTTCCTTATGCTGACCAGATCATTTCGATGAAAAAACGGGACATACACACTTGCAAAACGGGACATGCTAAACCACCTTGTGACAATGGGTTGCATTTTAGAAGAAAAAAAAAAAGCAATTTTTGGAGAAAAAAATTGAAGCACTATAGCAGCGGTTCTCAACCTGGCTCGGTTGCTTCGTTGCAACATGATTATAGACATCCTTCTACGCTTCTCGGAAGCCTTCTCTCCTTTCAAGAGGCTTGGAAGCCTCCTGAGCACTTCGGAAGCCTCCTTTCAAGTGGCAAATAAGCCTCCTTTCAAGATTTTTTCAAGAGGCTCGGAAGCCTCCTTTCAAGAGGCTCGGAAGCCTCCTTTCAAGAGGCTCTGAAGCCTTCTTTCAAGAGTCTCGGAAGTCTCCTTTCAAGAGGCTCGGAAGCCTCCTTTCAAGAGGATTGGAAGCCTTTTTTCAAGAGGCTTGGAAGCCTCCTTTCAAGAGGCTTGGAAGTATCGTTTCAAGAGGCTCGGAAGGCTCCTTTCAAGAGTCTCGGAAGCCTCCTTTCAAGAGGATCGAAAGCCTCCTTTCAAGAGGATTGGAAGCCTTTTTCAATAGGCTCTGAGGCCTCATTTCAAGAGCATCAGAAGCCTCCTTTCAAGAGGCTCGGAAGCCTCCTTTCAAGCGGCCCGAAAGCCTCCTTTCAAAAGGCTCGGAAGGCTCCTTTCAATAGGCTCGGAAGGCTCCTTTCAAGAGGCTTGGAAGGCTCTTTCCAAGAGGCTCGGAAGCCTCCTTCCAAGAGGCTCGGCAGCCTCCTTTCAAGAGGCTCGGAAGCCCCCTTCAAGAGGCTCGGAAGCCTCCTTTCAAGAGGCTCGGAAGCCTCCTTTCAAGAGGCTCGGAAGCCTCCTTTCAAGAGGCTTGGAAGCCTCCTTTCAAGAGGCTTGGAAGCCTCCTTTCAAGAGGCTTGGAAGCCTCCTTTCAAGAGGCTTGGAAGCCTCCTTTCAAGAGGCTTGGAAGCCTCCTTTCAAGAGGCTTGGAAGCCTCCTTTCAAGAGGCTCGGAAGCCTCATTTCAAGAGACTCGGAAGCCTCATTCCAAGAGACTCGGAAGCCTCATTCCAAGAGGCTCGGAAGCCTCCTTTCAAGAGGCTCGGAAGCCTCCTTTCAAAAGTTTCGGAAAACTCCTTTCAAGAGGCTCGGAAGGCTCCTTTCAAGAGGCTCGGAAGGCTCCTTTCAAGAGGCTCGGAAGCCTCCTTTCAAGAGACTCGGAAGGCTCCTTTCAAGAGGCTCGGAAGGCTCCTTCCAAGAGGCTCGGAAGCCTACTTCCAAGAGGCTCGGCAGCCTCCTTTCAAGAGGCTCGGAAGCCCCCTTCAAGAGGCTCGGAAGCCTCCTTTCAAGAGGCTCGGAAGCCTCCTTTCAAGAGGCTTGGAAGCCTCCTTTCAAGAGGCTTGGAAGCCTCCTTTCAAGAGGCTTGGAAGCCTCCTTTCAAGAGGCTCAGAAGGCTCGGAAGCCTTCTTTTAAGATGCTCGGAAGCCTCCTTTCAAGAGGCTCGGAAACCTCCTTTCAAGAGGCTCCTTTCAAGATGCTCGGAAGCCTCGTTTCAAGAGGCTCGGAAACCTCCTTTCAAGAGCCTCGGAAGCCTCCTGAGCACTTCGGAAGCCAATTTTCAAGAGGCTCAGAAGCCTCATTTCAAGAGGCTCGGAAGCCTCATTTCAAGAGGCTCGGAAGCCTCATTTCAAGAGGCTCGGAAGCCTCATTTCAAGAGACTCGGAAGCCTCATTCCAAGAGGCTCGGAAGCCTCATTCCAAGAGGCTCGGAAGCCTCATTCCAAGAGGCTCGGAAGCCTCATTCCAAGAGGCTCGGAAACCTCCTTTCAAGAGGCTCGGAAGCCTCCTTTTAAGAGGCTCGGAAGGCTCCTTTCAAGAGGCTCGGAAGCCTCCTTTCAAGAGGCTCGGAAGCCTCCTTTCAAGAGGCTCGGAAGCCTCCATTCAAGATGCTTGGAAGCCTCCTTTCAAGAGGCTCGGTAGCCTCCTTTCAAGAGGCTCGGAAGCCTCATTCCAAGAGACTCGGAGAGACTTCAAGATGCTCGGAAGCCTCGTTTCAAGAGGCTCGGAAACCTCCTTTCAAGAGACTCGGAAGCCTCCTGAGCACTTCGGAAGCCTATTTTCAAGAGGCTCGGAAGCCTATTTTCAAGAGGCTCGGAAGCCTCATTTCAAGAGGCTCGGAAGCCTCATTTCAAGAGACTTGGAAGCCTCATTCCAAGAGACTCGGAAGCCTCATTCCAAGAGGCTCGGAAGCCTCATTCCAAGAGGCTCGGAAGCCTCATTCCAAGAGGCTCGGAAACCTCCTTTCAAGAGGCTCGGAAGCCTCCTTTCAAGAGGCTCGGAAGCCTCCTTTCAAGAGGCTCGGAAGGCTCCTTTCAAGAGGCTCGGAAGCCTCATTCCAAGAGACTTGGAAGCCTCATTCCAAGAGACTCGGAAGCCTCTTTTCAAGAGGCTCGGAAGCCTCCTTTCAAGAGACTCGGAAGCCTCCTGGGCACTTCGGAAGCCTCCTTTCAAGAGGCTCGGAAGCCTCCTTTCAAGATGCTCGAAAGCTTCCTTTCAAGAGGCTCGGAAACCTCCTTTCAAGAAGGTCCTTTCAAGAGGCTCGGAAACCTCCTTTCAAGAAGGTCCTTTCAAGAGGCTCGGAAACCTCCTTTCAAGAAGGTCCTTTCAAGAGGCTCGGAAACCTCCTTTCAAGAGGCTCCTTTCAAGAGACTCATTCCAAGAGACTCGGAAACCTCATTCCAAGAGACTCGGAAGCCTCCTTTCAAGAGGGTCGAAAGTATCATTTCAAGAGACTCGGAAACCTCATTCCAAGAGACTCGGAAACCTCATTCCAAGAGACTCGGAAGCATTTAAGCCTCCTTTCAAGATTCTTTCAAGAGGCTCGGAAGCCTCCTTTCAAGAGGATTGGAAGCCTCCTTTCAAGAGGATTGGAAGCCTTTTTTCAAGAGGCTCGGAAGCCTTCTTTCAAGAGGCTCGGAAGCGTCATTTCAAGAGGCTCGGAAGCCTCATTTCAAGAGGCTCGGAAGCCTCCTTTCAAGAGGCCCGAAAGCCTCCTTTCAAGAGGCTCGGCAGGCTCCTTTCAATAGGCTCGGAAGCCTTTTTTCGAGAGTCTCGGAAGCCTCCTTTAAAGAGGATCGGAAGCCTCCTTTCAAGAGTATTGGAAGCCTTTTTTCGAGAGGCTCGGAAGCCTTCTTTCAAGAGGCTCGGAAGCGTCATTTCAAGAGGCTCGGAAGCCTCCTTTCAAGCGGCCCGAAAGCCTCCTTTCAAGAGGCTCGGAAGGCTCCTTTCAATAGGCTCGGAAGCCTCCTTTCAAGAGGCTCGGAAGCCTCCTTTCAAGATGCCAGGAAGCCTCTTTTCAAGAGGCTCCGAAGCCTCCTTTCAAGAGGTTTTGAAGCCTTTTTTCATGAGGCTCGGAAGACTCCTTTCAAGATGCTCGGAAGCCTCCTTTCAAGATGCTCGAAAGCCTCCTTTCAAGAGGCTCGGAAACCTCCTTTCAAGAGGGTCCTTTCAAGAGGCTCGGAAAGCTCCTTTCAAGCGGCTCCTTTCAAGATGCTCGGAAGCCTCCTTTCAAGAGGCTCGGAAACCTCCTTTCAAGAAACTCGGAAGCCTCCTGGGCACTTCGGAAGCCTCCTTTCAAGAGGCTCGGAAGCCTCATTTCAAGAGGCTCGGAAGCCTCATTTCAAGAGGCTCGGAAGCCTCATTTCAAGAGACTCGGAAGCCTCATTCCAAGAGACTCGGAAGCCTCATTCCAAGAGGCTCGGAAGCCTCCTTTCAAGAGGCTCGGAAGCCTCCTTTCAAGAGGCTCGGAAGCCTCCTTTCAAGAGGCTCGGAAGCCTCCTTTCAAGAG
Source organism: Armigeres subalbatus (assembly GCF_024139115.2). NCBI lineage: Eukaryota > Metazoa > Arthropoda > Insecta > Diptera > Culicidae > Armigeres > Armigeres subalbatus. The sequence goes on from NC_085141.1 coordinate 273,514,121, forward strand.
GCTCGGAAGCCTCCTTTCAAGAGGCTCGGAAGTCTCCTTTCAAGAGGCTCGGAAGCCTCCTTTCAAGAGGCTCGGAAGTCTCCTTTCAAGAGGCTCGGAAGCCTCCTTTCAAGAGGCTCGGAAGCCTCCTTTCAAGAGGCTCGGAAGCCTCCTTTCAAGAGGCTCGGAAGCCTCTTTTCAAGAGGCTCGGAAGCCTCATTCCAAGAGACTCGGAAGCCTCATTGCAAGAGGCTCGGAAGCCCCCTTTCAAGAGGCTCGGAAACCTCCTTTCAAGAGATTCGGAAGCCTACTGGGCACTTCGGAAGCCTCCTTTCAAGAGGCTCGGAAGCCTCATTTCAAGAGACTCGGAAACCTCATTCGAAGAGACTCGGAAGCCTCATTTCAAGAGACTCGGAAACCTCATTCCAAGAGACTCGGAAGCCTCCTTTCAAGAGGCTCGGAAGCCTCCTTTCAAGAGGCTCGGAAGCCTCCTTTCAAGAGGCTCGGAAGCCTCCTTTCAAGAGGCACGGAAGCCTTCTTTCAAGAAGCTCGGAAGCCTCCTTTCAAGAGGCTCGGAAGCCTCCTTTTAATAGGCTCGGGAGCCTCCTTTCAAGAGGCTCGGAAGCCTCCTTTCAAGAGGCTCGGAAGCCTCCTTTCAAGTGGTTAGGTTGCCTCCTTTTAAGAGGCTCGGAAGCCTCCTTTCAATAGGCTCGGAATTCTTTTTTTAATATGCTTGGAAGCATACTTTCAAGATGCTCAGAAACGTCCTTTCAAGATGCAAGTGGAGCCTCCTTTCAAGTGGCTTGAAAACCACCTTCAAGAAGCTCGGAAGCCTTTCTACGAGATGCTCAGAAGCTTCTACTTTAAAGGGATGCAAAATCTTCTTTCAAGTGCCTCGGAAGCCTCCCTTCGAAGGGCTCGGAATTATTTTTTCAAGAGAATTGGAAGCCTACCTGTACCCGAGAGGGAGTATCTCAATTAATGCAAAAGTTCAAAGGGGTACCTCCTAAGAAAAAAGTTGAAAACGGCCGCACTATAGGATAATTAATGCTCCATGCCGAATTCCTTTTCTTTGAAATAAGTTGGAAAAAAAATCAATGGATATGAATAACAAGAATCTTAAGAAGAAGAAAGAAGCAAAGAATATTTTGTTATTTCAATGTTTTCATGTTAATGGAAAGTTACTTCTATCTTGTTAGAAGTAACTTAACAGTTCAGGAATCTTGTTCACTGATTTTGGTCCTCATGCATTTTGAATGATGGCAGGGTTCGTACTTTTCATTTCGAAGAGACGAAATAAAGCGATTTTCGGGTGGAAGGAGATTTTTTTTCGTGGTTTGTGGTAAAAAACATGTTTCCCTCACACCTCTATTCTGTAGGACGAACCTGGGTGCTGCGGATAGAGCCGCTTTTCTGCTTTCAAGCGAGTAGCGGGATATTTTGAAATCAATCCTATGAGCAGAATTATTTTGCAGTTCTCCGGCTGTCAAACATTTCCCGCTCTTCTAATTTCTCTTTCCATGCTGCATGAAGGCGCACGAATGCGCGAGACTCTACATGACTTTACGATGGTTTACATACATTTCTGCTCCAATTAGCTGCTGAATCTCGTGAATTCTCGTAACGAGTGCTTTTTAGTGGCATTCCTACTAATTATCCACTCGAAATATAATGTGAATATATTTGTTACAAAGAATGCAAAATTCAAACTAAGTTTGTTTTTATTTTTTTCCCCAAATAATAACAATACTTCTCAACACAAAATCTAAAACGAACATAACCACAATCTTCAATGTTTGGCTCCGGCACAATAGAAAATTTTGGCTTCAGTTTGACAACCAAATCGATTCTATCCGCACCACCCAGGGACGAACTTAGAAGATGAACGAAAATCGTGCTCACTTGATGAACATCTTTTTTCGTATCAATTATAAAAAAATATGACTGGAACGGGATTCGAACCTAGACCATCGACAAAAATGGCGTTGAGATGCGGTCATTCTAGGCATACCACCACGTCGACTGCATATAGAAGTTAAGCTGTTTGATCCATAAATACACCTCTTTTTGCAATTGGTGTTGGTACGAAAAGAATGAAAGAAGTGAGAAAATAAGCAAATCAACTTTTTGCGGCATGGGTAGGGTAACGGTACCAATAGTGGAGGTATCAGTAAATCCACAAAAGAAAATCTTTTTAAAAATTTATAATTGTGGGAAATTTACTGCTTTAATAATTAATAAATTTCCTTACAAAAATGAGATAGATGTCATTGAACATCAACAATATTGCTTGCACCACTATGGGTACACTGTTCCTTTAGTGGCGGTAAAAATTAATTTCTGTTCCCATAGTGGTGCTATTCATTGATTTCTTATGAGACTCGCCACTATTGGTACAGTTGCACCACTATAGGTGCAAGAGAGTCAATTTTGTTAAGGAAAATCATTGTTTTCAATAGTTTTGCAAGTGAAATTTTGAGATAAGTTGCATTAAACAGTATATTTAAAGCACGACGCATCATCTGAAACCATCGTAAAGTGTATAAATATGATAAATCTCATTAAAACCCCACTACCTTTACTGTTGGTGCTACCTCCACAAAGGGTACGGGAAAAATTATCTCTCATCAGACATTTCTATATCTTGAGCTTAGCTATTTTTTAATGGATCAGTAATAATAAAAATCTCTCCTGCATTCACTTCGGTCATTTCAATGTGTTCAATTATGGCCCATTAAATTTCAAGTTGGTAATTAAGTGATAAACAACCACTTGCCCCCAATGAACTCTCTCCACTGTTCCATCTTGCCTATCGTCAAACACCTTGATTGGCTTTACTCTCCCAACCACAAACCGATTATGCGTTTTGACTTCTCTCACTTTTATATCCTGATAATCCAAGCTTAATTTAATTAACGCCTGAATGGTGCCAGAAAAAAATAAGAAATCCTGTTAAAACTTTCACTTACCTACCTTTACCGCCTGTCAAAGCAAAGTTGGAAACCAGAAAATACCTCCCGGTTCGTGGAACACAATGGATAGGAAAACTCCTATGTAGACGGGCAAGTTGCGAGCACACAAAAAAAAATCCCTTCAGCAAAACAACATCATCTTCATTCGCCTTCCAGCAGACCCAGGCTGCCGGATGGCTGTTCGTATCGGCGTCTCTCGTTCGAAGGACCCGAGATAAGCATTTTTCGTCTTCAGTCCGGTGGCTGGCATGGTTGAACCATTTTGCTCCTCATCATCACACGAAACAATGCTCCCGACTCGATTGCAGCGCTTTTCTTCCGGAGGAGATGTGGTGCACACCATGCGGAAGTTACCCAAGTGTGCGAGATCGGTTAAGGAAACAGGCAAAATATATATAATTTAATTACAACTTTGATGAAGTGGTGGTATAATTATTTATGAAGTTAATTAGAATTTTAATTAATAAATTTGCATAGATATTGTAGAAAAGAAGCCTTCTGGCTCCTGGTTCAACGACTATTTGCACCCTACATCAATAGCAACTCTTTCACTGTCATTGTCGGTACGTTCCTGTTTGCATGGACTAACGCCAAATAATGTGGACTTAACTAGTACAATAGTGGTAAAAAATTAACGAGTTTTGGTCTTTTCACTCAATGAACGTCAAGTCGCCAGGACAAACACGGCAACGACAATATGTCTTCGGAACGAATTTTCAATTTTAATTTCTATTGTTTTTCAAGCTTTTACTTATTGGTATCTGGATTCTCATACGTCGTTGGCTGGTATAAGGCTTGCTAACATTTAATCATTTACTCTTTCTTTCTTTTTTATGAGCGTTTGTCAAATGTCAGCTTGCTGATTATATATTATATTGCCTTATTGTATTGTATTATATAATATGAACTATTAAAAAAAACAAATTCATTCATGGAGACATCGTTCACTTTTCGATAAAGTGTATGCCGGAGAAGCTCGGACAGCTCCCAATGAAAGGCTTCGAAGTGAAGTTGATAGTTTAAAGGAAGCATTTTAGACACTGGGATTGCATATGTGAAATTGGCTACGATTGAAATTAGACCATAAACAATTGCAACAATTGCACTGGTCATTGGGCCTGTAGCTGAAACTTCGTGATTGGTAAGAACTTGCTTTATTAAAGAAACAAGGTATTTATTCCATTTTTGCTGAACGCCTATTAAGCCAGACCCAATATTTCCGATGATCAAATTTGGTTTATTTGATTAATTGAATGAATTCAATTAATTTTTCCCATTCTAACATTCTGAAAAAAAAAATTCATAGGGTTTTCTAATTTTTATTTTTCCCTGTTCACCACAGTACAATATTCCAAATTAACCTATTTGTTCTTTTTACCTAATTTTTGACAAAGGGCCAAAATGTTATATGATCCAAGTAAATGCTGCAAAACATTGGATAAAATCTTCAAAATTATACAACGTATAAAATTGCTCATTCTCACCCATCAGAGAATGTTTATTATTTGCCCAATGTCACCCCTTCTGAGGGGTGAGAATGAGCAATTTTATACTAGGTATGTATAATTTCTAAGATTTTGTCTCATTCACTATTTTTTTCATTGTACAATGATAAATTTGTTATTCAAGATATTGTTCAAGACCAAAATAATTAAAACTTGATTCCAATGTAATGCAACAATTACTTGAAACATATTATTAAGAGAAAACATCCCACATTAGGTTTTTTCTATCCAATAGGATTCGAAATATTACGCAAACAGTTGTACTTAAACTAAGATATTTTCAGTAAACTGGTGAATTATACAATATATAGAAAAATCTGGATTTTTTTTATTTAAAAACCCAAATTAATCCACCTAACGGTGACGATGCCTTTCTCGATTCAATCGTTTATTTTGTCTTAGTCTATACACATCATAAATAATTACCTACATTACGGCTCTTGCAAACGCTGTATAGCAAATCAACTAACCAAGCTTATACGGTTCAACACACCATTTTCTTCTTAACTTTTGAACGCAATGACCGGTCGTGATTATATTCAATAGTGATCGATTAGGGTTTGTCCCCCGTCGAATGCAACTTGTTGCCAGAAAATCGGTTAAGACTTACTATGTGAAAAAGTGGCTAATATTTTTCGGTTTTCGTGTGCGTACACACACACATACACACGGACTGACAGACATTTGTTCAGTTCGACGAGCTGAATCGATTGGTAATAACATCATGGGTCTCCGAGACTTCTATAATTAGGGCAGCAGGGACTGTGCCCAAGGGCTTAACGACCCCTCCCACGGCCTCTGCGAGTTAGGGGGCCTGCCTAGGACGTGGTGGGGCTTGGCAGCGGGCTCTGTTAAACCTCTACAAAAAGCTGCATGTGTCCGCAAGCAGGCCCTATCAAAGCGACCGTGTGCCGCTCAGGAGCCCAAGGAGTGCCAATTGGCACATCAGGATCAATGCCAGCAACATCCTGATTATGGCATTCTGGCCGCGTGTTAACGGACCTTGTGTTGGATATAGTAATAATATGAAAGCGAGGGCTGACAGTCTGACATTCTACTCTCTTAGTAGAGCCGACTGACACTGACTCGAAACGGCGAGTGGGCTAATGGCTAGGCTGTCTTCCGTCCCCTAAAACCGTGGCGGGCCTTGTAGCACGCTGTCCAATCCTGCCACCAAGCTTTGCCTGCTGGGTGGGAGTAGGCTCAGATGTCCTTTCCAGACTTGCGCTGATCTGGCTCTGAACACGTAAGTGTCAACCCTTGCATGGCCTCCCTGCATGCCGTAAGGCATGCAAAGATAACCATGGGATCATAAAAGGCGACTACTCCAGTAGGATTCGTCGGCAGCCACAAGGGGGACCCATTTACAATGAGTGAAACAAATCAAAATAATTCTTTCGATGATGCGTTAAGCATGGAGGTGGTAGACCCCTTCGTCAAGGGGGGTTTGGCGAGGTTTCCTCCCAGGGAGGCGGAGAGCGGAGTGACGGAGGCTGCAACTAGCAGCACCAGGAGTCTCCCCAGCTGTGACAGGGTATAGCCCTATCAGCACGCTCGGCGGGCCACTACTCGGGATACGGGTGGTCGCCGAGCAGAACACCAGAAAGGAACTGAAACAGAACCTTCGGATGCTTCGCCAGGCTGTTCAAGTCGCAAGACAAGAACAGGATGCGTTTATCAGCTGGGTAGTGGGACGAAGAAGGCCGACAAAGGTGCTCAAACCGATGCCTTCTCCTTCCTTGGAGGAGCAACCATGGCCCAAGAGGCGATTGATTTCGCCTTGACGGCTAATGAAGAAAAGACTGCGCCTAACCCGAAACGGCTCAGGCAGCAATCCGGCGAAGGCGCTCAGAGCAAAGCCAAACGACGTGCAACCGTAAAGGCCAAACGTCGACTGGGTGGAGCAGATCGGGGTGCAGAGGAACCCGAAGGGCGTCGACCCGTCTCGGCCTAAAAATGCGAAAGGCATCAACCAGGCGCAAGTCGCCGGGCCGCAAGAGGGTACCAGCCAGCCTGTGCCATTGGCACAAGAGATCGAAAATCCCTGGCAGCTGGTCAGTAGGGCAAAGCGGAAGTCGAACGCATCTCAACCCGCAAAGAAAGCTAAGGACAGAGGCGAGGCCTTGTTGGTGAAAACTGATAAGGCAAAATACGCTGATGTCCTTAAATCGATGCGGGCGGCCGAAAAGCTTTCGGCGCTGGGTCAGGACGTGCGAAGCGTCAGACGCACCAAGACCGGTGAAATGATCTTGGTTCTGAAACGCGGAGCGCAGGCTAGTGGGACTGACTACAGGAAGCTGGCCCAAGAGGTCTTGGGTGACGACGCCGAGGTGAGGTCGTTGGGGGCGGAAGTGACCCTCCAGTGCAAGCAACTGGACGAGGTCACGAACGCGGACGACGTCGTCTCTGCCGTCAGAGACCAGTGCGGTACAGAGGTCGACAAGACCTCTGTACGCCTAAGAGGCGGTCCCTTTGGCACGCAGGTAGCCTACCTTAGGTTACCGGTTGCGGAAGCCAAAAAGGTAATGGAGCGAGGGAAGTTGAAGATCGGCTGGTCAGTATGCCCAGTGAGCAAACTCCAGCCGCCTTCAGTGGACACGGACAGGTGCTATCGGCGCTTAGAGTTGGGACATAAGTCCTACAACTGTAAGGGCCCAGACCGTAGCAACCTGTATCGTCGTTGTGGTGAGGAAGGACACAAGGCGCATGAATGTGATAAGGCACCAAAGTGCCTTATCTGCGCCAGAAAAAAGCAAGCCTGTAACCACGTTATGGGTGGGTCTTCGTGTCCCATCGGAGAGAAAAATAAGAATAAGCCGTGCAAGTAACACAGCTGAACCTTAACCACTGTGCAACTGCCTAGCAGCCAATGAGGCAGTCGGTCTCGGAGTCGAGGACTGATGTCGCCCTCCTGTCCGACCCGTACAACGTCCCTGTCGATAACGGCAATTGGGTGGCGGACGGGTCTAGGATGGCGGCTATTTGCACGACGGGACGGTACCCGATCCAAGAGGTGATACACTCCTCTGCTGAGGGTGTCGCGATAGCTAAGATCAATGGTGTGTTCTATTGTAGCTGCTATGCCCCACCAAGGTGGCCATTAGAACAGTTCAACCAGATGATAGATAGGCTATCGTCTGACCTAGTGGGTCGTAAGCCGGTCGTCATAGCAGGAGATTTTAACGCTTGGGAAGTGGAGTGGGGTAGCCGCTGCACCAATCGAAGGGGTCAAGCTCGACATTACTAGAGGCGCTAGCGAAGCTCGACGCAGTGCTAGTCAATGATGGTTCCGCTAGCACGTTCAGAAGGAACGGGGTCGAGTCATGGATTGACGTAACGTTTGTCAGTCCTGGTCTGGCACCAGAATTGGACTGGAGGGTGGACGAGGGTTACACCCATACTGCCGTAATCTAAAAAAGTGACGTATACGCCATTTTCCAAAAATTGTGTTAACGAGTACTAATCATCGAGCTCTTTAACAGAAAAATGGAAAACATGCATGTTGTAAAATGGCTGTTACGTCACTTTTCCAGATTACGGCATCTAGCAATTCGTTTTAAGATCAACTATGGCGTGCAACATCCGAGGTCCGAGGATCCCTGTCAGGTCCGGGGGTGGAGAACCAATCACTTCGACAGCGAAGCTTTCACCGCGGCCCTGGGACTGGAAGCCAACACTGAAGATCTAAGCGGGGATGCGTTGGTAGCTGTCCTATCACGCACGTGCGACGCCACCATGCCGAGGAAAGCCCTGCCAAAAAATGGCAGACGCCCGGTATACTGGTGGAGTCTCGAGATTGCGGCCCTTCGAACAACCTGCCTCAAGGCTAGACGAAGGATGCAACGTGCCCGCACCGAGGATGAAAGAGGAGACCGCCGTGAAGTGTTTCGAGCTGTGAAACTGGCCTTTAACAAGGCCATTAAGAGCAGTAAGAGAGCGTGTTTCGACAACCTATGCGAAGGAGCCAACGCGAATCCGCGGGGTGACACCTACAGGATAGTGATGGCCAAGACCAAAGGGAGCGCTTCACCCTCTGAACGGTCCCCGGATAGGTTGGCGAGGATTATCGAGGTACTATTCCCGTCTCGAGCCACAAGTCCCTGGCCTCCTGCACCACAAGGCAATATGGTAGCTCCGGTGACGAACGAAGAGTTACTCGCGGTGACCAAATCCCTGGTAACGAACAAAGCTCCAGGGCCTGATGGAGTTCCGAACAGCGCTCTCAAGGCAGCAATCATAGCGAACCCGAACATGTTCAGGCTAGCTATGCAAAGATGCCTAGATGAGTGTAGATTTCCCGAAAGATGGAAAAGACAGAAACTGGTGTTGTTGCCGAAAGCCGGCTAGCCGCCGGGCGACCCATCGTCGCATAGACAAATCTGCCTTATAGACACGACGGGCAAGTTGCTAGAGAGGATCATCCTCAACAGGCTGACCCCGTACTCAGAGGGTACGAACGGCCTGTCTAACAAGCAGTTCGGTTTTCGCAAGGGTAAGTCCACGTTGGACGCTATTAACTCGGTGGTGAAGACCGCCGAGATTGCGATCCAACAGAAAAGGCGAGGTATTCGATACTGTGCGTTAGTGACACCTGATGTGAAGAACGCATTCAACAGCGCAAGCTGGGATGCAATCGCGCTCTCGTTACACCGACTTAGCCTGCCGGATTAGCCTGTACCGGATTTTGGAAAGCTATTTCCAGAACCGTGTACTATTATACGAGACCGATGGCGGTCAGAGAAGCGTACCTATTATCCCAGGAGTTCCGCAAGGTTCAATACTGAACCCAGTACTATGGAATCTTATGTATGACGGGGTTCTGAAGCTAAAGTTCCCTCCTGGTGTTAAGATCGTCGGTTTTGCAGATGACGTAACCTTGGAGGTCTACGGGGAGTCAATTTCCGAGGTAGAACTGACCGCAGCACACGCGATCAGCACGGTGGAGGATTGGATGAGCGCGAGAGGCCTGCAGCTCGCTCAACATAAGACGAAGGTGATTATCGTCAACAACCGCAAGTCGGTTCAACATGCAGTGATTCACGTGGGTAAAGTCGCAATCGCATCAAAGCGGAGTTTGAAGCTCCTCGGGTTCGTAATAGACGACAAGCTGACCTTCGCCAACCATGTCGACTACGCGTGCAAGACTGCTGTTGCGGCATTATCGAGGAAGATGTCCAACAGTTCCAAGGTGTGTGCCAGTAGACGTAGGCTACTGGCAGGCGTTGCCGTATCTATTCTTAGGTATGGCGGCCCGTCCTGGGCGAGAGCTCTGGGAGTAACCAGTTACCTGCGGAAGCTGGAGAGCACGTACCGCTTAATGTGTCTCAGGGTGGTATCTGCCTACCGCACGATATCACACGATGCAGCTTGCGTGATTGCGAGCATGATGCCAGTCGGGCTGGTCATCCGGGAAGACGAGGAGTGTTTCGAGCTACGTGGCACCAGAGGAGCCCGCGAACGCATCAGGGTGACTTCGGTTGCCAGATGGCAGCGCGAGTGGGATAACTCTTCTAAAGGTAGGTGGACCCACCGGCTGATACCTAACATATCGAGCTGGGTGGAGAGACCCCATGGGGAAGTTCACTTCTATCTGACACAATTCCTGTCAGGCCATGGCTGCTTCCGGCAGTACCTCCACAGGTTTGGGCACGCGGAGAGCCCCGTCTGCCCTGACTGCCCAGGTTTTGACGAAACTGCAGAGCACATACTGTTCGTATGTCCTCGTTTCGACGTCGAAAGAAGAGCTATGCTAGACGTTTGCGGTCGGGACACAACCCCGGATACCCTTATCCAGAGGATGTGCCAAGCGGTGGAGAAGTGGAACGCAATTTCGACTGCAACCACTCAGATTGCCTGCAGCTTGCAGAGAATTTGGCGCGCCGAGCAGCAGTCGACGAGCATGACTAACTTGTGATTGGTTAGTTAGAGCGAAAACAGGCTGAGCGCGAGGAAGTGAATGAGAGTTTTGCACATGTCGAGGTAAGAGTGTCGCAGCGGGTAGCAACCGCAGTCGTCACCACGAGGCATGGCAGAAGAGTGACCGCATAGTTGTTAGTATGGACTGCATATGCCGAGGTAGGAGGGTCGTAGCGTAGAACTGTTGGTACCTATCGCTACGACACCTCAAGGCATGGCAGAGATGAGTAGAGTGAGCATCCAAGTCAGACTCACGTGGCATGTTAGAGGTGAGCACCCAAGTCAGTCTCACATGGTATGTTAAGGGCGAGCACCCAAGTCAGACTCGCATGGCATGTCAGAAGTGTGAACCTAAGTAAGTCCCACATGGTGTGTCAGAGCATGTGTCAGGAGGAGTGGCAGGGTGTGCTAGAGTGATCACCCAAATAAGGCCCAGATTTGTGTGCTAGAGCGAGAATCAGGTGGTTGCGTGAGCATCCAAGTTAGACTCAAATGGTGCGTAAAGGGTGAGCACCCAAGTTAGACTCACATGGTATGTCAGTGGTGAGCATCCAAGTAAGGCTCATATGGTGCGTCAGAAAGAGTGTCAGATGGTGTGTTAGCGAGAGCACCCAAGTTAGAGAGAGCACCCAAGTAAGACTCATACGGGATGAGTACCTGTGTGAGTGTGAATGAGCGAGTACATTAAGTACTGCCTATCCCCCAGAAGTAATGCTGGGAGCCAGTTCCTGGGGGAATTAGTGTATTAGTAGAGAGGGTAACTCAAGTAACCTTCTGTTGCTTTGGTGGGTTTAGTGGGTCCAGCGGGCTGGCCTTCTGCCTTCCGCGCCAACCCCACTCCCTGAGTGATAATTTCAGGTGTCTGTATGCAGATTTGCCTTCATCCCTCTATAAAAAAAATAAAAAGACTTCTATAAATTTGGAGTGAAATGATAGCCTTTCGGTACAACTTTGTTTTACGAGAAAGGCAAAAATATTGTAGGTAATATGTGATAAGTAATCTTGTTTTCTTGGTTGATCCATAGTTTCAAAATTTTAATTTTTATTGTTGAAAAAACAGATAACTCCACTAGCGGTGATGATGCCTTTCTCGAAACAATCGATGCACATCGCCTCAGCGTAAGAGAATTCAACTAAAATTACCTACCTTAAGGCGTGTACCGACACTTATATAGATCAATGATTGATAAAAGTCACCTTAAATTGAAAAATCAAAAGTTTAAAGTTATCAAAAAATAATCAAAAACAACACCCTCATACTTTCTTCATGTACTTCTTTTTCTTCTTCTTGGCATTACATCCCCACGCTGGGACACAGCCGCCTCGCAGCTTAGTGTTCATTAAGCACTTCCCCATTTATTAACTGCGAGGTTTCTAAGCCAGGTTACCATTTTTGCATTCGTATCATCATGAGGCTAGCACGATTATACTTTAATGCCCATCCGAAAATTGCATAGACCGGCACCGGAAATCGAACCCAGCCACCCTCAGCATGGTCTTGCTTTGTAGCCGCGCGTTTTACCGCACGGCTAAGGAGGGCCCCACGTTATATATGTAGCAGTACTCATTTTAAAAAAATTGAAAAGGCCATGATTTCACTTTCGGAGGAAATATTAAAAAACCCATAACAAATATGATCATTACGGTAATTCATGTAGAAATCTTTCGGAAGTTCCATCGGAGGTAGGAGCACCGGAAGATGCAAGAAAATGTCCAATTTGTTCAAAATCCCCCGAAATGAGCTCCATTGATCTTATGTTGCAAAATCATGAAGTTTGACATGTCGCAAGTAAGGATTTATACTTTCTTGATAATGATGGGCTACAGCTCTTCGATTACCTACGCCGAATTAAGCATCCTGCTCCATTGGATCCTGGGTCAATCGCTTCCAGTCACCCTGAACGTTTGGCGTCCTCAGGTCCTCTTCTACTGCAAAACGCCATCGTGTTGTTTAAGCTTAACCATATCCACCCCTTCATACACCTGGTATAACTATAGATAGTGGAATTTTTTTTCGAAGAAATTGCTAAATTTTTTTGATGAAAAGATTGATGATTAATATTTCACTTTTAATTTGGTGTTTCAATTGAATCAAACTGCATATTCTCGTACTCGTCAATCATGTAATTAACTTTGGCAATCAATTCAACTTCTAACAAACGAGTAATCTGCATCGGCAGCTGCTCCATCTGTTCGGCGCGAAAAAAGTGCAAAGCGTTCGTGTCGTCCACGTTTTCTTCCCCAGCTTTCTATGTGTTCTTGGGCAGTCTTCAAGACGTTGTTCATCTGGGCGTCCACTCACGCTCTTGCCTCCATATGAAAATCCAAAAACATGAATTATAAAGTGACCATAACTACTTGAGGCAGCCGCTCCTCAACGCGACTCATAGGATAGCTTGCGTTTCAGGCTCCCGAAGCCTTCCCGCAAACTCCTCCAGCGACATTTTACTTGATCAACTGGCGAGAAGCATGATGTTAGGAAACACGGTTTATATATTTTTAAATACTCACTTATACCTGATTTGTCACATGCTGAAGCAATAGATGCCCACACCTTCTCCTTTGAATTGTTATTTTGGGATTTGGGATACAAACATGGCTTTTGCTTGACGAGCAGAATTAACTTTTCTTCATGAGAAGCCATTTTTGTTTTTGATTTGTTTTTTTTTTCGGAAAAACGACATCGCCCATCGCAATTGGCAATATTTTCAAAGTTTAGCTCAGCGACAGCGTTATTGGTACATGGGCGCATTTAATGTAGCGTACACACGCTCGAATACGTTGGAAGAACATTGACTCCGTCCCCAATAAAATGCTTCGGTTGCTGCTTTGTTTGACCGTGTGTAAAGTTGTTCGAACAACTATTTGACAGTACAATCATGTAAAATCAAAGTTAATTGCCTACATTCAGGGTATAAGCCACCCGGAGCGGAAATAAATTACTATGTCTGAAACTCGATTTGTGCAAGTTCACAACATATGAAAGATTTAGTTCTTAAATGTATTGGAGGGTAACCATTTCCTTCGGTGGGGTTTGATCCCACGAAACCAGTACGCTAGACAGGGGCTTTGCCTACTAAGCTACGAAGGACCTATACGAGGGGAAAGTGGTTACCTCCAATATATTTTTCAAATCAAAATCTTCCACATAATGTACATATGCACATAAGAGTTTTCAAAACATTGTAAATCAATGTCCAAGTCGGGGTGTTTAATACCCGGAACATAAGCAATACGCTAGGAGAAATGCCAAAAAGAAAAAGTAGAATCACGAAAAAAAAATTACACAGTGAGATATGGGATATGGGATTCTCTAAATAATTTTAAAATTTTCAAAATGATATGTATTTGAAAATCATTTGGAGTACCGGGTTAGCCTTTGATTATCGGAACATATATTTATTTGATTGTTCATGATAATAAATGTGTTTCTCGAATTAATCCCGGAAAAGGAACTATTTTTGATGTTTATTGAATTTCTAAACTCGTGCAATAAACCATTTTCAATAAAAATCAGCTCGTAATTTTAAAAATTATTTTGAATTCCGTTGGCTAACCTTGCCGTGGTATTTTTTGTGATTCTACTTTTCCTCTGATGACAGCATTCATCCGGTTCTCCTAGCCCTTTACTTTTGAATTAACCGAAAGAGTCTTGTTATGAAGGAAATATGCCCTGATTGGAAGTTCGTGCTGCTAAAGCTTTTTTTGCGAAAAGCTTATTAGATTTGATGAAATTATTTGTTCGATCCTAAAAGAGGAGAAACTCTTTTCCATCAGATCACCCAACTTTAACAATACAGTCTGACAGCTCAACAAGTGGTCGAGATGTATCAAAATAATATGCGTCACTGGATACGTGACCTTCCGTGAACGAACTGGAACTGTAGCCAATTTTTTTACACAATTTCGTACACCATCTATCGTTGCTTTTATCAGTCTTGCAAGCATTCCGGGGAGGATGTTCTCGGTAATGATCTTCCATAGCTCTCCGCGGTCAAGACAGATAGACATCTGAATCTAGCGCGAAAATTTTACTTGCTATCGACAACGACCACTCGATGTTTCACTTACTTCAAGTCAAAATATCTTTCACTCATATAAACATTTAAAAAAATAAATTGAACCTTTTCAGATATTGTCCTATCAGCATTCTTTCATAGTTATCCAAGCTATTTCAAAAGCCAGCTCACCGTCTTCTGCTTGTGTTGTCGAAGACCACAACATCGTATCCAAGGACAGTGTGGTATCTGATCGGGTCGATAAACCGACCCAAGCTACCAACATCCTCAGATGAAACAAGTTTGTCTACATAACCTCTGCCATGGCCTTAGTCGATGTCGAAAAGGCGTTCGACAATGTTTGCCATGATGAACTGATGTACAAACTACAACTCATTTTGTCTAAACCCAATACGCAAGAATCTCTTATGCCTGCGGTAAATAATTCGGGCCTGGTGACCTAAAACAACGAGCTCCATCGTCGTGTCACTAGAGGCCGATAGCAACAGACATTAGAAGACTAGAACCCAGCGAGACATCGCAGCAGAAGCAGACCCAGAAGCTCATGGCGGCGAAGCCCTAACAAAGAAATAAGAGAAGTCGACCGAAATCTAATCTGACAACAGGTTAAAGCGATAGCTGGACATCGCTCAGGGCAGAGATCTTACATGTCGGCCCTTTGCACCACCGGAGGTATACAGGACCCATAAGTAAGTAAGTAAGTAAGTATCTACCGGCGAGAACAGTCCGAAGTTCGTGGATCACATATATCTAGGCTTCATAGGTAGAGTGATCATAGCGCTTGTGACACCAGCTGGAAGATGTTTACCAAGGCGATGAAGAATCAGGTCGCAAATTGATCTTATTTTTCTGCATGGTTTCCATGCAATATCTGTTTAACAATAACACGCTTTTTGCATATAATTAGCCTTCTGTATATGTTAAGATTATAAACATAATTGTATGATTACCTGATTGGGCGACATCACAACCTAATATCATGACGCACAGAAACTCCCACTATCCCTATTCAACAACTCAATTTTCCGCTCTTATCCCGTAAGAACGCAGCCTGTTGTTATCTGTCGTTTTCATTGTTATTCTCAACTGATTTCCGCCTTCACAGCAGCCGCTTTCCGAAAACGAGATGCCTTAAGCTACGGACTTTCCGAGCCAGAAAGGTACCAGGCAGCGACGACGACGGGGACGAAAATGAAAAATTATAAAACAATAAAGACTATAAATTAACGTGATTGTTTCGCACTGGTTCAGAATTTTCCTGAGTATGTGGTGCTCTTTATCCCAAAACGGAAATGCCAACGCCGGCGCTGGCACAGCACAGAAGCCCGACTCTTCCTCATACCACGAAAAAGACAAATTTCTTCACGAGGTTCCCCAAAGCACCACTGAACGAGCTACCCCAACGCTGTCGTTCGACTGTTTGCATCATCATCATCAGCCGGAGAGGCCTTGATGCCAGGCAGTAAATTATGCAAATTTCTATACCGTGTCCCTTCCGCTTTTCTCACCAGCAAGAAGTCTGGAATACCCAACCGCCATATTCTCCTCGGGAAACAACGATACGGTGGAGTAGTCTACTATACACATTATGATACGAGGCAGCGGAGTGTGGCTGATGATCACGTTGGATGATGGCATGCTCAGAGTATTGTTCGTTGCGGCAAAAAGCTTTTCACACACGCTCGGGAAAATGTGGAAAATTTTCAATATTAGATGCTGAAGACGAAACAAAGCACCGTCAAATAAGAGCAAATCACACATGCTTTCTATCGTGGTGGCTGTGTGGCGGGATGAGGAAGTGATGCTATTTTGCTATTAATTCGCTTAGTTTCGATGTTGGTAAAGTTTCTCTGTAGTGCGATTTATTGAAATGCAGCGTGCTTCCGTTTGCGGCCGGAAGCTTCATCGCTCATATCAAACCGTCGCTGGAATAAGGGTGTAAACTGAAAAAAAGTGGTTTTAACCGGTATTCTCTTTTCGAAAAAAAATGACCACAAAAAGGTTTATTGGCGGTTTACCAACTTCGGAAGAAAGATAATGATGAAAACTTTTATTCTGAGACAATAGAAAGCAAACGGGTCAACTTTTCTTTAATGTTTTACCTGGAAAAGTGAAAATCTGCTAATAGGAAAAAATAACAGTTCTTGTCCTGTTCCAGCAAAAGCTGGAATATTCGAGGAATTATGTTGAAAAAATCTTTATATAGCTGTTGAACTATGCTCTGCTTCACTTTTTTTTAGAACCACTGCGACATTGAGTTGAACTTTTGTGGTATACCCCTGATTACTCTTAACTATGTATTCGCATCTTATAGGTTGATCACAATTTGTCAAGTAAACAACCTAAGACGCGTCTCTTCCCAGTCCGGTATAATTGAGTTAATAAAACCCACTACCTTTCCAGGATTTTCAGTCCCAATATCTCTTGGTTGCATAAAGCCACTATTTAGAAATTTGGATCTACCCTTGTACAATGCATCACAACTGCAAAGCAGATGTTCCGAGGTTTCACGTTCCATGTTACAGAAACGACAGATATCATTCTGAATCTGGCCAATTTTTTTCAAGTGATATCTGCTCGGGCAGTGTCCGGTTATTAGGCCCGTGAAGATGCAAAGAGCTCTCTTGCTGAAAGCTGGGAATTACAAATCTCTTTGATTGAGCACACTTTTCGGCAACCAACCAGTTGGTCATCAACCTTTGTGCTTCCCAGGATTTCAATTCCATTTTTATAGTACAGTATGATATACCGCAGAAAGGTTATGGGCCAATAAACTGTGTGTTTGAACCTCGTTTGGCAAGCTCGTCTGCCTTTTCATTACCTTCAATGCCACAGTGTCCTGGAACCCAGTTCAGATTTACGGAGTTCTCTTGACACACTTTTCGCAATGAAAGAATGCAGTCCCAGACAAGTTTTGATGTACATTCAAAGCTATTCAATGTGCATATCTATATTTTCTCTCTACACAGAATCTCCGCATGGAACACCGTTGGATAGTTTCCCATTGCCACTGAGATCGATATCCCAGGGCCGAAGATTCCTGCTCCCGTTTTTGTTCCTATTTTTGAGCCATCTGTGTAGAATTTTATGGAACCGGGACGAATAGTGGGACCTCCGACTTCCCACTCCATACGTGATGGCTCACGCATGTTATAAGGAATGTCATAGTTCTCCACAGGTTTCATACAGTCTCCACTCGTATTCATCACTGGCCCATATTGAAAATTGTCTTCCAAATGTTTTAGAGCATATCCAGAAGGCACTAGGGTAAAAGACCCAATAGTGGAGGAACTAAGCACGTTCCACCACTATTTCTTGCTTTCCATCAAGTCTATACTTCATTGCACTTACCTCAAGAGTGTATAAGAAAGATAGTTAAACATATTTTATCCGAAAAGTGTTGAAATTGCAGCAGAATCCATTATTTCCACCTAAAATGGTACCTCCAATTATTGGTGCAGTGTTCCAATAGTTGCGTTATTTTTTATTTCGTGTTCCTATAGTTGCGATTCCCATTGTTTTCTTATGGGACTCGCAACTATGGGAACACTACCGCAACTATTGGTGCAATGCTGAGAAAAAGATAAGGTTTTTTAGTGATACTTAACCGATTTTGAGGGAAATCCAAACCTGTTTCCTTTTATTTCGTCTACTGACATGTCAACAAATTGATGGACTACATGGGTTGCTACGTTTAATTCGTAGATTTTGTAAAAACAACTCTACCGCAACTATAGGAACACCCACGACTTTCGGATCATTCACCCTAGTTGCCTTTCCGATCGCACACTCAATATGAGCATTCCAGTTCAGTTTAGAATCCAGAATGACTCCCAGGTATTTGACCTGTTCACTAAGCTGAATTTCTAGTCCTCCAAGCTTTAGAGCTTTTAGATCAAGTTTCCTTTTCCTAGTGAATGGTACAATTACAATTTTTGACGGATTAATGCTAAGGCCTTCCTGAATACACCACGCTTGGGTAAAATTGGAAAAGCTCCTTCAATGTCCAAGAAAGAACAAAGTGCTATTTCTTTTACCGATAGCGCTTTGTCCACTTTAGATACCACTGTATGAAGTGCCGTAATTGTTGACTTACCGGACTGGTAAGCAAACTGAAACTTAGACAGTGGATGTTTAATCATGTAATTTAAGTTGATATAATCACTCAACACCTGTTACACTGCATTTCGTTCTTCGGGACTAGCAATTGAGTATTATATACCTAATACGCCAAAATCATCAAAATGCCACTACTAAACACACCACGACGCTAAAATAACACCCAGCTCTACAACGAAGAAAGTTGGTAGCACTCGCTCTAGCTCTGACATACCACTTTGACGGGTGCTACTTCCGTCGATCACATAATTGGAAGCAACAGATCAAAAAGATTGTGTCGTACGGTGTGTAAGAGTTGAGGATCCCTAAAATATTCTTCGCGGAAGAAATATAAAAAACACACGTTCCGATTCTACGAGACTACACTATCTCTGTTATCTCACAGGTAAAATAATCTGCAGATTCACTATTAGAAACCGGTTAATAACTACCTCTAAATGTAGGCACGTGTGCTTAGACCAACTGCCGTGTAGCTACCAGCCCTGAAGAGAGTGAATCATACCGATTCACCTGGGATTGCTTTAACAGTCCCCGAAGTTCCCAGGAGGACAATTGGTGGCAAAGACTAAACAAGTAGGTACATCAATCACCAAGATCCACATCAGATTGATAACCTAAATCTATCCTCGCAGAATCGCGAGCATACCCACACAGGCAAAAGCGCACCTGGCCATCCACCACAATAAAAGGGGAAGACAGCATTCTAATCATCCACCGTACAGTCACAGTGAGACAGACACTGAACTAGAAACAGGTAAAATGAGCAGCAAATTTATCTAAGGATATTCTCACTCAATACCGCGTCTCACGCAGGTTTTCAATCCCCGCGCACGCGGGCGCAAGCTGTGCAGATTAAAAAAAATCACCAGGCAGCAAAGGCCCTCGAACGAGGTAAAATATAGCACGGACAATTTTTAGTCAACACACATGCTCATGCGACTACCCTGATTAGGGCCTTTTATTTCTGTATCCATTGCAGCCAGCCACCTGCCACCAAACCACGCTAGCAGCAATCACGCCAACGACACTGGGACGACAGTCGCATAAAGCAATAGTGATCGTCGACCGCCCTGACCGAGCGTCTTGTATTCTCGTTGTGAGATACAAAATTCTAATTGGAATTGTGCGTCAACGACGCGAGCATGTGTTGAAGCGAAGAGGGGAAGTCGTGAGGTTGTTGAATGGTCAGGTCGACAGTCAATGGATAGTGTGTGTTCGAAGATCGGGAAAGCAAC
The DNA here is from genome assembly GCF_024139115.2 of Armigeres subalbatus. Classification (NCBI taxonomy): domain Eukaryota; kingdom Metazoa; phylum Arthropoda; class Insecta; order Diptera; family Culicidae; genus Armigeres; species Armigeres subalbatus. The sequence continues at coordinate 273,533,866 of NC_085141.1, forward strand.
TGATGAATGGTGTATGCGATGTGTAAGGTGCATGCTGCATAGCGCACGCCTAAATCAAGCCACGCAGGGAATAGTGATCGACGGGGAACAGAATCGTGAGTGCATGTGTGGATAGGACGGAATAGTGCTGGAAAGAAGACAAACGCTGGGTGTCATTTGGTGCATGTGTCGTAGCGGCCAATAATCAAAAGGGTGTGTGTGCACTATCGAATATTGCGCCATCGAATGGTGCGATTTGGAGGCGTTGTAAGTAGGGGCCCCTAAGCTGTAGCGAAGACGTTCGCTGAAGATAGCACTGCGGTGCTGGAAGGAGGTAGGCTTAGCTTGTAAGAGAAAACAAATGTTCAATACAACCATGTACCATATTTTCTTGTGTTGATTGTCATGTATTATGAGCAAATCTCCTTGAGTATCTCTTAGTCACCTTGGTGTAGCGGGCATACGTCACATTGGTAATTAAATTACGTATTGGGGTTCTTGATGCTTAGTTTATGGAGCAACAAGAACAGACGTAACACACCCTTTCCTTAGTTTTCAACAGAACTGATGAAAGTCTAATGGGCCTGAATGATTTAAGATGCGTCTTATCATGCTTCGTGTTTGCTATTCAACATCGCTTTGGAAGGTGTAATACGAAGAGCAGGGATTAACACGAGTGGTACAATTTTCAATAAGTCCGTCCAGCTATTTGGTTTCGCCGACGACATAGATATTATGGCACGTAACTTTGAGAAGATGGAGGAAGCCTACATCAGACTGAAGAGGGAAGCTAAGCGGATCGGACTAGTCATCAACACGTCGAAGACGAAGTACATGATAGGAAGAGGTTCAAGAGAAGACAATGTGAGCCACCCACCGCGAGTTTGCATCGGTGGTGACGAAATCGAGGTGGTAGAAGAATTTGTGTACTTGGGCTCACTGGTGACTGCCGAAAATGACACCAGCAGAGAAATTCGGAGACGCATAGTGGCTGGAAATCGTACGTACTTTGGACTCCGCAAGACGCTCCGATCGAATAGAGTTCGCCGCCGTACCAAACTGACAATCTACAAAACGCTAATTAGACCGGTAGTCCTCTACGGACACGAGACCTGGACGATGCTCGTGGAGGACCAACGCGCACTTGGAGTTTTCGAAAGGAAAGTGCTGCGTACCATCTATGGTGGGGTGCAGATGGCGGACGGTACGTGGAGGAGGCGAATGAACCACGAATTGCATCAGCTGTTGGGAGAACCATCCATCGTTCACACCGCGAAAATCGGACGACTGCGATGGGCCGGGCACGTAGCCAGAATGTCGGACAGTAACCCGGTGAAAATGGTTCTCGACAACGATCCGACGGGCACAAGAAGGCGAGGTGCGCAGCGGGCAAGGTGGATCGATCAGGTGGAAGATGACTTGCGGACCCTCCGTAGACTGCGTGGTTGGCGACGTGTAGCCATGGACCGAGCCGAATGGAGAAGACTCTTACATACCGCACAGGCCACTTCGGCCTTAGTCTGATTAAATAATAATAATAATTAATTGCTCGACCGGTAACTGGTTTCGAAATTTGAGCGTTTGAAAAATTTCTACCCGTCGAATCTGAGATCCGATTGGAATTTCCCGTCATCAATTTTGCACGGGAATTCAAAACTTTTTTGCGTGAAGGGCATTCCCAGAAATTGGATTTATGATTGCCCCCACAATTTGCACATTTAAATTTATTGGAATCTTCTCTCACAGGACATGCGTCCTTGGCGTGAGAGGTTCCACCACAAATCATGCATTTAGCATCCATGTGACAATGTTTGGTTCCATGACCCCACTTTTGGCACTTACGGCACTGAGTGGGGTTTTGGAAATTTCCCCCAGGCCTGCGGAAATGTTCCCATTTAACACGGACATGGGACATAATACAGGCCTTTTCCAAACTTTTCATATTATTTAGTTCACTTTTGTTAAAATGAACTAAATAAAATTCTTGAGAAATGCCCCTCTGGGAAGTACCAGAGTGGGATTTCTTTTTCATCTTAATTACTTGGACTGGTGAAAATCCAAGTAGGGGGAATGACGGCTTTGGCAGGTTTTGTTCTATTATTGGCAGGGGGGTTTTTATGACTGACTAGGCTCAAATTTGGCCTAAGCATTCTTTGCATATCAAAGAATATTGTGGCCAAATTTCATAAAATTTGGTCGACAAAAACCCCCCTGCCAATAATAGAACAAAACCTGCCAAAGCCGTCTTTCCCCCTAATTGAGAAATTTCAATTTTAATCTCATCCAGTGATTTATCATCACTGGGGAGACCTTTCAAGACGACTTTGAACAATCGCTCAGTTTTGTCGTCGTATGTGAAGAATTTATGGCGCTTCTCAGTTAAATACTGAAGAAGACGTTTGCGATCGTCAAAGGATCCCGGCAAAACGCGGCAGTCACCCTTCCTAGCAATCTGAAATGAAACCTTGATTCCCTGAAGGTTACTCAAAATCTCATTCCGGAAGCCAGAAAACTCGGCAACAGATACCACAATTGGCGGAATCCTTTGCTTTTTCGCATGAATCGAATCACCTGGGCTAGAGGTATATTCGATTTGCTCAATTTCATCATTAATCAAATCGAACTGATTGCTCAGTTCGATTGGAGAAGAATTATTTCTGATATTAGAGTTAGAAGGAATATCTGAATTCTCCAGCTTCCTTCTATTTTTTCCGCGCTTTGGCAGGACGGTCTTGAAACCTTGTTTCTTTGAAGGAAGTGGAGAATTCAGAGACTCCCCCTTCCTCTTGTTTTTATTAATGCTCATGGCTGAGCGTGGAGACGTGACCTTCTAAGAGGTTTTTTTCCCAGAACGGTGTCCCTGCAGGATTACCACCGCTTGTCGGAATTTTACTTCCGCAAACGGGTCCAACGTATAGACACTATAGGTTCCATAGACGAGCGCAGGAACGGTTGAGTAAATTCGATTAAGTGTGTTTTTGCCCTTTTTCACAGTGTACCACGTGAATTTGACGTCACACGCTCCGTTGCTCGGATTGCAATCGTGACTTCACATGGAAGAAATAAACTACCCAATAGTGAGTTTAATTCACCCAACCTCGAACATCCGTACGGGAAGCCAAAATTGAGTAAGTAGGGTCGAAGTAGTTTGCCTTTACTCCCATGTTAAAAAAGTACCCAATGGAAAATTTATTGACCCAAATTTAAGTTTAATTCACTCAATTTCGACCTCAGGTAATAAAACTCAAAATTGGCTTCCCGTATTGAACTGGCGTCGTTGGATTGTTTGGCTCTTTTGTTTTTGACAACAAAAGAAAGAGTGGATGGAAGCGAAGAGAAAAAATAACTCAAAAGTAAGTTTAAAAGTACTCAATTTTGGGTACTTTTTTTCTTCCGTGCATGCTTGTTTGGCTACACTAACTGACAGTTCGTTTGGCTACACTCGCCTTCGCCTCAGCTCGTCTATGGAACCTACACGGAAGAAAAAAAGTACCCAAAATTGAGTACTTTTAAACTTACTTTTGAGTTATTTTTTCTCTTCGCTTTCATCCACTCTTTCTTTTGTTGTCAAAAACAAAAGAGTCAAACAATCCAACGACGCCAGTTCAATACGGGAAGCCAATTTTGAGTTTTATTACCTGAGGTCGAAATTGAGTGAATTAAACTTAAATTTGGGTCAATAAATTTTCCGTTGGGTACTTTTTTAACATGGGAGTAAAGGCAAACTACTTCGACCCTACTTACTCAATTTTGGCTTCCCGTACGGATGTTCGAGGTTGGGTGAATTAAACTCACTATTGGGTAGTTTATTTCTTCCGTGTATAGTGTCTATAGTGCAACGTAAAACGAAGGCACGGGTCCTTGCAAAGATCGTAACGGGATCAGTGGGTACAAATAGCGCTAAGAAGCACCGTTGAAATTAAAATAGCTTCGGGTAGTATTAAAAACTTCCTTCCGCAGAGAGAGAAAGAACCGCACAGCACGAAAGCACGATGCGGTCTCGGAATCCAAAACTAATAATCGCGTTTTCGAGGATGTCCCACTCAATACGGAAGCAATGCACAACTGCGGCGCAGCAAAGCTTAAATAATGACAGTTGTGTGTTGCTTCCGTATTGAATACCCTTGAAAACGTGAATGAAATTAATTTTGGATTCCGAGAGGCTTGTCCTTAATTTGTTTTCTGAAAATTTCTCTTCAGAGTAGAGGGCCAATATTTCAAGGAAAAATTATTTCGTAATTGAAATTTCAAATCATCAATGTTTCCGACTGAAATCCACACAAAATGTGTGATACCAAGTCATACAACTTCAACAGAGGACAATGAGATAAACTGCAACTGTGTTTGTCATCAAATATTCATGTATAATAAAAAAGCAATTTTATTGCCCCGTAAATTCACTTATCACGTATCACTTAGAAATAATAAAAATAAAATAAAAGTTTAATCTCACTAGAAGACACCTCTGCTGACCGACCGTAAACTACCGCAATCCAACAGCAAGCAAGCAACTAAATCGAATTAAGACGATTGCTGCACCAGTTCCAGCTGATCCAGTTTGTCCAATTCGTCTTCGATCCAACTCCGGTAGGTGGTCAGATTGGTGAACAGATGGGGCGCACGGTTGATGTCCGTTGACCAGGTCAGCAGGCCGCGCAGCTCCACCCGTGCCGTTCCGTCGTCTCTCCGTTCGGTGCAAATCAGTGGCGATCCGCTCAGGTCCTAAAAGAGGAAAACGAAGTTGGTTGTTTTAGTAATGGCTGTAAAACGTGCCCAGTGGAATGTTTTAGAATAGAAAGTGGAACAAGATTGTATGTTTTATTTGTCACATTGTTGATATTTTTTCTCGGAAACCTTCACAAGTGTAAATAAATATACACATTGATATTAGTAACTAACATTGACTTCTATCGAGCGAAACAGTGCCTGTTGCATTTCTTACATAATCTGATCTCTACATTAAAATGGCTCCTAAAGAACGCCACTCTGTTGACACGCTAAATGTGCATTTCACGGCTAGAATTTCCCCTGCACGAAACATCCAACTTAGACGTGAAATTAGTACTCACCACCTGCAAGCTACGAGTTTTATCCTGCGGACCGGCACACAGATTCCCGTGGTGTTGCAGATAGTCCCGGTGCTCCCGACGACACTCGCTTCCATTGGCCGGAAAAATGCTAATATTTGCCGTTACGTAATTAGTGCCATCGTCACCGCTGCTGCGGTTGCTACGGCTCTGCCGCACGTTTCGGCTTCGTTGTTGTCCCGCCCGTTGGTTGCGGCGCTGCCTCCGTCGACTTCCAGCTCCTCCGGTAGCGGCAGCGGATGACCTGCATCGTAAGGCGGAACCGCACCGCACAGATTTCACGGTCGGAGAAAAACAGCCACCGGAAAAGATAAATGTGATAATTGAATAAATAATGCTCTTTCGTTGAAACTATTTAATTTCACTTAAGCAAATAGCGTCATCGCAGGTTTCATGGGTTCTATGAGATTATTTGTTAGACGATACCAAGTCGCGTTCAGTGGACGCCTAGGGTAGGATAAGGTTTGTTTGTTTGGAAAACTGAGTTGATAGAGTGACGATGCCGTTTAACAATGTTTGGCTTTCGTGAATGCGAACCATCTTTAAACAGATGTTTTACAGAGAATTGCATTCAAATTAGAGCCAATATGAAGTTTTTGGACCTTGTGGACAAATCCAGAGTCACTCGATCGCTTCAAAAAACTTCCTGTGGAAATAAAACAATCCTATGGATATTCCAAAAAGTTTTATATGAAGCTTCCTCTTCTTCTTTTTTCTCCTCCTCTTCTGTTTCCTCCTCTTTCCCTCCTGTCTCTGTTTCCGTTTGAAACGACCCACGCTCTTCCGGGTGCAATGTCGATATGCATGTATAGGAATGCAGGAAAAGTACCGCCCTTTAATCAGAACATGATCGGTTTGTGATTCTGTCTACTGTCTGGCTTGGTGATCTCCAGGTATACAGATACGGAAGGCTGCCTTGTAGGTAAATAGATGCTGTAAATGACCGTATTATTGAAGGCGACGAAAACAATTAGTTGTAGCCGTAGGTTGGCAGGCGATTGTTGCAACAAATCCTTAAATTCCATGTTGTCTAATCAGCAATTGGCATGAATTCTATCGTTATACAGCAATGTATGCTATAAATTGTGAATTGTTGAAGCAACTTTCAAATTTACATACGATGCACATTTGAGCAACTCTTATCAACTACCTACGACTTAATTTAGTATAATTGAACACAAGTCAGTACCATTTCAGAACTGGAAAAGTTTCAAGCATACGCTATCAAAATTATGCAAACAGTCTAACCGCCTTGAACTGCTTCTGTCGGCGGCGGCGGCGGATAACGCCGTGCACTTGCTCATACACCGCTTCGACAGTAATCGTTTTGGCTCTTCAAATTACTGCCGAAAATAAGATGTACAGGAAACTTTGCCAGGTAAAACAATTTTAAAATTGAAATAAAAATGCAAATTCACCTTTATTCCCTGGCATCATTATCGTTAAGCCCATCACCGGAGGCGACTTGTGCTTCCTGCGCACATCGAGCAAACAGGAAGATAGCCGGCCCTAACTTTCGCTGCACCCGCGCACCGTTGCGTCGTCCGGTAAAAAAAACCTCATCGAAACTGGGAAGCCATAATGGAGAAATGTAGAAGCAAAGTTATTATTTCCAGAAGGGGGCAGCAGCCGAGGTAACGGAGGAAATTGAACGCCGTCAGCGTGAAGCCCAAATATAGAAAGTTTGAAAGTTAAGAAGTTGAAAATTACGGGACCAAAGCACGAGGGGGAGGCTGAACACTGAACAGCTTCCGGAAGGGAATGCTCCTGGGAGAGTGCAACGAGAAATTATCCATCAAATAACTGGAAAAGTCTTTATTGATTTTTAATGTACCTAATAGGTAAGTATCAATCTATGGGAAGAAAATTATGTGAATGGTGCCTACTACTTTTTAAGACGTTTTCCTTTCTTCCTAGAATTGGATCGGGTATTCTTCTCGGATTTCTTTAGACACCCCATCGAAAATCACGTAATGAATCTCTTTTTGGATTTTTTCCGATTCCTCCAGGAATTATCTCTGGGATTCCTTCGGAAATGCAGAACGCCGCCTACAAGGTACTCTCCCAAATGTTATGCCGCTGACTAGCACCAATTGCAAGAGAGTTCGTGGTGCAGTACCAGGCGGGATTTATGGGTGAACGCTCTACCACAGATCAGGTGTTCGCCGTACGTCAGGTATTGCAGAAATGCCGCGAATACAACGTGTCCACACATCATCTATATATCGACTTCAAAGCATCGCTTTGAAGGGAGTATTACGAAGGGCAGGGATTGACACGAGTGGTACGATTTTCACGAAGTCCGTCCAGTTATTTGGTTTCGCCGACGAAATTGATATCATGGCCCGTAACTTTAAGAGGATGGAGGAAGCCTACATCAGATTGAAAAGCGAAGCTAAACGAATTGGACTAGTCATCAACACGTCGACGACGAAGTACATGACAGGAAGAAGCTCAACAGAGGTAAATATAAGCCACCCCCCACAAGTTTCTATCGGTGGTGACGAAATCGAGGTGGTTGAAGAATTCGTGTACTTAGGCTCACTTGTGACCGCCGATAACGTACCATACTGACTATCTACAAAACGCTTATTAGACCGGTAGTTCTCTACGGACACGAGACCTGGACCATGCTCGTAGAGGACCAACGCGCACTGGGTGTTTTCGAAAGGAAAGTGCTGCGTACCATCTATGGTGGGGTGCAGATGGCGGACGGTACATGGAGGAGGCGAATGAACCACGAGTTGCATCAGCTGTTGGAAGAACCATCCATCGTTCACACCGGAAAAATCGGAAGACTGCGGTGGGCCGGGCACATAGCCAGAATGTCGGATATTGATCCGGTGAAAATGGGAACAAGAAAGTGAGGTCCACAGCGGGCATGGTGGATCGATCAGGTGGAGGACGATTTGTGGACCCTGCGCAGACTGCGTGGTTGGCGAAGTGCAGCCATGGACCGAGCTGAAATTTCATGTATTGCACAGGTCACTCCGGCCTTAGTCTGGTAATAAATAAAATCCTCCGAAAATTGCTTTTGAAATTCTTCCGGAAATTTTCTCCAAAAAGTAATTCTCAAGCTTCAATATGACGAACGAACAACGGTTACCACCCCGAGAGGCGTTTTGGTCGTAGGTCATACCAGTGTTGTGAAAGTGAACGGTCCACACGGAAAGCACTAAAAGAAATTTTTTACACTTGTTCATGGTTGTCTAAAAGTAGTCTATCTAGTAGCTAGTCATCATTTGGAGCAAAGGAAGAGCCTTGTTCCTTGTCAAACTACTAAAGTAAAAACTCCGCCTGAAAAATTAAAAATTTTTCAATAAAAAAATGGGAAATTGCCAACAACAAAATTTAGGGTATGAGCAATAAATAAATATAAAATTTCCACAAATAATGCAAAATTTCCATAAACAAGAAGAAATCAAAACGTTTCATGGAAAAAAATCAAAACTTTCATAAATAAATCAATATACGCAATAAACAATTACAAATACAGTCGCCTCTCCACATCTCGATATTGAAGGGACCATCGAGATAGGGAGAGATCGAGGAATGGAAGGAAAATTGAAATGGATACTAGATCTAAAAAAGCTCGTTGCCATGAAAAACGACAACAAAACAAATGTCATTTCTTGTTGTTGATGTGTTTGTTATTGTCCAAAGATGGTCTAGTAGCCTAAAAATTTGAACACATCGAGATAAGGAGAGCGAATCCAGAACAAAATATGATTAGAACACATCGAGATAGGGAAATATCGAGATAGGGAGGATATTGAGATATAGAAAGCAAAAATGTATATAGATTGAAGGGACCAAGCAAACCATCGAGATAGGGAAAGATATCGAGATAGGGTAAATCACTACTTGGGCCTATGGACCCGATTCCCGGCTCACTGCACAGAAAACTAAGGATTTACACTTTTTGGAATCCGTAGGTTTATGGTTGATAATTTTAAAAAAGTCTCCCATTTATTTCGCACAATACTGAATATTTTTCAACCATTTATTTCACTCCTAATTGGTCCAATTATAGAAAATAAAAATGTGCATTCCGAACAATCACTCTCCGTTGCTACACCACTAAGCCGGAGTGAATCTTTCCATTTTTACAAAACGGTATTTTCATATTAAACACCTACCTGAAAATCGTCACAGTTCCCGATACAATCATTGCTGGAAGCTGTTAATCACCACACAATAATTCTAAACTCACGCACTTTAATCTTTTCGATTTGTTTGTTTCACTAGATCTAATATAAACATATTAGAATACATTTAAAGAGGGGGGTCTCGTAGCGTAGTTGGCTACACCACAGATAACAGATGTTGAGGCTGGCATCCCATACGTGTGTAAACATCCGCAACCGTTAATTCAAATGTATTTTAAATTGGGACCGCGTTTGGCAATCGATTGGAGATGGCGCAAGGATCATTGTTATTGAAAACGCAGCCCGATTGCGGCTGTCAAATGCATTGGCTGCGTTCGACGGTTGTAATTCAGCTGCATCCTTAGGTACTGCCGCAATCAGTTGAGTAGATGGCAGTAGTGGGCCAACGTATATCAATTCAAAAGTTTACACAGGATTTTCAATAAAATTTGTTCTAGCTTCAATGTCTGTTATCTGTGGCTACACGTTCGCCTTACAAGCGAATGGTCATGGGTTCGATTCTCAGCCCCTCCACCAAACCTTCGTCAGTCGCCGGATGCGCAGCCTTATACGGTGGCGTATTGGGGAGCGCCCTTGCCGTTACGACTGCCTGATGACGACTGACAAATTGTTCTTCTCGGATGCATTCCTCCAACGTACCCGGATAAATGGTAACCGAACAATGCGCGCAACGATCATTGAATTCACGACACGGACAAATGGACACAATGGACTCACGGTGAGATGGACCAGCAACGACAACCACAATGAATAATGGAAAATCTAAAAATAGATTCTGTGTGGATTCTGGCTGCAGAATACCACAGTAGATCACGGCACAGTAGCGGTTAAATAACACAGAGTGCCTACCAAATAAATAAAGGAGTAAAAAAAAAATAAGAATACATTTAAAAATGTATCCTCAAACCGAACAAAAATTCACCTCGGCCTAAGAACTTCTAGCCGCACCGTGCTGCCAGAAGGCCAGGAGTCTTTTTTAGTATGAACAAAATCCTTCAACGTTCATAGGAAAACTATCTAATTAGTTGACCGTATCATGTTATTTGTAATTCTCTCGATTTCAAAAAGTTGCAAAAATATAGTTTTTAAGCGTTTGGAAGTAATTTGGATGAGTGAATATATCTTTTCAACCAAATAAAAATTATTATAAATAATACCATCTGGCATCATGTCGGCGTTGAACGTGCTTACTTTTGTTTACGTCGCATTTTCTACCGTCCCGAGAGAGAATGAGAGTAAGGTGTTGAGAGATTGAGCGAAATTTTGCTTAGGCCGGGAACCGGTTTGGAAGTGGGCCGGATATGAAATCGCTATGACTGAAATTAGTGCTGAACCTCGTTAATTAAAATCAAATAAAAGCGTTTTCAAACGATATTTACCAAGAAAAGCTATTTTTAAGCAGAAGTGAACCCCATTGCAGTATTGCACGGCACACGAAATTTAGGAAAAGTTGCTTCCTGTCATAAATATCAATTAAATAATGCAGTCGCATGCATGTTAGGCCGGGAATGGGGTAAGAAACCCTATAGAACATCGAGATGTAGAGAGTCGACTGTAAATTTTTATTTTATAAATTTATAATAGTTTTTTTCGACTAAAAATTAAAAACTTTCCAAGAAAAATCAATAAAGAGCTAAATAAAACTAAGCATTTTTCCATAGATGACCTCTTTTTTTAAAGCGTTTATGGAAAATTGTATCAATTTCATTGCTTTTTGTATTTTTTATGGAGAATTTCTTTTTTATATTGCTTATTGGTTATTTTGTAGTAAATTTTAAATTTTTTATTCTGTAGAAAATGTTGTACATAATTATGTTTTGCTAAGGCTGATACATATATTTAGAAATAATTATGTCCCCCCTCCCCTTTGCCCAAAATGATATTTTGAGGGGGCAACAAAATACAATTTGGAGAATTTTGAGGATTTTCAAAACAATCTCCAACAAATCCGAGGAGTTTTTTTTAATTTTTTTTCATTTTATTATTAATTGCCTTTCGCGTATACTAAGTATACGTAAAGGCTATATGATCACTCCAAAACCGAACTTTTGATAGAAGGCTCGGAGACCCATAGTGTTATATACCAATCGACTTAGCTTGACGAATTGAAGTGATGTCTGTATGTGTGTATGCATGTATGTGTGTGTGTACAAAAAAAAGTGAGACACACTTTTTTGTATTTAGCCTTATCCGATTTGCTTGCAACAGGTTGCATTCGATGCGAAATACTTTCTAATTTTTTGCTATTAAAAATTGGCCCAATCGGAGTTATTTAAAAAACCCAGATTAATCCACCTAGCGTTGGTGGTGCCTTTCTCGCATTTAGTTAAGACACCAACCTTATATTGGGCTTATATGGTTCGATGTACCATTTTCTTCATAAGTTTTAAACGCAATGACCGATCGTTATCAAATTCAATAGTGATCAACAAGGCTTTGTCCCCTGTCGAATAAAACTTGTTGCGAGAAAATTGGTTAAGAATTACTATATGAAAAGTTGTCTAAAGTTTTTCTTAGCTTTTGTGCACACACATACACACATACATACACACGGACAGACAGACATGTGCTCTGCAGCTGCCCAGGAAAGTGAGAATCGTGGGTTTTGCGGACGACGTGTCACTAACAGTGATGGGCGAGACACTCGAAGAAGTGGAGGCGTCTGTGACGGAGGCGATAACCACAATCGAGAGTTGGATGAATGGAGTCAAGCTACAGATAGCTCACCAAAAAACGGAGGTGCTATTAGTCAGCAACTGCAAAGCAATCCAACGGATGGAGATCGTAATCAAAGGGCATGAAATTCCATCGAAACGGTCACTGAAGCACCTGGGAGTGATGATTGATGACCGGATGAACTTCAACAGCCATGTCGACTACGCCTGTGAAAAGTCGGCGAAGGCAATGAACGCGATAACGAGGATCATGCCAAACGTTGGCGGACCAAGAAGCAGCACGAGGCGTCTGCTAGCTAGTGTCTCGTCATCGATACTGCGGTATGGAGTTCCTGCTTGGGGGAAAGCACTGCAAACCAAGCGGAACCGTGAAAGACTAAAAAGTGTGTTCCGGTTGATGGCCATACGGGTTGCAAGCGCGTATAGAACAATATCGTCGGAGGCAGCATGCGTTATTGCCGGGATGTTACCCATCTGCATCGCACTGGAGGAAGATATCGAGTGTTATCAGCGGAGAGACACCAGAATGAGAATCCGTTCGATGGCGAGATGGCAACAGGAGTGGGACAGTACGGAGAAAGGAAGGTGGACCCACCTTCTTATTCCGAACCTGGCAACGTGGATAAATAGAAAGCATGGCGAGGTAAACTTCCACCTGACGCAGTTCCTGTCGGGCCACGGATGCTTCAGGAAGTATCTGCATCGGTTCGGGCATGCCAACTCACCGTTCTGTCCGAACTGTGAGAACGACGAAGAGACGCCGGAGCACGTGGTCTTCGTATGTCCGAGGTTTGAGGCACTACGAAGGGAAATAACCGGTTTAAGCTTGGAGAACGTCGTTGAGGAAATGTGTCGAGAGGAAAGCACTTGGAATGCGGTCGACAGGGTAGTATCGCGCATATCATCAGTTTTGCAAAAGAAATGGCGCTACGACCAAAGAGAATCGGTACCGGGAGAAATTCTTTTGTCGGGGAACTCTCCGTCGGTGTAGGCTAGATCCACCGCCGGGGACTAGACTGAGTAGATCGCGACGAAATACCACCAGCGACGGGTAGTCAGGGCACCAGTGAACCGGACGCCCTGTTCCACCGGAATCGCTGGACTGACCTTGGCACCCGGCTGGTTGGCTTCGGTGTGGGAGAAACTCCATCGCCGGGGAATTCTCTGTCGGAGTAGCTAGATCCGCCCTCGAGGACTAGACCGAGTAGAACGCGAAAAATTGTCGTCCGGAAGTTCCGCCAGGACTTCGTTTGAAAGTTCCTCCTGGATGTTGTCTGGAGTTTTCTTCAAGATTTCATATGGAAGTTCCTGCTGGATTTCATGTGGAAGATCCTCCAGAATGCCGTCTGAAGTTCCTCCAGGATTTCGTCCGGCAGTTCCACCAGGATGTCGTCCGGAAGTTCCTCCAGGATTTCGTCCGGAAGTCCCACCAGAATTTCATTTATTTATTTATTTCCCAAGTAGCACACGCAACATCTTCCAAAAAGCACCTTGTTTCTATTCAGTTTCATTAAAGGCATTGGAAAAACATCAAAGCACGAAAAAGTTGCATCAAGATGTAAACAACGTTCGAGTTGTGATCAATGTTTCATTACCACTGCAATGTAGTACGTGTTTGACATTTGGAAACAAACAACCAAAGAATACTGCACTTTATGCTGCAAACACGAAACAAAATCATCAAGTTGCATATTTTTTACCATGTAACTTCAATGCGTCTTTCAAAATGTATTTGGTTGTGTAAATTAAGTTGAATGTGTCTTCATGTTTAATTTAGCATCGTTCAACGTTTTGACAACTCACATTTTTTCCGGTGATGGTGCAATCAAGTAACAGAAAACCCGAGTACAAAACTTCTTAATCGTATGGTTTTTATGGCGAGTCAACATGCAATCCCTTCTGTCAAGTCAACATGCAGTCACAGTGTTGAATGGTGCTGTGGTAGAGTGAAGGACTATCAATCACAAGATCCATAAATCGAATCCAGTTTTATATTTTTATTTAATTTTTTTCCGCTGTACTATTTTGCAACATTATTGCAATTTTACTGCAATCGAAGGATGTTTCCGTAGGCTCCACCTCTTCCGCTTTTTAGATTGCAAGAGAGTTATATTTGATGGCACATACGCAAAGATTTTTAATTTCCGAATAGTTGCAACACAGTGTAATGTTCAGTAGTGAAACAAGTTGTGCTGCTTGGGTTATTTATTTATTTATTTATGTATTTATTTATTTATGTATTTATTTATTTATTTATTTATTTATTTATTTATTTATTTATTTATTTATTTATTTATTTATTTATTTATTTATTTATTTATTTATTTATTTATTTATTTATTTATTTATTTATTTATTCATTTATTTATTTATTTATTTATTTATTCATTCGCCTTTTCCACAACGGTTCCATTCCCAAAAGTTGGCATCGGTCAGCATAAGGAGGAAGCTCGAATCTATTCGACCAAGGAAGGAATCTCAACGCAAATCTAACAAATTTTGATTGAACAGATTCAATTCTAGTTATCCAGCTTGCAACGTGTGGGCTCCATACCACGCTGCATGTGTCCAGTATGAAGCGCACGAGTGCGTAATAAAAGGCTCTCAAGCAGTATGGGTCGCGAAATTCATTAGCAACGCATTATGAACCAAATATTGACTTTGAAACGTTAATTTTTCATCTAGAATCACTTCTAAATCCCAAACTTCAGAGACTCTGGCCAGTGGTACACTATCAATACTGTATGGCAGCGGTTCTCAACCTTTTTCTTGAGAGGTACCCCTTCGCACTTTTGCATTAATTGAGGTACCCCCTATTTTTTTTTTGCTGTTACGAGAATAAGTGTAACTCCTAAGATAAATAAAAAATAGAAAATGTAACTGGAAATTAACGAGATATTTGCTCTCCATAAAGTTGTTTAAAATATTCAGAATTCCGAGCTCTTGAAAAGATGCTTCCGAGCCTCTCGAAAGGAGGCTTCCGAGGTTTTTTAAAGGAGGCTTCAGAGCCTCTTGAAAGGAGGCTTCCGAGTCTCTTGAAAGGAGGCTTCCGAGCCTCTTGAAAGGAGGCTTCCGAGCCTCTTGAAAGGAGGCTTCCGAGCCTCTTGAAAGGAGGCTTCCAAGCCTCTTGAAAGGAGGCTTCCAAGCCTCTTGAAAGGAGGCTTATGAGCCTCTTGTAAGGAGGCCTGAGCCTCTTGAAAGGAGGCCTGAGCCTCTTGAAAGGGGGCCTGAGCCTCTTGAAAGGGGGCCTGAGCCTCTTGAAAGGGGCTTCTGAGCCTCTTGAAAGGGGGCTCTGAGCCTCTTGAAAGGGGGCTTCTGAGCCTCTTGAAAGGAGGCTTCTGAGGCCTCTTGAAAGGAGGCTTCTGAGCCTCTTGAAAGGAGGGCTGAGCCTCTTGAAAGGAGGCCTGAGGCCTCTTGAAAGGAGGCTTGAGCCTCTTGAAAGGAGGCTTCTGAGCCTCTTGAAGGAGGCTTCTGAGCCTCTTGAAAGGAGGCTTCCTGAGCCTCTTGAAAGGAGGCTCTGAGCCTCTTGAAAGGAGGCTTCTGAGCCTCTTGAAAGGAGGCTTGAGCCTCTTGAAAGGAGGCTGAGCCTCTTGAAAGGAGGCTTCTGAGCCTCTTGAAAGGAGGCCTGAGCCTCTTGAAAGGAGGCTTCCTGAGCTCTTGAAAGGAGGCTGGAGCCTCTTGAAAGGAGGCTTCTGAGCCTCTTGAAAGAGGCTTGAGCTCTTGAAAGGGAGGCTCCTGAGCCTCTTGAAAGGAGGGCTGAGCTCTTGAAAGGAGGCTCTGAGCCTCTTGAAAGGAGGCTTCCGAGCCTCTTGAAAGGAGGCTTGAGCCTCTTGAAAGGAGGCTCTGAGCCTCTTGAAAGGAGGCTCTGAGCCTCTTGAAAGGAGGCTCTGAGCCTCTTGAAAGGAGGCTTCTGAGCCTCTGAAAGGAGGCCTGAGCCTCTTGAAAGAAGGCTCTGAGCCTCTTGAAAGGGAGGCCTGAGCCTCTTGAAAGGAGGCCTGAGCCTCTTGAAAGGAGGCTTCTGAGCCTCTTGAAAGGAGGCTTCCGAGCTTTTTGAAAGGAGGCCTGAGCCTCTTGAAAGGAGGCTTCTGAGCCTCTTGAAAGGAGGCTTCTGAGCTCTTGAAAGGAGGCTTCTGAGCCTCTTGAAAGGAGGCTTCTGAGCCTCTTGAAAGGAGGCCTGAGGCCTCTTGAAAGGAGGCTTCTGAGCCTCTTGAAAGGAGGCTTCTGAGCCTCTTGAAAGGAGGCTTCTGAGCCTCTCGAAAGGAGGCCTGAGCCTCTTGAAAGGAGGCTTCTGAGCCTCTTGAAAGGAGGCTCTGAGCCTCTTGAAAGGAGGCTTCCTGAGCCTCTTGAAAGGAGGCCTGAGCCTCTTGAAAGGAGGCTCTGAGCCTCTTGAAAGGACGCCCTGAGCCACTTGAAAGGACGCTCCTGAGCCACTTGAAAGGACGCTCCCTGAGCCTCTTGAAAGGACGCTTCTGAGCCTCTTGAAAGGAGGCTTCTGAGCCTCTTGAAAGGAGGCTTCCTGAGCCTCTTGAAAGGAGGCTCTGAGCCTCTTGAAGGAGGCTTCTGAGCCTCTTGAAAGGAGGCTTCTGAGCCTCTTGAAAGGAGGCTTCTGAGCCTCTTGAAAGGAGGCTTGAGGCCTCTTGAAAGGAGGCCTGAGCCTCTTGGAAAGGAGGCTTCTGAGCCTCTTGAAGGAGGCCTGAGCCTCTTGAAAGGAGGCTGAGCCCTCTTGAAAGGAGGCTTCTGAGGCCTCTTGAAAGGAGGCTGAGCCTCTTGAAAGGAGGCTTCTGAGCCTCTTGAAAGGAGGCCTGAGCCTCTTGAAAGGAGGCTTCTGAGCCTCTTGAAGGAGGCTTCTGAGGCCTCTTGAAAGGAGGCTTCTGAGCCTCTTGAAAGGAGGCTTCCTGAGCCTCTTGAAAGGAGGCTCTGAGCCTCTTGAAAGGAGGCTCTGAGCCTCTTGAAAGGAGGCCTGAGCCTCTTGAAAGGAGGCTTCTGAGCCTCTTGAAAGGGAGGCCTGAGCCTCTTGAAAGGAGGCTCTGAGCCTCTTGAAAGGAGGCTGAGCCTCTTGAAAGGGAGGCCTGAGCCTCTTGAAAGGAGGCTTCCAAGCCTCTTGAAAGGAGGCTTCTGAGCCTCTTGAAAGAGGCTTGGGCCTCTTGAAAGGAGGCTTCTGGTCTCTTGAAAGGAGGCTGGGGCCTCTTGAAAGGAGGCCTGGGCCTCTTGAAAGGAGGCTTCCGGGCCTCTTGAAAGAAGGCTTCGGGCCTCTTGAAAGGAGGCTTCCGGGCCTCTTGAAAGGAGGCTTCCGGGCCTCTTGAAAGGAGGCCTGGGCCTCTTGAAAGGAGGCTTCCGGGCCTCTTGAAAGGAGGCTTTCGGGCTTCTTGAAAGGAGGCTTCCGGGCCTCTTGAAAGGAGGCTTCCGGGCCTCTTGAAAGGAGGCTTCCGGGCCTCTTGAAAGGAGGCTTCCGGGCCTCTTGAAAGGAGGCTTCCGGGCCTCTTGAAAGGAGGCTTCCGGGCCTCTTGAAAGGAGGCTTCCGGGCCTCTTGAAAGGAGGCTTCCGGGCCTCTTGAAAGGAGGCTTCCGGGCCTCTTGAAAGGAGGCTTCCGGGCCTCTTAAAAGGAGGCTTCTGATCCTTTTGAAATGAGTCTCCAAGCTGCTTGGATGGATGCTTTCGAGAAGCGTAGAAGAATGATTACAATCCTCTTGCAACGAAGCAAAATAGCGTTTCAGAAAAAACCTTCATGTCTTTTGAAAGGAGGGTTCTGAACGTGTAGACTGTACAAGACAAAATTCTGAAATAAAAAAAATATACAACTACCAAAACTTTATCAACAAGTTTTGATTAAAATTGTAATACATCCGCCATTATGCATTTTTGAGCGAGGTACCCCCTGGGGCCGGCGAAGGTACCCCCAGGGGTACATGTACATGTATGGGAATTCAATGACATCTTTCTTCCGACTAAAACTAATTACGGTACATTTTGATACACCAATTACGTGAACACCATGATACAAATAAATCTATCAAACGCTGTAATTCCGGAAGTTTTTCGAGGAATTCCTTCAGAAGTTCCTCCAAGATTTCGTGCGGAAGTTCGTCCAGGATTTCGTGCAAAAGTTTCTTCAGGATGTCGTCCGAAAGTTTCTTCAGGATGCCGTTTGGAAGTTCATCCAGGATTTCTTGTGGATGTTCCTTCATTATTTCGTCCGCAGTTTTTTCCAGGATGTCGTCTGGAAGTTCCTCCAGGATTTCGCCCGGGAATACCTCCAGGAGTTCCTTCAGAAGTTCCTCTAAGATTTCATGCGAAAATTCCTCCAAGATTTCGTGCGGAAGTTCTTCAAGGATTTCGTCCGGAGTTTTCTCCAGGATTTCTTGTGGAATTTCGTCCAGGATATCGTTCGAAAGTTTCTCCAGAATGTCGTCTGGAAATTCCTCCAGGACTTCGTCCAGAAGTTCCTCCAAGATGTCGTCTGGAAGTTCCTCCAGGATTTCGTCCGGAAGTTTCTCTAGAATTTTGTCCCGGAGTTCCTTCAGCATGTCGTCCGTGAGTTCCTCCAGGATTTCGTCTGGAAGTTCCTCCAAGATATCGTCCGGATGTTCTTCCAGGACTTCGTACGAAAGATTCTCCAGGATTTCGCCATTTTCTAGAATTTCATGCGGAAGAGCCTCCAGGATGTCGTCTGGAAGTTCCTCCAGGATATCGTCCGAAAGTTCCTTCAGGATTTCGTCTGGTAGTTTCTTCAGGATTTCGTCTGGAAGTTCCTACAACATTTCGTCCAGAAGTTCCTCCAGGATTTCGTTCGGAAGTTCCTCCAGGATTTCGTTCGAAACTTCCTCCAGGATGTCGTCTGGAAGTTCCTCCAAGATATCGTCCGGAAGTTCTTCCAGGACTTCGTACGGAAGATTCTCCAGGATTTCGCCATCTTCCAGAATTTCATGCGGAAGAGCCTCCAGGATATCTACCGAAAGTTCCTTCAGGATTTCGTCCGGAAGTTTCTCTAGAATTTTGTCCCGGAGTTCCTTCAGCATGTCGTCCGTGAGTTCCTCCAGGATGTCGTCCGGAAGTTCCTCCAGGATATCGTCCGAAAGTTCCTTCAGGATTTCGTCTGGTAGTTTCTTCAGGATTTCGTCTGGAAGTTCCTACAGCATTTCGTCCGGAAGTTCCTCCATGATTTCGTTCGGAAGTTCCTCCAGGATTTCGTTCTAAAGTTCCTTCAGAATGTCGTCTGGAAGTTCCTCCAAGATATCGTCCGGAAGTTCTTCCAGGACTTCGTACGGAAGATTCTCCAGGATTTCGCCATCTTCCAGAATTTCATGCGGAAGAGCCTCCAGGATGTCGTCTGGAAGTTCTTCCAGGATTTCTGCCGAAAGTTCCTCCAGAATTTCATGTGGATGTTTCTCCAGGATTCTGTTCGGAAGTTTTTCCAGGAATTCCAGGGTTTCGTCCGGAAGATTCTCCATGTTTAGTCCGAAAGTTCCTCCAGGATGTCGTCTGGAAGTTCCTTCAGGATGTCGTCCGGAAGTTCCTCCACGATGTCGTCCAGAAGTTCCGCTAGGACTTCGTTCGAAAGTTCCTCCTGGATTTCGTCCGGAGTTTTCTCCAAGATTTCATGTGGAAGTTACTGCAGGATTTCATGTGGAAGTTCTTCCAGAATGTCGTCTGGAAGTTCCTCCAGGATTTCGTCTGGAAGTTCCTCCAGAATTTTGTCCAGGAGTACCTTCAGGACGTCGTCCGGAGGTTCCACCAGGATGTCATCCGGAAGTTCGTTCAGGATTTCGTGCAGAAGTTTCTTCAGGATGTCGTCCGGAAGTTTCTACCGGATGCCGTTTGAAATTTATCCAGGACTTCATGTGGAAATTCCTGCAGGATTTCGTCCGCAAGTTCCTCCCCTAGCCGCACAAGTCAGACCGATTTGGTTGCAGCAACTCAAATGTAAACAAATTCAATTAAGAATTTTCTCTGAAATTTCTTTCTAAATTCCTTCATCCGGTTTATACGAAAACCTCTCTTCTCTAGATTCCTGCAGCAATTCTACCGGAAGTTCCCAAAGTAATTCCTCTAAAATCCCTTTAAAAAATTTCTTCCCTTCAAAAAAATATTCTATAGGAGCTATTACGAATTTCACCGTGAATTCCTGCAGTAACCTATTTTTTTTATTTTTCGGATTTTCCTTAAGTATGTACACCAGTTTTTCCTCAAGGAATTTCATCCGAAATTCTCACTGGAGGTCCTTCAGAAATTCATCCAAGAACTCTTCATAAAGTACTTCGAGAATTCTCCAGAAACTGAAACTGAACTCCTTTCGAATCTCACATAAAATTTCTAACGTAACTCCCACCCACCTCCGTGGATTCTTCTGGAAATATATCTGGAAGTTTTTCTATGTATACTCATGGAAATTCGAATGCGAATTCCTCCAGAAATTAATTCAGCAATCCCTCCAGAAATTAACTAGGAAATCCCTGGAATGCACACCAAAATTCCTTTACAAATTGTATATTGTAATTGTATAAAATTGTATGTATAAGTTTTCCCGACAATCACCACAGAAACATTTACAGAATTTCTTTATAAAAGTTCTCTACATATTTTGTTTTCTTGATACTTCTACCCAAATTTCGCACCTGGAAATTCTTCCACAAATTCTCTTGCTTTCTCTTCCTCATTTTTTACAGGAGTTTCCGCGGAAATTACTTCAAGAACACTTCTCTACAGAGGGAGCAGAGTTGGTTGTCAGTAATGTAAATGTACATAAAATCGAATCGCAAACTTCAAAATGACCAAACTTCAATTTTTATCAAACAATTTGAAAATTTCGGGTTGAAATGATCTTTTATTTCTTCTAGCGCCACAAACCCTTAAACTTTTTAAAACAAAAAAAAGAGCTGGCACGCACGATACGGATTTGTGATATTTTTCAACAAAACTTTTTTTTCATTTTTGGCTTAAATCGATATGCTGCCGCTATGTAATATTTGTAAGTGTGTAAATGATAACAGTTTGCGTTTATGTGGTTTGAATTATTTAATAAATTTTTTTCACCATTTTGATTGAAACCCCATTATTTTAGGGCAAAACATACAAATTAATAAATTTTCCCTGCAAACTCCATATAATTTTCTATACAGATTGCAGTATCAAAAGAATTTTCCTTTGAAATTTTGAAAGGATCTTCAGTCCTTCCTTCAAAAAGGCGAAATTTAAATATTCATCTTGAAACTTCTAGAGAATTTTCGCTGGAAAATTGAAAGATATTTTCCTAAAAATTTCATCCGAAGATTTGCAACCCAGATTGTGCAACAAATTCGAGTCTTTAAATTTCTTCATATAATGAAATGACATTGCTAAAGAATAAACCACATTTCCCAATTTATTAGGTTCTGTTGTTCACGAAACAGTTTTTTTCTCTCACCCTAATTGAAACAATCTGCTTGCAGGAAAAATCTCAGAAAACTGCTGCTAGATTACTTTTGCAGTTGCAAATCTCCGGTCTGATGAAAACTTCCTTAGAACTCTCAAGCCCCATGAGCTGGAACCAATCAAGAACCGTAAAACGCATTTCCTATGTAAATCCTGACGATTCATTACTGCATGAGAAGAAATCTACGTACCTGGCACTTTTCCGAAGCTTTCTCCAGGAGTAAGTTTGACAAATATTGGACATTGCCGGCGAGGGATGATTTATAATTGATGATAAGCAAATATACGAAGACGATTCCGGTTGGCTACTCCGTGCAGCATTTTCCCGAACGGCTGATGGCTGATGGAAGCTATCCTCCGGTGGATCCTGCGTCGTCAGGGGTGGCGGCGAGGAGTTGTTTCTTCGATTTCCAAGTGCCGCTTCCGCATGCTGTTGGCGCCAGCTGGTGGACGGGGCAGCACCGACCAGTGCCAGTGCGGGGATAGGGTTGCCTGTGCCGACGACGGTTCTGCTGATGTTGCTGAAGAGAGCCTGCTTGAATGCCAAGTTATCTTCCTCATCGGATGGCTGTTGTTTGCCTTTGTCCTGCTCCAGAACAAGCAAGGCCTGAAAGGACGATTGTGTAGATGTGTGCGTGAGTGATTAATAATTCACCCGTTTGGTTTCTGCATGTTTCGATTATTATTACTACAATATTTACATTATGGATCGGCTAAGATGTGGTGTTGCATAAATTTTACTCTTGTGGAAGGGATTGTGGAAGCATGAATATTTCATTCTGATGTGATTTCATCGAGATGACCATTATTGAATATTCACACGTTCTGCTTGTGGCTTATTGCGTAATGGGTCGGCTTAATGGAGCAAATTTATGATTATTTATTATATGAACAGGTGGTCGGAATAGAGCAAATAAATCATTTTACTGGATCATCTAACAATCTATTTCAGTTCATTCACCAGACCTGATTTTATCTTAATAAATTAACCATATAATCCGAGCATATTCACAGCATGCTGTACGCAGTCGATGTGGAAGATATTATCAGTTCCTGCAATCCCTCATCTCTGCCGATCAAACTAATAAAGCATCTATATCCACCCGTCAACGCTATACCTACAACATTGTTCTCCAGGCGTTCAAACGTCGTCGCGTACTGGTCCGGGATGACGATCCTTCTGATGGCACGCGACTGTTCCTCATAAGCAGCTATCCGGCTGGTTTCGATTGACTGACGCCGTACAATTAATTGGTCTGGATTTTTACTGCCAAACGAAAACAAAAGAAAAAGTGATATTGCTGTTATCGCGATTGTACTCAGCCGTTAAAATAAATCGAATGGATAAGTCCTCGTCTTTGACGAAGATAGAGGGAAAAGCAACCCCAAGTTCGGAATCCACAGCCTGTTCACTAAACTGAGAAGGTTTATTTTTCCAATTATCATTTTTGTATCCAGTGCCCTTGTTAGCGCATCCAACCGTATGTCCACAGAACGCTAAGATATCTAAGTTGGTCGTTGATTGCCCTTAACATAATACACAATCAGAGGGGCACTTGGCGCCATAGTAGGGTGACCTAAAAAGGCCATGTTGTATAAGTCAGAGAGCGTGATTATCATCACAAAAAGATAAATTTTAAGTTGAATAGATTTGAGAACAATACAATATTTGTATGTAGACTATAGATAGATTTAAGAGCTTTCATTGAATTCGTGTATTTTTTTAATACCCGGTCAAAACCATGAATATTTAAAAAAAGGCCTTGAAAATATCAGCACAACAATGATATCTATATTTCAAGTATTCTGCAGTTGAAGTATTTTATTCTGTTTTAACTATAACAACTTTCTCCGTGCACCCTATCGCACACTCATCAATGAAGTCGAGCTTTCGTCAGATTGCTCAACTCCGCACCGCATTCCAAATGAGACAAACAATGTTGATGGGAGTTGCTTACAACCTACTTACTACACAAGATGCGCTGCAGTGGCAGGACGATATTGGAATTCGTAATGCGACTCTCCCCCGCGCTAAATAATTAACACAAACTAAGCGGAAGATTGTTTTCATTTCATTCTGTGATATAAAAGATAGTGAAGCAGGATTGGGACGATACTTGCAGCAACGCGTATTGTCTATCCTTGGCTAGGACTTTTCAAATCAAGCATTACCGCAGTCGCCGAGTAGTAGATCAGTACAAATAGAAAACATAAGGATAAACTCACAAGACTGTGATGATTCGCTATGTTCTATGTTCCCGCGGGGATGGATACAATCTGAGACGATAAGATGAATG
This sequence comes from Armigeres subalbatus, assembly GCF_024139115.2. Lineage (NCBI taxonomy): Eukaryota > Metazoa > Arthropoda > Insecta > Diptera > Culicidae > Armigeres > Armigeres subalbatus. The sequence goes on from NC_085141.1 coordinate 273,557,481, forward strand.
CTTTAAACGAGTGAGTGTTTTTTTGTATGGCGTGTGCTGTGAGTCCTAACCTAATGAATACAATAACGAAACGCTGACAAAAGTACGTGCGCTAGTACGTATTTGTTAGTTCAGAACTAGGTCTGTGAATATTTAGTGTTAATGTTCCCTTCAACTGAAAAATTTGCAATACTTCCTTGTCTTACTAAATATTTGATTGGAAGAAAAAAATATTTAATTATTTTAGAATTGTTTAATGAGTGTTACTTTGATAAAAACGAGAAAGGCAAAAAAAACATATTCAACAACAAACGGTTCCAAAGGACTTTTTGTTGGTGTTGTTTTGTGATTCAAATAAGGGTTCCTGTGCACCTCGAGTGGTGCAAAGACTCGATTTGAACTATCTCCATGCTGGGCGATGTCTAGCTATTGCCCTAACCTGTTGTCAGATAAGATTCTGGTCTACTTTATTTATTTCTTCATGAAGTCTACGCTCCCTCTGTTGTGATGTCAAGCTAGGATCTAGTTAAATGCTTGTTGACAGATTTCGTACTCGCCTCTACGTTAGGTGTGGCCAACCCAGTCCTATTTCCGTTCCCGAATTTAATTTGCTATCGACTTCTGGTGACAACGACGATGGAACTTGGTGTATTAAGATCCATTTGTGAGAACACGAGGCAAAAACTAAGTTCCAAAGGCGTCTGTTTATGACCACCTGCAGCCATTCAGTGTTCCCCACTGATACACACCGTGTTTCACTAGCGTATACCAGCTACGATAGATAGGATCGAACAAAACCCCATTGTGCAGCACTATGCACGAGAGGTCCTCGTACTGTGCCTCTATGTGGCCGATGATTTTCTCAAGAACTCCCTTGTGCGTTAAGTACCCAACATAATCTCAAGATTGAGATGGTCGAAAAATGTTTCATTTCATTTGATTTATTGTTCAGTAGTGCAGCGGTTCTCAACATTTTCGTTGGATGGTACCAGTTCCCATTTATTTCGCACGATACCCAATATTTTTCAACCATTTTTTTCACTCCTAATTATAAAAAATTAAAATGTAGATTTCGAATATTCGCTATCCGTTGCTACACCACTGAGCCGGAGTGAATCTTTCCACTTTGGGGCCATCCAGAAACCACGTGGTCATATATTTGAAGATTTTCAACCCCCCTCCCCCCATGTGGCTTATCGTGGTCATTTGGCAGACCCCCCTCCCCCCTATGACCACGTGGTTTTTCCTCAAGTAGAAAAATAAAAAAACCTTATGTAACTAAAACATATGGTTAAACCGATCAATTTTGAAGATGGACAATTTCAACTGATTTAAAATCAAACTAAACCCAGCATGGAAATTATAAATTTTCATGAATTCGAACATTTTGATGATGTTATCATGTTGTAATGTGTATCGTGTATTAGGATATCTAGAACTCGTACACCTTCGATGCATCAGGAGGATACAAAAAAATGGTTTAGAAATTTTCCAAAATATCCCTATATTATTAATTTTTTTTAATTTTTTTTATCAGTGATTTTTTTAAAATAATTCAAAATTTCATCACTGGATATTCCTATAGATTCCTAAGAGTATTTGGGACCTTCCGTAGCTCTGGAGGTACTGGAAATTCTTAAGATATATTAACCTCAGCGAAGCATCTGAACTGAACTCTTACAACAAAAAGTTTGTCAGAGAATCAAAAAGTTGATATGTAATCTTAGAGATGCAAATAAAACCTCCTACTGTTGTTTCTTTTGAGTAGCATTCCTGTAGAAATTCCAGGTTTGCTTTCAGAATCATCAAATTAGTTTACATTCCAATATTAACAGATATTAACCGGTTTCAGTATAAATTAGAAAAAAAATCCAGCTTACTTTTTTACAGAACCTCTAAAGATTTTTTTTCAAAATTCTGGGCAACTTTAATGAATCTTCAAAGGAAATTCTTTTAAATTTCCAATGGAATTATTTTTCGTTTTCCAAAAGACATTTTCCATAGGAGACAAGATCATAGACATTTTCAGCATTTTCATCTGTATCCAAAACAAATTATTCGGAATATGCCAAAATATTTCCGATGGAAATTCCAAAGATTTTCCAGTAGAAAATCGAAAAAAGTTCATCTGAAACACCAATAATGAATTTCCCGAGGAAATTCCGATGTTTTTACAAGTGAAAATAACGAAAAAATTGTACTTTTGAAGGAATTCCTTAAAAAATTAAATCAAAATTTTAAAGATTTTCTGATATAAAAATACCTTAAAATTTCTAAATCATTCTCTGTGCATCTTTGCATGGTGAAGATTTAAAGCAATGTTTATCTGAACCTACAAAGAAATAAAAATGACTTCCCGAAGAAGAATGAATTCCCGATGAAATTTTGGAAGAATTTATGGTACAAATTAAAAAAAACAAGAATCTCGAGAATTCTAAAGATTTATTTTTTGAAAATCCAAAGAATTTTTTGAAGATAATCCATAGACTCTTCCGTGGAAATTCTAAATAATGCCTCGAATAAAAAAATACTTGGAAAATTTAAAAAAATGTGATAGAATTCACAAAGAGCGTAAAAAAGTATTCCGAAAAATTTTCATTTCAAAATTCCAAATTTGAAAAAAAAATCCAAAAACAAAATATCAACGGAAATATCAAAGTGTTTCATGTGGCATTGGTTGTTTAATATCTTTCGGAAATTCAGAAGAGTTTTTATTGAAAAATTTAGAAGTTTTCTCTTCTTCTATGGCTCCATATTCCAACTAGAAGTTGGTCTGCTTTTCAACTTAGTATATTCTATTAGCATTTCCTTAGTTATAAATTGAAAGCTTTTATATGCAAGCCATTGCACGATTATATATCTTGTTTAGCTAGTATGATGGATACACTATACAGGAACGAGAATCGAACTCGTCATCTCCGGGTTGGCAACCCTACACTTTTTCTCGCAAAGCTAACTGGAGACTAACATTTTGAAAAGCACTCCTTAAAATGTTCGAAAAACTTCTTTTGGAAATAAAGGAGAATTTCTGGTGAAGATTCGAAAGAACTTGTCGTAGAAAATTTCATTGGAATGTAAAAAAAATATATGAAAATTTGAACATTTTTTTCCACCGAAAATTATATGGATTTCCCACGGGACTATTTTGAATTTTCAGACAGAATTCACATGGAATTTTTTTCAGAGTTTTAAGGAATTTTTTTCGCAATTTACACTGGAGATGTTTTGTTTTTTTTTCATTAACAATTTGTAGCAAAATTGACATGCAAAATTTTTCAGAGAGAATTGTTCCCAAATCATTCTGAATGCCAGCACTTTATCAGGATGATATGAAGTAATGTCAAAGTTTTCACAGGAAATTTCTTTACTGGATTTTTCCTGAATATCCACAAGAAATTCTTTTGAAGATTTTTCTTGGAATATTGTAAAAACATGAATATTTTTCAAATTTGTAGCTGCAGTCCGCTGATGCAAAAGTGTCAGCAGCGTTATGCTATAAACCATCTGCGGCGGTGTCGTGGCGCGACGGAATTTTTTTATATTTTCCCATTTTTCCCGTCCTTTTTCCTTTTTGAGACTGAATCGCAACCTGTTCTTTCGTTTATTTTTTTATGGAAAAAGGATCTAAGGCTAAGATGGTCAAATAGCGCAGATATGAACGCTGAGTTGAAAAGACGCTACGTGGGCATCGGCCCTAAGATGCGTTTTGCGTTTAATGATTAAATCATTAAATTTTAATGATTTGTATTTTTTACACAGCTACCAAAAGTTTTTCATGTAAAAAAACCACGTGGTTCGATAGCAACACCCCCCTCCCACCATGTGGCTTATCATGGTCATTTTCCAAAGCCCCCTCCCCTCATATATGACCACGTGGTTTCTGGACGGCCCCTTTTACAAAACGGTATAATCAAATAAATGCCTACCTGAAAATCGTTACAGTTCTCGTAACAATCATTACTTGAAGCTCTTAATCACCACACAATAATTCTAAACTCACGCACTTTAATCTTGTCTATTTGTCCGTTTCACTAGAACTAATATAAAAATATAAGATATAAGTGCTGCACATCGTTAATTTAAATCAAATAAAAGCTTTTTCAAACGATGTTTACCAAGAAAAGCTATTTTTAAGCAGAAGTGAACCCCATCACAGTATTGCACGGTCCACGAAATTCAGGAAAAGTTGCTTCCTGTCATAAATATCTATTAAATAATGCAGTAGTATGCATGTTTAATGGGGTAAGAAACCCTATCGGAAAATTTTGAACATCGAATTACAAAAACGGGTAGCGCACAAAAGTCTCATCTACTAAAAAAGTACCCCTGCCAAATTTGAGCACAATCGGACTTCGGACAAGTTGTTTGGCCGAATACACCATTTGACCGAACAGACCATTAGGCTGAAAGTCATTTGGCCGAAAGGGTCGTTTGGCCGAAAGGGTCATTTGGCCGAATGGGTCGTTTGACCGAAAGGCTCGTTTGGTCGAAAATGTAATTTGGCCGAAATGGTCATTTGGCCGAAAGGGTCGTTTGGCTGAAAGGATCGTTTGGCCGAAAGGGTCATTTGACCGAAAGAATCATTTGGCCGAAAGGGTTGTTTTGCCGAAAGAGTTATTTTGGCCGAAAGGGTCGTTTGGCCGACAGTGTCATTTGGCGAATAGGACATTTGAAAAGTGAGAATGTCCTATTCGGCCAAATGACCGTTTCGGCCAAACGACCCCTTCGGCCAAACGACCCTTTGGGCCAAATGACCATTTTGGTCAAACGACCCTTTCGGCTAAATGACCCTTACGGCCAGATGGGTTTTGACCATATTTTTTTCGGTCTAGTGGCATTCAGCCAAATGGCTTTCGGTCAAATCGGTTTTGACCAAACGACCCTTCCTCATGTGTTCCATTATTAATAACATGCTCATTACTTCCAATAACATCAGCGAAACAGACAATTTGGGCTTAATAAGCGCCGTTTTTTGTTGTTATCCTGCGTGTGCTCCAATTCTTCATTTTTTTATTGATAAAGATCTACATGTTATGAATTCAAGGAGCATTAAACTCATTTATGTCATGTATTAAAAATGCTCTGAAATTAATTTAGATTTTTTTTTTCGTTTATTTTTTTCTACATTTTGAGTCTCAGATTATATGAATTAGCGCAGATTGGATTTGAAAACAAAAATCCTACAAATGCTCTGACGGTCTCTCGGAGTGTAGCGTTTGCTTCTTTGAACAAATGGCTGAGATCGAGAAAATATGCAGTCAGCGCAGCCAACCAGACTTCCTTACAACAGAAGTAGAAGTCGATTTGATTCTGTCTAGCGCATAGTGAATGATTTATATAAAAATTAAAAATTGAAATTTAGTGTTTACTTTTGACAAAAAGCAACTCATACTTTTCAAACTTGCACACAGTTATTTGTATTTTCTTATCTTCATGAGTGATTCATAATTGTCTCTGGAATCCCGGGATTTTCGGGATTGTAGGTCATTCCCGGGGTTCGCGAAATCCCGAAATTTCGTTAATTCCGAGATGAAAACCACAATTTCTCACAACACTTTCCAAAATGACCGGGACTTGCTCCAGGAATCCATCAGGGACTTCCTCCAGGAATCCTTCCAAGGCTTCCTTCAGTAAGTCCTCCGCGACTTCCTCCAGGAATCCTTCCGAGACTTCCTCCAGGAATCCCTCCAAAACTTCCTCCAGGAATCCCTCCAGGATTTCCCCCAGGAATCACTCCAGGACTTCCTCCAGCAATCCCTCCGGGACTTCCTCCAGGACATCATTCAGGAATGCCTCCAGGATTTCCTCCAGGAATCCCTCCAGGACTTCCTCCAGTCAAAAACGAATAATTGAAGCAAACGCAGGATAGCAACAAAAAACTGCGCTTATTTGGCCCAAATTATCTATTTCGCTGCTGTTATTTAAAGTAATGAACATGATATTAATAATAGAACAGATGGGGAAGAGTCGTTTGGCCGAATGCCACTAGGCCGAACAAACCATTAGGCCGAAACCCATCTGGCCGTAAGGGTCATTTGGCTGAAAGGGTCATTTGGCCGAAATGGTCATTTGGTCGAAAGGGTCATTTGGCCGAATAGGACATTCTCACTTTTCAAATGTCCTATTCGGCCAAATGACCCTTCCGGCCAAATAACAATTTCGGTCAAACGACCGTTTCGGCCAAATGACCCTTTCGGCCAAATGACCCTTTCGGTCAAATGACCCTTTCGTCCAAATTACCCTTTCAGCCAAATGACCCTTCCGGCTAAATGACCCTTTCAGCCTAATGACCCTTCCAGCCTAATGACCCTTTCAGCCAAATGATAATCATCCAGGAATCCTTTCAGGACTTCATTCAGGAATGCCTCAAAGGGTTTATCCAGGAATCCCTCCAGGACTTCCTCTCGGAATCCCTCCAGGACCTCCTCCATGAATCTTTCCGGGAATCACTGCAGGAAGCTCCAGATTCCACTAGGTTCCGCAGGGATTCCTAGAAAAAAAAACCGTAGGAATTCTTGGAGAAAGTCGTGAAGGGATTCCTGGAGGAAGACCCGGTGAAACTCCTGAAAAAGGTCCCACAGGGATTCCATGAGGAAGTCCTAGACTTCCTCCAAGAATCCCTCCGAGAATTCCTCCAGGAACTCCTCCGAGACTTCCTCCAGATGTCCTTCGGATACTTGAGAGACTCTTGAGGATCCAGATTACTGAAATCATAAATTGTGATACCGCGATGTGCATTCTAGCCCCTCAATAGCTCAAAGGTAAGAAGCATAGCTGCAATGCAAACCTTGTTTGTTTGCAAAAGAAATACGACTGGATGATGTGGTGTTTAATTGTGTGGCTTTCTCAGTCTAATTTAGTCAAAACGATTAGTTTTGTCAAGTCTAATTTAGGGCAAAACAAAACTAATCGTTTTGACTAAATTAGACTGAGAAAGCCAAACAAAAAAACACTTGTTTGTTTGTTTGCTGTGGTCGTTTCCAACAGTGTTAGGAAACTCACTTTTTAGCTGAAATGGAAAATTATTTAGGAATCGCTAGGGAGAGGAACATGGGGGGAATTTTATTTAAGATTTTTTCATTCTATTCAATATTTTTTTTATTTTTTTTTATTTATTTGAAAGGCTCAAACAATAATTTCTGTGGGAGCTGTTCGGTAAATTTCTTGCGAAATTTCTCCGAAGATCCTCTAATCTTCTTTTCACTAGATTTTCTGGACTATTTACCTATAAGTTTTCTATTAAATGAAACAGAAAATAGATTTTCCAACAGATTATCAAATATATTATATTAACAATATAGCTCACTCTCATGCAATACTGGCGACCCATGCTTTAGCGTATGTGGCGCCACCCGTGGCAGAAATGCAACTACTACACGCTAAAATTTCGCGCAAACCTTATTGACGCAAGTGGTGTCAAATCTAAATAGCAAGAGTTCTTCATGGAAAGGACGGAATGGCAAAACTGTGGAATTGATACAATTTTTTTACCAATCGACAGGAAGCGTAAACTCGATTTCTGACACTGGACACTTCCATCCAGCAGACGACTTGTTTTATTTTTTTTTGGGTGTGCCACTGCGACCAGTTCCTCCTGGCGCGGGGTTTATTGTGGATCATAACAATACACCTTGTGGGATTTAATACCTAAAGCAGTTTTATGAAATAAATTATTCTAGTGAGTGAATTAGTCAGCTTGAAAGTTTATTATTTTACCTGTGCTACGTAAATTCGTGCCCATCAAAAGATACATAGTACACGCTTGGGAGGGAGCTCTCGATAATGCACATCAAATTCGTAATGCAACAAGAAAAATTGTCAACAAGAAAAAAACAATCAACGTAGGCGCCACCTGAAAAGACTAAATTTTGTTTTGTGCGTTATTGTTGTTTGGGTGGGTATACCAATCGTCGCCATACATAAGAACAACTGTTTTTTTAAATAAGTGAAATACCTACATGTGTTTCGTTTTCGGCTCACACTGATAGCTAGATTTCAGCTCGGCTTGACACACACATTTTTTTGAATCTGTTTCTCCCTCCCAAGTACACGCTATTCTGAGATTACCCAGAGAGGATAGATTTATCCGAATTCTGCGTCGTCTAGAGAGTTGTAAAAATCTGAGTAAACGTCCAAATAAATGTGTGCCATTTGTACTAAAATCTGGGTAAATTGAACTTCCTTATTTTCGGATTTAACAATATGCTTCTCGATAAAAAATCTCTCCTTTTTTATCGAATGCAGCAAAAATAAGGCAAGAATAGTGAAATACTTTATTGAAGCCATTCCTACTGCGTTCAATGGATGAAATGCCGTCAGTTAAAAGGGTTTATCTCTCAATGTCTAACCATTAAAAAAAAACCCAAGGATTAATACGTCGATTTGACGAATCTGATAGCACTCCCACGCAAATCAACCAACACGTAGGTGAATGCTTCTGTTATCTGTTGCTGGTGTTGGTTCGTGTGCTATTGAAATCTCCAAATGAATAAAAGTGTGTGTGATTACGCTGTATTCCTCTCGAAGTGTTTGTGATGGTTTTGCTGCAACTGGATTATCACGATCACCCACTTTTATTTTATATATCCTACACAGTGACATTAATGTTGGTGGTTTTGGATTTGAAGAAATCAATTAGAATCGTCAAATTGACGTTTGAATCTTTGTTTACAAAAGCAGATAAGTCTTTTTGAAAATTTGGTATTGATTTTCAGGAGAAACGTCACATCTACACGCTTAGAAGATAATGGCCAAAACAAGTTTATCGACCATTTCAGATAACAGATGGTGCTGTATGCACTAGTAAGGTTGTCTCTTTTTTGATGTATGGGGAAGAGCGAAGTGACCTATATTGTTAATATAATATATTTGAGATTATTCTCTAAAATCTATCAAATAATTGTTTAAAAGAAAAAAAAACCTTAAGAAACTGCAGCAAATTCATTCAACAGTGAATTCATCGTTTTCTTAAATTCTAACTAAATTCCAAATAGTTAAGAATTTTCCATCTATTATTTTTGCATCTCTACAACTTAAACGATTAGGACCACCCATTATATAATTTTTTTTACTCACTATTTGGGTTGTTGAGCTATGGAAAATCACGGAAGAGCACCACTTTTCCAGGGAACTTACAAGACTGATCAAAGCAACGATGAATATGGTGTGCAAAATTGTGTAAAGATCTCGGGCGAACACTCTAGTTCGTTCGAATCCCGCCGGGGGTACGAAAAGGTGTATGACTTTTGTGCATATTTCTCAATATTGCGCTAAAAGGTATCATGCGGAGAGCCGGGTGTAACAGCCGGGGTACGATTTTCAACAGATCCAGTCAATTTTTTTTTCGCGGATGATATGGACATTGTTGGCCGCACATTTGCAAAAGAGGCAGAACTGTACTCTCGCCTGAAACGTGAGGCAACAAAAGTTGGACGGGTGGAGAATTAACGTATTTACTTTATTAGCGTGTTTAAAACCTGGTGGTGAATGTTTCGACAAAACAAGACAAAGTGCTAGTGAGCGAACTAAATGCGACAGGGCCCGTCTCGGAAGCAATGGGAACCTAGTTGTATTTCAAAATAATTAAGCGATTTTGGAATTTTGTTTTCATCGAACTCCATGAATTCAGCCGTTTTTTAAATACAGAAAAATTGACCGCATCGTTAGGTGTCATTTTGGATTTACGCCGAAGCCATTGTAGCCAGCTACGGCAGCGTGGATAGGCGTAGCGATTTTTTATCGCTTTCATTCCTTTGAATTTTTCAGAATTTTCGCAAGACTTAAACGGAAGAATCTTTAGAATTCACCAACATCAAATCAAATGAATTTCAATGAATTAATAATCTGAATTTCGGCGTTAAACTGTCCTGGACAGGGTTTGAATGCAAAAGCACTGAACTGATGAGGGGCTATACCCCATGATAAATTTATTTTAAAAAGCCCCAATTGCGGGGGGGGGTGGGCACTGGTTCCGATGATGCATTTCAACTTGTTTTACACAGCTGTGCGAAAAAAATATGATCCTCAACATAAAATGAGCGAGAACAACGCGTTATATTCAACCCCCTTGGTGGAAGGGCACGGGAAGCGTTGAGCAAACAAATTTCTTCTAAAACAAACTTTTTGGAGATTCTTTCTTTGGAGATTCCACTGAAAAATTTATGGAATTTCTACAGGAAGTTTAATGAAATTCACACAAGAAATACAGGAACTTCGATTGAATTTTTACAAGAGATTTTTACGAATTTCAACGAAAAGTTATTTGGAATTTGCAAAAGCCTAAATGTCTTTGAAATTTGCAAAGGAAATTCTTTGTAACAAAAATTCCTATGGAACAAATTATTCAAGCCTACTGTTCTCTTTCTTATTATTTTTATTTTTATTTTTTTCTTATAAATGTTTCCACTTTCGTCCATGAAGGAAGGAAAAGAAAATATGTAGGGTAAGACGGTATAACATGCCCCCCCCTAAGACAACTCCTTGATAACTTTTTACTGTTCAACGAAATTTATTCAAACTTTGTGTTATTTGGTAGTCCAGGTAGTCGCAATTGCACTACCCGTGAGTAGTCATATAAAAATATTACAGTTAACACGTAATAAAGCGTTTTCTAAAGTCGTGAAAAAATGGATTTCAAAAAGTACGTGGGCAATACGCCCCACCTTAACCAAAAACGTTTCATAGCCCTTCATTAGTATTTTATCAATCCTATAATAAAAAGGTTACAAACTCGTATGTGCTTGACATTAAAAAACCAACATAAGTCCATTTAAGCAGGTTTGAATTACATTTCTATATTTTCCATATAATTTGGAAGCAACTGCTGCAAGCATGCCGCGCTTGTGTTCAGTTAGTAAGGGCATATCGTCCTGCCTACGCCCCAGTGTTTTGACTAGTGAAACATATTTTTGCAAAACGTTACATTTTCGAAGATTTTATATCATATTAACCACTGAGAAAAGTTATTTTGTTGCCCAACTGAGTGTTCCTGTGCAAGTTTGGCGGACAGTATGCTAGCGTCGCTCCAGAATGTTGAGCAAACAAACATGAAAAGTTACATCAAAACTGTAACTTTTTGTATTTTGCAAATATTTTCATTATGTAATACAAAAATACTTCCACATTCACATAGTATGATGGTTTTACAAATATTTATAGGTATCAACTGATTTTGACCCTTAGTTAGTTATAGTTTTCTAGAAATCAAAGGGGGGCGTTTTGGCCAGGTGGGGCGCATTATACCGTCTTACCGTAAATTGTTACTTCTTTTGTATTTTTAGTAGTTATCATGATAGTATAAAGAGATAAAATTGGTACTTTATTCTTTCGTTCAAGATGGGATGAATAGATTTCAATACGATGGAAAAAGTAACAGTTCTTATATTAGAATATTTGGTAATATAAAACTTCTTAAAGAAAATTTAATTTACATTGCTTATAAAACAATAACTACACAGAAAAAAAAATAATTATTTACGACAGTGCTTATGAAACAATAACAAGCTATTATTCACCTGTCATAAGACGAGTTTGAACAGTCCCATTGAATTCCACCACTTAATTGTATCCTGACAGATACGTATTTCGACCTCAACAGTAAGGCCGTCTTCAGTGTCTTGTACTTGACTCGACTCGACTATTATTGTCCCGATAGAATATTGTAAATTAAGAACTATCTTAACAAGGTCGTGTTCCTCATGGTCATGGTCACTATAAACCAATTTCAAAACTCCAGAGAATAATCCAATTACTGTTGAAAACAACCAAATCTACTGTTAGGCAAAATTTATCGTCCTTCCCGGTGGATATAATTAAAAAAGTTTGAACAACTCTGCAGAACTGGATACGATTCACAAATCCAAATCCAAAACAAAATCTCCAACAAAAAAAAATCGCAGTCAAATTCACAGAACTCTCAACTGCTGCTCTTCACACTGAACAAACGAACAAAAAAGCACGAACGAATCGTTGCTCTAAAATTATATTTACTTTTACTCAACCTGTGAATCGTAGTGCAAAATTGCATACGAAATTGTTTTCCTTTTCGCCTCGGTTTCCCGTGTTCGGGAAACCCCCCGCTGCATTCGCTTTCTGGTTGCGATGAAGAAAAAAAAAGCGTTATCCTCAACGGTGAACCACTTTCCCATGGCACGCGGTGGCGGTTACGTGCGACGGCGGTGTAAGGGTAAACGAATGCCCACCCCGAAATAGGATAAGAGGGAGGTGGCGGAACGTAGAACTTAAATATCCTACAGCTGAGAGAGCTGCGCGCTCGCTGTATTGGAATACTTTGCTTTTCATTATTTTCCCTCCCAAATTGGCTCCGGGGGTTTTCAAGAGCAGTGCATACACACAACACCTTGTTTGCCAACGGAATTTACGCCGAATGGTAGTACCGGATTTGTTCTCACTGCTTGACTTTTTAGAAACGGGAAACAGAATAATGATTTGTGGTGATAAAAACCAATCATCATAGACGTTACAGTTTTATTCCCATCGGAATGGGTGCTCCTCCAGTACACCACAAGATGGAAAAAGGACTCAAGGTTCTTAAAAACAATATTAAGGAACATAAATGATGTTACAGTTAGGTAGGGGAACTGTTCCGATTTCCATCTCACTGTACATATATCCATCTCATCGCTAAACAAAGAAACTAACAAACATGCGTGCTCACTGCTGAAAAAAATCTCAAAAATAATAAACAAACCAAATTCCTTTCCATTGCTTTGTTTTTGATGGGATGGAAATAGGAGCTATGAGATGAAGTGGCGAACCGTTCCCCTATATGTTTTTATCCTTGAATTTACACAAGTTTTAAAAAGAGAATGGAAGAGTAGAAAAGAGGTAGAAGAGTGGGTCTAAAAAGACGAGTAGTAATAACGGAAAATATTAATAATTCGTTTATTGACATAAAATAAAATATAAAAACCCAGAATAATCCACCTAGCGGTGATGGTGCCTTTCTCGCTCATTACAAAATAAATTGATAAAAAATCTTTAGAGAAAACCAAATAGCTCAAATATAAAGTAATTAATGGTTTTTGAATATCATATAGTTGGAAGTCTAACATTTTGAATAATTCTACTTATTATAAGCAGCAGACGATGAAAATCAAATAATTGATTTTTTTTAATTTAATTTGGTCATCACTGTATCTTGTACACATTCATTTATAGAATAATGATGCTATGGCAATTTCATTGCAGATAGTTGAAAACAATCTCATTTGAAGTTAAATTACAAACAAATAATTTATCAGAAACCTGAATGTGTACATTTTTGAAAGAATAAAGTGAAATTACATATATTCTAAAATCTGAATAAAATTCATATCGTGAGAATGTAGATAACACTATTTTGAGAGCCTATTCAGGCTACAAGCTTTATCATGATCAAGTTATGATAAGGAGTATTATGATGTTGAAGTTGTCGTTTGACTTTATATCATGTTATAAAAATAGAAAATAGAAAAGCCAAGATTGTTTAAATTAATGTAGAAATCATTTTTGACCATCATTGAATAATAGTAAAAGAGTAGAAAATTGAATTACCTGTTAGCTTTCCCTTAAAACCACATATGTTCATAATATTGATTAAATTTGTTCGTTTAACGATAATTCAATCTACGGACAAAATTATCTTAAATTATATTTACGGTGGTCCATGAGGAGCGAGTGGTAGATAGAAGTAGATTACTTTGAAATGCTCTGATTGAAGCAGAACTCGTCAACTCCTAACTCACTCACCGATTTGTTTCTAGAAAGTGGACTATGAATCGCTTAAAACGATGTATGCCTAATTAGTCCTACAAAGTGTTTTAAAACTTCATCATCTGAGCCAGCGACTTTTGATTTTTTTTTTTTCAAACTTCTGATGGCAGGCTGTTGGAATGATTATTTAAGGCTTCGATTAAGTCCATGGAATTTGAATTAAACAAGAGCTATAAATCATATTAATCAAAAAATTTAAAATAATAATTATTAAATTAACAAAATTCTATGAACATCGAAATTGCCCCACCTCTTCTTCATGTAGTATTCTTGTGCCAAAGGAGCGTTACTTGAAAAAATCTTCAATCTGTATTTGTCGCTGACACTTGATATCCCATTAAGATTTCCACTAGTTCCAGACTTTACTAGTTCGAATCCACATTTTGTACTTTTCATGGAAAAATAAGAGAAAGCAGAATAGAACTGCTATCGACAACGCGGTTTTGCCTACTCAGATCTCTATTTGATCGTGCTCGAAATATGTATAAGATATTGAATAATATATTGGCTAAATCTTTCAAGGTCATTTTATGGTTCAATAACGGCGCCGGCCACGTCCTTACGATCATCGAGGAAAGGGAAGGAATGTTAGTGTAACAACCATTGTTTTAGAGACCGACGAATCGTCTGCATCTCTACGGTTGTTACGGGAAGGAGTATTGTAAGTAGGGAGAGGAAGTATCATTACTTAGATCAGGATTCACCTTGGTAAGTGATGTAATCTAAGTAACTAGCATGTTAATGTTGACGCGAGAACAAAGTATAGATCAGTTACGACGTATTTGATTATGTCATTGGTCACCCAACGTAAGGGCAGACAATCAATCGCTCCGGTAGAGCTATTGTTAATTTATCTTTTTAACTGTTCGCGATAATCAACTAGCGTGATTGTTTTATATTCATCAAATGCGAGGTAAAATAATTAATATCTTAGCGATATAATTGTTTATTTGTACATTTGGTTGTTTCTTTTCCTCATTGTTTTTCGAAATTTTATACCTATAGTCAACAATTTGTGATCTGAGTTAACGTGTGTCCAATATCCAGTTATATATCTGATTCTGTAGTCGGTCATAATGGGTGTTAAAACATGATTTCTACAACCTTTGGCGTTCCAGCTAGCTATTTTCAGTAACTTTTCACTTGGTTTCCTTTCGTTATTCTTATTCGTCTTCCAATATTAAATTACTTGAGTTTGACATACACCCGATTATTTTTATAAACGGATTAATTTCAAAGGGATTTTTTACACGGATTTTTCTCATTGATAATTACGTTTACCAACTTGTTTACAAATTGTTTAGATTGCTTCTATTGATCTTGGTAAAATGAAAATTTCAAGCTCTATCTGGTAAAAAGGCGAATGTTGCAAGACAGAATTCTCTTCGTCGACCTCCCCTTTTAAACAAAAGTGACAAGCAAAGGATTTCTTTGCAGTTTATCACCTCAGAATGCAAGTTCGCATTGTTTTCTATCGTGCTGCAAAAAGAAATCCGCTGCTTATCACTTCTATTAAAAAGAGGGGAAGTCGACGAAGATAATCCTCTCTTTCGACATTCGCCCTTATTCCAGATAGAGCTTGATATTTTCCATTTTACCATAAGATCAAAAATTGAACCACTCAACATATGGAAATACATAGAGGAAATGTTCCGATCTCCATCTCACTGTACATATATCCATCTCATCGCTAAACAAAGAAATACGGCACCAAATTCGCCGCTTCTTTTTGTCAACATGCGTGCGCACTGCTGAAAAAAATCACAAAAATAATAAACAAACCAAATTCCTTTCCATTGCTTTGTTTTTGATGGGATAGAAATAGGAGCTATGAGATGTAGTGGCGAACCGTTCCCCTATTATCAATTCAGTAGAAAACCAAATTAGGCGCCAGCGGAGTTAGATTCCTCTCACAATCCATACGTCAAATCCAACTTCGGAACTGGTGTGCTGTATAGCGCATCACCAAATGAAAACAACGCACCACTTCCGAAGTCAGGTTCAGCATACGAACTGTGAGAAAAATCCAACCCCGCTTATCGCCCATTTCGGCCCTCTACTGAATTGATAATATCTACTTGATCTAGAATTTAGTGTTAAACCAGAAAATAAAAATTTAATTGGAACGAACTGACAGTTTTGGCTGTTATTGCATCCATATGCCCGTCTCTTGCTCACGCTCCTAAGCCATCAATAAAGGAAAGAATAATCAGCAATAGTACTTTATCCAAACTGGTAAAGAACTTGGAGTTTTAGCCCTACGGAAAGAACTATTTCTACAAATAATGGAAAACATGAATGACACCAACACACCAAATCACTCCACTTAGTCATATTTTACATTAATATACTTGTAAAAAAAATATCCTAAGTTTGGACGGTTATGAAAAAACCCAGATCAATCCACCTAGCGTTGATGGTGCCTTTCTCGCGCATTAAAAAATAAGAAAAACACATAAGAGAGGTCGAAATAGCACTTTAGGGGGATATATTTTACTTTTTCCATCAATTCATATGCATTTACGGTCATTTGAATGCATCGCTGCAATATCTAAAAAAAAATTCTCGTTTTTGAATTTTTTTTCCCAAGGGGGGACTCTTGGCAAAAAGCAATGTTTTCTCAATAACTTTGGAACGCAATGACCGATCGGGCCAGTTTTCAATAGGAAACAACTAGACCGCAATCCGCGTTGACTGCAACTTGTTGCGAGCAAATCGAATAAATGCTAAGTACCAAAAAGTGTGTCTCACATGTTTGTACACACACACATACAGACATCACCTCAATTCGTCGAGCTGAGTCGATTGGTATATAACACTATGGGTCTCCGAGCCTTCTATCAAAAGTTCGGTTTTGGAGTGATCCTATAGCCTTTACGTATACTTTGTATACGAGAAAGGCAAAAAAGAATTGAATTGAAAAACTTGACAGTAAAATTATGTTTGCATCTGTTCACAAGCAATGCTTACTCGGATCCCCTATATTGGCTAAAACTTTTAAGATCATTTTAAATAAAAAAAAACTATGGGACAGCATCGTCGAATGCAACTCGTTGCAATGAATCGGTTGAGGTCACTCCTGACGGAATCCAAGATTAAAAGTGCTCGCGTTTCCGGGGGCACACCACTCGATACGGAAGCAACGCACAACTGTAATTTTTATTATTTCACGCATGCTGCGACGCAGCAAAGCTAAATCAACAAAAATGACAGTTGCGCGCCGTTTCTGTATCGAGTGGTGTGCCCCCGAAAACGCGAGAACTTTTAATCTTGGATTCCGTCAGGAGCGACCTTAAGGATAAATGCCTGTAAAATGAGTAAGTTTTTGAAACGCGTATTGCATACAAAAAAATATCTCAAGCGGCACAAGTCAAACCAAAATGGTTGCAGCAACTTATTTGTGACTGAATCCGGTCACAAATGAGTTACAGTTACCGATGTGGCACGTGTGTGCAGCTAGGGATTTTGTTTTGGTCATAACTTCTGAGCACATTGTCCGACATAGCCCATTTCTAATAGGAAACTGATACCGTTTCTGGTACGGCCTCTTGCCCTCGAGGAACCGTCGACAGGTCCTAGAAGAGGAACCGTCCTAAACCCCAGGCTACTGGTCTATAGCCAACAATAGTCAACGGGGTGGGCACGCAAGGCCTCTTTTAGTCCTCGAGTCCCAGGGTCGATGAAGGTAATGGGGAGGTTTTCGGAGTTGCTAAAAATCGGAAGCTTGGAGGTTAGGTTTACTTATGGTAAGTATGGGGGTGACAATGTCAGACTACCTACAAGGCCAACTTGCTGCTCGACGGCGTGCACGAATCGCCGATGGCGCTATGACTCAATGGATTAGCCGACGGGTGGATTGACGGATTGACGGTTCGGTCGACTGATGGCAGGACAGTACGTGGAGGCGGATGACGATAGTCACAAAACTGGCTTGGCTTGGCTTGCTGGTCCAGTCGTCGGAGTGGCGGACGGGTGACCTTATCCTCGATTTGTTGTCGGATGCCCAAGATGGGTCGACGGGTGGTGGAACTTACTGGATTGCCGATGGTTCGGCCGCCGGATGACGGATTCCGTTGTACTCGGTAGTTATGATTAAAACCCAGATTAATCCACCTAGCGGTGATGGTGCCTTTCTCGCGCAAAAAGGTAATAAATGTAGCCTTTACGCTTACACCTCGATGATGTACAAGAAAGGCAAAACAGTTACACCGTCTAATGTTATGATAGAAAATTTACACTAGTAGACGACAGATGGCGCATCCAAAAGTTTCTCGAATTTCCTATGTTCGAATTTTGACTTTCGGACAATTTCATAGTACTATGAAACTGAACGAAGATCATGCTTACGCCTAAATGCGCGCAACACGAGCATCTTTATAGTACGATGAAACTCGTAATGGGAGCAAGCCACGGATAAACACGGAGCAAGGAAACGGATAAAAAATATTCAGAAATGCAAGGTTCTATGTGATTATGTCTCATCACTATTTTAATATTTATTTTTTACAATTCGCAATTATTATGAAATTCAATAGTGATCAACAGCGTTTTGGTCAGCCGGATGCAACTTGTTGCAAGAAAATCGGTTAAGAGCTTCTATGTGAAAATTTGGCTAATGTTTTTTATGGCATTTTGTGCACACACACACACACATACACACACACACACATACACACACACACACGCACATACGGACAGACAGACATTTGTTCAGCTCGTCGAGCTAAGTCAAATGGTATATAACTCTATGGGTCTCCGGGACTTCTATTAAAAGTACGAATTTGGAGTGAAATGATAGCCTTTCGGTACAACTTAGTTGTACGAGAAAGGCAAAAAGGGTCGACGGGTGGCGGAACTCGCCGAATTGCCGACGGATAGCGTGACTCGTTGGGGTGGGTGACGGGTGAAGCGATGCGGAACTCGCAGATTTGCCGATGAATGGTTCGGCCGACGGATGGTGTGGCCGGTTGGAGGTCTGACGGGTGACGTTGTCCTTACATGACTTGCGGACGGATGTCCAAAATGGGTCGACGGATGACGGAACTCTTCGAATTGCAGATGGAGGGTTCGGCCGACTGATGGCGTGGTTCGCCGGAATGGCCGACGGATGGCACGATGCGGAACTCGCAAGTTTGCCGATGAATGGTTCGGCCAACGAAAGGCGTGGCCGGTTGAAGGGCTGACGGATGACGGAATTCTCCAAATTGCCGATGGAGGGTTCGGCCGACTGATGGCGCGATTCGCCGGAATGGCCGACGGATGGCGCGATGCGTGGACTTGTCCAACGGACGGTAAAACTCGCCCAATTTAGCCCAAAGCAACCGGTTTCAGAAGGAGTGCAGGCTCTCCAGCCAACAAAACTTTTAACACAATAACTTTTCGGAGGGAAATCGCTAGCGAACTATCCACTTTGACTGCCGAAAACCAAGAGAGCACCGCTTCGCATTGTTCGCTTCCCGGTACCTCATTTCCATCCGTTCCGTATGCCGTAGCGCTAGAATCCCAGCTAACAACGAAAGTCTTCATGCTGCTACCACGCAAAGTTGCACTCACCAGAGCAAACAGTGTTCTGAACCGACTCTCTTCACTTTGGCAGTTAGCAAGCATTTGAAAATCGCAGTCAAAATTCTTCTCACCCATATATTTGTTCATTTGTAACGATTGACGGTTACAAAACAATGACACAGGATTCCCCGTCCTGTACAACTTGTTGTGAGTAAATAGGTTAGGACTAAGGCTGTGAACCATTCCACCGATTCGTTTAACTTTCAGTTCACATTTGACGGCTCGATATGGTTGCTTCTCCGTGTTTTAAAATAAATCTGCTCCGGAGCAAGGTTAGATTTGACATTTCGATAGTTAAACTTTGTTCGAGAGAAAACTGACGATATATCTATTTTGCTCCAAATAACAATCAATCAAGTGAGCCGCCTCACACTGGGGCAGCCCTGGTTCAAACATGGAATAAACCTCTCAGTCATTGAAATGATGAAATTGACCTTGGGTGTCTTCAGCGATGTTTCAATATACATCAATGCCGACATTTTGGTCAATATGCACCATTTTAAGCGATAATCGCATAAAAGTCACATACGCCAAATTGGCCAAACAGCGTTTTTTAAAGTGTGATTTCTTCAGAGAAGTTGCTTATCAGTTAATTTTGATGAACCTTGCTGAAAATATCAAATTTTCAGAGCCTACTATGATGATTTATTTGCTTATTTTGAAAAGAAAGACCGAAAAATGAAACTTGATCAGTAATTATATTTTTCAACACTTTTACTATTGAATATTATCCAGCTTTTTACGCTAGCCATAAATTTAATGATCACCCCTCATCATGACAGGTGCTGTGTACAGAAATTTATAACAGCATCGAAGTAGCTTTGGATTTTAGACTGTTTTTTATCCGTCAAAAATTTTCACATATGGAGGAATGTTTACCAATCACGGTAACTTAATTTGAATAATGATTGTTTAATAAATATTTTTATTCCAGCCTGAGCATTCGAGCGATAATGGCGATATGTCAGGGTCTGGTAGGAAGTTCTACAAATTCATGCCAAGGCTCCAATCTCGGATTCAATGTTCGCACTAACATGTGCGGAAGGAATCCAGGTGTGAACAAGCATGTAAGCAATGTAAGATTATGTAGATCCGTTTGCTCTGCCTGCAGCTTGTACATTGGAGATGCCATCAGCAGATGCACAATAAAGCAAATAGGTCGCTTTAGGTAGGATTTGAACGCAGAACCTATATATTTTTTTCGATCACATCTGTGGAGAAATTGTCAGTCAGTCATCAGGAAACCAAAGAGAAGTGGTTTAATTTTCCTCAACGTTAGACATTCTTCCTATTGTCAATGCGTTTACAGATAGCTACACAAATTTCTGTTAGGTTATCTTTTGGTTAATCATTGCGTCAATAAAGATAGTCACATAAAAGAAAAATCTGTTTTGAAAATCTCCTAAATGTTGTCCTGAGTATGTCAGTGGGTCTAAACGACTCGAAATAAAGGCTGTAAAACATTATTGACGGTCTCGAGTTTCTCATTTGAAAAAAAACATGGCCTTTTGGCAATAAAAGACATTTAAGGAGGAAAGCAACGTTCTGAAACTAAAGACCTACAACTTTCCCGTCAACTATTCAGTTCTCCACACAATTACACAATTACTGCACAGGCTTGTACACCGAAATATTAAATGTTATGCGAGATGTTTGGCAAGGGTTGAAGCATCGTCCTTCTGTCCTATACATCAAATGGGAATACATAGGTTTGCTATTTTAATTCCACCGCGTGATCTGGTTGTGTCTTGCATATTCTGTCCCACATTCGTCGTAATATTTGGCATATCATTTAAACCGAACCTAAAATGATTACAAAATTATATTTAGAGAAACAATTATTGATTTGATAAACAGAATCTGAGACTGAATTACATCTTGGAGAAACTGAATGGAAACTTTTGAAGTTTCATTGTAAACAAAAGTTTTACTTCATAGTACAGCATACTTCGATCTATATCAGGAAAATTTATAGTGGACGACGACCCCTATTGACGGTGATTCAGAAATTATAGCTGTTCAAAATAAAAAGCTGGATTCAAAATCATAGATATTGCTAAAATACACGATTCGTGGCGGTGATCCAGTTAGAAAAAATGATTTTTGGCGATTAATTGTGGAAAAAAGGCAAATTTATGGTATTTTTCACATATGCCGATTATGCGATGGGGCAGAGCCGGGCAGTTTTAATCGGCAATGGACAGAAAAATTCATGCCCCAAACATTTTCCCAAAGACATGAATTTCGATGATTTTTTTTAAAATAAATTTTACTAAATGCCAGTACTGATGCTATAACAAAATACCTCCTAATAACTTTCGATTAGTTAGGATGGTGAATAATTGAACAACATGGTACAATGAATTAAATTTAAATTCGTATGATATACTTCTCTAAAGAAATCACACTTTAAAAACGCTGTTTGGCCAATATGGTGTATGGGACTTTTATGCGATTATCGCTAAAAATGATGAATATTGACCAAAATGTCAGCATTGATGTATATTGAAAGTTCGCTGAAGATACTTATGGTCAATTTCATCGATTCAATGATCGAGAGGTTTATTCCATGTTTGAACCAGGGCTGCCGCAGTGTGCGCCTTCGGAGTAAAATTTGAACCACGGTGGAAAAATAACCATAGAACTGTCAAATTTTAACTTAAAGTTAAAGAAATCGGTGGAGTGGTTCACAGCTTCAGTGTCTTAAAAAAATTGAATTTTTCAAATGCATTTTGCGAATAAGGCCTTTAAGGCCTTTCCAGGCTTTATATGAGAAGTTTTCGAAAGTATTCGTAAGAAATAGTATATTGTCCACAACTACCGAGCCCATAGTCTTATCAATCCAATTTTGATTAGGAATGATAGATTGAATATTAAATCAATTCAGGATAAGTGCCAAAAAATGGTGCGATCTGGCCAATTTTTAAAATGTTACAATGGGACAGAGCAATTCGATTGAGGATAAATGCCAAAAAATGAGAGACACTTTTTTACGCGATTTTTCTGTAAAAAATAGTTTTTGGCCATAACGTCCGAGTCTATAGTGCAATCTAGCCAATTTTTAAAAGGTAACAATGGGACAGAGCCATTCCGTTTGAGGATAAGTGCCAAAAAATGATTGACACTTTTAGAACTTTTTGCGCACACACACGCAAACACAGATATCACCCCAGTTCGTCGAACTGAACCGATTGGTATATAATACTATGGGTCTCCGGACCTTCTATAAAAAGTTTGTTTTTTTTTTTTTGAGCGAATGTATAGCCTTTACGTATACTTTGTATACGAGAAAGGCAAAAATTAATGAATCATAATGTCAAAGGTTTTTTTTTGTTTCTTTATTAAGGAGACTTTCAGTCCGAGGCTGGCTCGTCTCCGGAAAAATGTCAAAGGTCAAAATGATGTTAAGGTGCAGCCCAGTGACGGGAAATGTCATTTCGATGTCATGAGACTAATTTGCTAATAACTTTTTTCACAAGTTATTTACAGTAGTGTTTTACATGTAAACATGTAGCCTCAAAGGACCCGAAAACTTTTTCTAACAAGTAATTTCTCTTAATATGATATTGGCGACGTGAGAGCCGAATTAGAGTCAAATGACATTATTGTCATGACATACCGTGACATTATTTAAATCACGCTCTCAGACCGCATCGTGCTTTCGTGCTGTGCGGTTCTTTCTCTCTTTGCGGAAGGAAGTTTTTAATACTACCCGAAGCTATTTCTATTTCAACGGTGCTTCTTAGCGTTATTTGTACCCACTGATCCCGTTACGATCTTTGCAAGGACCCGGCCTTCGTTTTACGTTGAACCCGTTTGCGGAAGTAAAATTCCGACAAGCGGTGGTAATCCTGCAGGGACACCGTTCTGGGAAAAAACCTCTTAGAAGGTCACGTCTCCACGCTCAGCCATGAGCATTAATAAAAACAAGAGGAAGGGGGAGTCTCTGAATTCTCCACTTCCTTCGAAGAAACAAGGTTTCAAGACCGTCCTGCCTAAGCGCGGAAAAAATAGAAGGAAGCTGGAGAATTCAGATATTCCTTCTAACTCTAATATCGGAAACAATTCTTCTCCAATCGAACTGAGCAATCAGTTCGAGTTGATTAATGATGAAATTGAGCAAATCGAATATACCTCTAGCCCAGGTGATTCGATTCATGCGAAAAAGCAAAGGATTCCGCCAATTGTGGTATCTGTTGCCGAGTTTTCTGGCTTCCGGAATGAGATTTTGAGTAACCTTCAGGGGATCAAGGTTTCATTTCAGATTGCTAGGAAGGGTGACTGCCGCGTTTTGCCGGGATCCTTTGACCAACCCCAACTTCTTCTTCAGTATTTAACTGAGAAGCGCCATAAATTCTTCACATACGACGACAAAACTGAGCGATTGTTCAAAGTCGTCTTGAAAGGTCTCCCCAGTGATGATAAATCACTGGATGAGATAAAAATTGAAATTTCTCAATTACTTGGATTTTCACCAGTCCAAGTAATTAAGATGAAAAAGAAATCCCACCCTGGTACTTCCCAGAGGGGCATTTCTCAAGAATTTTATTTAGTTCATTTTAACAAAAGTGAACTAAATAATATGAAAAGTTTGGAAAAGGCCTGTATTATGTCTCATGTCCGTGTTACATGGAAACATTTCCGCAGGCCTGGGGAAATTTCCAAAACCCCACTCAGTGCCGTAAGTGCCAAAAGTGGGGTCACGGAACCAAACATTGTCACATGGATGCTAAATGCATGATTTGTGGTGGAACCTCTCACGCCAAGGACGCATGTCCTGTGAGAGAAGATTCCAATGAATTTAAATGTGCAAATTGTGGGGGCAATCATAAATCCAATTCCTGGGAATGCCCTTCACGCAAAAGTTTTGAATTCCCGTGCAAAATTGATGACGGAAATTCCAATCGGATCCCAGATTCGACGGGTAGAAATTTTTCAAACGCTCAAATTTCGAAACCAGTTACCGGTCGAGCAATTCATACCCACCACAATTCACAAACAAATTTTGCCGCTCGTCAACGGGTAGCAAGCACTTCAGTAAATTCCAATTTTCGAATGTACCTACGTATGCAAACATCGCTGCTGGTAGACAAAATTTCTCTTTCAAAATGAGGTTTATACCCATGCCCCAACGGAAAATAATGGTCATGTTGCCGATTCAGGTAGCATGACTGCTTCCGATTTTGATTTTTAACTGAACAATTGCATCACATGATTGATGCAATGTTCAAAGCAAATACCATACCAGAAGCTGTTCAGGTTGGTATAAAGTACACACAAAAAATTGTTATCGGACTCCGTTTTAATGGATCTAAATAATTGTGTGAAAGTTCTAAATTGGAATGCCCGCTCTCTAAAGGGTATGATGAATTGAATTATTCAACTTCCTAACAGTTCATAATGTGCATATTGCCATTATAACTGAAACCTATTTAAAACCAGGACTCTCCATTAAACGAGATTCAAATTATTTTATCTACAGAAATGATCGTCTTGACAGCGCCTGTGGTGGGGTCGCCATTGTCATTAATAGACGTATCAAACATAAATTATTTTCTTCGTTTGAAACCAAAGTTTTTGAAACCTTTGGAGTTTCTGTTGAAACAAATTTTGGTCAATTTTCCTTCATTGCAGCCTATTTGCCTTTTCAATGCAATGGGCAGCAAAAGAATTTGTTGAAAGCTGATCTTCAAATTCTGACTCGCAACAAATCAAAATTCTTCGTAATTGGTGACTTCAATGCCAAACACCGTTCATGAAATAATGCTCAAAGCAATTCCAACGGCAAAATTTTATTTGAAGATTGTTCTGCGGGATATTATACTATTCAATATCCCAATGGCCCTACTTGTTTTTCTTCCAGTCGAAATCCTTCTACAATTGATTTAGTTTTAACGGATTCAAGTCAGCTGTGTGGCCAATTGGTAACTAATGCTGACTTTGACTCTGATCACCTTCCTGTGACATTTGAAATCTCACAAGAAGCCATTTATAATCCAATCAGCTCTACTTTTAATTATCATAGAGCTGATTGGGAATTATATAAAACATATATCGATAGGAATTTTGATGTTAATATTCCTTTGGATACCAAAAGTGATGTTGACAATGCGCTCGTATCTTTGACAAATTTAATTGTCGAAGCCAGAGGCATTGCAATTCCTAAATGTGAAATTAAATTCAACTCCATTATTATTGACGACGAACTTCAGCTACTGATCCGTCTTAAAAATGTGAGGCGAAGGCAATACCAAAGAACTCGCGATCCCGCGTTGAAAGTTATTTGGCGAGATTTGCAAAATGAAATTAAAAAACGTTTCGCTATTCTGAGAAATACCAACTTTGAGAATAATGTCTCGAAGTTGGATCCCAGTTCGAAACCCTTTTGGAAATTAACGAAAATTCTTAAAAAACCTCAAAAACCAATTCCAGCGCTTAAAGAGGGAAATAAAATGTTATTAACAAATGGCGAAAAGGCTCAAAAACTTGCTCAGTAGTTCGAGAGTGCCCATAATTTTAGTCTAGGTCTCACTAGTCCAATTGAGGATCAGGTTACACGGAGCTTCGAAGACATTCTCAACCAAGATAATGTTTTTGACCCTTCGTTGGGAACTAATTTGGATGAAGTGAGATCTATTACTAGAAAATTTAAAAATATGAAAGCCCCGGTGATGATGGTATTTTCTACATACTTATCAAAAAACTTCCTGAGAGCTCTTTATCCTTTTTGGTTAATTTATTTAACAAATGTTTTCAATTGGCATACTTCCCAGATAAATGGAAAAACGCCAAAGTTGTTCCAATTTTGAAGCCGGACAAAAATCCAGCTGAGGCTTCTAGTTATCGCCCAATCAGTTTGCTTTCTTCAATAAGCAAACTGTTTGAAAAGATTATTTTAAATAGAATGATGGTTCATATTAATGACAATTCTATTTTTGCTGATGAGCAATTTGGTTTTCGCCATGGGCATTCAACCACTCATCAGTTATTAAGAGTTACGAACTTAATTCGGCTCAACAAATCTGAAGGATATTCGACTGGAGTTGCTCTTCTTGATATAGAGAAAGCATTTGACAGTGTTTGGCATGAAGGTTTGATTGTTAAAATGGATGAATTTTAATTTTCCTCTGTACATTATTAAACTGATCCAAAATTATTTATCAGATCGCTCACTGCAGGTAAACTATCAGAATTCTAAATCTGATAGATTACCTGTAAGGGCTGGTGTCCCCCAAGGCAGCATACTGGGGCCCATTTTGTATAACATTTTTACTTCTGACTTACCTGATTTACCACCAGGGTGTCAAAAATCTTTGTTTGCAGATGACACAGGTCTCTCAGCCAAAGGGCGTAGCCTTCGTGTCATTTGCAAAAAAGTTTGGATATTTTCTCCACTTACTTGCAAAAATGGAAAATTTCCCCGAATGCTTCCAAGACTCAGCTTATAATTTTCCCACATAAGCCGAGAGCTTCTTATTTGAAACCTTCTAGCAGGCATATTGTCACTATGAATGGGGTTCCAATTAATTGGTCTAGCGAAGCTAAATATTTAGGACTTCTGCTAGATCAAAAAATAACTTTTAAAAATCACATTGAAGGCCTTCAAGCCAAATGTAACAAATATATTAAGTGTCTATATCCACTTATAAACAGAAAATCAAAACTTTGTCTTAAGAACAAACTTTTGATTTACAAACAAATTTTTAGACCCGCCATGTTGTATGCTGTGCCAATATGGACTAGTTGCTGCAATACCAGAAAGAAGGCACTTCAGAGGATTCAAAATAAAATTTTGAAAATGATTCTGAAGTTGCCTCCGTGGTATAGTACCAATGAACTTCATAGAATTTCTAATATTGAGACATTGCAACAAATGTCCAACAAAATAATTTCCAATTTTAGACAAAAATCGTTGCAATCTTCTATTGCAACGATTAACTCCTTAAAACCCTTTAGTATAAAATAGGTTAAGATTAGTTTAAGTTGAAAACATTGTAATTCCTACATGGTTCAATTCAACCAGAGGAAAAATTCTAACTGCCAGAGGCAATTGAAATGTATTAATAATAACTAAAAATATAACATAGCAAATAAGGATGATAGTATGTATGTAGTTAGCCTGTTTTTCTAGCTGGCTCGGGAAGTTCTTTTTTATTATTCATTATTTAATACGTAAGTTTTAAATCAAATCTTAAAACGTTTCCAATAAAGATTGGCATGAGTAGTTTACGTTCACGTTGAAAAAAGGAAAACCGGTTTGCTCAATTTGTTCAGAGAGTTTTGCTATATTGAAACAATAAAATCTGAATCCAAGCATTCTATAAAATATGATATTTGAGAAGGCTCAGGTACGAAACGAAATTTGGTAGAACTTCAAAGGTAGGGCACTCAATCAATTTAAATTTACATTCATTGATTTAAATTATTGGTACAATGGATTATAGAAACAACAACTCTCTTCACTCAAGAAAATACGAAGTCAGAAAATGCAGTACGGGCCAGTTTTGCTGTTAGTAGGATTTTGGCAAAACGAATAAAAATTTTCCAGAACCGATTGCTTGTTAAGGAAAGCATATCGGTTCTGGTTTACTTAGAAATAGCCTCCTTCAGAAGCATTAGTTTGCGCAGAACACGGCGAAGAGTAAAAGTTCTCGCAGAAGATTTGAAAGTTGTCCTTACGTGACGTACGTTACGTGAAATTCTCTCGCAAACGCTGAAAATACTGACGTGAAAAATGTGGCATAGAGGTGAGCCAGCCCAGGGCTGCAAGCTTCTCTAATAAATATAAAAAGAAACGTTGCAAAATTGGCTGTGTTCATAAGAGGAATTGATGGTCATTTTCGAATGACAGAGAAATTGGTAGCTTCGAACCCTATGCAGGGAACAGCTAAAGGGAAACCCTGAGGGCAGATAAGACCTGTGCAAAGGAACTATTTTTCTCCTTGGAAAACTTAAGTGACCTTACGATTGATGCAGTACCAGCAATCAATGATAGGAAGTAACAATGGCGTTATGACAATTCTAAGAATAGAAAAGCAATCACAAAGATATGGCGATATTCCCTACCATACTGCAAATTCACCAATAGAATCGATATGCGAAAACGATCAATATTCCTCAAGTAATGACGTTTGTTATGAAGACAATCAACTTTATCAACATTAGGGATCTCAACCACCACCATTATAAATGATGTTGACAGAAATGAGGAATACAAAGACTTCCTGCATTATTGCGAAGTTCATTAACTACGCCTTGGTACTATGCTTGAGAGATTTTTTTTTCGAAAGGAACAAGGAACTATTTTTACAAGATAAAGTAAAACCACTACTCGAGCTGAATGATCCTTGGCTTGGCTTTTCTAGCAGATATCGCCAAACATCTCAATGACTTGAACATTAGAGTGAATAAAATTTTGACTTTTTCGCTCCCCTGTGCTTAAACGATTGTTTTTGCTATTTTAATAGTCCTCCCAAATTTTTAGCTGATTTGGATGTAATTTGGTTGTGCACGTGCCGTTTGAAGTTTATATGAAAATTACTATGAGAATTGCCACTTATGTAAAGGATCATTTTGTGAAGCAGCCCAGAATATATTTGAATATATTTAACGCATCGTCATCATAGAATAGATCCTAAGCTGAATGTCAGTTGTTGTTGCGAAGCAATCTGACTTTTGTGGGCAAAATTATAAGAAAACAGAAATGTTCATTATTGATATTGATGTTATTCTTTCACGTGTTAAATTGAATTTCCCACTATTCAGTATTTCCATAATAACTTTTATTGCCAGCATCAAATCGTTTAGCAACAACGACGGTTTTTCACAAAAGTTACTGTTTTCATAGAAATTTTCATACAAGCTTCAAACTGCTTGTGCTCAGTCAAATTACATCCAAATTAGCTAAAAATTTAGGACGATTATTAAAATGGCAAATGCCATCGTTTAAGCATAGGGAAGCAAAAAAGTCAAAATTTGAATCACTCTATTGAACATGAAGCACTTTGGCACAGTGGATTGCTGAAATCTGGTACATTTCTCTCATCCCGTTGAAAACAGTTCATGCAAATATGCTGGTAAAGTAACGAATTTCCCATTTTATCAACACCGTTTACCGATTTGAATAATTTGCCTGAAATGTTTCAAATGGATTCCTCATGCAACGATCGAGTTTAGTTTTTTTAGATAATGAAAAAAAAAAAACATTGATAATTTTGAAAATTTTAAAAAAGTTATGTATCAAATATTTTCTGGCCCGCCAGCAAGTGTGAATTCTAAAAATTGGCCCGTGGCGTGAAAAGGTTGGGCAGCCCTGGTGTAGGTAGATACATGAAAGAACTAGTTTATTAGATAAAGGCCATCATGAAACACCGCAAAACACTAGTATTGCATCATGTACAACAAAAACATAAATAAGGCTAAAATGGCTTGACCTCACCAAGTTTGCATAACGACGTCCGTTTCCTACGAATGCTTGAGGACATCGAATGTTTTTTTATGTTGTAGAGATCTGCAGTCACTAACAACCAACTGTGCCAACTCCAAGACCTTTTTTCACAAACATTTTCTTTTTATTTTCACAGAAATAGATTCAAAAAACTTTTTCATTTTACTAGGTCCCCTGCGACCCGGCCGAATCATGTCTTTAAGTCGAAGGTTAGCGAGATTTTGACACCGGATATCACTATCGCGAGCACATTTTCACACAATTCAAAGATTATTTTTCAACTTTACACTAGTACATTTTACAAATTAAATGGATTCTAATTATGTACAATTGAAAGAAAATTAGGAATGTACAAAAAAATGGAGTCGACATGTCAGAGACACATCTACACGCGTCGATTGCTTCGATCGAACTGACATAGCAAATAAGGATGATAGTGTTAAGAAAACACGGAACACCTAGTCTAAGAGATGAATGCATGTATTAGATAATTAGCAAATAAAATTAGTTAAAAAAAAAAAAAAAAGACAATACCATTGAGCACGATTCGCAAAATAGGTAGGATGAAACAGTAGAACAGAACAAAAACAAACTTTTTATAGAAGGTCCGGAGACCCATAGTTTTATATACCAATTGACTCAGTTCGATGAATTGAGGTGATGTCTGTGTGTGTGCGCACCCAGGCACCAAAATTACGCAAAAAATTTCACCTATTTTTCAGGCACTTATCCTCAATCGATTTGCTCGCAGCAAGTTGCATTCGACGCATAGCCCTGTCCCATTATTTCCTATTGGAAATTGGCCAGATCGGACTAAGGGGATCGGAAGTTATGACCAAAATTTCAATAATTACGTAAAAATCGCGTAACAACGCACTCATTTTTTCAATCGACGCAGAATCCTGTCCCATTGTTTTCTATTGAAAATTGGCCAGATTGGACTATGGGCTCAAAAGTTATGGCCAAAATACTATAGTACTATTTTTATAACTTTCGAGAAAGGCTCTATCACCGCTAGGTGGATTAATTTATACATTACTCACGTAATTTCTTGAATTACTTTTAAAACTCCTTTACTTATTTATTTTACAAATCAGAATTATCTATTTCACTTAGGATCAATACACAAAGGTTTTTTAACTTTTTTATTTTTTCGGTATACCATTCGGGCATTTTGCTCTAGGCTAATTTTTAAAACATATTTTAAATGGGTTGGAAGGTCACAAAACCTTGTTGTTTTGAATAGGAGATTATTGTGAAACGTAGCTAGTTTTGTAGATTTTGCATCTACACGTTGAAATGGTTGGGTATTCTTGTTTACACTGGTCAAAACATCGAAAAAGCTTAAGGTGTTCTTCCTTATAAGGATCTATTCATCTGTCATATCTTTCAGGTTTGTGCGAGCATGATCTCCTTGTATTTAAGTGAAGACGCTGAATCTGAATTCGATTCTCGCTACCATCTTTGAACGATTCAGGTTCGCTTCTCTATCTTGAGACGATTTGCTTTTTTTAACCCAAGAAATCAAGACAAAGCGTATTTCATGTAACTGTGGATTCGCGATTTTAAATTTTACAAAAATACTGATCAACATAACTGCTCTTCTTCGTCCTAAATATCATTTAAAGGTGGCAGCAATCAAACACCATGTTTTAATGAGAGCGAAAAGTCGTGGAAGAAGAAGATGTACCCAACATTCCTTCTCCAAGGCAGGGAATGAATTCAATTCCTTTTGTGAAAAATCCTTCTAAACAGCAATGGTTCGCCGTTCATACTACTCTCGAACAACAGCGATACGCCATCAAATGGCATAGTACCACACAGCAAATAATGAAAATCCTGAAAGAACTTGTTGACAGCGGATGAAAACTCCCCCCACAAACCTAGGAAAAAAAACTGCTCGAACAAGTTAAATTTTAATTTTGATTCCTCTTCCCCGTTTGGTCGTTAGCTGACCTCTCCGGAACAGCCAGTCAGTAGATAGCAGCAAACAATAAAACAGCGGAACTTACTCGTTTTGAGCGAATTTCCCGAGTGTCTGGTGCAGAGAAGGACACACCACCCATCCACATATGTTTCACACTGGAGATCAAATGATGGCAGCTTGGTCCACTTCGAGAGGACACTCCAGAGACCGGAAGATTTGATTGCATTGTTTTCGGCGGCCCATCCCCGGCAATTATTGTTGTCAGACTCTGTATGACTTTGTGGTGTTCCATAAATGCACGTATAATGGACCTTTTGTTACGCCGGCACCTCCTCATGCAGCTTCAGGGCTGAATTTTAAAACTGACACAGCACTAGGGCCCGTTGGGGGGAAAGATAGGAACCGAAAAGTAATAATGGCTTTTCTTCTCGAAGCATCATACCGCAGCAAGGACAGGGGAATCCATTTTTCCTCCTACCACCACCGGTAGCGCAACCAGTAACGATCTTTTGCCCATTTGCACCTTTCTGCACCTCGAGGGAATATACGAAAGTCTCATTTATTTTGAAATTTAAATTAATGCATTCATGTGGTACACTACCGATGGCATCGTTTGCTTGTTTGGAAATGGGTGGTATCTGCGTATCTTTTTGGGATGCACCGGTGAAAAGTTTTTCGAACCACCACGACACAGATGTATCGCTTTTTACTATTCGGTGTGTGACCACACGCAATTGCTAACGAGTGTTTTACCGTTTCTGAAAGACTTCTCTGGGCGGTTTTCTAGCAATGGGTTTCAATTTGAAAGTTTGTCTATTCCCGGAGGATACTGATATGCACAATAGGAGTCACATGCAGGTCATAAGTTTGTAGATCCTATTTGTATCAGTAGTAACTGGCACGCAGTGGCCTGTAGTTTACAACGAAAGTTAATCTAAACGGTCCGTGTCAATGTGAAGTTGCGCATAAAGGACTAACTTAGCTCGGCAATCTCGGCAAAAATCATGTTTGCTGAAACTTGATGGAATCATATTTGGATGTCACAATTTCACTTGTCTTTCAAAATGCTGAAGTTTGATATCCACATTGCCATAGCTTGTGATACTTTGAAAATGACCGATTCTGATGCCTCCGGAGACTACCCCAAGGGCCTCGCAAATGGTCCCAGGGAGGCCAATTTCCCTAGAATCATATTTTTAATTGGCATTACATCCCCCACTGGGACATTGCCGTCTCGCAGCTTAGTGTGCACTTAGCACTTCCACAATTATTAACTGCGAGGTTTCTAAGCCAGGTTACCATTTCTGCATTCATATATCATGAGGCTAACACGATGATACTTTTATGCCCAAGGAAGTCGAGACAATTTCCAATCCGAAAATTGTCTAGACCGGCACCGGGAATCGAACTCAGCCACCCTCAGCATGGTCTTGCTTTGTAGCCGCGCGTCTTACCACATGGCTAAGGAGGGCCCTTTGCCCTAGAATCATATCCAGATGCCATAATCCTACTTGTTTTGCAAAATATATACACATATTGCCATAGTTTGTGATATTTTGACAATGGCCGACTTTGATGCCTCTGGAGGCTTTCGCAATGGCCAGGGTGTGCCAATTGCCCAGAATCATACCCGGATGTCAAAGTCCCACTTGTCTTGCAAAACGCTGAAGTTTGATACCCATATTGCCATAGTTTGTGATATTTTGAAAATGACAAATTTTGATGCCTCCGGAGGCTTCTCCAAGGGCCTCGGAACTGACCCCAGGGTGGCCAATATGCCAAAACTATATCCGGATGTTATAATCCAACTTGTAAAATGCTGATGTTTGACACCCATATTGCTAATATGGAACAAAAAATTATACTGGCCATTTTAGGGCCGGTTCCCAAAGGGTCACTTTGAAGAAACCTCTAGCTGGCCATTTCTGGAACAGGTCTTACTACGATTTTTATTTCTATTATAATCCCTATATACAAGTCTACCGAAATGGTATGAATAGAATGGAAAAAAGTGACATTTTGATGAACTTATATCGCCAAAAAATGAAGTTGTGGTAAAATTTACTGCATCTGACCCAGTGACCTACCGGAAAAACTCCGGATAAGAGGACCACATCAGAAGTCCCGACATGTATTTTAAATTCTGGGATCCGTACGAGCAGAAGAGTGATAAAACTAGGCCAATACGTCAAAAAATGACGAAATGGCAGCAATTTGTTTTTTTTCTTTCACTCAGACCAATATACCCAACCGATGATTGTTAGATTTTCTAACAATTCTGTAAAAAAACAATTCTGTATAAAAACTGGACATACACTACCCGCCAAAAGTATGGAAGCGCAAAAATAAGTATTGCAACACCTACTTTGAATATTGCAACACCCCCAAAAAAGTTTAGCATCACTTCAGAACTCCCATATTCCCATCGGATCTTTTCCATTTAGAATAATGGGGCCTTCAACAAAATTGTTCACGACGATAAGTGCATTAGGCCGGACGTCAATTTAGCTCCCTGGGTGCCTTGGCCACCGGGTGGACATCCGGATGCTCCGGATTCTGGAACACGTGTGAAGTCACAATTTAATAAATGCATTCATTCCAGCGAGATGCGGTTTTCATCATCTTTCGTAATCGCAATATGACAGGAAAATCAATGCTGACTGACGTTTGCTTGACCAGTTAGTGGTAGCCTCCCACTGATTCTCCGGGAGTTCCGGTACATCCGGTAAAGTGGTCAATTATTAATAATCGTCCCAGAAAGCTGCGATTTTTTCTAAACGGTTGGTGGAGGCATTGTGAGAGAAAAATTAATGAAAGCATCACTCATTGACCCCAGGTGGTCTCCCAGTATTCCTCCGGAAGATCCGGAAACATCCGGTAAAGTGGTCAATTATTTAAATTCGTCCCAGAAAGCTGCGAGTTTTTCTAAACGGTTTGTAGAAGCATTGTCAGAGAAAAATCGATGAAAGCATAACTAATTGATTCCAGGTGGTCTCCCAGTATTCCTTCGGAAGATCCGGAAACATCCGGTAAAGTGGTCAATTATTTAAATTCGTCCCAGAAAGCTGCGATTTTTTCTAAACGGTTTTTGGAAGCATTTTCAGAGAAAAATCAATGCAAGCATCACTAATTGACCCCAGGTTGTCTCCCAGTATTCCTTCGGAAGATCCGGAACATCCGGCAAAGTGGTCAATTATTAATATTCGTCCCAGAACGCTGCGATTTTTTCTAAACGGTTTGTGGAAGCATTGTGAGAGAAAAATCAATGCAAGCATCACTAATTGACCCCAGGTGGTCTCCCAGTATTCCTTCGGAAGATCCGGAACATCCGGTAAAGTAGCCAATTATTTAAATTCGTCCCAGAAAGCTGCGATTTTTTCTAAACGGTTTGTGGAAGCATTGTCAGAGAAAAATCAGAGCAAGCATCACTAATAGACCTTAAGTGGTCTCCCAGTGTTCTTCCGGAAGATCCGGAACATCCGGTAAAGTGGTCAATTTTTAAATAACGTCCCAGCAAGCTGCGAGTTTTTCTAAAACGTCTGTGGTAGCATTGTGAGAGCAAAATCAATGCAAGCACCACTCATTGACCAGTGGATAATCCAGTGAAGTGGTCATATTTAATGGTTTTATAATGCATCCCAGAAAACTGCGATTTTTCCTATACCGTTTGTACAGGCAAACCTCAATGAGCCGATAATGAAGACAAAATTTCACTGAGTGGTCCTCAGAAATAGACCTGTGCGCCGCCACCATCAAAATGAATTGTATGAAAATTTACCACGTCCAAATATTTTTTACAACGCCGATGGCTATTGTAGGCAGTAGGATTATGGATTTCGAACTTTTTTCCAAAAGAGCATTAACAGTAAAGTCAAGTTCAGTTTTCCAGTTTCGTCTAACCTCCTGTCAGAAATACATATTTTCCACCATGTTCATATGACATTTTTCCACTTCTAATGATGCAGAATATAATCTCATTTCCGATATAGTTTATAAATCGGAATCACACAAAATTATTTAAAACAATTTTGTAAAAATTTCTTCAGATTCAAATCAGGAATATCTTCGAGAATTTCTTAAAAACGTTGTTAAAAAAATCCTTCAGGAATTTCGTTATGAATTCTTTTAGGAACTCCTTCAGATATTCGCATAAAAATTCTATCGTAAAATCTTTCTGGAAGGGGAATTTTCCGGAGCTATTCCTGGATTTTTCTTGAGAATACCTTGAGAAATTTTTGGGGGAATTTCGAAACGAATCTATAAAGGGATATCTGGAACAATTCTCCACGTAATTTCCGCAGAAATTCCTGGTCATTTTTTGGCAGAATTCCTTGTGGAATACAAGCCCTCCTTATGGAAGAAAAGTGGAAGCATTTCTGGGAGTATTTTCAGGTTAACTTCTTTATAATATTGCAAGAGTATTTCCTGAAAATAAATCGTGAACGGTTTTCTGGGTGATTTCTGGGAATTCCTGAAAGAACTTCTAAAAAATTCCAAACGGTTTTCTGGCGGAATGTGGAATGCGAAATTTCAGGAAAAATATCGGAGATCGGAGATAGGTGGGCTTAAAAGAATTCCATATGTATTTAGAAACGAATTCAGAGGAAATTTCTGTATAGTTCTCAAAGTAATTTATGTAGAGATTTTGGGGGATTTCTGGAGTAGGTCCTAGTGGAATTTTCGGACTCCAGTGGAATTTCCGGAGGAATTCCTGCAAAAAATTTCAAGGGGATTTCTTGGAAGAACGGACGGAAAAACATTTGGAGGAATTCCTGGAGAAACTTCCGGTACACTTCCTGAAAAACTTCCGGAGGTATTCCTGGAGGAAATTCTTGAGTAGTTCATGGAGGAACTTCTTAAGAAATTTTCCGGAGGAATTCGGAGGGACTTCTGGAGGAATTCCTAGAGGAACTTCTTGAGGAATTCCTAGAGGAACTTCTTGAGGAATTCCTAGAGGAACTTCTTGAAGAATTCCTGGAGAAACTTTCGGAAGCAGTCCTGGAAGGTGAAGGATCTTCCGGAAAAATTCCTGGAAAGAATTTCTGGAGGAGCTTCCTGAGGAATTTCTGGAAGAACTTCCGAAGGAATTCTTGGAGGAACTTCCGAAGGAATTCCTGGAGGAACTTCCGAAGGAATTCCTGGAGGAACTTCCGAAGGAATTCCTGGAGGAACTTCCGAAGGAATTCCTGGAGAAACTTCCGAAGGAATTCCTGGAGGAAATTCCGAAGGAATTCCTGGAGGAACTTCCGAAGGAATTCCTGGAGGAACTTCCGAAGGAATTCCTGGAGGAACTTCCGAAGGAATTCCTGGAGGAACTTTCGAAGGAATTCCTGGAGAAACTTCCGAAGGAATTCCTGGAGGAACTTCCGAAGGAATTCCTGGAGAAACTTCCGAAGGAATTCCTGGAGGAACTTCCCAAGGAATTCCTGGAGGAACTTCCCAAGGAATTCCTGGAGGAACTTCTGGAGGAATTCCTGGAGGAACTTCCGAAGGAATTCCTGGAGGAACTTCCGAAGGAATTCCTGGAGGAACTTCCGAAGGAATTCCTGGAGGAACTTCCGAAGGAATTCCTGGAGGAACTTCCGAAGGAATTCCTGGAATTCCTGGGAGGTCTTCCGAAGGAATTCCTGGAAAGTCTTCCGAAGGAATTCCTGGAAAGTCTTCCGCAAGAATTCCTAGAAGGACTTCCGGAGGAATTCCTACAATTTTACCACAATCGGCTTAGAAAAAGTCGCAGCTTTTTAGGACGAGATTCAAGAATTGGCCACTTCACCGGATGTCCCGGATCTTCCGGAGGAACAATACGAGGCCACTTGGGATCAATTAGTGATGCTTGCATTGATTTTTCTCTGGCAATGCTCCCTCAAACCGTTTAGAAAAAGTCGCAGCTTCCTGGAGCGAATTTTAAAAATTGACCACTTCATCGGATGTTCCGGAATTTGCGGAGGACCACTGGGAGGCCATCTGGGGTCAATGAGTGATGCTTGCATTGATTTTGCTCTGATAATTCTGCCACAATCGGCTTTGAAAAAGTCGCAGCTTTCTGTGACGAATTTCAAAATTTAACCACTTTACCGGATGATCCGAAACTCCCGGAGGACCACTGGGAGGACGCCAAGGGTGCAAGCGTCAATCAGCATTGATTTTTCTGTCATATTGCGATTACGAAAGATGATGAACATTTGGCATGTCGCTAGAATGAATAGATGTATTAAGCGGTGACTTCACACGTGGTTCAGAATCCGGATAATCCGCGGTCTACCTGGTGGCCAGGGCACTCCAAAGAGCTAAATTGTCCTCTTTCGCAATGCACTTATCGCCGTGATAAATTTTGTAGAAGGTTCCACCATTCTAAATGTAAAGGATCCGACGATAAATCTTCACGAATATGTTAGTTCCGGAGTGATGCTAAACTTTTCGGAGTGTTGCAATATTCAAAGCAGGTGTTGCAATACTTATTTTTGCGCTTCCATACTTTTGGCGGGTAGTGTATGTGAAAATGCTAGATTCTCATACAAATATTGTATGAGACTTTATAAATTGGCAAACTTTTCTAACATTGTTGAGTTCAGTGCATGATCTCTCATGTTTCGGACAGCAGAACGATCGCGTGGTCGGACGAAATATTGTGTTCTGCATTGCGCGGCCGGTAATAAAAATAATCAGTTCAGTGCGTGATCTCTCATGTTTCGGACAGCAGAACGATCGCGCGGTCGGCCGAATTATTGTGTTCTGCATTGCGCGGCCGGTAATAAAAATAATTAGTTCAGTGCGTGATCTCTCATGTTTCGGACAGCAGAACGATCGCGCGGTCGGACGAAATATTGTGTTCTGCATTGCGCGGCCGGTAATAAAATTAATCAGTTCAGTGCGTGGTCTCTCTTGTTTCGAAGCGGGCTTGGTAGTCATATGGCTACTGCTTCTGCCTCATACGCAGGAGGTCGTGAATTCAATCCCAGGTCCGTTCCATTCTCCTACTTTGTATCTTTCTCTTTATTTCTCACGTTCTAGCAATCGCTAGAACTGGAAATGGACTTCCATACCGTTTCCATTACTATTCCTATACCTTCAATTTGAGTATTCTAACAGTAATCTGCTAGAATTGGAAATGAACTATAAAGCTCGTTTCCTACATCCAATTAGAAATTCCATCAGTTACCTTCCCCTATCTATCACATTGGCAGCTCGTTAACCAAGACGGACCTCTGCCTCTCCAACCTAACCCAGAAATTCCAACAAATTCCGCATGAACTCGTGGCAAGTGCAGAGGTATATTCGGCTTGCAGTGGACGAGTGATTGCATCATCATTTCCTCCCCTTCCCTACATTGACTTGCATTCTGACGTGGCAGGCGCCAGTATGACCTAACAAATGAGATCACCAGTACTTGTACATTGAAGATGTGTGCTAGTCCCAAGCAAACATCTGTTGGTTCCCTGTGCAAGAACAGCTGATCTGGTCATAATGGAGTAGCAACTACGAGCAGTCAATCAAGCTCAAGCTCAAGCTCAAGCTAGCAAACTTTTCTAACATTGTTGTCGAGCTTACATTTTTTGTATAAGAATCTAAACACTCAGTATATGCATATTTTGGTAGGTTCTTATACAGAATTGATAGAATGTTTCGTGGTGATGTGTCGCATAATTCGCCTATTTCCGTGAAGTGACCCCGTAACAGGTTCCGGCAGAACGACCGGAATACAGGCCATATTTTGGCCCGATCAAATTCCTGATCATAATTGGTATAGTTTATGCGACGTTTTCAATCAAAATATCTAAAAACATCATTTCCAAAGTATGCGTTCTGTGTATCCCCAGTATATCAACATTATAAGCCATATGGTTATCAAGATATACTACTTGATACTTGATGGGCTACAGCTCTTCGATGAACCTACGCCGAATGGAGTATCCTTCTCCACTGGACTCGATCCTGGCCCAATCGTTTCCAGTCGCCTGAACATTGAGCGCCCTCAGGTCCTCTTCAACTGCAAAAAGCCATCGTGTACGCGGCCTTCCACGAAGCCTGTGGCCTCTTCCGGGTTCTCTACTAAATATTATCTTCGCTTGACGTTCTTCCGGCATACGAACAACGTGACCAGCCCACCGTAGTCTGCCGTGTTGAATAAGCTTAATAATATCCAGCTCTTTATGGGGCCGTTCAGAAACCACGTGGTAATGTTTTTGAAGATTTTCAACCCCCCCTCCCCCCATGTGGCTTATCGTGGTCATTTGGCAGACCCTCCCACCCTCCCTATGACAACGTGGTTTTTTCAAAAACCAAAAAATTAAAAAAGAAATTATATAACTAAAACATATGGTTAACCCGATCAATTTTGAAGATGGACAAAAACAGGAATTTCAACTGATTCAAAATCAAACTAAACCCAGCATGGAAATTATAAATTTTCATGAATTCTAACATTTTGATGATGTTATCATGTTGTAATCTGTATCAGGTATTAGGATATCTAGAACTCGCACACCTTCGATGCATCAGGATACAAAAAAATGTGGACTCGCGAATATGTTATAAAAATTTCTAGAAAAAATTCTAATGGCTTAGAAACTGTTCCAAATTATCCCTATATTTTTTAATTTTTTGGCATTAAATGCTAGTTTTCATTTTATATCTACAGTCTTTAATATCTTTGGGTTTCGTTTGGTATTCTAGAATTTATTGTTATATTTTGGTATTTAACCCTTTCAGGACGATTTTTTTACATGGATTTAACGTACATATTTAGGGTTTTCCACTCCAACTTGCCACAACTAGTATAGTAAGAACTGTAAAGTCGTATTTTTTTTCGGGTGTCATAGGCTAAACTGCTCTGAAGTACATATCCTTGAAAGTATCAAAAATCATGCCAAGAAACATAATGTCCTAAGTTGAGAATATATCCACAAATATCTATGTAATCATGAGACATGATATTACGGAGTTTTGAAACGACCCGATCAACCAAGTTCTAAACGATGTATCCGTACATCGCTTAGCATCCAAGCAAATCCATTGAGCCGATGCGATTTCATTTATTACTTTCACAAGCTACAATAGACCTTCCATGAGTCGATGTTCTAAGATACGATATCGTCTGAAGTGCTTAAAAAATTATAAAAAAATTCCATAACAATTAGGAAATTTCCAATAAAGAAATCATGGTATGAACAATAAAAAAATATTAAATTTTCTACAAATAATGCAAAATTTTCATAAACAATTAAGAATTTTCTACAAAACAAAAATAAATTAACACTTTTAAAACCAAAAATTGTAATTATAATTCACGGAAAAAAATACAATCCTTCCATAAATAAATCAGTATTAGCAATAAATAATTACAAAATTTTCCACAAAACAAATATTTTTTTTACCAAAAATTAAAACCTTTCCACGAAAAAATCAATAAAGAGCAATAAAAAAAAAATTTTTGATTAAAGAATATAAAATATTATATAAATTGAGCATTTTTCCATAGATTACCTCTTCTTTAGAAGCGTTTGAAGTTCATGGAAAATGTTATTAATTTGATTGCTTTTTAGTATTTTCTCAATGTAAATTTTCTTATTTTTTCATTGCTCTTCATTGATGTGAAAGAAACCCAGCATTACCCAGGCGTTGCAAATGTCACGATGAGCTATTTGCAGCACCGCACTCTAGATCAATTTCCGTGCGTTTGTTTTGTTTTCCTCAACAGCTGACCCAAAATTGTATTTTATTGACTTTTTACATTTCCCCGTTAAATTCACCAACTTTTTGTATATACAAACCTTGCGGATCCCAAAACGAATCGATTAGGGAAAAATCTTGCATATCGGTCAACCCGATCGCGAGTTAAATCGTCAGGAAGGAAATCTCAACTCATTTTTATTATATAGAAGATATTTTGTGGAAAAAATATTTTTTGTGGAAAAGAATATTTTTTTTCTGGAAACATTTGTAATTGTTTATTGCTAATATTGATTTATTCATGAAAATTTTGTTATTTTTTTCGTGGAACATTTTGATTTCTATATGGAAAATTCTTATTTTATAATTGCAATTTTTGCTTTTACAAGTGGCCGGGGTTCTGCCAAATCGCACCAAGCGCCAACAAAAAATTACCCGTTTTCTAACCAAACTTTCGGTTAGCAGATTCAATTGATCAAAAATCGTATCGGATGTCCCTCAACCTCATAACTGTGCATATCCTTCAACACTTGTACGAATGAGTTGATATGAAATGACGTCCGTTTTCTTTTTGGAGGCAAAATACCGGCAGTCAGTCAAAAAGCCGCTTGGTGCGTTTTGGCTGAACCCCGACCAAGTGTTAATTTATTATTGTTTTGTGGAAAATTTTCAACTGTTTACTGTTTTGCATAGAAATTCTATGTCTATTTAATACTCATGCCCTGATTTCTTTATTGTAAATTTATTTTATTATGCAAAATTTCTACTTTTTTCTTTATTAAATATTGAA
Source organism: Armigeres subalbatus (assembly GCF_024139115.2). Lineage (NCBI taxonomy): Eukaryota > Metazoa > Arthropoda > Insecta > Diptera > Culicidae > Armigeres > Armigeres subalbatus. The sequence goes on from NC_085141.1 coordinate 273,599,631, forward strand.
TATTATTTATATTTATTAAATTTTCAGTCCAGAGCTGGCACATCTCTCAAAATTTCTAATTCTCCCGCGGAATGGTAGTCCGAAGCACTTTCTTCCCCCGCAAGAATATCCACAAGGCCACATGGAAATCACCTAATCAAGTAACGGAAAACCAAATCGACCACGTTCTAATCAACGGTAAATTCTTCTCTGACATCACGAACGTACGCACTTACCGCAGTGCGAATATTGAATCCGACCACTACCTCGTTGCAGTATGTCTGCGCTCAAAACTCTCGACGGTGATCAACACGCGTCGGAGTCGTCCGCCGCGGCTAAACATTGGACGGCTACAAGACGGTAGACTAGCCCAAGAATACGCGCAGCAGCTGGAAGTGGCACTCCCAACGGAAGAGCAGCTAGGCGCAGCATCTCTTGAAGATGGCTGGAGAGATATTCGATCCGCCATTGGAAGCACCGCAACCGCTGCACTAAGCACGGTGGCTCCGGATCAGAGAAACGACTGGTATGACGGCGAATGTGAGCAGTTAGTTGAGGAGAAGAATGCAGCATGGGCGAGATTGCTGCCACACCGCACGAGGACGAACGAGGCACGATACAAACTGACGCGGAACAGACAAAACTCGATTTTCCGGAGGAAAAAGCGCCAGCAGGAAGTTCGAGACCGTGAAGAGACGGAGGAACTGTACCGCGCTAATAACGTACGAAAGTTCTATGAGAAGTTGAACCGTTCACGTAAGGGCCACGTGCCACAGCCTGATATGTGTAAGGACATTAACGGGAACCTTCTTACAAACGAGCGTGAGGTGATCCAAAGGTGGCGGCAGCACTACGAATAACACCTGAATGGCGATTTGGTAGACAACGGTGGCAGTATGGTAATGAACCTAGGAGCACGCGCACAGGACATGCGACTTCCGGCTCCGAATCTCCAGGAAATCCAGGAGGAGATCGGCCGGCTGAAAAACTACAAAGCCCCTGGAGTAGACCAACTACCAGGAGAGCTGTTCAAACACGGTGGTAAAGCACTGGCTAGAGCGCTACACTGGGTGATTACCAAAGTTTGGGAGGATGAGGTTCTGCCGGTGGAGTGGATGGAAGGTGTCGTATGTCCCATCTACAAAAAGGGCGATAAGCTGGATTGTAGCAACTACCGCGCAATCACATTGCTGAACGCCGCCTACAAGGTACTCTCCCAAATTTTATGCCGCCGACTAACACCAATTGCAAGAGAGTTCGTGGGGCAGTATCAGGCGGGATTTATGGGTGAACGCTCTACCACAGACCAGGTGTTCGCCATACGTCAGGTATTGCAGAAATGCCGCGAATACAACGTGCCCACACATCATCTATTTATCGACTTCAAAGCCGCATACGATACAATCGATCGGGACCAGCTATGGCAGCTTATGCACGAAAACGGATTTCCGGATAAACTGACACGGTTGATCAAAGCGACGATGGATCGGGTGATGTGCGTAGTTCGAGTTTCAGGGGTATTCTCGAGTCCCTTCGAAACCCGCAGAGGGTTACGGCAAGGTGATGGTCTTTCGTGTCTGCTATTCAACATCGCTTTGGAAGGGGTAATACGAAGAGCAAGGATTAACACGAGTGGCACAATTTTCAATAAGTCCGTCCAGCTATTTGGCTTCGCCGACGACATAGATATTATGGCACGTAACTTTGAGAAGATGGAGGAAGCCTACATCAGACTGAAGAGGGAAGCCAAGCGGATCGGACTAGTCATCAACACGTCGAAGACGAAGTACATGATAGGAAGAGGTTCAAGAGAAGACAATGTAAGCCACCCACCGCGAGTTGGCATCGGTGGTGATGAAATCGAGGTGGTAGAAGAATTTGTGTACTTGGGCTCACTGGTGACTGCCGAAAATGATACCAGCGACGTGCTGCCATGGACCGAGCTGAATGAAGAAGACTTTTGTGTACTGAACAGGTCACTCCTGCCTTATTCTGGTAATAAATAAAACATTGTTTTTATCCTCTGCAGATGAGGACAAAGAGTTATCGCTATAAGCCATTTTATGAGACAGATTCGATCAGCTTTGTCTTTGTTTTGGGAAAATTTGCATGCAAACCATCATCATTTAGTCATCATCATTTCTTTTCATTTTCGCAAATTTTCCTTGTAAAAAATAAATATTAGTGTTAGGTCTCCTGTCATTTAAGCTTTCTGTAAAATGTCTTATTCTCTTTTATTGCTTGCTTTTTTTTTGCATTTTTCAGCGACAATTCTAGGAACATTATTCAAATGGGCGTAATTGATTCTAACCTTGATTTTTGAACGGCGGTTGTGCTCTTCACTTAAACTTTTTTAGCGACCTTTTGTGCCCAACAGAAATAATAGATTCGAATCTATCTGGTATTAACGTCAGTTGTACGAAAAATTCTGAATTGAGAGAGTTTCAAAATTTCAAGGTCAAATACAGTTAGGCCTATTTAAAAAAAAAGTTCCTAGAATTACATTTCTGGAGTTTATGATAACTTCGGTATCAGTGTTATCAGCCAAGGCAGGATCAAGTACAACTGGAAACTCATGTCAAGAAGCGTTTTAGAATCCAAATCTGTTAAGTAAAGCATTATCTGTCAACGAAGAGCCAATCACCTGGTTCTAGACCATTCTGATTGCCAAGAACCAATAAACTCTGAAGGTTAGACATTTATTGCCATTCAACCTATCGGTTGCATTTGCAGCTGTTCTTGCCCATCCCCATTAAGTCCTTGCCCATACTGGGGATATAATAATTAAATGACCAGCACCACTAGGAATGTAGCCTGAAATGCAGATGAGTGCCAACAAAGCACAAAAAAGTCGGACTCCTCATGCCAGGAAAGTAACAATGTGAGGAAAATTTATATGACATTTTCATTCGTGCCATTAACTCGTCGGATCCTTTGATAAGCTCACTCAACTTAGGTTATCGACTTCTAAACAAATCTAATCTAGAATATCCATATTAACCTTTCAGCAACATTCGACAAAGTCAATCATCAAATCGCTGTTGCAAAGCTTGAGAACCTCGGAATACAAGGGACACTTTTGAACTGGTTCCAGTCTTACCTAAGCGACCGTCAATCGCAAGTAGTCACAGGTAATTCCACTTCTGCATCGTTTCCCATCACCATAGGCGCACGGCAAGGCAACCATCTTGGGCCCATTATCTTTCTCCTATTTTACAGCGATGTAAACGCTGTAATAGAGGGACCTCGGCTACCCTTCGCTGATGACTTCAAAATTTATTTTTACATACGCTCTGATATACGCTATCGGATATTTACTGCTTAAAGGCACTTTATTGTGCATTAGTGCGTTCGGTACTGGAGAATGACTCGACTATTTGGTAACAATTTCTATCAAAATGGAGCAGAAAGAATCGAGTCAGTTCAACGGCGCTTCATCAGATTCGCACTCCGTCGACTACCATGGCAAGACCCACTACCAAGCTACGAGCCGATTATTTCGTCTGGATACCCTTGTAACGTGGAGAGATGTTGCTAGAGCTCTTCTAGTTTCCGACATCCTCCAAAACAGAGTATATAGCCCGAGCATTCTTCAACGAGTAGACATATCTTACGTACATCCTCGAGCATATTGGGACAATATTATGCTGTGGCCACAATCTAATCGTACTAATTTATGGAGTTAATAATGCCAGTACTGGGTTATAGAGGACGTTCAACCGTGTGGCTGCAGAGTTTGATTTTAAAAGAGACACATTTCGAGCCAGATTTTTCAACGTGTTTAGATAGTTTTAGTAATATCATTTTTTTTTGTTAATGCACAAACCATCATTGGGGCTTCGAAGCCTTTTGATGTTGAACCATCTAAATAAATAAATAAATTACATGGAGTTTGTTTATTTTCCATGGAAAAATATTTACTCTATATTTACTTGTTTTGACGGTTAAATTAAAAATTCCTTGAAAGGCATCCAGTTACGCTTGAAGATGCAAAGGCCTGTTTTCCAACGAGTCCTTGGGCGACTAAGACCATCTATACAACTCAGAACAATGCTGTGTTTCTAGTTTAAATTCTATGGGTCTGTGCCATAATAAAATACACATCAATTGACTGCTGTGTACATGTTACGTTCGTAGATAAAAGAGATATACTCCATGGAGATAGATTGAAGGGCTATACTTCAGAGAGTTTGTAGACCTTAGAAGTAATAATGATCTGCACAACGTGTATTTCACATATTTTAGACATTAATCTTCGAAATTAATGCAAAATATTGCAGAAATGACGTGAAGCTATTTTCGACCACCTACTTGTATGGAACCGCCCCATAGTGCACCGGATAGGGGTCTAAGCTGAATTCCTTGTATACGACCGGCTGCAAAGTATGGTCATTCATATTTGTTATGGACAGGTCGATTACATGGACTCCAGACAGATTCAGAGGTGGAATCCGGTCTCAGGATCCTGTAGGGATCGTCCTCCATATCGTTCCCCCAGATGGTGCCATTTCGATTGCCGCGACTGTTGCCCCAGGCATGATGCAGGTAATGATGTACTGACCTAGCCTCCGCGATGAACGTGATTGTGACGACAGAAGTGGAACTTCGCACCGAAGGGCTTAATGACACTCAGCTAGAAGCTGGGCAGCAAGCAACTGTTAATGCTGTAGCAAAGCCACACCACCTGCCCTGGTCGGGCGATCGAATCTCAAGATGCGAAAAGCCGGAATGTTCACGCTCACCTCCGGTTTAAGTGCGTTAGCCACGTCTATTTCCTCCTCAAAGACAATAAAATTCTTCAACTCGATGGTTTTTCTCTTAATAAGCGATCAAGAGTTCCAGTTGATCAGACCCACCCTATAGCAGCCACTTTCACTTATGAACATGCCAATAGTAAGGACCTGATTACGAGTTTAGCATCTGCACAGCCGAGTAGTGCGCAGCAATAATATCGGAACCAGTTACTCCGGGGTACAGAGCGGAGCAGATTTTTCCGGTGGGACATTTTCGACCTCCGGCTGCCGAGGGAATCCAGAATGAAGGAGCGGAGGTTATTCGCTGGTGGATGGAACAGGTGGTGCTGGAGCTTGATTGGTGGAAGGATAGGTTTCGCTCGACGGGGAATCAATATGGCAGGATAGTTCAACTCGTTGAATGCAGGAATTTGCTTTCTCATCGGCAGGGTCCTGGTGGAAAACATCTTCCGGCTTTCCAGGAACTACCCTGCTTCGTCAGGGCCGGATTTAGCCGGAAGGGGACCCCGGGGCCGACGGTATGTGGGGGCCCCAAAATGTACAAAAAGGTTGGTTTTGGTACATAAGATTTGTGGGAGCCCGGGGCCACGGCCCTCCGGCCCCCCATAAACCCGGCCCTGTGCTTCGTACAGCTCTTTGTAGTGGCCCAACGATTATCGTCACAGTTGGCGCACTTTGGATCGGCCATTTCCATCTTGTATCCAAAGTTGAAGCTGTTGTTGCAATGTCGCGGTGTACTAACCGATATCTATCCCAGTAATCGAGAGTGTAATTTATAACGTCCACGAGCTACACGTCCTTCCAGGTGGCACATATGTGATTCAGATGAACCAGATATCGCCTTATCGTGATAAGTGATTTTGTGCACGGTCACTGGTTTCAGGCCGCAAATTTCAAGTTCAGTTTTGATCTCCTCCCTTTTCATGTCGTGGTGTCCTCATGGCGAAGTCTTGAGCGCCTTCGGTGCGGGATGGTCATGACTGTAGTAATCATACTGGCGGACCTCGAGGAACTCAACGACTGACTTATACTGGTAGTTGTTCGCCGACATTGCCGTGACGCCTTCGCTGTATAGACCAAAAGTGCATTTCAAGCCATTCGCTTTTAGACGGCGGATCTTTGAAAGCAAATCTGGCAGATCGCCCTTCATGAACACCAGGGTAAAAAACCACCACCCACCACGAAAACGGGAACTAGAAGACCACTCATGCAATTACGGAATGCACGACCCCATACGGTTTTCTTAGCACGATTCATCGAGTTCTAGTGTTTGATTTTAATGGGATCTCGTCACCCTGGATCATGAAGAACACGAAGAAAGTTTTCAATTGAACCCAGTAATGATCAACTTCCGTAATTAGTTTTTATACCAGTCCAGTAATATCAACATTAATTATTTCCGAATTCTGCATTGTTTTTTGTTAGTTAAATGTGCATTAGTTCAAGAAAAGATATGAAGTAAGCTGTGAGTACAAAATCAACACTTACATTAATTAATACGTTTTCAGAGATAAAAATTAAGTTCAGCAAAACTTGGCAAGCGCCTATCTGTGTGTATTCCGCAAGATCAGATCCGTAAAGAATGCCCAATAACACTTACTTTATCACGCAGACTGCAGTGGTTAACAGGACGCTCGGATGGATTAACGTACCGGCGCAAATTGTGAGTCCCTTTTCAATTAAAATCACTCGGTACAGCCAGGAGAGATACTGCTGCTGATGCTGCTGTGGTTGCCGCACCGGATGAGCTCGGTTGGTTCCGGCAGGTTCACCACTGCCGTAGTCCTCGTTATTCGAAATTGCAATTTGCTGAACAAAATGAAAAAGAAACAACAGAAAGAACGGATATAAATTAGCATTCCACGTTTATTTCCCCCCTGGATAATCGGGGGCGCAGACCTTCATTACTATTGCTACTTATGTGAACGCTATTCGACAGGATGCTTGACTATTGGTGGTCTTTGCTCTCTTGCATTACGCTTCCAGTGGAACATGGTCTGTCTTCCCAATAGGTGTTCTTATGATATTTATTTTCATATTATTATCAAACGTTTTGCGTAATAATAGCATGGTGTGATGACACCAGAAAAAAAATTTCTGGTGTCATAATTATCTGATTAGATCACTATGCTCACAAGAGACTTTCAACCGGTCTATGAGAATGTTTTTTTCCTGTTTATCCGGCCCGGCTTTATAGTCCAGCCTGATGTCGACACTTGAAACGGTTGTGGTGGTCATGGACCTAGGCATCCAAGCTGAACGAGACGGGATTAAACGATTGCAGGGTGAAATTACTGATGAAAACGTTTCATATCCTGACTTTACGCCCTTGAGGCATCATCAGCATCAAAGGAAAAACTGATTCAACGCAACACTCACATTTTCAGATGGGGTACGGTTCGGAGTGTGAATTTGATATGCTCCATTGTACAAGGTAAGAATTAAAGATTTATAAGGATGACACAGAACATTAAAACACCTAATTAAACTGCAAAAAGTTATGTTTTGTCGACGAAAATAGTATGATATACAGCATATTAGTTACAATTTGCGAGAAAGTTTTTATCGATATGTACTTCGTCTTCGATCAATTGAAGAACGAGAATGGTCTGCAACTAATTGATTTCAACGCTGCACCCGCATTTCAACTGAAACAGAATCCAAATCTAAATCAATATCAATCCACACCCAAATCAAATCCCAGTCGAACCTTATTTTATATATCCCAAATCCAACAAAAATCCATTCCAAATATAAATCAAATATAATCCAAATTCAATCCAAATATAATCCAAATTCAATCCAAATGCAATCCAAATATAATCCAAGAACAATCCTAATGCAATTTAAATGCAATCAAATTCCAACCCAAAGCCAAATCCAAATCGGAATTCAATTCAAATCCAATCCAATCCAAATCTAATCCAAATCTAAACCAAATCCAATTCAAATCCAATCCAAATAGAATAAAATACCAACTCAATCCAAATCCAATATAAATTTAATCCAAATCTAATTCAGAACCAATCCAAATCCAATCCAACACTAATTAAAATCCAATCAAAATCCTATCGAAATCCAATTCAAAACATATTTAAATCAAATCCAAATCCAACCCAAATGCAATCAGAATTAATTCCAAATCCAATCCAAATGCAATCTAAACCCAATCCAAACCAAATCCAAATCCAATCCAAATATCATCCAAATCCAATTCAAATCCAATCCAAATCCAATCCAAATTTAAATCCAAATCCAATCCAAATCCAATCCAAATCCAATCCAAATCCAATCCAAATCCAATCCAATCCAAATCCAATCCAAATCTAATCCAAATCCAATCCAAATCCAACCCAAATCCAAACCAAATCCAAACCAAATCCAATCCAAATCCAATACAAATCCAATACAAATCCATTCCAAATCCATTCCAAACCCAATCCAAATACAAACCAAATCCAATCCAAATCCAATCCAAATCCAATCCAATCCAAATCCAATCCAAATCCGAACCAAATCCAATCAAAATCCAAATCCAAATCCAATCAAAATTCAATCAAAATCCAATCCAAATCCAATCCAAATCCAATTTAAATCCAATCCAAATCTAATCCAAATCCAATCCAAATCCATTCCAAATCCATTCCAAATCCAATCCAAATGCAATTCAAATCCAATCCAAATCCAATCCAAATCCAATCCAAATCAAAACCAAATCCAATCCAAATCCAATCAAAATCCAATCAAAATCCAATCCAAATACAATAGAAATCAATTCCAAATCCAATCCAAATCCATTCCAAATGCAATCCAAACCCAATCCAAATCCAATCCAAATCTAATCCAAATCCAATCCAAATCCAACCCAAATCCAAACCAAATCCAAACCAAATCCAATACAAATCCAATACAAATCCAATTCAAATCCATTCCAAATCCAAACCAAATCCAATCCAAATCCAATTCAAATCCAATCCAAATCCATTCCAAATCCAATCCAAATCCAATACAAATCCAATCCAAATCCAATCCAAATTCAATCCAAATCTAATCCAAATCCAATACAAATCCAATACAAATCCAATCCAAATCCAATCCAAATCTAATCCAAATCCAATCCAAAACAAAACCAAATAAAAATCCAATCCAAATCCAATCCAAATCCAATCCAAATCCAATCAAAATCCAATCCAAATCCAATCCAAATCCATTCCAAATCCATTCCAAATCCAATCCAAATCCAATTTAAATCCAATCCAAATCCATTCCAAATCCATTCCAAATCCAATCCAAATCCAATCCAAATCCAATCCAAATCCAATCCAAATCCAATCCAAATCCAATCCAAATCCAATCCAAATCCAATCCAAATCCAATCCAAATCCAATCCTAATCCAATCCTAATCCAATCCAAATCCAATCTGAATCCAATCAAAATCCAATCCAAATCCAATCCAAATCCAATCCAATCCAATTCAAATCCAATTCAAATCCAATTCAAATCCAATCCAAACCCAATCCAAATCCAATCCAAATCCAATCCAAATCCAATACAAATCCAATACAAATCCAATCCAAATCTAATCCAAAACAAAACCAAATCCAATCCAAATCTAATTCAATTCCAATCCAAATCCAAGTCAAATCCATTCCAAATCCTTTCCATATTCAATCCAAATCCAATCCAAATCGAATTCAAATCCAATCTAAATCCAATAAAAATCTAATCCAAATCTAATCCAAAACAAAACCAAATCCAATCCAAATCTAATTCAATTCCAATCCAAATCCAATTCAAATCCATTCCAACCAACCAAACCAATCCAAACCAATCCAAACCAATCCAAACCAATCCAAACCAACCAAACCAATCCAAATCCAATCCAAATCCAATCCAAATCCAATCCAAATCCAATCCAATTCCAATTCAAATCCAATCCAAATCCAATCTTAATCTAATCAAAATCCAATCCAAATCCAATCCAATTCCAATTCAAATCCAATCCAAATCCAATCTTAATCTAATCAAAATCCAATCCAAATCCATTCCAAATCCAATCCAACTCAAATCCAATTCAAATCCAATTCAAATCCAATTCAAATCCAATCCAAATCCAATACAAATCCAATCGAAATCCAATCCAAATCCAATCCAAACCCATTCCAAATCCAATTCAAATCCAATCCAAATCCAATACAAATCCAATCCAAATCCAATACAAATCTAATCCAAATCTAATCCAAAACAAAACCAAATCCAATCCAAATCCAATCCAAAACCAATCCGAATCCAATCCAAATCCCATCCAAATCCAATCCAATCCAATCCAAATCCAATCCAAATCCAATCCAAATCCAAACAAAATCCAATTCCAATCCAATTCAAATCCAATCTAAATACAATCCAAATCCAATCAAAATCCAATCCAAATCCAATCCTAAACCAATCCGAATCCAATCCAAATAAAATCCAAATCTAATCCACATCTAATCCAAATCCAATCCAAATCTAAACCAAATCCAATTCAAATCCAATCCAAATCCAATCCAAATCCAATCCAAATCCAATCCAATCCAAACCAAACCAATCCAAACCAAACCAATCCAAACCAACCAATCCAAATGGAATCCAAACCAATCCAAACCAATCCAACCCAATCCAAATCCAATCCAAATCCAATCCAAATCCAATCCAAATCCAATCCAAATCCAATCCAAATCCAATTCAAATCCAATCCAAATCCATTCCAAATCCAATCCAAATCCAATACAAATCCAATCCAAATCCAATACAAATCCAATCCTAATCCAATCCAAATCCAATCCAAATCTAATCCAAATCCAATCCGACTCCAATTCAAATCCAATCCAATCCAATCCAAATCTAATTCAAATCCAATTCAAATCCAATTCAAATCCAATCCAAATCCAATTCAAATCCAATTCAAATCCAATCCAAACCCAATCCAAATCCAATACAAATCCAATACAAATCCAATCCAAATCTAATCCAAATCTAATCCAAAACAAAACCAAATCCAATCCAAATTTAATTCAATTCCAATCCAAATCCAATTCAAATCCATTCCAAATCCATTCCATATCCAATCCAAATCCAATTCAAATCCAATCCAAATGCAATCCAAATCCAATTCAAATCCAATCCAAATCTAATCCAAATCCAATCCAAATCCAATCCAAATCTAATCCAAATCCAATAAAAATCTAATCCAAATCTAATCCAAAACAAAACCAAATCTAATCCAAATCTAATCCAAATCCAATCCAAATCCAATACAAATCCAATCCTAATCCAATCCAAATCCAATCCAAATCAAATCCAAATCTAATCCAAATCCAATCCGTCTCCAATTCAAATCCAATCCTAATCCAATCCTAATCCAATCAAAATCCAACCCAAATCCAATCCAAATCCAAACCGAATGCAATTCAAAATCATTTCAAATCCAATTCAAATCTAATCCAAATGCAATCCAAATCCAATCAACATCCAATTCAAATCCAATACAAATCCAATCCTAATCCAATCCAAATCCAATCCAAATCCAATACAAATCTTATCTAAATCCAATCCAAATCCAATCAAAATCAAATCCAAATCCAATTCAAATCCAGTCCAAACCAATCCAAACCAACACAAACCAATCCAAATCCAATCCAAATCCTATCTAAATCCAATTCAAATCCAATCCAAATTCATTCAAAATCCAATACAACTCAATCCAAATCTAATTCAAATCCAATTCAAATCAAGTTCAAATCCAATCCAAATCCAATTCAACTCCAATTCAAATCCAATCCAAACCCAATCCAAATCCAATACAAATCCAGCACAAATCCAATCCAAATCTAATCCAAATCTAATCCAAAACAAAACCAACCAATCCAAATTCAATTCAATTCCAATCCAAACCAACCAAATCCATTCCAAATCCATTCCATATCCAATCCAAATCCAATTCAAATCCAATCCAAATGCAATCCAAATCCAATTCAAATCCAATCCAAATCTAATCCAAATCCAATCCAAATCCAATACAAATCCAATCCAAATCCAATACAAATCCAATCCTAATCCAATCCAAATCCAATCCAAATCTAATCCAAATCCAATCCGACTCCAATTCAAATCCAATCCTAATCCAATCCTAATTCAATCAAAATCCAACCCAAATCCAATCCAAATCCAAACTGAATGCAATTCAAAATCAATTCAAATCCAATTCAAATCTAATCCAAATGCAATCCAAATCCAATCAAAATCCAATTCAAATCCAATACAAATCCAATCCTAATCCAATCCAAATCCAATCCAAATCCAATCCAAATCTAATCCAAATCCAATCCAAATCCAATCCAAATCCAATCCAAATCCAATCCAAATCCAATCCAAATCCAATCCAAATCCAATACAAATCCAATCCAAATCCAATCCAAATCCAATCTGAATCCAATCCAAATCCAATCCAAATCCATTCCAAATCCAATCCAATCCAATCCAAATCTAATTCAAATCCAATTCAAATCCAATTCAAATCCAATCCAAATCCAATTCAAATCCAATTCAAATCCAATCCAAACCCAATCCAAATCCAATACAAATCCAATACAAATCCAATCCAAATCTAATCCAAATCTAATCCAAAACAAAACCAAATCCAATCCAAATTTAATTCAATTCCAATCCAAATCCAATTCAAATCCATTCCAAATCCATTCCATATCCAATCCAAATCCAATTCAAATCCAATCCAAATGCAATCCAAATCCAATTCAAATCCAATCCAAATCTAATCCAAATCCAATCCAAATCCAATCCAAATCTAATCCAAATCTAATCCAAATCCAATCCAAATCTAATCCAAACCAAAACCAAATCTAATCCAAATCTAATCCAAACCAATCCAAACCAACACAAACCAATCCTAATCCAATCCAAACCAATCCAAATCAAACCAAATCCAAATCCAACCAATCCAACCAATCCGTCTCCAATTCAAACCAACCTAATCCAATCCTAATCCAATCAAACCAAACCCAAACCAATCCAACCAAACCGAATGCAATTCAAAATCATTTCAAATCCAATTCAAATCTAATCCAAATGCAATCCAAATCCAATCAACATCCAATTCAAATCCAATACAAATCCAATCCTAATCCAATCCAAATCCAATCCAAATCTAATCCAAATCCAATCCAAATCCAATCCAAATCCAATCCAAATCCAATCCAAATCCAATCCAAACCAATCCAAACCAATCCAAACCAATCCAAACCAATCCAAACCAACACAAACCAATCCAAACCAATCCCAATCCAATCCAAACCAATCCAAACCAATCAAACCAATCCAAACCATTCCAAACCAATCCAATCCAAACCAATCCAAACCAATTCAAACCAATTCAAACCAATCCAAACCCAATCCAAACCAATCCAAACCAATCCAAACCAATCCAAACCAACACAAACCAATACAAACCAATCCAAATCTAATCCAAATCTAATCCAAAACAAAACCAAATCCAATCCAAATCTAATTCAATTCCAATCCAAACCAACCAAATCCATTCCAAACCATTCCAAACCAACCAAACCAATCCAAACCAATCCAAACCAATCCAAACCAATCCAAACCAATCCAAACCAATTTAATCCAATTCAAACCAACCAAACCAACCAAATCCAATCCAAATCCAATCCAAATCCAATCCAAATCCAATCCAAATCCAATCCAAATCCAATCCAAATCCATTCCAAATCCAATCCAATTCAAATTCAAATCCAATCCAAATCCAATCTTAATCTAATCAAAATCCAATCCAAATCCAGTCCACATCCAATCCAACCCAAATCCAGTTCAAATCCAATTCAAATCCAATCCAAATCCAATACAAATCCAATCCAAATCCAATCCAAATCTAATCCAAAACAAAACCAAATCCAATCCAAATCCAATTCAAATCTAATCCAATAAATCCAAAAATCCAATCAAAATCCAACCCAAATCCAATCCAAATCCAATTCAAATCCATTCCAAATCCAATCCCAATCCAATCCAAATCCAAACCAAATGCAATTCAAAATCATTTCAAATCCAATTCAAATCCAATCCAAATCCAATCCAAATCCAATCAGAATCCAATTCTAATCCAATACAAATCCAATTCTAATCCAATCCAAATCCAATCCAAATCTAATTCAAATATAATCCAAATCCAATCCAAATCCAATCCAAATCCAATTCTAATCCATTCCAAATCCAATCGAAATCCAAACCAAATGCAATTCAAAATCATTTCAAATCCAATTCAAAACCAATCCAAATCCAATCCAAATCCAATTCAAATCCAATACAAATCCAATCCAAATCCAATCCAAATCCAATCCAAATCCAATCTAAATCCATTCCAAAGCCAATCCAAATCCAATCCAAATCCAATCCAAATCCAATCCAAATCCAATCCAAATCCAAACCAAATCCTATGTCAATCCAATTCAAATCAAATTTCATTCCAATCCAAATCCAATCCAAATCCAATGCAAATCCAATCCAAATCGAATCCAAATCCAAACCAAATCCAATTCAAACCCAATCCAAATCCAATTTTATGCCAATCAAAAATCAAATCCAATCCAAAGCCAAACCAAATCCAATCCAAATTCAATCCAATCCAAATTTAATACAAATCCAATCCAAATCTAGTCCAAACCCAATCCATAGCCAGCCTCAACCAAATCCGAATTCAATACAAATCCAATCCAAATACAATTGCATTCCAATCCAAATCCAATTCAAAACAATCCAAATCTAATCCATATCCAATACATATTCAACCCAATTAAAAATCAATCAAAATCCAATCTGTGTCCAGTCCAAATCCAATCGAAATCCAATCCAACTCCAATATAAATACAATTTAAATCCAAATACAATCGAAATCCAATCCAAATCCAATCCAAGTCTAATTCAAATCCAAACCAAATCCTATTCAAATCTATTTCAAAACCAATCTTAATCCGAACCAAATGCGGTCTAAATCCAATCCAATTCCAACGACTATTCAATCCAAATCCAATTAAAATCCATTCCAAATACAATACAAGTCCGATCCAAATATAAACCAAGACATCCTCCATCCTCCGTTCACAGTACATCGCTCAACTCACCATCACGAGGACTGCGCGTTTTTTATCAAAACACCCGAGGACTTTTGACCAAACTTGACGATGTTTTCCTCGCCGTACTCGATGGTGAATATGATGTTTATGTGCTTACCGAGACCTGGCTCGACGAGAGGATTTATTCAGCTCAACTGTTTGGGGATTCCTTCAACGTGTACCGAGTCGACCGAAGCTCTGCCAACAGTAATCGCTCACGCGGCGGCGGTGTCTTAATTGCTGTTTCAAATGTACTTGCTACCTGTCAAATTGCTATTGGGCAATTCACCTCAATAGAAGCTGTTTGGGTGAAAGTGAGTCTTACTACACAAAACGTTTTCATTGGTGCACTGTATATCCCTCCTGACAGACGTCACGATTGTAACATAATGCAACAGCACTTAGGTGCAATTGAATACGCATCTTCTTTGACTGACCTGATGGATGTACTTCTTCTACTTGGAGATTTCAATCAACCTGGTCTTATTTGGTCACCCTCTGGCCACCGGTTTGCGTTTCTTGATTCAGAAAATTCGACGACTACTCCTGCCAGCCGCCTTCTCATCGATGGAACTGCTTTTCTTGGATTAAGCCAGATTAATTTGATACCAAATTTCCAATCACACTTCCTTGATTTGGTGTTTGTGAGCGAAAATTTAATTCCTGACTGTACGGTCATCGAGGCATCGGATCCCATCGTTCCTCTTGATAATCATCATCCTGCTCTAGACATTACTATTGCAAATAGCTGTCATGTTAGCTTTGACGATAGCTCAGATGTCGATGGCTTGAATTTCCGCAAGACTGATTTCCAATCACTCCGACGCAGTTTGTCCTGATTCGACTGGAGCGCATTGAAAGACTTAGACATCGACTTAGCAGTTAACCGTTTCAACTGTTTTCTACAGGACTGTGTACCTGCATCCGTACCGAAGCGCCAACCTCCAAGAAAACCACCATGGACGAACGCTACTCTACGCAATCTAAAACGGGCACGCGCTAGAGCTCTTCGCGCTCTTGCTAATCGTCATTGTACTATAACTAAAAGGAACTTTTCAATTGCCAGCAATTGTTATCGCCGCTATAACATGCAACTTTACAAGCAGTATGTGTGTCGTATGCAGCAGAATCTTCGGCGCAATCCCAAGAGGTTTTGGTCGTTTGTTAATACTAAGAGGAATGAAATCGGTCTACCGTCAAGATTATTCCTTGACGACAACGTTGCATTGAATGCTGAGGACAAATGCAACCTTTTGCTAAGCACTTCTCGTCCGTCTTCGCAGTAGCTTCGCCGTCTCAAGCTGACATTTTGGGTGCATTAAGTGATGTACCTGACGGCGCTTTCGGCATCGACCTTTTCACGTTGAGACTCATATGGTTGTTTCGGCTATTAGTAGAATCAAATCATCATTCTCTGCTGGTCCTAGCGTAATTCCTTCGGCAGTGTTAAAAAATGCTTCGATATTTTGGCCACCCTCTGCGCATACTATTCAACTTATAACTTCGTCATCAAAAATTTCCTACTCAATGGAAATGCTCCACCATGTTTCCGTATTTAAAAAGGAGACAAAAGTGACGTAAGAAACTATCGGGGCATTACATCACTCGGAGTTGAATCGAAAGTGTTCGAGTCGCTGATCTATGAGAGATTGTTCGCTGCATGCAAGAATTATATCAGCCCATGCCAACACGGATTCTTTCCTGGTCGATCTGTGGAAACGAACCTTGTAAGCTTCACTTCGTTTTGCATGGACAACATGTGCAAAAAGTTTCAAGTTGATGCCGTGTACACAGATCTCAAATCAGCGTTTGATAAAGTCAATCACGACATACTGCTGGCAAAATTAGAAAAACTCGGATGCTCTGCAACATTCTGCAACTGGCTACGTTCCTACCTAGTGCAACGCCAAGTAACCGTAAATATAGGAAACCACTCATCTCGTTGTTTTTCGAATGGCTCCGGAGTCCCCCAAGGAAGCACGCTTGGTCCATTGCTGTTTTCGCTTTTCGTGAATGATGTTACCTTCATCCTGCAGCGTGGAGGACTGCTGTTGTTTGCGGACGATCTTAAAATTTACCTTGTTGTTCGAAACCTGGCGGACTGCCTAGAATTGCAAAAACGTTTAGATATCTTCAATGATTGGTGTGATCGAAACATGATGGTTCTTGCCATCGCTAAATGCAACGTGATAAGCTTTCGTCGCACTGTAGATACCATGATCTTCGATTATAATATTGCAGGTACTACTCTACAACGTGTCGACCATATAAAAGACCTCGGTGTCATATTGGATGATAGGTTAACCTACAATCGTCACTTATCTACTACTATTGACAAAGCGAATCGCCAGCTCGGATTCATGTTCAAAATTTCCAGTGAATTTCGAGATCCTTTGTGTTTCAAAGCACTCTACTGCTCATTAGTGCGGTCTCATTTGGAATTTGCTTCAGTTGTTTGGAATCCTTATCAAGCCGTATGGACGGCTCGTTTGGAAGCTGTCCAGCATAAGTTCGTCCGCTACGCACTACGCCATCTCCCTTGGAGGGACTCGCTCAATCTTCCACCATACGCTGATCGTTGTCGCTTACTAGGACTGGATACTCTTGGCAAGCGGAGGAATGTGGCTCAAGCAGTTTTCATCGCTAAATTATTGCTCTCTGAATACGATGTGCCAGATTTGTTGACAAAGATACAACTTTACGCACCCTCTCGTACACTCCGGCCTAGAGATTTATTGTATGAAGCAGTTCAAAGCACGAACTATGCCGCCAACAGCTGCTTCGTCGCTATGATTCGTCGCTTCAACGAAGGAGCCATTTATTTCGACTTCAACAACAACGCATCTAGATTTCGGTATTGTTTGACAAGATATTTTAATGACTGACAATGTTCCAAATAGTAATTAAGTTTTCATGTAGACCATACAGTCAGATGAAATATAAATAAATAAATAAATAAATAAATGAATCCTGATTTTTTTTGCTAAATCTAATATCGTGGTCAAATTTTCAACTTTGCTCAAATTTGTACGTCACGAGACCCCCA
The DNA here is from genome assembly GCF_024139115.2 of Armigeres subalbatus. Taxonomy (NCBI): domain Eukaryota; kingdom Metazoa; phylum Arthropoda; class Insecta; order Diptera; family Culicidae; genus Armigeres; species Armigeres subalbatus. The sequence goes on from NC_085141.1 coordinate 273,617,595, forward strand.
TCCCCCTATAGGCGTGACGTACTTCTAAAACATTAATTAATTTATTTTTTTATATAAAAAACGGGCCTCATTGTTTCCGAGGAGGATCGATTATACCAAAAAATGTGAAATCAGAGAAATCCCATTTCGGATTTACATGAAATTGCTAGAACTGAAACAGTGGTAGATAAAAAGCAAATTTGTCAATAGTCATATAATAAAATAAAACAACTAATTTTAGAGTCTCAACTCTGCTACCAATCATCGTAATTAACCCAGCAAGGTGTTGTACAATTTGTGACTCTATCATCGACCATTCACTGTTAGTGCTATTACCCACGGTGGCGTACCACGGATGGCAAATTTCTCAACGTACCACACCATTCCAAAGAAAAATATGTCAACTATTTTACTGCTTTGACGATGAAATACCCATAATCCTTTCAAGCTCAGAACCTCATTCCAGGCATTGCAATTTTAGTAAATATTTTCATATGACTAGTGCCTCACGCATCGACGAAACTGAATGCACATTGCACACAGATATTCTTCGCCAAATTGTCCTTTTTAACTTGGACTGCAATTTACTAAAAATCATAATAAAATAGATCCCTCATGGAAAAGGAAAATAAATATAATGTTACACAGAATGGTAGGAACAACTTGTAATTGAATAGAATTTCAAATGCATTACAAAACATCAAGGAAAGACATCACTGTACAAAGAGGTTTGAGCACTTTGTTAGATAATTTGATGTTTTTTGTCTAATCGACGTTTATTCTTGGAATTCCCAGATAGTTTTTCGTACATCGTACCATGGGACATCCATGTCGAGAACAGTACACAGTGATTACGATTTCATGCGTTCTGCCATACGTACATTAACGATGCTACCTTCGCAACTCCGCCGCGCAGGTGATTGGCGTGCCACTGACGACGATGATGACGACAACGGCGACGTAGAGCTCAAGGATGGGGATGCTGCCAACCCATTAGCATCGGACGCGGGCTGGTCGGCAGGTGGCATCGAAGCGAGCGATTTATGACGGAACGCCGCAGCCACGGCGTTCTGAACCGTGGGGTCGATCGAACGGTTGAATTTCTTCTTCCGACAACAATAGTCACGACACGACGTGTGTATTTTTCTGGAAACAAAATAGGAAAAGATGATCGATCAGAAATGTGTATGTCCACCACAATGGATGTGTAAAATCATAATGATGGCCATATATGAGGTAATAGTTTGACTTTATCTTCACGGTGTATCATTTAAAATAATAATCACGGTAATAATGTGGTGGCATTTAACCGTTGTCGACCGTTCATGAACCATTATATAATTATAACTGACGGGCCTCTACACATGGTTGGGAGTGGAGAGTGATGACACGAAACATAACTCCATTGCATTTAACACGGCTGTCAAGGGATGAAAGTTGTTCTACAGTTCCACACCGGAATGATCCACAACAAAGAGTAGTGATGGATGTGATGCTTACATGCAACGAGTCATTTTCCTGTCACCATTAGCACCTCGCATTGTCATTACGAATCAGCGGAGAACTTTCCACATCTGCTGGTGTGACAGTGTTATTATTTGAAAAATAATAAACATTCATTTTAATAACAGCACGTAACTTTTCACTAAAAATTCTGGAAAATGCTTCAGATAATTTTCAATACTTGATGTTTTTCGATATAAATGTGGTATCATATTGATTTGAAACATGCACACACTTTAAATATCATTACAGTGTTATACCGCAGGCTTCGCAGCAAGTTACCTTCCTATAGTTACTGGTCATCATATCTGACAAACGATTCGATCATGTTTATATTATTGTTTGTATTTCATTAAACTCCTGTATGAAGGGCCAAAAATTGGTTGGAATAGTTTCATAAGCAGAGACACTTATGCGAAATCCACGAGATGAGTAAAGAATCTCCTTCCAGAAGAAAGATTGTACAATTAATAATACAATCGTTTCCCAGATTGACTCACTAGATGAGGAGAAGATTCCCTCCTTTATTCACGAAATGTCTTTTTTTTTCACGAAAGTAACGGAAATTTGCAATCAGACACCTGGAGAGGCGTACCCAGGTAGTGTGAGGATGGGATCATCACTCCGATACACAGGAACCAACTTCTTCCTCTCCAGTCATTCCCCTGCTCACAATTAAGCAATACTTCGGGGATGACCATTGGGCATTACGCCCCCTATATGACGTACACAAATGCACGTATGCACCAACACTCTCCTACTTATGTTGCTCGAGTGATAGCAAACGAAACTACGGATACCCTGCAGGAAGTACCCCATGCTGCCATCTCACAACACAGACAGTCCTCATTCAGTATGGTGATCATCCTGTCCTGCAATAGGTTGGCACCACTTGTTTACCAAACCAAGCGGCTACCTTCTACCAAAGCTGTGGCACCACCAACGAGCTGGGAACCGGCTTCATAGTGCTGGGAAAGATGCGCCAACGCGTGATTGGGTGGCAGCCAATCAATGCAAGGATGTCCAAGCTGAGGATAAAAGGCCGCTTCTACAACTATAATATCAACTTTATCGCTCACCAATGGAAACCAACTGAGTGAGGCAAATCACTTGGTAACCACAATGAGTGTTGTTACCACACGCTGATAGAAAAATCTCTCCAGACATTAGGAAAATTAAGTCCGCTTTGAGAATGGAACTCTGATACATTGCATGGGAGGCTTTGATACTTTCTCTCCTCCATCCCAGCAACTTGAAAGCAGAGTGAATAAAGCAGAACACCTGATGTATTTTAGTTTTATTCTAGTAGAGCAAGCGTAGTCGTAGCTTCCCTGGATACCATACCAAGTTTGGCTTGGCGAACTCTGTTGCTCGTTGTTTACGCTCATAATCGTTGTTTGGTATCCATCTGAGCAAGGCTGTTCACTCACTGGCATAGGATGCTATGATTGAACTAGATCAATGCTCGTCCGCTTCACTCACGCTTTCAATGCCTGAAGCAGACATACGATGGATGCCCACTGCGGGACGTCAAAATCGTCATCGGTGACATGAACGCTCAGGTAGAAAGAGAGGAAATGTATAGACCGGTCATCGAACCGGATAGTCTGCATACCGTATCGAACGACAACGGCCAACGATGCATAAACTTTGCAGCCTCCCGCGTAATGGTAGTCCGAAGCACATTCTTCCCCCGCAAGAATATCCACAAGGCCACATGGCAATCACCTAATCAAGTAACGGAAAACCAAATCGAACACGTTCTAATCGACCTTAAATTATTCTCCGACATCACGAAAGTACGCACTTACCGCAGTGCGAATATTGAATCCGACTTCTACCTCGTTGCAGTATGCCTCGCTCTCACTCTCGACGGTCTACAACGCGCGTCAGAGTCAACCGCCGCGGCTTAACATTGGGCGGCTACAAGACGGTAGACTAGCCCAAGACTACTCGCAGCAGCTGGAAGTGTCACTCCCAACGGAAGAGCAGCTAGGCGCAGCATCTCTTGAAGATGACTGGAGAGATATTCGTTCCGCCATTGAAGCACCGCAGCCGCTGCACTAAGCACAGTGGTCCCAGATCAGAGAAACGACTGGTATGACGGCGAATGTGAGCAGTTAGTTGAGGAGAAGAATGCAGCGAGATTGCTGCAACACCAAACGAGGGCGAACGAGGCACGATACAAACGGGCGCGGAACAGACAAAACTCGATTTTTCGGAGGAAAAAGCGCCAGCAGGAAGATCGAGACCGTGAAGAGACGGAGGTACTGTACCGCGCTAATAACGCACGAAAGATCTATGAGAAGTTGAACCGCTCACGTAAGGGCCACGTGCCACAGCCCGATATATGTAAGGACATAAACGGGAACCTTCTTACGAACGAGCGTGAGGTGATCCAAAGGTGGTGGCAGCACTACGAAGAGCACCTGAATGGCGATATGGCAGACAACGGTGGCGGTATGGTAATGAACCTAGGAGCACGCGCGCAGGACATGCGACTTCCGGCTCCGAATCTCCAGGAAATCCATAAGGAGATCGGCCGGCTGAGAAACAACAAAGCCCCTGGAATGTACCAACTACCAGGAGGGCTGTTTAAACACGGTGGTAAGGGACTGGCTAGAGCGCTGCACTGGGTGATTACCAAGGTTTGAAAGGATGAGGTTCTGCCGCATTAGTGGATGGAAGGTGTCGTGTGTCCCATCTACAAAAAGGGCGATAAGCTGGATTGTAGCAACTACCGCGCAATCATATCGGGACCAGCTAGCTATGGCAACTAATGCACAAAAACGGATTTTCGGATAAACTGATACGGTTGATCAAGGCGACGATGGATCGGGTGATGTGCGTAATTCGAGTTTCAGGGGCATTCTCGAGTCCCTTCGAAACGCACAGAGGGATACGGCAAGATGATGGTCTTTCGTGTCTGCTATTCAACATCGACATTGCTATTCAACATTCTATTCAACATTGCTATTCAACATTCAACATCAACATACATTCAAATCGAAGGGCAGGGATTGACACGAGTGGTACGATTTTAGCGAAGTCCGCCCAGTTATTTGGTTTCGCCGACGACATTGATATCATGGCACGTAACTTTGAGAGGATTGATGAAGCCTACATCAGACTGAAATCGAAGCTAAACGGATTGGACTAGCCATCAACACGTCGAACACGAAGTACATGATAGGAAGAGGCTCAAGAGAGGTCAATGTAAGCCACCCACCACGAATTTCTATCGGTGGTGACGAAATCGGGGTGGTTGACGAATTCGTGTACTTGGGCTCACTGGTGACCTCCGATAACGATACCAGCTGAGAAATTCGGAGACGCATCATGGCAGGAAATCGTACGAACTTTGGACTCCGCAAAACGCTCCGATCGAATAGAGTTTGCCGTCGTACCAAACTGACCATCTGCAAAACGCTTATTAGACCGGTAGGTCTCTACGGACACGAGACCTGGACAATGCTCATGGAGGACCAACGCGCACTGAGAGTTTTTGAAGGGAAAGTGTTGCGTACCATCTATGGTGGGGTGCAGATGGCGGACGGTACGTGGAGGAAGCGAATGAACCACGAGTTGCATGAGCTGCTGGGAGAACCATCCTTCGTTCACACCGCGAAAATCGGAAGACTGTGGTGGGCCGGGCACGTAGCCAGAATGTCGGACAGTAATCCGGTGAAAATGATTCTCGACAACGATCCGACGGGAACAAGAAGGCGAGGTGCACAGCGGGCAAGGCGGATCGATCAGGTGGAGGACGATTTGCGGACCCTCCGCAGACTGCGTGTTTGGCGGAGCGCATGTATGTATTGCACAGGCCACTCCGGCCTTAGTCTGGCAATAAATAAAAACTCAAAGGTGCAGCCCAATCGGGTTGTACGCAAAAGTGACGTAGTACTACGTAGCTATACGAAATGAATGGTATTTGTCCTCATAGTTTGTGTTTCTCTATCAACATTGATATTTCACTCTTCCTAAAATCTCAGTATAAGCTCTTCTTTCCTCATCAAAGATTGATGGCACTGATAAGAGCCGTTTGTTTAAGTAGGTGCCACCGAAACAGTCCATTTTCGCAATTAACTCTTTCTTTCCATAAAATACTGGTCCTGAGAAGAACCAACTTTCTTTTCCCAATGCGCCTTTCCCATAACTAACTGCATCCAAACGCTTGTCGGCACCTTGCGTTGAAACTGTTCGACCACCACCACTCGATGATTTTTCGCTAAGCTCCACCATTTGGAATAAATTTTCAGCATTGCCACTGCCAACCTTGCCTTCGTGCTGCTGTGTCCACTCCGCTGCATCAAATTTTGTCTAACCGCTCTTTGCGAAATCCCGATCAAAATGGCTTGCGCGCAGCTTTCCTATGTCTAATGAAGTAGAGAGCACGTTCGGAGAATAACAAATTGGCAATTTCTTCTAAAAATGTTGTCTCTGAGGGGGAGGTTTATGTCTATGGTTAAGATAGTTTCGATGGCGTCTTCATCGATTTTATACAAAAGCCACAATTTTATACAGAAGAAGGTTGATCAGACTACACCCGATTCTTTTTTTACAGGGAGGATGCGTTCCGTGTAAAAACAGTTTTCAGTTCAAAATTTGAAAATCCGTGTAAAAAAACTTTGCAACTTTGCAAAAATTTTGTATGTGATTTTTTTACACGGCCGCGCTGCATCAAATTTTGCCGAATCGCTCTTTGCGGAATCCCGATCAAAATGGCCCACGCTTTTTTTTTTAATATGTCTTTTTTCAGGCACTTATCCTTAACCGATTGAAAATTGGCCAGATCGAACTATGGGCTCGTTAGTTATGACCAAAATACTATTTTTATAATGCACGAGAAAGGTTTCATCACCGCTAGGTGGATTAATCAGGGTTTTTTTTATTTTTGTTTTTCAGTTTGATTTTTTTTTGTTTTTGATTACGTTGTACATTTTTTACCTTTTCTGGCATCTGGTTTGGGATTTAAATTTCAAATGTTCTTATCCTACCTAACTACACTAACTAACCTAAAATTGCCAGGATAGCGCACTGGCGTTTCGTTTATCCGCTCAATCTTCTAGATGCCGTTCTCGATTACAAACATGCCCAGTGACACGATCTGGTCCATGCGGGTTTTGCAGCTACGCAATCGAGCTACCAGTTGATTGAACATGGGAAGCAGTTGTTTTCAAGGGCCTCATACGCCTGTCACTGGCAAACAAAGCTCGTGTACTCTGCATCGAAGCTTAGAACCACTGTTAGGGCGCAATCGTTAATGCGAACATTTTTATATTCGGTTAGTTCAGCGGTTCTCAACCTTTTTCTCGAGAGGTACCCCTTCGAACTTCTCAATTCGTTGAGGTACCCCCTTTTACAGTATAAATAAAAATAAGCGTAACTCATAAGATACATGAAAAAGAGTCCTGAAAACTATCGAGTCTTTTGAAAGGAGATTTCAGAGACTTTTGGAGAAAGGCTTCTGAGCTTTCTGAAAGGAGGTTTCTGAGCCTCTTGACAGGGGGTTTCCAAGCCTCTGGAAAGGAGGCTTCCGTGCCTCTTGGAAGGAGGCGTCCGAGCCTCTTGGAAAAAGGCTTTTCCATCCTCTGGAAGGAGGCTTCCGAGCCTTTCGAAAGGAGGCTTCCGAGCCTCTCGAAAGGAGGCTTCCGAGCCTCTCGAAAGGAGGCTTTCGAGCCTCTCGAAAGGAGGCTTTCGAGCCTCTCGAAAGGAGGCTTTCGAGCCTCTCGAAAGGAGGCTTTCGAGCCTCTCGAAAGGAGGCTTTCGAGCCTCTCGAAAGGAGGCTTTCGAGTTTCTCGAAAGGAGGCTTGAGCCTCTCGAAAGGAGGCTGGGCCTCTAGAAAGGAGGCTTCTGAGCCTCTTGAAAGGAGGCTTCTGAGCCTCTTGAAAGGAGGCTTCTGAGCCTCTTGAAAGGAGACTTCTGAGCCTCTTGAAAGGAGGCTTCTGAGCCTCTTGAAAGGAGGCTTCTGAGCCTCTTGAAAGGAGGCTTCTGAGCCTCTAGAAAGGAGGCTCTGAGCCTCTTGAAAGGAGGCCTGAGCCTCTTGAAAGGAGGCTCTGAGCCTCTTGAAAGGAGGCTTCTGGAGCCTCTTGAAAGGAGGCTTCCGACCATCTTGAAAGGAGGCTTCCTGAGCCTCTTGAAAGGAGGTTACCAAGCCTTTTGAAAGGAGGCTCTGAGCCTCTTGAAAGGAGGCTTCTGAGCCTCTTGAAAGGAGGCTCTGAGCCTCTTGAAAGGAGGCCTGAGCCTCTTGAAAGGAGGCTTCTGAGCCTCTGAAAGGAGGCTTCTGAGCCTCTTGAAAGGAGGCTTCTGAGCCTCTTGCAAGGAGGCTTCTGAGCCTCTTGCAAGGAGGCTTCTGAGCCTCTTGCAAGGAGGCTCTGAGCCTCTTGCAAGGAGGCTTCCTGAGCCTCTTGCAAGGAGGCTTCTGAGCCTCTTGAAAGGAGGCCTGAGCCTCTTGAAAGGAGGCCTGAGCCTCTTGAAAGGAGGCCTGAGCCTCTTGAAAGGAGGCTTGAGCCTCTTGCAAGGAGGCTTCTGAGCCTCTTGCAAGGAGGCTTCTGAGCCTCTTGCAAGGAGGCTTCTGAGCCTCTTGCAAGGAGGCTTCTGAGCCTCTTGCAAGGAGGCCTGAGCCTCTTGCAAGGAGGCTTCTGAGCCTCTTGCAAGGAGGCTCTGAGCCTCTTGAAAGGAGGCTCTGAGCCTCTTGAAAGGAGGCTCTGAGCCTCTTGAAAGGAGGCCTGAGCCTCTTGAAAGGAGGCTTCTGAGCCTCTTGAAAGGAGGCTTCTGAGCCTCTTGAAAGGAGGCTTCTGAGCCTCTTGAAAGGAGGCTTCTGAGCCTCTTGAAAGGAGGCTTCTGAGCCTCTTGAAAGGAGGCTCTGAGCCTCTTGAAAGGAGGCCTGAGCCTCTTGAAAGGAGGCTTCTGAGCCTCTTGAAAGGAGGCTCTGAGCCTCTTGAAAGGAGGCTTCCTGAGCCTCTTGAAAGGAGGCTTCCTGAGCCTCTTGAAAGGAGGCTTCTGAGTCTCTTGAAAGGAGGCTTCTGAGCCTCTTGAAAGGAGGCTCTGAGCCTCTTGAAAGGAGGCCTGAGCCTCTTGAAAGGAGGCTCTGAGCCTCGTGAAGGAGGCCTGAGCCTCTTGAAATGAGGCCTGAGCCTCTTGAAAGGAGGCTCTGAGCCTCTTGAAAAGAGGCCTGAGCCTTTTGAAATGAGGCCTGAGCCTCTTGAAAAAGGCTTCCTGAGTCTCTTGAAAGGAGGCTTCTGAGCTCTTGAAAGGAGGCTTCCTGAGCCTCTTTAAAGGAGGCTTCTGAGCCTCTTGAAAGGAGGCTTCTGAGCCTCTTGAAAGGAGGCTTCTGAGCCTTTTGAAAGGAGGCTTCTGAGCCTCTTGAAAGGAGGCTTCTGAGCCTCTTGAAAGAAGGCTTCTGAGCCTCTTGAAAGGAGGCTTCCGAGCCTCTTGAAAGGAGGCTTCCGAGCCTCTTGAAAGGAGGCTTCCGAGCCTCTTGAAAGGAGGCTTCCGAGCCTCTTGAAAGGAGGCTTCCAAGCCTCTTGAAAGGAGGCTTCCAAGCCTCTTGAAAGGAGGCTTCCGAGCCTTTTGAAAGTAGGCTTACGTGCCTTTTGAAATTTAAATTCGAGATTTCAATTCAGAAACATATTCTTAATATATTATTCAACATTTTGTTTCGATCAGGTAGATTGTATCTGAAGATTTTTTTAAATTTTTGTCCCAGAGCCCTTCATACACTGTGCGGGTTGTGGTTGGTAGGATTCAATAGGCTTCGATTTACAGATCGTCGTGCATATTATGTATGATACAAAGTTTTGAAATAAAAAATTATACAATTATCAAAAATTCACCAATATTTTTTTCTTAACTTTTTTAATAACTTAATAATTTTAATAACCGCCATTACGCATTTTTGCCCGAGGTACCCCCTGTGGTCAGCGAAGGTACCCCCAGGGGTACATGTACCCCAGGTTGAGAACCGCTGGGTTAGTTACTGCAAATAAATTCTTTTTCGAGTCCCTTTAATCAAGCAGGTATCTCAAGCATACCACATCGTCATATTGCTACATGATTGAGTGTTTAATTTTGATAAAATATCGAAAACAAAAGTGTGCATAAAAATTCCCTCGCCATAACAAAAAGGTGGTAGAGAATTAACACTGTTGTTTACATTTTAGAACCAGCACATGTCGGGGTAGGGATTCAGTGCTCCGCCTTCTCCCCCTGGTTGTTTTGGAGTGTACAGTGGGGGCGCGTCCTCAGTGGGTGCGGGCTTTGATTCGTTATTCTGTCGTAATCCAGCACGACATACAAAAAACAAGGCAGGCTCATCACGTATGTAAACAATCAGTTTGAATGTAAACATGTGACGTCACTGCTATCTTCGCACAAGCCGGACCGAGACGATGCTCTACGGTCGCAGCATGCTTACTTTTGTACTCCAACATGTGGCGATAAAATATGCGTCACGTTCGAAGTGTCATTTTTCTAACGAGCCTACCTTGTTTTCTGTATACCGTGGTAATCCAGGAGGAACAGCTGGCCATGAGTTGACCGGTTGTGATATTTTTGTTGGTATTGTGTGCCGTCCCAAATAGCAGACGCAACATCTTCCAAAAATCACTTTGTTTCTATTCAGTTTCATTAAAGGCAGTGGAAAAACATCAACGCACGAAAAAGTTGCATCAAGATGTCAAAAACATTCGAGTTGTGATCAATGTTTCATTAACATTGCAATGCAGTACTCGTTTGACATTTGGAAACAAACAACAAAAGAATACTACACTGCATGTTGCAAACACGATACAAAATCATCAAGTTGCATATTTTTTACCATGTTACTTCAATGCGTCTTTCAAAATTGAATTGTTTGCTTAAATTAAGCTACAAATAAGTTTAGTGTATCTTCATGTTTCATTTAGCATCTTTCAACTTACAATTTATTCCGGTGATGGTGCAATCAAGCTACGGGGAACCCGAGTGCGAAACTTCGGAATCGTATGGTTTTTATGGTGAGTCAACACAGGGCCGGATTTAAGGGGGGTGCCACAAATCTTATGTATCAAAACCAACCTATTTTGTACATTTTGGGGCCCCCACATACCGTCGGCCCCGGGGCCCCCTTCCGTCTAAATCCGGCCCTGGTCAACATGCAGTCCCTTCGAAGTGTTGAATGGTGCTGTGGTAGAGTGAAGGACTGTCAATCACAAGATCCATAAATCGAAACCAGTGTTATATTTTTATTTTATTTTCTTTCGCAGTAGTATTTTGCAATGGGGCCCTCCCCGAGCAAAGTCTGAAAACATAATGAGAGCATATAGAAAACATATTTTGATATTGATATCAAATTGAAATCATAATTTGTTTTCAAATATGAATCATCATGACTGATTACATATTTTGATCTCATTTTGCTGTTGATTTCTAAATTGTATGATCTGATATCAAACTGTGTACTTATTTTGTTATCGGAACCAATTTCAAAATTAGTTTTCGATTTGCTCTCATCGATAGCAGGAATAGTTTTCGATTTGATGTCACAGTAAGATTTTTCTGCTGTAGATTTTGATCTTTTAACCGTTAAAACGACCAAAAGGATATCAACCTGAGTTATCAAAATTTGACGATTTCATAACAACAAAATTAGTTATCGATTTGCTCTCAAGCTTTGCTCGGGTCCTTAGCCGTGCGGTAAGACGCGCGGCTACAAAGCAAGACCATGCTGAGGGTGGCTGGGTTCGATTCCCGGTGCCGGTCTAGGCAACTTTCGGGTTGGAAATTGTCTCGACTTCCCTGGGCATAAAAGTATCATCGTGTTTGCCTCATGATATACGAATGCAAAAATGGTAACTTGGCTTAGAAACCTCGCAGTTAATAACTGTGGAAGTGCTCAATGAACACTAAGCTGCGAGGCGGCTCTGTCCCAGTGTGGGGATGTAATGCCAATAAGAAGAAGAAGATTTTGCAACATTATTGCAATTTACTGCAATCGAAGGATGTTTCCGTAGGCTCCACCCCTTGCGCTTTTTAGATTGCAAGAGGGTTATGTTTGATGGTACATATGCAAAGATTGTTTCTTTCCGAATAGTTGCACCACAGTGAAATGTTCAGTGGTGAAACAAGTTGTGCTGCTTGGGGTGGAGGTATGAGGCTCGGAAAGTTCTGGTCGTTGATGATCGGTGGTTGTCTTCTCGTAAGGTTCTTGGCTTTCTTCCGTATTTCGACGAATTCCGCTCGTGCGGGACATTCTTTAGCGGTGGCCTCATGTTTCGGCACGCAATTCGCACACTTGACATCGATTTGGTGCATGTCGGGATTTTTGACGATAACAAACCATAGGCACTTTTCCGTTTGATGCTTATCGCCACACTTGATGCAGCGAGGGGCCAAGTGGCAATTTCTAGTACCATGGCCGAACCCACAGCAATTCGTGCACTGTGTGACATCACATTGCACTGGTTTGTACCGCTGCCACTCGACAACGATACTATCGATCACATTTATTCTTCTTAGATCCTACAGTGTCACAGAGCCGTGACGCAGATGAATCAGGTACAACTGGTCACGGTACCGTCTTGATTTGTCCTGTCTGGCAATCTTGAACACGCCGGTAAGGACCAGTTCGCACTCTACCAGCAGTTGTTGCACTTCATCAGTTTTCCTATCATCGAGGCCACGCAGTATCGCCTTAAAAGGCTTGTCGTTGGGGATGTCGTACGTGAAGTATTCACACACCTCCTTATTCAAAGTATCCAGTAGCTTCTGGTACTGGTATTTCGATTCAGCCATTAGCATCAGTCCTCTACAACACAGCTTGAGTGTGCACTTAGGAGTGCCGTTTGCTATGCATTCTCGCAATGCGGTCTGCAAAGTAGGAGTGTCCCTCTTAACAAAAATCGGCGGGCACTTCTCTTTCCGCTCTAGTTGCCTCTCTTGTTTCTCCAGTTTCTGTCTCTTGGTCACCAGCTTGTCGCCGGCATCATCGTCCTTCAGGGTGGAATAGGAATTGCTCAATGGCACTTTCTTCTACGCACCCCTATTCGCAGTCGATACGGCTGCAGCGTCACCCATAACGGGATCGAAAAAGACACTCGCCAACGCGCAGTGCTCGCACGAACGAATCGAACTATTAAACACAGTTTATCAAAGTACGACCGATCCGATCGGTTGTCTGGCATCAGATGCGTGTCTGCTGAGAATGGCTCACGCGCGCCGGAAAGCAGCTTTCTTGTATTCAATAAATTAAGCCCGTTAGCCCCGCCCCTTTGTGGCTGATATGGGTGTAAATATAATGTGCACTCATAACGATTAATGAAGGGGCGGGGCTAATGGAATTACTTCATTAGATACAAGAAAGCTGCTTTTCGGCGCGCGAGCCATTCTGATCGGGATTCCGCAGACAACGGACCGTTCGGAGAATGACAAATTCTAAGAATCCTATGAAATTTTCTCGCAAGATTCTAAATTTGGTGATGATATGTTGTTTATCTAAGATGCGAGAAATAACTCAAGACGAAGTTTCTTTATATTACAAAACATTATCTTTCGGCATCTGTCTGTCCGAGCGACCTTTACCGATGGATGGTTGCTGTAGATAGTTTCCACTGAGGTGGCGTCTTTATTGATTTTATAGGGTAAAGTGCCCAATAGTGGACCCCCAACCAATAGTGGACCCTCCAGCCATTTTTGCATTATTACAGCACAATGTAAACATTTTGCTATGAAATTCCATCGGGAGAACCTACCTTACAGTCTTATGATTTGATTACATGCATTGGAAATGCTATGGAAACTAAAAAAAAATAAACACGAGAGTGTCCATTATAAGAATATTTTGGGGGTCCATAATAGGGAAGAAGAACGTTTCGAAACGGAACATAAAAATCAAATGAAGTGTCGACTATGGGGAAGCAATTTCCTATTATGGACTTCAGGGGTCTACTATAGGGCGAATTCAGTCAGACTTTGAAATGTTAATTTAAACGAATCACGACGAGTATTTGAGTGTTTCATGTATGTATCGTGAAGAGGAGATGCAGAGCTTGATATTAGATATCACGCAAAATAAATATTTTAAAAATTTCCACTCCTTATGCCAGGAAGAGCAAAATTTCGCTACTAGGGGGTCCACTATCGGGCATTTTACCCTACAAAAGCCACCATTTTGAACAAAAGAAGGTTGATTCGACTATCCTAAATAATCTTTCTTCAAAGTACAAAACTCAATCGTAAATAGCGAATTTGATAGCGCGTCGGAGGGAGATGATGCAGTAAATTTGAATGGATGGGATCACTAACAGCAAACAAGCTACCACGCCAAACCCGATGCCACCGAAACAGTTCATTTTCGCAATTAACTCTTTCTTGCCATAAAATGTTGGTCCTGAGAAGAACCAATTTTCTTTTCCCAATGCTCCTTTCCAACTAACTGACACCACAACTTGTAATAAATTTTCAGCATCGGCACAGGCGGTGCGGGATTGCCACAGTGCTATTTTTATGGTCAACCCTTTCTTCATGTGAAATGCTGGTTCGTTGAGGTTGAATGATCTGTAGCAACACATAGAGCACCACCACCAATGCGATGGATTTCCGTTGAAAATGTTAGCAACGCCTCCGTGAAGCTGTGTCCGCTCCGCTGCGATCGCTTTGATGCGTCCGCTCTGCGTGAAATCCTGATTAAACTGAGGATTAGATCCAAACCCGCAAGTGATTGATTTTTGATGTCTGTGCTAGTGATGCATGTACGTGATTGGTTAGTTTACCTATTTCTAAACTTTTAATCAATTATCGATAACAAATGATTAAAAAATAGTATTTTCATATGAATACAAAGAAACGTTGACTCATGCTTGATCGAATGGTCCAAAAAAATTGAAAATCCATCGGGAAACGGCTGAGATATTAAAGTTTAAAGTCTATCATATTTTCGTGACGATCCCCGATTTTCGCAATCGTAAAGTGTATCCCAATATAGAAAAGACAGACTTAGTCCTACGTCATAAAAATGGAATGGAATTCTCTCATCAAATTTATCTCGTGTTCATGATTGGCAAGATCCTTTCTTCCACACCTTTGTGATGCATTATCTTCAAAATAGGGGAAAACAGCTTGTGAGTGGAGGAATATTCAAGATAAGTTCATCGAATATGTTTCATGTGTTGGACTTCCCTGGGCATGAAGTTCTGGTTTGGTGGAATAGCAAATGAACGTTGGTTTTAGAGCCCATGACGGATGGAAAAACCTGCCGTAACCCAGATGCCAGATCCGGTAAAATTATGGATTTTATTCTGAATCCGTCATACTACCTGTTATATACCATCTCACCACATATTGAGGGGCTACTCTTTCTTCCTTCGATCCATATAAGATCCATCTCGCTCAAACATCAGTTACCTTATTGGTTTTTGGCCGCACCGGCCACTATGAGACATAGACTGTTTTTACAATACCAAGTATCCGCTTTAAAAACCGGCCGTAACAATGCAAGTATGAGTATCAATCGGTTCTATAACGTATGTTAGAAAAATCCTTGGTAATAAAATCCACCTTTCCCTTTATTTTTATGTATTTGCACATCTAGGTCCCAGTCTGTTGCTAGCACATTTCTAGCTTATCTTTTCATGATGGGAAAATGATAAGACACTATCAAAGCACCTAATTAACTAATTGATTTAAACTGAAAGCTTGGTTCATTCAGTTCACCATGAGAAAATCAAGATCCACTAGAGATACCGATAACCATAAAAACAACTCACGCTGAAAATAAACCCCAGTCAGTTTTATTCCTTCGAAAACTAATATCATGATTCATTACCCCTTCAATGGATCAGAACCATGCACTAGTGAGGAGTGCAGGGCAGGTGGCAATCCAATAAACCGTGTCGCATCCGTGCCATTACATAAATTACATCAAACACAACCGGATCTCCGCAGCAGCGCTTTGTATTGACATACCTTCAATACCCCACCATCCGCTCCCCTCACCACTTCACAAAAGATTCCACTCGACAACATTCGCAATTTACCAGAAATTCAATCGTCACCGGAAGTTTGCGTACGGCTTTGGTGGAAATTCATCACATAAATCCAATATGCAATTTCTACCGCCCATCCCCCCCGGGGCGACCCACGTCAAGTTCGCTATGCGTTGCGCAGTCATCATCAGCATCGTCATCATGGATGGGAAAACTTCCTGTTTACGCCCTCCAGAGTCGATGAATGGATGAATGCCTATGCAAACGCACAGACACACGATACAAAAGAACCGCCAGAGCGAGCCATGGAAAGCACATTTTGTCTAATGAAAAGAGGTTTTCCCGGCTATATGGCGTTCAGGGCGATTAGGGTGATAATAGAAGGTAGCCATTTGTTTTCATAACCAACGATGATAAAACAATTTACAGGGTAGCAACGCTACATGTTTTTTTGTTAAATTTATTTTGTACTCTCATACCAAAATTATAAAATCTAGCGAACATTTATGCGTATACAAAATTGATGGATCCTAGGAACTTTTGATATTACAGCATATGTTAAACGTTGCCATATAGTGAAAAGATAGGATTTTGCATGTTCTCCAAGTTTCAATTTAAAATCCGAAATTATATTTGTCACCCTAGATAACAGATTTGTGCGGGCGAAAGCCTCTCATACGCCATAGGTGAATGGAGTTGATTTATTATTTATGATTTAATTAAATTGATATTTGAGCAAGATCCAATGCGTACTGCAAGGAAGTCGCCGAACGCGGACATGTACCGTTCGATAGTAGTAAATATAGATCAATTCATCGGAAGCTGACGCAATTTACTCCGTGCTGTCATACGAAGCATAGACCCATAGACGGAGCATGCCTGTGCCTGTCTGCTGGGTTTCTCAAAGGTGATTAGCCTTTTGACACAGAACAGATGAGCCAATAATTAATGGAAAATGACAGTGGAAATAAAAATATATTCATTCTAGACCAACATTTGAAAAGGGCGTAACAGCCATAATTTATTCCTGCTGATTCTTCGTCCGCATATAAAGCTTTATATGTAGACGAGAATCAGGAAGAACAAATTTCGGCTGTTAGGTCCTTTTCAAATGTTGGTCTAACATTAACAAAGTCTGCATAAAATCTAAAAAAAAGTCTTAGATCCCAGTCGATATCAATCTTGATGTACATATATTATATCTCTTCTGTGCGGTCTCATCGGTTCCGGTGATGTGGAAAATTGACTAAGGGCGACAAGCTTCCATTTCAGAGTGTTCGCATTTAATATGCAAGTTGGGATAGATCTAATTGAAAAGGAAGCTCTTCCCATCAATTGCTTTAATACTTGCATTCATTTGTGTTGTATAAGAACGTTGGACTCAGCGCTGAGCTTTTGGCATGAGCTGAAAGTTCGTCAATAAGAATAATTCTATTATTGTTCAATGTGAGTTCGAACCCATTCACCTATATTTATTTTTTTTATTTCGTCAACCGACGCAGACTAGTACATGCTATAAAAACGATATTAGGATAGTGTATAAAAATAAAAATAGATTGGTTAGTGTTAAATTTTGCGATTTAATGTAATTTTAGAAAACATTATTTAAGGTTCTGCCGAGACATTGTAAAGTCAATAGTTTCGCAGTGTTGATCATCTGATTGAGAGGTCCGAATTTTGCATAATTTGTACGACAGTGATTAATTGAAAATGTATGTCGCTGACGCAGTTGTCGAGATGGTACATATGTAGAAATTTAATTTCGATGAAATGTTTGTAAACTATATCGTTAATAAATGAAACCATTGCAGTTTCACGACGCTCTTCCAAAGATCGAATGTTTATAAACTTGCAGCGTGCCTTATATGATGGAAGTGGGAATGTTGTCCAACCTAATTTACGAAGAAATTGTTTTTGTACTGATTCTAATCTTTCTTCGTGTGTTATTGAAAATGGAGACCATACAATGCTGCAATATTACAGTATCGACCTTACATAAGCAATATATCTAGACCAACATTTGAAAAGGGCGTAACAGCCAAAATTTATTCCTTCTGATTCTTCGTCTACATATAAAGCTTTATATGTGTATAAGCTCTCACGTGTGAGAGACCACCAGTTGTTGATTTATCCGTATTTCTTGAGACAATACCTCAGGGGAAATCCTCGAATGGAAACCCAAACTCGCTCTGCTTATCCCTCATTGCCCCTCACTTAAGCTCGTTCAACCCAACACTCACTGACCGAAGAGGAATAGAAGTCTGAATAAACCAATCTACTAACGGAATGACTGAAACGTACGAGAACAGTGTGTTCTAATACGGAAATGTTGCAAATAGAATCAATTGGCATCCAGATCTTCTAATTCAACTTTTATTTTAATGGGCTTATGCTAACCTGGGAAACTATTCATGGCCGTGAGTTCGTGTGCAAATGGCCGAATTAAAGGTGCTGAGGGTGTGGCGGCTGGACGGAAGACTTCCGATTTTTAATCCTCGAGAGCGTTCGGAATACCATTTCCTCGAGCTAGTAGCCCACTTTCCC
The DNA here is from genome assembly GCF_024139115.2 of Armigeres subalbatus. Taxonomy (NCBI): domain Eukaryota; kingdom Metazoa; phylum Arthropoda; class Insecta; order Diptera; family Culicidae; genus Armigeres; species Armigeres subalbatus. The sequence goes on from NC_085141.1 coordinate 273,635,585, forward strand.
TTTCGACCCGGCTTCACGTACCTTTCCGATTCACCGGGCGAGGACTAAAAGGAAACCACTAACTCTCGGTTCGGGTTCGGTCCGATGTACGATGATTGGCGACGTGCAGGGACCGTGCTCTCGGAACCTGACCACCGGGGGGGTTGTAACGTTCGGGTTAGAGATGGGCAAAACAGCTCATTGCAGTGAGCGGATCTGATCCGTTCAGCTCATTGAAAAGAGTCAGCTCCTTGGATCAGCTCTTCAGTTCTTTAATGCTACATATATTAAAACATAATTGTTAATATTATTATTTTAATTAATGTTCAAAAATTTGAAAAATTTATGTCATTCATTAATTTATTCATTCATTCATCATTCATCTATTTACCTCACTTTGAAATTTTTAAAATGTTAAGCTACAGTGAGGTAATAATTTCTATTGAAAAACCGACAATTTTAAACTAATAACATTTATTACGCTTTTTCTGACCGTCTAGTTTTGAAGTCTAGGAGTTCATTTAGAACCATCACATTTATTTCTATACAAAAACTAACTCAACATTATTTTCTATTCATAACTAGTTGACCCGGCAGACGTTGTCCTGCATAGTAGGCGGGAATGTGCGTTCCGAACTGCCCATGCAAAGTTCGCATAGGAATCACAATTTTAGTTTTTCACGATTTGCTCAACTTTACTCGTAATTTCCGCATTAGGAAATATCATATAAACCCGTCGGGGACTATACTGCCGCTAACCGCAAGTCGAGCACATCTGTATACGGGCCTCCATATACAGATGTGCTCGACTTGCGGTTAGCGGCAGTATAACGAATGCTTCTGCTGAAGAAATGAAAAAATCCATCCAGCCGTTTTCGAGTTATGCGGATACGAACACAGACCGTTTCATTTTTATATATAAGAGAAGATTCTAAGTTACATTTTGTTGATAACGTTTCTCAAATCGTTAATTTGAATAATTCAGTCCCTAATCTCTGATATGTATATGAACCATATCACGTGTCATATGTAAGTTTTCTCTTCATACTGGGTGCAGTAAATCAATGCCTTGTTTGCGCGCGCTTCCAACTCTTCTAACCATGCGGCGTAGGCTCCCGAAATGCGAGAGAAATGAAAACAAGAGAGTAAAAAAATACAAAGCACGGTGCTACAAACAAACCGAGTGCACATGTAGCAGTATGCTGGCGGGAAAACCCGTCGCAAGTAAAAGATCCGCTCCGTCCAAGACACAGCTCCCAGTTCGGTTCGTTTGAACCACACGGTTCGCTCGCTAGAATCGGTCGCGACTGATCCGGATCGAGATCCGTATCGCACGGATCTGAGCTGGTGGCGCAGCTCTCGCTTCCATGTCACAGCAATTTCGAGCTGGACGACGACATGAGCGGAACTGAGAGTTGTTCGGATCTTCGGATCTTTTGCTTGGTACGCTTCGTTCGCTACCGCACTACTAAGTATATTTTGTGTGTCCGTTCGTAGCGCCGAGTATGTGGGTATGGGTTAAGAAATAGACGGCAAGCTAGATTATTTTTGCTTGTGTGTTTCTTATTCCTCTCAGCAGCAGAAATGATTTCTGTTGCTTGGCTTGATGGTGCTTGAGGTGCAAATAATAAACGATCAGCACGTGCGCGGTACTGGACTGGAATGCTCATACAAGCTCGCTTGTGTTGCATACCGCGAGCGTGGTATTTTCTTTGTGCTGTACAAAATACAACAGCGCGCGTACTCGAGTAGAGATGGGCAAAACAGCTCATTGCAGTGAGCGGATCTGATCCGTTCAGCTCATTGAAAAGAGTCAGCTCCTTGGATCAGCTCTTCAGTTCTTTAATGCTACATATATTAAAACATAATTGTTAATATTATTATTTTAATTAATGTTCAAAAATTTGAAAAAAATATGTCATTCATTAATTTATTCATTCATTCATCATTCATCTATTTACCTCACTTTGAAATTTTTAAAATGTTAAGCTATAGTGAGGTAATTTTTTTTTTTGAAGAACCGACAATTTTGAACTAATAACATTTATAACGCTTTTTTATGTCCGCCTAGTTCTGAAGTCTAGGAGTTCATATATTTCTATTCAAAAATTAACGCAACATTATTTTCTATTCATAACTAGTTGACCCGGCAGACGTTGTCCTGCATAGTAGGCGGGAATGTGCGTTCCGAACTGCCCATGCAAAGTTCGCATAGGAATCACAATTTTAGTTTTTCACGATTTGCTCAACTTTACTCGTAATTTCCGCATTAGGAAATATCATATAAACCCGTCGGGGACTATACTGCCGCTAACCGCAAGTCGAGCACATCTGTATACGGGCCTCCATATACAGATGTGCTCGACTTGCGGTTAGCGGCAGTATAACGAATGCTTCTGCTGAAGAAATGAAAAAAATCCATCCAGCCGTTTTCGAGTTATGCGGATACGAACACAGACCGTTTCATTTTTATATATAAGAGAAGATTCTAAGTTACATTTTGTTGATAACGTTTCTCAAATCGTTAATTTGAATAATTCAGTCCCTAATCTCTGATATGTATATGAACCATATCACGTGTCATATGTAAGTTTTCTCTTCATACTGGGTGCAGTAAATCAATGCCTTGTTTGCGCGCGCTTCCAACTCTTCTAACCATGCGGCGTAGGCTCCCGAAATGCGAGAGAAATAAAAACAAGAGAGTAAAAAAATACAGAGCACGGTGCTACAAACAAACCGAGTGCACATGTAGCAGTATGCTGGCGGGAAAACCCGTCGCAAGTAAAAGATCCGCTCCGTCCAAGACACAGCTCCCAGTTCGGTTCGTTTGAACCACACGGTTCGCTCGCTAGAATCGGTCGCGACTGATCCGGATCGAGATCCGTATCGCACGGATCTGAGCTGGTGGCGCAGCTCTCGCTTCCATGTCACAGCAATTTCGAGCTGGACGACGACATGAGCGGAACTGAGAGTTGTTCGGATCTTCGGATCTTTTGCTTGGTACGCTTCGTTCGCTACCGCACTACTAGGTATATTTTGTGTGTCCGTTCGTAGCGCCGAGTATGTGGGTATGGGTTAAGAAATAGACGGCAAGCTAGATTATTTTTGCTTGTGTGTTTCTTATTCCTCTCAGCAGCAGAAATGATTTCTGTTGCTTGGCTAGATGGTGCTTGAGGTGCAAATAATAAACGATCAGCACGTGCGCGGTACTGGACTGGAATGCTCATACAAGCTCGCTTGTGTTGTATACCGCGAGCGTGGTATTTTCTTTGTGCTGTACAAAATACAACAGCGCGCGTACTCGAGTGCGTACGCTCGAGGGAGTTTCTCTAGGCGCGTGTTTGACAATGATTTCATCAATTTAAAGTGAGCTGCTGAGCTGGGCTTCTTTAAAAAAGATCCATGGCTCATCAGCTCAATGTAAGGAAGCGAATCTTTGGAACAGCTCCTGAGCGGAGCGCCCATCTCTATACTCGAGTGCGTACGCTCGAGGGAGTTTCTCTAGGCGCGTGTTTGACAATGATTTCATCAATTTAAAGTGAGCTGCTGAGCTGGGCTTCTTTAAAAAAGATCCATGGCTCATCAGCTCAATGTAAGGAAGCGAATCTTTGGAACAGCTCCTGAGCGGAGCGCCCATCTCTAACGTGCACTGCCCACACGAAGGGAGACCCGACGACGAGAAAGAAGCGTTCTACGCACAGCTGGAGCAGACATACGATGGATGCCCACTGCGGGACGTCAACATCGTCATCGGTGACATGAACGCACAGGTAGGAAGGGGGGAAATGTATAGACCGGTCATCGGACCGGATAGTCTGCACACCGTATCGAATGACAACGGCCAACGATGCATAAACGTCGCAGTCTCCCGCGGAATGGTAGTCCGAAGCACCTTCTTTCCCCGCAAAAATATCCACAAGGCCACATGGAGATCACCTAACCAAGAAACGGAAAACCAAATCGACCACGTTCTAATCGACGGTAAATTCTTCTCCGACATCACGAACGTCCGCACTTACCGCAGTGCGAATATTGAATCTGACCACTACCTCGTTGCAGTATGCCTGCGCTCAAAACTATTGACGGTGTACAACACGCCTCGAAGTCGGACGCCACGGCTTATCATTGGGCGGCTACAAGACGGTAGACTAGCCCAAGAATACGCACAGCAGCTGGAAGTGACACTCCCAACGGAAGAACAGCTAGGCGCAGCGTCTCTTGAAGATGGCTGGAGAGATATTCGATCCGCCATTGGTAGCACCGCTACCGCTGCACTTGGCACGGTGCCCCCGGATCAGAGAAACGACTGGTATGACGGCAACACGTCGAAGACGAAATACATGATAGGAAGAGGTTCAAGAGAAGACAATGTGAGCCACCCACCGCGAGTTTGCATCGGTGGTGACGAAATCGAGGTGGTTGAAGAATTTGTGTACTTGGGCTCACTGGTGACTGCCGAAAATGATACCAGCAGAGAAATTCGAAGACGCATAATGGCTGGAAATCGTACATACTTTGGACTCCGCAAGACGCTCCGATCGAATAGAGTTCGCCGCCGTACCAAACTGACAATCTACAAAACGCTCATTAGACTGGTAGTCCTCTACGGACACGAGACCTGGACGATGCTCGTGGAGGACCAACGCGCACTTGGAGTTTTCGAAAGGAAAGTGCTGCGTACCATCTATGGTGAGGTGCAGAAGGCGGACGGTACGTGGAGGAGGCGAATGAACCACGAGTTGCATGAGCTGCTGGGAGAACCATCCATCGTTCACACCGCGAAAATCGGACGACTGCGGTGGGCCGGGCACGTAGCCAGAATGTCGGACAGTAACCCGGTGAAAATGGTTCTCGACAACGATCCGACGGGCACAAGAAGGCGAGGTACGCAAGGGGCAAGGTGGATCGATCAGGTGGAAGATGACTTGCGGACCCTCCGTAGACTGCGTGGTTGGTGACGTGCAGCCATGGACCGAACCGAATGGAGAAGACTCTTATATACCGCACAGACCACTTCGGCCTTAGTCTGAATAAATGAATGAATGAAATGAAGATTTAAGTAAATGAAATACACATAACACGACATTTAAACAATACCCAGTAGACCAGACCAACCAGAAGCTAATAGAATACTAAGTTGAAAAGCAGGTCAAGTTCCAGTTGGAATGTAGAGCCATTGAAGAAGAAGAAGAAATCATTCAAAGTCTTTTTGAATATTTTTTAATATTTCAAAGCAGAATTGTAAAAATTGATATATTAATTAATCATAACAAGCATCCTACGTCAGAACATTTTTTGTCAGATTTGGTCGTCATGTATTTAAAATAAGGCAGGATTCTGAGAAAAACCAGAATAATCCACCTAGCGGTAATGGTGCCTTTCTCGTGTAGTATAAAACAAGAAAACACATAAGAGTAACAAGAAAAGCACATAAGAGAGGTCAAAATTGCACTTGAGGGAAATAGATTCAGTTATTTCCATCATTTTACATTTATTTGAGTTCATTTAAATGCATTGCAGTTTTTGAAAAAAAATCGCAAAAATGAGAAAGAAACAATGTTTTTTTTTAATAACTACGGAACGCAGTAACCGATTGGGTCAATTTTCAATATCTTAGGATTCCGCGTCGAAGGCTAAGTACAAAAAAGTGTGTTTCACATTTTTCGTACACACACATACATACATACACACATATAGACATCACCTCAATTCGTCAAGCTAAGTCGATTAGTATATAACACTATGGGTCTCCGAGCCTTCTATCAAAAGTTGGGATTTGGAGTCATCCTATAGCCTTTACGTATACTTAGTAAACGCGAAAGGCAAAAATAATGGACAAAACTTCGGAGGTGTTACTACCTTTAACATATTAGTGTCATTTGAATCAATTTAGAGTTAAAATTACCGTGAAGTGATTGAATTTGACATTTATTGTCATGCGCAAACTATGTTCATGCAAATAGTTAAATAAAATCATTTTTTTTTTCTTTTGTAGATCTTTGGTAATCTTATGCACTAACTTTCAAACTTATAATTCGGTGGAAAATTAAAAAAAAACCCAACTTAATTCACCGAGTGGTGATACTGCCTTTCTCGCATTAGCCAAGACACCAACCTTATATGGCGCTTATATAGTTTTCTTAATAACTTTTAAACGCAATGGTTTATCGTTATCAAATTCAATAGTGATCAACAAGGCTTCATCCGCTATAGAATGCATATTGTTGCGAGAAAATCGGTTAAGAATTACTATATAAAAAAGTGGCTAATGTTTTTCGGTTTTCGTATGCACACACACACATACACACGGACAGACAGACATTTGTTCAGCTCGACGAGCTGAGTCGATTGGTATATAACATCATGGGTCTCTGAGACTTCTATAAAAAGTTTGATTTTGGAGTGAAATGATAGCCTTTCGGTACAACTTTGTTGTGCGAGAAAGGCAAAAATGATTTATGCAATTGTCTGGTGAGAATTGGTAGGTCGTTGCGTACGTAAATGTTGAACACGTTTCTGACCCACTACTTATACCAAAATTATTTCCGTGAAAAATTTATAATAATAGTTCCCGGGGACACAACAAAAATCTGAAGAACTAGACTTCAATTTGGAATTTCTTTCCTATTGTTACTCTTCGACAAATCTATTTGTGAAAACTGGAATGGAATTTTCAAAATTTTACTTGTCCCGTATTGAAAGTGTGTTTGTCCCGTTTTATTTTCAACGAAATGATCTGGTCAGCCTACTTAAGGTGATTTAGAGAGTGTTTCAAGTCTCGGCTGGTACACCTCTGGAGAGCTTTAGGCGAACGGCATTACAATACAGTTTCAAGATAGATAACACAAATTATTGTTTCCGGAGGAATCCACAGGGGAACTTCCGGAGGAATCTCCAGGAGAACTTCCGGAGGAATCTCCAGGAGAACTTCCGGAGAAATCCACAGAAGAACTTCCGGAGGAATCCCCAGGGGAACTTCCGAAGGAATCCCCAGGGGAACTTCCGGAGGAATCCCCAGGGGAACTTCCGGAGGAATTCCCAAGGGAACTTCCTGGGGAATTCCCAGGGGAACTTGCGGAGTAATTCCCAGGGGAACTTCCGGAGGAAACTCAATAATTCTCCATTCTGTTATTAATGATACCCTACACTGGACTGAACTAGGTAGAATAAGAGGTAAAATACCAAAGCAATAATACTAAAAATTAAAACGCAATATACTTCATGCATAGCATAATATGTTACGTCATTTTATCACCCCCTGGAGGATTTTATTTTAATAAAATAGGAAATATACAAAAAAAGTTATTTGGATTTTTTTTTAATTTGTCTATCAAATATAAATAAGCTTATGTCTTTGAAAGGCAAAATACGTAAACGAAATCTTAATTTCTTGTCGAAAATGCTTACAAAATGCTTGACAGGTACACAAAAATGAATCATAATAAACCACAGACGGTGAAAGTTATTTCTTGAAAATCACTATAAAAACAATGACTAACTTCTTCAATTTTTTTTGTGACAACATCGGGTTGTAAACGTGATAAACAGGGGTAGACAAAATCGGGGAGTGACAAAATTGGGTCAATACTGTACTGCCGTCATACGCATATTTGTCCCATGTTTTCTGGGATTTCCTATGTACAAGGAACAGTTATGTGTATAACGACAGTGTATTACAATACCAAACACGTAACAAACTGTTATTTGTTTGGTATAAAAATACCTGAGCATATTTTGCGTATTAGTTTTTGGTATTATTTTTTGGAATTTGGAAAGCTGTTCGGCCACATTGAGAGTTTACGTGAATTCAACGTCAACACTTCTCTCCACGAACAGCCTAGATAGCCGTGTAGTGTCAGCAGCCATATTTTTTCTTAAGAATATTGCTAAAAATTTCAGGTGCCTTGCTACAATAGATGGTGGTATCATCATCATCAAGAATAACGCTACGAATTGCTTGTTCCACCATACAGGTGACTCCTGAAGCACCAGGGTGCTTCACCAGCCAGCACCCTTCACAGTATTGAGCCCTTGCTGCGTTAACCGGAACTATGGCATAGTGGACTTTTTGATTCTCCGCGATAATTAGCTACCCTCAACTTGAGGTCAAATAAGGGTGGGATTATTAGTATGTTTTCATTCAGATTTTCAACAAATTATCACATGTATGGATTCGCATTATGCGTTTTTCACAGTGTACTCTGTGTTCCGTCTTTGACGTTGTTCATATGATACCGATTTGGTTTCATCGCTGCTGTTTATAATAACGCTGAAATTGTATTGTGTATTATCTTGATTTGCAATGCAATTGTAGACAAATGCAAAATGGAAAAGCCCAAATGACTTTGGTGCAGCAACCTTAATTGAAATTAAAAATTCTCGATCAATGCTACGTGCCTGCAAGGATGTTATCGATCATTTAGTAATCTGCCTTCGATCATTTAGTAGTTTGTCAACTGATTCCAGAGGCCAAATTTCAAAATGTGTTGTATGGTGGACATCTAGTGCAAAGGTTTTTCTACAACTCTGCCTAACAGTTCGTTGTTTGAATTTCACTAATAACGGAGCTATAGCGCTAGTGGCAGTAACTTAGACTAAATGATTGCATATTTTGTTATCACTTAGTATAAGTATAGAAACCGTAACCGTAACTCCTTTAACAGTGGAATTCGAACATCGACCTGTTAAGGAGAGTTGTAGAAAACCTTCGCACTAAAAGTCCACCATACAACACCTTTTGAAATTAGGCCGGTGGAATGAGTTATTGACAAACTACTAAATGATCGAACGCAGATTATTAAATGATCGATAACATCCTTGCGTGCATGTGTACTTGCTAACAACGTTACCGTTGCTACACTTATCTCTGAGCTAACGAACAGAGATGTATGTGTTATCACAATTGACGTAAATGGTGGGACCCCAATCAGGAAATACGACTATTGTTCGCTTTATTTACCATACGATGAACCGTCCCCAATAGATGCTTTCAAATAAGTTGTCTGATATCGCACAACTAATTTTATTTGCTAATTATCTAATACATGCATTCATAGACTAGGTGTTCCGTGTTTTCTTAACACTATCATCCTTATTTGCTATGTTACGCTTTTAGTTATTATTAATACATTTCAATTGCCTCTGGCAGTTAGAATTTTTTCCTCTGGTTGAATTGAACCATGTAGGAATTACAATGTTTTCAACTTAAACTAAACTTAACCTATTTTATACTAAGGGTACAAGGAGTTAATCGTTGCAATAGAAGATTGCAACGATTTTTGTCTAAAATTGGAAATTATTTTGTTGGACATTTGTTGCAATGTCTCAATATTAGAAATTCTATGAAGTTCATTGGTACTATACCACGGAGGCAACTTCAGAATCATTTTCAAAATTTTATTTTGAATCCTCTGGAGTGCCTTCTTTCTGGTATTGCAGCAACTAGCCCATATTGGCACAGCATACAACATGGCAGGTCTAAAATTTGTTTGTAAATCAAAAGTTTGTTCTTAAGACAAAGTTTTGATTTTCTGTTTATAAGTGGATATAGACACTTAATATATTTGTTACATTTGGCTTGAAGGCCTTCAATGTGATTTTTAAAAGTTAATTTTTGATCTAGCAGAAGTCCTAAATATTTAGCTTCGCTAGACCAATTAATTGGAACCCCATTCATAGTGACAATATGTCTGCTAGAAGGTTTCAAATAAGAAGCTCTCGGCTTATGTGGGAAAATTATAAGCTGAGTTTTGGAAGCATTCGGGGAAATTTTCCATTTTCGCAAGTAAGTGGAGAAAATATCCAAACTTTTTTGCAATCTACTACAAATGACACGAAGGCTTCGCCCTTTGGCTGAGAGGCCCGTGTCATCTGCAAACAAAGATTTTGACAGTGGTAAATCAGGTAAGTCAGAAGTAAATATATTATACAATATGGGCCCCAGTATGCTGCCTTTAAGAAAACCAGCTCTTATAGAAAACCTATCAGATATCAAATTCTGATAGTTTAAATGCAATGAGCGATCTGGTAAATAATTTTGTATCAGTTTAATGATGTACAGAGGAAAATTAAAATTCATCAATTTTACAATCAAACCTTCATGCCAAACACTGTCAAATGCTTTCTCTATATCAAGAAGAGCAACTCCAGTCGAATATCCTTCAGATTTGTTGAGCCGAATTAAGTTCGTAACTCTTAATAACTGATGAGTGGTTGAATGTCCATGGCGAAAACCAAATTGCTCATCAGCAAAAATAGAATTGTCATTAATATGAACCATCATTCTATTTAAAATAATCTTTTCAAACAGTTTGCTTATTGAAGAAAGCAAACTGTTTGAACGATAACTAGAAGCCTCAGCTGGATTTTTTTCAAAATTGGAACAACTTTGGCGTTTTTCCATTTATCTGGAAAGTATGCCAATTGAAAACATTTGTTAAATAAATTAACCAAAAAGGATAAAGAGCTCTCAGGAAGTTTTTTGATAAGTATGTAGAAAATACCATCATCACCCGGGGCTTTCATATTTTTAAATTTTCTAGTAATAGATCTCACTTCATCCAAATTAGTTCCCAACGAAGGATCAAAAACATTATCTTGATTGAGAATGTCTTGGAAGCTCCGTGTAACCTGATCCTCAATTGGACTAGTGAGACCTAGACTAAAATTATGGGCACTCTCGAACTGCTGAGCAAGTTTTTGAGCCTTTTCGCCATTTGTTAATAAAATTTTATTTCCCTCTTTAAGCGCTGGAATTGGCTTTTGAGGTTTTTTAAGAATTTTTGTTAATTTCCAAAAGGGTTTCGAACTGGGATCCAACTTCGAGACATTATTCTCAAAGTTGGTAGGGTAACCGGCGGTAATGTTGGCCTTGGATGTAACATTGGCTCATCACGCAAAATAATCAATATTTCAGCGATAATACGTCGATTTGTAGGGAGATATTAACCACTGCTTCTTTAGAAAAGTGTATCAAACATATATCTGCTTCATAACTCTAGATTTATACACTTCTTAAACTATTAAAAGCAATTATCTTGCGTGAAAAATCACTTTGACTCGTTTTTTAGCAGCCATGTTTCGTTGACTTATGCAGGCTGGCTGTGCAAGAATTTTTCTTTGCCCAATAAAAGAGTTTTCTGAATGAACATACCTGTTTTCGCACATCAGATGAATGGATAACAACCACACTACGTCAGCTATCATTTTTATTTCATAATTTCCATTAGTATAGCGACATAATTAACCAAAACTTTTTGGACAATACTGGGGGCACCCGTTGCCAAATGGTGGCATGCGCTTTCGATTTGTAGCACTACGTTAGTATAGGTGAAACTCTAAAATCAAAACATTCTCACCAATAACCCGTACTGGAGAAAATAACCGAAAGCTGCAGATAGAATATCCGATGCTTGCGATTAGAATTTTTGTAAAAACAGGTTAATCCACTCAGCGGTTGAGTTTCATTCGCAAATTACATAATGCTAAACTGAACCCACACCAAGCCTCTAGTAATGCTTCATGTATGGTAGGATTCTGAAATTTATAAAGTCCTTAACGCTCAGACATGTACCTTCCCACAACCTAAAACGTCATGTAGTTTGTAAATGGGCCCTCATGATGCTTTTCTCGAATCACGATATAATCGCTTTCATTCGCAGAACATACCAACAATAATTGCCTACCTTACGGCTTCCAAACACGATTCAAGCATCAACCTTTCGCGGTTCGATACACCATTTTCTTCATAATTTCGCAAATAAATGATTCAATTAGTGTAAGAATATTTAGTTTTATCATCTTTCGCATGAATCCTACAAATATTTTCTCATTAAATAATGGAAAGATACAATGGATCGTATGTTTCATTAGATAAACTTTCAACGTCATTTCATGGGAATAATTTCAAGTCAAATTACTTGATAAATACCTTCATCATAATTTAGATTTATTATTGCTTGCAAAAAGTATTTTGATCTGTAAATGATACCGAAAAAGTATTCTTTCAACTCGGGAAGTTGAAACACGTGAGAGTTTTGAGAGGATTCACAACAGCTGATCGATATAGAGAGGAGTGGAATCAAACGCACCTACCAATCATGAAACTTCAATGCAGGCAGAGTTAAAAACAAGCTTCCAATAATTGTATTTATGAATAATTGTGTAATAATATCAGGTAGTTTGCACAGTTCTAACTTTTTATGCAAAGTACCAAGCAAGGAATTGCCTGGAAAAAGTTCTACAATTGGCTTTCTTCAGCAGTGCGTTATGCATCATCCCCACCTAAAGCACTGTTTACGTTTTGGAAAAAAGTTTCTTTGAGAGTATCGCGAGAGCGAGAGCAACACAACTGCCATGGTTTCAACTAGCAGTAAATCTCTAAATTATGCGGCAGCAAATAATTAACGTATGCAATTTGTTTGAAGGCACAACATGAGGGCTAGAACATGTAGCCTTTTCGCAATTGCAATTTTTAATACAGTTTTCATTTTTCTAAACTTCTTCACTTGCAAATATGGTAAATATTTGGGAAATAAATGATTCATATAATAGTATTTCGTTAGCATGTCCTTGGTAAGCGTGCTATTGGGGGAATCAAAAACGCACTCTCGCAATCCGTGTGGTAGTATTTTACATGTAACCAATTAGAATTCACGCTCAATCAGGTGATTTGATTTTCTTTATTTGTTTGCATGCTGCCTTTATTCAACGCAAGCAAAATGACTGGTACTACAAACAGCAACCCATCTTTATCTTTCGTATGTTCAAAATCAACTATCACTCGTCCCAAGTGGGCTGAAAAATGGTCCACCTGATAGGGACAAGGATGCCGACATTTTGTTAATTTCTCTCGAGACTTTCGCTGGTTTAAATGAGATATTGCGGACATTCATCGCCGTTTTTTGCTATTTGGCGTCAACACCAAATGTAAGCAAGCCGGCTGGTGGAATAATTCTGGTTGGAAATGCAATATATGAACATTTATAACGATAAATGTGCTCAACCGTAGCATAATGGGCCAAGGTTTGAGCCGTTACCCCTATTTCTCAGAATAGCGAAACGTTTTTTAATTTCATTTTGCAAATCTCGCCAAATAACTTTCAACGCGGGATCGCGAGTTCTTTGGTATTGCCTTCTTCTCACATTTTTAAGACGGATTAGTAGCTGAAGATCGTCGTCAATAAAAATGGAGTTGAATTTAACTTCACATTTCGGAATTGCAATGCCTCTGGCTTCGACAATTAAATTTGTCAAAGATACGAGCGCATTGTCAATATCACTTTTGGTATCGAGAGGAATATCAACATCAAAATTCCTATCGATATATGTTTTATATAAATCCCAATCAGCTCTATGATAATTAAAAGTAGAGCTGATTGGATTATAAATGGCTTCTTGTGAGATTTCAAACGTCACAGGAAGGTGAGTACACTTTAATCTGAATTACACTATAGCAAAGTCATTGTTTCGTCTCTTGTGTTTTTGTGACACCCCTCTTCAGTCCCAAACTGGCTTAATGTATGTGTGCCTACATAATTGGCTTTCCCATGAATCGGGACCGATTTGCAATTTGGGCGTTTTTCTCCAAAACTAATTCCCTTACCTAGCCTATTTGGATCTGTTTTACGTGTTACGTTACGTTCTACGATCTACTCTGTGTTTCGCCTTTGGTGTATTCAAAAGCCCTCTTCTAGCGCTCCATTCCTAGAAACCTGAACGACAATATAAATCAAAAATAAATAAACTCCTGGGGCCCTCCTTAGCCATGCGGTAAAATGCGCGGCTACAAAGCAAGACCATGCTGAGGGTGGCTGGGTTCGATTCCCGGTGCCGGTCTAGACAATTTTCGGTTTGGAAGTTGTCTCGACCTCCCAGGGGTTAAAAGTATCATCGTGTTAACCTCATGATATACGAATGCAGAAATAGTAGCTTGGCTTAAAAACATCGCAGTTAATAACTGTGGAAGTACTTAATGAACACTAAGCAGCGAAGCGGCAATGTCCCAGTGGGGGATGTAATGCCAATGAAGAAGAAATGAATTTCTAAATGAAGATTATAGCGTGAAATAACGAACATAATAGCATGTTCCAGTTTATTAATCAATCAGATATCCCAATATATGGCAAATCTAGCAGTCTGTTGGGACAAAAGCTGTCTGATAAAAATATTTAATCAAACGAATGAAAATGGAATGCAAATGTCGATTCAGGTCATCGTATATTAATGAATACCTGACCTATGTATTCATCAAGTGGTACCATCCAATTATGCTCCGGTAGGTACCTACTTTAAGTATAACTCAATAGAGCAATTAATCTGCGCGCAAAAGTAATAAAGCTAATGGTTCCACAGAAGATCAATGGCCCCAGCTTACCGAAGGATTTAACTCCAATTACTTCTAACTCATTAACTTGTAAATGCACCCGTACTTTACACAAACATGATGCTAATGGGGGTGGTGTACGTGTTTCTGATACGTGTTTAATAGCGCATACGGTGTGCGTATTTACTTATGGGCCCTTGTGTTGTGCATATATTCATAACCAGCCATCGCCCTGCAAGAGTTGGGATTGGTCCTGGACTAGTCGTGCAGGTCGCTGCAACTGCTTTCTAGGCACAAACACGAGCAAAGCTTAGAACACCTTTCTCCAGGTTGGTAGGTACCGTGTTCGGTTCTAATCCGAAGCTATAATTCACTCAGAAGCCTCTCGTTTGGTGATAGATTTCCAACAACTGACTGATGATTTTCCACTTGCTTCCACCGCAGATCTACCTGTGGTGCACAAACTCACACACACACACACAATTCATGATTTTGGCTCCGGAAGGGTGTTCTGCTCTGAAGCCGGGCAATCTGTGAATGGAACTGGACGGGGCAGTCTTTTAGCCTTTCTGCCTGACTATATTAGCATTACCATAAATCACTTTAAAAACCCTTTCGAGGAAGTGCTTTCGCTAGGACTCACTGTGGGCGTCCAGATGATCAAAAATCGGAAGAAATGTTTGTTCGAATTGTCGAGACGAGACTTTATTGTCGAATGTACCTACTAGTTGTAATTTGATTTATTGTAGCCTAGTTCCATGGCTAAAACAATGCATCACTGAATCTGTCACCAACTGTTATTTTGATGTTACATTAAAGCTCCTAACGAGTGACATTAAATTTCCTATATATTGATTCCAATTATTTTACAAGGAAAAGTGGCATTTCTTTAGCAGCGTGTTAATCACTATGATTCCGAAAACATTCGACCAAGCGGAGATCTCGAGAGTTTCTATCCACGATAGTTGTACACGTCGCATTTGTTTACTTTCTTATGTACCGAGAAATGGTATGGCGCTAAATTATTGAAGACTTGAATTTGACTTTTTCTGACTTAAATTTATTTTATAGAGCATTTTTGGTTTGTACATCATTTTTCCAGGTCAAGTGTTTAGCCACATGGCCCTTTCAGCCTTAGTTATATTTTTTTGTTTTAAGTTATTCCGTTTCTAATGCTATTTACATTTATTTTTTCATTTCTACCTAAATATGTTTTGATAAAATAATGAAATTTCATAACCTAAATAGTATTTACTATAAAATTTGATAACCTAGCTGGAAAACAAACCCTGAATTCGCGGACGTCAAGCAACGAAACGATCTTTGCACTCACCAAAGCGTGCATTAGGTTTTTTCATCCTTGCCAAACGGTGGACCTCAGATGTCCTTGTTCTGGAAGAAGTATTCAGGATCATCCGCAATAACTTATTTCGGACTCGCTATAGCTGCGCTTTGGCAGCTTTCCCAGGCCGGCATGCTGTATTAGATCACAGGGAGGATTATTTCCTTGTAGGCAACAAGCTTAGTTTTTAGAATATTGACGACGAGGCCATCATGTCATACAGTGTCGAACGCCTTGTCGACATCGAGTAAGGCCATGGCAGGTGTTTTAGAGACAGACTTGTTCCGTCTGAGGTGGTGGGTGGATTGACCGCGTCGGAAACCAAACTGTTCCTAGAACAAGATGTAGTGATGTTCAGCAGACTCAAGTAGTCGGCTATGAATTGCCTTTTCAAATAGATTGGATGATCCTGAGAGAAGGCTGATGGTATCGAGGATCTTTCCCAGGCTTCCGGATGGGGATGACTTTCGCTGACCTCCAGGACGATTGAAAGTGGCTAAGCTGGAGACACTGATAAAGACCAGCGAAAGGTGCTTGAAGAACGGAACACTCACCTGGACCTTCAGGTTTTTCGGTGATTCAATACAGGCCATCAATTCGCCAGCTGAGATCTCAAACTCGTCCGAAAAGTCGTTGGAAGTCAAATGGATTTTGTTAGCATGCTCGTTGATGGCTGCCTCATGTGGACTAACGATGGTCTGTCCAAGATTGTGCGAGCTGACGACATATTTCAGTGACCTTCTCTGCAGGAGTTATCAAGCGATCCTTAGAGCTATTGTTGTCTAATGGGATCAAAGGTGGAATAAAAATAAGACTTGAATTTCGCTAAGCAAAAGTAAGTTAAAAATCGGTAAACCAACCAATCCCTCTACGTGCATCGTAAGCACAGACATCAAAATCGTGGAACTTGAATGGTGGGCTCTAATCCTCAGTACAATGTGTTACCGTTCGGGGAATGTTCACGAGGATTTGCTAAACGGTGGGTTTAGCGCCACTCTCAAAGAGAGACCACCGGTCGTGTTCGATTTGCCCGACTTTTGGAGACCTTTTCGCTCAGGGAAATTCTCGAACGGTTCGCGGAATACTCGTAATCAATTTCGTAACGCGTTGCGTTGCGTTGTAACGGAGTATTTCGTAGATTGCATACTGATAGTTGTCATGTATATTCTTTACCTTTCTTACCCCAATTGCTTATGGATTTCCATTTGGGATTCAATGGAAATCCAATTGGGGGTCCAAAATGATAAAACATGAAAGCTATCATTGCCGGCCAAGCCCATCTTCTCCGTTACTAGGAAAGGGAAGGAAATGATGATATGACATCTACTTAACGAGAGGCCAGCGACTCACCGACGCCCTCATAGATGTCAAGGAATTGGATGGTGGGTAGGGTATGTGGTTTAGGAGTATCATTATAAGCAAATGATAGAAAATTTGTGGAAATACGTTGGGAGTGACTTTGCTAAGAAATTTATGTCACTCCATTCTTCTTGCCGATGATTTTCCTCGGATGGGGCGAAGGTATTAGCCTTGCCCTGGCTAATAGCCTAGGTTTAAGCGCCTTTGCTCGCTCTCTGAAACGAAAAAAGAGCAAAAAGAAATTAAATTTCCCTTCCCCCCTGATATGATAATGATTTTGATCAACAAATTAATTCTAAGTGGATGAATAAATGATCAAACGGCTGCAAACAAGCCTCTATTGTCGTAGCAGAAGCAAACCCGCCTCAATACGACAGGCAGAAGCACATGTTTGTGATTCAAACGCCATCGACTGTTGTTCAATTTCGATACACATAGTTGGGTAGAGAGAAAAGATGTGAAATATTGCTAAAGTAGGATTCGATGGATACGGGGAATTAGAGATAGTGATTCAAGAATGCACTTGTGCCTGAACTATGATTATTTTGTAATTTATCTCTTTTTTGGAAATGACTAATAAATGTGTTTGACCCATATTTATATTCGGTCATTGGCCATTAACATTTTTTTACGGTGGCACGGGGTGATCTCCGTGGATGCCATACGGCTTATGAATCGCGGCCTTTCGTCGGACACATGATTTCGTCACTTACCTGGTTCTTCAGCCTGTCCATCCGTTACTAAGTGCACCAGCCATTCAAGTACTCACTCGCTGACCGAATGCCGAATCCACCAAGTCCATCGACCGTCAAGAACGGCACTCAATCTAACAAATCGGGCTCGCCTATTCCATCAGCTCACCGTTGATCGAATCCGACCCGCCGTAAAGTATGTATCGTGCAGTGCTGTACTCCTCTGATCGATCCGGCACCGCCAGATACACTGCTGTCCTCAACTTCTGCGAATGATGCTTGCGGTTCTCAGTACATAGGCTCCATGAAAAATCTTCCGGTTCGAATTGATACTAAGAAACACATTTTCAGAGGCAAAAAAATCAGACGTCAAAAAAAACCTCTCTTCACAAGCCTTGACTACTACGATCTCTCACTCGTAATCAATTTCGTAACGCATGCACTAACTACGACTCTTTATTCGTACGAATTTTAGGGAAGGCCTAAGGAATGTTCACTCATTCGAGTAAGGAAACGAAACTGAAACTTAATTTGATTAGCGAGTATGCTTTATTTGCCAACTGGCGTTAAACGTAACGTAATTCAACCAATTAAAGAATTCAATCAAAACACTATCTATCTATCTATCTATCTATCTTTTTTTTTATTGAGTTATGACACTTTCGTCTGCACTTCCTCGCATTGGATAATCTATCTATCTATCTATCTATTTATATATCTATCTATCTATCTATCTATCTATCTATCTTTTTTTTTATTGAGTTATGACACTTTCGTCTGCACTTCCTCGCAAAACTGCTTGGAAACATTCACCATCTCCCCTTGTGGCCTGCTAGGGGGATTGGGCTCTGGGGATCACGCCTGCTAAGTTACCTTCCACAATTAGGTAATCTTGCTTCTATGGAAATTTGCTTCCAACGTGGTGGGAGGAAAAACCCTCGACTGAGGGAAAAAAAACCCCTTTACTTGTTTTGTTACCTTGCTTCCCCTCGGACCGCAAGATAAACTGTCTACTTCATGGATTCTACCATTAGAACTTTCCATCTTTCCATCCTATTCGTGTCTTTGCCTAAACTTCTCCGGTACTACCAATATGCTTTACTTCGGAAAAGTCGGCCTGTTGTGCTGTACAGCACCACTCCTTTATACTATCGCGGGGAATCTTTATACTATCAACGGGGAATCTAACAGAGCCCCGGCGAAGGAGGTTCATCAGATACCGACGCCAACCAGTCAAGTGCCAAGGTCAGTCCAGCGATTCCGGAGGAGCAGGGCGTCCGGTTCACTGGTGCCCTGACAACCCGTAACTGGTTGTATTTCATCGCGAACTACTCGGTCTAGTCCCCGGCGGCGGATCTAGCCTACGTCGACGGAGAGTTCCCCGACGAAGGAAGTTCTCCCGAAATCGATGCTCTTTGGTCGTTACGCCATTTCTTCTGCAACTCGGATAAAATCCGTGTAGCTACCCTGTCGACTGCATTCCACGTGCTTTCCTCTCGGCACATTTTTTCTATCACGTTCTCTTGGTTTAAACCGTGTATTTCCCCTCGAACTGCCTCAAACCTGGGGCATTCAAAGATCACGTGCTCCACCGTCTCCTCGATGTTCTCACACTCCGGGCAAAATGGCGAAGCAGCATGCCCAAACCGATGAAAATACTTCCTGAAACAGCCGTGGCCTGACAGGAACTGTGTCAGGTGAAAGTTTACTTCGCCATGCTTCCTGTTCATCCACGTTGACAGGTTTGGAATGAGTCGGTGGGTCCACCTCCCATTGTCTGTACTGTCCCATTCATGCTGCCACCTCTCCATTGAACGGATTCTCTCCATCTTTCTCACATTTCTCGTGTCTTTCCGATGATAGCACTCAATATCTTCCGCTAGGCTGATGCAGATAGGGACCATCCCGGTGATAACGCATACTGCCTCCGACGATATCGTTCTGTAGGCCCTCGCGACTCGTATGGCCATCAGCCGGAACGCACTTTGTAGCCTTCTACGGTTCCGCTTGGTTTCCAGCGCATTACCCCAAGCGAGGACTCCATACCGCAGTATCGATGACGAGACACTAGCTAGTAGACGCCTGGTGCTACTTCTTGGACCGCCAACGTTTGGCATGATCCTTGCTATTGCGCTCATAGCCTTCGCCGACTTTTCGCAGACGTAATCGACGTGGCTATTGAAGTTTAGCCGGTCATCGCTCCCAGATGTTTCAGTGATCGCTTCGATGCAATCGTATGATCACCAACGACGATCTCCATCCGCTGAATTGCCTTACAGTTGCTGACTAGTAGCACCTCCGTCTTATGGTGAGCTATTTGCAGCTTCACTCCGTTAATCCAGCTCTCGATCATTGCTATCGCCTCCGTCGCCAACACCTCTACTTCTTCAAGTGTCTCGCCCATCACCGTTAGTGACACGTCGTCCGCAAAACCCACGATTCTAACTTTTCTAGGCAATCGCAGACTCAGGACTCCATCGTACATCCCGTTCCAAAGAGTTGGACCGAGTATGGAGTCTTAAGGAACGCCCGCTGTAACACGCATCGACTTACGTCCTTCGTTAGTGTCGTACACCAACACTCTGCACTGAAAGTAGCTTGTCCGATCACGGACAGTCGAATGATGAGGCCAATCCTTCGGTTGAGGATTCCTGCTGAACGGCCAATTCCTCTTCGGAATGCCACGGATGATCGGCCGATTCCTTCTCGGTGAAGGAATGCCTGGTGTGTCGATAGCTCAGACTGGAGGGTTAATTAACTCATAGCTCTGAAAAGAGCTGATTGGTTTGGCTGCTTTCGGGGAATGAAAACTACTTCGCTTTTTTACTTTGACCGGTTTATTGCCGTACAATGGCTAAATACTGAATGAAAAAGATACATTGTGCACATTTCTTATATAGTCTAATAGTATACAATGACAATGTAAAATGTTTCTTCCAAGTTTATGGGGGCGTGGCTTCGGTGAGAAAATTCTCGCTGTTGATGCGGTGATGCAATGATCATTGATGATGATGACGGTGACTGTACACGATAGAGAGCTCTTGCTTTGCGTAACTTTTAGCAGGTAGCCGTGCATGTTTTGTTAGTTGGAAGAATGACATTTTGGGGAATGGTTCAACCGGTTCAACACCACATCAAAGAAGATGATGTAAACAAAATGGAAAGAATATTTGATTTTCGTTCGCTTCATGCGCGAACATTCTCCCGCCAGCAAGAAAGAGTTCATTAACGATCTGTTCGAGAGCTGACAATGGACTTACGGGATTCTAGCAATAGGTCATAAAGCGGGTTCGCATCGGAGCAGTTATTAGATGCGTTTTGAGAGTTACCTTCTGATATACTTGAAGATTGTTTGAATTCAGCAGATGGTTTTGTTTCGCTTGATGGGTTGCAGTTCATTGAAAGAGGGGTCTGTTGAATTGAGTTGAGGTTTTGTGTATCGTAGAGATTTTGTGGTATGTACGGGTATGTAGGACGTTTTTTCCGTAATTTTGGATTCGAAACATAATTTGCCAATGATTGTATTCCTACTGTGTAACAGCTGGGATCAATACCGCGCGTTTGATTAACCACTCCAGCGACCACCCATCCCAGACGGGTCTCCTGAAGGATAGGTAATTTGTCAGAAATTTTGAATTGTCCTGGCAACATCAATTGAAAAAAGTGTTGAATACCGATAAGAAGATCGATTTCACCGGGAAGATTAAACCTTGGATCAGCAAGGGGAAATCCGGTAGGAATTTTCCAAGATTGGATATTAATTGGAACTGACAGAATTGCTCCAGTTACCTGTTCAGCAACAAGAAACTCGAATTTTGCACTATAGTCAGAATAGCAAGATTTGATGTGAATCTGTACGACTTCAGATAGGGACGACTTCTGATTATTGGCTCCAACAATATCAACCTTTGTCGAGAGCCGAGGAAGTTTAAGGGACTGAATGAATTTCCGTGAGGCAATGTGTGCTTGTGAACCACTATCAAGAAAAACTCGACAAGGACGTAGTTTTCCATCGGCATCATAAACTTGAACTATGGCTGTCATAAGTAGACTGTTGCACATAGATGAAACCTTCTTTGCAGGATAGACGGCAGAAGTGGACTGTATTTGATGGTTTTGAGTCTCGTAATCCGAATCATCGGATTCTGGTGTCGATGGGGAAACGTCAGACTCAGGGTGAAGGAGGGTATGGTGTTTGCCTTCACATTTCCAACAAGTAAAAGAGGACTTGCACGCACTGCTCCTATGCCCTACTCTCAGACAATTAAAGCAAGCTTTGAGCTCTCTTACCTTGGCTTCCCGGTCTGGAATGGACATCTTGCGGATGGCGTCGCACTTGAAGATCGGGTGACTTCCTTCACCGCACACTTGGCATGTTGGCTCCGCTTTCTCGGTGATGGCATAGGTTTTCAGCTGAGTGGGTCCCTTTGCTGGAATCGGCTTCGAGGTTGGTTTCTGGATCGCTTCTTCACACCGCTCGAGGATTGAGCAGCGCTTCTTCAGGAAGTCCATGGTGTCATTGTAGGTGGGAATTTGTTTGTGGGGAATAGTTGCTTCCCACTCCATGCGGGATCTGTTGTCCAACGCTTTCGCAACCAAGTTCACGACGAAGCGCTCGGACATTCCAAGCATTTGCTCCTTCATTAGGCTGAGACCATCGATGTGCCGGGTTACATCGTCGATCAGTTCTCGAAGTTCTGTGGAACAGGGTCGTGTCATTTTCTTCAAGTGTAGCATACTCAAAACGTGAGTATCTACAATGAGTCGCTTGTCATCGAAACGTTCCTCCAGCAACGTCCAGGCGTGGGCGTAGTTGTTGGCTTGCATGGTAGAGTCGTCGATGATTCCCGCAGCACTGCCAATCAAGGCTCGGTCCAGGTGGTACAGCTTGTTGGCGTCGGAATCGCTGGAGGTTTTCATCACATCGAGAAACATGGCCTTAAAGCGTGGCCAGTTCTCTGGTTTCCCATCGAATGTGGGAATGGGTGCTTTCAGTGGTTGCTGTTGGACGATGATGCGTGGTGGTTCTTGTTGACCTCTTGCTACCAGCCTCATATCGGTGGGGGCTTCCATGGACTGGATAAGCGTTTCCACAAACAGGCAGGCGTCGTTGTGCTGAGTTTCGAAAATGACGTAGGCTTCATCTTGCTCAGCTAGCTTCTCGGCGGATGTTAGTGTGACAATTTGCCGGTGGATGTCACAGTACTCCTGGTAGTGGGTATCCAAATTACGTTGGTATAGCTTCAATTGCACCAAACTCAACTGCACGGTTGCAGCCCCCGATGCTTCTTCGACGGCTTTGCGGATGCGCGTAACTTTCGCCTTCACCTGTCCACGTAGGTGAACAAGCGATTTGAGATCCGCCATCCTCTCCTTCTGCTCGATTTTACTTGGTGTGTGTTGAATCGGCATCACACGACGTCAGCGACGAGTTTCAATAACGTTTTCACTCACGGTTACACTCGCGTCTTACTTTCGCACTAAAACGCAATTTTCCTCCTCGAATCAGCCAGAAAATTATTTTAACTAACTCTGCTGAGCATCGACAGAGGGAAACGATGGACAATCGGCTGATTGCCAGATCACAGTTGCGGCTGCAACAAACGGAAAACGGATCGTCCAGATCCGGTTCGATAGGACCAAAATGTCCGATCACGGACAGTCGAATGATGAGGCCAATCCTTCGGTTGAGGATTCCTGCTGAACAACCAATTCCTCTTCGGAATGCCACGGATGATCGGCCGATTCCTTCTCGGTGAAGGAATGCCTGGTGTGTCGATAGCTCAGACTGGAGGGTTAATTAACTCATAGCTCTGAAAAGAGCTGATTGGTTTGGCTGCTTTCGGGGAATGAAAACTACTTCGCTTTTTTACTTTGACCGGTTTATTGCCGTACAATGGCTAAATACTGAATGAAAAAGATACATTGTGCACATTTCTTATATAGTCTAATAGTATACAATGACAATGTAAAATGTTTCTTCCAAGTTTATGGGGGCGTGGCTTCGGTGAGAAAATTCTCGCTGTTGATGCGGTGATGCAATGATCATTGATGATGATGACGGTGACTGTACACGATAGAGAGCTCTTGCTTTGCGTAACTTTCAGCAGGTTGCAGTGTATGTTTTGTAAGTTGAAAGAATGGAATTTTGTGGAATGGAACAACACCATATCAAAGAAGATGATGTAAACAAAATGGAAAGAATATTTGATTTTCGTTCGCTTCATGCGCGAACATAGCTCTTCAGGATATGGCACAGGTAACCAGGGACTCGCATTCTATGCAGCGCTCGCTCGCGAACTGCAGAAGGTTGGAGTGAACGTGTTCGCTATTCAAGAAGTCCGATGGCCCAGATCCGGAGAACGTGAATTCCGAGCCGTGGACCCCACGACCAACACTGCATTCAAGTATAACATCTATCACAGCGGCGGCGGAAAAGCAGAGCATGGAGTTGGTTTCGTAGTGGTATGGACACTGGACAGTGCATGGAGACGCATAGTACATTGCAGGTTAGTTGCCCTAGGGCGATTTGCCTTGCCGAAATGTCATATGTTTCATCAAAATGTGGAAATTTTCGGTTTTTTCATCCTTCCTATATGTTATTTTGACACTTTTTTCGCCTAACCTACATAATTTTAGGTCTAGTTTTGTTACGGCCATGCCAAATACGGTAAATTTGTAGGGAATACCCAAAAGGTGGTTGAGGGTGGGTCTTGAGGGGGACGTTTTGGGGCGTCTTCCCCTATTATTTTCACTTATATGAACATGCAATCATGCAAACATGCAAGTGACTTCAACGCCGTTAAAGTGATGTACCTTTATGAACTTTGGGACCAAATAATTTCGGAATTTTCTCAATCAAACAATTGAAAGTTGACAATTGACAAATCTGCGATATGTACACAACCACCAAGGGTTCTACGACTGTTCTAGGGATTGCGATCAGATCTAAGCACCGAGTAGTGGCACCCAAAAAACTGTGCTGAGTGTATGGCGTCGTCGAGCCAAGCATTGCTTCACACAGCGACATTTATCTCCTTCGTTCACCGCCAGAAAAAGTCATCGATTCTGGCACGAAGTCCGCAAACATTCTGATAGTAGATACACAAACCACCGTTTTCGTTGCTGATGTGAGAATGCAGAGTACTGTTGGGGTGCGTCAGTCGTAGTATAAGATGCGTCGAAGTTTGTAGAATTCTTCTGGAATGTGGTCATTTGATTGAAGGCGAGTGAAGAATTTTCGTTTGCTTTGGGCGGACATATACTAATCTTAGCTTTAAATACCTGGACCAGTAAGTCAGTTCTGTGACCGTTTAATGTTCGCAACTTCGAGTAGTCGACGAAACTCATGTGTTTCTCCAGTTGTCGCTGAAACACCATACGTCACTCCATGCAGCATGGTTTGTTTTAATTCGCAACTCACGCGCATTATTATGTCTTAATGGTTTGCGAATTCCCTTTTAATTGATTTCCAGTCTTGCACTATATGATTCTCCCTACATATTGGGCACCATATTGGGGAGATTCTGCCTTACAGTCCTTTCCTTACTCTTGTGGTTAAATGCACAACACTTGAAGCATCTTTTGATTTGCAATCCATCTGCAAATGTCGTGTAATCTCGACAACGATCCCACCCACAGTTAATTTTGTCTCCTCGCATTTCTTCGGCAAACGTATCAGCATCCAGTTCAAAAATCGCTCACACGTTATCAAACAGTAACTTCGTATTACAGTACTTTTTGCACAATTTGATATGCTGAAAGCTTCCAAATGCTTCGTTTTGATCTACTTTTCTAAGTTTCTTTCAACTTTTATTCATCCAATTCATCACTCATGTCGATTATTTTCATAGTAAATTTTCCTAAATTTCCACTGAAAATTCTATTGATTGCACTGAAAATTCCTCTCAATTTCTTTGGGAAATTTCTGTGAATTTCTCTAAAAAAATCTTACGCAAGTTTATTTTGTATCCAAGGGGAACTGTCGATTAGGTAACCTCTAGCCACAGAGAAACAGACGTCTCACTTAGAACAAAATGTAACCAAAATCATCGTCACGAAAACATTGTCGCCCAATGCTAAAATCCCGGTGTGTGGCCAAGCGGCAACCAGATGGCGGTAGAGTGCAAACGTCAAACACAAACAAAATCGATGAAAGCGCCATCGGTGGCCGATTGACCACCTACAAAAAGTTAAATAAACCGTTAAAAAGGTGTACGATGGAACATATGTTAAGTGAGACGTCTGTTTCTCTGTGCTCTAGCTCTAACATAATACATACTTGCTTCTTCATATAATAGGTCATATAACGCTACACCATCTTGCATCCAAAAGTTGCATCGATATAACTTTGAAAAGTAATGCGAAACTAAAGAACAAAAATATTTGGCCATTTGCATGTATCTAAGTTTCCCACAGTACTATGGATCACCGTAACGGGGCCAAACGCTTAGTATTGATATGTAGATGTCGGAAACGTGTTTTGCTTTCGACGGAAAGTGGCCTTACCGGATGGTGATGTGTGCTCCTTCTTTGCTGCACTATAGAGGTGCTGTAGACGCACCACCGGCAGTAGCAGCGTCATAACCAGAGATTGGATGGTGATCTGCGTTCTGGAAAGCCGAGCTAAATCATTCATTTATTCATCAAACATCACAGGAAAAACTTCAGCTACAGGCTCACAATGTTGAAAAAGGATTTCAAGCGGATAAGCACCGGTCCTCCGAACAGGCTCGACCCTGCCCCTGCACCGGTCTGTGGTTTAGCATTTCCTAGATTGCTGCAGCATTTTACGTTGGTGCAGTGCAGAGCCTGTGCGTGTCAAATCAAATCCGGTCACAGCACCTGAATCATCATTTCATCATCAGCTTCCGGATGAGCTGCAGTTTTGTGAAGCATGTATCGTATCAAACACAAACATATGGGATAATTGCTCCGGCTCTTAATCTCATAGCTCTCATATTCGTCCTAGCAAGGACAAATGGACACGTTTCTTATCAATAGAAATTGTTAAGCAGGATACGCATGTTAGCAGAAAGAGCCGACAAAACTGATGCATTTATGTTTCAAAACTTTATGAAGATGGGAGCGTTCAAAAGTTAATGAAATAGTTCCAACCACAATCCGAACACAATGCAAACACAATCTAAAACGTAATCGGTTAATGAAATCAAAATATAGTAAAATAAACATCATAAGCGATAACCCCACATAATAGAAACAAATTAACTTCTTTCAAACCATTTCACACGTCCAGCATCCTAATGATATCACACCTACCTCTGATTAACCGAGTTGAAAGGTGATGAACTCGATGATGAAGTCAGCAAATCTTTGCAGGAGTACGTCTCGCACTCGCAGTGCTTGGTGGTAACGTTGAGCGTCGACGAGTTCGCCAGACAAGTGATTAATTCCAGCGGTGCTGGCTGCTGTCACGACCGAAAGCAATCAGATAGTAGCATCACCACAGTGGCCACCATATGAAGCAGCCGGCAGCCAGTGCCCGTAAAGAAGCAAACGTTCGATCGTGATGTCGCGCGTCCATGAATGGGCGAGCCGGCCGGGAACCAACCGCGTTCGCGTTGTCCAGCGGATGATTATCGCCGATGAGAAGGTAACACAAGCGACCGGAATCGATGGCAAAACATGAAATGAAACCAGACAAGAAGCAGGAAAAATCATCAGCAATCAATTATGTATTCCTCGCTCGGCACTGATCGTTAATTGTGTTCATTTGGAAATGTGTGTTCTTTTGCTTTTTGACGTAGGACTTACGTCTCTCTTTACTATACCGGGTGTCATTTCAAAATATTCAAATCGACCGCGTTACGCTGTGTTGAAAGATTTTAAACGTTAATAGCGTTCGTCTCAGTGGACGAATTTCTGCGGTAAGCCCCTCAATCGACAGATTTCAAGTATGCCTTTCATGTCTATGCTTGATAAGACCCGAAAAGCTTGTTTCAATAGGCATGAAACTGTTTTCAATGTAAAACATTGAGATCAAGGGAACCTATAAATATGGGTACCGCATAATTCTTGCATCATTCCATTACCACGTTCTGATTGGTGCAGACACCAGCGAATGAGCAGCCGCTGGATCTGCCGAGAAGCCATAAAATAGCGCAACGCGATTTTTTCCTTTCATTCTGACCGGGACAAGCGAAACAACCGCATCATCAATTGAACAGCACTCACACCTTTTAGCAGGGAATGAATTAGTCATCGAAGCCACCATCATCAGCCGAAACCTAGCCAGTACAGCAGCAGTCCACCCTACAGACACGACAAAGCAGCAATGCTGAGCAGATACCGGCAGCAGCAGCAGAGTCGAGCCGAGACCGGCCGGTATCGGTGATGAGCCGAGACAGGCGGAAGAAAAGCAACATGATGCAGCATGTATGTCCAAAAAACAAACGGTTCTTCAGAGAGCCAATGATAGAGATCAATATCACGCCATTTCCGCGCGACATGAAAATCCATTCTGCGCCAAATTCGCGCAACCTAAAACGCGACCTAAATTCTAAGCAAATACACGTTAAATATCAATGCATTGATCAATGCAATATTGGCATTGATAAAAAAAAATGTAGAAAAACATTGTTTGATACTGACCGCACACAAAGCGAACGTGACTGAATGATCGTCCCATGTTATGAATTCTAAATCTTATCACCCGAAATCCCATGTCCGGGTGTTTCCTTCCTTCTACTACTAACAATGTTGTCTCAGAAAAGATCACCCTACTTCCCACCTGAACTGCAATTCTAAGCTCGCTTGCCCGGCTTATTGGCATGTATCCAGCGAAAAGTCCCGTTAAGAAATAGACGCCAGCAGCGAGCAACAAGCGTAAAAAAGAAGAAGCCCTTCTCGAACGCGTTGATGATGATGACGCTTTGGCTGACAAAGAAGCGGGATACAAGACACTAGCTGATTGGCCCACCAAAGCAGAGAAGATTCAAAATTAAGTAGTATAAAAGAAAAGTGCATTCGCTCGCAGAGCATTCAGACTTTTTTATACCATCATACCATTCGCGGTTATTTGAAAAGATCGTTTTCTTACTTTTTGCACTTGGCCGAAGCAAACAGCCTTTTTCAAAGCTCTAAGAGTTAAAAAATAATGTTCTCCTTCAAACGCTATCGCACAGATTAGAAGGCCCTTCAGTGGAAGGGCTTAGATACAGTCTACATCCCCTGCTGAGCCAACTTGTGGTTTATTTCAGGCAGTCCTTCAGTGGGAAGGTTGCCACCGTCGAGGCTAATATTTCGTGACCGGACAGATACTTCCTGAATTTTTTTTTGATGATTTTTGTTCGAGGTAGATTTGAATTCTGCACACTTAACTCAATTCACCGTATTCGGTAAATTTTACCGAAATCTCAACAGCAGAACTGTTCGGTAATTATTTTACAGATTTTTTGTAATTTTTTCCATTGTTCAACTGTCAAAATCACCGAAAATCAGTAAAATTATTTACCGAACAGTTCTGCTGTTGAGATTTCGGTAAAATTGTATCGAATTCGGCGATTTAGTTTAAGTGTGTGTGTCGGTTTGATGAGAAGATTTTGCCAAGGAATGGTATGCAACGCCGATTATTTATCCAAAATAGTTGATGTGAGAAATTTGGACATATTATGTATCTTAAAGGCATGGTCAAGGCAAGTCCTACGTCCACTTAGCGGTTATGTCACAGACATTACCCACTGTGCGTTTTTTACATTCATGAAGGGGTATATAAATTGCTTGAGAAATAGAATTTCTGTTCTCTAAATCAGAGTGATGAATAAAAATGATGATTTGTATTCTAAACTATTCATTCATCCATCAAACATCGCAGGAAACACTTCATCTATACGAGAACGTTAGCTTATCAGACATCATTAGAACTTATGCTTATAACCATAACCTTTCAAAAAATGCTAACCACGACAAGAGGGCTAAGCTGCAATAGACGAGGCTACCCACGCGGTACCGATTAAAAGGTCGATTTGGTGGTGACAAACATCGGCTTCAAAGTGGGTGAAGTTTCTTGTACACACTTAAAATAAATCGAATTCGGTAAAATTTTACCGAAATCTCAACAGTAGATCTGTTCGGTAATTATTTTACAGATTTTTTTGTAATTTTTTCCATTGTTCAACTGTCAAAATCACCGAAAATCAGTAAAATTATTTACCGTGAATGGCGCTCCTCTTCGGCAGGTTTAGTCAACAACGTCAACAAAACCAAATCGTTGGATGTAAACACGGTGACTCCTTCCAGTTTTACAGTAACCGGGCAACCAGTGGAGAATGTTGAAAGCTTCCAATATCTTGGTAGCCAAATGGCGTCAGACGGCGGTACCAAGATCGACATAGGCGCACGGATCAAGAAAGCAAGGGCTGCCTTTGCGAGTTTAAGAAATATCTGGAAAAACAGGCAGATAAGTGAACGCACCAAAATACGAATTTTCAACTCTAACGTGAAATCTGTGCTGTTATACGCTAGCGAAACATGGTGTGTATCAGTGGAGAACACTCAACGGCTGCAGGTGTTCATTAACAGATGCCTGCGGTATATAATTCGAGCCTGGTGGCCTCACAACTGGATCTCAAACAACGAGCTCCATCGTCGTTGTCACCAGAGGCCGATAGCAACAGAAATTCGGAATCGGAAGTGGGGCTGGGTCGGCCACACTCTACGTAAGGGCGGAAACGAAATCTGTAAACAAGCATTAGACTGGAACCCAGCAGGACATCGCAGCAGAGGCAGACCCAGAGGCTCATGGCGGCGAAGCCTCAATAAAGAAATAAAAGAAGTCGACCGAAATCTAACCTGGCAACAGGTTAAAGCGATAGCCGGGCAACGCTCAGGATGGAGATCTTTCAAGTCGGCCCTTTGCACCAAAAAACAGCGATCAACAAGCTTCTTGAAGAAAGATCACATTTCTTTCCCACCACAAACATCTCACAAACGACTTCCTCCAGTAGAACCTGCTTTTCATCATGCTGTGTTCCGTCTCGATCAGCTGGAGAACACAATACTCCATCTGGAAAAATCCGCTTTGAAGCCCTGAGCAACTGACTCCGATTTTTACTCAGCCCGTACATGCGGCTTCTTACCATATCTTCACTCTGGTCATGTTCCTTATTGACAACTAGTTTATTTGTGGACGCAATAGCGCCCGTGGCAAGTGTTTTTTTTTCAATATGAACGGTTCATTAATTCATGCATTTTAAAAAAATCAAAATTTTCGACGTCTGTTGTCTGTGATTTTTTTCATCAAATGCTGTTTCTGGTTGTCTAAGGCTGTCACTGGTTTTGTTTTCTGCATCTGATAGTATAAAAGAATTGAAGCGTCAAATATTTTATTTTTTGTGAGAATTTCCCCGCGTGCTGCGTCTGGTTGGCTAGTCACCGGACAGACAAACAGGGCTATTATATATAGTATGGCTGCTAGAATGGGACTGACACTTGCTACGTCTTCCAAGCTGAAAATTAGGAGGGGCGTTTGGCCGAAACCCATTCGACCGAAAGCCATTTGGCCGCACATACCATTAGGCCGAAACCCATCTGGCCGAAAGTCATTTGGCCAAACAAACTATTAGGCCGGAAGTCATTTGGCCGAATAGGTCATTTGGTCGAAAAAGTCATTTAGCCGAATACGGTCAAAATATCGAGAACATCGGAATCGATGGAAGTCATCCTTTATCCTCCCGAATACAATGTCACATCATTTTTTTCAGAAACATTCAAAATATAAGAAAAGGTGATTCGCCGTTAGCTACTTAAATTTGCCGAATATAATTAAATCTTGCTCGGGAAAAGTTTGGTTTCCGACGCGATCTACAAATTGTAGGGTAGGCTGGAGAGACACTATCCCCTTACTAGCAGATCGGATCCTGCTTTGATTCGCAACGGTGCGGTGATGATTCAACATCGGAAGACCATCGTCAACAACAGCAGCAGTCAAGTGCAATTTTCTCGCAAGGTTCGGGGTTTTAATTGGTTTCTGTTATGATTGAAACGTGCATCATTATGTGAAGATCGGTCCTTTTCAGAATCACAATTTATTTTGTGAGGGAAGAGGATGATTTGAGAGCTATTTTCGAAAAGTTCGCAAGATAATCACATGGAGTACAGACAATTTGATAACGTCGGTAGACCGTCGTCGACTTGTTAAAATTTCTCGCAAGGTCCCAATGCACCTTTTGGATTTACTAACAGCAGCCAAACGTTTGTGCAGCTACTATCAGACACCCACTCGATGATTTACTTTATGCTGGGACCTCTGCTACCTACGTCATCGTTGCGACAGATGAGTGCTTCAATCGACGACGGTCACTCGCCACAACTGCTGGTCGACCACGCTGCTGTTGGCCAAAGGGCTATCGCTGTCATCGTTGAGATTGAATGATCTGCAGCAACCACCCCGACGACCACCACCGATGCGATAGTTTTGTATTGGGACTGCTACCTGCGTCTTCGTGTTGCTGTGTCCGTTCCGCTGCGTCCGCTGTAGGGGAGAACGGTCCAAAATGCACCCCTGGGGCAAAATGGCCTCACTCATGTAACTTTGTAACGCAACGAGATGAAAATCTGAAAAATTCTGACTTTTCCTAACTTTCGGAAAATAGGGTTCTCTGAGAAAATCAGCTTCCAGCGACATCTAGGAGAGGCGCCACAAATAAAGTGACACATTGTGCATTGGGGTCCATTTGGACCCGAGATTTCATCACGATCACAAAAACTCAAATTTCAGCCGATTTTCGATCTTTAGGCACCAAACGAAAGCTGTAGGTTCCAATAAAAAGCCCACGGGGCGATTTATTCAAATTGGCCACTCTAGTCCCCGGGGAACCTGTGCTAAAGAGGTATTGTTTGAGCTTCTCAATTTGGCACCAAATTTTCGAATTGCGTGTTATGAAACATAAAATTGCTTGCAAATAAGTGCTCTGATGATTCTAACTGTATTTGCTATATTGTATATGCCATTTCTGGGCAAATTTATCCCTCGAGCGGTCATCGGAAAGCCCTCTGGAAGATCCGGAACATCCGTAAAATTGGCCAATTCTAAAAGTTCATCCCAGAGCTTCGCGAATTTTTGGTAACCATTCATTCAGGTAAATTGTGGGCGCAATCAATAGTTAAAGCCTTCTGTGACCTACAAGTGTCCCAGAAACGGTCCTCCGGAAGATCCGGAACATCGGTAAAAGTGGCCAATTCTAAAAGTTCATCCTAGAGCTCCGCGATTTTTTTGTAACCATTCATTCTAACAAATTGTGGGGGCAATCAATAGTTAAAGCCTTCTGTGACCTACAAATGTCCCAGAAACGGTCCTACGGAAGATCCGGAATATCCGTAAAATGGCAAATTCTAAAAGTTCATCCTAGAGTTTTGTGATTCTTTTTAAAACCAAACATTCTGGAAAATTGTGGGTGCTATCAATAGGTAAAGTCTTCTGTGACCCCCAAATATCCCAGAAACGGTCCTCCGGAAGATCCGGAACACCGGTAAAAGTGGCCAATTCCAAAAGTTAATCCTAGAGCTCCGCGATTTTTTCGTAACCATTCATTCTGGCAAATTGTGGGTGCAATCAATAGTTAAAGCCTTCTGTGACCTAAAAATGTCCCAGAAACGGTCCTCCGGAAGGTCCGGAACACCGGTAAAAGTGACCAATTCTAAAAGTTCATCCTAGAGCTCCGCGATTTTTTCGTAACCATTCATTCTAGCAAATTGTGGGTGCAATCAATAGTTAAAGTCTTCTACAAATGTCCCAGAAACGGTCCTCCGGAAGATCCGGAACATCCGTAAAATGGCCAATTCTAAAAGATAATCCTAGAGTTTCGCGATTTTTTTAAAACCATTCATTCTGGCAAATTGTGGGTGCAATCAATAGTAAATGTCTTCTGTGACCTCCAAATGCCCCAGAAATGGTTCTTCGGAAGATCCGGAACATCCGTAAAATGGCCAAATCCAAAGGTTCATCCCAGACCTTCGTGTTTTTTTGTAAGCATCCATTCTGGCAATCAATAGTGAAAGTCTTCAGTGACCCCCAGGGATGGTTTAATTCATTCACTCGCCTGATTCAAGGCGATTGTGTTGTTGCATAGAATGCTTATGAATTGCCACTCACAGTGGAATGAACCTTCTCACCACGACCTAAGCTGAGCGGCGTTACAGATGAATCACCCGACTGTGTTAGCCCTGGAAGCGAATGACTGCAAAACAAGCGAAACAAAACGATTGTGCTCCCTGTGGGTCAGGTGATTCTATCGGGAACGCTCACTTGCGATTGAATCTTTTTGGTTCGTGTGATTGCGATTGATTGGTTCAGATGAACTCATTTTTCGATACGTTTGTGTGGTTGTTTA
Organism: Armigeres subalbatus; assembly: GCF_024139115.2. Taxonomy (NCBI): domain Eukaryota; kingdom Metazoa; phylum Arthropoda; class Insecta; order Diptera; family Culicidae; genus Armigeres; species Armigeres subalbatus. The sequence goes on from NC_085141.1 coordinate 273,669,629, forward strand.
CCGAATAATATGTTAGGGTCATATTGATCGAGAAATGTAAATGTTTATAGAATATAGTCTTCTTATAATCCAATTATAAAGTTCAGTTATAATATGACATTTATCTTCAAAACTCATCAATTATGTGGCTATGTGGATATATGCTGCCATAAGCCCCCGGGCACGCGTAGAGGACAATTCAATTTTCACACTAAAATATGTAATGTGGCGATTCTTACGTCGAGATTTTCCATCAAATAAATGGTTATTTATGTGCTTGAAATGAATAATGTCCACTCCTGGTTCATGTAAAGTGCACCCCGGGAACTGGTAGAAGGGTGCATTTCCGGTTTTACGCTGAATTATTGCAAGCTTTAGCAGTTTGTTCTTGTTTGTCCATCAAATTCCAACATTCGAAACTGATTAGTGACCACAGTGACCACGCCACTACTAGAACCCACAAGGTGTCGGCGAGGATTTTTTTTTCTCACAAAACTACGCCTTGCGATAGTTTTTTCTCCAACACGTAAATGCTTCTCCATTCAAAATTGATTACCGCGATCACATTATCCGCTCATGGATCCCGTAAAAGGAGTACATACATTTTATCTCGATAATGCCTATACCAAAATATGTTTTCCAAATGTTATACAATATTTTAATGCGTGGAGTCATTCACGTATCACGGAATAATTAATAATATGATTCAGATTCCATTGAACGAATTTAGCATCAAAACATTTATTGTCGGCGTAGCACCAACTTAGAATTCGGAAGTAGGGACTTCCGAACCGAACTTTCTTCCGAAGTTTTATCTAATTGATGCGTTGTTCCAACTTCGGCATAACAAGCGTTCTAACTTTGTTCCGGATAGACAATATTAAGCAGCGTGCCGAAATCCTTTTACAGTCCTACGTAACACCAAGTATATTATTATTTCATAAAATTCATTTTATTATTATTTCATTTTGAGTAATGATTAATGTGACCAGACGTCCCGAGAGGCTGCATTTTTCAACTTCGTTCTACAAATTTATACCAATTTATACAGCATTACAAATATTTTTATAATTTTTTTGGGCCGAAATCTATGCGATGGTCTTTTAACTAAATATGTATGAATAAATACAGTCGCTTCTCCACATTTCGATGTTGAACGGATCATCGAGATAAGGAAAGATCGAGGAATGGCGGGAACATTGAAATGGGCACTAGATCGAAAAAAGCTAGTTGCTATGGAAAACGACAACAAAACAAATGTCATTTCTTGTTTTTGATGTGGATATTATTGTCCCAAGGTGGTCTAGTAGCCCTAAAATTTGAACAACTCGACATAGGGAGAGAGAATCCCGTACGAAATATGACCAGAATATATCGAGATAAAGAGATATCGAGATAGGGAGGCTATCGAGTAGTAGTAAGCGGAAATGTATGCAGAATGAAAACCATCAGCATAGGGAAAGATATATCACTGCCAAAAATATCTATATAAGATATATGTGTCACCGTTATAAATTTTTGCAATAACTCCACCCTAATATAATCGATATAGAACCACACATAAATTAAATAATTGCTAATTCGAGACCACATATAAAGTTTATTTGGATATATATTTTATTAGTGATTCGCGTGGAGAATGGTTATGTGTGCGCTGATGTACATCATGAGTTAAATCTATGGATTTTTGCCAATAAATATGTGTTTTTTTTGTTTTTTTCTTCCTAAACAATGGAGGGGGAATCTGCTCAACAGACATCCTGGGTTGACCAGGAAGTGCGGGGTTATGGATCACCGAGGGAGGCAGGACTACATTCCCGACCCGCTAAACCGTTTCCATTGCCGCCAAGCCCATAGTCCCTTCGGTACAACCAGAAAGTAATGCTTCAAAGGGGGGCCAGTGCACAACGCACCCTCGAGGTTAGCTGCGTGTCCTTGCAGCACCGAACGTCGTAACTCGCTTTTTTAGAAGAACACCATGGTATCGTGCCAGCGCGTTGCCGGCTTTCCAGGTGGCCTTACCACGCCCTATGTCCTCGGAAGGTGGGCAGGGTCGACTTCGCGCCTGCTTCCCTCTGCACGACTGGTATCAAGAATGATGATGCCGCGTGCACCCCAAATTGACCTTTCTGCGATAGGGCCTATTCGCCAACACACAGAGGGACTTGCCGACGTGGTGCCTACGCCTGCCCCAGCCTTGACGAGGACCCCTTTCCGTCCTCGGGCTCGGAACCCGCCCGGTTGACCAACGCCTCGAAAGCGACGATATCATGTTGTTCTTCGCGCGGCCACTTGTTCGGTAAAAGGATCGAGTTCGACAGAGCATGACCACCGGTATGACCCATGAAGCCGACTCCGATCCCTTGGACCACCACTTATTTGCGCCAATAAATATGTGTGGATTTTTAGAAGTGTAGAGATGTACACTCCCGGCCAAAAGTTTAGGCTCACCCTCGGCAAAAGTTTTTGGCCGTATTTTTGCCGTTTTACATTCGATTTCGGGTATTGCTAGTGTCAGTAGATTATGAGTAGATCTTGCATAGTAGGTGTTTGAAACGAATAAATTTTAATTTTTCATCTGCTAAAATATTACCTTAAGATACACATTCTTATTAAATTTAGGTTGTAAACATATTTTGATTTTTCTCGAAATTGAATCACACAAAATTTCGAAATAAAAAGTGGAATGGAACCCAATTTTAATCATCTTCGAGAGGCATTGATGAATTGTTGTTTTATAAAAAAAAAATGCTTATTGTAAATGTCATTGTCAACGTTTCTATCCGGGGGTTTGGATGATGAAGATCCAAACCTCCGGATCGAAACGTTAGCAATGATTTGAAATTATCAACCTTTTTAATGAGACTGAAAGCCGAAAATTCTGATAACTATTAATCTAGAAACTTCCTCTATTTTAAACGGTTTATGTTTGCTTAGAATTTGCACATGAAATTGCTTCCAGTTTTCACGAAAAAATATTTGAATTAAAAAAATAAAAAGTCTCCTGAATTTCAACGTGTTGTCATTCATTCAAACAGATTATTTTTAAATTTTGTCAGGAAATTCCTTTAAATTTACACAAGAAAATGTTTTGATTTTTCACAAAAAAACTGAATTATCTTCGGGAAATTAAGATTATTTCTCATCCAGTACAAGCAAAGGTATTACAGCACAAGAGGCTTTGATAAGCAATGCAACGTTTGTGACCAAAATGATTCAACCATAGCTTCCCAGATTTCGTATAAAGAGTTTGATCGCTAACTTGACTGTCAATTTTTTTGTTCTGGTTTGTTTATTCTCAAGTATAAAAAGTGGGCTACTTCACAGTAGAAGAAGATTTTACAGAAGATTTTACAAGATTTTTAGTACATGTTGATCACAATATTTAAAGCGATTATATCGGAATACCTTTCTATTTTAAATTTCTATAATTTATTTAATTTAAATAATTTAAAAAAATAATTTAAGAAGAATATACTATTTTCCACGCAAAACTGCTCTAAATTGCATTGAATTTTACAGGAGAAATTTGAACGGAAAACCTATTCTAAAGGGGAAAGTTTTTTTTACACCTTTTAAATCAGCCTTCTCTATGAAGTTTTTAATTTCCATAAAATCGATAGAGGAAATCCAGAAAATACGTCTCGTTCTACCTTCAAACGTCGCTTTTTGTAGAAACATATATAATTAATTATACAAATGTGACGTAATTTATGAATGTTATGGTACTGCAAATGGCTTACATGGGATTATGTTACTGCAAATGAAAATATGAGGTTGAGTGTATGTGTTCATAAAATATATTGTACAATCCAAATGTTCCAGCTTCTCAAAGGTGGTAAATTTATGGAAAAAAAATTGGTGAATTATTTTAAATGTTTAATTGGAATGTGTGGTCATTACTGGCATAAATACAAATAAGTCCTGTACCATATTTACCCTAGTGCACCTGGTGGTTATTAATTTTAAATGCGGGATAATCTGTTTTATGCTTAATCAATAAGAATACCGGACAGTATATTTTGATGCAAAAATAAATATGTTCCCTTGTTCCAGAAGTGATCAATGTGGTCGGACATTAATTTTGAATGCATAACCATGATGAAAAGTCAGAAAAATTGCGCTGCCGCATGACATATTTTGATGTGGAGACGGAAATTTACACTACGGGTTGCTCGAGGGAACCTCATATTGTACCGCTCATAAAAAATCTACTCCTCCGCTTATTTATAATCGCAACAAAAAATGAGCGCAAGATAGTCGTCTAAAAAAATATTTTTGGAAATCGGGCCGCCACGTGGGGGATTATGGCGATGAATGCTCTGATAGCATGTGCTATATGTACTGCGAATAAATTTTCCACATCTATGAGAGCCTTGGAAAATGATCACAAAAGTTGTCAACATACACAGCAAATAATTTTGAAAATTCAACGACGTGTAAAATTGCAGCTTATCCCATTAAACGAATTAACACTCGATATTCAGTAAAATTTTATTGAATTCTACAAGCAAACACAGATCAAATTTATTTCGATTTAAAATAATAGTGAGATCGATTGAATGTTACGTTTATTTGCATGCTCCAAATATGTGCATGAAAATACATTTAAAATCACAACATATTTTTATCTGTGATTCCAGGGGTGTTGAACATACTTGGCGATTAATTTCAAATAGATAACCAATTAAGTCCGGAACAAATATAGCTTTCTTCTTCTGCATCTTCTGTCATCATTTGTGGTTTTATTTTATTACTAGACGAATCTGCCCGATCTAACTCGTGATTTTATTTTATCTAAGTGTCAATCAGTGTCTTCAGTGTCTTCAGAACTCTAAATAAGAAGATATAAGACTAACAGACCCGACGAACTTCATTTCGCCAAAAAATGATTTATTCTCTGATTAGTTCTCGAGTCATGCAGAAATGTATGCTTCAATTGTATGGGAGCCCCCCCCCCTCTAGAGCGGGGATGGGCTTCAAACCATCTTAAGAACCTTCCCCGGCCCCAAAAACCCCTGCATATAACGTTCACGCCGATTGGTTCAATAGTTTCCGGGTTTATGGATTTAAACATGCACCGTCTAATTCCCTGAGGAAGGCCAAGACCAAGGGCCGAAACATAGGAAACTAAACCAACGTGTCGTTTCGATTTTTGTGAGACTGAAAAGCCGCTAATCCCAAAGTTATCATATGATACAATCGTTTTTGAGGTTTGAAAAAATAAATAAAATATTGAGCTTTCCCAAAAAAAATCTTTGAGAAAACTGATGAGATTTTATCAATTTACCCATTTATTTTTTATTTACCACCCCTTCGATATGCAAAGACCAACATTACAGAAGAAGGAAATCATATTTGTTCCAGCCTTATTTGATGAAAAATCATGAAAAATGAATTGCCGAACAGCAGTTTTGGTTAAAAAATGAACAGACCCTTCAAGCTCCCTGTAGCAACTTGCAGAGTCCAAAAGTGGACAATAATGGATTGACAACCGATTGCAAGCGCATATTCATCTATTTGATGCAAAATTATTCACAAAAGAGCTGACGCTCGGCATATTTTGGCGTAATCGCCAATCGATTTCAATTACGTAACCATCTAAATATTCGAAGCCATGGCAGGGCTTAAGCTGTTTGGACAAATGTTGAGTTATTATATACGAAATTGTTGCGCACCTAAACGACATTTTATCACCTAGCTCTATCCAGTATCCAGGAAGTTGTCCTGAACTAAATGCCTCTCCATGAAAATTTTAATGCTGCACTTCATGCTAATTGACGCATTATCTTGTAAGCTGAAAATAAACCTTAAAATAAAAACTGCGCAAATAAATTTACTATACCTAGTCATTAATTTGTCAAGCAGGCGAAAAACTTGAACCTAGAAATGATGCGCTTTAAAAAAAAAGTTCTATCGCATCGGAAGTAGTTAACAAATTCAGTTGGATTTGCTGCCCGTTGCTTATTGTGGACTTACCAGCAAAGGCTTCGATATTCTACCAAAAATTGCGGTAAACGATCCCGTGAATGCTTCGGAAAGGATCACGGTGATTGAAAGAATGCATTCACTTGCGAATCTTTTCCTTTGCATCGCGTAACGATCCAGTCCATACATGAGAGAATCGGTGGATAAACACAATCAAAAATTAAACGTAGGCAAAAGTTCATCTGTTTGTTTTATCTCCTTCATTCGCGTGAACGTGTGACTCTTGGTATGGAGCGACACAAACGGTGTGTTTCTTAGCGGGAATATGTTCATGGGTGAGTGCTGATTGAATGTAGGGTGAGGCGATTTTTACCATCCTTGGTGACCCCTAAATGCTTTTATTATTGTCATTGCATATCACGGAGGATTTTCGCTATTGATTGCGTACATAATTCACCCGCGTGAGTGCAAGCAAAAATTAGCAAAGCTGTGGGATGAACTTTTGGAATTGGCAATTTTCACTGGAATACCTGATTTCCGATGTATCACAACCAAAAATAAATAACCATACGCGATTTCCACACAGACTCTATAAGAATTATCGAAATTTAATACCTTCTCGGCTACTTCGACATAGAACATTATTTTAACCAACCACTGCCGAACAAATTACGCCAAATTTGGGCCTCTCAACCGAATAATTACTGTTTACTATCAACACTGCGAAACTATTGATTTAACAATGTCCGAAACATTAGACAATATTTCCAAAGAACAAACATTACAATTTCAGCAATGTAAATTCAAAATCAAAATTATACATGACTTTACTATAAAAAACTATTATTTAATCATACTTTAGCATAACAAAACCAAACATGTATATGTATATGTACTAGTACTAGTCTAAATAAACTAATGGGGTATCAAGTGTCCCCATTAGGTTCTGCAGCATGACGTCACGAATGAATTCGGTCCTCGTCAAATGAACTTTTTTGACAGTTCGGTAGTACTTTCCACTGATTCCGACGAGGACTCCGACAATGTTCGGGTTCGTGATTGGTTGGCTGTCCCCGAGTCCAACGCGAAGTACTACTAATCTGTCATCAGTTTGAGGTTAGATACAGACGCTGCAGAATCTAATAGACTAACGCAAAATGAACTCCCCCATGAAATTATGACGTTTGAGCGGGTCGCATTATGAACGCAAAATGAACTTTTGTTCGAGAAAACAAACAGCTCAAATTTTTTTTTGTCTTTATTATCGAGACTTTCAGCCCGAGGCTGGCTCGTCTCGTGACAACCCACTCAAATGTCAAAATCCATCGGGTTAGTGAATTCGATGAACCGCTGCACAGGTCTATATTGAGGCAATAACTTCAAATCCAAATATCCTAAAACTTTGATGAAATGTTGACATTTTCATCAGTACAGATCATTAAGCATATTTACGGCTTTGTGCTGTGTAACGAAAACATTTCGTCATTGCTATGAAAAGTTCTTCAAATTTTGCGTGGTCAATAAAAAAATCTTTGGGAAAGTCAAAACACACAAACCGGCCTGCAGAATGAATAAGGTTTGTCAATCCAGAAAACAACTCACCACATAAAGGTCATTTGTCTATAGAGGATCTATACTTAAAAATACGCTAGAAGAAAACTACTTTAGTTCTCGCTAAAACAGGGGGTGATCAAGTCTCCCCGGGGATCAAGTCTCCCCACCTTCCCCTATTGATTTCACAATCACTTCTCCGCTATGGATGTTTTCGAAATAAAATGTGGAGCTGTGGGATAAACTTCTGGAATTCATAATTTTAGCGGATGTCCCAAATTTCCCGGAGAACCGGAGCCGTTAACAATGTTAATGTTAATGTCTAAAAAATCGAATGTGATTAACTTTTGGTAGGTCACAGAGGACTTTCACTATTTACTCCACATATAATTCACCGTTACTACGCGAATGCTAACAAAAATGCACAGGTCTGGGATCAAATTTTAGGATTAACCTATTTTTCGGATGTTTCGGAGGACCGTATTGTGGTCATTTCGGGCCACAATAGACTTTCACTATTGATTGCATTATCCATTTGATGATATACACAGTTTCGAAATTTGCTTTGAGATGAACTTTTGAATTGGCCACTTTTACGAATGTTTCGGATTTCCCGGAGGGCCGTTTGTGGTCATCTCAGAAGACTGAAACAATTTATTGCGTACACAATTTGCCCGTATGGATGGTTACGAATAAAATAGCAATGCTCTGGAATGATTTTGTGGTATCGGCCCCTTTCGGGAGCATTTGCGGGTCGCAGAAGACTTGCACAATTGATTGCACAGGAAATTCGGTTATGAATGAATTGAAAAAAGCTCTGAGATGTATTTTTGAAATTGACCACTTTTACGTATGGTCCGGATCTTTCGGATGACCGTTTCGGGAGCTTTTTGGATCACTGAAGACTTTCACTACTGATTGCATCCATTATTCGTCAGGATGGATGATTACGAAATAATGCGAATCTCGGGGATTACCCGATCTTCCGGAGAACCATTTCTGGGGCATTTGGAGGTCACAGAACACATTTACTGTTGATTGCCCCCACAATTTGCCAGAATGTCGCCGAGCCCTGGGATTAACTTTTAGAATTGGCCACTTTTACGGATGTTTCGGATCTTCCGGAGGACCGTTTCTGGGATATTTTGGGATCACAGTAGACTTTAACTGTTTGTTGCACCCACAATTTGCCAGAATGAATGGTTGTCAAAAAATCGCGAAACTCTAGGATGAACTTTTAAAATTGTTCATTTTACGGATGTTCCGGATCTTCCGGAGGACCATTTCTGGGACATTTGTAAGTCACAGAAGGTTTTAATCATTAATTGCCTCCACAATTTGCCAGAATGAATGGTTACCAAAAAAAAAGCGAAGTTCTGGGATGAACTTTTAGAATTGGCCACTTTTACGGATGTGTCGGATCTTCCGGAGGACCACCCCTGCAACATTTGTAGGTCACAGAAGGCTTTAACTATTGATTGCACCCACAATTTGCTAGAACGAATGGTTACCAAAAAATCGCGGAGCTCTAGGATAAACTTTTGGAATTGGCTGTTTTACGGATGTTCCGGATCTTCCACAGGATCATTTCTGAGACATTTGTAGGTCACAGAAGGCTTTCACTATTGATTGCTCCCACAATTTGCCCGAATGAATGGTTACGAAAAAATCGCGGAGTTCTGGGATTAACTTTTAGAATTGGCCACTTTTACGGATGTTTCGGATCTTCCGGAGGACCGTTTCTGGGACATTTGGAGGTCACAGAAGACTTTACCTATTGATTGCACCCACAATTTGCCAGAATGAATGGTTTTAAAAACATCGCGAAGCTCTAGGATGAACTTTTGGAATTGGATATTTTACGGATGTTCCGGATCTTCCGGAGGACCATTTCTGGGACATTTGTAAGTCACAGAAGGCTTAAACTATTGATTGCCCCCACAATTTTCCCGAATGAATGGTTACCAATAATCGCAAAGTTCTGGGATAAACTTTTGGAATTGGCCGTTTTACGGATGTTCCAGATCTTCCTGAGGACCGTTTCTGAGACATTTGTAGGTCACAGAAGGCTTCAACTATTGATTGCACCCACAATTTGCCAGAATGAATGGTTACGAAAAAATCGCGGAGCTCTAGGATTAACTTTTAGAATTGGCCACTTTTACCGGTGTTCCGGATCCTCCGGAGGACCGTTTCTGGGATATTTGGGGGTCACAGAAGACTTTACCTATTGATAGCACCCACAATTTTCCAGAATAGACTTCATCACTTTTCAAAGTGAATCCTTGATCTATATTTTTGTTCATCTACATTACCGAGTTAACGAAATCTTTCCGTGGTATTGTGGGGATGGTATTCTCAGGTATTCTCATTCTCTAGTAGCAACAGTACCCGAGTAACTACATACTAACATTCCTCTCCTTTCCCAACTGACTGGAGCCGTAGGTAGTAAATAACAAGCTTTATTCATTTTTTTCTTCCGAATTTCCATGAGAGATACTTCAAAGGTTCCACGTGAAATTGTTTCAATTTTTACGGGAAATTGTTCAGAATTTCCATGGGAGGATCTTCGGAATTTCCAACGAATATTCTTAGGAATTTCCACAGAAAATTCTTTGGAGTATCCGTGGGGAACTCCTAAAAGCTTCACAGGAAGTTCATGGAATTTTTAAGATAAATTCTTCATAATTTCTGCTGGAAGTTTTGCTTCTATAGGAAATTTTCTGGAATTTCAACGGCAATTTTTTTTAAACATTCTATGGACCACGGAATTTTCAGCATTTTCCACTTAAATTCTTCAAATTTCATTGGGATTTTTTTTATTTTACGGAAAACGTGGAAAACAGATCCGAATATCAACAAGACTTTTTCGGAATTTCGAAGCAACTTCTTTGGGAATTTCTTTGTATTGTCCATAGGAAATTCTTTGGAAATTCCACGGAAAACTTTTCAAATAAGGGAATGGACGTTTGTCCGAATGTCATTCGGTGGAAAGCCATTTGGCCGTATGCCACTTCGCCGAATAACACGTTAAGCAGGAAGTCATCAAGCCGAATTCAATTTGGCCGAATCGAAGGTTTGGCTGAATATGTCATTTGGCCGAAAGCGACATAAGGCCGAAATGAACACTAAGCTGAACTGGTTATTTAACAAAAAAAAACGTTTGCTCTAGCTCTAGCAGGTCGTTTGACCTAAATGGTCGTTTCGACGAATAGGTTATGTGGCCGAAAATGTCATTTGGACGAAATAGTCGTTAGGCAGAAAGGGTCATTAGTTCGAAAATATCTTTCGGTAGAACTGGCGTACGCCCAAAGATGCCATTAGCCTAATGGAAAAAAAAACTTTTTCATCTGTTGGACCAGTTCAGCTGAACAGCATTTCCGGTCGCATGATCATTTTGGCCAAATTACATTTTCAACCAATGGCAGAAAGGCCAAACGACCGTTTCGGCGAAACTGCATTTTCAATAAACATTTGCTGCCAAAATTCTCTACTAGTCCACTGATTGTTGTGTAAGTGTCCTGTCCGTTGTCTCAAGCTAAGTGTTAAGTGTTTAGTCTATAAGACCTCTGGTCGAAGACGGTGATTCTGGCTTTCTGTCTTTTAAAACTCATGATTCGTGCGACGCAGCCGTTGTCCCGTTTACCACCAAGTATTGTCGACAGATATCAAAGTAGTAGCGAATTTCGTTTTCGTTCGCAGACTACAGGAGTTAAGCTGGTCTTCGGACCTCGTCGTATTAAGCCGAAAACCGGTCAAACCCCGAAGAAGAAGACGAAGAAATTGAAAAGAGGAATATTTAATCCACTCTCTAGGAACCATGGAATACATATGAGGGATTTTCTGGAACCATTCATCAGCGAGCGGTGAACGTGGTTTTGGCGAGTTTCTCCGAAGAGGAACAACGTAGTGGTTCACTGGAGACCGAAATAATTATCGTTTGAGTTGAGGATGATTACTGTTGGACGGAAAAGGTACTTATGGATGGAAAAAGGTTTGATACGAAAGGGATTTGTGAGTGACTTCTTCGGTAAGTGTTTTCCTTTTACAGTTATACTAGATACATAGATGATTGTGTACGAGTACTATTCGCATCATAATATAGGGATTTGAATGATTCTCATAATCATAAACTTTCACTTTATATGGCTTTATAAGGCTTTATCAGGCTCAGTGACCATTCTGCCTTATATTTACATCTTCTTGGAAAGTTTGAATATATTAGTCAAAGAAAATTATATGGACGCTCGCGAGTGAAAGTAGAAAAAGTGCTCCGTTTCAGCTTCCGTCAAATTTAAGTTTTCGCGTGTGAAACTTTAACTGGAAGAGAAATAGTTTTTAGAAAAACTTCACCGCGTTGATGCCTTTGATTTTTTATATTTGATATATTTTCTCGTAGGACTGGCAATTCAGACCGAATGTTTTTGGTTTCCGTGGAAGGATTAGTGATGTGGCAATTTATTTTCGTGGTTTTCAGCCGAAGCAGATAATGTGAGAAGTTGGAATCTCCGGTGAGCACGTTTCGATCTATACTTTATATATCTTACTGTCGTGTAGTTTATAAGGAAAAATAGTATTCCATATTTTCACGCAACAAACAAGATAAGAAATAATTTGTATGGCAAAAATCTGTCCATAGGGGAAGGGGATAGAAAAATACAGTAAAATCTATGTAGTTAACCTTTTGTCCCAACATATTTCTGCAGTGATTGTGATCTAAAAGCTACATGTCACAGAATTAGTACCTACCACTTAAAACCCGCCCCTCACATGTCACATCATTGCGGAAATCATCTCTGTATAAAAAAGTACTGTTCAAATTATTCTGATCACTTTCAACATCAGTATGATGAACTCGTGCGTTCCTCCATAATGCAACGCTTCATATATAATATTATTTTTTCATACTTCAAAAATCGCTTTGCACATTATAAATTTATTTTTTACATGTTCTTTAAAAAAAATAGTAGCGAATCAAGCACATGAATTCGGTGAGCTAGTTCCAGTTTTTTTCTTTGACCTTCTAAGACCCAAATTTTCGTATTCGCGACCTGTGCGCCGAAGTATTTGTGAACGGCGGCGGCGTAAGGCCATTTTTACACCGGCGGCGGCGGCGTCGGCGGCGTCACGCCGTAAGCAATGTTCGGCGGCGGCGGCGGCGGCGTGAATCGGCGTGAATGATTTTAAGCTGAGAAAAAAAATCACGCTGCAAGGCCTATCATGCTTTTATTGTATTTTAGGTTTTTGTACAATTGCTAGTTACAGATAGACTGATAGGGTGAACATGCTTATTGCTTATAGCTATAGCTTGTATGTCCACAGCAAAAGTTTACAAGTTTTAAAGTTTTTACATCACAGCACATAAATTCAGTGGAAAGTACTTCAGATAGAAATCCAGAAATTCGTGTGGGAATTCCTCAAGATATTACGCAGAAAATTCGAAAAAGGAATTCTAATTTAGAATAATTTAGATTTACCCTATGAATTCCTTCAGAAACTTCTCCAAAAATTCCCTTTAAAATTTATTTGGGTATTGCTTCGAAAATTCTTCCCAAGATTTTTTCAAATGTCCTTCAGGAATTTACTTGGAAATTACTTTAGGGATTGCTTCGGAAATTCCTTTACGGACACTGTTTGAGGAATACATCCGGCAATCCCTTTAGGAGAAAGCCTTTGGAATTTGATTAAGTTTTTTTAAATTCCTTCAAGAATTTCTTTTAGGAATTTCTAATAGAAATTCTTCCAGTAATATCTTAAAGAATTTCTTCGGAAACTCTAAGAAGATATTTTTGGTATTCTTTCGAAATTTCCCTGTGGAATTTATTTAGAACTTTCTCCAGAAATTCTTTCTGAATTTCCTATAAGAATTCCTTCGAACATTCTTCCGGAAATTCCTTAAGCAACTCTTCCAGAAATTCCTGTAGAACTTCGAAAATTTCTTTAAATTTTTTAAATTTTAAATTTCGAGAATATCTTCAGACATTCTTTTGGGAAATATTCCAAAATTTGGTTTGTAAGTTCCTTTAATTTTTTGAACCTATGTTTAAGTGTGCTCAAAGACCTTTGGAAATTTCTTCGAAAATTCCTTTATAAATTCCTCCAAATGAGAATTCTTTCCGGAATTATTCTTGTATGAATTTTGTATAGTTTATTAAAGGAATTTCCTAAGGACCACCTGGAGGAATTTCTGAAAAAAATTAACTCCTGGAGGGGGTTAGGGACAAAAGGTCGAAAGACATAAGGTCGAAAGGACAAAAAGTCGAAAGACAAAACGTCGAAAGACAAAAGGTCGAATGGACAAATGGTCGAAAAGGACAAAAGGTCGAAAGGGACAAAAGGTCGAAAGACAAAAGGTCGAAAGGACAAAAGGTCGAAAGGGACAAAAGGTCGAAAATGAAAAAGGTCGAAAGAAACAAAAGATTAATTAGATCAAAATTACACAAATTAAACAATTAATTAAAATTCATTCAGTGAGTACAACTAATAGATGGATGTTTGGGTTTTCTAAATATCACATCGATCAGTCGAAATGGCGCACGCCGCACACCAAATACATCAATGCGGGCGCCTGCGGCGTGCCCTATTTCGACAGATCGAAGTGACATTTAGAAAACCTTGATATCCATCTATTATTAGCACTCATTGAATGCATTTTATTTAATTGTTGAAAATAGTGAGAAATAAAAGGGCATTTTTTTGCCAACTGTATAGGACAACTCTGTCTCGCACAATACAGGTTTTATTCATTTCCAAAATCAACAATCTGCTTTATCTCTAACAAAACTATCTAGACATTCATAATATTATTTTATAGTAATTTCTCCTTCTTTGAAAATGGCTCATTCTTCAACTTTGATTAATTAGATGAGTGTGTTGTTATTTCTACTTGAAGTTAAATGCATAGCACAAACACCCAACTTGTTATCAACTTGTTCTTGATAGAAATTTTGTCCATTTCGACGTTTTGTCCTTTTCGACTTTTTGTCCCTTTCGACCTTTTGTATTTTTCGACCTTTTGTCCTTTTCAACATTTTGTACCTTTCGACCTTTTGTCCCTTTCGGCGTTTTGTCTTTTCGACCTTTTGTCCTTTCGACCTTTTGTCTTTCGACCTTTTGTTCTTTCGACTTTATGTCTTTCGACCTTTTGTCATAGATTCCCTGGAGGAATTTCCGATTCAATTCTTGAAAGAACAACCGAACGAGAACCTGAAAAGATTTTCTAACAGTATTTTTAAATGAATTTCTAAGAGCTGAACCAGGGCTGAAAACCTCTATAATAAATTTTGTTTGACTATTATCGGCTCTTTCAGTCATATAAGTATCACGAAAGTATCACATCAACACTATAATAAAGAATAAAAATAAATAAATGAATTTCTGAAGGAATATCCGAAAGAATTCTGAAAGTAATTTACGAAGAAATGTTTAATGGATTTACCGAACAAATAGCTATTGGTATGTACACAGAAATTCCTATAGTTCTCCAGGAATTTCTTTGAAAGCCCGGACCGTAATAAAACAAACTCAATTTTGGCTCAGTCTAGAATCAAGACTACATGCCAAGAAAAACTCCCAAAATAACGAGATTACAGATATTTGGATATTCTCAAAAATTCTTTGGGAATTTCCTGCACGAGTTCCTTCGAAAATTTCCACAGATTTTTTTTCATAAATACCTTAAGTGATTCCCTAGGAAAAATATTCAGGAGTTAATTCGGTAAGTCATCAAGAAACTCATTCTAAAATACCTTCAAAAACTCCGACAGCAATCCGATCAAGAATTTCTTCAAGAAGTCATTTAAAAAACTTCACAAATGAAACTTCTTAGGACTCTTAGAAATTTCTTAATGAATTCTTCTGGAGATCCCTTCAAAAATTCATATAAGATTCATACTGACCATTCCATAAAGAATTCCCTTAGAAATTATTTTTTGGAATACTTTTAATAATTTCTACTCATGTAGATGGGTACACTTCCCCACAGTTGAAATGGACTCGACGTGCTCGCTCATCTTCAAAGAAGCCATCCCTCAGAAAGCTCAAAAAGGATTGCGAATTTATTTATTAGTCTGTTGGATTACATTGTTGAACGGGGATTCTCTCTATTCCGCGGGCTTGTGTCTCTGGCTACGGGTCCGCCACCTCCGTTTCTTGCCATTTGCACAGAAGTGCATTGAAAGCAGAATGGTAATTATATTCGATTGTGCTATTGGGTGGAACCGCATGCAGAGCAAGACTCAAGCCAGGGTGATGTATAACCACATTCATATACAAACATACTTTTAAAAATTTCTACAAAATTCATTCGAAAATTATTTTAACAATTCCACTGGAATTTTTCCAGGTATTTCATAAGACATTCCATTCCCTCGGAAATTAATCTAGTAATTCCTTCGGAATTTCCAACACCATTTCCTTCCAAAACTGTAGGACGAATTTTAAGATAACTCCGTACGAATTCCTAGAGCAATTTCCAAAGGATCTCTTAAAGCAATTTCTGACATACTTAAATTAATTAAACAATTTCTTTGGACATTCCTCGTAGAATTCTTTCATGATTTTCTACAGAGATTCCTTCAGAAAATCCTCCAGAAATTACAACAGAGATAAATTCAGAAATTCCTCAAGGCTCTAAGAATTTTCCTCAGATATTCCTTCAGAACTTCCTCCAGGACTTCCTGGAAATTATTTCATCAAAGCGAGTATCACGTCAACATTTTCCTACCCATTCCTAAATTGACCTGCATTCGGACACGGCCGGCGCTGGTATTGCTTATTTTCACCAGTTCTTACAAATTGAATATGATGTTAGTCCCAAACTTCATCTGTTGGTTCTCTGTGTAATTACAGCTGACCTGGCAATAACGGAGTAGCAACCGTGGGCAGTCAATCATGCTCATGCTCATGCTCTTCGGACCTCGTCGTATTAAGCCCTATTCGCAGCTACAATACGCCTTTTCACCTCGCAGAGCTCCAAGGTACATAAAGTCGTCTACAACATGCTTGCATGGCCTGACACCAACCCCCTAAATTTCCAGTAGAGCATGGTTCACGATAGTCTCTCGCTGGCACTCGGACGATGGGGAACGGACGCTGTTGTGAGTCGCTCCTTAAAAGGAGAACATACGTTCCATCAGATTTGCACCCCCGGAGAGGAGCAATGGTCATTTGGCATAAGGTATTTGGCATATATTTATTTGCCATTTGCCATAATGGTCATTTAGCATAACGGACATTTGGCATATATTTAAACAGGGTCAAAAGTGAGGGTCGTTTGGCATAACGGACATTTAGCATATTTTTTTTTGGTTCACTAAATTTGTTGTTGTTTGATCAAGTATGATGCTGGGAAAACCCAGAATAGTGAATATAACATCAGTCAATAATAATATTGAAAAGACATAATCCTTCGTAGAAAGCATGCATTATCCAGGTTTAAAGCGATGATAAATGTTATCCCTCATTTGGATTCATGGATCGTCCTGTAAAAAGCAATAATAAATGTGTTTACGTTTGTCCGGAATTAAGTAACGGTAAATGTAATTCCTTTTTTGGAAGTAGGAGTTTGCCAGAAATAAGACAATGGTGGATATGATTCGTTCGTTAAAGGTAGGCGTTTGTTCAGATCAGTATTGGAATTTCTCATTTTCAATGAGAGATGTCACGCGATGTTTACATACTTGCTTCTTTCAATATCTATAGAAGCGCGAAGGATGAATGGCATGCCACAAAAATCTCAAAAAATCTTTGTCCCGTGACAGGACATGAAAGTGTGCAATATCTGCTTTATTTTTATGTTTATTACCATTTCAACTCGGTAAATTAAAGGAACATGATTAATTAATCGACTAGTCATTATTCTTCGCATGTAACTATTGAAATAATTTAGAAATATTAATTTTAAAATACAGCACTACATTCTTTCATGGCTGCCTTTCATGCGAAATTGATCAAACCACCCACGATTCTTTCATTTGGTCGCTTGAAATAGAAAAAGACGCTTTGCTCTCTGTCTTATGACGATCAAGACCTTTTCCAGTACTGGTTCAGATTATGGCAATGATAGATGTCATCTTATTTTTAAGAGTAAGCGTTTGCCGGGATTTAGGCAATGGTCGATGTGATTTCTTGTTTGAAGGTAGACGCTTGCCCGGAAAAAGGCATTAGTGGAAGTGATCCCTTCTTTTGAAGTAGGCGTTTTTCCGGATTAGGGCAATGGTGGATGTGATCCCCTCTTTAAAAGTAGACATTTTCTGGATTTGGGCAATGGGGATTGGATCTCTTTTATTAGAAAAGGCATTTTCCAGCATTCAGGCAATGGTGGATGTAAGCCCTTCTTTAAAAGCATGCATTTGGCCGGATTAAGCCAAAGGTGGATGTGATCCCTTCCCTTTTTTAAGAGTAGGCATTTGTCCGAATTAAGGCAATGGTGG
This sequence comes from Armigeres subalbatus, assembly GCF_024139115.2. NCBI lineage: Eukaryota > Metazoa > Arthropoda > Insecta > Diptera > Culicidae > Armigeres > Armigeres subalbatus. Next base: position 273,687,520 of record NC_085141.1, read on the forward strand.
ATGTGGTCCCTTCTTTTGAAGTAGGCGCTTGCCCGGAATAAGGAAAAGGTGAATGTGATTCCATCTTTTAGAAGTATACGGTGGACACTTTTGAACGTGAAAATGTTTCGAAAACTGTTAACGAATTTTAAGTAGACTGAGCTCCATTGTATTCAAAGGCCAGCTCCATTGGAAGGTCAAAGACACGAAGCAACTCATCAATAGGATCAGAAGCATCATCCGGAGATGGCCGCCGTCCAACGGTCATGTGATACCTGCAAGATTAAGCTACGCTGCACGGCGGACCACGGACCATATGCTATTATTCATTTGTCTAAGTTTAAAGACTAAGGCCAGCTTTTTATATAACGTATATCAGATTGACCTGTACTTCTTTGTAGTTTTTCCCGAGCCATTCTTTTCATTCTCGCTTTTTAGTGGCCACCCGTTAAACTGTGTTGATATTAAACCGTATGGAAAATTCAAACCAAACAATTTGTTTTACATTTTAATTTCTCATCGTCATCGGATGAGGTGCAGGTGAAAAAAAACAGCCACAACTCAACCTCAAAACGACGTGAATGACAGGAAGCTGATTGAAACACCCGCGCTGTCACTGGGACGTTTACGTCTGTTCCCTGTACCATTCGTCCTTTTCCATTCATATCAGGACGTGTTTAGGGTTCGAGTTCGGTGAGTAATCAACAGCGTAATTACTGAACATTGTATTGTATTGTAGGGGAGATAAGTATAAAATGCGCCGGTTGGCCACCACATTTTCTTGGTTTATATCCCAAATTTTGTCTCAAAATCGTAAGCAGCTGAAGCAAAAACGTTTTTAAGCCATCAAACAAAAAAACTCAGTTTTTTTTAAATGTCAGTATCAGTTTATTTAAATGTACGTATTATTTTTTTTAAAAATAAAATATTTGTTTGGCTCTTCTTCTTCTTATTGGCATTACATCCCCACACTGGGACAGAGCCGCCTCGCAGCTTAGTGTTCATTAAGCACATCCACAGTTATTAACTGCGAGGTTTCTAAGCGAAGTTACCATTTTTGCATTCGTATATCATGAGGCTAACACGATGATACTTCTGTGCCCAGGGAAGTCGAGACAATTTCCAATCCGAAAATTGCCTAGACCGGCACCGGGAATCGAACCCAGCCACCCTCAGCATGGTCTTGCTTTATAGTCGCCCGTCTTACCGCACCGCATTTGCTTAGAGGGCGCATATTGACCGAACTTGGCGCCGTATACTCCTCTTTGAACGTCCCTGTTTGCACTGCATGTTACCGTTCCTTTTCGAACAGTTACCGAGAAAACTGGTTAAATTAAAAACCGGAACTACGAAATAATTTCTTCTAGAGATCGCTTTGACATATAACATTGGTTAAATAATTGTAGAGTATTTCAGTTCATTTTTTCAAACATGGCGTGGCCAAAATTGTTGATTTGGTAATTTTCTCTATCACCAGTAGTACGTGCTACTTGGCAACCTCAGCCATTTGTTTCAATATATGACTATTAATGCCTTGCATCAATTATGTAAAAGTTTAGCGTTAGTTTAAATCAGTCATCATATTATTTACCAGGAAGCAAACATTTTCAAAATGTTCAGTAGATGAAAATGAAACGTGTTTCCGGATTTTAAGCGGACCAGACATTAAATAATGACTATAGTAAACAATCTGTCTATAAAAAGGATAATTGATTCTCAGTGAAGGTCATTTTTTCCATTTCAAGCTGTCGTCAGCGGGACAATTTTCCATCGAGGATGACTCTCGTTGCGTTCTTAATGGGATATGTATGTACGTACACACAAATCAGTGCTACATTGTATTCCACAGCATTTCATTTCGCATTGCTCGCTACTCGACAGCATCCCAGCATTGAGAGTTGAGGATGATTGGTGATGTTTCCGGATTGTAATTCATGCCATTATTGAACGGTAATGTGCTTCTGCTAAGTCGATAAAATGAAGCAACATACAAGTGTCGATCGGGCAGATTATCAGATTGACGATAATGGTTTTAATTGAAGTATGATGGCACATGAACTTAATACGTTATGATTAAAAATAAATACACAATAACATTGTTATTATCATTTCGTTGCGATTATCTTTCATGATTTATTTATTTATTTTAAATTAAAAATAATGACAAAAAATAAGCGAAAGTTAATATATTTTGAATTCCACTATAGAATCTGTAATTAAAACTATATTTTCTCACTATGATGCACATCCTAAATTATTGCAAAATAAAACGGTAATAAAACGGAAGTTATGTCATGCTGAATATTCATGAATGCATCACACATCGTAGAACCCACTTTAGTTTAACGGAAATTTCCATACAACATACACTTCCATCACAAATCAAAGCGCTGAGGGCCTGTTCACAAATTACGTAACGCAAAAATCCGAGTTTTTAACCCCTTCCCTCCCCCTCGTAACAAAAAGTAACATTTTTTGAACCCCCTCCCTCCCCCATATAACGCGTAACTGTGATAATTTTAAAGGCAGATTTTTTTACCTTCTCTGAAGCATTTGGGTTTTGGTATTTTTTGAACACTGTTAGAATAGGGACGGCACATGATTAAAAATCAAGGATATCAAAAATGCAGCTAGTGGAAACGAAAATAGAATTTGCGATCAATACAATAAATACAATATTCGCTTGGTATTTTTACGCATATCAGTCCCGCTATGTCAGCATGCTTGATTTCGATAATGACTAATATACGATAACGATAAACAGCAATTACTTCAATAAGTGATTAAAAAAGACATTCAAATGAATTTTTATTCGCGTTATGCGTAACATTTGGTAGTACCCCTCCCCTCCCCCACCTTTTAGTGTAACAAAGTGTAACGCAAGTTGGACCCCCCCCCTCCCCCCAGAAGCGTTACGTAATTTGTGAACAGACCCTGACCTCTTTTGCCGTGCTGTTTCCCAATCCCATTTGTCGACGTTTTATAGTTTTAGAGCCACGCCATGTTCATGTAAAATGGATTAGAACAGTGCTTTGATGGATGGAATAAAAACTATACGTACATTGCAGCAGCGTGGCACATAACCACACTCCCAGGTACGACACAACTGCTGGAATCAAGCCTAACCGAATGTATTTTCCGAGAACCGTCGTCGATTCGGAAGTCCTCCAAAACTACTTTTATTAACATTTTTATCCACGTCTGATTCTATTTCCCATATATATTTTATTCACAATAAATCAACAAAGTGCATTTTTTGCACGACAATTCATTTCTCCGCAAAATGTTGTAGATGGCGTTCACCGTTTTCCGTTCTCTAGTTGAATGGTACATTTTTTTGGGGGTTTTAGAACAGCATGCTTGTGGGGTATGACTAAACAAGCATGGACGTCGGTCAGTCTGGCTGTCGAATGGCGGATTCGTTCGGCTGCAATCAACTCTGGATTTTGTGTTTGTTTGTTGTTTGCTTATCCGCCAAAAATCCTCACCGAGCAATCCCAGGCCAAATGCATATGTGTGCTGGATATGTACATATTGCGTAGAAATCGGTTATGTATGGTCGTCAGCCAAAAGGACATTTGACTGCCGCAAGAGCCGTTCAGCTCTTGTATTAGGGTTGCCATGCCTAGCTTTCTTGATCCGTGCTTTTATGTCGATTTAAGATCCACATTCCGACGCTTACTGGCTATCATTTATGGTCCTTTTAACCTTTTAGGTCATAATAATCACAACATGTGAAAGGTTGTATTCAAAAGCTGTATTGGAGATAACCAATTCTTTCGGTGGAGTTTAAACCCACGACCCTAGTATGCTAGACAGGTGCCTTCTGTACTAAGCTAGGAAGGACAACCAGTTATGGCTACATCGTTGATACACCTATGCCTGTAGTATCGTAGAGCTCCATACTAGAATATTGTTTTCGCTATTCTTTCTTCCGGCATTCGCACTAAGTGACCAGCCCTCTGAAGTCTATCGTATTTTATACGATTCACAATATTTTCTTCTTTGTACACTTGATACAGCTCGCGATTCATTCGACTGCGCCATACACAATTTTCTAATTTCCCTCCGAGTATTGTATGCAGCACTTTTCTCTCGAAAACCGCGAAAGCTCTCCGGTCCACCTCTTTTAACGTTTACGCTTCATGTCCATAAAGGGCCATTGGTAGAATCAGAGTTTTATACAGAGCAAATTTAGTTTCCGTCTGCATGTTCCGGGGCCCAAAGTGGTTACGTAATTCGTACGTCTCTCACTTCAAGGGAAAAGCCATTGTCACAAGCGTTCCAAGGTGAAAAAATTCTTCGGCAACTTCAAACACATCCCCATCAAGCCCTACCTCAGCCCAACACCACTAGATCTCTAGATCTTACTTTACCTCTACTACACACGAAATAACAATAAAATTAAACGTCATGACGCAAGAAAATTATCGACAAGTAAAATATGGCAAAGCAAACATCACACGGACTTACCAATTTTTGTTTTGCGTGTCATCGATGTTTTCGTTGATTTCATTGAAGCCGGTGCGTGACTTTCTCAAGTTTTATATAACGTTCCGAGTGCGGGAATTTGAAATATGAAGTGTCTCGTGAAACTCTCTCTCCCGGAGTATTGAATTAAGAAGTGTGCGGAACATAGTCGTTTTTCGCTTCCCTTTGGAGGGAATCACAAAATGCGGCGGATTAAATTCAGTATAAATAAAATACGAATCTCTTGTCAGCATCTATCTCGACCAACTCAACAACTGAAAATCATATAGAATTTAATAATTTTGTCGATATTTTTTCACACTAATTTATTCCTAATAATGATATAAATTTCAATGAATCGTTATCTAAATTCTCGTAAAGTATCATATCAATGCAATGATATATTTTGGCAAATAATTTCATAAATGATCACCACTACACCTTTATCCCTTTTTGTTCATCGAATTATCGGTATTTTGGCGTTTGTTTATCTCCGTTATCTTGTTTATATTTTTGAGATAAAAATTTATTGAATGAAACGACATTAGCTTTTTGATTATAAAGGGATAGGCTTGTCGTCATGAAGAACCAATTCACAAGGACATTGCAGGTAATTGATGTTTTTGGGTAACGAAAATAATTCCCCAACATATTGATTATCTATATAATAAAAATGAGTTGAGATTTCCTTCCTGACGATTTAACTCTTGAACGGGTTGACCGATTTGCAAGATTTTTTCCCTAATCGATTCGTTTTGGGATCCGCAAGGTTTGTATATATAAAAAGTTGGTGAATTTAACGAGGAAATGTAAAAAAATCATTAGAATACAATTTTGAGTCAGCTGTTAAGGAAAACAAAACAAACGCACGGAAATTGATCTAGAGTGCGGTGCTGCAAATAGTTCATTGTGACATTTGCAACACCCGGCAAAGCTGGGTTTCTTTCGCTAGTATTTGAATGAAAATTATATGGGATAGAACTTGGGATAGAATGTTAATGCAATTTAGCTATTACCAATCAAAACTACATTGTGGTCTAATGATTAAGATCTCTGAGCAAAGGTTCTACAGTATTCTTTCTTCCAGGTTCGATAAACGATTAAGCAAATAAATCTTCTATATAATAAAAATGAGTTGAGTTTTCCTTCCTGACGATTTAACTCGCGAACGGGTTGACCGATTTGCAAGATTTTTTCCCTAATCGATTCGTTTTGGGATCCGCAAGGTTTGTATATATAAAAAGTTGGTGAATTTAACGGGGAAATAAAAAATCATTAGAATACAATTTTGGGTCAGCTGTTGAGGAAAACAAAACAAACGCACGGACATTGATCTAGAGTGCGGTGCTGCAAATAAGTTCATTGTGACATTTGCAGCACCCGGGGAAAGCTGGGTTTGCTTTGCTTGTAAATAAATAAAAATCTGCATAAAAGATAACTCTCGATGTTCCTCTGAAGAACCCTTAAATTAAAGTTCTTATCAAAAATTCTGACAAATCGATAAAGTATAACAGTGAAAAATCATATCGTTTTAACCGTTTTAACGGTATCGATATTTTGGAAAAGATCCTTTGCAATTTCGATGGTTCATAAGGAAACTTTTAAAATTGGATATGAAGAATTTTGAAGAAACTTAAAGAAATGGTTGGCAAGGATTGATTATTTATGTTGGCAAATGTGTTTTTGTTTTCTTTTGCATTTCAAAGTAACTTGTTTCATAACGGGTGGGAGAAGACAGAAGTTGCAAAGCGAAATCTCTCTTCCATTCTTTCACCATATAGGTATGCCAGATTCGGACGACGAATACTTTACAGATTTTTTCAAATCGTCAAAATCCGACTATTCACGATTACAATTACGAAAAAAAAAATTACTGTTGCTGCGTATCCTTTTCTTTTTACAATGGACGCCATTTTCAAACGAGTTTCACAGTTCGATTGTATTAGGCATTTTTTGTTCAACAACCGTCGTTTCAAATATAGATTGATAATGTTCAATATAATTTTCTACTTTTTATAGTTTTCAAGCAAATGATCAGTATCGATACTCCCCATTTATTAAACATGTTCAGCTAGGTCTGCGGTGACGTTTCATGACAACTAAAGTTAGGTCTGCACTGACATTCATATTTTTTGAGTCTGAATCTCCCTCCCAGCCCGCAACCATGTACTATGTCTTGGTAGAGATAACTTTTAAGCCTTTACTCGCCGTCTCCCTTTTCAGAGGGACAAAAGCCTTCACTACTGCTCTGCGATCGATTCCAATGAGGTCAACGTCCTCCGCAAAGCCCAGGAGCATATGTGACCGTGTGATGATAGTGCCGTTTCTTTGCACGTCCTCTGCCACTAATGGTCCCAAATTCCCAACACTAGGCACATAATCGAACTCTCGCAATTCATTCTCCGAACTAACTCTACCCCATGTATTGTTTGTACCCATGTAACCGAGTAAGATGAGTATTTCCTGCTGCAGGTTAAATACCGTTTTGGCTCAAATTCCGAACATGACTCATATTCCGAACACTCGCGTTTAAATGACCATTTTGGCTTTATTCGTGTTATTTTCTCCATAGGATCTTGAATTCCTTTGTGTTCTTGATCCTCAGTGCGAAAAACTGGTGAAAGTTTTCAGGGTGCTAAAACGCCAGTGTTCGGAATATGAGTCAGGATTTGAGCCAAAGCGGTATTGTCAAATTTATTCTTTGCCGCCACGTTCTTTGGAACAATAAGGCCACTGGGGGGGGGTTTATTATTTAAAATAGCTGTTGATAAGAACCAGTTTGCGCCAAGCACCTATAGTTCACGGCGCATGTTTTGCCAATATTAACTCAAGATATTGAAAGTTGTCTTGTTCGTGTTTAGACATTACACGATGTGGTCTTGTTGAAGTTGATTGTGAGACTAAAGGAGCGCTCGGGCCAGTATTCGCTACTATGCCGATGATGGCACGACCACGGAACTGCAGTCCTCAGGAGGTGGTGGAGCGAGCAAATTGCAGTCCTTTGAGCAATCTGCCTCAGGGCTAGAAGAAGACTACAAAAGTCACGCTCGGCGGAAGTGAGGGAAGAACACATCGAGATTTTCAAAGCGGCGAGGCTGGCCCTAAACAAGGCCATCAAAGAAAGCAAGAAAGACTGCTTCGACAGACTGTGCCAGAGCGTCAACTCGAACCTATGGGGAGACGCCTATCGGGTAGTGAAGCCCAAAACAAGAGGGGCACTAGCTCCTCCCGAGCGAAGTCCAACTGAACCGTTTGTTTGAGAAACTGCATATGTAACATTTTTGGCCAAAATGAGATTTTTATATATTCTGAATCCTCGTCCAAAAATACGTATTCTGGCAAAAAAACACGAAAAAAATTTTTTTGTTCAGGAATGTATGAACATTTTTTCGTTTGTTTGAGAAACTACATATGTCCACGTACTTTGAAGAGCAATTGTGGAGTACTGCTTACATTTTTTGTACTGAAAGTGCCCCAGGGTGTTGAGTTTTGCCAAAAACTATTGATCTGTATCGAAGAAATCGAAAGATTCGGTACAAATTTGTTCAAAAACAGTTTTTTGCTGTTTTCTCGAAATAGTGTAAAATGGACATAGGGGAAGAGGCCCCAAAACGTTTCAAAATAGTGCATGGGAAGGTCGGAAAAACCGAAAATTTCCACATTTTGAAAAAACATCTAACATTTTGGCGAGGCAAAACGCCCTAGTGGCAATAACCTACAAAGTACTTGCGTCTCCACGGACTATCCATACTAGAATGCTGATTCGCCGACGCGTGGTACTTTGTTCCCTAGGAGCCGCCAGCTGAAAGGCGTTTTGCCTCATGAGTTTTCCGGCAACAAAATATCACCACTTTTTTGAAATGTGAATATTAGCAATATGATTGAGATTTTTGACCATTTTTGAATGGCATCAACTATAGCTATCTTGTTTAACTGATGCATAATGTAAAAATACCCATGAATAGCGTTACAAATAAGACAATGGAGCAGTGTTTGCTTAGCTAGGGCATATTGCCCCCCCTTCCCCTATGCAGTTTCTCAAACAAATAATTCAACTATGATGAAGACGATAATCGAAGTATTTTTCCCGCACCACGGCCTAACCCATTAGCCGCTAGCGGCGAGGGTAGAAGCACATGACGAAGAGATGGCGAGGCTTACGGTACAGGAGCTAATGATAGTGGCACAGTCCCTCGACCCGAGTAAAGCACCTGGCAGCCATAATGACCAATCAGGACATGTTCAGGCCAGCCATGCAGAGGTGCCTGGACGAGAGGACATTCCCGAATATATGGGCAAGACAGCGTTTCGTCCTGTTACCGAAACCGGGAAAGCCACCAGGAGACCCCTCAGCGTCCCCGCTACCAACAGCAGTCTCAGAAATAAAACATAATTAATGTTACCTTGCAAACAGTTGAAAGACTCGAATTCCTCTTGTTTGAGGCTAGACTGTATGCAGCGGAAACAACTTTTCAAGCAATTAGTTAAAAAAAACCTCGGTACCCGGTCCTAGGCTGAACTGACTGCTGGAAAAATCGAGTTAGGGGTTTAATACGTACTAACTCTTCTTGAACTGGTGAACAATGGTAGTGAGAGGAACACTCGGAAGTTCTTATTACTGAACAAATTCTCTTGCTTGAAATGGTCTTGTAGACAGAGCTAAATCCCGGGTTTTCATTGTTTTACTGGTGATATTCTAGAAGCAAGACTAGGATGTGACTAGGGCTCCGATGCATGGCCAAAAACAGTATCGCTGTTCTGTTTTCTCAAGAAATGATTGATTTCCTATTGACAAGGAGCGCGCCTTCAATGGGATTGCTCTCTGTGAAGGGTCTAAATAGCGGGACCTTGTTATGGTTTTCTTGAGAAAACAAAACAACAACTGTATCGAAACCGATACTGCATTGCTTATCAATAGTAATGAAGTAATTCGACATGCACTTTAACACTAAGGATACGGGTAACGCTACAATAGATCTAATAACAGGTCGCAGTGGCACACCCGAACAGGAAAAAAAAAAAGCTTTTATATGACCGGATTCAGTCACAATAAGGTTGCTTAAACCAGTTTCACTTGACTTCTGCTGCTTGAGCAGTGCCAGCTACCAGCGTCGTCCGCTTGCGACGACCGCGTAGCCGCTGAACGTGGCGATACGGCCGGTTTCGGGGGAGCTCCCTTTTTAGGGGAACATCTCGTCGGAGTAAGTTAGATCCTCCATCAGGGCTATCCGAGTCGTTCGCGACCGAGGCGGGAGCTACATGGCTCAACGAATAAGGTTGGAGCTGAATGGTTCAAGGGCATCGAAACTTGGTTATCAGAGTAGGCTAGGCCCAACACCGTGGACTAGCTGAGTAGACCGTAGCGTGCGAATGCACCGGCTTCGGTCGTCGGATCATCATTGAACCGGAAGTTATCTCCACCCGGAGTCTTTGGATCGACCGCGGCACTCATCCGGTTACCCGTTGAGACGGGTCGTCGGTTACGGGGCAGCTTCCGACATCGGGGAACTCCCAGTCGGAGTAGGATAAATCCACCGCCAGGGACTATCTGAGTAGCTTGCGAGTACGTAGAGTGCTAAATAGCTAGAAAAACAGAAAAAAAGGATGCGGAGCGGAATGGCACAAGGAAAAGATAAAAGGTTTAAGGGCTCGAAGCTTACCTACGCAATCTCGCTCGGATTTTATTTTGGTCTGTCAATCATTTATTTGATTTCTTGATTTTTTCTGAACTTATGAAACCGTTGCATTTTGACAATTTTCCAAATTGCCCCGTCATCATTAACTCTTAACATGTACAAACATAGCTGATCCCAAGACGAATCGATCAGTGATGAAATCTTGAAAATCGGTCCAACCGTTCGTGAGTTATAAAACCTCAAAGGAAAAAGCAAACTCATTTTTATAAAAAGAAGAGCTAAATCAACTTTCATAAGGCGACATATTTGAAATTGATGAAGGCGCTTGCAATCTATGTAGCAGTCGATAAAATATGACTTCTTACATGCCTATTTTTTCACTCCTAAATAAATCTTCTTAGAAACTAACAATAACTTAAGGTGATAGGCTCAGTCCGGTTGAGGCAGACAGAAGACAGGATATTATTTGCTGGAATCTGAAGCCTTTGCTGAAGATTTGGAAGCCGATGTTATTTGGGACCGATGGCGACTAGTGCCAAGAAAGCTGACATTTTACATTTCGCTGGTGATGAATTCGACACGTAGCTGCTATAGGTCAAAACTCAGCTGAGGGCCCACGGAGTACGAGAAGTCCTCAACGAATATGCTCCGGAAGAAACGGGCACTGAAGCAGTCAAGATGGCATTTAAGAAGAGGGATGAAAAATAGAAGGCGGCATTGGTGGCAATCATTGCGGACAGTCACCTCATCTCCAATACATATGTCCGGGATAAGGCTATGTGGAGGCAACTTTAGCAAAAAAGGAATTTGCCGCTCAGACCTACATCCGGCGGTCACTTGCTATCCTGCGTTTGAAAAAGAAAGTGCACTGAAGGTGAGAGACGCAGATGTGAAACTAACGGAATTGGGCCAAGTGGGCCAACTGTCCATCTCGTAACCAGCCTCATACAATGTTGTTCCTATAGGACCGTATACGGTTAACCAAACCCTTGAAGAAAACCAACTCACTCTGGTAACTGTGAAAAGTCGTCTGTTGGTCTAAGAACAGAGACGGAATAGCCGAGAACAAACCGTTTTTGCAGCTAGGACCGGTAAATCGATATCCACATGCACCTAACCGTTTATTGTACCTTTCTGTTTCCCATTGTTCATCGAACAGTCAATCACAACACTGTTCGCAATCGTGTCAATATCAGGAAAAATCCTACTCCTTTGGTCATGTTCCGGCTGAAATTCAATCGGATATCTTTGGCAGCCCTGATGGATGTTAAACTTTCATATAAACTTTCAGTGAGTTTAAAAAAGAACATGTTCCACTGGGATTTTTATCCGTTGTTATTGAATTCCTATCCTGTCTAGTAGATTAGTTATTGACTACGTCTTTCGGGAAGATAGGGGGTCATTCTGCAGTTTCAGATTTGAGACCGTCCCGAAAATTGGTCAGGGAGTACATATTAGCTAATATCTCAACCGTCTTCACACTGATTTCGGAGGTTTTGATATCAATTGATCCACCAAATCTATTAGAATCAATAGATTAAAGGCGCTGATCTATTACAAAATTGAATTTTGCCCGTCATTGTTAAAATCGCTAAGTCAACTAATCCCGTATGTACATCACAACCACAGACATCAAAATTGTGCAACTTACGGGCTGGGTTCTAATCCTCAGTGCAAGAAGGATTTTTTGGAGAGCGAACACGAGGACCGCACAGTACTGCCACAACGATGACGCCGGTAGCAGCAGTCCCAGCAGAAAGCAGATCATCTAAAGGCCATCCCCAACAGCTTTGTTTGCTGTTAGTGATTTGATTAGAAAGGCGTATAGTGAAAAGAAATTAGGTTCTTTTCAGGACCAATGTATGAGAATAAAGGGTTGAATGCATAATTGGCGTCAGCTGCGGTTCCTGTACATTAGTAGTGGAGGTACTGAAACTGTTTTCTAAATGGTGGCGTCTTAGCGAAAGTGACTATCGGACAGCAGCAGAGTGAAGTGAAATGTTTACGCAAGGTTTGGATGTGCCACTGCGACCAGTTATTAGATCGATTGTGGCATTACCGATATCCTCATAAGTGCATGTCGAATTACTTAGTTACTATTGAGAAGCAATGCAGTATCGGTTTCGACACAGTTCTTGTTTTGTTTTCTCAAAAGCATCATGACAAAGCCCCGCTTTTTAGACCCTTCACAGAGAGCAATCTTATTGAAGCGCGCCCCTTGTCAACAATCAAACCTTTCTTGAGAAAACAGAAAAGTTATACTGTTAGTTGGCCATGCATCAGAGCCCTAGCCATATCCTTGTCTTGCTTCTAGAATATCATCAGTAAAACACCAAACCCGGGATTCAGCTCTGTCTACAAAACCATTTCAATATAGAGAATTTGTTAAGTCACAAGGATTAATTATCGCGTGTTCCTCGAACTACCGATGCTTACCAGTTCATGAAAAGTTAGTATGTATTTAAACCCCTAACTCGATTTTTCTCCAGCAGTCAGTTTAGCCTAGGATAATGACTCCTTTTAAAACTAATTGCTAAAAAAAAGTTGTTTCCGCTGCATACAGTTTAGCCTCAAACAAGAAAATTTTGAGTCTTTCGACCATCGGCAGGGTAAAGTAATTTTTGTTATATTTCAAAAACTGATATTGGTATAGAGGACTAAATCCGATGAATGTTTTTCTTAGAATTTCTATCGCTGCCCGTTACAGCCGCCGTAGCAACCATCGTCGCTACCTTTCCATTGCCGGCTTTCGGTGCAATAGTGATGATAGTTCGGTACTTCGTGCCGATCGGCCGCGAAAAGCAATGCAATGGAGACCGTGGTCCCGCCCCTTCGGCGACCGGTACCATTGGCATCCGCTGGCTACTCAGATCGTTCGATGCCAGTGCTTCCGAGCAGAATCAGGTTCCAGGCATTCTCTTCAAAGTGCAAATCATAATCGATTGGCGCCGGTAGCAGCGCAAGTGCCCTACGAAGGGAGACGCTGTAAAAATGTATTTACACACGGATGGTTTCTATCACGATTCATCAGCAAATCATCGATTGGCGTCAGAGGCAGCCACACGAAGTTTTCTTTCAAGATTCTGATTTAGGCTTTGTTTCTGTTTGTGCTTGAAAACGCACACTGTTGAAAACAAATCGGTTTTTTTAGAATGGTCATTTTACACAAAAGAAGTTTTAGAGACGAATTTTCTTCAAAGTGAAAATTATAATTGCTTGGCGACGGTAGAAAGTTGTCGTCGATAGCAGAATAACGAGCACTCGTCGAAGGGAGACGCAGCGAAAAAAATTTCGCATGGAAAAACATGTTGATTTTTCAAAGCTTTAGTTTTTTCACGCTCATAGACCCTGAATTTGATTTTTAAATCCGATTTAAAAGCTTTTGAAAATTTTACTGCTTGGCAGTTAGCTCACAGATTGTCAGCTAGACCCACAGTAAGTAAAATCAAGTTAGAGGTATTCAAAACGCGAAATTATTAGGTTTTCCGAAATTGATTTAAAAAGTCTTTCTTGCACCAAATGTTGGATTTAGGCCAGTACTGGAAAAGGTCGTGATCGCCATAAGACAGAGAGCAAAGCGGCTTTTTCTATTTCAGGCGATCAAATGAAATAATCGTGGGTTCTTTGATCAATTTCGCATGAAAGGCAGCTGTGCTTTATTTTAAAATTACAATTTTTAGGTTATTTTAATAGATATATGCGGAGAATAGTGATTAGTCGATAAATTAATCATACTCCTCCAACTCACCGAGTTGAAAGTGGTAATAAACACAAGAATAAAACAGATATTGGACATTTTCATGACCTGTCACGGAACAATTATTTTCATTGGGGTAACTAACGAAAAATTCTAGGGGGGGCTAATTTTTTAGGTAGGATTACGTCCTTTCCCAAGTAACATTTCAAGTTTTATTCCGCTCTAGGAAAGGTTTTCAAGATCAATTTATAAGATCTAACAATAAAACCGAATAATACACGGCAACCTTCGGATGACCTCTATAAGAATAATATATTGCCAAGTGGCCCTCTCCAGATAACCACTATAAACCTATCATAAGAGCATTTAGAAACCTTTTTTAAACCACCCGCAAAAAAGGGAATTTGGCTGCGGGAGCTGTCAAAATGTTGCTTTGAAAAAAGAGAAACAAAACTTTGCAGAAAAATAATAACAAAATGGATTTTTGATGGAAGTTATGATGATGACAACAAAATAATATTTGTTTTCAGGTTTGTTTTTCGATTTACTGTCATTGAAAATGAGGTGCGCGTCCGATTTCATGGTCAAAGCTGGTGAAAAAATAAAGTTGAACACCACGCGCCGGCAATATAACGTACCTCGGGGAAATATATTGAAAATATTTATTACCACATTATCTAAGATGTCTGCTAAATTGACTAGTACTTTTACCGAAATTATTAATAAGTAAAATTTGTTGTCAGAAAAGGCATGATACACGGTGAAAATTACGTTTAATCGTAAATTTCAGTGATATTTTTCACTGACTTCGAAATGCATTTCCATTTTCAATATGGCCATCATGGAATTTGATCAGACAATTTTCGCTTTTTTTAAACACCGTCATAAACTCTTCGCAATGCAAACATTCTTATGGGGGTAATTCATTTGACCACATTATGACCAAAAATTGAAGCTTTATCCGAGCGTTGAGAATTCAAGCATAATTTTTCATAACGACGTATGTAACAATTATGAGGATTCGAGAAATCCTTTGCAGAAAGTTGGCAAAACTTTTTCTAAAACTGTTTTAAAACTAAATCTTTTTTCAATACTTTTTTCCGCTGGCATGCATCATTACATGACACGTAATAAGCGTGCTTCACAGCAAAGCTCAGTTCATTCAAATTCACTGTGAAAAACGATAAAATTATGCATACACCGGTATGCTACACGTACGTCGGTGTACATTGGTCGGTTTTCCATAGTTGCACGATTGACGCAACTGCAGTTTTGTTTTGTTTTGCTTTTTTTGTTACATAGGTCGCTCTCAGTTCCCATATGTTAAAGCGACGTATGTAACAGTGAGACTTCAAAAATAGAAATTTTTACATACGTCGATTCGCAAAAAGATCGAATTAAAGAATTTTAAGATCTAAAATCAGTAAAATCGATGCGTATTATTTAAAGCCGCGTATGATTGTCACGTTGTATTAAAAACCCCGTTTTGTTTACTTTTGTTACATACGTCGTTATGAAAAATTTTGCTTGAATTAGATTTATTACGCTCTTTATCACAACCATAGATCTGTTCATGTGGTCAACAAGCATTTGACGTTTGAAACTTTTTTCAGCAGATTTATGAGAGGTTTATTGATAGCGATAAGAGCGTCAATAAAACTGAGCAATTAGCTTGGTGATTGCTGTCATAAGTCTGCAATAAGAATTAGATAAATCCAAGAAGCATGGAAATTGTTACTTGGGTTGCGAAGATAGATAGGTAATTCTGCATATTCAAATTTGAGACCTTCACGAAAAGTACCGATTTTCTAGATTTTGGTATCAATCGATCGACGACTCGACTTTCGCTTCTATCAGTTTGATTTACAAAGCGCTTTGTGAAAAGAAAATCTGTTCTTCTTAGGCGTCGATTGCGGTCTCGGGATATCAGTGGCGGTGCTGGAATTTTAATCTTAGCGTATTAGCGAAAAATTATCGAGTGGCCGTCGGACAGCAGTAGCAGTGAATTTTTAACGCAAGGTTCGGATTAACATTTGATTGCTGTGAGTGATTCGAAAGACGCATTGTGGATTGAAAATCGACTCTTTTCAGGACCAGCATTTTATGAAAAGAAAGGGTTGATAGCAAACAATGGCGTCGGTTGCATTCCCGCGATACTGAAGGAAGTTTCCGTCAGTATCAGAATCGCAAACGCTCGTCGGAGAGCAACGCTGCAGAAATGTTGGCGTCAGTAGCAGTCAACTGATATTTTATTTCAAAATTCAGATTTTATTTCTGTTTGTAATTGGAAAGGAACATTATTGAAAACAAATCGGTTTTTCTCAGATACACTAGAGGAGGTTGAGCCGATACGAACATACTCAAAAGTGCAAATTATCATCGCTTGGCGACGCTGCAGAAGTTTTTTCTCTATGGATGGCAAATCATCTGACGTTGATGTCAGAGTAGACAAAATAAATTTTCTCTCAAAATTTTGATTGTGATTGGAAAATGCACCTTTCCGGTCGGTTCGTCTCAGAACCATCATTTCACAGGAGGTTGAGAGTGAGTAACGAATTTTCTGTCCTCAGATTCCAGAAAAACTTTATGCGATTAGAAAAACATATGAGCTTACCCAACAAGCATTGGAGGCTGCTAAAAAGCTTATTTCGCCACAATTTGGCTTGTTCAGCTAAAAAACTAGCTTATTCAACTTAAATTGCTTTTTGGGTAGTGAGACGCCTCTAGAGTTTTATCCATCCGAAAGAATTTCAATTTCTTTCTTATTTAAATTTTTATTACCTCTTCTTGAAAACTCAATATTTTGCCTTTCTGGAATCTTTTAATTGATTTTCTGGAAATAGCAGAAAAATCTCCGAAATTACCTGTCAAAGCTACAGAAAGAAATGCTTTCAAAATATCTGGATCGATACAGACATATGATACGTAGTATTTGGCTCTCACTTTTGCGGAAGGATTCTTTAGATATTTTTTTCAGAATGGCCATGCATCTTTAAGAACTATGAACACGCTAGGTTCACAAAACTCTGAAATTTTTTTTAAATATTTTAAAGATTAAATACTTGCTAAGAAAACCAATTTAAAATAAGCTAAGCATCCTGTGCTCCTATAACAATTTGCCCAACATATTATGCTGTGTCAATATTAAGATCATACAGACAGTTCAGTATGCCACTAGAACTTTCTTTATCCAATCCAAATTTTAGAAATTGTATTTGTTTTCTTATTCTGTTGCTTCTATTATTTATTCAATCAGCATTGCATCGGCATGGAACCACTGTTCCTACTCCAATTTCCCAAAGTAATGATATCTGGCGCTGGAGAATCAAGGGAGCGTACTATTTTTCGTGTTTAACATTCCAATCGAAAGATATAACATTGTTTGAAGTTCGAAACGAAGAACTCGTTCCTGGCAGTTACGCCTATATATGATCAGAGAGCTAGTAAGTACATTATTCGTGCAAAGTGGCAAAAATTCTATGGGGGGCTAATTTAGTTCTAGGTGGGGCTATAGAGCACACCCCCAACCCCAGCCCCCCTGTAGTTACGCCAATGATTATTTTTTGAGATTTTTGTAGCATGCCATTCATCCTTCGCATTTCTATAGATATTGAAAGGGGCAGATAAGTAAACATCGCGTGACATCTCTCATTAAAAATGAGACATTACAGTACTGATTTAGGCTCAGTTTTTATAATAGATTCAATATTATCGAAAAGATGCGCGACCAGTGGGTGAGAGACAAATGGTCGGAAGAAAACAGATCGAAGGGACAAAGAGCCGAAAGACAAAAGATCGAAGGAACCAGCAATGGTTGAAAAGTACAAAATGTCAAAAGGGACAAAAGATCGAAAGGACAAAACGTCGAAAGGGACAAAACGTCGAAAGGAAAAAAGGTCAAAAATTACTTCGATCATCCTTCTCCCTTCTTCCTTTTTCATTCTTCCTTCTTTCTTCTTCCTTCTTTCTTCTTCCTTCTTCCTTCTTCCTTCTTCCTTCTTCCTTCTTTCTTCTTCTCTCTTCCTTCTTGCTTCTTTCTTCCTTCTTCCTTCTTCCTTCTTCCTTCTTCCTTTTTCTTTTTCCTTTTTCCTTCTTCCTTCTTCCTTCTTCTTTCTTCCTTCTCCCTTCTTCCTTCTCCCTTCTTCCTTTTTTCATTTTTCCTTCGTCCTTCTTCCTTCTTCCTTCTACTTGATTCCTTAGTCCTTCTTCTTTCTTTCTTCTTTTTTCTTCTTTATTTCTTCTTTCATTCTTCTTTCTTTCTTCTTTCTTTCTACTTTATTTCTTCTTTCATTCTTCTTTCTTTCTTCTTTCTTTCTTCTTTCTTTCTTCTTTCTTTCTTCTTTCTTTCTTCTTTCTTTCTTCTTTCTTTCTTCTTTCTTTCTTCTTTCTTTCTTCTTTCTTTCTTCTTTCTTTCTTCTTTCTTTCTTCTTTCTTTCTTCTTTCTTTCTTCTTTCTTTCTTCTTTCTTTCTTCTTTCATTCTTCTTTCTTTCTTCTTTCTTTCTTCTTTCTTTCTTCTTTCTTTTAACTTCTTCCTTCTTCCTTCTTCCTTCCTTCTTCTTCCTTCTTCCTTCATCCTTCTTTCTTCTTCCGTCTTCCTTCTTCTTTCTTCCTTCTTCCTTCTTCCTTCTACATTCTTACTTCTTCACTCTTAGCTCTTCCTTCTTCCTTCTTCATTCTTCGTTTTCCGTATTTCTGCTACCTTTTTCTACTTTTTTCTTTCTTTCTCCTCCCTTCATCTCTATTCCTTTTGCTTCTTATTTCTTCCTTTTTAATTCTTCTTTCTTCCTTCTTACTTCATCCTTCTCCTTTCCTCCGTCTTCCTTCCTTTCGACCTTTTGTTCTTTCGACCTTCTGTTCCTTTCAAAAATTTGTCTTTTGGACCATTTGTCCTAGATACGCGAACAGTAGCGGAGCGCAACCATGGATGAAGAGATGTGGCTTCGCATCGTGTGTTGTGGCGTCAAAATGTTTATTCAGTGTTATCTGTTTAGATGTAAGCTAAATAATTGAAAATGAATGCGAACAGTTTTGGTTTTTGGTATTAACAACCCCTCTTCCCCATAAGCCAAATTATTCGAACACTCTTTTTTTTAATTAAATCGGCTGTGCCGATAAATACAACTAATGAAACACTATGAGAATTTTTGAAAGGTTCAACCGATTTATGGACTATCAGTGAGCAAATGCATTTATCTTCATTTCTCCGGCGTTTTGTTTAGTGGAATGATGTCATCTGCTTATAATCTAGTGCTGTTCTGGATTGTAACTTGTTGAATCAACAACGAGACACTAAAAACGAGCATACCTTTAATGAAAAAAAATCTACTACAAATAGCTACAATTAAATTGTGGAATTTAAGGAAAAATATTTAACATATGATTTAGATTTGATCGTGTGACCATGACCTTCCGAAACTCCAATATACTGGGTATCGTGCTTTTTCGATGATGTTGTGCTTTTTACAATGCATTGTAATGGTTCAATCAGCTTCAATTGAAATTCACTGCATTTACTTCCATTTCATGTTTCATATATTTTTGCTGAGTTGTGGATAATCCCGATGAAGCAAACGAATTTATGATAGGGGGAAAGACGGCTTTGGCAGGTTTTGTTCTATTATTGGCAGGGGGGTTTTTGTCGACCAAATTTTGTGAAATTTGGCCACCCCAACAAACAACGACAAGCTACAAATAAGCATCTAAGTTGAATTATTGTTTATTTGTGATCTTCATAGTTGAATAAAATGGATCCTGAATAATTCGCTAGACAGGTTTCATTTCAGCATTTGATTCAACTAATATTCGACTTGGCCTATTTACTTACTTACCACCTTTATTTGAAGTCGAACTAACGTTTTAGTTTTATCACATTTCAGCAGATTGGAGAAGTTTATCAATGTGCTGAACTAATGATTTTCTAAATTCTCTGTTCGACTATGATGTGATGCTCTAAAAGGGTGGTCGAATTGAGTTTGAGTAGTAGATTAATAAGCAAGCATTAGACATTCTTCTTAACCTTTGTCCTTCTTAACCATTAGATTTCACCTTTGTCGGATCTATCGCACAGTGGAAGAAAACATTATAGGTAAAAGGTTATGCTTTTTCCGTTTGAAAGAAAATCGCGATGGCTGGATTTGATGATATTTGGACAGGAAAATAATGATTTATTTCCAAGAACACTCAGGCTTTTTTATATTCGTGGGGCAATTCATAATTATTTCGTGGTACATAATTAATTCTTGATCTATAAAGGTGTTGGAGATTATTTATAACCAACAAAATTGCTGGAGCAATGAAAAAAATTTATGCAGTTGTTTTAAAGTTGTGCGGAAACGAACACAAACAAATCCATATAAAATCGGCCATATTGCATATTTGTTACAGATTCCATATGTACTAGTTGTTTTTCTATATGTAAATAAATTTCGATATGTGTAGTTATTTAATTGCTGCATGTGTGGTATTGATGGCACAATCATATCGCAACCGGTTATTCAGAGATTCCTAGCAAGGTCGAAAATAAATCCATTAAATTTTCATAAACTTATCGTTTTGACATTATTTTCATATATTTTCCCCCAGTGTTCGTTATTAACAAACTGTAGTTTCACAGATTGACTTGTTGAATAAGAGTCCAATCATGATTCATATTTAGCCATACGATTATTTATGGTTTCGTCGAGAAGGCCATAACTTACAAATCAAGGATGGCGCGGATGACAACGTTACCGGCGGATGATCAAATGTCAGCAGTTCGAGACCCGATTTAGGAAAATTTTAAAATGATTATATAAAAATAGCAAATTTCATCAACATACGTTCAATAAAGATCTTGATGATGTTATACTTAATACGTTATTATTTTCGAAATATTTACATGTAGCTGAATTAAGGCTAAGTAAAATGCTTATTAAAGATTTAACAAATCAGGTAATAAAGTTGTTTTCCAAAATAAGATGTTGTAGCTGTATAACTTCTCCAAAATTGTGTGAACAAAGCCTGAACAGAAGTTGCGATAAGAAATAATACAGACATTATTCAACACAGTGTTGAATTGAATCATCACACTGATGTTAGTTAAACTAGTGAATGTTTGTTGGGACAATATTCTTTGATAGGCAAAGAATGTTTAGGCCAAATTTGAGCCTAGTCAGTCATAGAAAACCCCCCTGCCAATAATAGAACAAAACCTGCCAAAGCCGTTATTCCCCCTATTTTGTTTGAAAACAGTTTCACTGATTCCTTGCAATACATTCTGAAAATGGGCTACTGTGATTTCTCAAATAAGTAATTCAATCTATATTTAAATAATAATTTAAATAAAAATCTTCCAGTCTTCAAAATCCATGGATTTATTTTTAATTCATAGCATTCTAATAAAACAGCGATGATCTTGCACTATATCAATTGGTTCAAGTATGTCTGAACTTAAAATATTCGCGAATATTGTTTGCGTTTGCGTGTTATTTTACTTTCTAGAAAGAAGCTGAGAAAACTTAAAAAACGAGTTTGGCAGTCATTTGGCTATCGTTTCTGCCTCATGTGCAGGAGGTCGTGAGTTCAATCCCAGGCTCGTTCCATTTTTCTAATTTGTATCTTTCTCTATATTTCTTATGCTCTAGCAATCGCTAGAACTGGAAATGGAATTATAAATACGGTTTCCATTTTTAGCATACCTGACTATTCTAACAGTAACTGTTAGAATTGAAAATGAACAAAAAAAAATCGTTTCTTAATTCCAGTTAGAAATCCATCGCTATCTTTCATATTGGCAACTTGTTTACCAAGACGAACTTCCCCTCGAACCTAACCTGAAATTCCAATAAATTCCGCATGAATTCGTGGCAAGCGCAGAGGTTTATTCAGCTTGCAGTGGACAAGTGATTGCATCATCATTTCCTTCCTCTTTCCTACATTGACCTGCATTCTGTTCCTACGTGACAGTGGCTAATGTTGGACTTAATTATGTAGCAACTAGGAATTAAGATCAAGCTCAAGAAGCTTAGAAAATTTAAAGATTCTGTATGATTGTATTTGAGAGACGCGAGCCGCTAAGTCGGGCAGAATCAAAGCTGAATAAAATCCATATTCAGCATCAGAATTTAAACGTAGAAAATACTTCGTCAAACGCAAATGAAAGAACCACACCACAAACCACCCTCGACCATTTTTTTTTCTGGCTACGCCACTGATTTGCATAGGCGTATATTGGCTTTAAATGGTGGTTTGGTGAATTGCCGTGCTTGATGGTTAATTGGGTACTCCTGAACTATTTTATGGATTTATGGTAGCGTTTTATGGAACATTCAGATGTTATTTACGGATCAGTTTTCATTTTTTATGGATCGTTTTTGCACCTTTAACGGTACAAAATAAAGGCTGCTAACTGGTAAGCGGTGTGTATTTCTCGGATATGTGGATATTTGGAAGCGAGAAAGCAGTTTTTGGCGCGTGATATCATGTGTATTGAGAATAAGTGTTCTTTCAAGATGCTAACAATACCGTTGAGGGTGAAAGAAAAAGCGATCTCATTGATAGTCCCCGAGTCATAGCCGAGGAAGGAAGACTGTTTGGAGGTACCTGATGAAGTACCTAACGCCACAGCTTCTGAAAATGTGATAGAACAGCTCACACAGTATAGCTCACACGAGTAAATGGAGGCTGCAAATATTTAAACAGAGAGCTAATTGGAACAATCTTCCTGGGGGAACTTACGGAGGAACTCCTGGAAGCTTCCGAAGAAATCCGCAGAAGTTTAACAGAGCTTACTGTCAAATCTCGTCACATCCTAGGCAGCCCCGGAATCGATTACACAGTAATTATTACTTAAAACCACATAAACAAAAATTCAAATATACGATTGGTAACCCTAACCCATCCGGTTTTGCTACATGAAGATAATTTCTATTTTACGAAGGTAAATGTTAACAATGGTGGCGGAACTTTTTTTCAGCTCCTGTTGTTGTGAATCCCGAGGATGCCGTTAGCCCAAAATGTTCACATTCTCCCTGACTTAGACGGAACAACTGACCAATAGCTCTAAACTATGAGTCTTTTTGTGGAATGACTGAGGACCAGCGTGTACAGGAAGTAGGGCATGAGGGACAGCTTTTCACAAGTGCTGCAGGTTTGCGTTAAATTTGTGTTCTGTCAACGAATCAGAAATGACAACGAACAGGGCTACAGCATTGGAATGCTATGTTTTCATGTTAAGCCTTCTTCTTTTACAAATATAAATTTATACTGGAAAGTGAACTGCATTTATACTTGTACGTGTTTTCATAGTTAATAATCGAATGCATTATCTGCTTATAATACAATTAACCACTGAATCCAGAAGCTTTCTAACCAAAGAGATCATAGACTTGATGATCGAACGCACCTTCTCCGGATCATCGACTCGTAATGCATAAACAAAGCGAAACAATAACTGCAATAATTCAATCAACCTAACCTTCATCCCTGATCGTTCATCATCCCCTCCAGAAGCACCAATGTTTGTAGATTCGCCGTGGGCACCAATCAGCGCCGATAGCAAACGACAAACGGCTACAGTGCTTTCCCAACTGCAAACAAGCGACGGCAAGGCCACATGCTGCCAAGGAAATCGCGACATATTCCAAACGGCCACTCGGTAGGTAGGTACGCGCGAACAATGTGTCAGGATACATACACTGAGATTGTCCGGCCAATAGATGATATTGTACAGGAAAGGTATTTTGCGACGACATCGGCTTGCCAATCTCCAATGCCTATACGAGCAGCAATATGACTGAGAAGGGGGATATTTAATTTTATTATGAGTCTATTTGCATTTTTAATTCTGAAGATTCCAGATAGAGGATTTATGTGATATTGGTCGTATGCTGAAGCGTATACAGAGCTAGTGTTGTGAAAAAAAACTAAGAAAGAATTTAGGTCTCTTAAATATTTGTTGGAAAGAATAACATGAAATTTTCATAGTTTCGGTAAAGGCTACAATTTGCAAAAAATGTGAAATTATGTGCTACATGGAATATGACACTCATTAAATGCTGTGAGATACAATTTTACTTAATTTTACTGAATTTGAAATGTACAAAATACAAAAACGCTACTGTCCACTAAAGTTTAGATGTTGAACATTAGGTTCAATATTTTATACCATTTTTTATTGTTCAAAATTTTATCCGTGTTCGTACCAATGAGTCAAACGTTAACCTCGGAATCAAGCTCGGAATACCCACCCGATCGCCGCATAGAGAATACAGGGAACAATGCGAAAGCGCAGCGAACAAGGGCGCGAGAATTGTAAATTATTTATTCATGAGTTTGTTTTAGCTGTTTGGCATAATGAATCTGACGTTCTGATTCCGACGACGGGTTTTTCAATCCCGACGATGCGATGCATGTGTGATGCGTTCGCAAAGCTCAATCCAGGTGGTAGGGGAGGCGAGGCTACTTGCATGTCACTGTTTATCATGTTTGTCAGGTTGTAATCAATTAGGTACACCTAATCACTCGGAAAGCACAATAACAGCTGAGATTATTTAAAGCTGTCATAAGCGACATGCTGTGATATGCGATATTCTATGCCTTTGAAGTGATTATGTACTGACCTTTGATGACGTTGGTTTTCGAATTTTATCATTCAACCGTTGAAAAGGTGGACAACTCATTTAGTCGCAGACAAGGTCGCGTGTTATTATGATCGTTTTCCATTTATTTTATAAAATTACTACATCAATGAATACTACTTAGAATCTAAAAATGCCAACCATAATGTCTGATCATGTACAATACTTCCTTTTTCTACGAGATGTACTGGCCTAGGGTCGAAAATCCCATAAAAAAAATCAATTCAATTCCTTTTTCAAATAATATTAATTTCAATACTTAGCCATAATATCGTCGTTTTTAGGCATGGGCTTTTCCTTATTTTTTAATTCGAAAGTTCTTCCAAAATTTTCTTCCGAAAATTCATCCGGAAGCACATCCTGGAATTCCTCCGGAAGTTCCTCCTGGAGTTCCTTCAGATATTCTCCTGAAATTTCTCTGGAACTTTCTCCTAGAATTCCTCCGAAAGTATGTCCTGGAATTCCTCCGGAAGTTACTCCAAGCATTCCTCTGGCAGTTCTTCCAAGAAATCTATCGAAATTCCCTCAGCAATTTCTCTTGAATCCATAAATTTCTCCAGGAATTACTACATAAATTTGCCAGTGGATTCCTTCAAAAATTCCCCCTAATGTTACTCTTGAATTTTCTCTTAGAATATCTCCAGAAATTCTTTATAAAAAAACCTAGAAATTCTTCAAAAATTCCCTCAGATATTAACCTAGGGATTCCTTGAACAATTGCCACGCCTACTTTCCTACAGTTTCCACCAATAAATTATAAAAAAAATTCCTAACATTCTCCCAAGAATTCATCATAAATTACTTCGAGTACTCTCCAGAAATTCCCTCTGAATTCCTTTCGAAATGCACGAGGAATTCTTTTTAAGCCACCTTTCTCCCACACCCCGGGAATTATTTCGGAAATTCCTCTAAGAACTCTTCCGGAAATTTATTCAAGGTTTTTTTTTCAGGAATTCACCCGAAAGCTTCTACAAGATCTCCTTTGGATATTATTTAAGAAAATCTACCGAGATATCTTCCCAGAAGATTTCTCAAATTTTCTGCGAATACTTTTCCAAATCCCCCTCCAGGTTTTTTTTTTAGAAAAGTATTCCAGGAATTCGCAGGAATATCTTAAAGAAGTTGCCCCGGAAATTCTTCCAGAAATTGTCTAGCTCACACAAATTCCTCCTTTTGAATATTTTTTGTAGGATTTTCAATGGAATATCGGATGGATTTTCCAATTGGGTCCTAAAACCCTACATCGTTTATGGTTGCGAACGATAGTGCATCAGTCAAGAATACACGAACCGATGTTATATAAATTCTAAAAATAGTCTCAGTCAGTAATTCCGGAGGAATTCCCGTAGGAACTTCCGGAGGAATTCCCGGCGGAATTCCCGGAGGAACTTCCGGAGGAATTCCCAGCGGAACTTCCGGAGGAATTCCCGGAGGAACTTCCGAAGGAACTTCCGAAAGAACTTCCGGAGGAACTTCCGGAGGAATTCCTGGAGGAACTTCCGGAGGAATTCCTGGAGGAACTTCCGGAGGAATTCCTGGAGGAACTTCCGGAGGAATTCCTGGAGGAACTTCCGGAGAAATTCCTGGAGAAACTTCCGGAATAATTCTTGGAGGAACTTCCGGAGGAATTCCTGGAGGAACTTCCGGAGGAATTCTTGGAGGAACTTCCGGAGGAATTCCTGGAGGAACTTCCGTAGGAATTCCTGGAGGAACTTCCGTAGGAATTCCAGGAGGAACTTCCGTAGGAATTCCTGGAGGAACTTCCGGAGGAATTCCTGGAGGAACTTCCGGAGGAATTCCTGGAGGAACTTCCGGAGGAATTCCTGGAGGAACTTCCGGAGGAATTCCTGGAGGAACTTCCGGAGGAATTCCTGGATGAACTTCCGAGGAATTCCTGGAGGAACTTCCGAGGAATTCCTGGAGGAACTTCCGAGGAATTCCTGGAGGAACTTCCGGAGGAATTCCCGGAGGAACTTCCGGAGGAATTCCCGGAAGAATTCCCGGAGGAATTCCCGGAGGAACTTCCGGAGGAGTTCCCGGAGGAACTTCCGGAGGAATTCATCATAAATTACTTCGAGTACTCTCCAGAAATTCCCTCTGAATTTCTTTCGAAATGCACGAGGAATTCTTTTTAAGCCACCTTTCTCCCACACCCCGGGAATTATTTCGGAAATTCCTCTAAGAACTCTTCCGGAAATTTATTCAAGGTTTTTTTTTCAGGAATTCACCCGAAAGCTTCTACAAGATCTCCTTTGGATATTATTTAAGAAAATCTACCGAGATATCTTCCCAGAAGATTTCTCAAATTTTCTTCGAATACTTTTCCAAATCCCCCTCCAGGTTTTTTTTTTAGAAAAGTATTCCAGGAGCTCGCAGGAATATCTTAAAGAAGTTGCCCCGGAAATTCTTCCAGAAATTGTCTAGCTCGCACAAATTCCTCCTTTTGAATATTTTTTGTAGGAATTTCCGATGAAATGTCGGATGGATTTTCCAATTGGGTCCTAAACCCTACATCGTTTATGGTTGCGAACGATAGTGCATCGGTCAAGAATACACGAACCGATGTTATATAAATTCTAAAAATAGTCTCAGTCAGTAATTCCGGAGGAATTCCCGTAGGAACTTCCGGAGGAATTCCCGGAGGAACTTCCGAAGGAACTTCCGAAAGAACTTCCGGAGGAACTTCCGGAGGAATTCCTGGAGGAACTTCTGGAGGAATTCCTGGATGAACTTCCAGAGGAATTCCTGGAGGAACTTCCGGAGGAATTCCTGGAGGAACTTCCGGAGAAATTCCTGGAGGAACTTCCGGAATAATTCTTGGAGGAACTTCCGGAGGAATTCCTGGAGGAACTTCCGGAGGAATTCCTGGAGGAACTTCCGGAGGAATTCCTGGAGGAACTTCCGTAGGAATTCCTGGAGGAACTTCCGGAGGAATTCCCGGAGGAACTTCCGGAGGAATTCCCGGAGGAACTTCCGGAGGAATTCCCGGAGGAACTTCCGGAGGAATTCCCGGAGGAATTCCCGGAGGAATTCCCGGAGGAACTTCCGGAGGAATTCCCGGAGGAACTTCCGGAGGAATTCGGAGGAACTTCCGGAGGAATTCCCGGAGGAACTTCCGGAGGAATTCCCGGAGGAACTTCCGGAGGAATTCCCGGAGGAACTTCCGGAGGAATTCCCGAAGGAACTTTCGGAGGAATTCCCGGAGGAACTTCGTGAGGAATTCGGAGGAACTTCGGAGGAATTCCCGGAGGAACTTCGGAGGAATTCCCGGAGGAACTTCCGGAGGAATTCGGAGGAACTTCCGGAGGAATTCCCGGAGGAACTTCCGGAGGAATTCGGAGGAACTTCCGGAGGAATTCGGAGGAACTTCCGGAGGAATTCCGGAGGAACTTCCGGAGGAATTCCCGGAGGAACTTCGGAGGAACTTCGGAGGAATTTCCGGAGGAACTTCCGGAGGAATTCCTGGTGGAATTTTCGAAGGAATTCCCGGTGGAATTTCCGAAGGAATTCCCGGTGGAATTTCCGGAGGAATTCCCGGGGGAATTTACGGAGGAATTCCCGGGGGAATTTACGGAGGAATTCCCGGGGGAATTTACGGAGGAATTCCCGGGGAAACTTCCGAAGGAATTCCTGGAGGAACTTCCTAAGGAATTCCTGGAGGAACTTCCTAAGGAATTCCTGGAGGAACTTCCGAAGGAATTCCTGGAGGAACTTCCGAAGGAATTCCTGGAGGAACTTCAGGAGGAATTCCCGGAGGAACTTCCGGAGGAATTCCCGGAGGAACTTCGGAGGAATTCGGAGGAACTTCCGGAGGAATTCCCGGAGGAACTTCCGGAGGAATTCGGAGGAACTTCCGGAGGAATTCCCGGAGGAACTTCCGGAGGAATTCGGAGGAACTTCCGGAGGAATTCGGAGGAACTTCCGGAGGAATTCCCGGAGGAACTTCGGAGGAATTCCCGGAGGAACTTCCGGAGGAATTCGGAGGAACTTCGGAGGAATTCCCGGAGGAACTTCGGAGGAATTCCCGGAGGAACTTCCGGAGGAATTCCGGAGGAACTTCGGAGGAATTCCCGGAGGAACTTCCGGAGGAATTCGGAGGAACTTCCGGAGGAATTCCCGGAGGAACTTCGGAGGAATTCCCGGAGGAACTTCGGAGGAACTCGGAGGAATTTCCGGAAGAATTCCCGGAGGAACTTCCGGAGGAATTCCCGGAGGAACTTCCGGAGGAATTGCCGGAGGAACTTCAGGATGAAATCCGGGAGGAACTTCCGGAGGAATTCCCGGAGGAACTTCCGGAGGAACTTCCGGAGGAATTCCTGGAGGAACTTCCGGAGGAATTCCCGGAGGAACTTCCGGAGGAATTCCCGGAGGAACTTCCGAAGGAATTCCCGGAGGAACTTCCGAGGAATTCGGAGGAACTTCCGGAGGAACTTCCCGGAGGAACTTCGGAGGAACTTCCGGAGGAATTCGGAGGAACTTCCGGAGGAACTTCCGGAGAAATTCTGGAAAGAACTTCCGGAGGAATTCCCGGAGGAACTTCCGGAAAAATTCCCGGAGGAACTTCCGGAGGAATTCCCGGAGGAACTTCCGGAGGAATTCCCGGAGGAACTTCCGGAGGAATTCCCGGAGGAACTTCCGGAGGAATTCCCGGAGGAACTTCCGGAGGAATTCCCGGAGGAACTTCCGGAGGAATTCCTGGAGGAATTTCCGGAGGAATTCCTGGAGGAACTTCCGGAGGAATTCCCCGAGGAACTTCCAGAGGAACTTCCGGAGGAATTCCCGGAGGAATTCCCGGAGGAACTTCCGGAGGAATTCCCGGAGGAACTTCCGGAGGAATTCCCGGAGGAACTTCCGGAGGAATTCCCGGAGGAACTTCCGGAGGAACTTCCGTAGGAACTTCCGGAGGAATTCTCGGAGGAGCTTCCGGAGGAATTCCCGGAGAAACTTCCGGAGGAATTCCCGGAGAAACTTCCGGAGGAATTCCTGGAAGAACTTCCGGAGGAATTCCCGGAGGAACTTCCGGAGGAATTCCCGGAGGAACTTCCGGAGGGATTCCCGGAGGAACTTCCGGAGGAATTCCCGGAGGAACTTCCGGAGGAACTTCCGGAGTAACTTCCGAAGGAACTTGCGGAGGAATTCCCGGAGGAACTTTCGGAGGAATTCCCGCAGGAACTTTCGGAAAAATTCCCGGAGGAACTTTCGGAAAAATTCCCGGAGGAACTTTCGGAAAAAATCCCGGAGGAACTACCGGAGGAATTTCTGCAGGAACCTCCAGAGGAATTCCCGGAGGAATTTCCGGAGGAATTCCCGGAGGAATTTCCGGAGGAATTCCCGGAGGAACTTCCGGAGGAATTCCCGAAGGAACTTCCGGAGGAATTCCCGAAGGAACTTCCGGAGGAATTCCCGAAGGAACTTCCGGAGGAATTCTCGAAGGAACTTCCGGAGGAATTCCCGGAGGAACTTCCGGAGGAATTCCCGGAGGAGATCACGAAGGAGCTTCCGGAGGATATCACGAAGGAGCTTCCGAAGGAATTCCAGGAGGAACTTCCGCAGAAATTCCTGGTGGAACTTCTGGAGGAATTCCTTGAGGAACTACCGAAGGATTTTCTGGATGAACTTTCGGATGAACTTTCTTTATTTGTCTTCTTTGTCTTATCTATCTTAATTGTCTTATTTGTATTATTTGTCTCATTTGTCTTATGAGTCTTATTTGTCTTATTTGTCTTATTGTGTCGGAAGTCTAATCTGTTTTGTAGTTTTATATTGGCCATTTTTTACCGAAAATTCTGAGTCTCCGGAACCTATTCCATGGCCATCGCACGGCCAGTTTAACCCTACCAAAAAAAACTAAGGCGTTTTCTAGATTACTCATGAAATTCTGAGAGGATTGAGCTTTCGGAAGCCAAATTTGTTATGTAGTTTTATGTTGGCCTTTTGTGCCGGAAATTTCGGGCTTCCGGAACCTGTTTCGTGCCCATCAAATGGCCGGTTTTACCCAAACAATAAACTGAGGTTTGAGGTGTCGCAAGACCGATATATTCCGTGATTCTATGCTGACCTTTTATACCGGATATTCCGGGTTTCCGGAACCTGTTCAAAGGTCATCTGGAGGTCAATTTATGTCGATTTTGCGATTGTTGTCAACCATTCACATTGACGATTAATTACTTATACTAAAACACCTGTTACGACGCTAAAAAAAAATCAAAATACTGAACATTTGCTCAAAAAATGAATGCGCATGCGAAACAAGCGACAAAAGAGAACCAACGACAAAGCCTCGTTCCATAATGACAAAGATCCGAAAATTTTTGTCAGCAACAAAAAAGAAGACAATCTTTTTGCTAACTTTTCATCCCGTTATTTTGCAGAGCAAATTTCGGTTTAATGCTATCATAGTTTCTGGTTTTATGGAAATATTTGAGAATCGAACAATGATTTCAAAATCAGCATCGTATTTTCAGAAATACCAGAGCATGCAAGGCAAATGATTCTTGTCATATTGTATTCGTGTTCTGATAAAGGTTTGTCGCTAGGTGCGTTTGTCAATAACAAACTCTGTTGATGACAAAGAGCATATTGTTAGGCGTTGCTCGAATATTGATTCCCTGCTTATGCCACACTTCAAAACACCCCCCTTCAAAAGAGGGAGAGTCATCCTGAGCGTTTTAACCATCTACATTCTGGAACTACTATTCTCCTTGATCACAGTTGAAACCGCTTGCATTTTAGTTGAAAATTGACCGAGAATGAGCTGTTTTAAGTTGTCAAGATCGTCCAGGCATTTTGAGGGTGAACCCATCGGCGTGTTAAGGCTCAAGGAAAGTTGGGCAAAGAAAACAGCTTTCTGAATGATTCACCACCGGGGGTGTGTCGTCTGTCTCTTTCCGTCTTTCGGAAAATTCAGATTGTGTTAGTGCAACACTGGGCAATATCACAAACACTCATTCAAAAAATACGAATTTATGTAGTGGTGTATTGCCAACCTTCATTCCCCCTTAAGCAATATTCGGCGGCGTGGCCAATTTTCCTACAGCGATTTATTTTTGACGGTGGCAGCGCACAGGTCTAATTCCAAACTCACCACAATTCGTATCCAAACCACCGCGGTGCACCGAGTTGATAGCCTCTCTATCAGTCATCTATTATTGTTAACTAATTCCATGCACATATGAGTTCGGGGCCTCAGGACCTCAGACCTAGGGATCCTATATTGAGAGATGTGCGAATACTTTTCCAGACGATTTAGCAACGTTGTTACTTTCGTAAACAAACGCTGCCAGCACTTGCCGTGGCGCAAAATGTTGGAGCTCGAACATGACTTTGCGTATGACGGCATTTTCAGATTACGTTATCTAACGTCCAACAATGCATTATCTCTAAATTAAAAGTGCAATACAAATGAACAAAGTACCATGCATAAACTAGACTACTTCAACTTGCCAATGTAAAACAAATTATTTATTCTACAAAACTGTTCGTAAAATCTTTTTCATTACAATCGCAATACCTTTCAATCCGCAACAATAGCAATGTTCATTTGGCTCAGATTCTGACAGCTCTCAATGCTCGATTGGCTCAGGATGGTTGGATCAGATCAGGATGGCTCAGATCTCTGAATGTAGGATCCCTACTCAGACCTCAGTGGTAAAGTTTAAAGAAACGACTTTAGCGCCTTCTCGGGCAATTTTACCCACACTTTTTTTTTTTTGATTATTCAGTTTATTTATTTGGTGAATTCAAGGACAGGTTCCCAGAATCCAAAACTAAATTCACTCGCATTTTCAAGAGCACCCCACTCAATAAGAAAGCATCGCAAACTGTCATTTTTTTTATTTTACGCATCTTGAGACACAGCAAAGCTGGAATAATAAAATTGACAGTTGTCCGTTGCGTCCTTATTGAGTGGGGTGCTCTTGAAAACGCGAGTGCAACAAATTTTGGATTCCAGGAGGCTTGTCCTTACGATAAATACATTCACATTGATTGTCCGGGTTTAATTTCGCATATTAATAGGTCATTTCCAGACCTTTAAAATTACTTTAAATTAGTACCTTGCTTGGCATCGTAAGCTCTCAATTATTAACTGTTATAGGCATCTAAAATGCCTATAGTACAGAGCTGACAAGCGAACCAACAAAGGCAATAGGCTTACAAAAGCCTGAAAAGGAAACTAAAAATATCTTTAAAGGTTCTATTTAAGACTCTAATTTTGCTCGTAATTCTTAGATTCCTGGAAACAGGTGCTAAGTTGCTGATTTATCCACTCGTAAACCTACAGTAAAAAATAGCTAGTATCCGTTGAAATAAAACCTTCTCTGACCACAGGATTCCATTATAGCGATGATTATCGTTATCCGCGGGCGGCCGGCGCGGCGGTGGATTGCCGCAAGGTGGCGGAGCATAAAAGCCATATCTGGTTAAATTTAAGGTCATTGACAACGATGCGCACACGCGAATGAATAGCCGTGAATTATAAACATTCTCTATTCCTCATAAACACTGCAGCGTACGAGCATCATCAGTAGTGACTCAAACGACTCTGCTAATGGTCAGCGATTAGCCATCCCGGCTGCAAGGTGCGGGGACTGTTGTAGGCTAAGAACAGGCGGAGAAACCTGTCCACCAGTTGTGTGTGTCTCCTGTTCCTCCGCCCCGTGTGCGGTTGGTCTGTCTAGAAGTTTAAAAGATGTTCTAGTTTCAGTCACCGCGTTGGAAGCACGTTCCATTTGTAGCAGGTATATTACAGTTCCAGCGACTTGGCCACACCGACGATCTGCTGGAAAGGTGGAATTACCGTAAACCACAAAAGTTGACTCTCGGTAGTGTGCCGGGAGGAACAGAACAAGGCGAAACATACGACACAAGAAGCCGTTGAAAGATAACGAACGCGAAGACGATGGAAGGACTAAGTTTTATTTCGTTTTTAAACTAAGTTATAGCTGCTGATGACGGGTTTAATTTTCACTTCTGGTTTCGCAAAGTGTGTATTGCACTTCTTGGTGGCACAGCGGCGAAGTTCGCTGAAACTAGCTCGGTGGCAGGTATTGTAGGTGTCAGTTCCTTGCCGTTGGGGAAATTGTAGGATGGTAAGAACGTGTAATTTAAAGTTGACAAGTGTTGAACAAATTGGTAGAAATGAAAAAAAGATTATGTAATTTGGTAGCTTGTAATTTTTAATGATTTTTTTATCGAATGTCAATTGAGGAAAAGAATTATTATTTCTCAGCAACATACAGAAGCAACTAGTCTTATTTTTAAAATATTGGCCACCAAAGAAATCGTTAAGCCCTAAAATAGTGTAATGTAAAACCACCTCAACATATGCTTCAAAAGTAATGTGGGGTGCAACCAATAAGGGGATGACAATCTGGATAAAATCATGAAGTAAATATAATGAATTGTTATCAGTTCATTCCAATGTTTTATAATAACTCATTTTTATTGTAGACAATTTTGTATATGCCGATAATGTAATACTGACAGTTTTTTCACAAACTAGGTATTCCGCTAACATATTAACTGAGTGGTTCACCCGAAGTAACGATATTTTGCAAAACATTGATTTTGTTTTTATTTTATTTCAATCAGAACCATTAGAGTAATTCCGTTGGCTTCGTCAGTAGAAATGGGTCAACATGTCGTTAGTTGAGTAAATTTACAGTTCAGAAAAATAATCTCTCGAACTGGTGGAGATTTCAATCGCATTACTCAAGCATAGTTGGCAGATGACTCATCTGTAGAACAAAATCCCTCACTTATCCTCGATTCCACCTTCAGCTCCAATTGGGAATGCACACATCAGCCAGACTAAATTACTTTCCCAAGCCTTCGGGACGGGCGTGAATAAATTCTCAAATTGCCGTTAGTTGTCGTGGTGGCGCGCGAGCGCGCGCGTTCTGAATTGCCTCTCGTGATCCGAAACCAAATGAGTCCCAGTTTTGTTCTACACCTTCCAAATGCGGAGAAATGAAGAATCGAAAAAGGTATCAACATGAGAGCAAAAAAAACAAACGTTCCACACTCCTGTCCATTTAATTTTCAGATCAAAATTTATATGCATGTACGATCCGAAGCCCCCGGGGAGGGTCTTTGTGTTCAATTTAGAAAATTTGAAAAATTTACCTATGCATTCCTCCCTGCAGCCCAAAGTCCCATTGGACCTGGTTAAAAATTCTATCAATTTTCTATTCACCGTTCGAATAACACTGGCCATTGATTCGTTCCACTTCAGTTTGTTTCAGTTCCAATATTAGCAATCCACTTTGGCTGTAGGAATCGGGTGTGGACATGTTTCTATTTCGGCGTTTCGATTCCAACGTACATTTGTGATTGGTGAAAACTGTTGTTTGCTTCATTTTCAACATTTGTCATCATCGATAAAAATTGCAACGTTTTATTTCGCATGTCGCTTAGAAGGCTGAAGTTGTTGTTAGTCTACCTAGGCCTAGGCAGGTATTTGCAGGCTTATATTTTTACGCTTTGATAATTCAATTCGGAATGTATTTCTCACGAGAATGTATGCCGCAAAAACGCTAACAATTTTGGCGGAGCTGTTTGTTGTTCAATTGATAGCTGAATAGGATGAGGCATGGACTAGTGATTTTTTAGTATATGTTTGGGATTATATGGACTACCTAGTTTTGTGAAAAGTT
The DNA here is from genome assembly GCF_024139115.2 of Armigeres subalbatus. Classification (NCBI taxonomy): domain Eukaryota; kingdom Metazoa; phylum Arthropoda; class Insecta; order Diptera; family Culicidae; genus Armigeres; species Armigeres subalbatus. Next base: position 273,722,574 of record NC_085141.1, read on the forward strand.
CCCAGTGATTGAGCACAACTGTATGAACACAACTGTATGAAGTTTGTGGTATCAAGAATACATTTTTGAACAGAAAATACCTTGGTTGCACGTTTCGGGACACGTCTTTTCTATATATTGGGGTACATTTTACGATTGCAAAAAACGAAAATCGTCACGAAAATATGATATACTTTGATCGTTAATATCTCAGCCATTTCTCAATGGATTTTCAATTTTTTATGACCATTCGTTCAAGAAAGAGTCAACGCTTCATACCCGATGTACACGATTTTACGCGGGTTTTTTACACGAATCGCTTTTTTGACGTTTTTTTCACTTGAATTTCGGGATTTCCGTGGTTTATTTAGACATATTTTGGGATTTACGCTATTTTTTACGTTGTTTTAATTTACGCGGCCCATATCCTCCGCGTAAATAACAACTCCAGTGTGTTACAATATTTATGTATGATTATCTACTATTGAAAACTTGCTAACAGTTTAGTCATCGGTTTCGGTGAATCAGTCAATCTCGTAAGTGCATCGCAAGCTTCTTCTTCCATAGCACTACATTCCAACTGGAACTTAGTCTGCTTTTCAACTTAGTAATCTATTAACATTTCTTTTGTTATCAGTTGAAAGCTTTCTATGCCCGCCATTGCATTAGTATGTATCTTGTGTGGAAAACACAATGGATACACTATGCCCAGGGTGTCGAGAATGTTTCCCACCCGAAAACATCCTAGATTGGATCGAGTATCGATCTCGCCATCTCCTGATTCTAGACCTTTATTTCTTGCGCTAACTGGAGACCTCAAACCAACATAGACGTCAAATAAATGCAACTTACAGGGCTTTCCGCTGGTGCAGCTCGTTTCTGCTAACTTACACGCGCGTTTTTTTAAAGCTTAAGGGCGATTGACGGCAGATTCTCGCTTACGTCTATTGATGCCAGTAGAGGTGCTGGGAATCTTTGTAGCGTAGCGGTATTCCGAATTATGTTTAATGTTTTGCGTTTATATATTGTTATAAGAAAATAAATATTAAATTCATCAAAAGTAGGTAACGAACAGTAGTATAATCTCACAAGCTCGCATGCAATAAATGAACCCAAGTCACTTCCTGCAAGAAAGTACACCGCCAGAATTTATCGTTCACTCACTTGGCGCGCTGAGTTATGGTCTCCCATCAGGGCCACTTGTCGTTAGATTATTAATAAAAGAAATCGGAGTAGGAATTGAACTGAGTTAGCTAGATGCCAAATGTTTGAGAGGGAAAAGGACAAAACCACTGATCAACGCAAAGGGTAATCGAGAACCGATTACTGAAAAGATCGTCTCTCGATTTCCGGTACGAATGCCTAATCTAAGATTGCGACCTATCTGAGGAATCTCACTTTGATCTGACTCGTGGTAGAGGCAGCAGTGTGAAGTTTTCTTTTATTAATTTCGCGGTGTATTCCCAAGGTAGATAAATGTGAGATGTGTCTATAATCAGTGTATTAATTATAAGAATTTTCCCTTCCGATAGGCATTGCAAAAGCTAGGGCAATAAAAAAGCCATCTGTGTGGTATTGTGCGTGATATGAAATAGAAAAAAACAAAAGAAATGGGTAATGTTTTCAACATAACCGCGAGTAGACGTAGGACTTGTATAAACGTAACGTATTTACATTTAACTTCTTACTTTTGGATCTACTGAGTTTGATTATAGGTATTGATATTGGAAATGACAATTTCCATGCTGTGCAGAATTATTAGCAATTTGTTTAAACTTCTGGAAATTAAACTAATAATTAAATACATAATTAGAATTACTTTGTTTTTCACTATTAAGTCGTTATTTACTCAAGCAAATGTAGGGCATTTATAGATTTCTTATTGATTATAGTATCTGAAGTTTAAAAATTATATTTATAGAACTCTCAGACCTCTAAGGGGCCCTCCTTAGCCGTGCGGTAAGACGCGTGGCTACAAAGCAAGACCATGCTGAGGGTGGCTGGGTTCGATTCCCGGTGCCGGTCTAGGCAATTTTCGGATTGGAAATTGTCTCGACTTCCCTGGGCATAAAAGTATCATCGTGTTAGCCTCATGATATACGAATGCAAAAATGGTAACCTGGCTTAGAAACCTCGCAGTTAATAACTGTGGAAGTGCTTAATGAACACTAAGCTGCGAGGCGGCTATGTCCCAGTGTGGGGATGTTAATGCCAATAAGAAGAAGAAGAGAAGAAGAACTCTCAGACTTGGACAAAATGTGCTATTTTAGGGGAACTGTCCCGTTATCCAAACAAAGAAATACAGCACCAATTTCGTTGCTTCTTTTTGCTGATATGCTTGCTTACTGCTGAAAAAAATCACAACAATAAGAAACTAGCCAAGGAGCAGTAACTCTACTAAAATAGAGGAGGTACTGCTAATACGTCAACGAAAAATTATTCAATGTTTTAATTTCAAACTCCGAGTCTACGTCAAGTTTAATAACACAATTTCTCAGAAAATGAAAAACAAAGAATAAGATAAAGTTTATTAACATATTCTTCTGGATTTTTTTGGGCTTTTTTAAAATATTTACATTAATACAGCGAAATTTTCTAATATGCCTTCTGCAAATAAATGAAAGTAATTATTTTGATCAAATTTTTATTTTTAGTACCAAGCACAACTTAACATATGGTCAGCCATATGACATGACTCGTACCCATCCCGGGATCATGTGGATTCACCTGGATGACCAGACCAAATCTCTCTAATTTTATTTTTCTTCATCCACCACCGCTGCCTTAGCCATCATCGTCCTCTAGCCGTGAACTCCGAGCGATGCGATGGGCGATTGCATCTATCGCAACCGACACCACTGCATCCGACCATCATCAAGCACAGAATGACAAAAAATGCGCCCACTTCTTTCATGCATATTCGCAGACCCACCGGCAGTTCTACCGCTGTTGACTGCATGCTGTCGCTGAAACGAACGAAACGAAAAATGAGCGAGCAAAAAGCACGTCAGTACGCGCTGCACACATTGTAATGACTCGCACCCAGCAGGCTGCTTCATTTATACACAAAGAAAATCTTCCGGTAGACCCGAAGGCCCGTGACATACCGCATTCTGATGTCCGTGTTAGGAATGCACGAGATTGGTTACATATGAAATTTTTACTGGCTTTGACAAGAATTGAAATTTTCAATAGCTTATCGTAAATAATCTTAAGTGTCAATGAAATAGGCAAAATGGTGGAGAGTGTCCGAGTCGATTGATATATAAATCTTCAAAATCCATCGAAAGATAAAGGCGCTAGTAACGTTCAAAATCTTCCCTTCCAGCGTAACGCTCTCGATTTCCAAAAATCTAAATGACACCCAGTATAGTAAAGAAAGACGTAAGTCCTACGTCAAAACCCAGATCAATCCACCTAGCGTTGGTGGTGCCCTTCTCGCGCATTAAAAAAAATAAGAAAAACACATAAGAGAAGTTGAAATAGCACTTTTGGGGGATAGATTTTACTTTTTCCATCAATTCATATGCATTTGCGGTCATTTGAATGCATTGCTGCAATCTTTTCGTTTTTGACCCTTGGCAGACCCTTGGCAGAAAAACAATGTTTTTTCGATTCAATCAAAGTTAATTGCCTATTTCCGGGGATTAAACCACCCGACTTGGACGTTAATTTACAATGTTATGAAAACTCATATGTGAATATGTACGTTATGTGGAAGATATTGATTTGGAAAATGTATTGGAGATAACCACTTCGATGGGACTCGAACACATGACCCTACAGTACGCTAGACTGGTGCTTTAACCAACTAAGCTACGAAGGACCTCCGTCGGCCTTCGCAACCTAGCGGCTACTGAACGAGCTCGAGATTCCCAAATTGGACGCATAGTCAAATCACTCGCAATCCATTTCTCAAGCCAATACTTCCACATGTGTATAGTACACGTCCGCATTAGAGGAGCGTGAGTATTTAGAATGTCTCACGAGGTTGGGTGAATTGAATTCACTATTGGGTTAGTTTATTTCATCCGTGTATAATTGTATCAGGTTCGTGAAGCTTTGGGGAAAAGGTTTTCTTGAAAAGACAGTTGGTAGCCAAAAAAATCAGCACAGTTAGGAAATAGTAAAGGGAGGAAGAAGAAGAGATGGAAAGTATGTAGAGAGAAGTGGGTACCCGAATAGAAATAGTTTGTGAATAAATGTTATGCTAAAGTTTTGCGTTTCTTTAGAATTAGTTTTTGTAAATGGCGCCTATGAAGTCTTATATTGAGTGCACTGTTTGTTGGATGGATGTCACATTTCGTTCGTTTTTGTTGATTTAGATTGTTGTATCGTTGTTGTATACTCCAAGTCGGACTGCTTGGGATTCTCAGTCCCCCATTCTTGTCCTGAAGCGTGCGGGTAATTGTGGTAGGGAAGAACTTGTCCGGTGATGAAATTGGTCGCTTAAGTGCATTCGGTATTGGTAGGTAATTAGGTTCTTTATTACGCTTTGAGTTGGTCCGCAGGTAGCGACACGAGTACCTGAAAACATTTGGCATCTGCTAGGATTCGCGGTAATTTGATAAACTGAACTCGCCCTGAGGTTTGAGTTTGCTGTCCTTTGTTTGAGTCCTCTCCGTAGGTGGCGCATAAGCCATTTGTTCTTAAAATCATTTAAACGCCCCCTAGTTAGATAGCCTCGCCAGGTTGTAATGGTCCAATCACGGCTCTTCGTCCGATTGGTTATTTTCTCAAACCAATCAGAAATCACTCAATGTTAATCATATCACACCAATCAGAGTCGTTCGCGCTAGATACACACGATCTGCTATCCCCGCGCAAGTATAAAAGTAGGGACAAGCCACGCACAGATTGTCAGTAATTTTCTAACAGTTGGTTGGTTAGGACCTCTAAGCAGAGCAAGCTCCCTATTCCATCCCAAAGCTAACCGGCGAGCAACGGAGCAAAGCCCCACCGAGGAAGACATCATTACCAGACCGACGACTGCGAGAGGCACGAGGTCGAATACCCAGTCACGGTTTGACTGCTCATACATCCGGTCGCTTGGCATTATCCCGGCCTTTGATTAACCTTCTGTCTGTGCTCAAAAAAACTTACGTTGTCTGTGCTCTGGGGTCAAATTGACCCCAAATTGAAATTGCTATAACTTTTTAAATGCTTGGCCAATTTTGGATTTTTGGGGCTGTTTCGAAAGATAATTTAATCATCTTTCAGGACGTTACCAAAGATTGACTGTAGGTGGGCGGGTACATCGCGAGGAGGGTTTTTAGTGAACAAGGGTATAAAACCAGTGATTTTTCATGATTATTTTACATATATCCGAAAATCCTACTGCACCTTTTTTAAAAAGGTTATGCAGGAAGGCATGTGCTCTGGCATGAGGCGTTGATAAGTTTAGAGCTCGGCCGCCAGGTGGTGGTATATTTGAAATCATTATTTTGGACTACTTAAGATATTCCGATATATAGAATTCTCCACAGTGTAAATATTCTTATCGCACAAATTTAAAAATTGAACAATATTGCCGAATACAACTTGAGTGTAGGTATGAGGGATCTCAAGCTAAAGCAATATTTCATATATGCAAGAATATTGCAAGTACGCTAGCGCCGCCTATTTGTAAATTTCCTAATTATTTATTCTGTCACATGACAGTCCATTCCCACCAGACGAACTTTATTAAAGACGTCATCTTTACAAATTTCAAATTTGTGCGATAAGAATATTTACAATGAGGAAAATTCCATATATCGGAATTACTTGAGTAGTCTAAATTAATGAATTCAAATATACCGCCACCTAGCGACCAAGCTCTAAACTAATCAATGCCTCATATCAAAGCACACGCCTTCCTGCATAACCTTTTTGAAAAGGTGCAGTTCAAAATGGGTAAGATTTTCAGATATAAGTAAAATAAGCACGAAAATCACTGTTTTTGTACCTTTTACGAAAAACCTCCTCGCGATGTACCCGCCCACCTACAGTCAATCTTTGGTAACGTCCTGAAAGATGATTAAATTATCTTTCGAAACAGCCCCAAAAATCCAAAATTGGCCAAGCATTTAAAAAGTTATAGCAATTTCAATTTGGGGTCAATTTGACCCCAGAGCACAGACAACGTATGTTTTTTGAAAAAAGTACACTGTAGCGCATATTTTCAAGATTTTTGAAGTGAATTTGCACCTAGGAGACAGATCTCGGCGAGTTTCACCAAACTACCAAAAATTAGGAGAATCGGTTGAAAATTAAAAAAATGGCAGCCATTCAAAGTGGCCTGGGGTCATATTGACCCCAGAGCACAGACAAAAGGTTAAAGGTGCTCGTTGATAGGCTTCTCAAATAGGCAACGCAAATAGCAAATTTGGATGTAATTTGACTGTGCACACGTCATTTAAAGTTTGTATGGAAATTACTATGAAAACTGACCTTTATGTGATAGACTGTTCCGTGAGGTGGCCCATGAACTATTTAAATATAATCAACACATTGACCACACAGAATACTTCTCAAGCTGGAAGGAAAATTTGAATCACTCTAGTGCTCATCCATCTGCCACAGCACCAACAACGGTGGTCGGTTTTAGTCGGAGTCCACGTGAGATTCTTCAGCGGTTCCCAACCAGCGACGTGAGACTTGGCCTGGCTGAGAAAGAAGATAAGTGAAGAAAATGTGTGCACACTACTGACATTTTTGTAACTGCGCGTGTGTTGAATTTAGTGTTAAGCTGAATTAGCTCACAATTTACGGCCGTTTAGAAATTAAATTGTAATGGACTTGCTAGTGAGCAATAGATTGTGTTAACGTATTGATTGGGTTTTTTTGATTCAATAAAATCGTAATGAATTTTGGTCGCGTCGCTGAGTTATGATTGGCTCCCATGATTTTTCTGTGCGTTCCCACGACTTGCCACAGAGCTTGAACCGGGCACACTTTTTGTAACGTGAAGTTTTGTATCAAGCATTAGCTTGATTGGCGCTTAAGTAAAACTTTGAACAACGGAGTAATCTGTATTCGCGGCTCGCCTTGTTGATTGGAAATTTATTGGTCCACCAGGGAAGGAACGTTACAAGGTCAGGCTACAATCTTCTTCGCTGCAGTGGATGCGTTCTGGGAAACTTTCTTCGGGTCATTTTTTGCTGATTCCTAGGCTTCCGTCGGAGTTAACGAAAAGTCCGACGCAAACTGTCAAACTTTTTTGTCGCGTTTACTCTTACTTCCCCCTTAGGATAACCACCAAACGTCGTTGACAGCCCAGCTTTCACGATGGGCTTTTCTGTAGTGAGCCACCGGGGGCTTAGACTGAATTAGTGGCGGGTATAGATAGTGCAATATATAGATGAGCTAAGATAAATCCTCTGTCTCCAAACGAACTGTCAAAGGTGTCTCCAAACGAGCATGACGTCACGATTTCAATGAAAATATTAAGGGATGTGACGTCATATGCGCCTGGTACACGGTCAAAAAGACAAACCCAACTAAGCTTTCGCTCATCTATAGATTCTACTATCTATAGTGGCGGATGCTTAGTCTCTGTTCTATTTTGCGTCGGTGATGGTTGCAGCGGTACACTATCAGCCAGGGTTGTGCAGAATCATTCTCATACGATAATTATTGGAATTATCATTTGATAACTTCTCAGGTGTAAAAGTAGAAGAGTTGTAATCGGCGATATTTTTTTCAAATTTTGGAATCGATTGATAATGAACACTAAATTATCATTTTAATATAAACCTAACTAATACCAATTTAATGTAAACAGTAAAGTCCAATCGGATGTTTGGCGTTGTTTTTTGGTGTTATGTAGGAAAATAAGTTCAAAAGTAGCATGTACCATTGCTTCGAATCGAGATACAACTATCGAACGATTCTTACTCTCTAGCGAGTGTTTATCAATTAATAATTTGTATATCTGATGGCTTGAAGGTGTTGTTCATTCAATTTTTATCATCCTTTTCAAATGTTTGTCAAAAAATTATTTATGTCGCTAGGCTTCGTAATGCTCACTCAATCTCAGGAGCACAGGATAAACAACAAAAACTGATTCACCCTGGGTTTAAAAAAACACTTACTTGGTTCTCATCTAACAGAAAAGTCGAAAACCTGTACATAACATACAGCTACGTAGTTCAACGTCACCTTTGCGTACAATCCGATTGGGCTGCACCTTTGAGTTTTTTTTTTACAAAATTGAGACTTATACTTGGCCGTATGCCGTTTGGCCGAATAGTTTAAATTTGTTTCCTTATTAAGTGAAGTAAGAAGTGAGATGTTCGAAGTGAATAGTAAACAGCGGGAGCTGTGATAAGCAAAATGAAATGTTCGAAATAAGTACAGTGCTGTAAAAAGTAAGTACTGAGAAACGGAATTGAGTATTGAGTAGTGGGATAACACACAGTGAAAAATTAGAAGTAAGTAATGAGTGATGAGGAGTTGAATGTGACATTTGCTAAGTGAGAAGTAGGATACATTTCTCACTACCTTCTTCTTACTTCTCTTTTCTCACCTCCCTCTTACCACTATTCACTTCTCACTATTTATTTCACACTTACCACTATGCACAACTCACTTTTCATTTTTAACTTCTCACTTCTCACTTACAATTTCTTATATCTCATTTCTCACTTATCATTTTTCACTACTAACTTTCCACTTCCACTTTTCACTTCTTACTTTTTGCACTTCTCACTCATTATTTGTCATTTCTCACTTCTCACTTCTAACTTTCGATTCTCGTCTGAGCCTTGATTTTGTAACCGTTCAGCGAATATCCTCAAGGTTTTAATAATTCGGTGGCTTAAGCGCCACTCTCATAGAGAGACCACCGCACTATGGGGCGGCTCCATACAAGTAGGTGGCCGAAAATATTTTCATTTCATTTCTGCAATATTTCACACTTATATCGTAGATTATTGTCTAAAAGATGTGAAATACTTGTTTTGCAGGTCGTTATTACTTCTAAGGTCTCCAAACTCCCTGGAATACAGACCTTTGATCTCTATGGAATATATCCCTTTTATCTACGAATGTCTCATGTACACAGCAGTCTATAGATGTGTATTTTATTGCAGCGCAGACTGTAGAGTTCAAACTAGAAAATTGTATACTGTTTTTGTGAATTGAGTTGTACAGATGTTCTAAGTTGCACAAGGACTCCGTCAAATACAGGCCATTGCATCTACATACGTAACAGGTTGTCTTTGTAGGATTTTTCAGATTGGTTCAGGCTCTTAACCCGTAAAACAAGTAAAGGGAATACAATATAAAGCTCTATTAAAGCTAAACGAACTCCATGCAATAAAAGCTTCAAGATATATAAGTATACTGCAACAACATTTATTTATTCACTAGCAGACCCGACGAACTTTGTTTCGTCTAAAATTGATTTATTGTCTGATTAATTCTCGAGTTATGCAGAAATTACTGGTTCATTTGTATGGGAGCCCCCCTTTCCAAAGAAGGGAGGGGTCTCAAACCATCTTAAGAACCTTCCCCGGCCCTAAAAACCTCTGCATACAAATTTTCATGCCGATCGGTTCAGTAGTTTCCGAGTCTATAAGGGTCAGACAGACAGAAATTCATTTTTATGTATATAGAAGAAGAAGAAGAAGAAGAAGAAGATAGAAGATGAAGATTATGTACATGAACATCCTCAACAAAATCATCATTTATTTCTTCAAGATCGATTAAAATATCTGCTATGGTATATTTTTCTGTACTCGAATCTGTTGTATTGCAAGAAGTTTCAGTCACTAAAAAACTTTGAACATCTTCTGGATATTCCAGATTAGATTTAATTTGAAGTCGCTTACCTAAGTTGAGGGAGCTCATCAAAGGATCCGACGAGTTCATAGCACGAATGAAAACGTCATGTAAATTTTCTTCTCTTGAGGCTTTCCTGGCATGATGAGTCCGACTTATTTTTTAAGTGCTTGTGTTGACACACAGCCATTCCTCATTATATGAGTCAAAGTAAGTTTTGGACCGGGATGCGGCCTGCCATTTTTTTCAAATTTCAAATGCAGATTTTTCAATTTTGTATGGAGTTGACTCTTTTTTTTGTTTATCCACAGCGAAGCTTTGGCAGATATATTCCAAAGCTTTTTCAACGCGATCTACCTGACGTCCCTCGTGAGCTCTAAATACTTCAATGAGTTGCCTATAATTCATGATTCACCAAATAATAAGTACAAACACTTTCGCGTGATGCCATTGCAGAGCTTTTCGCTGAGCGACGCGCAAAAATGGCGCAAGTAAAGGGAAGTTGTGTTAGACACCTTAATAAAGCTGGTTGGAAATGCTTTCTGCCAGGAAAAAAAATGCAGCTGGAGCCCAGACTGGAAAAAACTGGAAGAATACCGGCAGCATGAAATCTCCAGAAACACCCTCACCAATAATCCACTGAATGAAAAGGCGACTAACAGTAAAAGACATCATAAACAAAAAGCTCCACCAATAAGAAGCAAAAACAACGTTACAACTTCCTACACCAGCAAAAACAACAACAATAACAACAAATCTACAGACAAACAGCTGCTCGTAATGGCAAAGCATCAATTTTCCGGACCCCCAGCATCTACAGACCACCCAATTGCAGCTCTCTCTGCTCCTGCTGCAAAATCGTTCATCAATTTCAAAAAAGGTGAAACGATAAACCCGGCCAAAAAAACAAAACCCACACCTCCACCAACCCTCAACCAACAGAGTGAATCAAATATCGGAAATCTGCAAAGCCTTCTGCAACAGCACCAGCAACAACAACAACAGCATCTACGACAACAACAAGAACAAAATCATCAACAACACCAAATATATCAGCAACAACAACAACAACAGGAAACACAACTACCGAATCCTGACAGCCAATTTGAGTTAGATCCGATGAGACCACCCATCGTCCGTCTGACTCAGCAATCCACCGAAGGAGACGGCCGTTTCCTTAAAGCCAGACTACGTGACCCGAGGATTATGAAGGTTGTCCGGTTGTTTTTGGCATACATGAAGGACCAGTCTGCTAATGTATGCGTCGAGGGAATGACTCCAACGAGCATCAGGATGCTCCTTGCATCTGAAGGACTGCCGACTGCACCAGAACATCTACATCAAATATTCATCCAAGTACATCAGGAATACGGAATTGGGCCAGCAGAAGCTGCAGCTGATCTACAGTCATACCGACAATACCTGTCCAGCGAGCGGACACATCGCCTGCAGCAACTACGGGAGAGCACAACGAGGTACCACTCTCCTTCCCCCGGAAAATTTTCGCAAGTAAGGACGCCTTCTTCGGCTGAAGAAAATAGCACTATCTTATCGACCAACGGGGTAAATATTTTAACAACCAACGTGCTTCCAACAAGTTCTTCATCAAAACAGAATGCCACTGAAGTTTTGATTTACTGTCAAAATTTCAATCGCATGAAAAGCCCAGCTAAAATGAAGGAAATTCATAATAACATCTTAAGCTCGTCCTTCTCGGTTATTTTGGCAACTGAAACCAGCTGGGATGAAAGCGTGAATAGTGAAGAACTTTTGGAAGCAGCTTTAACGTATTCAGGGACGATCGCGATTTCTTAGAATCAAAAAAAGTCTGGCGGTGGAGTTCTAATCGCAATCTCTAGCAATTTTGATTCAGAAATAATAACTACAAAAAATATAAGAACTTTGAGCATGTTTGGGTAAAATCTAACATTGCAGGAGAAACCCATGTTTTCTCCTCTGTGTATTTCCACCGGAACATGCGCAAACAACATCTTATGAAAGTTGAAAACTGCAGAAGAAATTTTATCGGGACTTCCACCTGAAGTCAAAGTACATATTTACGGAGACTTTAACCAACGCACCGTTGACTTTATTCCGGATTCAGAGAACGAACAAATTCTACTTCCAGTCGCTGGGGAAAATGAAACACTTATGTTTATATTTGACAGAACTGCTAGCCTAGGACTTAACCAAATCAATCACATTAAAAATCAACAGAACTGTTACCTTGATCTCCTACTAACCAATATTCAAGAAGATTTCTGTGTGACTAAATCATTGAATCCCTTATGGAAAAACGAAACATTCCACACGGCAATCGAATACTCTGTGTTCGTTCATGAATATAAAAAACCCAGCGACTGTGACTTTGAAGAAGTCCTTGAATACAACAAAGCAAACTACGACAACATAAGACATAAGCTAAGTAGATTTAACTGGAAGCAAATTTTAGAGAATGAAGGTAATATTGAATCTTCCGTTGATGTCTTTTATAACATTATTTTTGATATTATTATTGACGAGGTCCCAAAAAGAAGAAAACGACGGAGCGGAAATTCAAAATATCCAATTTGGTACAATAGGCAAATAAAAATTTAAAGAATCGCAAACAAAATTACATAAAACTTACAAGCTAGACAAGACGAATGAAAATTTGGAAAAATATTTGAACATCTGCGATCAATTAAAATTAGCAATTGATGTAGCATTTGAAGATCACAACACGAAAAACAGAAAACGAAATAAAGTCATGTCCAAAGAACTTCTTCAATTACGTAAAATCAAAATTAAAATCAGACAATTTTCCGTCAACCATGTATTTAGACGAACGCGTCGGTAATTGCTCGGAAGATATCTGTAATCTTTTTGGAGATTTCTTCCAAGAAATATACACCACCTTTTCGGAACAAGATCGCGACCTAGATTTTTTTGCGCCTATCCCAGAATTCGCTAGGGATATCGGTGTTAATCAGATCATGGCAACTACGGGAGAGCACAACGAGGTACCACTCTCCTTCCCCCGGAAATTTTCGCAAGTAAGGACGCCTTCTTCGGCTGAAGAAAATAGCACTATCTTATCGACCAACGGGGTAAATATTTTAACAACCAACGTGCTTCCAACAAGTTCTTCATCAAAACAGAATGCCACTGAAGTTTTGATTTACTGTCAAAATTTCAATCGCATGAAAAGCCCAGCTAAAATGAAGGAAATTCATAATAACATCTTAAGCTCGTCCTTCTCGGTTATTTTGGCAACTGAAACCAGCTGGGATGAAAGCGTGAATAGTGAAGAACTTTTTGGAAGCAGCTTTAACGTATTCAGGGACGATCGCGATTTCTTAGAATCAAAAAAAAAGTCTGGCGGTGGAGTTCTAATCGCAATCTCTAGCAATTTTGATTCAGAAATAATAACTACAAAAAAATATAAGAACTTTGAGCATGTTTGGGTAAAATCTAACATTGCAGGAGAAACCCATGTTTTCTCCTCTGTGTATTTCCCACCGGAACATGCGCAAACAACATCTTATGAAAGTTTTTTAAAAACTGCAGAAGAAATTTTATCGGGACTTCCACCTGAAGTCAAAGTACATATTTACGGAGACTTTAACCAACGCACCGTTGACTTTATTCCGGATTCAGAGAACGAACAAATTCTACTTCCAGTCGCTGGGAAACTGAAACACTTATGTTTATATTTGACAGAACTGCTAGCCTAGGACTTAACCAAATCAATCACATTAAAATCAACAGAACTGTTACCTTGATCTCCTACTAACCAATATTCAAGAAGATTTCTGTGTGACTAAATCATTGAATCCCTTATGGAAAAACAGAAACATTCCACATGGCAATCGAATACTCTGTGTTCGTTCATGAATATCAAAAACCCAGTGACTGTGACTTTGAAGAAGTTCTTGAATACAATAAAGCAAACTATGACAACATAAGACATAAGCTAAGTAGATTTAACTGGAAGCAAATTTTAGAGAATGAAGGTAATATTGAATCTTCCGTTGATGTCTTTTATAACATTATTTTCGATATTATTATTGACGAGGTCCCAAAAAGAAGAAAACGACGGAGCGGAAATTCAAAATATCCAATTTGGTACAATAGGCAAATAAAAAATTTAAAGAATCGCAAACAAAAATTACATAAAACTTACAAGCTAGACAAGACGAATGAAAATTTGGAAAAATATTTGAACATCTGCGATCAATTAAAATTAGCAATTGATGTAGCATTTGAAGATCACAACACGAAAACAGAAAACGAAATAAAGTCATGTCCAAAGAACTTCTTCAATTACGTAAAATCAAAATTAAAATCAGACAATTTTCCGTCAACCATGTATTTAGACGAACGCGTCGGTAATTGCTCGGAAGATATCTGTAATCTTGTTGGAGATTTCTTCCAAGAAATATACACCACCTTTTCGGAACAAGATCGCGACCTAGATTTTTTGCGCCTATCCCAGAATTCGCTAGGGATATCGGTGTTAATCAGATCATGGTGAACGATATTCTAAACGCTTTAAAAACTTAGATGCATCTACCGGCCCTGGTCCTGATGGTATTCCACCGATATTTATGAAGAGTCTGGCTAAAGAGCTGACTGCACCTTTGTTTTGGCTCTTCAGATTGTCATTGGAATCCGAAAAATTTTCCCAGGGTATGGAAAAGCTCCTATCTTGTGCCTATCTTCAAATCAGGCAAAAATCTGACATTCGTAATTACCGTGGAATAGCCATTATCTCTTGCATTCCCAAACTTTTTGAATCCATTATCAAAGAAAATTATTTTCACAACTTAAAAACAGAATTACGAATAAGCAGCATGGATTTTTCAAAGGTCGCTCTACCGCTACAAATTTAATAGAATTCATTGACTATTCTCTTAATGCAATGGATAATGGTAACTACGTGGAAGCTCTATACACTGACTTTAGCAAGGCGTTTGATCGTATTGACATTCCAATGTTACTCTTCAAATTGCAAAAAATTGGAATTGAGCCAGGACTCCTTAGATGGCTTGAATCTTATCTCACAGACCGGCAACAAATAATAAAATTTAACGGAAAGAAATCCAATCCCATTCAAGTCACTTCAGGAGTTCCACAAGGCTCTCATCTTGGCCCTCTTCTATTTATATTATATGTAAATGACATTACCTTCATTCTCAAAAATATAAAGTTTTTAATTTATGCCGATGACATAAAGCTATTTATGGAAATAAAAAATGAAGACGACATAATCATATTCCAGAATGAAATACACATGTTCTATACATGGTGCAGAAAAAGCCTATTGCAACTGAATGTTAAGAAATGCAACATAATATCATTCAGCAGAAAAAGAATAACACCAAATACACAAATTGTATTAGGGAACAATACTGTAGAAAGACACGAAAGAGTTAGGGATTTAGGAGTGATTTTAGATTCGAAACTAACTCTTGTTGATCACTATAACACAATCATCCACAAAGCTAATAATATGCTAGGCTTTATCAAGCGTTTTTGCTTCAATTTTCAGGATCCCTACACAATCAAAACACTATATATTTCATATGTACGATCTATACTGGAATATTGTAGCATTGTATGGTCGCCTATATACAACCACACATGAAGAAAGAATAGAGTCAGTACAAAAACAATTTCTATTATACGCTCTTCGTAAATTAGGTTGGACGTCATTTCCTCTTCCATCTTATGAAGCACGTTGCATGCTTATAAATATACAAACTTTGAAAGAGCGTCGAGAATGTGCAACGGTTTCATTTGTTAACGATATAGTTTCTCAACGTGTTGATTCAACTGAAATTTTATCGAAATTTAACTTTTACATACCTTCTCGGCTACTTCGACATAGAACATTATTTTTAACCAACCACTGCCGAACAAACTACGCAAAATTTGGGCCTCTCAACCGAATGATGGCCGTTTACAATCAACACTGCGAAACTATTGACTTAACAATGTCTCGGCATAACATTAGACAGTATTTCCAAAGAACAAACATTACAAATTCAGCAATATAAATTCAAAATCAAAATTATACATCACTTTACTAAAAAAAAAACTATTATTTAATATAGCATTACAAAAACAAACATGTATATGTCCCAAGTAACATTCTCACAACTCTTTGGCATTAGAAGTTATTTATTGTGGTTTTATTGCGGCAATAGCTATGCTTTTCAGTTTAGAAAAGGCATTAAACACGCATAAATTATTATTGATCTTCTAGCTGTTGTCAAAACCTTTTGAAGCAGGTTATAAATTCTGGATACTGTAAAACTTTAAACATGGTTTTATTAGAGCAATGATTAAACCCATCTGGGAAATAACAATAAAGCTCTTCCATGTTTGTTTTATTTGTCACTATAAGAGAATTCTTAAAATCGTTTTGCAACTATGAAAGTTATTTTCGAATTAATTGGCATAACCTGAGATTGATTTGCATTTATGATTGCTACATGAAAAGCCTCATAATACGCAAACTTTTAATAGAATAAAAAAACAAAAATAGATTCCCTCAACTATTAAGTAAGAGCTGAAAACTTTATTCTTATCATATATATAGTCTTGAGATATAATGAAACTGCGTGCTTACTCACAATGTATATGCTGACACATTTCCAGGTACAATAGTCATGTTCATATCGAAATTTGCACTTCCAAAATTGTGAGCTGAAAAATTGCATAGTCTTAACAAAGATGCAATAACATGGCCCGTAGACCCGTCTCAGTCATCTTATTTCGTTTCATTTTTGCATTAACGGTGACACGGCAATCGGGCAATGTGCATTTTTGTAGCCGACACAAATGATAAATAGCAGAGTACTTCATTTTTTACTTACGTGTAATAAATTACCAATTAGATGCCGCAATCCATAACATCTATCCATGCCCTTTGTTTTATTCTGATGTACTTGAACTGTCAAATTTCCTCTAATTGTGGTCATCATATAAGTTGAAAAATGGCTAACCGGCATTTATAACAGCCAGTCGATCTTCATGAATGTCATATCTAATTATTATGATTTTAAAGTTGATTTCATCGAAGCAAAATGATTAGCACGAATGAATCGCGAAAAATCGACTCGAATGCCATCGCCATATTTATTTCTCTACATTAGTAGAGATTTTGAATTCAAATATCTATTTAAACTGCATTAGATTCATGGTTATATACGATATATTATGAACTCTACATACAAAACTTTGTTTATAACACTACAAAAAAACAATAATAATTATTTTGCAGAAAATTTCGAATTTAATATAAATTTGTTTTACCGAAAAATAATTGTTAAAACGGGGTTTACTGAGAGCGCATCAATTATATCGATGTTTCGCACCATTTAACACAATAAAACTAATTCGGCATTAAAAATTGAGTCACTATACATATACTTTGTTTTAATAATTTTTATCGATGGTTAATTATATATCATTTGCATATTTGGTTATGCCATTTTTTGGTTTCGTAGATAATAAACTTTAATTTATTTTGCTTAGACTGAACGTATTTTATTTTCTCATGTGATTGTTATAATAAATCTAGATCTAGAGAATTCCGCATGCATCGAGATCAAGTAGCTTAGAAATGGTTTGAATTAATACCACCATACTTTTAAAGTAGCTTTTAAATCGATTTCGAAAGGTTTTCAATGCCGAGTTCGAGTTCATGTTTTGTCATACTCTGATCTTGAAGTCTATATTACATTTACTCTTCAAAACCATTTCAAGGGTGGGCCAACTAGGCAGATACTGCTCTTCAAGAGGTTTTGGTGTAAGCGATGAAGAAGCAACTACCTTGACTAGGGTTTTATTGTAGTAGGATTCAAAAGCTCTTGTAGTGAATCATAAAACCTAAAATGTTACTTGGGGTATATGTACTAGTCTACGTTGGTTGACGAAATAAAATAAATAAATAAACTTCACACGATTTACCTTCGCAATCACAGCTCACTATGCACTCAGATAGACATTCATAAATGTTCTGTTTATTTATTTCACCTAGGTACCTACCAATAATTATCGAAAGATGTCCTTAGGTACAGACATTTTTGCTTCTTGTATTCACATATTGGATTTTAATTAATATCAAAATTTTACTTTTTATGAAATAATTTCAAATGAAGCCTAGAGTATTTTCGTAACCCTCAAGAGTATATTGTTTTTTTTTTCATATTTATTTGCTTGATACTTGATAGATAATGAGTCGCCTCCTCTTGGTGAGCCTACGCCAAATGGAGTATCATATAGCTGCATAAGCTATCGTGTACACGGCCTACCACGAAGCCTACGACACTTTTCGTGTTATCTACTATCTCTATTTTAACTGTTCTTGATGCTCTTTTGTCATACGCATGGGATTTGTATCCAGCCCATCACAGTCTGCAGTGAATTATGAGAATAATTACATTTAATGTTTCAAAATTAATGACTTTTTTTCGAAAAAGTGATCGGAATCGCAGATTTGCAGCCATAAGCAGCTGGAATTTGTTTTGATGCCTTCTGGGAGGTCCAAAGAAAGTCGTAGTGGTAGTCGCTAAGCGAAACTTTGATAAACTTTTTTTGAATGGAACTTTTTGTACGAAAAAAAAAATTTTTTTTTTCTTCGGGTCGTTTTCGGATGTTTCACTACCTATTTTCCCATAACTGTTCTTCGCAAGTCCATGAAACAAGCTTTCAGAAACTTTTTAAAGAGTTGGAAAAGAGCTACTGTAGCCGAAGATATTGACAGTTGAATAATGCATTGATTTTTCAAGAACTAAAAAGTGTCTGGCTCTAATGCCTATATCTTGATAACCATATGGCTTAGAGTGCTGATATGCTGGGGTTTAATGCTCCAAAGCATTAGCATTTAGTAGGTCAACTTGAATTACGAATCAGAGGAAGTCGATTTTTTTATTTTCGGCCACCTGATTCCCCATAGTGCACCGGTCGCGTTTATTTGCCCGCCTTTGGAGAAAAAATATTTTAAGCTCTTTTTAGTGGAATGTATTCAACCGTCTAAGACGAATTAAGTAACCTTCATTTAATTCCACCAATTATTTCGATATCTTTGCAGATACGTATTCCGACAACAACTGTGTGGTCGTCTTCAGTGTCTCGTACTTGACTCGACTTCTCGAGTCGAGAGACTATTTGACCCAGAAGAAATTGTTGAACGGTTTTTGCAAAAATTGGCAAAATCTCTTTAAACGCAATCTAAATCACCTTTCCCTTCATCAGCTAAGGCTTCTTAGGGACCGGAAAACCAAGCTACCTCAACGGAATAACAAAACGCAGTATATACCGAAATTAGTGGATAGTTTATTTAAACTGATGTTAAACGCAACGAAAAACGAAACTAAACTAAATTTGATTCCAATTTTATTTCTAGCGTAATGTTCATTCGTGCTGGACGGAAACGGAAACAAAAGCAAACATGGCCATGTATCTTAGCTCTAAGACGTACTGTATTCAAACAACCAAATTCTTTCGAATGAGCTCAAACTTCAAACACTATGAGCTCAAACAAACAAACACTATTTGTTTATCTACGCTCAATAACAATTATTTGTTTTTAAAAAAATAGAGAAATTCATCCAGTGTCAGAAAATTTTCACTTGCCCCACCTGTAGTAAAAATCAGACAAAATCATAATACAGGGATTAGACAAAAAGGTTGAGATAGGTAAAATTTTCTCGAAGTTCAAGTCAGCATAACTTTGCGTAGAACGATCCGATTTTGATAAAATTGGAACCATCGGACGCAGAAACTCTTCTAGTATACTATCTCTATGTAAAACCTGAGATTGGTTCTCGGCCACCGGAGATGTTCCGGGTTTTCCGAGTGTACGTTTAAGATGCATTTTTACCACTGCTTGTCATTTTATGTGACGTTTATTTTCATCATGTTTAATGCTTTGTCCAAAAACTAGAACTAATATGCGTGTCCACTGTCACACTTATAGCAGGTTCCAAGGGCCTTCCAGGAGGAGCCGGTTTTGGCATCATACGGACCATGCATATATGGGTGTCAAAATTCATGTTTTCCCAAGACGATGAATATAGGATCTTTACTAAAGATATATTTTGAGGACTGTTAGACTCTCTGATCAATTGGTAACAGGTTCTGGATGTTCTGCGAAAGTGACATTTATTCAGTATGCATGGCCAATCCGGTACCGTTTTCACGAAAATGGTCATATCTCTGCGTATACCTAATGGATTTTTAATCTGCAGCCAGCATTGGTCAGTATTAGTTCTAATTTCTGGGTAAAGCATAAAACATGATGGCAGTAAACGTCCATGTACGCTGTACACACGATAGGGCTGTCTACCTACTCGGCAGAAACCCCGCCGGCTTCGATGGATGACTCGTTCGGCGATCGAATGATTTTGACGTAGGACTTACGTCTTTCTTTACTATACTGGGTGTCATTTAGATTTTTTGGAAATCGAGAGCGTTACGCTGGAAGGGAAGATTTCGAATGTTACTAGCGCCTTTACCTTTCGGTGGATTTTGAAGATTTATATATCAATCAACTCGGACACTCTCCAGCAATTTGTCAATTTCATTGAAACTTTAGATTATTAATGATTAGCTATTGAAATTTTCAATTCTTGTCAAAGCCAATAACAATTTCATTTATAACCAATTCCGTGCATTCCTAACACGGACATCAGAATGCAGTATCTCACGGACCTTCTGGTCCACTGCAATATTTTCTTTGTGTATAAAAGAAGCTTTTTGTGCTTTTTGCTAGAGCATTTTTTTTTCGTTCGTTCGCTGTGGGAGAGCTGCCCTGCCGGTCGGTGGGTCTGCCAGTATTATTTTTTCTCGTTCGTTCGCTGTGTTTACGTACACAGCATGCAGTCGCCAGCAGGAGAATATGCATGAAAGAAGTGGACATATTTTTTTGTCATTCTATGCTTGATGATGGTCGGATGCAGTGGTGTCGGTTGCGATTGATGCGATCGCCCATCGCATCGCTCGGAGTTCACGGCTATTCTGATATCTGATTATGTTTTTATTTATTAGTTTTATTTCCTGAAGTTTTGAATACACAAATTGCTAATAATTCTACACAGCTTGTTGTTTTCAAAATCAATACCTATTATCAAACCCCAAAAATTCAAAAGTTGAATGTAAATACATTACGTTTATATAAGTCCTACGTCTACTCGCGGTTATGTTCAAAACATTACCCATTGCTCGTTTTTTCCCCGCCCGTGCTTGGGCACTGATCCTATCAGGCGAGGGGTTGGCAGGCGGCTAAGACGTTCGTTGCTAACAGGGCTGGTTTCACCACGCGTAAGTGATGCGGTAGAACGATTCTTGCAATCCGTCAGTTGTTGGTTCGCGAATCTGTGTGGCCGGGTTCATTGAAATCCGAGGGCACGCCGGGAAGCGACTGGGCGTGTTCCGAAGCGTCCCGTTGAGCGTTTGCGTGAATTTCTCAAACTCACCCACTATATCGTGGGCCAGTTTGGACCTCGCCAGTGATGGGAAATGTCAAAAAAATGTCATGGGGTTGCTATTACTAATTTGCTAATAACTTTTTTCAAAAGTTATGTACAATTCGGATTTTTTTATGAACATGTAATGCTCAAAGGATCCTACAAGTTTGCCAAACAGGTCATTGTTCTAAATACACAGTATGAGGCACGTTAACGAATTTAAAAAAATGTCACGGAATGTCATGACATTTATGTCATTTGACACTAATTCGGCTCTCACGGCGCCAATTTCAGTTTTAGAGCAATGACCTGTTAGAAAAAGTTTTAGTATCCTTTGAAGGCTTTATATTCATATAAAACATACGATTGTAAATTACTTGTGAAAAAAGTTATTAAAAAATAAGTCCCATGACATCGATATGACATTTCCCGTCACTGGACCTCGCTATTAGAGCGTGTAGCGTGCTCGATAAAACGGATATATTTTCCAAAATCTTCACCACTCAACCAAAACTCCGAATCTAGCTGCACTATGCATACCACACTTCAACCGTATTTTAATAAACGAGGCACTTTTGAAAAAACGTTATATCGGCTTCCGAACCCAGACTAGAATGAACGAGCCTCTCCGAACTCAATCTACTCCTCCTCATTTATTCTCATCTCTTCTCTTCTTCCATCGTATTCCTCTCCTTGTCTCGTCCATTCCCGAGCTGCCTCTCTCCGGATTATGTGTTGTTGCATTTCATTTTATCTCTTTTGATAATAGGTTGCGTTTCGCGAGGGGTACAGATTTATTTTTCAGACAAATTTGAATTCAAAATTAATTTCACATTCTCCATTAGATATAGGTTTTTTCCTTGCTTTTTTACAGTATAGGTTTTGTATTCGTAAGATTAACAATAGAGGTAAGATTTAATTTTACTAAGAATTCAATGGTTTTATTTATTTTAATTCACAACCTTTAAATTTTTTTTTAATTTTCAATTAATGTTCCCAAAATATGTGGAGCCTTATTTATTGTAACCGAAATCGTCGGTAACAAGATAAACTTGGCATGAGCATGAGCATGATTGACCATACATGGTTGCTACTCCGTTATTTTTGCCTTTCTCGTCCAACAAAGTTGTACCGAAAGGCTATATGATTGCTTCAAAAAAGAACTTTTGATAGAAGGCCCGGAGACCCATAGTGTTATATACCGATCAACTCAGCTCGAAGAACTGAGGTGATGTCTGTATGTGTGTATGTATGTATGTGTGTGTGTATGTGTGTATGTGTACAAATTTTGTAGACACACTTTTTGGAACTTAGCATTATCCGATTTACTCGCAACAAGTTGTATTCGACGGGGAATGCGGTCCCATTGTTTGCTATTGAAAATTGACTCGATCAGACATTGCATTTCGGAATTATTGAAAAATCATTGTTTTTTCCCAAGGGTCCCCCCTTGGAAAAAAAATTCAAAACCGAAAAAAAAAATTTTTTTCCGAAAATGATGGCGATGCATTTTAACTAATGCAAAAACATGCAAAATGATCGAAAAAATGTGATCTATTCTCCTAAAGAGCTTTTTTGACCTTTCTAATGTGATTCTTTCAATATATTTTATAATGCACGAGAAAGGCATCATCACTGCTAGGTGGATTAATCTGGGTTTTTTTTTAGACAGAATCACCGTCTTCGACCAGAGGTCGCACAGACTGAACACTTAACAACTAGCATGAGACAATGGACAGGACCAGTGTTGTCCTACACTGATCAGTTGTCTGCTCTTTGATTTTACTCCATCTAAACGATCTTATAGTTTCAACTAAGTAAGTTCAATTAATAGAAGGATATTTGGATTTTCTAAATGTCACGGCAAACTGTCAAAAAACTGCACTCCAGAGCTACAGGAGCGCGCGCGCTGAAAATACACTCCAGTGAAAACACTCCAGTGTATTTTCAGTGCGCGCGCTCCTGTGGCTCTGGAGTGCATTTTTTTGACAGTTTGCCATGACATTTAGAAAATTTAAATATCCTTCTATTAATTGAACTTACTTAGTTGAAACTATAAGATCGTTTAGATGGAGTAAAATCAAAGAGCAGAAATTTTCGCCCTGAGTGTAGGACAACACTGGACAGGACATTCACATAACACCCACTGGACCAGTGGAGAACTTTTCGCTTTACGAAAAGTTTTCTCCTTACCGGGGCGGGAATCGAACCCACACTCCACAGCACATGCGTTTAGACGATTGACGTCGCTAACCGCACGGCCACGAAGCCCACATTTCCAGGTCAGCTGTAATTACACAGAGAACCAACAAATGAACTTTGGGACTAACATCATCTTCAATATGTAAGAACTGGTGACTTACTGGTGGTGGCGCGGTTAAAATCGTTTATGAGTTGGAAGAAAATTTCGCTCCAACGTCAATTCACTTTTTTAACGAAGGAGAATCAAAGGAAACCTAATTCAAACGATGATTCATTCAACTTAACCATGATTTTTTAGGTGCTAAGTTGGGAGCGTTTCCGCTCACAAATGATTTGAATAATTTTTTTTCGTGAGTTTTGAGATTTTGAGTTTTTACCAACACTGTAGTCAACAAGTAGTCAACGGGATAAAAATCACAACCAGAGTATCCCAGGGTGAATGTTCCAATTTTCTTTATGTACCGTCAACTGGGGGGAAGATGATCATTTTTAAGACAAAACATGCAATAACAATGTGTGTTTACATTTTAAATCGAAACAAATATTTTCAAAACATGTACTGCTATACGTTGCAATAACCATCAACTTTAGTTTTCTGAAATGCAGTCGCATTTATTAAATTAAATTAAATTATCACACATTTTTTGAGTAATCTGGTTTGGGGTGAAGTTGATCAAGACAGCTCTACTAAAATCATTATGACCTAGTAGTCAAAATACACTAGGTTATTTGTATGAATGTTGAATTTACTACGTAAAGAAGTCTACGAAGTCAATATTTGAAATGAAAATAGCGTCATTTATGACTATCTCTCTCTTTCTTCCACAAAATACATTTTCATGATTATAGCATGAGCATGAGCATGATTGACCGCCCACGGTTGCTCCTCCGTTATTGCCAGGTCAGCTGTAATTACACAGAGAACCAACAGATGAAGTTTGGGACTAACATCATCTTCAATGTGTAAGAACTGGTGACCAAAAAATAAGCAATACCAGCGCCGGCCGTGTCCGAATGCAGGTCAATTAAGGAATGGGTAGGAAAATGTTGACATGATACTCGCTTTGATAGAAGCCGACGAGTCATCTGCACTTCCACGAGAAATCACTGGTATGTTGGATATATGGGGTAGGTATTGTGGCAGGGTTCGTTTTGGTAAACGGTATGCCGTGTATAGCGTGTATTTTGATCAATTCAAAACATAATCGAACGAGCACTAATTATTTTAATTACCAACCGCACTAGGCAGAACAAAATTGTCGATGACCAGCCGATCTCTCTGCTAACCGCACAAAGCAGAACAACATTTTCGATGACCGGCCGATCGTTCTGCTTACTGTCGCGAACTGAATCTTCACTTTTCTAATTAATTTACTCACCCGCACAAAGCAGAACAACATTTCGATGATCGGGCGATCGTTCTGCTAACCGTACAAAGCAGAACAAATTATGTGATGACCGGCCGATCGTTCTGCCTACTAAATAAATCACGACTGTATATGACCTCTGAATGCTGAACTTGAAAACACGCCCCAGAGACGTTCAAGTATCTAGGAGTATCAAACCCCCGGTCGGAATTGAGTAAAAAAGTAGATCATGTTTGTTTGTTGCTACATGAAAGTGTGAAAATAGTGATCATAGAGCACAAAGTACATATGTGGAAACTGATTTAAATGTTCGAAAAAGTGTTCAATGATTTTTTGACTAGTGAAAGAAACCTGATTACAACAGAAACATAAATTCAATAAATCCTAAAAAAAAATATGTTTTATCACTTCAAACTTATGAGACTTAACACATATCAACGTTTTCACACAATACTGGCAAATATACTGGTATAAAGATTAACCTGTCAAAATCCAGGTCAGAATTCACAATACATCAAAAGTTATGTGTATTTCAAAATTAATGTTTTTTTGGACATTTCTTGGAAATTTTGATTTTTTAGATTTTCTTGCTGAAACACATAAAACTAATACATTTGTATGAACACATGCAGAGAGAGAGAGCCGAATAATTCAAAACAATTACTAAAATATGAAAGTTTCTTTTTAGTCCAAAATTAAAAACTTCATTTCTGAAAATTTGCAAATATTGAGTCGTGTCTGCATTTCATGAAACTGTCGATATGTTGCAGAGTTTGCTAACTAGCAATTGTAGACCTATTTCACTTAAGACCATTGCCAGTTAAACAAATGAGCTATTGAAAGTGAAACAATCGCTATAAAAAATTCTAAAAATAGCCCCTCTGGTGAGCCATAATAAAACGTCCAGTTTTCATACATTTTTCTTTTAGAACATGTTTAAACGAATCTAATTTTTTACTAAACAAGTTATATATAGAGTATTTTTTATCATTTTTCTAAAATGTTATCAAAACATTCGCTTTAAAATAGTTACACTTGCATTAACTACAACTAGAACTCGTTCAGGTTTGACAGTTTCAAGATTTGGCCTTATTCACATTCATGGTAAGAAGTATTGTATTGCCGAGCATTCTCTTTCAACGGAAATTTCACTCACTCTTCATTAAAAGCGGAACCATTTTAAATTTGAGTAGTTCCACTTCCAACAAAAATCAATGAAACCTCAAAATGAGCGTGAAAGCTGTCGACTTTTGTCAAGATCAGTAAGGGCTCGATCATTCAGCAACCCGTCAGTAAATTATCTCTGAGGGCAATCTAGAAAAATGCTGCCTGGAGGTCCTTCAGTGTGAAAGCCCATCACCACTCTCTGGCCAACAATTCGTTGTCTGAACTCCGCCAACAACAAAGTCACCGCGCTAAATGATTGAAATTTTGTTTTTTTTTGTCATTTAGTATAAGTCACTGCAACCAGCGTTACAAATCTGCTACCAGTGATATTACTGGCTTCAGGTGGTATCAGTTACACGATGAACCGATACTCATCAATACAAGAAATCAAGGATGTCATCGATCATTCGGTAGCCTGCCAGTCTCAGACGCCCGACATGGAAGCGCGATGCATGGTGGACCCCTGGTGCTAGGGCCCCTCCACAACTCTGCCCAACTGTTCTTTGTTTGTTTGAATAGTTAGGCAGAGCTGCGGAAAAACCCCTACACCAGAAGTCCACCACACATCACACTTCCAAACCAGGCACCCGAAACCGACAAACCACCAAATGACCGATGACATCCCTGACCTCCTGCACCGATAAACCCCGATCCATCGCATAACTAATACCACCTGAAGCCGATGGGCTCTGAAGACGCATAAAGCTGACTGTCAGTCTAAATTGATAGCCCAAACCGTACATAGCGCCTTTTCTAATCTATTCCGTTTAGAACATCCGCTAAATTAGTATAGTTAGAAGAGGATCTGTATGTTATATGTAAAGGAAGGAAACAAATTCTTAGCGTTAAATTAGATGGATCTTACTTGAATAAATTGATGATGTTGAAGGCTTGAGGAATTCATTAGGTCATCCACCCTATCAGGACATCAGTTTGAGATGATTCAATCAAGGCTCGGTTGATTTCTATTTCTTCCTGTTTAACATCCGGCGGCGAGCTTCAAAACTATATTCCATTCAAATTAAAGGATAGTTTGGATGAAAACCGTACACTTTAAATTTTCACTTTTTCACATGTTTTGACGGGAGAAAAACAGTTTCGCGTCCGTATTTGGACATAGTTTACTACGATCTTTCACAAAATACATTTTCATGATTAAAATCGAAAAACTCGGATTTCTACCTAGCGGTAACATTACTTGAACGGAGAATATTGTTGACTACCGTTTCATAAAAAAATTGTCACTTTTGACTGACACATCAAATGATCATCTTCACCTCAATGATCATCTTCCCCCCAGTTGACGGTACATCTTTCTATATATAAAAATGAGTTTACATTTCCTTTAAGGCAATATAACTCACGAACGCGTGGACCGATTTGCAAAATTTCCTCGTCAATCGATTCGTCTTGGGATCAGCTGTGTTTGTACATACTAAGAGTTAATCAATTTGACGGAGAAAGTTGGAAAATTGTCAAAATACAACATTTTCATAAGTTCTCAAGAAAGTCATCTTCTCGAATTCAAATCAATCTAGAGTGCCATGTTGCGAACAAACAAACAATTGACAGTTATTATAAAAAAACACGAGCGAGATCGGGCCGGTTCGCCCAAGATGAATACACAGCTAGGTGTTTCAACCTGCTAAGTTTATGGACGAGAAGAAGGCGGGGGTGAAAAATTCATTTTCGGTGCAAAACATAAACAAACTGGCTGGCTCTCCCATACTAAAATCCAAGATGGCTGAATCGTGAATTTGGTAGATTGGAACACCTAGTTGTGTGTCCATCTTGGGTTCACCTAGTATTTCATAAATACTTTTGTCAAAACTTAGGGTTCTTCCAAGAAATCAGTGGAAAAATCAATGGCGCCGGGAGTGGGTGGGACAAGTAGGACATGTCCTACGCATGAATATTCCTGTGTGGGACGGTTAGAGCATTGTCCCACCCATGATCATGAAAAGAACATATGAAGTTGGCAATAACCTGTGTGTTTGCAAAGGAGATTTTGAAGTTAATAAAAGTTTTGATAATCATCATTGAGGTTTCTGGGATCCTTAAGAATTAATTAACTGGTAAATTTTCAAAACTTCGTAATCCCACAAGCATTCAAGGATGTCTGAATGTTTTCCAGAGGTAAAAAAGTAGTTGAAGAAATCTGCAAATGCGATTAATCGAAAAACCGTAGAAGCTCCGTTTACATGGATTACTAGAAATCCACGAAAACAAGTTCTCTAGAAACCTAAAAAGATTTACGGTAATCAACGCTTAGAGGGGGGAGGGGGGTTGCACGAAGTGTGACAATCCATACCAAAAAATTAGGGGCTTCATACAAAAAGTGTGACATAGGGGGGAGGAGGTTGAAAATGGCCCATTTTTGCGTTACGTAATTAATGGATCTTCCCATGACATCTGGTTCGTAAATGTTCTGAACTTTCAAAGAGATTATTTGATGACCAATGAGAGGATCCATAAACATATCTGAAAGTTATATATTTCATTCCGTGTCGAGCTACCGTGCGAGACAGTCGTGGTCTTGTACCTCCGGGTCCGTGTTCGGATTTTTTTCTCGTGCTGAGTTTTTTTTCCCGTGTGAAAGTGTCGTTGAAGGATCCTTAGCTTATAGACTAGGAAGCGGAGCTCATTTGCGACGCAATTGAGTATCCGTGGTAAAAGTTTTCACGTGTTTTCTTTATAAAAAATCACGCTTGCGCAGAGTCAGTCTTGCGCATCCATCGA
This sequence comes from Armigeres subalbatus, assembly GCF_024139115.2. Classification (NCBI taxonomy): domain Eukaryota; kingdom Metazoa; phylum Arthropoda; class Insecta; order Diptera; family Culicidae; genus Armigeres; species Armigeres subalbatus. The sequence goes on from NC_085141.1 coordinate 273,751,252, forward strand.
GCTGAACATCATCGGTGCCCCCCGCACCACCTGTCTCCGTGGTGCACTTGGGTTATCCAGAGCCAGCAGCAGTCGATCATCTCCACCAACGCAGCTCCTGCCATCTATTCGCTGTGTGCGGGTAGAGAGAAGACCAACACATACGCCTGGTTGTTCTCGTTCGTGCCACGTGCTATCGTCCGGTGCGTACCGCAGCAACCGTAGGCAGCTCTCAACGCAGCAATAAAAAGTTAAGTAGTTGTAATTTCCCCTCTTTATTCCCCTTTTCACCACCTTAAGTTGATAAGATACTCTAATTTGTCTCTAGTAAGTTTTTGTTTCTCTCATTTCCCCTCCCTGTTCGTTTTTTTTTCGTTTTATTTTTCGTTCGTTTTTTTCTCCCTGTGTTAATTAAATAATTGTGTGTGTGCCTCGCTGCAGCGGGACGTTTGGTCTCCGCAATGCACGAAGGCGAAGGCGGCGGGGGTTCATTGTATCCCTTGTCCCATAATATTTTGTTGCATTCTGGTGATCCATCCCAGAGTAAAATGGAAACCAGCAACACCGTCTCCACCTCCCCCGTGAATAATGATACCTCTCTCCCTACGAGCCCCCGCCACAAGGCCTACCCACCCGACTCTAGTGGGCCATACGTTGTTTTTTTCCGACCCAAAGGCAAACGATTAAATATCAGTCAGATCAGCAAAGATCTGGAAAAGCGATTTTCGTCTGTCACGACCATTGACATGGTTGGGTCCAGTAAGCTTCGCGTCACGGTCAGTGATCGCAAACAGGCCAACGAGATTGCCACCTGTGAGCTTTTCACTCTCGAATATAAGGTGTATTTACCGTCAGCAGTGTGTGAGATCGCGGGGGTGGTGACGGAGGGAAGTATGACCTGCGACGATTTGAAACAAGATTTCGGTCGTTTCAAGAACGTTTCTTTGCCTCCTGTTGCGATACTGGATTGCAAACAAATGTATTCGGTGTCGCAGGAGGGAGAGAAGCGGATTTATTCCCCGTCTGATTCTTTCTGCGTCACCTTCTCCGGGTCCGCGCTGCCTGACTACGTAGTGATTGGTAAACTTCGGTTACCTGTTCGGCTGTATGTACCGAAGGTGATGAATTGTGTTAATTGCAAGCAGCTGGGCCACACCGCTCAGTACTGCTGCAATAAACCTCGCTGTGCATCATGCGGAGAGAAGCATGTGGATGGCGCGTGCAAGACGGCACCGAAATGTGTCTATTGTAATGAAAGCCCTCCCCATGCTCTTGAAGCTTGTCCAACGTACATACAGCAGCGAATTCACCAGAAACGGTCTCTTCAGCAGCGTTCTCGGCGAAGCTACGCCGAAATGTTGAGGAAGGCCGCTTCTCCAGTTGTTTCTGACACCATCTACTCGTCTCTTCCTTTGGACGATCAAGGTAGTTCTGACTCCGAAGTTGGGAATGGGGCTCCCTTTGTTTTCAATGGCTCAACGAGGAAAAGAGTAAAACAGAGCCAGCGACCCCCGAAAAAGCCAAGAAAACAGCCGCAAAGTGAGCTCCAACCCAACATGGACAAATTCAAAGCGGGTGGAAGTACTCAAAAACGTTCTACTTTTGTGATTTCACATCAGGATGATCGAGAGTTTCCACCGCTTCCGGGAACATCTAAAATCCCAGATGCCCCAATTTTTGCGATTTCTCAGCCAGAAAGAGAACATAGAGAGCGAGCAGAAAACCCTCCGAGCGCTCCAATGTTTACACTTTCTGGCATCGTGGAGCTCATCCTCAACTTCTTCGATGCTTCCGACCCGGTGAAGAACATGGTCAAGACTGTTCTTCCTATTCTGACTCCTCTCCTGAAGCAGCTGGCTTCGAAAATGCCCATCCTCGAGTCATTTGTATCCTTCGATGGCTAACTTAGTCAATAAGGGTAACACGATTTCGATTCTACAGTGGAACTGTCGAAGTATTCTTCCAAAATTAGATATTTTCAAATTTTTAGTTAACAAATTACAATGCGATGCTTTTGCTTTATGTGAAACTTGGCTAACACCAGATGTAAACCTTCATTTTCCTGATTTCAACATAATCCGCCGCGATCGGGCAAATCGATATGGAGGGGTGCTTTTAGGGATCAAAAAACAGCACTCCTTCTATAGAGTCGATCTTGCCCCGATGTCTGGCACCGAAGCTGTCGCATGTCAGGTGACTATTCGGGGAAAAGACCTCAGTATCGCCTCGATATATCTTCCTCCAAACACCGCGATATCTCGTAGAGATCTCTCGCACATCTGCTCGTTTATGCCCGAGCCACGGTTGCTCTTGGGAGATTTTAACTCCCACGGAACAGGCTGGGGGGAACTGTACGACGACAACCGTTCAACAATGATATACGACCTCTGCGACGACTTCAATATGTCAATTTTGAATACAGGAGAAGTTACACGAATGGCTCCTCCAGCAAGAGATAGCCGTCTAGATCTTTCCATTTGTTCGAGCTCATTATCGTTGGACTGTACTTGGAAGGTGGTCCAAGATCCCCATGGTAGTGATCATTTGCCGATCGAAGTCTCGATTTCCAATGGACATAATCAACCTGTTCCTATCGACCTCTCATATGACCTCACGAAGCACATTGATTGGGAAAAATACGCAGAGACCATCATTGATGGCGTACAATCGATAGAAGCACTTCCCCCGCGAGAAGAATACGAATTCGTATCCCAGTTGATCCTTGACAGCGCTCTTCAAGCACAACGCCGGCCAGTGCCAGGAGCTTCGGTTCGTAGGAAACCACACAGTCCGTGGTGGGATGTCGAGTGTACACAACTTCATCGCAAGAAATCCGCCGCGTTCAAAGAATTTCGGAAGCACGGTTCGATCGTTCTTCACAAACGGTACATCGCGCTCGAGATCCAGTTCAAGAAACTGGTCAAAGTGAAGAAACGTGGATATTGGCGTACTTTTGTTGAAGGTTTATCGCGCGAGACCTCAATGAGAACTCTGTGGACCGTCGGGAGAAGAATGCGCAACGCGTCGTCCGTAAACGAAGATCGTGAAAGCTCGTCGCGCTGTATCCTCGACTTCGCAAAGAAAGTTTGTCCGGATTCGGTACCGGTGAAGCAAGAGTTACGTGATGCTTTTGCTGACAGGGATGATATGGATCGCCCCTTTTCGATTATTGAATTCTCGCTTGCTCTCCTTTCATGTAACAATTCCGCTCCAGGGATGGATAGAATCAGGTTCAATTTGCTTAAAAACCTCCCAGACGTCGCGAAGAGGCGCTTATTGAGCCTGTTCAACCAGTTACTGTTGTGCAACCTTGTTCCGGATGATTGGAGGCAAGTGAGGGTGATAGCCTATATTTCCAGAAGCCCAGAAAACCCGCGTCGGATTATGATTCGTATTGCCCCATCGCGATGCTGTCCTGCCTTCGGAAATTGTTGGAGAAGATGATTCTCTTCCGGCTAAACAAATGGGTTGAATCGAATAGTTTTTTGTCAGATACACAGTTAGGTTTCCGCAGGGGCAAGGGAACGAACGACTGTCTTGCGTTGCTTTCTTCAGAAATTCAGCTTACTTTCGCCAAAAAAGAGCAAATGGGCTCAGTGGTTTTGGACATTAAGGGGGCTTTTGATTCAGTTTGCGTCGATGTCTTATCCGACAAGCTCCACGCGTGTGGACTTTCTCCAATTTTAAACAATTATTTGTACAATTTGTTGTCAGAGAAGCGTATGAGTTTTTCTCATGGTGACTCGGCAACTTCACGAATTAGCTACATGGGTCTCCCCCAGGGCTCATGTTTGAGCCCCCTTCTTTACAATTTTTACGTCAGAGACATTGATGAATGTCTCATGCCAAATTGCTCGTTGAGACAGCTTGCAGATGATTGTGTTGTATCCGTTTCGGGGCCAACATCGGTTGATCTGCAAGGACCATTGCAAGATACTCTGGATAATTTGTCCACTTGGGCTACGAAGCTGGGTATCGAATTCTCTCCGGAGAAAACTGAGATGGTTGTCTTTTCAAAAAAACATAAGCCGGCAAAGTTCCCGCTCCAACTGATGGGTAAGACAATCACTCATAGCATGTCTTCTAAATATCTCGGGGTCTGGTTCGACTCGAAATGCACCTTCGGGAAGCACATTGTGTATCTGACACAAAAATGCCATAAACGTATCAACTTCATGCGAACAATAACCGGAACATGGTGGGGATCTTATAACGTTGTATCGAACAACCATTTTGTCGGTCCTCGAATACGGTAGTTTTTGCTTCCAGTCCGCGGCTAAAACACACATGCTGAAGCTTCAAAGGATTCAGTACCGCTGTCTCCGTATCGCGTTAGGTTGTATGAATTCGACTCATACGATGAGCCTGGAAGTACTTGCGGGAGTACTGCCTCTGACAGATCGTTTCGCGGAATTATCGCTCCGGTTCCTCATCCGCTGTGAGGTTCTCAATCCATTGGTCATTGACAACTTCGAGAAGCTGCTCGAACAAAGCCCCAATCTCGATTCATGAGTATTTACCACTGGTACATAACGCTGGAGGTAAGTCCTTCTTTGTAGACACCAATCGTGCTAACTTCTTAGACTCTTACTCTTACTCTTACAGTTCCTCTTTTGATCTGTCCATGAAGCAGGAGGTTCAAGGAATACCAGACTTTCTTCGCGCGGAGGTCATAACTCCATTATTTGCAAGCAAATACGGGCATGCCAGCGAGGAGAGAAGGTTTTTTACAGACGGGTCAAAATGGATTACTTCACTGGTTTCGGTGTTTTTAACGTTTTTCATAGCGCCTACTTTAAGCTTAAAGAGCCTTGTTCCATGTATACTGCTGAGCTAGCAGCTATACGCTATTCTCTCGAGCAAATCGCATCCCTACCTCCTGATAACTTTTTTCATCTTCACCGACAGTCTAAGTACCCTGGAGGTTGTTCGGTCAATGAAACCTGTAAAGCACTCAGCGTATCTTCTTAACGGGATACGGAAAGCTTTGAATGCTTTATCTAAACGGTCTTACACAATCACCATGGCTTGGGTCCTTCTCATTGCTCGATCCCGGAAATGAGAAAGCGGACTCTTTGGCTAAGGTGGGCGCTATGGAAGGTGATATTTACGATCGGAAAATCACCTTCGATGAATTTTTCACATTAGTTCGTCAGGAAACCTTGAACAGCTGGCAACAGAAATGGACAAATGGTGAGTTGGGTAGATGGCTGTTTTCAATTCGCCCGCAGGTGTCGAAGCGTCCATGGTTCAAAAATTGAATATGGGACGAGACTTCATTCGAACCATGTGTCGTCTAATGTCCAATCACTACACTTTAAATGCACATCTTTTCAGGGTGGGGCTTTCGGAAGGAAATCTCTGTGTTTGCGGCGAGGATTATCAGGACATCGATCATGTCGTGTGGGCGTGCGAGGAGCATCGTGGCCCCAGATCTGCGCTAACTGAATATCTCCGGGTCCGAGGAAAACAACCAAAGCCTATTAGGGAAGTGTTGTCTGGCCTTGATTTCGAGTACATGTCCCTGGTCCACCAATTTTTGAAAGTTGCTGATGTAAGACTGTAACCTTAGTCTGCCCTTCCTCTTGTCTGTTGTTCCCCATTACGAATGTCATTTCAATGCCTGTCGTTAATCCCTTCCGTAAGTCTTCCTCTCGTTGTTGTCTCCCAAAAAAAAGTTTTTTTTATCCCGTTACAGATGCGAAACATCGCGAAGAATGTCAACTTTGTGAACATCAGCATCGTAATTACTTAAGTACCCTAAAATCCTTTCCTTTCCTACTGTATTATTGTATTCCCTAACCTCGACCAAACCGCGAGTCTTTCGGTTCCCCAAAACTAACACTATGTATAAGAATCAAGAAAAGTATTGTAAAACTTGATTTCGGCTCCGTAACGCTTCACGGCAAATGAGCCTTCCAAATAAACGAAAGATAAAAAAAAAAAAATCTGAAAGTTATAAGTTCTAGCAGTTAGTAATAATTGATTGAAATCACTGATAATTTAGATACATTTCTGGGTTACGTGACCTCTGCTGGGACATATGTATGTAAAGTTTTTTGTGAGTTGTTAAAAAAATAGAAAACGTATACTTGTCTTGGAAATCAAAGAAAGTTTCTCAAATCATGATGTCTGCAAAGATTCCAAGTTCTGATTATTTTTAGAATTGTTTATATTGCCACCGCAAGCATAACTGTTCCATATTGATATGGATTTCATGTCAGTATGAAATAGTTATACTTGCTGTGGCAGTATAGATAGAATATGCATCGATTTCTCAACACCAAAACTGTTGTCCAAATTGGCATTTACCCTATGTGTCCTACCCACGACTCGGAACGTGGATGCGCCTCTGTGTAAAATCATATTTTATTCCTATTTAACAACTTCTAAAATATTTTCCACACGTATGCTAATCAAAGCATTTTCATCCGTTGTAGCATTTGAAACATACTAATAAAACTGTGGTCTCAATCAATTTTATATCACGCTCGCCTCGTTTACGATAAAATTCTTCGTGAGAGGAAGACGACCAACATGTGTTATAAAAACTCCCATTACAATCATCGACATTCACAGATGTTCAATCATCGACAAGTTGTCGAAAGAAGAGTGACTACGCTAAGTTGAAAACACATGTCTGAACAAAAAAAAAAATACCACTGCCAAAAAAAACTGCAACACTTGAAATACACAATTAGCGCCTTTTATGTAACCAACTCCTGATCAGTTTCGGTGTTCTTCTATCTACCTTCTGGACCTTTTCGTGTTTTTTTCCTGTATTTCAATGATTGATGAACTCAATAAATACTATAAACCGCGGCCAAGCAGGGGGTCCGGTGGGGATTTTCTCCTTTTATTGTTTTGCTGCCAGAGCCTGCTCCGGCCGAAAAAGGCAGCGAGCTCCTGCCCAGAAGAAGTTCACCGAGGTATGCAGTGCCGAAGCTAGCCAGCCAGCCAGCCAGCCGGCCGTTCTTGCGCGAAAACAGGTTGTTGATGGAATGGAATCGTAAAAATCTGACCCCAAGCGTCCGTCTCTGCGCACTTTTTCTCCCAATGGCTAGTCGCCGGCACTGCAGTATACCTACCTACGTTGCTTTCCCTTAGCGGTGCGCTGTCATGCCAATGCCAATTGATGATACTGAGGAGATCATAAAAACTTGTCTTCGCTCTTCGGACCCGGCGACGGGTTGGTTTTGGACTTTTAAGGAAGTATTAAATACCCTTAACTTGTGAAAGGCTTAAGTCCTTGTGTACATAAGGGCGATTCGAAACTTGGATAACATCTAAAATTATAAATAGAACTAAGAACCATGATTACGTTTGCAGTACATAACATTCTTTCTATTTTGCTAATTTTGATTTATGACCTCATGCCTCTTGCCTCCATCAGTGCGAATCCCATCTTCAAAGTGTACATGGTAAATGGTTTTTTCAGTCAGAATCTTAATGCTCTCATGATACCTAAACGTTAGAGCCATCATTCGTTGCCTGAAGAGCTACATAACATGTATTCTCTTAGTTATTATCTTCAGAACGCAACTGCTGCGCTGGTACAGATTTCTATGCGCGAAAAACAACTAAAAGTATACCGCCAGAAATATAATAAAGCAATTAAAGGCAATTATATTTCCGGAAAAGGCGATTAATCAAAACAAATATCTGTTGATACTCTCCTAATGAGTCAAGATCATTGAGTCCTAATGGTGCCTAATGTATTGCTGCAAACATGCTCAGGAGATGGTAATCCAATAAGAAAGAAACATCCATTGATGACGATAACGAATCTGCTGAAGGAATGAAGAAAATCCATCCAGCCGTTTCCGAATTATGCGGATACGATTTAATTTTTATTATTCAGAGATATTATTTACATCAACATCAGCACTTTAAACCATCAATATAGAAGAATTGGGTTACAAAACTGTAAAACAAAAAGAAAATTATTGAGCCTTTTTTTTGTGGATTGTCTTTACCTGTCATGAGACGAGTTTAGTACTATTCAATTTCATTCCACCACGTTGTAATCAAAACAAATATTTGGCAAATATTGCCAATTCAATACTGTTATACCATATCTTTTGACGTTTCGATGTTCCGTATAACACATTCAATCTGTTATAAGGGTACAACTTTTGCTACCCATAAACATAATTTCATAAAAAGTTCATAATTTCAAAAAAATCATAAATTTCAATGAAAATATTGAACATCGTTTTTTCAAATTTATAAATCTATAGGTCCTACAAGAGTTTTAACTACCTGCTAAAATGTAATAGTCGGAAACGCAGTATATCAAACACTCTGGCTTCTTCAACCAACTGTTAATATAAATCCGGCCCAGTCCGAAGATGACAATAACAGAATATAGGTTAAAACTCCGAACCGATCGCAACTGTAAACTTTAATTACTTGTTGGTATCACATCTTTCGCTTTTTCAAGAACCTGTTATATATTTTTTTGCTCCCAGCTGAAATCAGAGACATCATACAATCTTTAAACTCACCATGTCATTCAGCATGTCGGCCAGCAGAATTAACTTCAACTTGGACAGCTTCGTTCGGTAAACATTCTTCTCCGGCACTGCTCCAGAAGACATGAACGAACGGTGCCCGCCAGCAGTGGACTGTGCTCCAACTGCCAACCCGGCATGCTGTATCGACCGTTGACGTGGCAGGCCCACACTGGCGGGAGCCGTCACTCCCGGGGGTCGCCTCAAAAACAACACTGCGCCTCCACCAACTGCAGCACTTCCGGTTTCACCGCCACCGCCAACGACCGGCGAAGACGACAACGCCGTCGTTACAACATCGAAATCGGAACGGGACACCAGAGTGCCGGCCCGCACGACCGCGGTCATCAACGAAGCGCTTAAAATCACTAATAATCGCATTATCACTGGCTGAATTTGCATCTCATTTGAATTCTTGATGGTGAGGGCGATTTCTTTTTATCGCTCGCCCGGCGTTGTTGCTTGTTGAGCTTTGACTTTATTAGCGTGTGAACGGCAGCAGCAGCAAAAGCACCACTAGTTGGGAACTGTAGAACACGTCCGCGGTACGAGACCAATGAGACCATCCACCGTACGGAACCACAGATGCAACACTAGGTTTGTTTAACCCGTTAACAGGAATGGCTAGAACAACAACACTAACTGGGGCAATTTGGATTTTTATGGAATTTATGTCCAAGCTTAGAACTTTAAAAACAGTGTTATGAATTGGATGATTCTATTGGATAATTTTGTTTGGACTCATTTAAATTAAGCATGTGCATTTTTTTGCAATCCGATAAAAAATATTGTTTATCACTTAGTGGTATATTTTTCATAATAACGGTCTATTTTGATGAATACACACATTACATCTAGAAGTAGCTTTTACTGTTTTAAGTTTTCATTGTCCAGATGTTTTTTTACATTTTCGAAATAAGATATAATTGTTTTTAAACGTTGTTTCCACTGAAAACGACTGTAACTACGAAAATTTGATAACATATTTAGAATGCTTAAATTTTTCCTTGGGTCACTGATAGTTTCAAAAATTAGGAAATTTTAATTGTATTTTATCGTCTAGAATAAAGATTAAGTTCCTTTAGAAACTACTTGAGAAATTCTTCAAAGTGGTATCTCAGACATTCATCCAGCAGGAATTCCGACGGGAAATGTTTCAGACATTTTTCATAAATACTTCAAGGAAATCTTCGAAATCCATTCAGAATTTTTTTCAGGCGTTCCATCAGGAATCATTTCAAAAATACCTTCAGGAATTTCATTGAAAATTCCTCCAGAGTCTTACTTCTTCGTAAAATCATTAAAGAAAACCTTAGATAATTCCTTAAGAGATTCTTTCGAAAATCTATTTACAATTCCTTCGAAAAAAACCTTAGCGAATTCATCTCGAAATAATTTCAGAAATTCCTTCGGAGTTTTCTCTAGAAATTCCTTTAGAAATTCTTTCTAAAATTCCAAAGGTAATTCCATTCTTTCAAAAATTTCTCCAGCAATTTCTTCGAAATTTCCTCCAGGAATACAGTCAAAAAATCTATGGCGGAATTGAGAATTTCCGAATAAATTTCTAAAGGAATTTAAGAAAAAAAATCGTTTGTACGTTTTATTTTATTTCTCTAGGAATTCCATTGAAATTTTTTTCGTGAATTCATTCAAAAATTATTCCATGAGAAATTTTGTGAAAAAAAATGTGAATGAAGTTAAATGAATTTCAGAAGAATCTTTGTTTATTTATTATCAGACTAAGGCCGGAGTGGCCTGTGCTGCACATAAAAGTCTTCTCCATTCAGCTCGGTCCATGGCTGCACTTCGCCAACCACGCAGTCTGCGGAGGGTCCGCAAATCGTCCTCCACCTGATCGATCCACCTTGCCCGCTGTGCACCTCGCCTTCTTGTTCCCGTCGGATCGTTGTCGAGAACCATTTTCACCGGATTACTGTCCGACATTCTGGCTACGTGCCCGGCCCACCGCAGTCTTCCGATTTTCGCGGTGTGAACGATGGATGGTTCTCCCAACAGCTGATGCAACTCGTGGTTCATTCGCCTTCTCCACGTACCGTCCGCCATCTGCACCCCACCATAGATGGTACGCAACACTTTCCTTTCGAAAACTCCCAGTGCGCGTTGGTCCTCCACGAGCATCGTCCAGGTCTCGTGTCCGTAGAGAACTACCGGTCTTATAAGCGTTTTGTAGATAGTCAGTTTGGTACGGCTATTCGATCGGAGCGTCCTACGGCGTCCAAAGTACGTACGATTTCCAGCCACTATGCGCCTCCGAATTTCTCTGCTGGTGTCGTTATCGGCGATCACCAGTGAGCCCAAGTACACGAATTTTTCAACCACCTCGATTTCGTCACCACCGATGGAAATTCGTGGTGGGTGGCTTACATTGACCTAACTTGAGCCTCTTCCTATCATGTACTTCGTCTTCGACGCGTTGATGACTAATCCAATTCGTTTTGCTTCGCTTTTCAGTCTGATGTAGGCTTCCTCCATCCTCTCAAAGTTACGTACCATGATATCAATGTCGTCGGCGAAACCAAATAACTGGACGGACTTCGTGAAAATCGTACCACTCGTGTCAATCCCTGCCCTCCGTATTACTCCCTCCAAAGCGATGTTGAATAGCAGACACGAAAGACCATCACCTTGCCGTAACCATCTACGCGTTTCGAAGGGACTCGAGAATGCCCCTGAAACTCAAACTACGCACATCACCCGATCCATCGTCGCCTTGATCAACAGTTTATCCGGAAATCCGTTTTCGTGCATTAGCTGCCATAGCTGGTCCCGATCGATTGTATCATATGCGGCTTTGAAGTCGATAAATAGATGATGTGTGGGCACGTTGTATTCGCGGCATTTCTGCAATACCTGACATATGGCGAACACCTGGTCTGTGGTAGAGCGTTCACCCATAAATCCCGCCTGGTACTGCCCCACGAACTCTCTTGCAATTGGTGTTAGTCGGCGGCATAAAATTTGGGAGAGTACCTTGTAGGCGGCGTTCCTCCATTTCTTCACGGTCAGTTCCTGCGTCTCTTCACGGTTCCCCCGTCTCTTCACGGTCTCGATCTTCCAGCTGGCGCTTCTTCCTCCGGAAAATCGAGTTTTGTCTGTTCCGCGCCCGTTTGTATCGTGCCTCGTTCGCCTTCGTGCGGTGTTGCACCCATGCTGCATATTTCTCCTCAACTAACTGCTCACATTCGCCGTCATACCAGTCGTTCCTCTGATCCGGAGCCACCGTGCCTAGTGCAGCGGTTGCGGTGCTTCCAATAGCGGATCGAATATCTCTCCAGCCATCTTCAAGAGATGCTGCGCCTGGCTGCTCTTTCTTTGGGAGTGCCACTTCCAGCTGCTGCGCGTAGTCTTGGGCTAGTCTACCGTCTTGTACCCGCCCAATGTTTGGCCGCGGCGGACGACTCCGACGCGTGTTGATCACCGTCGAGAGTTTTGAGCGCAGACATACTGCAACGAGGTAGTGGTCGGATTCAATATTCGCACTGCGGTAAGTGCGTACGTTCGTGATGTCGGAGAAGAATTTACCGTTGATTAGAACGTGGTCGATTTTGTTTTCCGTTACTTGATTAGGTAATTTCCATGTGGCCTTGTGGATATTCTTGCGAGGGAAGAAAGTGCTTCGGACTACCATTCCGCGGGAGGCTGCAAAGTTTATGCATCGTTGGCCGTTGTCGTTCGATACGGTATGCAGACTATCCGGTCTGATGACCGGGCTATATATTTCCTCCCTTCCTACCTGAGCGTTCATGTCACCGATGACTATTTTGACGTGGGTTCCCAGCTCGTTGGTGGTGCCACAGCTTTGGTAGAAGGTAGCCGCTCGATGCCCGCTTTTCCACACTTTCTGTCCTGCCCAGCAGGTTTCCCGCAGCGCTACGACGTCGAAGTTGCGGAGATGTAATTCATCTCATCAAGCCTAGCGACTTGCAGTTCCATGTTCCAAGCTTCCAATCGTGATCCTTTATTCGTCGCCTAGGTCGTTGCCGATTGTATCGAGTCGTATTATCTTCTATGTCGTTCGTAATAGTTGTTTTTAAAGGCGGCTTATTGGGCCTGCGCAAACCTCCTGTCTCGTCGGAGGGCCGTCGTGTCAGGGCTGTTTAGCGTCCCACCTAACACCAGGACTTGGGCTTGGGCTCAGAAGAATCTATAAAGAATTTTAAAATGGAATGTCCACAGGAATTCATGAAGTATTTTTCTACTGAATTTCTGAAGAAATATCAGATAAGATATGCTAAAAGAATAGCTAGAGGCAGGGTTGTAAAAATCCGCCAGCACTGGGTGAAGGTGACGTTTTTTATTTCATTCTTTTTTCTTAAAATTGATTCCGCATTCCCGAGGAGGTAGAAGTGTAAACAATAGAACACACATTACCCAGTGCCCCACGATTATGAAATTCACCCAGCAAATGAAAAAAAATCACCACGCGTTTCAATTGGTCACTCACATTCATGCGATAACGCCTGAAACGAGCAGCCTGCCAGGGTGAGTTGTTTGTGGATGAATTGTAAATTTGTTGGTGGTGCCGTAGAATATACTGAGATCCATGTTTTTCACTGCATTGACTTTGACATATTTCAACCCTGCCTAGAGGCACTGGCATGGCGGAGTTAAGCTGGAGCAATGAAATTTAATTATATACGCTAAAATTGTCCCAAGAAAAGCAACTGATTTTTCTAGAATTTTGATTAATCCTGGAGAAACTACTGAAATAATTTTTTGAAGATATTTTCGAAACAATTGAGGAATAAATTCTAGAAATTTCTATGCAAAATCCAATCAGCATTTCTTTGGAAATTGTATTGAAGCCTGGAAAAGCCTTTTTCAGAAATTCCTTCAGAACTTCCTTTTTTAGTAAAATCATATGAAATTCATACAGGGATTATTCTGGAAATTTTGTTGGTAGATTTTTTTTAAATTTATTAAAGAATGACTTAGGCAATCCAGAAGGAATTTTCGGAAGAATTTTAAACGGAAATATTGAAGGTATTTTCAGGTGAATTTTTCGAGGAACTCTTGAAGTTATTTCTAAATGATTCGTAATAGATTTTAATCATGAATTTCTGAAGAGATTCCCGAGAGATTTTATGAAGATAAAAATAAAGATAAAGATCCGAAGTTGTTGAGGAGTTTCTAATTAAATTTTCGTATGAATGTCCGAAGGTATTGCTAAATAGGGTTTTGAAAGAATTCCTGGATGAAGTTCTGAATAAATTTCCAAAGGAATTCCACGAAGTTATGGAAGGGATTTCTTGAGGAATTAGTAGAAGATTTTTTTCGGCAAAAACCTAAAATATTTGCTGATGCAATTCCTTGAAATTGTTTTAAAGCGTTGCTAATTCAATTTCTGCAAGAATTCCTAAGGCAATTTTCATAAGATTCATAAAGAAATTCATAAAAGGAATTCTCCTGAAAGGTTTTCCGTTCGAACTGCAAACAAATTTCCAACGGAATTTACAAAAGATTTGCCGAAGAAATTCCTTAAAGAATTTGTAAATGAATTCTCAAAAGAAAAATATCCGAATTTGTCAGAAAAAAAATCGAAGAAATTTTCGACGAAATTTCGAAAGGTAGGGTCACGGCAGATATTTCCGTCCATCGTCGTAGGGGCTAAAACCAGGCTACTGTCATGCTATTGTTTAGCCCATCGCCAAATCGTAGCCAGGATGTCCCGGGCACAATTTTTTTTTCATACTGCTTTTCAATGATGACACCGCGCTTGTCACAGGCTCGGCTAAAACCAACGAAAGCAACGTACATTTGCTAGAACTCCACTATAGCAGAACGTTTCTCCTGAGCTTACGATTAGGTACGTATGAGTTTTACAAAAAAGCGTCTCTTTTATTGGTTTTCGAGACTATGACGAACAGACGAAAATACCTGCCGTGTCCCTATTTCGAAATTGAAAAAAATGGAGTTCAGGAAATAAATTGGAGGATTCCATTGGATATTCCTCATAACGAAAATTTCGAGAAAAAAAATCCAAATCTGCTTAACCAATTTTTTTTCGGAATATGTTATAAGAATTCTGCCAGTGCTTTCTCAAGAAATCCCTTCGGAAACTCTAGGAAGAATTTTTCAGAGTTGCATAGAAATTTTCCTCAGAAATTTCTTCAGATTTGCAGGAATTCTTTCGATAATTCTTATAGGAATTCCTTCGCTCATTCATCCGGATTTTAAAGCAACTCTTCCAGGAATAAATTTAGACCTTCGGAGAATTCCCTTTGAGCATTCTTTCGAGTATCCCTTCAGAAAATCCTTCGAAAATTCTTTCAGGAATCCTGTTATAATAAAGAAATTTCTTGAGTAATTTACAAAGGCCTTTTGGGATGTTTTACGAAAGAATCTTTGGAGGAGTATTCAAATGAGCTCATGGGCAAATTTTATAAATTATTCCTCCAGGAGTTCACGAAAGAATATCTGGACGATTTTAAGGAGAAATTTTAGAAGGAATCTTCGAAAAAAAAATTTGGGCGAATTTCAAAATGTATTTCAGGAAGAATTTCCGAATAAATTCTCGAAGGAATTTTCCTGGAACAAAACCTTAATTCCTTAAGGAATTGTTGAATAGATTCCCTAATAATTATTATAGGAATCCACGAAAAAAAAATCAAATAGAATTTTCAAGCTAATACCTAGATCCAAAGAAGCAATTTTCGAAGATACTCCTAAAACAATTTTTGTAGATATCCCTAAAGGAATATCCGAAGGATTTTCCTTAGGTATTTCTGAAGAAATTTTCAAAGTAATTTTAAAGGAATTTCCAAAGAAATATCTTAAAGAATTTCTGAATAAATTTCTAAAAGATTTTGTAAAGTAGTTTTCGAAATTTACTTGGAATTCCTTCTTTGAAGTTTCAAAGGAATTTCTGGATATATCTCCGAAGTTATTTTTGGAGGATTTTCTGGGGAAATCCATAGATGAAATTCTGAAAAATTTCTCGGAGGAATGTGTGAAATTCCGGATGAATTATTGGAGAAATGCCCGAGGAAATGGAAATACCGATGAGATCCGAAGAAATTCCTGAAATAATTTCCTAAAGAGTTCTGGCAGTATTCAAGATTTTTTTTGAAAACTCCTGGAGGTATTTCCTAAGGAATTATTTAAGATATTTACGAAACATATGCCAGAAGTTAATTCCTAAGGAATTCTTGAGAACATCTGAAGAATCATTCCACGTCGAGCATCCGTGCGAGACAGCTGCATAGTCCGCGTACGGTCGATTCTTCTTCCGGGTTTTTTCCCTCAAGTCAGGTTTTTTTTTACCGTAGCTGTGAGCTTCAGAGTGCTAAAGTGAAAGTTCTGGTATTTGCAAATATTGAACAAGTTTTCGTTGTTTTTCGCAAAAACAGACTTTTTTTTTGCAAAACTCATCGGCGTCCATCGTCACGCAGGCGAAGTCATCATCGCCCAAAGCCGACCACTACCATCACTGATCGTGCGCCTCCACCAACACAGGCACTGTTGTCCCGAAACCCGCAGCCATAGCCTCGATCGCGGCACGGGCGACGGGTCGTCCGTTCGGTGTGTGCTGCTACAAGTGCCAGCCGGTGACATAGTAATGTGAAGGCTAAGTTAAGCATATTTTTGATCTCTCTCTCTCGTTGAAACACCTTTCTTCCCATCTTTCGATAATTTGAACCACGTCTGTTTTTGATAATCCGTTTTCCCTGTGTGTTTGTTAATTAGTTTTGTGTTATTTTTTCTCCTGTGATAAGTATTTAATTGTGTGTGCCTCGCTGCTGCGAGACATTTAAAGTCTGCAATGCGTGAAGGTGATGATGGCGGCGGTACATCGTAACCCTTGACAAATAATGCCTTGTTGGCTTATGATGCTCTGCGCTAAAATAAAATGGATTGGACATTACCAACACCAATGTTTCTCCCACCCTCTCAAAGCCTACCCTCCCGAATCTAGTGGGCCGTATGTTGTTTTCTTACGACCCAAAGGCAAACGGTTGAATATAAATCAGATCAGCAAGGATCTGGAAAAGCGATTCTCGTCTGTCACGACCAATGACCTGCACAGATAGAAAAAGTTGTTGAAATTTACACGAAAGTAATGCACATAAAGGGAATGCCAAAAAGCGTGTAAAATTAAACGATATTATCACCTGAATGTATGCAATTTGTATTGCACTATGTCACTTTTTATACGAATAAGTGTCATAATGCTATGTAAATTGTATACATTTAGGGCAAACTTGTGGGAAAATATCCATGTACGCTCAGAATAGTGTAATTTTTCACGTCTTTATTATTTACGCGCTGATTACTTTTCATTATTTTTTTCTGTGTGGTTGGACCCAGTAAGCTTCGCGTCACGGCCAGTGATCGCAAACAGGCCAACGAGATTGCCACCTGTGAGCTTTTCACCCTTGAATATAAGGTCTATTTACCGCCAGCAGTGTGTGAGATCGCGGGGGTGGTGACGGAGGAAGTATGACATGCGACGATTTGAAACTCAGTATTCCTCGATATATATTCCTCCAAACACCGCGATATCTCGTAGAGATCCCTCGCACATCTGCTCGGTTATGCCCGAGCCACGGTTGCTCTTGGGAGTTTTTAACTCCCACGGAACATGCTGGGGGACCTGCACGACGACAACCGTCCAACAATGATATACGACCTCTGTGACGACTTTAATATGTCAATTTTGAATACAGGAGAAGTTACACGAGTGGCTCCTCCAGCAAGAGATAGCCGTCTAGTTCTTTCCATTTGTTCGAGCTCATTATCGTTGGACTGTACTTGGAAGGTGGTCCAAGATCCCTATGGTAGTGATCATTTGCCGATCGAAGTCTCGATTTCCAATGGACGAAATCAATCTGTTTCTATCGACCTCTCATATAACCTCACGAAGCACATCGATTGGGGCACATATGCGGATGCCATCATTGATGGCGTAATGTCGATAGAAGCACTTCCCCCGCGAGAAGAGAACGAGTTTCTATCCCAGTTGATCCTTGACAGTGCTCTTCAGACACAAAGCCGGCCAATGCAAGGAGCTTCGGTTCGTAGGAAACCACTTAGTCCGTGGTGGGATGTCGAGTGTACACAACTTTATCGCAAGAAATCCACCGCGTTCAAAGAATTTCGGAAACACGGTTCGATCGTTCTTCACAAACTGTACATCGCGCTCGAGATCTAGTTCAAGAAGCTGGTCAAAGTGAAGAAACGCGGATATTGGCGCACTTTTGTTTAAGGTTTATCGCGCGAGACCTCAATGAAAACTCTGTGGACCGTCGGGAGAAGTATGCGTTTTCCAAAAATGGAATACCGACATCATCAAAACAAGTTCATCAGTGAAGATTTCAAAGCTACAGCTACAGTATTTAGCCTTCGAATATTTAGCCTTACAGTAGCACCTCCGCTACTAGTTCGTTACTTTGAAACCTAGCCCTAGGTGGGGTGTCGGTTTCAATGCCGTGATCACTCCCTTCGGCCGTGAATAGCACGCCGAGTTTCAATTCATAGCTGGGCAATGTCTGTATAAGCCCTTCGTGTGGTCTCAGAACCTGACGTTGATAAATGTCCAATAGACCAGCAGTTCTCAGCCTTTTTCATGAGTGGCAACTTTCAGACGTTTGCATAGCTTGAGGTACCTCCTGACTTTTGTTTTAAATAAGACTGGGAACCAAGGATGTTAACGATCATTCAGTAATTTGCGTTCGATCATTTAGTAGTTTGTCAATAACACATTCCAGAAGCTGAATTTCAAATTATGTTGTATGGTGGACTTCTAGTGCGAAGGTTTTTCTACAACTCTGCCTAATGGTTCGTTGTTTTAATTCCACTAGTAGTGGAGCTAGAGCTATAGTTTCAGTAACTTAGACTAAATGATAACAAAATTCCAATCATTTAGTTTAAGTTACTGCAACTAGCGCTCTAACTCCGTTATTAGTTGAATTCTAATAACGAACCATTAGGCAAAGTTGTAGGAAAACATAGTCCACCATACAACATATTTTGAAATTAAACTTCTGGAATGTGTTATTGACAAACTACTAAATAATCGAACGCAAATTACCCATCTAGAAGATTGTAAAAAGCAGAAGTCGTCTGTCACTAATAGTGAAGGAGTTTGTGGAAAGTTAGCAGTCCGGCTCCGTTAACAGCCGCTCGATACAGTAATGATCTGGTACGTTTTCACCAGATCTTTACTGTATGGCAAATCCTTAAAAAAAATTCGTGAATATAAAATGCCCAACGCACAATCTGTTTATCGATTTCAAGGCAGCATACGACTGTATGGGCCGCGTAGAGCTATGGAAAATCATGGACGAGAACATCTTTCCCGGAATGCTTGCAAGACTGATAAAAGCATCGATGGATGGTGTGCAAAATTGTATGAATATTTCGGGCGAACAATTCCAGTTCGTTCACAGACGGTCATGTTCTTAAGGGACGCATTTAATATTGATACAGCTCGATCACTTGCTGAGCTGTCAGACTTTATGGTTAAAGTGATCTGATGGAAAAGAGATAACTCCCGACCAAGACAAATTCCCCTCCTTACAGGACTCTATGATTCAATGGCTCGTGATCTGGAAGAAAAAGATCCTCTCATTGGAATGGACAAATCATTCCACCAAACCAGTACATCGCTAAATCAAAAAAAAACCTTTATACCTTCCAATTCAGGCAGCCAAACCTATCACTTGTTGGTATCTACATCTACGAAGATCTACGGTCACTCGAGCTTTATCACGAAGCTTCTCCGTTTGAAGCTATAGACAATTTGGTCACACTCATCCGTGGTCATCGAAATAAAAACCGACAACTTTTGAGTTCTGAAGCCAGCCATCGGAGTTTTTCGGATGTAGCATTTCCGTTTCTGGCTAAATTGTCGAGTCAAGTACGAAACACTGAAGACGGCCTTACTGTTGAGGTCGAAATACGTATCTGACAAGATACAATTAAGTGGTGGAATTCAATGGGATTGTACAAACTCGTCTTATGACAAGCTTTTTTAGTTTTTATATAATACTAGCTTTATGTACCCGGCTTTGCTCGGAATTGCAAGTTTGGTTTGCAGTTTTCTTTTACAATCGGAAAATGATAAAACCCATTGGTCATCAGGGTAATTGTGTTCACTTATTTATACTTTATCATTTGATTTAAAGAAGGCTTTTGGAAACATTGACTGAATGGATCGTGGGTTTGAAAGGTTTTATTCCGGGCAAACGTCTATTTCTAAAGAAGGAAAAACATCCATCGATGCCATATTCCGGGCAACGCATATTTTTAAAGAAGGGATCACACCCACCATTGCCTTATTCCGGGAAAATGCCTACTTTTGAAGAAGCAATCACATCCACCATTCAGAAGGAAACACATTAATTATTGCTTTTCACTGGGCATACCATTATTCCGATGAACAACAATTATCATTGTTTAATACCCAGCAAATGCTTGCTTTCTATGCAAGATTTTTTTGATGCTGTTCATAATTATCAAAAATGTCCTTCATGTCGAATGACTTTAGGCCAAATAGTGTTATGTTAATGGCCTGCTTCATTCAGGGATATATCATTTTCAGAGAAATATCATATTCTGGGATATGTGTATCGGGAAGTATCATTTTCGGGAAATATAATTTTCGTTAGTCATTTTTGGGGAAATGTTATTACCTGGAAAATGCTATTGTCAAGGATTTGCTATTTATTAAGAAATTCGGGAAATTTGTTATCGGAGCATTGTACAATGTCAAAGAACCTAGGATGTACTAACTAAGAAGGATTTTAAATTAAGTCATTTTCTAAACAATGGACATTGATAAATGGGTTCAGAAGTCATGCTGAATTGATCAATAATTAAACAATACTCTCTCCCACACCTTCCCCCTTTCAAAATGACTTAACCACATCCACTAAAATCACTTCCTTAGGACAGACAATATTTGATACAAATTTGGTTCAAATCGGTCATGAGGCTCAGAATTTACATTGAGTTGATCGATTACTAAACAATACCCCTCCCCCCATACCCTCCCTCTTTTGTAAAGATTATCCCTAACCTCCTATCGTCGTCTCCTTATGATAAAGAATTTGTGTTCCGAATTTGTTTGAAATCGGCCAAGGGGTTCAGAATTTAAACTGAGTTGATCGATAACTAAGCAATAACCCTCCTCCCCACACCCTCCTCCTTTTCTAAAGAGCATGCTCAACCTCCTATCGTCGTGTCCTTAAGATGAAGAATTTGTGTTCCAAATTTGGTTGAAATCGACCAAGGGGTTCTTAATTTACACTGAGTTGATCGATAACTAAGCAATACCCCTCCCCCCGAAACCTTCCCTCTTTTCCAAAGAGCATGCTTAACCCCCTATCGTCGTCTCCATAAGATAAATAATTTGTGCTCCAAATTTGGTCGAAATCGGCTAAGGGGTTCAGAATTTAAACTGCGTTGATAGATAATTAAGCAATACCTCTCCCCATACACCCTCTCCCTTTTCCAAAGAGCATGCTTAACCCCTCTATCGTTCCCTCTGTAAGATAAAGAATTTGTGTTCCAAATTTGGTTGAAATCGGCCAAGGGGTTCAGAATTTACACTGAGTTGATCGATATCTAAACAACACCCCTCCCCCCACACCCTCCCCCTTTTCCAAAGAGCATGCTTAACCCCTCTATCGTTCCCTCTGTAAGATAAAGAATTTGTGTTCCAAATTTGGTTGAAATCGGCCAAGGGGTTCAGAATTTACACTGAGTTGATCGATATCTAAACAATACCCCTCCCCCCACACCCTCCCCCTTTTCCAAATAACATGCCTAATCGTCTATCTCCTTAAGATAAAGTCGCTATCTATCGTCGTCTCCTTAAGATAAAGAATGTGTGTTCCAAATTTGGTTAAAATCGGTAAATGGGTACAGAAGTCATGCTGGAACATACATACAGGGTGTTCAATAAGTTCGAATACACTTTCAAAAAATGTTTAAAAATTGAGATTAAATTATTTCTTTTCCCGGTAGCATTTCATTGGAAGTATTGTTTATAAGGAACGTTTGTAACATTTCTTTTGGAATGACCTCTATTTTATACTTCTTCACGAGCTTCAAACGTTTCTAAAACCCATCGCAAGCGGCACGAACGGTCTGCATGAGCATTTCGTTCCAGATTTTGAGAATTACTTCTTGAACTGGTCCAAGTTACTGACCTTGTATTCGTACAGTTTTAATATAATAAAGGACCAAACTAGTAAGTTAAGAGGGTTCAAATCCGGGAAGCTGGGAGGTCGCAAAGTTTTGTCCAAAAAGTCGATGAAATTGTCCCCATATAAGGCTTAAATCGCATTTTCCGTGTATAAAGGGTTATCGTCCTATTGTAACACGTAGGACTGACCTCCGTCTTATCACCGGGCCACTGGGGGCATCAATCGTCCCCAAAACCTTAGCTTTGAAGTGCGCCGCAATGATTTTGACCTTCAAAAACGGCTATTTATGATTCCCCAATCCATTTTCAACGCGCGTTATAAACAAACAACAAGTGACAGAATGTCAACATTACACACATCCGATAGCGTATATATACCGCTAACGCTGACACCAATACTAATACAGAATATGTACATTGGGCTTACAAACACAATGATCAAACATTTGTATTCGAACTTATTGAACACCCTGTACATACAAACATACAAACATTGAGTTTTATATATATAGATAGATAGATAGATGTTTATACTTGTCCTTAAGATACTCTAATAAATTATTAGCCACATTTTTTGTACATACTGAGATTACTAAAACGAGGGTGATGTTAAAGTTATCAATTTATCCATATTTATATACTCTTGCATCTTTACTGATCAGTGTAATTCAACAAGCTTTGACCAGATTTCCATTCCAATGGAAAGTAGTTTTAGTTGAATTGATCAACGAATTTGAATCTTTTATTATAACGACGTCCAAATGTCAGTTGAAATTATCATACGATTAATAAATAACGATAAACAAAATATTCTTGATGAATTATCAAAACCTAATTGTTTAAACAAATCTTCTTATTCAACCAAAACTAATGAATCCATAGAACCACCAAGTCCATAACAACTGTATTTCTCCCAGAACACAACTTAATTTGCGCCACTATAATAGAACATCCAAAACCTTGATACCCCACGATTCCACGCCACTAACGAAGAAACCAACCGACACGAATTTTCCCACGACATTTAACGTAACAATCGAATCGGTTAAATTTGTAAATACACACGCCACTTCATCCGGATAGTCCAAACACAACCTGCCCGTTCTTCCGAAGCAATCTTCGCACGAGGGCAGAACCTTAAGAACAAACTCTGCTTCCACTCACCAGCGTCGACCGAACCGAACTAATAGCTGGACCTTGCGGTGGGAAAAGTATCCTCCAGCTCGATGCGATGAAGAGACGCGATCATCATCACCGCGCGCCGCGTCGCCATCGTCATCATCGCGCCGCCGCCGTCGTCGTCGTCATCGTCCGTACTCAATCCTCGTCGAGCTCGAGTGGTGGACCCCCAAAGGCAACCGGCCTAACAAGAGAAGTTCTTGCCTTCTCGGTATCATTGGGGCTCTAGTTCCATGCTCGCATCTTCCTTTACAAGCAAATGAGTGATTAGGCGCAAGGTGGTCGATCTGCCGGTCGATGCTAGGGGCTTGTCGTACTTGTACAGGCAGAACGGGTGCCGGGTGGGTGGCGGTTGTGCAGAAGCCAGCAAAAGACTCATCCTCTCGTCAGCCGGTGCGATCGCGCGTCAGCGATGTGGTGGCTTGGCGCGTGTTGAATGTGTGTTCCCCGCACATAACAAAACGAATAAGTGTACCTGCCATAGACGGCGTATGTAACATTCCAAAACAGAAGGAATCTCAAACAAGAATATCGCGATCGCGATGAGAGAGCAAATCGTGCGAGGACCACCACGATATGGTCCTACCGATTCTGATTGGGGTCAATCTTCTTGTTGCTGATTAGGGTGTCCCAGAAAGAATAGCAGCTGAGTAACTCGTGGTGATCAACCCCAAAATGACGCTGGATTAGTAATGTGGAAAACATGTTTTCCAGGGGCCTCTTTGCCCAACTCGAATCGACCTTTCTTTCGTACCACAGTTGGCATGGTTTGCTCGTTTAGAATCAATATGCAGAATGCCAACCCATGTGTCGATTAAGCGTTCGTTTATTAAAGTTCATTAACTTATGACATTGCCTATAGGCAATTATTATTTCGTTAGAATTTAATACTGCTACGAAACATCCATCAATTTAAATACTAGCTCACGATGAAATTTATGTGATTTTTGTTATTACAGCGATGAGACAGCCCTGTTCCAAACATGGAATAAAACCCTTAAATAGTCATTGAAATGATCAGACCGCATCGTGCTTTCGTGCTGTACGGTTCTATCTCTCTTTGCGGAAGGAAGTTTTTAATACTACCCGAAGCTATTTTAATTTCAACAGTGCTTCTCAGCGCTATTTGTACCCCTTGATCCCGTTACGATCTTTGCAAGGACCCGTGCCTTCGTTTTACGTTGGACCCGTTTGCGGAAGTAAAATTCCGACAAGCGGTTGTAATCCTGCAAGGACACCGTTCTGGAAAAAAAAACACTTAGAAGGTCACGTCTCCACGCTCAGCTATGAGCATTAATCAAAACAAGAGGAAGGGGGAGTCTCTGAATTCTCCACTTCCTTCAAAAAACAAGGTTTCAAGACCGTCCTGCCCAAGCGCGGAAAAATAGAAGGAAGCTGGAGACTTTAGATATTCCTTCTTAATCTAATGTTGACATTGTTTCTTCTCCTATCGAACTGAGCAATCAGTTCGATTTGATTAATGATGAAATTGAGCAAATCGAATCTACCTCTAGCCCAGGTGATTCGATTCATGCGAAAAAGCAAAGGATTCCGCCAATTGTGGTATCTGTTGCCGAGTTTTCTGGCTTCCGGAATGAGATCTTGAGTAACCTTCAGGGGATCAAGGTTTCATTTCAGATTGCTAGGAAGGGTGACTGCCGCGTTTCGCCGGGATCCTTTGACGATCGCAAACGTCTTCTTCAGTATTTAACTGAGAAGCGCCATAAATTCTTCACATACGACGACAAAACTGAGCGATTGTTCAAAGTCGTCTTGAAAGGTCTCCCCAGTGATGACAAATCACTGGATGAGATTAAAATTGAAATTTCTCAATTACTTGGATTTTCACCAGTCCAAGTAATTAAGATGAAAAAGAAATCCCACTCTGGTACTTCCCAGATGGGCATTTCTCAAGAATTTTATTTAGTTCATTTTAACAAAAGTGAACTAAATAATATGAAAAGTTTGGAAAATGCCTGTATTATGTCTCATGTCCGTGTTACATGGGAACATTTCCGCAGGCCTGGGGGAAATTTCCAAAACCCCACCCAGTGCCGTAAGTGCCAAAAGTGGGGTTATGGAACCAAACATTGTCACATGGATGCTAAATGCATGATTTGTGGTGGAACCTCTCACGCCAAGGACGCATGTCCTGTGAGAGAAGATTCCAATAAATTTAAGTGCGCAAATTGTGGGGGCAATCATAAATCCAATTTCTGGGAATGCCCTTCACGCAAAAAAGTTTTGAATTCCCGAGCAAAATTGATGACGGGAAATTCCAATCGGATCCCAGATTCGACGGGTAGAAATTTTTCAAACGCTCAATTTTCGAAACCGGTTGCCGGTCGAGCAATTCATACCCACCACAATTCACAAGCAAATTTTGCCGCTCGTCAACGGGTAGCAAGCACTTCAGTAAATTCCAATTTTTCGAATGTACCTACGTTACGTATGCAAACATCGCTGCTGGTAGACAAAATTTCTCTTCTCAAAATGAGGTTTATACCCATGTCCCAACGGAAAATAACGGTCATGTTGCCGATTCAGGTAGCATGACTACTTCCGATTTTGATTTTTTAACTGAACAATTGCATTGATGCAATGTTCAAAGCAAATACCATTCCTGAAGCTGTTCAGGTTGGTATAAAGTACACACAAAAAATTGTTATCGGACTCCGTTTCAATGGATCTAAATAATTGTGTGAAAGTTCTAAATTGGAATGCCCGCTCTCTAAAGGGTAAGGAAGATGAATTATTCAACTTCCTATCAGTTCATAATGTGCATATTGCCATTATAACAGCAACTTATTTAAAACCAGGACTCTCCATTAAAAGAGATCCAAATTATTTTATCTACAGAAATGATCGTCTTGACAGCGCCTGTGGTGGGGTCGCCATTGTCATCAATAGACGTATCAAACATACATTATTTGTTCGAAACCATAGTTTTTGAAATCTTGGGAGTTTCTGTTGAAACAAATTTTGGACATTTTTCCTTCATTGCAGCCTACTTGGCTTTTCAATGCAATGGACAGCAAAAGAATTTGTTGAAAGCTGATCTTCAAATTCTGACTCGCAACAAATCAACAATCCCCAGGCCATCTGCGAGTTGTGGCGCCTGCCTAGGATGTGGTGGGGTTTGACAGTGGGCCCTGTTAAACCTCTATAAAAAGCTGCATGTATCCGCAAGTAGGCTCCGCCAAAGCGACCGTGTGCCGCTCAAAGCGCACAAGCCCAAGTCCTGGTGTTAGGTGGGACGATAAACAGCCCTGACACGACGGCCCTCCGACGAGACAGGAGGTTTGCGCAGGCCCAATAAGCCGCCTTTAAAAACAACTATTACGAACGACATAGAAGATAATACGACTCGATACAATCGGCAACGACCTAGGCGACGAATAAAGGATCACGATTGGAAGCTTGGAACATGGAACTGCAAGTCGCTAGGCTTCGCAGGTTGCGATAGGATACTCTACGATGAATTACATCCCCGCAACTTCGATGTCGTAGCGCTGCAGGAAATCTGCTGGACAGGACAGAAAGTGTGGAAAAGCGGGCATCGAGCGGCTACCTTCTACCAAAGCTGTGGCACCACCAACGAGCTGGGAACCGGCTTCATAGTGCTGGGAAAGATGCGCCAACGCGTGATTGGGTGGCAGCCAATCAACGCAAGGATGTGCAAGCTGAGGATAAAAGGCCGTTTCTTCAACTATAGCATCATCAACGTGCACTGCCCACACGAAGGGAGATCCGACGACGAGAAAGAAGCGTTCTATGCGCAGCTGGAGCAGATATACGATGGATGCCCACTGCGGGACGTCAAAATCGTCATCGGTGACATGAACGCTCAGGTAGGAAGGGAGGAAATGTATAGACCGGTCATCGGACCGGATAGTCTGCATATCGTATCGAACGACAACGGCCAACGATGCATAAACTTTGCAGCCTCCCGCGGAATGGTAGTCCGAAGCACTTTCTTCCCCCGCAAGAATATGCACAAGGCCACATGGAAATCACCTAATCAAGTAACGGAAAACCAAATCGACCACGTTCTAATCGACGGTAAATTCTTCTCCGACATCACGAACGAACGCACTTACCGCAGTGCGAATATTAAATCCGACCACTACCTCGTCGCAGTATGTCTGCGCTCAAAACTCTCGACGGTGATCAACACGCATCGGAGTCGTCCGCCGCGGCTTAACATTGGGCGGCTACAAGACGGTAGACTAGCCCAAGACTACGCGCAGCAGCTGGAAGTGGCACTCCCAACGGAAGAGCAGCTAGGCGCAGCATCTCTTGAAGATGGCTGGAGAGATATTCGATCCGCCATTGGAAGCACCGCAACCGCTGCACTAGGCACGGTGGCTCCGGATCAGAGAAACGACTGGTATGACGGCGAATGTGAGCAGTTAGTTGAGGAGAAGAATGCAGCATGGGCGAGATTGCTACAACACCGCACGAGGGCGAACGAGGCACGATACAAACGGGCGCGGAACAGACAAAACTCGATTTTCCGGAGGAAAAAGCGCCAGCAGGAAGATCGAGACCGTGAAGAGACGGAGGAACTGTACCGCGCTAATAACGCACGAAAGTTCTATGAGAAGTTGAACCGTTCACGTAAGGGCCACGTGCCACAGCCCGATATGTGTAAGGACATAAACGGGAACGAGCGTGAGGTGATCCAAAGGTGGCGGCAGCACTACGAAGAGCACCTGAATGGCGATATGGCAGACAACGGTGGTGGTATGGTTATGAACCTAGGAGCACGCGCGCAGGACATGCGACTTCCGGCTCCGAATCTCCAGGAAATCCAGGAAGAGATCGGCCGGCTGAAAAACAACAAAGCCCCTGGAGTTGACCAACTACCAGGAGAGCTGTTTAAACACGGTGGTGAAGCACTGGCTAGAGCGCTGCACTGGGTGATTACCAAGGTTTGGGAGGATGAGGTTCTGCCGCAGGAGTGGATGGAAGGTGTCGTGTGTCCCATCTACAAAAGGGCGATAAGCTGGATTGTAGCAACTACCGCGCAATCACATTGCTGAACGCCGCCTACAAGGTACTCTCCCAAATTTTATGCCGTCGACTAACACCAATTGCAAGAGAGTTCGTGGGGCAGTACCAGGCGGGATTTATGGGTGAACGCTCTACCACAGACCAGGTGTTCGCCATACGTCAGGTATTGCAGAAATGCCGCGAATACAACGTGCCCACACATCATCTATTTATCGACTTCAAAGCCGCATATGATACAATCGATCGGGACCAGCTATGGCAGCTAATGCACGAAAACGGATTTCCGGATAAACTTATACGGTTGATCAAGGCGACGATGGATCGGGTGATGTGCGTAGTTCGAGTTTCAGGGACATTCTCGAGTCCCTTCGAAACCCGTAGAGGGTTACGGCAAGGTGATGGTCTTTCGTGTCTGCTATTCAACATCGCTTTGGAGGGAGTAATACGAAGGGCAGGGATTGACACGAGTGGTACGATTTTCACGAAGTCCGTCCAGTTATTTGGTTTCGCCGACGACATTGATATCATGGCACGTAATTTTGAGAGGATGGAGGAAGCCTACATCAGACTGAAAAGCGAAGCTAAACGGATTGGACTAGTCATCAACACGTCGAAGACGAAGTACATGATAGGAAGAGGCTCAAGAGAGGTCAATGTGAGCCACCCACCACGAGTTTCTATCGGTGGTGACGAAATCGAGGTGGTTGAAGAATTCGTGTACTTGGGCTCACTGGTGACCGCCGATAACGATACCAGCAGAGAAATTCGGAGACGCATAGTGGCTGGAAATCGTACGTACTTTGGACTCCGCAAGACGCTCCGATCGAATAGAGTTCGCCGCCGTACCAAACTGACCATCTACAAAACGCTTATAAGACCGGTAGTTCTCTACGGACACGAGACCTGGACGATGCTCGTGGAGGACCAACGCGCACGGGGGTTTTCGAAAGGAAAGTGTTGCGTACCATCTATGGTGGGGTGCAGATGGCGGACGGTACGTGGGGGAGGCGAATGAACCACGAGTTGCATAAGCTGCTGGGAGAACCATCCATCGTTCACACCGCAAAAATCGGAAGACTGCGGTGGGCCGGGCACGTAGCCAGAATGTCGGACAGTAATCCGGTGAAAATGGTTCTCGACAACGATCCGACGGGAACAAGAAGGCGAGGTGCACAGCGGGCAAGGTGGATCGATCAGGTGGAGGACGACTTGCGGACCCTCCGCAGACTGCGTGGTTGGCGAAGTGCAGCCATGGACCGAGCTGAATGGAGAAGTCTTTTATGTGCAGCACAGGCCACTCCGGCCTTAGTCTGATGATAAATAAATAAAAAATGCCAAACATCGTTCATGGAATAATGCTCAAAGCAATTCCAACGGCAACATTTTATTTGCAGATTGTTCTGCGGGATATTATACTATTCAATATCCCAATGGCCCAACTTGTTTTTCATCCACTCGAAATCCTTCGACAATTGATTTGGTTTTAACGGATTCAAGTCAGCTGTGTGGCCAATTGGTAGCTCATGCTGACTTTGACTCTGATCACCTTCCTGTGACGTTTGAAATTTCACAAGAAGCCATTTAAAATCCAATCAGCTCTACTTTTAATTATCATAGAGCTGATTGGGATTTATATAAAACGTATATCGATAGGAATTTTGATGTTGATATTCCTCTCGATACCAAAAGTGGTATTGATAATGCTCTCGTATCTTTGACAAATTTAATTGTCGAAGCCAGAGGCATTGCAATTCCGAAATGTGAAGTTAAATTCAACTCCAGCATTATTGACGACGATCTTCAGCTACTGAAGGCAATACCAAAGAACTCGCGATCCCGCGTTGAAAGTTATTTGGCGTGATTTGCAAAATGAAATTAAAAAAACGTTTCGCTATTCTGAGAAATACCAACTTTGAGAATAATGTCTCGAAGTTGGATCCCAGTTCGAAACCCTTTTGGAAATTAACAAAAATTCTTAAAAAACCTCAAAAGCCAATTCCAGCGCGAGGGAAATAAAATTTTATTGACAAATGGCGAAAAGGCCCAAAAACTTGCTCAGCAGTTCGGGCACTAGTCTCACTAGTCCAATTGAGGATCAGGTTACACGGAGCTTCGAAGACATTCTCAATCAAGAGAATGTTTTTGACCCTTCGTTGGGAACTAATTTGGATGAAGTGAGATCTATTACTAGAAAATTTAAAAATATTAAAGCCCCGGGTGATGATGGTATTTTCTACATACTTATCAAAAAACTTCCTGAGAGCTCTTTATCCTTTTTGGTTAATATATTTAACAAATGTTTTCAATTGGCATACTTCCCAGATAAATGGAAAAACACCAAAGTTGTTCCTATTTTGAAGCCGGACAAAAATCCAGCTGAGGCTTCTAGTTATCGCCCAATCAGTTTGCTTTCTTCAATAAGCAAACTGTTTGGAAATATTATTTTAAATAGAATGATGGTTCATATTAATGACAATTCTATATTTGCTGATGAGAAATTTGGTTTTCGCCAAGGGCATTCAACCACTCATCAGTTATTAAGAGCTACGAACTTAATTCGGCTCAACAAATCTGAAGGATATTCTACTGGAGTTGCTCTTCTTGATATAGAGAAAGCATTTGACAGTGTTTGGCATGAAGGTTTGATTGTAAAATTGATGAATTTTAATTTTCCTCTGTACATCATTAAACTGATCCAAAATTATTTATCAGATCGCTCACTGCAGAATTCTAATACTTCTGACTTACCTGATTTACCACCAGGGTGTCAAAAATCTTTGTTTGCAGATGACACAGGTCTCTCAGCCAAAGGGCTAAGCCTTCGTGTCATTTGTAGTAGATTGCAAAAAAGTTTGAATATTTTCTCCACTTACTTGCAAAAATGGAAAATTTCCCCGAATGCTTCCAAAACTCAGCTTATAAGCCGAGAGCTTCTTATTTGAAACCTTCTAGCAGACATATTGTCACTATGAATGGGGTTCCAATTAATTGGTCTAGCGAAGCTAAATATTTAGGACTTCTGCTAGATCAAAAACTAACTTTTAAAAATTACATTGAAGGCCTTCAAGCCAAATGTAATAAATATATTAAGTGTCTATATCCACTTATAAACAGAAAATCAAAACTTTGTCTTAAGAACAAACTTTTGATTTACAAACACATTTTTAGACCTGCCATGTTGTATGCTGTGCCAATATGGACTAGTTGCTGCAATATCAGAAAGAAGGCACTCCAGAGGATTCAAAATAAAATTTTGAAAATGATTCTGAAGTTGCCTCCGTGGTATAGTACCAATGAACTTCATAGAATTTCTAATATTGAGACATTGCAACAAATGTCCAACAAAATAATTTCCAATTTTACACAAAAATCGTTGCTATCTTCTATTGCAACGATTAACTCCTTGTACCTTTAGTATAAAATAGGTTAAGTTTAGTTTAAGTTGAAAACATTGTAATTCCTACATGGTTCAATTCAACCAGAGGAAAAAATTCTAACTGCCAGAGGCAATTGAAATGTATTAATAATAACTAAAAATATGACATAGCAAATAAGGATGATAGTGTTAAGAAAACACGGAACACCTAGTCTAAGAGATGAATGCATGTAGTAGATAATTAGCAAATAAAATTAGTTTAAAAAAATAAAGAAAAAAGTCATTGAAATGAAGAGAAGGACCACGTGGTTTTAATAGTAGAAGCATAAGTACTAGAACGCTAGTGGCGCTGTAGTCATTTAAATTATTTTGCCAAATTATGCTTCAACAAGCATCAATTGGCCATAATTTATGCATCATGCTTTAGGGCATGTTTAATTCCATCAACATTGGTTTGACACTTGTAGTACAGGTACTTTGGCTACCAGGTCAAAGTAACCTAGATGTTAGTCACGAGAAAAGGAACGACATTAGCAATCTTAAACTTTTGAATCAACTGTTTTTATATACATCAATGCCGATATTTTTTGCCTTTCTAATATCCAAAGTATACATAAAGGCTATATGTTCGCTCCAAAAACGAACTTTTTATAGGAGGTCCGGAGACCCATAGTGGTATATACC
Organism: Armigeres subalbatus; assembly: GCF_024139115.2. Lineage (NCBI taxonomy): Eukaryota > Metazoa > Arthropoda > Insecta > Diptera > Culicidae > Armigeres > Armigeres subalbatus. Next base: position 273,783,170 of record NC_085141.1, read on the forward strand.
GATCGACTCAGCTCGACGAATTGAAGTGATGTCTGTGGGTGTATGTGTGTTGTACACACTTAAATTTTTTCACCGATCTCGGCTGTGCAATTCTCGGTTTAAGTTCGTTTGCTGAAATATCAGCTGAATGGACGTATGATTACGGCGGCTTCTTCGAGTGCCGCAGTAAACAAATTACTTTTTCCGCTGAGATATCAGCAGAAAGTCAGGAACCGAGCACTCGGCTGTGCGGATCTTGGCAAAAGAATGAAAAAATGCCGAGCTGAACTGAGTGTGTATGTGTATGCGCAAACTAATCTCACTCATTTTTCATGGACTTATCCATAACCGATTTGCTCGCAACAAGCTGCATTCGATGCGGAATCCTGTCCCATTGTTTCGTATTTTGCCCAACCAAACTATGGGATTCGGAGTTATGGCCAAAATACATTTTTTACAAGAAAAATTCTCACTCATTTTTAGGCACTTATCCTCAGCCGAATTGCTCGCAACAAGTTGCATTCGACGCAGAATCGTGTCCCATTGTTGCCTGTTGCTGAGTTTCATATAATTCAAAATCATGAATCGTTGCGAAATACAATATTCGGGGTAGTTATCCAATTAGTAAAAATTAATTCCGGCACTCATTTAATATGAATCAATTCATTTAACTTGCTTCGCAGTGGTACTTGATAGATTTGTCGAGAATCTGAAGTGGGGCTCTGGATTACAAAAAGTTTTCTATGTTTCCAGGTTCAGAAGGGTTCAAACTACAGTCAAACCTCTATGAGTGGATATTGAAGGGACCATCGACTCATGGAAATATCGAGATGTGGAATAGAAAATCATTGGAAAGCTCTTTTGGGCCAAACACAATTGGTACGTTTGCGTGCGTTTTGACAGTTTTCCCATGGGGAAACTGTCAAAAAGCACGCAAACGTACCAATTGTGTTTGGCCCATTTGGAGGGAGCATCACAGTAACCCGGTAAATATTTCTTAATATGGAATAATTTGCTTCCATGAGTCGATATCGAGTTATAGAATATCGACTCATGGAGGTTTGACTGTAGTGGTAGTGGAAATCCGCGGCAAAATTTTCAAAATTTCGCGGTCAGCCAATTCCGCACATCTGAAATTTCGCAGCAATTTCGCCGTGATCTAATTTTTGAAATCAAAAATAAAGACAAAATATAGAGTTCAGTCCAGAGTAAAATGCAACAGCTTATTAAAACAAATGTAGTTGTCACTCTTTGCATTTCATGATTTCTTGGCCTTATTGGCCAAAAGCCCTTAGCTGTCCCAATTTTGTTCACACGGCGTTCAGCATCAACTGAATTGCAAGGAATAAAAAACATTTCACCATTATTTCGGAAATCTGAGGTCCCGGTTTGTCAAAAAATACCTCAGTGCACCGGCATATTTGTGGGCTGACCTGTTAAGGTCACTCCTGACGGAATCCAATTTTCAAAGTACTCGCGTTTTCAAGGGCACACCATTCGATACGGAAGCAACGCACAACTGTCATTTTTATTTCTTCAGCTTTGCTGCGTCGCAGCATGCGTGAAAAAATAAAAATGACAGTTGTGCGTTGCTTCCGTATCGAATGGTGTGCCCTTGAAAACGCGAGTACTTTTAAAAGTGGATTCCGTCAGGAGTGACCTTAAGCAGGTTTGGTGCACATTACGAATTTTGATTGAACAGATCATCAGCTGAAGCATGCTGGGGATCCACTAATGTGACCGGTAGTAGAAACTCAAATCTCGGTTTTCAGAATCGCGAGGTAGATGTTGAGTAGTATTGCTTCATCTTACTCGACGAATCGATGTTGACATTGAGATAGTCCCTTTTGCTTGGATTAGTTTGAAAATACTAGCAAATCTATGATATTGTTGTAAATCAAATGAATTCTTAAGTGACAAGCCTCAAACCAAGTCAAGAGCTCAACCGGTTTAGATGTGCTTTGATTGTTGAAAACAATATTTTCCTTTGATTCTCGGGTATAGAGCAATTCTTGAAGCTCAGCCAATGCTTATTGATGTTTTTATGCCTATTTATCGTATTTTCTCGCAAATTGTCAAGAGTTACATTGCAACATAAACCTGACTATCATCCTCGTGTTGGCCTCCCACGCACTCCAACTTGGGTTGTTAGTCCTACATCTTCCAGCATCTTCATCCAGATCCTGCATCAATCTCCCCTAGATCACAGAACCCCTGCGGATACATCCGAGCCGTGAATCATCGGCCTGCAGGAGGTCAATCGGATCGCACTTGACTCCATGTAGCGCTCCCTCGGAAGAAACTATAAGTAGGCCATTAAGGTAGGTTCTAACATCCGGAATTCCGTGGTAATAAGGGTCTTTCGGGATGTCTCGTTCGACGTACTCCAATTCACCGAATACCTCCCAGTTGTCGGAGTCCGTCTCCGTCTCTATTCACCATGCGCCAATCTGCCGGTCATCATAAGAAAAATAAGCAATAAAATCTACGAGTCTCCTTTCCCTGTCCTCCTCTCGGGGGACATGAACGCCCCTCACCCGGCCTGAGGTGATTCTAGGACTGATTCCCGACGTGCAGCCCTACTTGAATCATTCGAAATTGCGAACCTTGAACCACTCAACAATGGTTCGCGCATCTTCTTCAATAGCCACTCGGCCACTTCCATCGACGTAACCGCCGCTAGTCGGTCTATTCCACCCGCTCTCAAGTGGGACTTATTCGGGAGTAACCACTTTCCAATTTCCGTCACCGTCCATGCCTCGCCCTGGGACATCACCCGGAGGCCAAGATGGCGCTACGATGCCGCCGACTGAAAGGCATATGACCTCCACATCCGACGCACGTTTGAACGAAACACGCCCACAACCCTTCCTGACTTCATACAAATTGTCCTGGATGCCGCCATAGCATCCCGCAAACCAGCACCCTGCCAGGACGAAAGGCACTCCGCTGGTGCTCGAATGAAACGCCTAAACGGTTAAAGCGAGAAGAAAGGCCCTCCGAGCGCTACGGAAACTTCCCGCTGTTCATCCTGATAAGGGAAATGCCCTTCAGGCCTACAAAGAAAAGCACTGTGAATGCAGGTCAGTAATATTTGAAGCCAAGAGGAAACAGTGTAAGAACTTCCTCGATTCAGTCAACCCGGCTCAATCCGCTGCCGAGCTCTGGGGTAAAGTCAACGCGCTTAGTGGCAAGCCCATCCACCTCGATACACCTGGTAGTACCATTACCCATCCCACCGAAGTAGCCAGCACGCTTGGGGAGTACTTTGCCTGGCTAGCGTCGGTGAACGGCTATTCCACCGAATTCCAGTTACCGTCTTCTGCCAAGATTCGATTCCTACCAAATGTGGGTTGACCAAACCTTCCCGGAAGAGTGACGAAAAAGTTTTGTCATCCCCATTTCTAAGAACAGCATCTCCTCCCGGGAAGTCACTAAGTACCGGCCCATTTTGGTGACCTCTTGTGTGTCCAAGGTCATCGAGAGGTTTGTAAACGGGCCGGCGGTTGAGCGACAAACTAGAAGCAGAAAGTAGACTCGGATTCTGACAGCACGCATTCCGCGCTAGGTACGATACGGGCACGTACTTTGCAAACCTAGGTGACGTTTTGCAGGACGCTTACAACGAGGACAAACACGCCGACCTGGTATCTCTGGATATCTCCAAGGCCTTCAACAGGACTTGGACCCCCTTCGTCCTTCAACAGTTGAGCGAGTGGGGATTTTCCGGCAACATCCTTGCGTTTGTTCGGAATTTCCTTATAGGGCGCTCCTTTAAAGTCCTAATCGGGAACCAGGATTCGATAACTTTCCTGGAGCAAACTGGAGTACCCCAGGGTTCCGTTCTGGCGGTGACGCTGTTCCTTGTCACCATGAATGCCGTGTTTCGTTCACTTCCACCCAACATATACATATTTGTCTATCCGGACGATGTATTGCTGGTTACTGTTGGCAACACTACTGGCCGCACGCGGGTAAGAACACAATCCACCGTCAGGGCGGTCCATCGCTGGGCTAGCTCTTTGGGCTTCACTATGGACGCCAGTAAGTGCGTCAGAGGACACGTCTGCCGTTGGAGGCACCATTTGTCCGGGCCAAGTGACAAATTGAGAAAAATCCCATCCCCAACAAGAAAATTGTAAAAGTTTTTGGCGGTCTCCCCCCAGTGGAGCGAGTCCACTGGCATGGATCGAGGAGCTGGCACTCCTCGAAAGTCAACATTAACAGCTCTATAGCTCATAATTTCCGAAGGGGTGACAACTCATTAGCTCTCATAGCTCTCAGAAGATCGGTGGCCGAGCTATCTTCTCGGCTCTCGGCCGAAGCAGGTGCGGCTTTCATAGCCGCCACCTACCCGTCCTCGTCCTATTTGACTCTGCTAGTGCTATCTCCGCACTTCAGAGCAAAACGCCTCAACACCCCTGGATCCAAGGCATCAAACATGCTCCCGAATACGACACCTTTGCTTGAATCCCGGGGCACAGTGCAGTGCCTATGGCAACACCACGACTGATTGCCTTGCCAGAGTCGCATATTATGGCCGGCGATTTGCGTCTTTGTGGGAGAAGTTAAAACTGTGTGGCGTTGGACAGGCCTATAAATACGAACAAGTCTATACTGTTTCTCAGTCACATGACAGATCGTAGCAACCATCGCATGCAAGAGACATATTCGCAGTAAGTGAGTCGCGAGTGCAAGCAATGTAAACATAATGGGTGATTCATATGTGCGATGTTGAATTGCACAAAAACCTGGATTAGAAAGACAGTGCGAGACAACTGGGGAATATCCTGGAGAGCTTCCACTACTGGACAGCAGCGGTAAATCAAGGGAACCACGTCGGCTTGGACGGATCTAATCAACCCAAAGGACCAACAAATCCTCTCTAGACTCCGAACCAGACACACACGGCTCTTACACAACTTCGGCGGAAGCCCCTTCCGGATAATTCGACGGGGTTTACACCACTGTGAAACATTACGTATGCCAATGCCCCAAATTTCAGGTACCAAGGGATACTTATATTATCAGGTGGTCCAGTCAGCATCACTGCCCTCATCTGTTTTCTTAAAGATAAGGGCTTACTCAGGAACATCTAATCCAAACGGCTCAATGGGCATCCCGATGGTAATCTCGGACCCACAATTCGAGACGTTCGGGCTTTCCTTGGATTCTCCTAAGGTTGTAAGTCAACGAACCCCCCCCACCACCCCACTGCCCGTGTAACCCGGGAACCTCAACCAGGGTTCTAAGTCCCCTTCTCAACTTTAACTATTGATTTCAATAAGGTCGGCTGGGAGGGCCTCACACCTCCCTAATTCCAACATCTTCGCCTAACCCGCTCCGTCTATCTCCTGGTCGTTTTTTGCAGCACTGCAAGTTTGAAAATGCTGCCATCGAAAACTTCAATGAAGTTCTCCAGCTGAATAACAGTGTTCTGATTTTACATTGTGTTCGTCGGATACCAGGCGTTCTGATTTGTCTAGTTGACTGTCGAGTAATCATGCGGTAAATTTAACACAAGTTTTCAGAAGTACAAGTCCGTACCAAGCCTATTTTCGAGCATATTGGCGACTTTTGGGGTATAGTCCTCGCCTTGAGCCTAGTTTAGCATTTCCGAAGAGCAGCGCATTGAACGACAACAGGTCCGACTTCAAGGCCACCAATGGTTACCTGCCCCCTTGCTGTATGACTAGTACCGGGTTGCTGGATCAACAGCAAAATAGTTCACAAATGTTTTGTCTATGTTACTTTCGTCAACTAGTTTTTAACTTCAAACCAAAATCTATTTGAATTTTTAAGTGTTTGTTATAAGTATTATAATGTTCATCCTTCAATTGAACTCTGCTTATGGAAGGTTGGACCTGAGGGTGGCCATTTTGAACACCCCCTCCCCCTTCCAAGTGCTCCTGAGCTTGATCCATGCGACGTGAGAAGAACTGATTCAATTATCAAAATTCACATGATTAAAAAATCCTCGTGCAAAACTCTTGTATGGTACTGTTCAACACGATCTGCACAAGCCATGTTCACTGCTTTCATTTCTCAAAATCATGTATCCACTAAATTATGTTTTACACTGTCGAAATCGTACATTTTGCAAATCGGAGAATCAAATGCAAACTTTTATAAATTATCCTTGCATAATACAATCATCTAATAAAAAAAAACTTCATGTCAGGTTTGACTTGCGCTATGTTAAGATTTTTCGCAAATGTGAAAAAAAGCTTTTCAAGGCTTAAATTGTGTTTAAGCACCATTATTGACTAAACTCCAACATGTTCCGAAGTTCAGCCCTTGATCGTTCAGCCCCAAATTACTAAAATCCCAATTTGTCCCAAGTGTTGCCATAATTATATACTTACCAGCAGATTTTTTTTGCATCTGTAAAATTATTTGCAATTTTGTTCTTGACCGTTTTGATTCAAATCCCGGACATATTTTGTATATTCCGGGCACAGACGTTTTAACACTCTAAATTAATTACAAAAAATCGGTGTAATAAAAATCAAAATAATTTTCTGAAACATAGTTTTTGATATATGGAACCATAACGATTCACTTTCATATGCTACTGCATGGTCAAATTTGGCGATGCATTAAATTACCGTATAATAACAAGCTCACAATCAATTTACAGTCTCGAGCTTTACTCAAAAACATTGAATTCTTGTGTCTGGAATACTTGGAATACCTACCCTAGTACTGATTCAGCGTGTTTATAGATAATTCGAGTAACGGATACGGGTAAGCCAAATGAGGATATTCTTAAGTGGAATATGTTCAGTTGTCACGTTGTGTCATAAAATGTATTATTCCAATTACAGTTACCAAATCCCGTCCATCCAGAAGCTTGCTGTAGGTATACACCTCAAACTGGAAGGGGAAACGCGTCGAAAGGAGATTATCGCGATAGTCACTACAAATACAAAACGGTCGATGTTTTCGGTCTGCCCTTAATGCCCAGTCAATTGGAAGAATGACCGAATGAACGAATTCGGAAGAGGTCAACCTCAGCGGGAGCCTTTTCCGAGAAATCTTAAAAGCAAATGTGAACAATCTGGGGTACATGTAAGTAGATGATTCCGGGGGCTTAAATATGTCGAATTAATCAATAATAACGAACGAAGCACAGAAGAATGGAAGACAGTAAAGCAGCATGCTATTGGACCAGCCAATTAAGTATGATTGCGCGTGTTCTTGTTTAGATGCCCAAAGTTATTAGCTACTTCTTCGGCATATCACAGATTTAAGTTTCTTTTCAGTCCATAAAGTTCTAGACCAAATGTATAATCGTCAACAATTGACGAAGATTCCATCTATTGAAGGGTTTTTGAGCAAAACTAATGTGACCAGACGTTCTGCGATTCGCGGGACGCTGCATTTTTCAACTTCGTTTTACAAATTTATTACTAAGAGGTGAGTCAGCCTAGTGCTGAAAACCTCTCAAATAAATACAAAATAAAATATTTCAATTAATACAGCCTTACAAATATTTTTCCCAATTTTTTTAGCTAAAATCTATGCGAAATGCATATTTGGAGGATCCATTTTCAAGCCAGTGACGCAATCCAGATAGGCCGAGTACAACTTGAGTGTAGGTATGAGGGGTCTCAAGATAAAGCAATATTTCAAACATGCAATAACATTGCAAGCACAATAGCGCCGCCTATTTGTAAATTTCCTAATTATTTTTTCCGTCACAAGACAGTCTATTCAATAGAGCTTGAGCTTGAGCTTGATTGACTGCTCGTAGTTGCTACTCCATTATGACCAGATCAGCTGTTCTTGCACAGGCAACCAACAGATGTTTGCTTGGGACTAGCTCACATCTTCAATGTACAAGTACTGGTGATCTCATTTGTTAGGTCATATTGGCGCCTGCCACGTCAGAATGCAAGTCAATGTAGGGAAGGGGGAGGAAATTATGATGCAATCACTCGCCCACTGCAAGCCGAATATACCTCTGCACTTGCCACGAGTTCATGCGGAATTTGTTGTAATTTTTGGGTTAGGTTCAAGAGGCAGAGGTCCGTCTTGGTCAACGAGCTGCCAATGTGGTAGATAGGAGAAAGCAACTGATGGAATTTCTAATTGGATGTTTCCAATGCTAGCAGATTACTGTTAGAATATTCAAGTTGAAGGTATAGGAATTGAGATGGAAACGGTATGGAAGTCCATTTCCAGTTCTAGCGATTGCTAGAACATGAGAAATTGGATGTTTCCAATGCTAGCAGATTACTGTTAGAATATTCAAGTTGAAGGTATAGGAATTGAGATGGAAACGGTATGGAAGTCCATTTCCAGTTCTAGCGATTGCTAGAACATGAGAAATATAGAGAAAGATACAAAGTAGGATAATGGAACGGACCTGGGATTGAACCCACGACCTCCTGCGTATGAGGCAGAAGCAGTAGCCATATGACTACCAAGCCCGCTTCAAGACAGTCTATTCAATAGAGGTAATAAACTATAGAGGACGATTGTCGCTGCGATTCCCTTTGTTATCATCCCTAAACATGTTGGGTACCTATCTGTAAAAACGTACTGATTTTTCCTTCGTTGACATTTAGTGCCCTGTTCTCGCCAGCAAAAGATGTTCCGCAAGTGACGACAGCGACAATCTTCCTCTATAGTTTATTACCTCTATTGTTTATTCCCACCAGACGAACTTAGTTAAAGACGTCATCTTTACAAATTTCAAATTTGTGCGATAAGTATATTTACAATGTGGAAAATTCCATATATCGAAATATCTGAAGTAGTCTGGGCCCTCCTTAGCCGTGCGGTTCGACGCGCGGCTACAAAGCAAGACCATGCTGAGGGTGACTGGGTTCGATTCCCGGTGCCGGTCTAGACAATTTTCGGATTGGAAATTGTCTCGACTTCCCTGGGCATAAAAGTATGTATCATCGTGTTAGCCTCATGATATACGAATGCAAAAATGGTAACTTGGCTTAGAAACCTCGCAGTTGATAACTGTGGAAGTGCTTAATGAACACTAAGCTGCGAGGCGGCTCTGTCCCAGTGTGGGGATGTAATGCCAATAAGAAGAAGAAGAAGTCTAAAATAATGAATTCAAATATACCACCACATAGCAGTCAAGTTCTAAACTAATCAATGCCTCATGTCAAAGCACACGCTTTCCTATGCATAACCTTTTCGAAAAGGTGCAGTTCAAAATGGGTAGGATTTTCAGATATAAGTAAAATAAGAATAAAAAATCACTGTTCCCTTTTTACGAGGTACCCGCCCACCTATAGTTAATCTTTAGTTGCGACCTGAAAGATGATTAAACTTAACCTTCTTAACCTTCTCCTCGGCTAAGCCGGTAGAGGTTATGGACGGCCTATGGCTTGTGGAGACGATGAACCGCAAACGCGATGGGCTTTCGGCCTTCGAGGTGGCGACGGAACAGCTGGACGCCATCATCGACTTTGCGTCATCGAAGCATAATATCAGTAAGGACCTCAAGAGGAGCTTGCTGAAACTTCGAAAGTCGATGTTGGACGCCAAGCTGGAGAGGGCGGTCGGGACGGTCAAGTGTAAACCCGTGTAATCCGTGGAGTCGAGGTCTACCCAGACTGAGGCCCAAGGATTCGCGGACACGGGCAAGGTCGAATTGACCGAGGGCGTGCCAGCGAAGACGGTGGTGCCAAAGTCTACCCAGACTGAGGCTCAAGTATTCGCGGGCACGTCGGAGGTGACTGCTCTAACGGAGCAGACTAAAAACGGGGGAGACAGTCTCCAGGGGATGAGCTCCCTGGGGGCCGCTCCAAAACACGGAGGGTTACTACCCCGAACAAGGGTAGTGGGGCTGGGAAGTTGAACCAGGTACATCCAAAACCGGGGGAGGAAGGACCTGGAAAGGAAAGACGGTGGTAAGGGGTTACGGCAGGCTGAGAGCTCTCAGCCGCCCCAGACCAGGGAAATAGAGGGGAATGACGCCTCCTGGACCCTGGTCTAGAGGAAAGCCTGGACAAGAGGAAACCAAAGACGTCAAGGGCCGGAAAGAAGGCCCAGGCGAATGAGGGTAGCAAGAAGTCTAGGGTAGGCTTGAGGGTAGGCGCCAATCGTTCCAGGGGCGATGTCCTAGTCATCAAGACGGACGAGGCTAAGTACTCGGACGTCTTGAAGACGATGAGGAGTGACGTCAAGCTCGGTGAACTCGGCGCCGACGAACGTCGAATAAGACGTACCCGGATGGGCGAGATGATCCTCGAGCTAAAGCGGGGCGTCTCGCAACAGGGCGCCGCCTACAAGAAGTTGGCGGAGGAAGTCCTAGGCAAGACGGTCAAGGTGAGGGCACTCGCGACGGAGGTGAATCTAAGGGTTAAAGACCTGGACGAGATCACCGAAGTTGAAGAGCTCGTCACGGCACTGCGGCGACAGTGTGAAGTGGAGACGCCCACCGCAGCCGTTCGGCTACGGAAAGGTCCGGCAGGGACGCAGGTAGCATTGGTTCGGCTATCTGCAGCGGATGCCTCCAAGGTAGTCAAGTAAGGGTGCCCTCAAGGAGGCGTACTATCACCTCTATTGTGGTCTTTAATCGTTGACGATCTTCTCAAACAACTGGAGGCTCGAGGCTTCGAGATAATTGGCTTCGCAGATGATATAGTTATATTGGTGAGAGGAAAATATGACTGTGTTATTTCTAATAGAATGCAAATTGCCCTAAATTTCATCACATTATGGTGTGAAAACGAAGGATTAAACATTAACCCTTCAAAGGCCACACTAGTGGCGTTTACAAGGAGAAGAAATTATTCTTTACCTAAATTAAAATTGAAAGGAGCAGATTTGAAACTTTCAAACTCAGTCAAGCATCTCGGCGTTCGACTTGACAGTAAGCTGAATTGGAACTTACATCTTGAAGAAGCATTAAGCAAAGCTACAAATGCTTTATGGATAAGTAAGCCGACGCTCGGTAAAAAGTGGGGACTAAAGCCAAAAATTGTTCAATGGTTTTATACGGCGATTGTGAAACCCAGAATATCATATGCCGCATTAGTATGGTGGCCAAAAACAAAAGAATGGGTGGTACAGAAGAAGTTGGGAAAACTTCAAAGATTAGCTACTCTTTCAATAACTGGTGCGATGAGAAGCACGCCGACCAAAGCACTAGACGCTTTGCTCCACGTGCTACCATTGGATCAATTTATTCAATTAGAAGCAGAGAAGAGTGCTTTGAAGATCAAAAGAGATTCAAACCTCTTCGAAGGTGACCTAACAGGACATCTTAGTATTCTAAACAAAATAAGTATCAACTCACTGATCACAAACAACGATGATTGGATGAGAAGAAGATACAACTTTTATCGATGTTTTGATGTAAGGTACCCCGGGGCAAGTGGGACCTAAAAAAACGCTAGTTCAGCAAAATCGTTAACGCATACTTAGAAAACAGGGTATTTCAGGACATTAACCACGGATACATCATTATATGCTTCCGTTGTTGAAGTGTAGACGTGTTGTAAGCCATTTATTCAGTTACAAAAATATTGGTAGTGACATAAATAAATTTACCTGTGGGACCCGCTTACCCCTTCAAACGGGGCAAGTGGGACCTATTCTGTTTTATACTGTCGGACGAAACTAATTTGAAGAATGCAGATATAATGTTCATGTAATTTCTGAGTCGTAGTATTTCCGATCATGGATGGAGGTTTATTGCTTGTCAGACTTTTGTTTTTGGCAAAAAAAAGGATTACAATGTTAGCAAATATAAAAACAAGACAACAGCCAGTTTACAGTTTAATTGGCTTTTGTCTGGCTTTCCATTAGCTTACTTTCTTACCAAATGTGTTAGATGGAAGAGATGAGCAAATCTTTGTTCACTTTTCGAATGAATGTTTTATTACATGAATTAGAACTTCAAAAGAAATGCGATGCGTAGTGTTGTAAATTTGTAATTGAACGAAATGGGCAATTTATGTCTTATTGGCAATTTATTTATCTGAAATTTATGGCAATTTATTTATCTGAAAATCTGTTAATCTGATGCGATGTTTAAAAATAACAAAACACAAGAAAAAACCTGTTGATCTATTCACTGCCAAAAATATCTATATAAGATATATGTGTCGCCGTTATAAATTTTTGCAATAGCTCCACCCTAATATAATCGATATAGAACCACACATAAATTAAATAATTGCTAATTCAAGACCACACATAAAGTTTACTTGGACATATATTTTATTAGTAGTTCGCTTGAAGAATGGCTATGTGTGCGCTGATATACATCATAAGTTAAATCTATGGATTTTTGCCAATAAATATGTGTGGATTTTTAGTAGTGTTGTAGAATAAATAGATTGTTTGCACTGTAAACGGAAAATTTAGCATAGCTATAACCATTGTTTTTTTTCCATGAGGAAAATAATTTCCAGAAAGTAAAATACACATTTGGTAAATCAACTGTACACTACTTCTTAATAACGAAACCAACGATATCAACTGCATTTGATTCAGATCCATATGATATATGAGTGTCGAAGTTATTTTTCACTAGAAAACAATCTAAAAACAGGTGAAATGGCTATATCGAAAATGTTTTTCAAATATGTCCCACTTGCCCCATGCATGTTAAAACTTAAGGGCAAGTGAAAATTTCAGATTTTGGCTTTAATCAAAACTTTTAAATCGTTTTCGATGTCACACAATTATTTAATTGCTCAAAATATTCACCTTCCACATCAATGATGAATTTAGAAACGACTATTTTTTTGGAAATTCGTTGAATTAAAATAAAAGTAATAGATTTTGCCGGTAGTTTAAAGTCATGATTAAACAATACCATTAGTATGGTGCCGCAAATGGTTTTGATTCCATTTTTTTTTTGTGTCAGGCGAATTCGTTGATAATTCTGCTTCATCTTTCTAGAACATTGTTACCATTAAAAACGTTCACCGATTAATTGGCAGCCATAGTACCCACTTACCCCGTATTTTCACTTGCCCCGGGGTACCTTAATTAATCTTGAGCGAAGCACATGGACAAATGGTGGACCAAATCGTTCGTTCAGGATCGATTGTGTTTTACACCGATGATGGTTCAAAGCTGAACAATCAAGTTGGAGCAGGGGTGACTGGCCCAGGGACGAATATTTCGATTCCCATGGGAAAGTGGCCAACTGTCTTAAAAGCTGAAGTTCAGGCTATTATTGAATGCTCTAATTTATGCATACGTCGAAATTACAGGCATTCAAATATTTGCATAATGTCTGATAGTCAAGCAGCATTGAATGCTCTGAAATCAGCAAGATGCACATCTAAACTCGTTTGGGAATGTGTTCATTCACTCCAAACCTTGGGTAGTCGTATACAGACGACAAAATGATTGACATACTTTTGGCCACGCTTTTACACTGCGTACTCCTATGTGCGACGAGGTGTTTAAGGAAGCGCTCCGCCGCGAGCACAATACTCTCGGTCTGAGTGGCGAGCAGCTGGTAAACAGTACTCTCGCGTGCATGCGATGCCACCATGCCTAGGAAAGTCCACCCTAGGAATGGGAGGCCACCGGCTTACTGGTGGACTCAAGCAATTGCGAACCTGCGCCGCGCCTGCATACGGGCAAGGAGGCGGATGCAGCGAGCACGCACAGAAGAGGAGCGTGTTGAACGACGGGTGGCGTTCGTGGCTGCTAGAGCCGCTCTGAAGACTGAGATTAGATTAAGCAAAAAAGCCTGCTTCGAGGGCCTGTGTCAAAGTGCCAACGCGAATCCATGGGGTGATGCCTATAGGGTCGTAATGGCCAAGACACGTGGGGCGATGGTCCCTACAGAGCGGTCTCCAGAGATGCTGGAGAGGATCATCGCGGGGCTCTTCCAACGTCACGACCCAAGTCCCTGGCCTCCTTTTGTGGAGCTGCCAGGGGCCAGGGTGGCCGACGAGGGAAGAGTAACTGTGGCGGAACTTGCGGGGATTGCACAGTCCCTTGGTGTAGGTAAGGCGCCAGGACCGGATGATATTCCGAACCTGGCCATCAAAGCGGCCATTGCTGAGGCTCCCGAGATGTTCAGATCTGTCATGCAGAGATGCCTGGACGAGGGAGTCTTCCCTGAAGCATGGAAAAGGCAGAGCTTGGTCCTATTTCCAAAGGCGGGAAAACCACCGGGGGATCCGTCGGCATATAGACCAATATGCCTGCTTGATACGGCGGGGAAGGTGCTCGAGAAGATCATCCTCAACAGGTTGTTGATACGCAAGGAGGGTGCGGATGGTCTATCGAGTAACCAGTTTGGCTTCCGAAAGGGTAAGTCGAGCGTAGACGCTATCTTGTCGGTTACCAAATCCGCGGAGATAGCTATCCAGCGTAAGAGGATGGGAGTTCCCTATTGTGCAGTAGTGATCGTCAACGTGAGGAATGCTTTCAAAAGTGCCAGTTGGGCAGCTATTGCAGATGCGCTCCTGCGTCTTGGAATTCCCGAGTACCTGTACAAGATTCTCGGAAGCTACTTCCAGAATCAAGTACTGGTATACGACACGGAGGCGGGTCGGAAGTGCGTTGACATAACCTCAGGGGTTCCGCAAGGCTCCATACTGGGTCCGGTGTTATGGAACGTCATGTACGATGGTGTCTTGAGGTTGAAGTTCCCGGTGGGCGTGGTAATCGTCGGCTTCGCTGACGATATTACGCTGGAGGTCTACGGCGAATCGATCGAAGAGGTGGAGTTTACTGCAGCCCACTCGATCGCAATTGTGGAGGAGTGGATGAGTTCCAGGAAGTTAGAACTGGCTCACCACAAGACTGAGGTGGTTGTTGTTATCAACCGAAAGTCGGAGCAACAAGCGGTGATAAGGGCAGGCAACTGAACGCTCCATCAAACTCTTGGGGGTAATGATCGACGATAAGCTCACCACGTCAATTACGCCTGCAAGCGTGCCTGCATGTCTCTGTACCTCCGTGTTTATACCAGCAAGCGCAAGCTTCTGGCTAGCGTTGCTCTGTCCATACTGAGGTATGGGGGGCCAGCTTGAGGCAAGGCCCTGCGTATTAACTGCTACATAACGAAGTTAGAGAGTACGTATAGGCTCATGTGCCTAAGAGTTGCGAGCGCGTACCGTACCGTGTCGCACGATGCACTTTGCGTCATCACCTGTATGATGCCTATTGACATCGTTATCGGTGAAGACATAGAGTGCTTAGAAATGCGCGGCACGAGAGGCACTCGTAGGACTGTCAGGTTGGCCTCAATGGTCAAATGGCAGCGTGTTGGGACAGTTCCACTAAGGGTAGATGAACACATAGGTTGATACCGGAGATAGGTACGTGGGTTAAGAGGCGCCATGGGGAAATCACTTTCCACCTGACCCAGGTCCTTACAGGCCATGGTTGCTTCAGACAGTACCTATACCGGAGTGCACAGGTTTAGAAGAAACGGCGGAACACGTGTTGTTCGTATGCCCGCGTTTTCGCACAATGCGTGACCACATGCTTGCCACATGTGGTCTGGATACTACCCCGGACAACCTAGTCCGGAGGCTGTGTAAAGATGAAGTTGGCTGGAACGCCGTTTTATCGGCTATCGTCCAAATCGTCTCGGAGCTACACAGAAGGTGGCGCGTGGACTCGAGGAATGGCTAGTTCAGGCGCAAATAAGAGGTGGTCCAAGGGTTCGGAGTCGGCTTCGTGGGTCATACCGGTGCCCTGTGGTCGAACTCGATCCTTTTATCGAACAAGTGGCCGCGCGAAGAACAACATGGTATCGTCGCTTTCGCGGCGTCGGTCAACCGGGCGGGTTCCGAGCCCGAGAACGGAAAGGGGTCCTCGTCAAGGCTGGGGCAGGCGTCGGCAAGTCCCTCTGTGTGCTGGCGAATAGGCCCTATCGCAGAAAGGTCAACTTGGGGTGCACGCGGCATCATCATTCTTGATACCAGTCGTGCAGAGGGAAGCAGGCGCGAAGTCGACCCTTCCCACCTTCCGAGGACATAGGGCGTGGTAAAGCCACCTGGAAACCCGGCAACGCGCTGGCACGATACCATGGTGTTCTTCTAAAAAAAGCGAGTTACGATGTTCGGTGCTGCAAGGACACGCAGCTAACCTCGAGGGTGCGTTGTGCACTGGCCCCTCTTTGAAGCATTACTTTCTGGTTGTACCGAAGGGACTATGGGCTTGGCGGCAATGGAAACGGTTTAGCGGGTCGGGGATGTAGTCCTACCTCCCTCGGTGATCCCTAACCCCGCACTTCCTGGTCAACCCAGAATGTCTGTTGAGCAGATTCCCCCTCCATTGCTTAGGGAGAAAAAAAAACACACGCACACACACACACACACACACACACACACACTTGTTCCCGAGCGCCAATGAAAAACCACCAATCGGCGTTTCTCTCTGGAGATGACCGGGCCCTGGTACCAGTTCACTGGTTCCCAGCCAGCCCAAGCGGAATCTGCCTAGGGGACGTGGCGGGGGTTTGACAGTGGGCTCTGTTGAATCTCTACAAAAAACCACAAGTCTATAAGCAGCTCTGTACAAGCGACCCGTGCCGCTTCCAAAGCACTTCAGCCCATCAACAGGAGTGCCAACCGGCACATTAGGATCGATACCAGTAAGGTCCTAATTACGATATACTGGTTACGGCTTACGACAACGGACAGAATTTGGATAGTGGATTGGAAACGACGACATTGGGCTGACGGTCGTGCTATTCTACAGCTGAGTAAGGAAGGGTGATAGCGGCTTGAAATGGCTAGTGTGCAAACAGTACGGCCGCCTCCGTCCCGGTAAAAAACTAGTAGTCCTCCGAATACGTTCAATACTCGTCCACCAATTTTATTGGTGAGTACTAGGCTCGGTTGAGATTCTCCCGATTGCGCGATCGGCTCTGAACACGGCCATATAAGTGCGCCCGTGTCAACCCTAGCATGGACCTCACTGCTTGCAAAGACAATCCATGGATCATAAGCGACTACGTACGACGGGTGGAGATAACGGTTTGGAGGGGGGACCCTACAGAATGAGTAATTCGACATACAACACAGAAGCAGATGCAGGAGCGGCGAACCCGTTCGCCAGTAGTGGGTTGGTGAGATCACCGCCACCAGTAACAGCAACAACAGCAGCAGCGGCCTGGGCAAAGTGAGTTAAACAAGCCCTCACAAAAGCCGAAAATAGTGGCAGCGAAGAAATTGGTAGAAGAGCTCCACACTTTCGTGGATGGGAGGAACAACGTCCATAAGGAGATTAAGGACATGGTTCACAAGATCCGGAAGGCGCTAGTATCGGCAGCGATTGAATTCGATGCAGCAGCAGCGGAGTGCGCATTAGCGCTGACTAAGGCTCCTGCTGTCCTAGCAGGAACTAATAATTATTAGTTCCTGGTCCTAGCTCCGCCAGATCAGGGCCATATCGGCACAGTTCCGTTGAACTCCAAAAAGCAAAGGGAAAGAGAAGCTGGCAGGAGTGGGGAGTACATCAGCCTCCATGACTCCCAAAAGGGCCAGAACCTCGCCTGGAGACGGGAGGCCAGGCGGACTCAAGCGGCAAACGCGGGAGGACGCAGTCGAAGGAACAGACGCTACTTCACAGGGAGAAGGGTGGAGTACCGTAGTAGGCCAGAAGGAGAAAAGAAATAGACAGTTGAAGCGAAAAGAGGCGAGAAAAATGGAGCAGTACAAGAAAGGAAAGCCTCCGTTACGTCAGAAACCGTCTAAGGGACAAGCCGTACTCGTCAAGGCCAAAGACGCTACGACGTATGCAGCGCTCCTGAAGAAGGTTAGAGAGGATCCGGAGCTGAGGGACTTAGGCGAGAACGTAGTAAGGACCAGGCGCACTCAAACCGGAGAGATGCTCTTCGAGCTAAAGAAGGATCCTACGGTTGATAGCTCGGTTATGCAAGAGCGTATTGCAAAATCGCTGGGCGCAGAGGCGGAAGTTAAATCCCTGACTCCAGAGATGGTAATAATGTGCAGGGATCTAGATGAGATCACGTCGGAAGAGGAGCTCAAGGATGCACTAAAGTCACAGTGTAATCTGGGTGAGGTGCAAATGACTATCCGAATAAGGAAAGCATACGGAGGCACACAAACAGCGAAAATTCGTCTGCCACTAACCGCTGCTAACATAGTTCTGAAGGTAGGCAAACTGATTGTCGGATGGTCAAAATATCCAAGCCGCCCCAAACAAATGGAGAGATGCTTCAAATGTTTGGGCTTCGGACACCAGGCAGGAGCTTGTAAAGGGCCGGACAGACCCAACAAATGTTTGAAATGCGGAGAAACAGGTCATTTTGCGAAAGACTGCACACAAAGACCCAAGTGCATGCCATGCACACCAGAGGAAAAGAAGCACCATCAGACGGGTGACTACAAATGCCCTGCATATAAGAAGGCGATCGCAGGCCATCAGTAGTGGACATAATTCAGATTAATCTGTATCACTGCGATACCGCACAGCAACTGTTATGGCAGTCAACAACAGAAACGATGTGTGACGTAGCGATAATTGCAGAGTAGGGTGGCTCAAAAAACACTTTTTCAAATTTTTTGATGGGCCGCCCTCTTATTCGGTTCTATTTGATGCCTGATGCTTGGACAAAATTTAATGGTCAACGTTTGGGCGGTTAAACTGTTGGAAGTTTGCAAAATGTATGCAGAAACATCCAAAAACAGTGATTTGCAGTTGGACGGCACAATTTACGATCAAGAACAATGAAACTCATTCAGTTTTTGTAGAATTAAATACAGAATGCTATGCAGAAAACCGCGAGAAGATTAGAGTTTATTGGGCAAAGATATTAGCATTTTACTGGAGTGTTGTATGGGTGAATTTATTTCTTTTCAAAGGTAAAAGAAACGAAATTTGCTCAAACCCCACTTCAGAGAAATGCTAATAACTTAGCCGGACAAACTCTAATCTTCTCGCGGTTTCCTGCATAATATTCTGTATTAAATTCTTCAAGAGCTGAATGAGTATCATAGTTCTTCTTCGTAAGTTGTACCGTCCAACTGCAATTCACTGTTTTTGGATGTTTCTGCATACATTTTTCCATATAAACTTCCAACGAGTTTAGCACCGCCCAAACGTTGACCGATTTGGCTGAAATTTTGTCCAGAGCATCAGGGCATCAAATAGAACCGAATAAGAGGGCGGCCCATCAGAAAAAATGAAAAAAGGTTTTTCTCATACTAATTTGAGCCACCCTATTGCAGAGCCGTATCGAGTTCCTCCTGATAACGGAAACTGGGTGGCTGATAGAACGGGAATGGCTGCAATACAAGTTATGGGCAGATTTCCTATCCAAGAAGTGGAAAGTTCATGTGAGGGATTCGTGATCGTCAAAATCAGCGGCGTTTACGTATGCAGTTGCTATGCGCCTCCAAGATGGACAGTGGAGCAGTTTAGCCAGATGCTAGAGCGGTTAACCGACAACATGATCGGACGAAGGCCGGTAATTATGGGGGGTGATTTCAATGCCCGGGCTGTGGAGTGGGGCAGCAGAGTCACCAATACGAGAGGGTATATTCTCCTGGAAGCTCTGGCGAAGCTAGATGTACGACTGTGCAATGAAGGCTCCGTAAGCACATTTCGGAGAGACGGGAGGGAGTCTATTATCGATGTCACGTTCTGCAGTCCTTTGTTGATGGCGAACATGAACTGGAGAGTTAGCGAAGAGTACACCCATAGCGATCACCAGGCGATTCGCTATTGTATTGGGCAACGAAACCATGCGACAACACAGAGAAGAGTGACCGCTGAGCAGAAGTGGAAGACGAAAGCCTTCGACAAGGACCTCTTTATAGAGGCACAGTTTCGGACAACAGTTTCGAGAACGACGATGCGGCCGAACTGATAAGAAGGATGGTAGCGGCTTGTGATGCCGCAATGCCGCGAAAACTGGAGCCTAGGAGCAATCGGCGTCCAGCCTACTGGTGGAACGAGAGGCTCAGTGCACTACGCGCTGCTTGTCTTAGATCCAGAAGGCGGGCACAGAGAGCGAGGACGGAACCAGAGAGAGAGGAGCGCAAGGCGGCGTTCCGGGAAGTTACAACCACATTGAAACGGGCAATCAAGATTAGTAGGTCAGATTGCTACAAAGAGCTATGCCGAGAAGCAGACGCCAATCCCTGGGGCGACGCGTACCGCGTTGTAATGGCGAAGATTAAAGGCCCGTCGACGCCAGCTGAAACGTGCCCATACATGCTGAAGGAAATCGTGGAGGGTCTCTTCCCGAAACACAATCCGACTACGTGGCCACCGATACCGTACGGAGAAGAAGAAGCAATTTCCGAGGGTCGGCAAGTGTCCAATGATGAGCTGGCAGATGCTGCGAAGCGCCTGAAAATGAAGAAAGCACCTGGTCCAGATGGAATACCAAACGTGGCCCTGAAAGCTGCAATTTTGGCATATCCGGATATGTTCAGAACGGTACTCCAGAAGTGCCTAGACGAGGGTAACTTTCCAGAAATGTGGAAGACCCAGAAGCTGGTATTGCTGCAAAAACCAGGAACGCCGCCGGGACATACGGCCTCGTACAGGCCTATTTGCCTGATAGACACAGTTGGGAAACTTCTGGACAGGATCATCCTAAACAGACTGACGAAGTGTATGGAGGGTGAGCGTGGACTGTCAAACATGCAGTTTGGATTCCGCAAAGGAGTATCGACAGTGGATGCAATTCGCACTGTGCTCGAGAGTGCTGACAAAGCATCTAAACAGAAGCGAAGAGGAGATCGATACTGCGCAGTGGTTACGATAGACGTAAAGAACGCGTTCAACAGTGCCAGCTTTGAAGCCATTGCCGCTGCGCTGCATAGAATGCGGGTTCCTGAATATCTTTGCCGCATCCTGAAGAGCTACTTTGAGAGCAGAGTCCTGGTGTACGACACGAACGAAGGGCAAAACTCGATGCGTGTTACATCGGGTGTTCCTCAGGGCTCCATACTCGGCCCAACCCTCTGGAACGGAATGTATGATGGAGTCCTGACATTGCGGCTGCCCAGGAAAGTGAAAATCGTGGGTTTTGCGGACGACGTGTCATTAACAGTGATGGGCGAGACACTCGAAGAAGTGGAGGCGTCTGTGACAGAGGCAATAGCCACGATCGAGAGCTGGATGAATGGAGTTAAGCTACAAATAGCTCACCACAAAACGGAGGTGCTATTAGTCAGCAACTGCAAGGCTATCCAGCGGATGGAAATCGTCGTCGGAGGACATGCGATTGCTTCGAAGCGATCACTGAAGCACCTGCCCAAGCAGCACGCGCAACATCTTTCAAATAGGTGTTTGTTCCTAATAAATTGCATTGAAGACACTGGCAATACATCGAGTCACATTAAAGCCACTTCCCAGTTTCAGAAAATCGCAATGTTTCATTTCCGTTTAAGTAGCGTCGCAATATTCTACCCATCTGACTTCTTGGGTGGTTTAAAATTCGATGTGTGTCATATCAGAAACAAAACAGATAAGTTGCAGAATTAATAACACTTCGGTTCATTGTTGTTACGACAATGTTTCTGATTGTTGCAAAATACTTTGAGCTCAGCTGAGCAGTATTTTATTTTTGACAGTCCCCTGCATGTTCCGTATAAGGTACAATAAAGTTACAACTGACTTTGTTGTTTATGTAGTGCACTTGTAGCAGAATCTCCAAACAGAATTGTTGGTGTGATGGTTATAGTAGAAGGTTGCAAATCTCAAGGTCCGTGGTTCGATTCCCGGTTGGTTTTTGTGTTTTCATTTTCATTGTAGCCGCAATATGCTGCAAATAGGCTCCACCTCTTGCGCTTTTTGTGTCACAAAGGAGTTCCAAATACGACGCGTTGTGCTTAAGTCAGACCTTTAGTAAGTCACACCACAGTTGTTGTTACTCATTGAGAAACAAGAGGTGTTGCTTGGGTGGGTGATGATGATGATGAGTGATGATCGACGTCCGGCTAAATTGCAACAGCCACGTTGACTACGCCTGTGAAAAGTCAGCGAAGGCAATGTACGCAATAGCGAGGATCATGCCAAACGTTGGGGGCCCACGAAGCAGCACGAAGCGTCTGCTAGTTAGTGTCTCGTCATCGATACTGCGGTACGGGGTTCCTGCCTGGGGCAAAGCACTGCAAACCAAGCGGAACCGGGATAAGCTGAAAAGTGTGTTCCGGCTGATGGCCATACGAGTTGCAAGTGCGTATAGAACGATATCGTCGGAGGCAGTATGCGTTATCGCCAGGATGGTACCCATTTGCATCACCCTGGCGGAAGACATCGAGTGCTACCAGTGGAGAGAAACCGGAAACATGAGAAAGGTGGCGAAAATTCGTTCGATGGCGATGTGGCAGCAGAAGTGGGACAGTACTGAGAAAGGAAGGTGGACCCACCGGCTCATTCCAAATCTGTCGACGTGGATGAACAGAAAGCATGGCGAAGTAAACTTCTACCTGACGCAGTTCCTGTCGGGCCACGGATGCTTTCGGAAGTATTTACATCGGTTCGGACACACCAATTCCCCGCTATGTCCAGAATGTGAGAATGTTGAAGAGACGCCGGAGCACGTGGTGTTCTATTGGCCGCGGTTTGCGGAAATTCGTAGAGAAATGCCTGTCTCAAGGGCGGATAATATCGCAGAGCAAATGTGTCACGAGGAAAACACGTGGAATTCGGTAAGCAGAGTCGTGACGCACATACTGTCGGAGCTGCAGCGTAGATGGAGGCGAGATCAGCGAATAAGTGCCTATTCTGGGGAGCATTCAGCGCAGTGAGCGGTGTTTGGCTTCGGGTCGTCGCGGCGCCGGTGAACCGGAAGTTTTCTGCCAACCGGAATCATCGGACCGACCTCGGCACTCGAACAGTCAACCTGCAGAAGAAAGAAGAAGAAAGCGATTTGGGTACGTAGGGCACCCGAGGACGATGTCGAGGCAATGCGTGAAAGCGTCCCCTGCGATAGCCGCCGGTAGTCGAGGCACCACCAGTGCGGAAGTTTCCTTCACCGGAACTGGTGGACCACCCTCGACGCCGGGGGGGGGGGCAGGAGGATTCGAGTCAGGAAGTTCGGTGCATGGCCGTCGAGGGATCGAGACTACGTTGCAGTGGAGCAGTGGATTAGCCAGCCAGTCGGCGAACTAGCCTAAGCTAGGGGCCGGAATTTTAGAAGAAGTGCATGAGTACAGTACGAAAAGCATTGCAGTTAAATGACTTGCAGTTATCGAACGTCTACTGTATATAACACGAGTCAAGTACGAGACACTGAAGACGACCTTACTGTTGAGGTCGAAATCAAGTGGTGGAATTAAATGGGATGGTACGAACTCGTCTTATGACAAACCTATCAAATAATTTTAGATAGATATTTTGTTGGTCTTGGTGGGTAGCACCCAGGGGACTGAAGAGAAGGCTAATACGCCTACCCACCCAATATGGCATACATTTTTTTAAATTTCGTTTAATTCATGATAACAAAACTTCGGAAGTATCGACGAGATATTTTTCAACATAAAGAAGCCATACAAACACAAAAGGCTCGATGTACCTCAACTAACTGCAAGTTTTCGCCAGGAGAAGTTAATTGCCGACAATTAGCACTAACTGTGTATGAACCAATAATCACCCAAAATAAGCGCTGAATTCGGGTATTGAGATTCTCACGTCCAAATGTGTGAGTGGCGATAAAAGGAAAACAAACACTCCTAGATGGTGCTACTCAGCAAAGTTTGGGTAAAAATGAGTATATTTCCATATATTTTTTGACTCCTTCGCAACCATAGTGATGCCTCGATCAATTTTGAGGTTATGAGCAGAAGGAAAACAAACATGTATTTACACATGCCGAATTGCACATCAGTGTGCGAGCGTTAAACGTCACTCATCTCTATATGTACTACCCAGATACTGGGTACCAAAAACGATGTTGGGGAGAGTGCCATTGTACCGCGGATGACATGCGTTCCACCTATAGATAGTGGAATATATAGATGAGCGAAGATAAATCCTCTGTCTCCAAACGAACTGTCAAACGTGTCTCCAAACGAGCATGACGTCACGATTTCAATGGAAATGTTAAGGGCTGTGACGTCATATGTGCGTGTGCACGGTCGAAAAAACCGACTCAGCCATGCTTTCGCTCATCTATAGATTCTACTATCTATAGTTCCACCCTCCTGGTAGCACCAGCACCGGGTGGTATCTAATTTTCAAACTGTCAAAGTTTAATTTGATTTTAATTCACGAATCGAAATAGTTCGTTTCCAATTGTAACGCTTGAAGCGGCCCTCTACAAGTCTACACAGCAACCAGCGTCGTCAAGGCGCACTGGGCGCACTGGATGCAACAGATTCAAATACTCTACACGCTTCCACAGCTGGCTGTCATTTTTTCGAGGAGCGCATTTTGCGATTCGTTGACGGTTTGGCTGTTTTATTCGTTTTAATCAACAATAATGTTCATAAATTTTAGTTAAATTTTCGTTATTTTCATGAATTATATAGTTGGTTTCTTTTAATTTAAAGAGGAAGAATAGCGACAACCAATAGAAGCTTCAAACTGGTAAGATTCATTTATTCCAAAATCAACAATTGTAACGCAAACATTTTCTATATTTCAGTGATAAGCGTACCTACATAACTAAAAATTTAATCTCCTTTTGTGCTTAGAATCGCCATTGTCCGATAGTCTCAAAATGGTACGCCCGAAGACATCTCGCAATGGTAATACCAAACGGAACCGCACAAGTTATCAAGAAGAAAAAATTAATGCTAAACTAAGAGATTATGATATTTTAGGTAAATGAACTTTGTTTGTTGGTAAATAGTACCTATTTAAACTGATACCGAATCGTTTTATTTCCAGCCGATAGCTTGGTAGCTAATCTAGAAGCAATTTTCAACGACAAAATCGAAGAACTGTGCCGCTCGTTCAAGATAGAGAAAAATCGTTTGCCAAAACATGTGCTGCAGATGCGGATGGGCGATCTCCGGCTGCTCGGGGCCAGCACTTTCGCCGAGCTTGATAAAATAGCTGTTGATCCACCCTGCGACACCGTGAGTTCGTTGGGATCCAGTCACCTATCCAGTAGCTACAATGTGGGATCGAAGGGTGAGAAGAAGCAATCGCGCGCCGATGAAGGTAAGACATTGATACGTAACATTTTTTTAACAATCGTATATTCGCATCCGAATATGCAAATACCTTCGACTTCAACAACAGAACATCGAACACATTAGTTAATTCATTGCAACACCTCGCATTTGTGTTCTTATAACAAGATGTAAAAAAGGGGATTCAGTGGTGAGATTCATCAAAATCCTCCATGGGACGGCGATTCTGAAATGCAAAAAGCACGGGGAATATGGAAATCTACATCATTAGAAGCTATATTTCACAAAGATTCTCATTTTTTCTTATACATCAATTAATTTGTAATTAGAAATTGTGTACATTGAAAAATCGTCACTATACTTTACCGTGGAGGATTTTGGTGAATCTTACATTCGCATGTCTTCTCCTTTTACCTCTCAAATTTGTCAATCAGCAAAAACCTCGCCAAGCTGCGTATGTTCACATGAACAATTGGATACAACACTTTCTTTTCAAAGACAAAAGCAATCTCATCATCAAGAAAATGTTATACTACACTGGGTCGCTTTTAACCTTGTTTGTATTTAATTGTTTTTTGACTAAACTTTTTTAGTTAACCCCACAAAAAAATTCATATGAATACACCATTGTATTAAAAAAGTTGTACAAATTGAGATGAACCGAGGAATTGATAAAATCCATTCACGTGAAAAGTGACACCAAGTGTATGAACTCTGTTTAGGTAAACATGTATTTTTAATATTAAATTCAAATACTTCATTGATGTGTAGTACCTAATTAGGCTGTAACTAATTGATATCTTACAAGGCACATATCCTGTCGTATACTTACTGTAAAGATTGCAAATCAAACGCTCTAGATTTCACTCAAAAAATGTTGAAATAATAATAATTGATTATTTAACTATCGTCGAGTCTATTTCTGTATTGTTAGGTACCTGCTGCAACGCATAGCTCGGAATAACAGACAAAGTACAGTGCTTTTTAGTATTAAAGTAGCTGGTGATAGTGAATTCAATTTCATTTCATTGCCATCGGTACACTGCGGAGAAACTAACTCAATTCCTTTTCATCTGGGGATAATCACCAACTAACAATGTTTCGCATCTTTCGCCATTTCTCCCGTTTCCTTAATCAAAAGGATATCTTACAGAGGACAGCGCAGCGAGTAACAGGAATTCCGACCTACTAGCCTCGGCCAAGGCGCGCCCTTACGGTCCTTTAGCTTCAGCGATGAAAAGACGACGGAGCAAATCGGTCTCGGCGAACACAACCCCGTGTAAGCAGCAGACTTCACTTTTGTACGGTATCAAGTCGAAAAAAACATTCGGTGGCTCCCAATCCCTGTACGCCGACAACAACCGCCTGTCCCGATCCAGACTTCGAACTCCCGGCCCGGTCGGGCGGCTGCAGCAAACCGTCAGTGCCGATCGGGGTATGACCTTGATCACCCCCAAAGTGCAACCCAATACACCGATGGCCATGCTGCGTCACGCGCGTCTGGGGGAAAACATCTACTCCATCACTGGAAGTCCGGTCATAACGGCGGCAATGGTTGAAGAAATGGCCAACGTAAACATTCCAATACAAAACGGCATGCTGTCGCTCCGACCAACTGAAATGGACTCGATCGATAAAGGACTGGTGCAGAAGATTGGGCCAGACACGCTGGAGCATTTGAAGAAGCTGCAGATGAACCTGAATAAAATAATGCAGATGGCCGAAGTGAATAATTTTCAGAAGTATTGATCTTTTTGTCTGGTACTTATGGCCTATA
This sequence comes from Armigeres subalbatus, assembly GCF_024139115.2. Classification (NCBI taxonomy): domain Eukaryota; kingdom Metazoa; phylum Arthropoda; class Insecta; order Diptera; family Culicidae; genus Armigeres; species Armigeres subalbatus. The sequence continues at coordinate 273,809,951 of NC_085141.1, forward strand.
TAATGTGAATCCGTAGACTGTTCTTTTTTATGTATTAGTTCCTTTTGTGTAATAAATGTATTTCCAATTATGACTTTTGCCCATCTAAAAGTAGTTTTGTGAAAGCCATGCAACACAATGACAAACAACGGTAAAAATGGTTGGCGTCTGGAGTAGGAGCACGATGGGGCACGTGACCTATGAAATTAAACATTTCTTTCATTCCTCCTTGTACCTAAATTGCCAGAATTGTTCTTTAAAAACTCAGATCAATCCACCTAGCGTTGGTGGTGCCTTTCTCGCGCATTAAAAAAAAATGAGAAAAACACATAAGAGAGGTCGAAATAGCACTTTAGGGGGAAAGATTTTACTTTTTCCATTAATTCATATGCATTTGCGGTCATTTGAATGCATTGCTGCAATCTTCAAAAAATAAAAATAAAAAAAAATGGGTTTGGTGGAGGGGCTGGACCCCCCCCCCATTTCTTGGTTTTCTTGAAAAAAAAATCCGAATGAAGTCCTGGAGGAAGTTCTTAAGGAATACCTTAAGAAAATTCTTAGAGTCTTGAGGAATTTCTGGAGTCCATCAGGGCGAGTCCATTTGAAAAAACTCCGAAGAGGAGATCGAGCCAGTCCGCCTAACTACGTAGAAACTCGGAAAACTACCCTACCATACCTCAGCATAAATCTCAAAACTTCCAAACTATTTCTCCAAAGTACGGTATTAGATCACACATACCCTCCAACGTTGCTACCAGCAATGCTACGTTGCACGTTCTCTTTTCATCACTGGTAACTTCAACTAAAGTCCACCAGAGGCGCAACCAACGCGGAAAAGCATGCGCAAACAGTCAAATTCCGCCACGCGGAAGACATTCAAAAACAACATAAACGAACCGAAGCAACGGGAAAACACTTTCTCTCTTTAACACTATACGCAGAACATCTAACAATAACCCATTGGTTTCACAACGAAGACGACATTTTATTCATAGGTAGGTAAAGCGGGGTACATAATTTATTAAAACAGCATGCTTAAGGTCACTCCTGACAGAATCCAAGTTTCAAAGTGCTCGCGTTTTCGACGGCACACCACTCGATACGGAGGCGGCGGACAACTGTCATTTTTGTTGATTCCAAGGTTGATTCAGCTTTGCTGCGTCGCATCGCAGCATGCGTGAAAAAATAAAAATGACAGTTGTGCGTTGCTTCCGTATCGAGTGGTGTGCCCCCGAAAACGCGAGTACTTTGAAACTTGGATTCTGTCAGGAGTGACCTTAATGTGGTATTTCGTTCATTTACGTTTGTTTCACTATGTACTAATTACGTTTGTGCTATCTGTGTGTGCGTTTTTTCTGTCTATTCTTTTCTAGCTATCTACATGTGCTCATTCATTGTGTTATCCCATTTTCATTCAGCAATCGACGACGAGAAGCTTCACACCCGGGTGCCTGACAATAGAGGTTGGATGGGACGTTCACTAATTACGTTACGTGCGCACGTTTTATAAGTTCCACATCCAACCTCAAAATATTATGGACGTGTCCAAGTTCCTGACTCAGCCAGTTATCGACTTACGGTCGGCACAAAAAAAAAACGTTCTCCGAGGCGTCCTCATTGCACGCCCCACTCGACAAAAAAGAGATCGCTTGACTCACCGACTGTTGTTCGCCTACCGGCACTGCTGCGCTCCTGGTAGACGGCGGAAAGCGATCGATGTTCGCAGCGATAAATGGCCGTTGGTGACGTGGCCAAGGGGGAGGGGAAGGGGTGTTGATCGGCGGCTCGGCACTCGCTGACCCCTATTAGCGACGATGCGTGGCAATTGGCAACCACGATTGGAATTGGGACCAACGTGTTGACGGGTTGGCCCCCTCCGGCGACGGATGCCGGGAATCTATCGTCCCAACAATGGCGGTGTGCCGCGGTTGCCTGCGACAAACGTAGCGGTCGGCTACATAAAGGACGATTAATTATACACAATGCACGGGAAACAACGAGCACGCGGAGCACATTACCTGGACAATTTCTTCGAGAAACGCACAAAGCTGATCCTTACGCACACACTACGTTTGTTAAGCAAACTTGACACTACTTAACAAAAAGAAATAGAATTAAATAAAGAAAATCTAAAATGTTGCTTAACTTAGTCTTCAACAAGAAACGAACCACGGACAAAAAGGCGCGACACTTCTGCTTCAGTTGGCGGTTTGGGAGAAATTAAATTTGAAGCCGTTACCCTCAGATTAAGGACGGTGACCTCGGCCGAACAGGAATTCGGCATTTCCCGCGAACTTCATTGAAATAGTTCGGAGGTCTGTGAGCTTACGCTGAGGCGTTCGCCAATGTTTCGGGTTCAGCCGCGACCTTTTCTCTTTCAAAATCTTCGGCGGATTTCAAATAAACTTGACCTTCGGAGCTGTTGGCTGAGTACTTTAATAACGCAGGCGCTTAATGACGCCGCACTTTGATCGTATCGTGCTAGGCTAGATTTTGGCGCGATTCTATTTAGAAGTCTTAAATTGATTAGTAATTAATGATTCATCATCTAAGCCATGGAGCGAAGGCTACAATCTCTGTAGTAATTTCAGGAGGATTTTCTATAGGAATCCCTGGAGAAAATTCCGACGGAATTCTTTGAAAAATGTTCAAAGAAATTCTTTAAGAAAGTCGGTAATTCCTTTGGGAGTTCCTTTGGAAATTGCTCTAAGAATTTGTACGAAGATATCTGAAAATTCGTCTTGCTCTGCATACTTATTTATTTATTATTAGACTAAGGCCGGAAAGGCCTGTGCTGCACATAAAAGTCTTCTCCATTCAGCTCGGTCCATGGCTGCACTTCGCCAACCACGCAGTCTGCGGAGGGTCCGCAAATTGTCCTCCACATGATCGATCCACCTTGCCCGCTGTGCACCTCGCCTACTTGTTCGCGTCGGATTGTTGTCGAGAACCATTTTCACCGGATTACTGTCCGACATTCTGGCTACGTGCCCAGCCCACCGCCGTCTTCCTTTCGCGGTGTGAACAATGGATGGTTCTCCCAACAGCTGATGCAACTCGTGGTTCTTTCGCCCCCTCAACGTATCGTCCGCCATCTGCATCCCACCATAGATGATACGCAGCACGCGTTGGTCCCCCACGAGCATCGTCCAGGTCTCGTGTCCGTAGAGAACTACCGGTCTAATAAGCGTTTTGTAGATAGTCAGTTTGGTACGGCGGCGAACTCTATTCGATCGAAGCGTTTTGCGGAGTCCAAAGTACGTACGATTTCCTGCCATGATGCGTCTCCGAATTTCTCTGCTGGTATCGTTATCGACGGTCACCAGTGAGTCCAAGTACAGGAATTCTTCAACCACCTCGACTTCGTCACCACCAATAGGAACTCGTGGTGGATGGCTTACATTGACCTCTCTTGAACCGCTTCCTATCATGTACTTCAACTTCGATGTGTTGATGACTAGTCCAATCCGTTTAGCTTCACTTTTCAGTTTCATGTAGACTTCCTCCATCCTCTCAAAGTTACGTTCCATAATATCAATGTCGTCGGCGAAACCAAATAACTGGACGGACTTCGTGAAAATCGTACCACCCGTGTCAATCCCTACACTCCGTATTACTCCCTCCAAAGCGATGTTGGATAGCAGACACGAAAGACCATCACCTTGCCGTAACCCTCTGCGTGTTTCGAAAGGACTCGAGAATGCCCCTGAAACTCGAACTATCGTCGATCCATCGTCGCTTTGATCAACCGTGTCAGTTTATCCGGAAATCCGTGTTCGTGCATTAGCTGCCATAGCTGGTCCCGATCGATTGTATCATATGCAGCTTTGAAGTCGATAAATAGATGATGTGTGGGCACGTTGTATTCGCGGCATTTCTGCAATACCTGACGTACGACCAACACCTGGTCTGTGGTAGAGCGTTCACCCATGAATCCCGCCTGGTACTGCCCCACGAACTCTCTTGCAATTGGTGTTAGTTGGCGGCATAAAGCTTTCTCGTCGTCGGGTCTCCCTTCGCCATACCCTCGACTACGGTGAAGACGGAACGGCAGTGGGTATCTAAGTAGTCAACGTCACGTGTTCTATCTGGAGGTATGTACACGGCACAAAGGAAAATGGCGCTCTTCTTCAATTGGATGGATATCCAGACTTGCTCCAAACATTGCCACGTGGAATTTTCAATTAGCCTTGCCTTCAAACCACGCCGTACAGCAATGATGACACCGCCACCAGTAGATTTCCTACTATTTTCAGGATTTCGGTCACACCGATACGCTTCGTATTCAGTACCAAACACTTGACTCGAGAGTGTGCGATCATCAAGCCAAGTTTCGATCAGGACAATAACATCGTAGCACTGAGCTGATGTTGCTAGACGATAGCTGTCTACTTCTGAGTTGATACCGCCTACGTTTTGGTAGTAAATCAAGAGATCATCGGTGTCGCGATCGATCGACCTGGTTGATGATACTACCGGAGAACTGCTGGAAGTTAGATCCGAATCAGGCAGCGAATGTTCATTGTTGCATAGGTACTTGCCTGGAGTAAGGTGCTGGGAGATTTCCAATCCACATCTAAACTCAGGGCCAGGACGACTTGGATGAACTCTGGCAGCAGATGGCGCGACTGAGATAGAGGGACTGGAAAAATCTCCCGAGAAGCTTACTGCGGTGCGTCCTGGACACTCTGCAGAGGCGACTGGCCAGCAAGCGACGATGGGCGAATAGGAGGGCGTGGAGATATGCGAGATACATTGTTCACTAGAATACAGTGCAGCTTTAGGAACAGACCCATTTGAATGTTGTTCATACTTGCCGAACACAGGAGTTCGGAAGACCCCATTTCAGCCCCAAACGCAGGACCAGGACGACTGAAGAACGCTGGCGGGAACGGCTCGACTGCGTTGGGGGATCCGGGCTTCCTCAATGCTAGCAGCAAGCGTGCGTCCCAGTGATGATACAGAAGAGGCACCAACGGGAGTAACGGGAACCAGCCGATTGATGGTCAATGTAGCACACGATAAATCCGGATTGTCTATTGTCTCTATGGGGGTGATACTACCGAGAGCGCTGGAAAACGGAGATTGTTCAGGCAGAGCAGTGTTACCTTCATGTGTATACTTGCCTGCAAAGGGAGTGCGGGAGCTCAAACACAGGACCGGAACGGCTGAAGATCGCTGGCAGGAATGGCTCGACTGTGATGAGTCGACTAGGGGCTTCCTCAGTACTGATGGCAAGCGTGCGTCCCGGTAGTGAAGATGATGTAGGTTCGTTGAAATAAGTTAACCTTCTAGATTTATTCCGGATAAGGGTGTCGTAAACTGGGACGAGCCGGCTTCGGGCGAAATCGTGATGGTTGGCGTATTCAGCAGAGGTAAGAACATGTTTTTTGAACTGTTGTCTTCGAATTCGCGAAATAAAATTCCTTTGGGCCAGGTTTGAGTGTCAAGAGCTGCTTCTCGAAACTTGGGGTCGATTCCGATTTTGTAGGAAACGAAGCTCAGACGACTAGTGTCGATGCCTCGTTTTACAAGAGGAATGACTCTAACAGCTTCCTCACACTTTAAACTATCCTTTACTAGCTTTTCAACAGCTTCCAATTTAGCGCTTGGATGGATACGAGAAAGGTAAACCCAAAACAGTTGAATTGGCTCAGGTACGGTTATTACGCTGGCGTCGGGAACTATTTTCGTGCCACCAAGAAGAGGTTTATGCGATCCTATGTCTTCTTGACGACGTCTTTTGGATGGAGGTTGGCGGGTAGAGCCACTTTGTTGTTGAAGGACCGGAGAAGATGCAGCAATGCGTTTGGTTAGCTGAGCGATTTGATTACCATGTTTTATTAGTTCCATCCAGATTTGTTCATGCACGGATTCCTGCTTCTCAGTGATAGTAATAAGTGTTAATAACATCACTGAACGACGAAACAGCGGATTCGAACCATCTTCATAAGTTTCGCACATTCATCACACATCCGCATGAGGTTTTGGGTCTCATGAACGATTTTGATAATCGACTTGAGTTTTTCTTATCGGTGCACCTATAGTGTACCATTCTTTCGCAGAAAGCCATGCAAGTAATACCCTCATCGTCATCTTTATCTGCCCTCGCGCAGTGATCACAAGTGGATAACAATGACGATGGAGATGCTCTTAAACTTGCAGTGTGGATGTACGGTAGCCGAAAAAGTGCAGTTAGGGGATAGTGCGAATAGATTGCAAAACAAAACAGTCACAAGTCTCAACAATATCACTATCCGGGAAGCGATGATAAACGATTGATTCGCAATATTTATCACTGACCATCCAACACAAATTTCACAACACTAAGTACAACGAGTCAAAAGCAATGAAATGGCACAAAATGGTAAAATAATCACAGCAAGTTACACAACTAAATAAGCGATAGGTACGATCGCCTAGGTCGTTGCCGTTGTATCGAGTCGTATTATCTTCTATGTCGTTCGTAATAGTTGTTTTTAAAGGCGGCTTATTGGGTCTGTGCAAACCTCCTGTCTCGTCGGAGGGCCGTCGTGTCAGGTCTGTTTAGCGTCCCACCTAACACTAGGACTTGGGCTTTTGCGCTTTGAGCGGCACACGGTCGCTTTGGCGGAGCCTACTTGCGAATACATGCAGTTTTTTTTTATAGAAGTTTAACAGGGCCCACTGTCAAACCCCACCACATTCGTGATTCGTTCGAACTGTTTCTCCATTTAATTTTGCTGGCGTAAACGAGAATGCGCTTCAACTTTTGATCGAAAGCGCGTTCGTACAGGTTCGTACGTAAACAAGAATATGAGTGATTATATTGGCTGCTAAAACCTAGACATTCCATTTTTATTCCTGATTATATACCTTACGAATTGTAGAAGAATGGAAATTTTCGGATATTACCAGTACAATTAATAGATTGGACAAAATTGTTTCAAATAAGTAGATTCTACCAGTTTGTTGAATGAGATAACTTTATACAGTTAATACAAATATACATACTTAATGAAATTATAAAATATCTAACATCTTGCGATTTTTGTGTTTTGCATAAAATTATGCAATTTATATTTGCTATCCGCATATTCTTGTGTTGAACACTAGTGATTTAACATAATAAAATAAAACAAAAGGAATATTGCCAGGTGCTTTTTCAGTCTCCCTTTAATAACACAAAACAACAATTAATAAGACGGCGTCAAAGCCCCATCGGCTCGAGTTCATGTTGAAAGTTTCATTCACTTTCAACTCTCAATAACGTGGAGAATGCTTTTCTAACACCTGGTTTGTCACGATCACGATTTAGATCGGTACTTCCGCGTTCCGTTACATTGTATGTGAAGTTTAAGTTTTAAAACTAGACAATTCTAATAAAACTATTTCGTTCTGTACAGTACACAACCCTAGTTAAAATGGTTTCTCAATTTTTGAATGTGCTCGTAATTCGGTGTTAGTGCAGGTGATTTCAATCTAACTAACCCATAATCCATCACAAATGGACTCAAACTTCAAAGTTACAAAAAATATTGTCCCGATATGATTCAGTGTCATGTAGAATGGTAAACGGTGCTTCGTTGAACTATTCGGACCGAAATTTAATAACCGTCCAACGGTTCTATGCCATGTTCCTCCTGCTGGTGGTGTATCAGCCCGCTATCGCTGAGAAAAGTGGCTTCGCACAGATGACACTGCAGCACCCGGACGTCACCGTGCGTATGTCTGTGGGCTTTCAAGCTATCCGAGCGCGTAAAGCTTTTGCCACACACGTCACACTCATACGGCCGCTCTCCAGTATGCGATCGCAGATGGATCTTCAACGACTTCGGCCAAGCGAATTCTTTCTTGCAAATGTGACACCGATGTTTCGACTTTGGTTCCGACGGGTCGGTTTCAACACCGCCCCCTCCTGACTCATTGGCTGGCGAGATGTTGTCCTCGTCCTGCTCGTAGCCATTGTCTTTGTGGTCATCACCGTCCTCTTCATCGTTGCGACCGCTCGTGTCGTCTTCTTCGCTAGAATAGGGAAAAGTATTTGTCTTAAGATTGTTATAGAATTGTTAGAAATTTCCCTTTCGCTTACCATTCCTGTTCTTCTTTCACTTCATCACCCTCGTCCTCATCGTCATCGGAGTCCTCTTCTTTGACCATGACTTCAATTACCTAAAGACACGAGACATTGAAGGGTTATTTCAATTATGTTTCACTGTTATTTGTAGAATCGCAAAAAAAAACAAGAAGACAAAAGTAAACAAAGATTGAAACCCTTTCCCTTCGACTTTTTTCCTTCTTACCGGGTTCGATTCCCGCCTCGGTAAGAAGGAAACTTTTCGTGATCGAGAAATTCTCCACTGGTCCACTAGGTGCTATGTGTCCTGTCCATTGTCAAGGTGTTAAGTGTTCAGTCTGTACCCCCTCTGATCAACGACGGTTTTCCTGTCTTTTATTCTACCAAATATTGTGAAAATCCAAAAGATGGTAGGGTAAAGTGACCAATAGTGAACCCCCAACCAATAGTGGACCCTCCAGCCATTTTTGCATTATTACTGCACAATGTCAACATTTTGCTATGAAATTCTATCGGGAGAACCTACCTTACAGTCCTATGATTTGATTACATGCGTTGGAAATGCTATGGAAAGTCAAACTAGATGATTTTTTACAATTCTATAAAAAATAAACACGAGAGTGTCCATTATAGGAATATTTGGGGGGGTCCATAATAGGGAAGAAGAACGTCCCGAAACGGGACATGAAAATCAAATGAAGTGTCGACTATAGGGAAGCAATTTCCTATTATGGATCCCCAGGGGGTTTACTATAGGGCGAATTCAGTTAGACTTTACAATGTAAATTTCAACGAATAATGTCGTGTATTTGGGTGTTTTATGAATGTATCGTGAAGAGGGGATGTAGAGCTTGTTGTTAGATATCAAGCAGAGTTAATATTTTGAAAATATCTAAGCCGTATGACAGGAAGAGCAAAATTCCGCTTCTAGGGGGTCCACTATTGGGCATTTTACCCTATATGTGTTTCATATGAAATTCCTGATTTTTCGTACGAAATTAATATGATTATCAAACAAAAGTGGATAAAGATGGACAAATGAAATATCATGGATTTGATGAGCCTGAATGTATACTTTCAGAATACGATTGAATTTTTTGCTAATATTTGCTACTACTGTTGTAATAGAATTCCCAGAAAAATATCTCTTTTTCATGAAAAAATGCATATTATGCTTGAAAATGAAGCTATCAACCATCTTATGTAACCAAAAGTTGCGCTACCCAAAGACTGTAAAGCGGTGCTAAGACTGTTTTTGAAAATAATTTGGATTGATGGAAGGCAAAACTATTTTTTTCGGGACCACCCTATCTAAATTTAGTAATTTTGTTATAAAACATTACCTATATGAGATAAAATAAATGTTTATTAAGCAAAAATGCTTAGAATTAAATTGTTAACATTTTTTTAAATAATATGATCTCCTAACTCAAAAGATTAAAAAAAATCATTTCCAAAAATAAATCACGAAAGGGTTACCCTAATGGCAACTTACACCAAAATAGATCTTTTCTTGTAGATCATTTCTTCTGAAGACGTCAAAACTCTAGCACTGTAGTTTCCGAGTTATAGATTTATGTCGTCAAATTTGACGAATCCGACCATTGTGCTTTGTAAAGAGGGGCTCCCATACTAATGAAACATCAATTTGTTCATAACTCGAGAATTAATCAAGAAAATGGAATCTGGCATGTGGAGGTTTTGAAAAGGAAGATATGTTTCTGTGGTGGTTAGAAACCCCTCCCCTTCTGGAATGGGGGGACCCATACAAATGAAACCGAAATTTCTGCATAACTCGAGAACTATAATCAGAGAATAAATCAATTTTAGGCGAAACGAAGTTCGTCGGGTCTGCTAGTTGAAAATAACTTTTGATAATATTTTTTTATGCTAAGAAGAGTCTACCCGGCACTTAGGTGCAATAAGCCATTTTACGAGAGAGATTTGAACAGCTGATCGAAATTTTGAGTGAACGGCTCGGTCTTTGTTTTGGTAAATTTGCATGGAAATCATCATCAATTCGTCATCATCATCATCATTTCATTCCATTTTCGCAAATGTTCCTTGTAAAATGTAAATATTAGTGTTAGGTCTCCTGTCATTTGAGCTTTTTATAAAATGGCTTATCCAGCTTTCCACGCTCGGTAATGGCGGCTTTTCGGTGTGTAAAAATCAATCGATTACTGTACTTTTTGACACTAGCTGGAGGAAAACTCACTGGCGAAAAGGCCTTTTTTCCCTTTCCCCTCATCCAGGAACGCCAGTGAGCTTTCCTCCAGCTAGTGTCAAACAGTACAGTGAGCGATTGATTTTTACACAGCGACAAGCCGCCATTACCGAGCGTGGAAAGCTGGATAGTTGAGAATCCATCACTCTGAAAAATTTTCACGTGATATTTACCAAAAGCAAACAAAAATTTAATGTGGTTCTCATCCACCATACTTTTCACGTAAGAGTGACCTGAACAGCATGTAACCTGAACAAAATTTAGCTTCGTTGAGTTAGGGGCCGTCCAGAAACCACGTGGTTATATATGGGGGTGGTGGGGATTTTGGAAAATCACCACGATAAGCCACATGGGGGGAGGGGGTGTTGCTCTCGAACCACGTGGTTTGTTTTACACGAAAAGCTTTTGGTGAATAACAATAGCGGTGTAAAAAATACAAATCATTAAACGCAAAGCGCATCTTAGGGTCGATGCCCACGTAGCGTCTTCCAACTCAGCGTTAAAAAGACGTAGGTGTGCATCGAGAAAAACCGGTAACGCAACGTTGGTCGCAACGCCGATGCATATTTGCGTTATTTGACCATCTTAGAAAAAACAGGTTGCGATTCAGTCTCAATTTCCACAACAAAAATTTGGAATTAAGGAAAAATGGGAAAATATAAAAAAAATTCCGCCACGCCACCGCCGCAGATGGTTTTTGGCATCACGCCGCCGACACTTTTGCATTAGCGGACTGCAGCTACAATTTTGAAAAATGTCCATGTTTTTACAATAATCCAAGAAAAAAATTCAAAAGAATTTCTTGTGGATATTCAGGAAAAATACAGTAAAGAAATTTCCTGTAAAAACTTTGACTTCATACAATCGTGATAAAGTGCTGGCATGCCGAATGATTTTTGAACATGAATTTCCCAAGTATTTCACATCACAGATTACGAATACTTAAACGTCGCCGGTCCTCTGCACTTCGGAAATACTGCAATTATCGTTCCACTTACAACAAGCAACAGTACAAAGGTTATAATCAGCTTTTGTATTCCCGATTCATCAGTCGCACACAACGAAATCTGCGTCTATATCCCAAGCAATTCTAAACATTTATTAGGTCCAAACAGGATGAAGATGATCTTCCTACGTCAATGCAACTGAATGGTTTTTCTGCTGACACTCCAGCTGACAAATGCGAGCTCCTTGCTGAATAGTTTAAGACCTCCTTCAACGATTTCTCAGTTCCGCTATCTCTTGTCATCGAGGCTCGTGACACTCCTAGAGATGTACTGGACTTATGGAACGTACACACGGTCAAGCAGTTTAACCAACATTGACTCCACCTCTCGTTTATTCAAACATCCTTCAAATTTTACCAACAGCGACACGAACAATCAATTTATTCCACCAACAATATCACACACGAACGACCGAAGCGCCAACTTGAGCACCAACCATCAAAAAATATATGGGGGTTTGTGCAACTTCACTACAAATGCTCAAACATGTTCGGCGAACCTTGACTCCGCCCCCGAAAACTCAAACCAAAATCAAACCGTTTTAATTTTTCCAACCGAGCCGCCAACTGTCAAACGGTTGTTCGAACAACTTCACACACGTTCAAACAAAGCAGCAACCAAAGCGTTTTCTTGGGGGGCGGAGTCAATGTTCGTCAAACTGCTTGAGTGGTGTGTACGTTGCATTAGGCATCTTTCCCATCAGTGATGAAGATGTGTGCCAAGCGATCCGGAAACTGAAATTTTCGTTCTGTGCTGGACCGGACGAGATACCGGCTGCTTTGTTGCGCCGGTGTTCGAGTGCTCTTTTTAAACCGTTAGCAAAAATCATCAATCTTTCCCTTCGAACCAACTATCGTGGAATAACCACTCTCTCCGCTTGTTCGAATGTTTTTGAAATAATAATGAACGACACGCTCTTCGCCGGCTGCAGGCAGTACCGTGCTGTGCCCTTATTCCAATCAGCGCCTAATTCCGTTCACGCAAGACAAAATGATAAATAATAAAGAGTTTTTGTCTACAAACAGCAGAAAAATATCCTTATACTTTTCTATGGTTATGTATGCATGAAATGAAAACCAGCGTCATTTTTAGCGATTAATAGTGAAAATTTAAACAAAACTTGCTAAGAACGTCTATCATAATATTTAGGCATTTTTAAGTGAAAATTTGTACTGGATTTCAAACACAGCAGCATAACAAGACAAAACAGGTAACATTATAGCGTATTACCAAATTGTTGCCTGTATTTTCCCGATAGAAAATGCTGAAAAGTGAAAAATATCTTGACTGGAATAAGGGTACCTCTAAATCTACTCGTTCCTTATTCCGTTCATTGGGTTTGGAGGATGGATTCCGAAAGCTTTATGTTTTATAATCTAATCTATGAGCAAGAAAAGGTACATCGTACATGAAGCCATATGAGTGGTGAATGGTGAACATTTAAAATTCTATCCCGCAAGCAGGCAGACCGAAAGGAATTCCGTTAACGACAGGTTATGGGACCTTTTTCAACTCGTGCCGGGAAAATACAGTTTTTTCAGTTAATGATTTAATGATGATCTATAAAGTGAATGCTGGACAATGTTAAGAAACGGTTTCCGGAGAATACGGACAGCTTTAAACAGCACAATCCATAATTGTGGCGTTCTTGTTTAAAAGCTTTATCCGGAAATTTCTTGGAAATTTCTATAAAAAAACACTGCCCTCTCTGAAATGCAAATAAGGTTATGTTTTACCGAAATTCGTGAATACTTCGTAGAAGTAGGGTTATCCGGTACTATAAACAACAGGAACTTTCAAGAATATTCAATTTCAACGAAACAGTGGTACGAACCTACAAGGTACTCTCCCAAATTTTATGCCGTCGACTAGCACCAACTGCAAGGGAGTTCGTGGGGCAGTACCAGGCGGGTTTTATGGGCGAACGCTCCACCACGGACCAGGTGTCTGCCATTCGCCAAGTACTGCAGAAATGCCGCGAATACAACGTGCCCACACATCACCTATTCATCGACTTCAAAGCCGCATATGATACAATCGATCGGGACCAGCTATGGCAGCTAATGCACGAACACGGTTTTCCGGATAAACTGACACGGTTGATCAAAGCGACGATGGATCGGGTGATGTGCGTAGTTCGAGTTTCAGGGGCATTCTCGAGTCCCTTCGAAACCCGCAGAGGGTTACGGCAAGGTGATGGTCTTTCGTGTTTGCTATTCAACATCGCTTTGGAAGGTGTAATACGAAGAGCAGGGATTAACACGAGTGGTACAATTTTCAATAAGTCCGTCCAGCTATTTGGTTTCGCCGACGACATAGATATTATGGCACGTAACTTTGAGAAGATGGAGGAAGCCTACATCAGACTAAAGAGGGAAGCTAAGCGGATCGGACTAGTCATCAACACGTCGAAGACGAAGTACATGATAGGAAGAGGTTCAAGAGAAGACAATGTGAGCCACCCACCGCGAGTTTGCATCGGTGGTGACGAAATCGAGGTGGTAGAAGAATTTGTGTACTTGGGCTCACTGGTGACTGCCGAAAATGACACCAGCAGAGAAATTCGGAGACGCATAGTGGCTGGAAATCGTACGTACTTTGACTCCGCAAGACGCTCCGATCGAATAGAGTTCGCCGCCGTACCAAACTGACAATCTAAAAACGCTAATTAGACCGGTAGTCCTCTACGGACACGAGACCTGGACGATGCTCGTGGAGGACCAACGCGCACTTGGAGTTTTCGAAAGGAAAGTACTGCGTACCATCTATGGTGGGGTGCAGATGGCGGACGGTACGTGGAGGAGGCGAATGAACCACGAATTGCATCAGCTGTTGGGAGAACCATCCATCGTTCACACCGCGAAAATCGGACGACTGCGATGGGCCGGGCACGTAGCCAGAATGTCGGACAGTAACCCGGTGAAAATGGTTCTCGACAACGATCCGACGGGCACAAGAAGGCGAGGTGCGCAGCGGGCAAGGTGGATCGATCAGGTGGAAGATGACTTGCGGACCCTCCGTAGACTGCGTGGTTGGCGACGTGTAGCCATGGACCGAGCCGAATGGAGAAGACTCTTATATACCGCACAGGCCACTTCGGCCTTAGTCTGAATAAATAATAATAATAGTGTTACGAACAATTCCAAACAAACAGAGACATTGTTTTGGAAGGTTCAGGTCAGAATTAAAGGTCTAGTATCCAGGCTCTAGTCAAAATTATGTTGAGGATAAGGTGTAAAACTCCGATAAGGAATAGTATCTGGCCTTCTCTGTGGTACCTGATGCAACTGGGCAGCTAGCATCAATGTTCATGTTGAATATATCTCGAATGGTAAGTGAAACAAACGAAAAACAGTCAACTTGACTATACTAAGGAAATATCATTCATTGTATTTTAAATTTGGAGGGAAATTACATTTTAAGCTTTTTATTTGCAATATTATAATAAATGAAAAGATGGATTTATGAGAAAAATGATGCCTGGTATTAGCATCTTCAAAAAATCAAATCTTTTCGGGTGATTGGAATTAGGAACATGAATGAACGGAATTAGGAACAATGCCATTTCAGATGATTGGAATTAGGACCACATAATTTGTCAATGTTTTTTTCACTAGTGGAGCCTAAGTCTATGAATGCATCCCAACATATTTTATTTTCAATTGTATATAGCAAATGACACTATGTAGCGAAATTGCAGCTTCAAAATACTAAACGGGTATTTTTTAGAGCTTTTAGACATAGCGCATTGTCTTAGGTGAACGGAATAAGGGCACAGCACGGTACATCTCTACGAACCAGCATGGATTTTTTCCTAATAGATCGGTCGCGACCAACTTGACAGAATTCACAAGAACTTGAGAACTTGTATTGAGGCTCTTGACAATGGGCGGCAAGTTGATGCGGTATACTTAGATCTTAAAGCTGCTTTCGACCGAGTGGATCATCGTATTATACTTGGCAAACTTGAGAAGTTGGGAGTTTCCATTGCGTGTGTTGATTGGTTTCGATCTTACCTAACGGATCAAAAATTGCGTGTGAAAGTCGGATCATCTCTTTCGGGTCCCTTCGTCACGCCATCTGATGTACCACAAGGAAGTAATCTAGGATCATTATTGTTTTCGATATTTGTCAACGATGTGACACTGGTGCTACCACCTGGTGTGAGACTGCTCTATGCTGGCGATGCAGCTTTACATTGTTGTCAACAGTCTTGAAGACTGCATTCAACTGCGGTGGTGAGTGCGTAACTGCTTGTCACTCAGTATCCATAAATGTCAGACAATAACGTTCAGCAGAAAACGAAAACCTATCATTTATAATTACACGCTGTCTGGGACAGTTCTTGAACGAGTGAACCACATCAGGGTTTTAGGAGTTACACTTGACGACGCACTAACCTTCCGATCCCACTACGATAACGTGATTTCTAAGGCAAACCGACAACTTGGCTTTATAATGAGAATCGCCAAAGGATTCCGTGACCCTTATTGCCTGCGATTACTATATTGTGCGCCTCTACGATCAATTTTGGAATTTGCTGTCACTGTCTGGTGCCCGTCCGCTGAGGAAGGATTTCATTCAACTTGGTACTCGAAACAGTCGTTATGGTCAGCATGATCCAGTTTCGATATATGTCGTCCAGTTTCAACGAAGTGTTCCATCTCTTTGATTTTAATCTATCGCCAGAAAAGATATTTTAGTTACTAGATAAAGATTGTCGCTGTCGTCGCTGTCCGGAACATCTTTTGCTGGCGAGGATAGGGGAGCTAAATGTCAAAGAAGGAAAATCCATACGATTTGACAGCTTGGTACTCAACATGTTCCGGACAGCAGAACAAAGGGAACCGAAGCGACAATCTTTATCTAGTAACTAAAATATCTTTTATCGCCAGCTACTCTACAGCGAGTTTTACAGCATACTTTCGTGACACAAATTGACACTACAACCATAGATTACTTAGTTCAGTTTTATTATAGTGATATATTTCGTGTGTATTATGATTGATGTGTTATGTGTATGTTTATATAATGATAACGATAATGATTAGATAACGATAATTTTTACCCTTTTACCCTTATAGTCATTGAGACAACAGATGTCAGATGACAATTGTTATGAAATAAATAAATAAATAAATAAATTTTTAATTCGAGGCATTATTTAGAATTTCCACGGAAGAAGTCTATGGATTATCTTCAAAAAATTCTTTGAATTTTTAAATCTTAAGAATTTTCAAGGTTTATGTTTTTTGAATTTGCACCATTAAATTCTTCCAAAATTTCATCGGGAATTATTTTCCTTCGGGAAGTCATTTCGAGTTCTTTTTAGGTTCAGCTAAACATTGTAAATTTAAATTGTATTGCAATGCATTGCTTTAATTCTTTACCATGCAAAGATGCACAGAAAATACCTGATTTAGAAATTTTAAGGAATTTTCACAGAAAATTACCTAATTCATCAGAAAATCTTTAAAATTTTGATTTATTTTTTTAAGGAATTCCTACTGGAAATGCTTCAAAAGTACAACCTTTACAAGTACAACAAAAGTACATTTTTTCGTTATTTCCACTTGTAAAAACATCGGAATTTCCTCGAGAAATTCATTATTGGTGTTTCAGATAAACTTTTTTCGATTTTCTACTGGAAAATCTTAGGAATTTCCATCGGAAATATTTTGGCATATTCCGAATAATTTCTTTTGGAAATAAAAAAAACTACTGAAAATTTATAAGAATTTCTTGTGGAAAATTAAAAAAAAAATCCATTGGAAATTAAGGAGAATTTCCTTTGAAGATTAATTAAAGTTGCCCAGGATTTTGAGAAAAATCTTATGAGATTCTGTAAAAAAAAGTAAGCTTGATTTTTTTCTCTAACTAATACTGTAATTTCTTCGGAATTGACGTTTATTGGAATTTTCATCATAAATATGCATTTCGGATCCTTCTACGGATTCTTCTAGTTCTTCAAAATTTCTACCGAACATTTCTCGGAACTCTTCCACAGAATTTCGGAAAAAATGTCGTTCAAATTCTAAAGATTTTTCCGTGGAGACTCCGAAAAAAATCTTGTCAATATTTCGAAGGGTTTCCCTTGCAACTCCAGAATAATTATTCTTGAAAATTCAGAAGATCTCGGAATTTGAAGTTAATCCAAGCAATAAATATAGGCAATAATTTAGGCTTAAGAAGCCTAGTTTTTATAATATTGAACAATTAGAATAATTGATCAAAAAATTTAATAATGCACCAAAATGTTCTAAATGCATAAAATTCTAGTAGTGCGTATGGAAAAGGTTATGACATAGAGAAGCTAGCATTTAAAAAAATCAACATAAATTCTAAATAAAATGCTTTTAAAATTCATAAAAGGGTCTTAGAACTAAGGAGATTCCTGCGATATGATAAAAAGTAACAGTGTTCCAGAAAAAAAACCCCAATTCCTAGAACAATCTAGATTAAAAAATAGTGTTATAATAACGATTGAAATTGAATTCCAAAACAAATCTCAACCCTTTCAGGATGGATGGGTCATATATGCCCAGCGTTTTAGATTGTCTATAAAATCACAAAAGAGAGCTAGACCACCATTTTCTTCAGCAAATGTATGGGAGCTCAAATTTGACCAGAGCGCCTCTCGTCTATACGTTCTACCTGTTCATGGAACAGGTAACTATTTTTAGTTCAGAAGTAGATAACATAATGTACTTACAATTAATTTCTTAGCAATTCATTTTTAGGGCAAATAATTGCTCAGTAAAATTTTTTAAGCAAAGTTTTACGTCCTATTTCCAATGATGTTTTACCATCTAACGAAACAAATATTGCGTTGACAGATCAATTCAACGCCACATGCTTGGCGTACAGTCAAATTGCAGCTGAATATTTGTTTCCCCGATGGATAATATCATATCACATTTATTGTAGGTGGAAAGCTTTTGCCAGTCGTACGATTCATAATGAAAAACCAACAGAAACGCTGCCAGAAGTCAAATTTAAACCTTTGCGCCATGACAAAAATGTTTTGAAATAATTCGCTCCTTGGTAGGCTCACTCGTTCTCCGCGCGCGGAGAACCAGCGTGAGCGTTGCCAGCTTTCTCCGCGTTTCCTCACACCATCCACTTTCGCATATGCGAAGCAGGCACGTTTAGAACAATCTTTGACGCGACGTACTCTCAGTTTAGACTCGGTTGGAGTGTCGGGCTGTGCTTGGCAGAAAGGAGCACCACGCACGCGCTTCCGCTCATAGTGCGATGATTGCGAACGGTTTGTTTTTACTTTTGACGTAGAATACGTCTTTCGGTAAAACATAGGGGGGTCATTCTGCAGAATTAAATTTGAGACCGTCACAAAAAGTGGTCAGGAAGTATGGGCCAATAACTCAGGCATCTTCCAACCGATTTTCATGATTTTCGTATCAATCGATCAACGAACAACGATCTTTAAGATTTCGCACAACTATTAAAAACAATTGAATGAAGGCGTTAAACTATTGAAAAATTGAATTTCGTCTGGCACTGTTGAAAACTTGCTAACTTGTTAACTTTTAACTGTGTATAATTGCCTCTTTTTCGGCTATAAGTCATCTGGCGCGTGAATTGATAAATGTTTAAAATCAAATTCGAAAAAAATATTAAAGGCAAGAAACCTATAATTACTGTTCTGAGTCGCTGCACTCTAATACGTAATTCTACGTTGATTTTGCGGTCGTGTCTTTGATACAACCTTCTACTTTTTTCTTTTGATGACCATCAATTAAAAACAATTCAGCATCAACAGCAATAATAAATTAATGTTTGACTTATGAAAAGACACAAATTATGCTTTTTTACGAATAATAAAAATCAATCAAAACTAGACATCAGCTAAATATAAAAAAGGTATATTTTCCACTAATTTAGCCAAAATTAAATAACTGGACATCATTTCGGCTTCTAAATGTGACTCATTGGTCGTCACAATCTGGGGTCGTATCAAATGATTATAATACTAATAATGGTTAATAAAATTTCTTTCATAACAATAAAATATGTGAGAGTTTAAATGTTAGCGGATATGGGTCCTGTGCACCCCGAATGGTGGAAAAAGCCGATTTGAAGGACTCCATCCTGAGCAATATCCAGCTATAGCCAACTGTTACCAAGTTAGATTTCGGAAGACTTGCGAGTTGCGAGAGTTTAAATTTTTAAGTGCATCTCAATTCGAAACATTTTTGGAACAAAAGAGATCAAAAAGCTGTTCATTGTTTTGTAAATCCTTTCTATTTAAATTGTTTTTGACCCTTCCTTCGGAAGTGTCTATAATTTCACTTTGTATGCGTTACGCAGGTGTGTTACGTTTTAATCTATCAAGAAATCTCATGAATTATTAAATAAAATGTATGGTATTTGAAACAAATTCACTTTGACATTGAAAATATAATTATAACAAATGATATGATATGGAATTATGCCTATTTTTCTGATTTGTTAAATAAATGATTTTAATTGAGGAACATATAGAAGCATGTACAAAAAAATCTTCTCAGAAAAGCAAAAACGTAAAAATTGAAAGGGATTTCAAAAATTTCTTCAGTGGAAGCTAGATTGCAAATGTGAGCATGTTTTGAGATACTAACAGATCACTTGTATGCATGTATGTGTGCGTATGTGTGCAAATTCTGAAATTTACAACCATAAAAATCTCGCTCACTTTTAAGGTATTGAACAAGTTTAGTTTTACCAAATTAGGCATCCATAAGGCGAAATATATGTTATTATTGAACGCTATTGAGTTTCGCTCAGATCAATGACTGATTTAGTTAGTTCTGGATTAATTAATATCGAGGTCTCTGGAGATTACGAGTGCATATATTGTTACCACCGTTACGATATTTACTAACCATGTTACAATAGTTATTCAATCCGACGAGCGCCTTATAGATAGGCAGCATGAAGTACAGTACGTTATCATTCGTTGAGTTGTCACTCAACCCATGACATCCGCCTTTGGGTAGGCAATTATTTTGTCACTTTCACGGTAAATCGCCGTGGGAAGCTGAGTAGTTTTATCTCGTTTTAAATACTGGAGTCTGGAAAAAATTTCCTTATAACTAAGGAAGGGTCAAAATCTCACTGTAGGTGGATTAATCTGGGTTTTTTTATATTTTGTTGAGTTGTACAAGAAAAAGTTGTAATATGTATTAGATTATAAGAACAACTTCCATTTGAAACCACTCAGCATATTCAAGCATATTTTTTAGCAGAATGGTAGAACAGGTGTAACAAAAGTCCACTAGACGCCTCTGAATTTGACTGACCCTAAAAACTCAGATATTCGAAACCTTGGGAAAATTTCAAATCTAAGAGCATGCAAATGAAGTTGAAATGTTTGAATCCTTCTGAACACTCGGATAAGATGAGTCATCCTGAACGTTAAGCCAGTGATTAATATTCAGGAATACGAGATGTTCAAGGTAGGGGTGATCGGGGCAATATGGGCCACCTAAGAAAATTGTCCCGAAAAGCGCAGAAAAGCTCAAAAAACATCATTCAAATGTAGTTACTTATACTAGAGAATGTTACCTTTCATATTACGTCGATGAATGACGAAAAATGCGTTTGTAAATTGTTGGAATGCACTTTTGAAATTGTATTGATTTCAATGTGTGTTCCCGACTATACGGGGCAATATGAGCCACCATTTGGGGCAGTATGGGCCACCCATTCAAAACGTTTATTTAGGCGAAAAAAGTATCGTAATATGGAAGAATATGATATTCCTACAACAGTTTGAAGTATTCCATACCAAATAAAATAATAAACCGCACAACAGCAGACTGAACCGATTTGCCACTCTTCACCGTTTGAACAGCCACATTTCAATTGGTCAATGTTCATTTTTTTCTGTTTCGATCGCAGTAATGCGCTGTTGTAATTTTTCCGTAATGAATCTTACATATATGATAATATTCTTGTATTTGACTACTGAAATTTAAACTTGTTCGCATTTTAAGGCCTGATATCTTGCTCTGTGCAGGTATGCCCATATTGCCCCATAGAGACTGGTTTTGGAAAAAAAAAAAAGTTTTATGATAAATTCAGACTTGTATCAATATTTAATTTTAATATATCTTTTGATTGTGATGTATTTTTGATTAATCAGTTTTATGCCAAAACCTTATTTATAAACTTCAAATCTTATAATAATTTTGCCTATGCAGCAAAATTTTACATTTTCAAGTGTATTTTCATGTTGGAATTGAATTTCTATGCGGTTTTCACGTTGAGGCATATGTGAAGCATCCTCTTAAAGATCATATAACTTTTACATGATAAAACTTGTCAATAAGCTCAAAATGAGTGTGGCTCATATTGCCCCGTATGTTCATATTGCCTCTACTGCCCCTACTCCAAAACGTTCTCATGTTCAGCCCATGATATCTACCAGATCAATCAAGACGTTTGCAATGTCCTCATCATCGGTTTATACCCAATCCGATGCAATAAGCATATGATCCTAATTTCCATTAACATGAGATCCAAGAGACAAGGTACCCAACATATTTTGAGTCAACATTAAGTTGCGCAATGAAAATGAGGTTTGTTCGCAAACTTTTTTTGTAGTGCCTTAGAAGCATTTGGTTCGCGAACTTGAATGATTAAGTAGTTCAAAAATTACGACTTCCAGGACGTTTTATATAACCTAAAAAGTCTGTAGTAGCTTGTATAAATAATAATTTAAGTCATATCAACCCAATGGACCTACTGGGATATTACAACATGCATCATTCATAAGTTGATTAATTGGATAAATCGAATGATCCCAACTCCAAAATAATAATTGGTCTATAATACATTCATTCCTCTATGAGTCGCTTATGTAAGGACCATTGACTGAAGCATATTCGAGATGTGGAATAGAAGATCCTTGGAAAATTATTCAAAAGAACCATCAGAGTGACCGAGAAAATATTTTTAGTATGGTAAATTTCAGTATTTAGTAAATTTCAATGAAGAATTAGAAATTTTGAGAGATGAGCCAGCTCTGGACTGAAAATCTATTTAATAAAGAAAAAACAGAAATTTTCCATAATAAAATAGGAAATTGCCAATAAAGAAATCAGGGTATGAGTAATAAATAAATATAGAATTTCTACAAATAATGCAAAATTTCCATAAACAGTTGATAATTTTCTACAAAACAATAATAAATTAGCACTTGTAAAAGCAAAAATTGCGATTATGAAATAAGAATTTTCCATAAAGAAATCAAAATGTTCCACGAAAAAAATACAAAATTTTCATGAATACAGTATAATCAATATTAGCAATAAACAATTACAATTTTTTTCACAATTTTTTTTTTTCACAAAAATAATAATTTCTTTCCACAAAATCTCTATACAGTATTGACCCGATTTTGTCTACCCCCGATTTTATCACGTTTTCGACCCGATTTTGTCACGTTTTCGACCCGATTTTGTCACCCCAAAAATTTTTGAAAATTTTAGTCATTCTTTTTATTTTCGTAAATAATACTGCAAACAACGTTGATTTCCATGAAATCACCGCTAGTAGTTTATTATGAATGACAAGAAACAACGGGTACCGTTCACGCATTTTGCCTTTCCAATGCATAAAATGATTCATATTTGTGAAAAGGAATATTTTTTTTTACCGATTTTGTCACATACCCTGTTTTATCACTCTAAAATTCACCAGGGGGTGATAAAATCGGGATATTACTGTATAATAAAAATGAGTTGAGATTTTCTTCCTGACGATTTAATTCGCGAACGGATTGACCGATTTGCAAGATTTTTCCCCAATCGATCCGTTTTGAGATCGCACGGAAATTGATCTAGAGTGCGTTGCTGCAAATAATTCATTGTGACATTTGCAACACCTGGGCAATGCTGGGTTTCTTTCACATCAATAAAGAGCAATAAAAAATAAGAAAATTTCCATTAAAAAAAATACTAAAAAGCAATCAAATTGATAAAATTTTCCATGAACTTCAAACGCTTTTTAAGAAGGGGTAATCTATGGAAAAATGCTCATTTTTATTGCTTTTCTATATTCTTTATTAGAAAATTTCCCTTTTTTTCAATGCTCTTTATTGATTTTTTCGTGGAAAGGTTTTAATTTTTGGTAAAAAAAAATATTTATTTTGTGAAAACTTTTTGTAATTATTTATTGCTAATATTGATTTATTTATGGAATGTTTGTATTTTTTCCGTGGAACATTTTGATTTCTTTATTGAAAATTCTACTTTTATATTTGCAATTTTTGGTTTTAAAAGTGTTAATTTCTTTTTGTTTTGTGGAAAATTCCTAATTGTTTATGGAAATTTTGCATTAGTTGTAGAAAATTTAAATTTTTTTATTGCCCATACAATGATTTTCTTCATTGGAAATTTCCTAATTGTTATGGAAATTTTTTTAAATTTTTTAGGCTGAGTTTTTATTTCAGTCGATATCGTATCTTAGAACATCGACTCATGGAAGATCTATTGTAGTAGTTTGTGAAAGTAATAAATGAAATCGCATCGGCTCGATGAACCTGCTTGGATGCTTAGCGATGCACGGATACATCGTTCAGGACTTGGTTGATAGAGTCGTTTCAAAACTCCATAATATCATGTCTAATGATTACATAGATATTTGTGGATATATTCTCAGCTTAGGACATATTGTTTCTTGACATGATTTCTGATACATTCGAGGATATCTTCAGAGCAGTTTGGCCTATGACGCCCGAAAAAATATGACTTTTCAGTTCTTTCTATACTAGTTTTGGCAAGATCGAGTGGAAAACCCTAAATATGTACGTTAAATCCATGTAAAAAATCGTCCTGAAATGGTTAAATACCAAAATAAAACAATAAATTCTAGAATACCAAAAGGAACCCAAAGATTTTAAAGACTGTAGATTTAAAATGCAAACTTGCATTTTAAGTCAAAACTGTATAATTCAGGCAAAGGAATATAAAGGACATTGTGTAACGGTTCTTATTAGAATTATAGAATCTTGGCATAATGAAGAGAGTTTTGAGATTCTGAATAAAACTTGTATGCCCTTAGAAAAACCTATTAATATTGGAAGGTAAACTAATTTGATGATTCTGAAAACAATACTGGAATTTCTACAGGAATGCTACTCAAAAGAGACAACAGTAGGAGGTTTTATTTGCATCTCTAAGATTACATATTAACTTTGTGATTCTCTGATAAACTTTTTGTTAGTTGTCAGTTAGCGAACGCCCAGTTAAAAAACAGTCCAGTTAAAAGGCACCCAGTTAGCGAACTGTTGCTGTACTTTGATGGACATGACATCAAAAAATTTCAAAGTCAAGTACATCTATCGCTTCACGGCTCATCGAACTATGCAATGTGGAACGGTGACATGGAATCTGATTGTTCTCTGCAGTAAAATAATTTATTAGCAAGAATGGCCATGTTGAGTAAATTAGACTGTACAAGTTTAGTATAGATTTATCAAATTAAAGGCTATTTTTCGTCATTGCAAAAAATAGCTTTTGCAACTCGTTGGAAAACTCGTAGTAACGTACAACTCGTGCTGAAAAAAACATTTTTTTGCAACTTGTTGCACAAACTACTATTTTTTTTTTTTGCACTTGAAAAAACCACGTGGTGATAGGGGGGGTGGGGGGTTTGCCATATGACCACGATAAACCACATGGGTGGTGTTGAAAATCTTCAAAAATATGACCACGTGGTTTCTGGATGGCCCCATACGACGTGTTCAAAAATCAGACTACCAAACATAAAAAGGAAAAGCTAAAGTACCGTTCTCAAGGGTGAAATGGGCCAAATACGGTTGAAAATAGATTGCTGTATAATCATACTAAAAGCATACTAAGTCGAAAAGCAGGTCAAGCTCCAGTTGGATTTAGAACCATTTAAAACAGAAGAAGGTAATCACATTAGAATACCTTTAAAATGGTATGAATGTACCTGTCTGAGATTCTAAGAACATTGAACTTAATTAGGTATAAGTGACGGTAATTATCGAGGCAACATGCAAAACATTTTTACAACATCGATCCCCAAAAAACAATATGGGCAAAACTATGTTATTCATATACTTAAACACCCCTATTTGGATGCCGATCGTTACCACTGCTCACCTGTTCTTCCTCGCTCTCGTCGTCTTCCTCTTCCTGTTCGTGCTCCTCTTCCCCGTCCACTTCCCCTTCTTCCACCACCGCGGCCCCAACGTCCATGTCTGACTCATTCTTCATGCGTAATAGCCCTCTAAAACTCGCCGATGGTTCCACCTGTTGCATAGAACCATCGATCGAGCCTTCATCCGACGAAAAATGGCCATCTCCCGTTACCTGCCGTTGCCTCATGAACGCTTCCTGCCGATGGATTTTTTCGTGCGTCTTCAAATAGTCGGAACGAATGAAGGCCATGCCACATACACTGCATTTGTACGGTTTCTCCCCCGTATGTAACCGAAGATGCATCTTCAAGGTCACGGCAGTAACGAAGGTTTTGTCACACTCGGTACACTTGTACCGGCCATCGTCTGTTCGCTGGAATTCCAACCTGTCCGCCAGTGCATTCGTCATAGGGCTGATGGGCGATTTCGTTTTGGCCATTCTACTCGTGTAGCTCATGTCGGTAGTGGAGTCGTCATCGTCGTCCATAACTTCTCCGCTCGCTTCAGCCAACGCCTGTCTATGGCGTTTCGATTTGAAATGCTCTTTTAGATAGTCCACCCTATTGAACGATCGATCACAAATGTCACAGAAGAATGGCTTTTCTTCCGTGTGGGTGAGGGCATGCTTCCGCAATGAATCACTGTGGCTGAATACCTGATCACAGATTTTACATGCATAGTGACCATCCCCAGCATCCACGAAGTGATAATTTTCCGGCGTTAATCCGGCCCGGCCGATTGTTGGCTTCTGCGGACTGGTTGAATCGCTACTATCGGACATTCCGATACCCGCAAACGATCCTTTCGTGATTGCCGGTGGCATAATAACCATTGGGGGGCCATCCTTCCAATGGATCTTTACGTGCCTCTCCAGGTAGTCCGACCGGATGAACGATTCCGGACACTGGTTGCATTTATAAGGTTTCTCATTGGTATGTATTCGAAAGTGGATGCGAACTGTTTGCTGGTGGGAGAAAACTCGTTCGCAGGCAGTGCACATGAATTTCCCATCGTCGGTTCGGATGCAATATTCCTGCTGTTCAGGCGGTTTCCGCTCCTCCGGAGGCTTCAAAAGCGAGATTCCGGTGGATTGAGGACGAGCGCTGAGTGGTTTCAGCAAAGATATTGTTGGTGCCGCAGAACTACTTGCCGTACTGGTGAAGGCTGGCGTGTTGAAAGACAAATTGGACGTATCGATGGCTCCGGGAGCACCAGGATCCTCGCCGTTGTCTTCGATGTGTTTCTTCAGATGGTTCTTCAGAAAGTCTTGGCGCATAAATGCTAAACTGCACAGCGGACACTTGAACGGGGTGATAGCTGGGAACGAAAATAATTTCAATAATTAATAAAAATGTTTTTGAAAGAGAATAAATTGAAGTCACACCAAGAATGCATACAATTTTATGCTTAATGGCATTATACCAATTTTTAAAAAGCTTAACTCTAGGAACTTTTTTCAAATAGGCGTAACTGCGTTTGACCTTGAAATTTGAAATGGCTAATACTCCTTCAATTCAGCATATTTCGTTCAGCTAACGGTACTACCAGATAGATCGGAATCTATTCTTCCTGTTAGGCACATCAGTTTACAAAAAAAGATTAATTAATGAGCACAGTTGCCGTTCCAAAAATCAAGCTCAGAATCATGTACGCCCATTTGAAAAAAGTTCCTAGAACTCTTTTATTATTAGGACATTGTCAAAGATGTCGCCACTACATTGACGAAAAATCGATTTTTAGTATGGAAGAATCGCAGAAATGTGAAATTTGGGATAAAGGCAGCAAATATTTGATTTTCACAGAACGACAGCGTAAAATTTATATTATTTATTATTCATACTGGGATTCGGGGGCAGACTATGTCCAAGGGCTTGAATATCCCTCACCAGGCCATCTGCAAGTTGTGGGGCTTGCCTAGGATGTGGTGGGGTTTGACAGTGGGCCCTGTTAAATTCCTATAAAAAGCTGCATGTATCCGCAAGTAGGCCCCACCAAAGCGACCGTGTGTCGCTCAAAGCGCACAAGCCCAAGTCCTGGTGTTAGGTGGGACGCTAAACAGCCCTGACACGACGGCCCTCCGACGAGGTTTGCACAGGCCCAATAAGCCGCCAGGAAAACCAATAATTAGGTACGAATAATAGAAGGGATAATGCGACTCGATATAATCGGCAAAGACCTAGGCGACGAATAAAGGATCACGATTGGAAGCTTGGAACATGGAACTGCAAGTCGCTAGGTTTCGCAGGTTGCGACAGGATGATCTACGATGAATTACAATCCCGCAACTTCGACGTCGTGGCGCTGCAGGAGATTTGCTGGACAGGACAGAAAGTGTGGAAAAGCGGGAATAGAGCGGCTACCTTCTACCAAAGCTGTGGCACCACCAACGAGCTGGGAACCGGCTTCATAGTGCTGGGTAAGATGCGCCAACGTGTCATTGCTTTTTTTTCAGACTAAGGCCGAAGTGGCCTGTGCGGTATATAAGAGTCTTCTCCATTCGACTCGGTCCGTGGCTACACGTCGCCAACCACGCAGTCTACGGAGGGTCCGCAAGTCATTCCACCTGATCGATCCACCTTGCCCGCTGCGCACCTCGCCTTCTTGTGCCCGTCGGAACGTGTGATAAAAGGATAAAGGAGAGAATAAAAGGCCGTTTCTTCAACTATAGCATCATCAATATGCACTGCCCACACGAAGGGAGACCCGACGACGAGAAAGAAGCGTTCTACGCACAGCTGGAGCAAACATACGATGGATGCCCACTGCGGGACGTCAAAATCGTCATCGAATGACAACGGCCATCGATGCCAATCATAGCCTCCTGCGGAATGGTAGTCCGAAGCACCTTCTTTCTCCGCAAAAATGTCCACAAGGCCACATGGAGATCACCTAACCAAGAAACGGAAAACCTAATCGACGGAAAATTCTTCTCCGACATCACGAACGTCCGCACTTACCGCAGTGCGAATATTGAATCCAACCACTACCTCGTTGCAGTATGCCTGCGCTCAAAACTCTCGACGGTGTACAACACGCGTCGAAGTCGGACGCCGCGGCTTAACATTGGGCGGCTACGAAACGGTAGACTAGCCCAAGACTACGCGCCGCACCAGCTGGAAGTGGCACTTCCAACGGAAGAGCAACTAAGCGCAGCATCTCTTGAACATGGCTGGAGAGATATTCGATCCACCATTGGAAGCACCGCAACCGCTGCACTTGGCATGGTGCCCCGGATCAGAGAAACGACTGGTATGACGACGAATGTGAGCAGTTAGTGGAAGAGAAGAATGCAACATGGGCGAGATTGCTGCAACACCGCACGAGGGCGAACGAGGCACGATATAAACGGGCGCGGAACAGACAAAACTCGATTTTCCGGAGGAAAAAGCGCCAGCAGGAAGATCGAGACCATGAAGAGACGGAGCAACTGTACCGCGCTAATAACGCACGAAAGTTCTATGAGAAGTTGAACCGTTCACGTAAGGGCCACGTGGCACAGCCTGATATGTGTAAGGACACAAACGGGAACCTTCTTACGGACGAGCGTGAGGTGGTGGCAGCACTACGAAGAACACCTGAATAGCGATGTGGCAGACGAAGATGGCGGTAAGCATCAGTCAGTAGCCTTCCGTGGAGTGAGAGGGAACTCTAGTATTTGTTTTGTTCTTCTTGAGGGGGTTCCCTTCACCGGTCAACAGGTTATGGGCCCAGGAACGATTCCCGTTCTCCATCTTAGTGGGATGTTATGGCCGTCGCAGTGGGATCATGGATCGGCCGCATAAGTCGCGTGGCGCAGTGGGATCATGGATCAGCCACGTAAGTCTTGGGTAGCGCCGGATCGGTTCGGAACATTCAGGAGCTGGTCGGGAGAGCATCAAGAGACGATGTGCAAGTTTCGGAGTCGGGCCACTTGTGTAGGCGGATGTGCTGGAGAGGTTGTCGTACAAACATCGGAGTGGAGGCCATTTGTACGGGCAACGGATTTGGACCAGAAGGAATTGTTCGGCGAGAAGGAGCTCAGGACTAGAGGCTCAGTGTTAGGTGGAGCCTGGACAGTAGCGACGCGTGCACACTAAGGAGGAGTATTGGAATATCAGGTAGTGTGCGACGCTGCGCTGTAGATCAAAGATAGATGGAAGCAGGCGCCAGTTAGTTGTAGTTGCTCTTGAATAGACTAAGGAATATTGTTATGGATGTATAGTATATACCTGTTGTTGAATAAAGAGAACTGCAGCTGCTGGCAGAAGCATCAGTCAGTAGCCTGCCGTAGAGTGAGAGGGAACTCTAGTATTTGTTTTGTTCTTCGTGAGGGGGTTCCCTTCACCGGTCATCAGGTCTTTCGTGTCTGCTATTCATCATCACTTTGGAAGGAGTAATCATAGAGGGGGTGAATGTCCCTGGTTGCAGCAGCTTTCTCTCTCGCGGCTCAAAACACTTCTCGCGCTCAACATATGTCAGCTATTTAATGCTCACTGAGCACTTTTGTGAGTAACACTCGTGCCCTGAGCACTGAGCATCTTTGCGAGCACCATTCGCGCTCAAAATGTTTTAACGATTTGAATATGCGCTGAGCACTTTTGCGAGCAGCACCCGCGCTTTTAAGTTCAAGTTCAAGTTTTATTTAGTTCATATATTAGCAGTACAGTTTATAGTTTAGTTAACCTAAGCTGAGGTATGGAAGACCTTTCAACAGCTAATATTTTTCAGGAGATGAAGTTACAAACGTTTATGATCATTTGGATTAAGGAAAATAATTTTAAAAAAAGTTTTATGGATAGTTAGAGGAAGGATAAGATTATGTTATACTAATATCACAGGCTATAAGCTTAAGTGCTCTAGCAAAGGGTTTGTTGATGTGCTGCATCCCAGCCAAAATTTTGGGAGAACACGTTGAAACCAATCGTTGAGTTGTTCCATACCTATTTGCAATAAAGTGGACATATTCAGTTGAGTGGAATGGATCTAAATTCAGCATCATCTTCAATAGTTGATTTTGTTTCACTTGAAGTTTCTTTCGGTGAACAGCAGCGCAATCGTACCAGACAGGGAATCCGTAAGTTAATGATGGCTTGAACACGGAATTGTAGAGTAGTAGCTTCGATTCAGTGCTCAGATCTGAACGTCGATTGATGAGTGGGTAAAGCATTTTGGTGAGCTTGCTGCACTTTACTAGGGTGTTCTTGATGTGAGTGGCAAAAGTCAATTTCCTATCGAGATTTAGCCCAAGGTATCCAACGTCATTTGACCATGGAATGCGGCTTCCCCATACGGAGATTTCATTTTGAGGAAGTTTACGAGGGCTTCGCTTCCGAGTAAAAAATATGGCCTGTGTTTTCCCCGCGTTAGTCTTTATCTTCCACCTTCTTTGGTAATTTTCAATGGCATTTTGGGCTGCTTGTAGCCAAATATACTATATTAACAATATGATTCACTCTCACGAAATTTTGGCGACACCACATGTGGCGCCAACTCGCGTCCGAAAGGATCGATACACACGTAAATCGAACTACCCAAAATATGACGACCGTTTTACACACACTTCAAAATGTCATCATGAAAAAAAATAGGGATGCTTGATGTTTTTTTTGCAAACTTAATCGATTATGTTTAATTGAATGCAAATGGAAAATCAAATGTTGTAGCAGAAGTGTGGTAGGCATATTTTTGTGGAAATGTATAATAAATTTGATATAGCTCGTTGAACTGTATCCGGCGGGACCATGCCGGTGCACCTACTCGCTCTCTGTTTCGCACACCATGTTGCTGTTTGCTCATTTGACTGCAACACTTTTATCAAATGTACTATTGTCGCGCTAATCTTTTCCTAGAATGCTGCGGTGGTCTTACACTCGCAGGCTCGGAAGCAGGAAGCCGCAGTATTCTATTTTATCTCGAGATGCATAATATATTAACAATATGATTCACTCTCACGAAATTCTGGCGACCCCACATGTGGCGCCACGATACACGATACACGTTATAATTAAACTACCCAACATATGACGATCGTTATACACACACACTTACGGAGCCGAATTTATTGAATGCAACATTTGGCTAGCAAACATTACCGCTAGGCAATGGTTAAACTCACTGGTATTTATAACAGCAAGGAAGTGACCCTGATCAATTTACTTATGTTTTGTTACACTTTCTGAATTTAAATGTAAATTAACAAAATTCGTAGAGATTTATAGATTTATGATTTATAGATATATAGATGCATAAGAGTTTACAAAATGATTGTTTGAGCTCGAAAAACGATGGAATTCCGACATTCAAGACTTAAGGATTTTTGAAAACGTAACGATTTTTATCACATTTTCAAGGATGATGTGATCAAAATATTTTACCTACTTGTGAGATGAGCATTAGGGTGGTTCAAAAAATTGATTCTGATCCACAGTGCTCATCTGATTCTTTACCATGTTCTAAGTTTCCCCTGAAAATTTGAGCTCATTTGGATTAAAACTGATTTAGCACAAGCCGTTTCAAGTTTGCATGCAAATTAGTATGGAGAAAATTATTTTTTCGTTGTACTGTTAATGAAGTTTCCCCATCAAGCGCAGGTTAAAAGAAAACCTACATAGCTAAAAGGAATACTCAACAGCTTTCACTCAGTGTAAACCGCATCTCAATTAATCGTTCCAATAATTCATGATTAGACAATGTTTTCACCACGTAAAACACTTTTTTGGTAGTTGATTTGGATTATAAATATATTAGGGAGAAATATCAATATATTCAAGGGTATTGCTGTTACAATTATTTTAAATTGATATTTGAAAACCATCCCTAGAGCGGAATAAAACTTGTAATGTTGCTTGGGATATCACCGCATGGCTAAGGAAGGCTTTTATATTACTATGGTAGATTATTGTTTAGCATGATCAATCGTTTTGAATAATTTTATGACACCAGTTAAACTTATTCATTCGCATAACAAGTTTCAATTTTGGCAGGTGTTTAGAAAGAATTGGGTATATATGAAAAAAAGATATCGAACCAGTGCATAATCTCCATCCAAGCGTTTCTCAGCTATTTTCAGAGGATTTCATACAGGGTGTCTACTACCTGGAAAAACCTGGAATTATCAGGCAATTTCTCCCCACCTGGAAAATACTTGGAATTATCAGGGAATTCCTGACATAATCAGGGAAATTTCAATATCCGGTGATCATGAGTGAAATTCTCTCAAAAGATGAAAAAAAACCTTAAAAGTATTTGAATAAATATACCAATCAAATTTATTGAAAATGTAGTGAACGTTAATGGATCGTTGATCCACAAAAAAAGGTTTGTCATCTGCTAAAAAATTCCAGAATTTCAGAAACTATTCTTGGTGAAATCTAGGAATTTATTCGGGAAATCAATTAGGGACTGCTTTGTAAATTCTTTTGAGTTTCCCTCGGAAATTCTTTAGGAATATATTAAAAAATACTAAATTAATTAGGATTTTTCCAAGGAATTCCTGGAGGAACTTCCGAAGGAATTTTTCCAAAGAATTACTTTTCCAAGGAATTTTTCCAAGTTTTCCAAGAAATTACTCAACGAAATCACTAAAAGAGTGTCCATTAGAATGAATAGCAAATTTCTAAATTATATCTGGAGGAATTTCCAAGATAAAAACCGAAAAGAATTCCCGGAGGAATTTTAAAACGAATTTCTGGATTTTTCGTATGGTTTCTTTAACCTTTTATAAGGCAGTGGCAACTATATTGCCACCAACAAATTATATGTTTTTCTATTTATCAATAAGAGCTCTACTTATTATTTCCCATGTAGTGGCTTTATTTGCTTCCTAGTAACCCAGATGAATTTGAGCCATAAAAAATTTGAAATGTCAGTTTGAGAACAGTTTTTTTTACGAACAAATCGTAAGTTTCGAAGGGAAGAAGGATTTTTAGTTATAATTCGTTAAAAAAACGACAAATATAATTTTTTTCTTGTTGGTATTCATTATTTTGAATCTCTTGTGTTAGATTATTACGTGATTAGGGTGAAAAAAGCTTTACCTCTCCGTATAATTGCTTTTTGGATTTTTGACGAAATTGCGTTTTTTTCCCAAGGGGAACAAAAGTGCAAAAAAAAATTGTTTCAATTGTAATGCGTTTTTCCACTAGGACTCTTCACCTGCTCTTCACCAAAAAAAGTAACGTGCCTTGATTTGACTGGTTCTACGTAAAACCTAATTTTTAAAAATTTTTTTTTGTTGCCTGTTTTCCCGCTTGCCGGGCAGTGGCAACTATATTGCCACCAATGTTGTCCCGCTAGACGGGCAGTGGCAACTATATTGCCACCAATTTTTCTGTGTTTCTGAACTGTTTAATGTATAACAAACATACATTTGAGTTAACATTGTGTCCTATTGTTGTTTTTGTTATTTTATTGTTTAGATTCGTCTGCCTTATAAAGGGTTAAGAAATTCCCGAAAGGGAACCTGAAGGGATTTTCAAAAAAAAAGTGTGGAGTGATTTGTGAAGGATTTTTGCTTAAGAAATTCTTGAAAGAATAGCCGAAAACTTCCCGAATGGATTTTTCAAAGGAGTTTCTAAAGGTATTTTCGAAGTATTTCCAAAGATTTCTTAAAAGCAAAACATCCGGAAAAACTCCTCCAGGTGTTTTCTAAAGTTTTTCTCAAGATACTTCTGAATAAGATCCTAAAAAATTCCAAAGAAATTTCAAAAAAATATTCAAATGTTTTTACAGTAAAGCAGTAATAGAACGCTAGTGGCGCTGTAACCATTGAAATTATTCTGCCAAAATATGCTCCAATAAGCTTAATACCTATTACGATTAGATTATTTATCGTAATAAATATCGTGTTAAAGCGAAAAAAGAAAATTGAAAAGGAAAAAAAAGAAGAAAATTGGGAAGGCATCAGGTTGTTGGTTATCATGATATTTATGATCATAAATGGCGTAATCTGAATAAGCTATAACTTGGCCGTTTGACACTTATTATAGTACCGGTACCTTGGTTGCTAGGTCTAAGCAAACTAGATGTTGGTCACGCGAACAGGTTAAGGACGTTAGGCATAAAGGATGTCAAGCATAAAATGCCCCAAAAACAGCCCACGACATAAAGAAGATATTATGCCTAACGTCATGGACTCAGCAATCTCATATTTTTGCATCAACACATTTCCTGACGGAGTTTTCGTAAGAAGTTCTGAAGGATTTCCTGAAAAAAAATCCAAAACATATTTCCGGAACATTTCCTTAAGAAGTTTTCTTAAGTTTCTTAAAAAAACAGCTGAAATAAAATTCAAAGAGATTTCCGGAAGAACTCTTAACCAAGTTTCCAAAGAAATTCCTAAAAAAAATTCCAAAAAAATATCTGAAAAAGTCTGCAAAGTATTTTATAAAGCAATTTCCGAAGGTTTTTCACAAGACATGTACGAACAAACACCTAATGCTACGTTTAGACAAGGCAAGTGAATTGAGCAAGTCGCTTGAATCGAACGCGAATTGAACGTGCAAACATTTAATTCAATTCACTTGAACGAAAAGAAAGTTGAACATGTTCAACTTTTGGCAAGTCAATTGAATTCAACTGAGTTGTTCAATTCACTTGCCCTGTCAAAACGTAACATAAAGGAATTTCCGAAACAATTCCTTGAGATGTTTTCTAAAGTTTTAGTAAAGAAATTTTCAAGTTAAATCCTGGAGGAAGTTCTGAAGCAATTCTTAAAATCCAGAGGATTTTCCGATGGAATCTATGGAGAAATTTTTAAAGGAAAACCTGGAGGAATTTTGATTGAATGGCTGAAGCAATTTCTGGGTGAACTTGCGAAGGAATTCCTGGAAGAATTTCTTAAGTAATTTACAACAAGCCACCAAAATATTCCTTAAAGTAATATTTTTCACAATATTTACTTTTTTGAACTAATTATTTTGCTTCTAAAATCTATATATGGCACGTTTGTTTTTGCCTGGAAATTATTGTAAAACACCTGGAAAAATCAGGGAATTTTGTTTGGACAGATGAGTAGACACCCTGTCATACATTTATCGAGTTTGGCTTCGTTATGCTCTTTGACGCTTGAGCTTCAATAAACAAGTTATTTAGACTATAACTAATGGTAATAATCGATTCCTCCTTAATTTTTTATATGATGATTGGAAGAAAAAAATCGAGGAAACTCATTTAGTAGTGACGTGGTAAATAATTGACTGTTTTACAACTAAAAGGTTCCGTTTAAGGGAGAAAAAAAAGTTGTTTGGGACCCTCGGTAGATTTTTTTCAAATAGTCACGAAATGAAAGCCTAAAGGGTCAAACACAATGGACACGTTTGCGTGCGTTTTGACAGTTTTCCCATGTGTTTGGCCCATAAGAGCTATATTTTCACGTAGTGAAAGTATTAGCGATGCTCATTTTTTTGTCACACACCGCGTTGAATTATCTTGATTTTATAAAATCAATGATGATTTCTTTTCAAATTAACTCGCATGCATAATCCCATTTTTGAGAATTCCCAAATTGTTATCAATTTGTGAATATGATTTGACAGAGAGAAACGTACTTTTGTGAACAAACTGCCCGATATGAGAGTCTGATATAAATACAATTCAAACATAATTACTAGGGGTGGTGGAAATTCGCGATTTCGCGGAAGCCGCGAAATCCGCAAAATTTGATGTTAGCCACGAAATTTAAACATTTTTGCGAAAAACCGCGAAATTAACCTTTCCCGTCAATAATTTTATTCCATTCTATTGCCTCAGTCGATTTCTTGACCTAGTCAATACCAACTCGACAAACAACGCAATTTTTGACGTCTCAAAAATATTTTTTTTTGTGCAAAGTCCGAAATTTGTCGAATGTTGAGCCAAAATAAATTGAAGAACAATTTTGCCCTTGTCATAAGACGAGTTTTCACCCTCCCATCCAATTCCACCACTTGATTGTACCTTGACAGATACGTATACGAACCACTGAAGACGACCTTACTGTTGAGGTCGAAATACGTATCTGTCAAGGTACAATCAAGTGGCGGGACCGAATGGGAAGGTACAAACTCGTCTTATGACAACCCGCATAATTTAAAACCATCTGCAGTATTATTATTACTATTCATTTGAATTAAAGAATACTGTTACTATTCGTATAATCACCTCTTAACAATGTAACTATATGTTGAGCTGAAACCAATATTATACAGCATGTTATATCTACCATAACGTATGCTATTATGTCATGGTACATTGTATCTTCATAATTTCTTATTTTACATTATTTAGGAAGCAAACTATAAAAAACCATATACGACTTGTAATTAATATAGCTATAATATACGGATTGCGGTTTTGGAATAATTTCGTATCATCTTTAGCTGGTTTCGTCATGATGAATTATATCATCTAATGGTAAAAACACAATAAATGTATAAGTTCTGCAGCAAGTGTATGTTCAACTTCAAATATAGAGCAAAATTTATTTATCGTGCAGTTGTTGTGGAATTTGTTGAACCAGACTGATTTTTTTCTTCGGTTTTCCCGGTTTTCCGAGTTTTTTCTTCGTTTTTTGGGCTGAAAAACAAAGGTAAGCAATAAAATTATGCGTTATTCAATCAAACACGCGTTAATTATTAACATTGTTTACAGTTCCCAACAGCTCCTGTGTAAAAATGGAGAAGATTGACAAGGCCTTCTGGATTTAAGCCATAAACATTGGTAAGCAGTTTTAAATGACTTTAACATTCGCAAAATATGACTAATTTATCATTTTGCTTGTTTCTTACAGGGCAATAAAGGAGTTTCTCGGATCCCCATACGACCAAGACAGACGAAACTGTTTCATGAAACTAAAAACCTTAAAACTAAGTGCTGTTAAAATATCATAAATGTAACTACGTTTGTGATAAAAATATGCATTCTTCAATTTTCTGTACAATAAATATATTGTCACAATCTAAGTGTAACATACTAACAATTATTGTGTTTTTATTTGCTAGGTGGAAAAATGACCAATTTATCTTTTGCTAGTGGAAGATAAAGGATACGGTGTGTCGATTGGTTTGTCTTTTATCATTCTACAGTTCATATATTGTATTCCATATTGTTTTAGACTAGAAAAAGGATTATAAATGAACCATATCACATACTGTATAGCGAATAAAATGTACTGGAAAATGGCCTTTTTTATATTGTAATTATACTTAACCGCCTATTACCCATATAATCATTTTGCCAATTACAGCATACCATATTGTGGAGATCATTTATGTTGAGGTCAGTGTATCTTAAGTATGAACAACAATCGGAATGGTATTATTAATGTTATTTTTTGTCATAGACGCTCTGGGGAATGGTACGATTATGGTCCATGATTATGCGGGAAGTGAAGACGTTCCACTAAAAAGCTCAAAATAATTTTCTTGAACAATTTTGTTTTTCTTTCAATTTTTAAAAATAGTTGGAGACGTAAAAAATATAATTAAGTAATTAAGTTTAGCCGAAATATCTCACCGTAATGCTACGTTTTGAAAGGGCAAGTGAATTGAACAGCTTAGTTTAATGCAATTTACTTGCCAAGAGTTGAACATGTTCAACTTACACGTAAAAAAATCTAATTATTTTATTGCGCTTTTTGCACTTTATAAGAGTATTGCGAGATTTTTTTTCTCACAGTCATCTTTTTCTCACACTCAATACACTCAAAAAAGTTTGATTTTCCGTGTATAATATTTGTGTGTGAGTGCTCAATCTGAAAACAAATAGACGTCAAATCATGGCGGGAATCGATTTAGTGTACACGCTTATACTAAAGACACACTGGTGGTACAAGTACCACGGTTATATACCCTAGTACATATTGTACCATGGTTTTCCACGTTGTACCAGCATGGTACAAGGTGACACACTAGTGGTACAACTTGTACCATGGTACGAATACCACCAGTGTGTCATTAGTATTACATGTGACTAACGAGTAATGGGTTATAATTGGGTAAATTTCAGTAACAAAAATCGATCAACCCGAAATGAGAGTGAGTGTGAGAAAAAGAAGCGGGCAAATCACAATCTACACATAACTCTTCAAATTGGTGAAATCGGCAATATTCATTAGATTTGATTTATATTCATTATTACGCAGACAAACATAAACTTCATAACTCTTGAAATGATTATAATATCATATTTGAATATGATGTATTTAGCGTGTTCATATGAAGTATTCCATAAAGCAATAAAAAGTATAAGTTTTGCTTAATGGCAAAAATGTATTCAGCTAAACTTATACTTTCGT
Organism: Armigeres subalbatus; assembly: GCF_024139115.2. Classification (NCBI taxonomy): domain Eukaryota; kingdom Metazoa; phylum Arthropoda; class Insecta; order Diptera; family Culicidae; genus Armigeres; species Armigeres subalbatus. The sequence goes on from NC_085141.1 coordinate 273,848,642, forward strand.
TACGGATTGGATTTGAAGAAAAAACCTCGAGAAAAACATGGCGCTTGAATTATTTCGGTAAGTGTTCTCATTAATTACTTCCTTACTTTCGGCAATCTGATCATTTGTATTTACAGATTATCAAGTCAATCAGCAGCTGTGCAGCGGTGAAAATATGTTGGATTTACCGGAAATAAACGCAAGGAGCAACCATCTCATCGCATCGGCCGATTTTCGGAAATTCACACCGCTAACCAAGAAAGGTGAGGCAATAATGTTCATCATTATGTGCAAATAAAATAATGATTAAATTATTTATATTTCAGGCTTCATAAACGTTTGCACAAAGAAGGGAAAATGGCAATATGGAGAACATGCAGATTAGCTAGCAGCTTCAACCACTTCTTCAACATCATTTGCGGATAATTTGGAAAGTGATCATGAAATCTCCCACGCAATACAGCGGAACGGTGACGGAAGCCGCAGGATTGACAGTTTCCGTCGCCGTTCCACTGAATTGCGTTTGGAGCCTGGTTTGGTGATTGAAGAGTAATAAATGTATAACCACATCCAAGTTGTTCATTTTATTTATGTATGTATCTATAAAACGTGGAAAAATATTAAACTATAAACAACGCAAATGGAAAACATTAACGAATTTAATCATTTTATTATTATTTTTCTTATGACGTTCATGCGACAACCGTATGGATGTTATTAAAAATCTAATATTGAGTATTCAGAATTGACATGAAATGTATAAGTTTTGTATTATGATTATATTATGGGGTGTCTAATAGCTTTCATCCTAATAATGCATACAGTTCATTAAGAAAACGCAATGGCAAAAATGTATGTGTTTTGCTGAATGCATTTGTTAAGGAAATTTATTTTCGTGTACTGTCCGTTCAAGTGAGTTGAGCGAAGGTGTTTGGACGCGTTTAATCCAAGCGACTTGTTCAATTCACTTTCCATGTCTAAATGTAACAAAATAATCATACCCATTATGATAAGCGTAACATAAAAAAACGCAATCGGATGAGTGTCATCTTCATGGCTTTCCACTCAAGATACATATTCATTCAATCAATGGTGGGCAGCAAAAAGTTTTCAATTCATAATAAGTTGCAACGCAGGTGTTAAGTTCCAGTAGGAATTTAGGACACCGAAGAGGAAGAAGAATGATGCATTGGAATAATATCGATAATATTCAGAAAGAATTAATCAAATTTCTTGCTGAAGAAAATGATAGAAATGTTTACAGTGGAACAATCATTTTAATGTTTGCGGAACGGCTTTCACAGTTTGAACGATTGATGTGTAGTTTGTCTGCTTTGCACTGCTTCATCGAAATATTTACAGTAGTGTTTGCATTTAACAAAGTCGATATTTTGCATTTAACAAAGTCGATAATCGATTTATTGAAAAATGTATGGACATCCCCACACTGTAAAATGTCATCGAACAACTGTATGACTACTCACCGGAAGATGGCAGGAGGATTTTCCAGCACAAGCTAGAAAAAAACATGTTTAGATTCCTCTTTGCTCGCTAGATGATGTTGTTATCACCGGCAAATTGTTCGCCATTTTGTTGTATGGAAAAACTCGAAGTGAACCATATTGTTAATATAATATATTTGTTGTAGCTTAAAGAGCACGATGTTTGGGTCGGAATCTGACACAATGTTGTAGAATATGTTGTAGAGCGTAGGGCTTAAGACAGCACCTTGCGGAACGCCAAAAGAAATATATCTTCTTCTTCATCTTCTTCATTGGCATTACATCCCCCACTGGGACATTGCCGCCTCGCAGCTTAGTGTTCACTAAGCACTTCCACAGTTATTAACTGCGAGGTTTCTAAGCCAAGTTACCATTTTTGCATTCGTATATCATGAGGCTAACACGATGATACTTTTATGCCCAGGGAAGTCGAGACAATTTCCAATCCGAAAATTGCCTAGACCGGCACCGGGAATCGAACCCAGCCACCCTCAGCATGGTCTTGCTTTGTAGCCGCGCGTCTTACCGCACGGCTAAGGAGGGCGGATCTAAGGAGGTGTGGATCTGAATTTTGTCTATTGACAGTTACATGGTAGGTACGGTTTGTTGGGAAAGAGTGAATAATTTTAAGAATATATAAAGGAAAGTTCCCAAGCAACATCTTATGCAGAATTGCATCTTGCCATACGGAATCGTAGGCTTTCTCAACATCAAGAAGCACCATACCTGAAGATCGACCCAGCGCAAAATTGCTACGTACTTCCTTCACAAGACGAACGAGCTGATGGTTGGTTGAGTGTCCTTTTCTGAATCCAAATTGTGCATCAGGAATAAGCCGTGTATTTTCCAATTGCTGTTCGATGCGCTTCAGTATTACTCGTTCAAGCAGTTTGCTAAAGGTAGGCAAAAGACTTATAGGTCTGTAGTTGGATGCTTCAGTACAGTCTTTGTTTGATTTCGGAACGGCTGTTACTATGGCATGTTTCCAATTGGTCGGGAAGTATCCAAGACGGATGCAAGCGGAAATATTTTTGCAAGGAAGATGTGGGCCTTTCGAGGCAGTTTCTTTATTACACAGTTTCGGAGCGTGTCTTGTCCAGGAGATTTTTTGGATTTGAGTCGCCGAATAAGCTGGGCTACCTCCTTCGGACGAATCAACCAAGAGTGTTCCCCAGTCAGGAAGGATTGGTCGATGTTTGTAACTGAGTCGTTTACCGCTGCCACAGTTTCGGGATCGTCTGCCATTTGGTTGGTGTGGGACCGTAAAAAACTCAAAACTAGCAGTTGAGCTTTCTCCAATGAGGAAGCAATGATGTTATTTCCTTGTCGTAAGGGTGGACTGTACTTAGTCGATTTCCGCAAAGACCTCGATATTTTCCAGAGAGTGGCGTGTTTGTCGTTTAATGTTTGGAGAGTTTCACGAAATCGCTTGAAGCTGGCTTGGTCGCATTATTCTCTAATTCTTCGGTTTAGGGACAGCACTACATCCTTGTAAATTGGGTCTCTTCTCCGGTACCACTGTCGTCGCCGTTTGTTCCGCAATGCGATTAATCTTCTGGTACTCTCCGGAATTGTTGCAGATGAGCACGATCGTTGCTGAACTTCCGGTACCGAAATCGATTCTGCCTCCAGAAGAGTCGTCGTTAGAAAGTCTATAGCAGCATCAACTTCGGCTTCACTGTTGAGGTTTATTAAAGCTGGGTTTAGTATGTCCAACTTAACGTTGATTTCGTATTGGAAGCGGAGCCAGTCAGCACGCGCGTAGCATCTATACTTCGGCATTATTTGAACTACAGTGGATGTGAGCCTGACGTCAAACCTGACCGGGAGGTGATCTGATGACAATTCGTTCAGCGTGGTTGGCTTCGTCATGTCCAGTAGGTTGTTTGACAAAGTAAGATCTAGGGTCAAAGGACGACCACGCCCCGTAGGATGAAATGTGAATGTGTCAGGAGAATGGATAAAAAAGTTATGGCTGGCTGCCTTCTGAGACAATATTGTGCCAGCTTTATTGGCCTTTAAACAGTTCCATTGACGGTGTCGTGAGTTTAGATCGCTTACGACGAAGAATGGTTCAGTCCACCTGGTAAGCGTGGAGATGTCTCGCCGAAATTGAGTCCAGATGGATCGTGTTGCGCCCCCCGGGAAGTATGCGGCGTGTACAATACCGTTCGTTGTGTTTATCGAAACGCCTATGCTGCCGCTAACCGCAAGTCGAGCACATCTGTATATGGGCCTCCATATACAGATGTGCTCGACTTGCGGTTAGCGGCAGTATGCTTTCGATGATCTTTGTCGAGATACTCAGCTCTGCAAACTTGATACCTTTTCGAATAGCAATTAATACGCCTCCCCTCTTTCGGCATTGTTGGAATTACGGTCGGAACAGACGCAGCAGAAATCAGGATGGTAGAAAGCGTGTTTTTGCTGCAGCCATGTTTCAGTTACTACTGCAACGTCTACGCGGTGTCGTTGTAGGAAGTCAAAAAATTCCATTTTCTTACTGTGAACGAGCGTCCATTCCAGTTAGCAAATAGCAAGTTGGGTTGATTAGACATTGTACAGGTACTTGGTTGTTAGCTCGAATAAAGCTAGAAGTTATTGCTGCTTCGTTTGACAGTTTGCCAAGCGATCAAATGTCTCCCTCGCTATAGCACGAAATTCCGACACCGAGGAGAGGTTGTTATTACCGCCCTGCTGTAGGACTTGTGCATAGGAACCGGACGATGGTGCGGCTGTGGAACTGGAGAGACCACCTTGAGAGGGTCGTGGAGGAGGTGGAAGAGGTGTGGGGTACCGCCGTTCCGTTCTCATCTTTGCTAATTTTTCAATATAGTTTTTGCGACTGGGACAGCCACGATAGTTGGCGGTGTGCTGCCCACTACAATTTGCACACTTTATTGATCCTCGTGTCTCGTTTCTGTCGTAGTTTGTTAGCTCTGCTTTTCTGGGTAGTGTGCATTCGACGGACGGATATGCTTCTCACCACATTTAACGCAAAGTGGAACAAGATTGCAATTCCTCATGCCGTGGCCGAATCGTTGGCAATGGTGACATTGAACAGCATCGGTAGGCCTTTTTTCGTGTTATCACCATTTCACTATGATATTAAGGATTGCTTTTACCGTTTTGTAGATCCGACAGTTTAACCGACCCCTTTATGAACTGAAGCAAATATAACGCACTTTCCTCCAGACCAGCGGTTCTCAACCTGGGGTACATGTACCCCTGGGGGTACCTTCGCTGGCCCTAGGGGGTACCTCGGACAAAAATGCGTAATGGCGGACGTATTAAATTCCAATTGAAACTTATTGTTTAAGTTTTGATAATTCCGTATTTTTATTTCAAAACTTTGTCTTGTACATAATATACATGGCGAACGGTAAATCAAAGCCAAATGAATCCTGCCCTCCTTAACCAGCACAGCGTATGAAGGGCTGCAGAATAAAAATCAAACGGACAAAACGTCAAATGAGCAAGTTTGGAAAATCTTCAATGCAATCTACCTGATCTAAACAAAATGTTGAATAATATGTTAGGAATATGCTTTTGAACTGAAATCTAAAGGTTCGGAAGCCTCCGTTTGAGAGACATGAAGGCTTTTAGGAAAAGCTCGGTTGCTTCGCTGCAAGAGTTGCAAGAGTATTAGAAGCATCCTTCTACGCTTCTCGGAAGCCGTCTTCCAAGAAGCTCGAAGGCCTCCTTTCAAGAAGCCTTTTTTCAAAAAGTTCGGAAGCCTGGAAGTCCTCTCCTTTCAAAAGGCTCGGAAAGCTCCTTTCAAGAGACTCGGAAAGCTCCTTTCAAGAGACTCGGAAGCCTCCTTTCAAACGGCTTGAAAGCCTCCTTTCAAGAGGTTTGGAAGCCTCATTTCAAGATTCTTAGGAGCCTCCTTTCAAGAGGCTTGGGAGCCTCCTTTCAAGAGGCTTGGGAGCCTCCTTTCAAGAGGCTTGGGAGCCTCCTTTCAAGAGGCTTGGGAGCCTCCTTTCAAGAGGCTTGGGAGCCTCCTTTCAAGAGGCTTGGGAGCCTCCTTTCAAGAGGCTCGGAAGCCTCCTTTCAAGAGGCTCGGAAGCCTCCTTTCAAGAGGCTCGGAAGCCTCCTTTCAAGAGGCTCGGAAGCCTCCTTTCAAGAGGCTCGGAAGCCTCCTTTCAAGAGGCTCGGAAGCCTCCTTTCAAGAGGCTCGGAAGCCTCCTTTCAAGAGGCTCGCAGGCCTACTTTCAAGAGGCTAAGAAGCCTCCTTTCAAGAGGCTCGGAAGCCTCCTTTCAAGAGGCTCGGAAGCCTCCTTTCAAGAGGCTCGGAAGCCTCCTTTCAAGAGGCTCGGAAGCCTCCTTTCAAGAGGCTCGGAAGCCTCCTTTCAAGAGGCTCGGAAGCCTCCTTTCAAGAGGCTCGGAAGCCTCCTTTCAAGAGGCTCGAAAGCCTCCTTTCAAGAGGCTCGAAAGCCTCTTTTCAAGAGGCTCGGAAGCCTCCTTTCAAGAGGCTCGGAAGCCTCCTTTCAAGAGGCTCGGAAGCCTCCTTTCAAGAGGCTCGGAAGCCTCCTTTCAAGAGGCTCGGAAGCCTCCTTTCAAGAGGTTCGGAAGTCTTCTTTCAAGAGGCTCGGAAGCCCCCTTTCAAGAGGCCTCGGAAGCCTCCTTTCAAGAGGCCTCGGAAGCCTCCTTTCAAGAGGCTCAGAAGCCTCCTTTCAAGAGGCCTCAGAAGCCTCCTTTCAAGAGCTCAGAAGCCTCCTTTCAAGAGGCTCAAGCCTCCTTTCAAGAGGCTCAGAAGCCTCCTTTCAAGAGGCTCAGAAGCCTCTTTCAAGAGGCTCAAGCCTCCTTTCAAGAGGCCTGGAAGCCTTCTTTCAAGAAGCTCAGAAGCCTCCTTTCAAGAGGCTCAGAAGCCTCCTTTCAAGAGGCTCAGAAGCCTCCTTTCAAGAGGCTCGGAAGCCTCCTTTCAAGAGGCTCGGAAGCCTACTTTCAAGAGGCTCGGAAGCCTCCTTTCAAGAGGCTCGGAAGCCTCCTTTCAAGAGGCTACCAAGAGGCTACCATTGCCACTAGCAGCTGCTGATGGTGTTGACATCGAATTATTGCTTGCCGTTGTTGACATCTCGTCTATAAGGCTTGCTGACGTTAATCATCTTTCTCTTGCACGCGCACGGAGGGGATAGAATTTGTTTTCATCGGGAAACGCTTCCGAAGCGTTTCCCGATGAAAACAAATCCTATTTATTCTGAGCGCCTACAAGAGAAAGATGATCAAACGTCAGCAAGCTCTATATAAAGACTCTTGGCGCGCGGGGGGGTGAAGATTTGTGTCAAGGTTATGAATTGCATCTAGTCCGCGTTTTTGCCTTGACTGAGTATGGCTACGAAGAGCTCTTTGCGACGTTTGAGAGGCCCCATATCGTCCGTCCAGATCCGCGGGTTTCTGTGGGTTTCTGCGGCTTCAGGATGTCGATTCGCGATTACTACTTCGGAAATAAATTGAAAATAAACTAAAAAAAGAGGCAATTTATTAGAGTAGTTCACTTGGCGAAACAGTGTTGAGCACCCGCGCTTTTCGTAGTTCCATTGTGCATTTTTATTTATTAACTTTGATCGGTCCATTCTTTTTCGATGTAGAGTTTATTAATTTGATAAACCGCCAGGCTATCTGGTGAATCGAATTAACGTAGGTTCTAAATCATGCCCGGCAAGGATCGCCAAATGTGTGTACTTACATGTCGTCCATAACTAATCAGGGGAAAAACTGGTTGCTTTGCAAACGTACAGAGCTTGCTGACGTTTGATCATCTTTCTCTTGTACGCGTACAGAATGGATAGGATTTGTTTTCATCGCGAAACGCTTCGGAAGCGTTTCCCGATGAAAACAAATCCTATCCCCTCCGTGCGCGTGCAAAAGAAAGACGATTAACGTCAGCAAGCCTTATTGTAAGTCATGGCTTACTGACGCTGAATTCAAATTATGACGCGTTGGCGCGGTTGCGTATGGCGAGTCACGTGAGTCGTAAGATCGATAAGCAAGATATCGACTATGGATATTATGCATTTTACAAACTGCCAAACGAGAATTCAAATAAATATACATTCATGTTACACAGGTAAGGTGATGGTCTTTCGTGCCTGCTATTCAACATTGCCTTGGGGGGGGGACTGTAATACGAAGGGCAGGGATTGACACGAGTGGTACGAATTTGACAAAGTCCGTTCAACTAGGGGACCTGGGGGCATTATGAACACCCGGGGCAGATTGGACACCCCTTGTATCTTTTGAAATGTATAAAAAACAATACTTTAAATGCCACTGGTAGTTCATTTTTCTTATTAGTATTTAATTTATTCCATATTCTTGTTAAAATATGTCATAGGGTAAGGGTACCAATAGTGGAGGTATTAGTAGATCACCAAAAGAAAATATTTTTTAAAAATTGATAATTATGGGAAATTTACTGCTTTAATAACTTAGTCAATAGAAAAACTAATAAACTTGCTATCAAAAATGAGATAGATGTCATATAACATCAACAATTACCAAATATTGCTTGCACCACTATGGGTACACTGTTCCTTTAGTGGCGGTAAAAATTAATTTTGGTTCCTATAGTGGTGCTATCCATTGATTTCTTATGAGACTCGCCACTATTGGTACAGTTGCACCACTATAGGTGCAAGGGAGTCAATTTTGTTAAGGAAAATCATTGTTTTCAATAGTTTTTCAAGCGAATCCTAAGATAAATTGCATTTAACATGATATTTAAAGCACGACGCATCAACTGAAACCATCGTTAAGTGTATAATTATGATAAATCTCATTAAAACCCTACTACCTCCACTATTCGTGCTACCTCCACTAAGGGTACGGTTACCCTAATTCAATAAGTTTTATTGAAAAGATCCGCAAGTTTGCTTTGACACTACAAAATTATAATTTTCAACAATCAGCAAATAAGACCTAGCCAATAAATGACGGTTATTTAGTCTCATATTTTCAGCTTCGAGAAATCTTCAATTATTTCTACTATTCTGAAATATATGTTTGAATATGTTTTCCAACTTAGTAATGGATAAAATGGAAATTATAATATGCTTTCACCTTGGGGTAGGTTGAACACTCTGCAATGGGGTAGAGCTGACACCTTCATGGTTGACAACCATAACCTCAAATTCAAAACAAATCAGACGCGTTCAGTGTTTTTGCTCGTTTTGTTTGAAGTTAGAATCAATAGTTATGGTGCGGAACTATAAATCGACTCAAAAACGCCGGAAGTGGACCAATACTGCATTGGAAGCCGCAGTGAAGGCGGTAAAATATGAAGGTACGTCAAAAAAAGGAGCTGCTCGAGCATATGGAATTCCCGTGCGACTCTGATTCGATACCTTCAGCGGGAGGAAGAAATACAAGCACTGGGAGCTTTCGGGCCTGTTTTCACGCCGGCTGAAGAAAAAGAATTGATGCAACATTTAATTGCTGCGGAGTCTACTTGCTACGGAATTACTGCTAAGGATGCGAGGAGCTTGGCGTATCAACTCGCGGAGAAAAACAATAAAAAACATCCGTTCAACAAGTCCACAATGCTAGCAGGTACCGACTGGTTGCAATCTTTTAGAAAACGACATCCGAGCTTTCATTACGCACACCGGAGGCAACATCGGCTGCCCGAGCTCAAGGATTCAATCGAGTGTCCGTTAATTCCTTTTTCGAGCTGCTGGAGAAACAGTTGGAATCGGGAAAATTTCCTCCGAGTCGTATTTACAATGTCGATGAAACCTCCGTGTTGACAGTAAGTTGAGAAAAAGATTATTTAATATTAGTTTTCTTATTGCTAATTACTATTTACAGGTACAAACTAAGAAATCGAAAGTGCTCGCCCTCAAAGGAAGGAGACAAGTAGGTTGTATTACTTCCGCGGATCGAGGGGTTCTGTCGACGGCATGTATGTGCGTTTCGGCAGCGGGACATTTCCTTCCACCCATGCTGATCTTCCCACGATCACGCTTAACGGATCAGTTAAAGAAAGGAGCACCCGCGGAGAGCGTTTTCAGCTGTAATGGATCGGGATGGATGACCATAGCAGATTTCAACATATGGTTTAACCATTTTTTGGCACAGACCTGTCCTAGTCCACAGGCTCCTGTGTTGCTTCTATTGGACGGTCATGCATCCCACGTTAAAATTTGACACTTATTGAAAAAGCTCGTAATAACAATGTTACCATCCTCTGTTTTCCGCCTCACTGCAGCCACAAGTTGCAGCCTTTAGATGTGGCCTTTATGGGCCCTTTCAAAACTAATGTTTCATTATCTATTGAAAATATTTTAAACAGAATCCTGGCAAGGTTGAACGAAATAAGCAGTTTGGTTGGAAATGCTTTTTAAAGACAGCTGTTCCTATCACTTCGGATCTAACGGATTCAGAAAAACTGGCATCGTGCCATTCAATAAGTATATATTTAACGAAACCGACTTCGCTCCTTCTATGGTAACGGATGTTCCAATAGAAGATGATGGTGATTCTGATGGACCATTTTTAGGATTCGAAGATGATATGAATGGAACGCCGTCTGTACAAGCACCTGTTGAGTTCACATCAAACATTCAACATGCAACATCACAAGTCCGTCCAGTAGAAGACTTACCTCATCTGTGTCACACAGCTAACAAACAGCCGCCGACTACGGAAGCTTTCAAAGTGTCACCGGAAGCGATTCTTCCATTAGCAAAAACAACTACCAGGAAGGTCACACGTAATAGACGAAAGGGAAAGACCGCCAACATAACAGCAAGTCCATACAGGGATGAGCTGCAAAAATCACTGGCTGCGAAGGATATTAGTGACCTCCAAAAAGGATATCAGCAGCAAACTAATGTGCGTTCCAAAACAGTTTCCGAAACACCAAAGCGTGCTCGAGGACGCCCAAAAGGCTCAACGATGAAAAAAGCAAAACTTCTTCAAGATTCCCTTTGCGAATTATGTGGTGCAATTTTCAGTACCTCTAATGGAGGCCAAGGGTGGCATAAGTGCCCGGACTGTAACACTTGGTATCATGACTGCATTGAAGCCCATTGCCATATTTGTAAGTGAACACATTTGTTTTTATCCAAAGTTGACTCGATGTGTAATACTGTTATTTTCCTTTGTTATTTTTTTTTTGGTCAATAAAGAGAATTGAATTTACTTTTTATGTATGTTTAGTTCAAAACTAATTCCCTCTAATAGTCACTGATAGTTGGGCACTGGTAGGCACGTATTATTGAATATTCTTGAAGGTGTCCATTCTGCCCCATGGGGGTGTCCATTTTACCCCGGGTTTCTCACGACGTTATCAAAAAAGTTAAATTTTAAGTTGGCTTTTTTAATTGAATGTATGTATATTTTTAACTAGTTTTCATATCTAACTTATATCAAATTAGTTACAAAAGCATGTAGATGGTATTGATCAGAAGTAAGTTATTTACAATAAGTGAAACTTGTCAAAATGCTAAGGGTGTCCATAATGCCCCTAGTCCCCCTATTTGTTTCGCTGACGGCATTGATATTAGGTATGGCACGTAAGATGGAGGAAGCCTACATCAGACTGAAAAAAAAGACAAGAACACCGTCTTCGACCAGAGGTCGTACAGACTGAACACTTAACACCTTGCATGAGACAACGGACAGGACACATAACACCCAGTGGACCAGTGGAGAATTTTTCGAACACGAAAAGTTTCCTCTTTACTGGGGCGGGAATCGAACCCACACTCCCTAGCACTTGCGTCTAGACGATTGACGACGCTAACCGCACGGCACGAAGCCCACGTGGCAAAGCTAAACGGATTGGTCTAGTCATCAACACGTCGAAGACGAAAACCATGATATGTAGAGGCTCAAGAGAGGTCAATGTAAGCCACCAACCACGAGTTTGTATCGGTGGAGACGAAATCGAGGTGGTTGAAGAATTCGTGTACTTGAGCTCACTGATGACCTCCAATAACGATACCACCAGAGAAATTCGGAGACGCATCATAGCAGGAAATCGTACGTACTTTGGACTCCACAAAACGCTCCGATCAAATAGAGTTCGCTGCCGTGCCATACTGACTATCTACAAAATGCTTATTAGACCGGTAGTTCTCTACGGACACGAGACTTGAACAATGCTAGTGAAGGACCAAATCGCACTTGAAGTTTTCGAAAAGAAAAGTGCTACATACTATCTATAGTGGGGTGCAGATGGCGAACGGTACGTGGAGGAGGCGAATGAATCACGCGTTGTATCAGCCGTTTGGAGAACCAACCATCGTTCACACAGCAAAAATCTGAAGACTGCGGTGGGCCGGGCACGGCCGTAGCCAGAATGTCGGACAGTAATCCGGTGGAACTGGTTCTCGACAACGATTCGACGGGAACAAAACGGCGTGGTGCACAGCGAGCAAGGGGGATCAATCAAGTGGAGGACGATTTGCGGACTCTTCGCCGACTACGTGGTTGGCGACGTGCAGTCATGGGCCTAGCTGAATGGAGAAGACTTTTAAGCACCGCACATCCCACCTCGGCCTTAATCTAAAAATAAATAAATAGTATCAAAGCAAGACCATCTAAGAAGTTTACCTTAAAAATCAGTCACTTCAGTGATGATCATCCAAAATCTCTTAGTAAAATCTGCTGCTCTATGAACTAAAAAGTGCTACACTCAATGTAATTTTCTTTCGATTCACCCGAGAAAAAAAATGTTTTGAAAAAAGGCAACATTTCAAATAGTTATGTCTTGCTGTAGTGGAATAGTTGCCTCACCAATAATGCAATCAAGTAATCCGTTGACTTGTAAGATAAAGAAATGAGAACGTCGGATAAGTCCCAATTGAAAACTGATGGAAGCTTATACACAGGATTTTGTTTTTACACGATTTTTTTTCGCTCGTATTTTTAATCGCGTGACTTCAATTTACCACCAAATTCTTGCAACATTTTTCAAAAAATCCTGAATAAATCAAAGAAAAATCACGTTATAATTAATATGCGTTAAACATTAAGGATAAGTGTAAAATTAAGAAAATGTAAATCGTGTAAAAACAGAATCCAGTGTATGTTATAACATTCTGAATATGAAGAAAATATAATGCATTGTCAGTCTTGTTAACTTATTAAACATGTTTAAAAGATCAAATAAGAAAAGATTTTCATCCTCCGATAACTTTGTTTTCATCTCTTTATAGGAAAAGGGTTTTCTCAATGCTTCAAACCGTCTAATATCTAACAAATATGTCCACATGTTTGAACTAAACGCAGTTTTATAATTTCAGAAACGATCATTTAGTAATGTGAGGAAAGGAAATGTAATGTATGGAGAAAAACAGTGGTACCATCAATCAATTGAACCGTTGTTCATTATCAATCATAACTCTAAGGCAAGTAAATAACACTCAAAAGTCAAGATGTTGTGAATATGCTTTCAAGAATACAATGCTAAAAAGCCATTTCCTGCAAGAAAAAAATTAGCATCACAGAAGAAGAAAACACACTTTCAAAATAGCAGGAGAATATGTTTACATCAAGAATTGAAGAAATACCTAACTTCATATAACATTACACGGCGAAAGTGTTCTACATTCGATAATAGCTTAGATACATATGATAATCTCTAATAGCGCTATGCGAATCAAACGAAACATGAACTGTCCCGAGACATTGTTTATCGAATCAATTATAGCATTTGAAAAACTTCATTCGAGCTATATTCGAAATCACATGCAACCATAATATAAAAGCGACATAACTACTTTAAAAAAAATCATTCCAATGTTTACCCAACATACCTGTATGCAATCGAAGATGCACCCTCAAGGCCGTTTCTTGCATGAACGTTTTCTCGCACCGCGGGCATTGCAACCGGTCGTCGTCCGTCTTAGACACCTCCGCCAGCAGTGCCGTTATCATACTCTTCTGTTCCTCGGTCTCTTCGGGCAAATTCTGCTTTCGTGGTTCATCTTCACTCTCAGACAAACTGGCTCTGCCTTCGTCTGCCGCTTCCTCATCAGAAGACTCTGCCCGTGAGACCGAGTTGGACTGAACCAGATCTTCCAGCTTCTTCAAGCTGATACGGGGCAGTTTAGCCGCAGGCTCTTCGGTGAAACCATTCGGCTGTTTAAAGTCCAGTTCTTTCAAATGGTTGGAACGATGACATTGTAGAAAATCTTGCCGGATAAAAGATTTGGGACAGAGGTCACACCTGTATGGCTTTTCTCCCAAGTGACGCTTCATGTGATCAATCAACGGGTCACGAGCATCGTAAAACTCATCACAGTAAGTGCAAGCAAATTTCCCGTTCTCATCAATTTCGCCGCCGTGGGACTCGCTATCCGAGGGATGTTCGGCATTGGTGAAATTTTCTCTGCGATCAACGCTGCCATTATGTTCGGTGCGAATGTGTCTCAGCAGACCTCGATTAGTGGCGAACACCCCGGAACAAGCAGTACAGGTAAAAACCTGTTCCGTCGTTTCATGGGATTTTATAATGTGGTATTTGAGATAATCGGACCGCACAAACGACCTGTCGCAGAGCTCGCACTTGTACGGTTTTTCGTTGGTGTGCGTGCGAAGATGCACCGTAAGGGACTTGAACCAAGTGAAGGTCTTGTTGCAATACTGACAGTGATAAATCTGCTGCTGCGTTCGTTCCGCCGTTTTGGACAAAATCGATTCTGCCGCTGCCATAACATCCTCTCCATCATCATCCTCTTCTAAAAGTTCTTGTTTCATCCTTCGAGCTCCCTCAACACCATCTACTTCCGGTGGACCATCCATTGAATCACCACCAGACGCCATACTGGTTAGGAAATTAATATGGTCCTCGTCGATTCCAACTACAATTTCCTGATCCGATCCACCGCCATTTTCATCGCCACCAGCCGTCATCCGAAAGTCACCCAAATCCACATCTCGTTCTCGTTTTACCTTTCCTTCGGCCATTACGTAGTCGCCTAGGGCAGCTCGAACCACAATCAACTTGAAAAAATTCCGTCGTCACCGTGTTGAACCTTCTTTTTCTTTTACTTCGTAGTCTCCTTCCAACAACTTCCTCCGTGAAAAAAGTTGCTTAATCGCTGTCTCTCTTGTCGAAAAATCCGTACCTCAAAATCACAACATTCCCGCAATCAAAACACTTCGATCTATCGCATTGTTCACCATTTCCGGTTCGAAAACACTCCGGAAATGTGAGCAAGAGAAAACTCAACCTATCGCACACACCCGATTTCGCAAAAGTAGTTACTGCGATTCCTGCACACGCTGCTCCGAAATATGTTCCGTCCGTACGTCCGTCGTCGTCGTCGTAACAGAAACCCGTCGTGGTAATCTCGTCAGCATCTTCAGTAGTTGAAGGCGATTCTCGCACACACTAAACCCACATAAAAACACAACACAACCACCGCGAGAAAGCGCATCGTGAAGAGGAAACGTCAAAAACAAACTTTTTGTTTTGACATCTGTTTCAGGCGTTTCGCAGGAAAAGGATAAACCGAGAGCCGCGATCTGATTACGATTTGGTAGCAACATCCCGCTCGGAAAGATCTTCTAGACTTCTACCGTGATATCTCTGAGACAAAAAAATGAGTCTCCTAGATATTTTTCTACGATGTCTAGAACCTGTCAGACCTCAAATCCGCCTCAAATGCAACAACCGTTTGAACCGGTGTCTACCTCAAATTTTAGACGAGTAGACCGTTTGAACCGGAAAGGATTCCCGCTCGGAAAGGTCTTCTAGAAATCTCCCGTGATATCTCTGAGACAAAAAAATTAGTCTCCTAGATATTTTTGGTCGATTTCTAGAACCTGTCAGACCTCAAATCTGCCTCAAATGCAACAACCGTTTAAACCGGTGTCTACCTCAAATTTTAGACGAGTAGACCGTTTGAACCGATAGGGATATGACAGGTGTGGTCTCTTAGATATTACCTCGATATCTTCTAGACTCGAATACCACGGGTCTTCTAGACTTCTCCTAGATGTGGGTACCATATTGCTTCTTCTTTTTCTTTTCTATGTTGATATTTACATAAAATTCCATGAAACACAGCTTTTTTTAGGAAGATATAAAACGTCTTTTTAAATATTTTTATTTTTGAAATTCTCTCGGAAAAACGGATAAGGATCAGAAAAACGGAAAGGATCAGAAAAACTCTTATATTTCTTAGAGGAATCATCTTGCAGTTCCTAGACGAAATCCACCGAAGTTTCTAGAGGAATTAAATTCATGGAGAATTTAACCCGGAATTACTGGAAAGATTATTCCTGAATTTCTGGGGCAATTCTCTTTGAATTTCTAAAGGAGTTCTTCTTGAGTTTCTAGAGGAACTCTCACGGAATTCCGAGAGGTATTTTTGGAAATCTTCCTGGAGTAATTCACTAAGAATTCTAATAAAATTCCGAAATCCTTGGAGGCAGTCCCCCCAAAATTCCTGAATGAAGCCATCCGCAATTCTTCCTGAATTCCTCCCGGAATTCTCCCAAAATTGGATGAGTTTTCCAAGAACCTTCCCCGAATTGCTGGAGACATGCAATACATGAATGCAGGAATTCTTGAAAGAACTGTCTTTCGAGAAATGCGCTCGGAATTCCTATAGAGGAATAGAAAAATGAATAGGCAGAATTAAAAACAATCAATAAAACTGATTATTTGCAATTACCATTGCTCTATGATGATCTCGTGTACTTGGAACTGCTGCTTGGCCTTCAGCAAAAACCGTTCCTGTTGGTGATAGTCGAACCAAGATCTATCCGGTATGCTTTTGGCCCAAAAGTTCCAGCTTTCGGTATACCTTGTTTTCCGATGATGATTTTCTAAACAGGCGAATGACACGTGCAGTTGACTTCAGGCCAGTTTCGAACAGTGTCGCTATACGCTAGATGTTCCTATTCGAAGTGAAAACCGAGGTGAAAACCACGATCAAGCAAGTCTGGAATGTGAGTGACAAGGTTTAGTAAAGTCTCCAACGTGGCGCGTGGCATTTGAACCGTTTCGACGAGTGCACCGGTAGATACACACACAATTGTAAATAGCCGAAAGTACTATTACACGGGACCACGTATAAATGAATCTTGACTAAGGTGGTTTGCGTCTTTTCGAGGTAGATTCCTGTTCGCTTTTAGACATCCTTCCATGCGGGTATGGTCTCTTAGAAAGCTCATAGATAGCTCCTAGATATGGGTACCACAATTCTACTAGATTTTTCTTAGACATTGTGGAGATAAGGGTACCTAATGTCATTCTTCTTCTTATTCATTTTGTTTACATTGTGTGACTTCTGGTAGATTTTATTGCGCGTAAAAAATATGAAAAAATATTTTATTCTTTTATATAGTACACAGCAAAAATTATTGTAATGTACGTTGATGTAAATTCAGCGACGCATAAAAAACTCGATGTAATGACAAAAATCAAATGTGAATGTATATGAAAACATTATTACTATGCATATCTGTAAATAAATATTCTCGCATTTGCACAAAATTCCACGCGGCCCAAACCAACTGAAAGGTACGGCCGCGCTCTTACGATACACCGCACTGAAATGAACTGTCATAATATGTACACAAACATTATTGTTATTCCTTAGGGAACCTGAGTCCATCAGCGGAAAATAACAAATTTCTTAAATATTCATCGATTGTACAGAAAATATAATGGCACACGAAAACATTTTGATCAATGTCCGGCACCGACAAGCGAGTGTCAACACAGTGTACCATTGCCTATACGCATTTTACTTTTTGGGACTGGATCGAGCATCACTGGCGAAGCTATTTGGAAAATCGAAATCCATCATATGTAAGTGGATCAACAAATACGAGTGCAACGGAAGCTTTATGCGGAAGCAACGGATGGTCAATTATCGACGTTTTGGGGCAGAGCAACGACAATGGCTGTTAGATTTGTACTATAAAGAACCGGTACTATTTATTGATGAAGCACGCGATCGCTTCCAGAAGCACTTCAACAAAACCATAAGTGCTGCATCTGTTATTCGGATTCTTCATACAGCTGGTTTAACGTGGAAAAAAATCGAAAGAAGAGCGATCCAAATTCGTAAAGCAGACATTCTACGCTATACAGATGAGTTGGATTCCATCAAGTGGCAACTTCACCAGTTTGTGTTTATCGATGAAGTGTCTTTTGACTCCAGAGATATGCTTCGGAGTCATGGATATGGCGTTAAAGGTCAGAAGGTTCTGTACCGAGGTGAATTCAATCGAAAGCCCCGGGAATCATACCTCTGCTTCCTTGGCCAATCGGGAATGTTGGAATCATTTAGGACCGAAGGTACATTCACCCGAAAAAAGTTTTTTGATTGCATTATTAAATTTGCTGCAGAAAAGCGGAAAGTAGAAACGTATCCTGGCCACCATTCCATATGGATTATGGATGGTGCCAGAATTCATTGCGACAAAAATATCATTTTGTATATTAGATCTCTTGGAATTTAACTTATTTTTTCACCGGCATATTGCCCTATGTTTAACCCTATTGAAGTCATTTTTGGGTTATGCAAAAAGACATGAAACGGCACTATCAAGAGAACAGTAAGAAACCACTTTCTATAACAATCACCGAAACTTTTA
This sequence comes from Armigeres subalbatus, assembly GCF_024139115.2. Lineage (NCBI taxonomy): Eukaryota > Metazoa > Arthropoda > Insecta > Diptera > Culicidae > Armigeres > Armigeres subalbatus. Next base: position 273,866,689 of record NC_085141.1, read on the forward strand.
CGAGATTCAGAAATTATTCATGCACTCAACTATTTAAAAAATGTGGGTATATATCTGGGGGTCTTTTTGATCCAAACATCGGTTTGAACCAATCACTGGGCGAATTTGGTTTTTGAAAGGCGTCACGACGTCTACTTTTCGGTATAAATGTATGCAATAATCATGTTCAATAAACATAAAAATCATATTCAATATAAGTCTTTATTTATATTCAAGAAAAACAATGTAAAACACTCAAATCAGATATGGTCAATGTCCATCATATCACCAACTTTTTCTCGCAACCCTTGGCTGATTACGGTTTCCTGTGGAGCACTCGACGTTTGCATGCCACTTATCATATCTTGGCAAATGTTCAGCTTTTCCTTAACTCCTTGAGCCAGCAATTTCACTTCGAATGCAAGATTCATTAGCTCATCCGCTTTGTCACAAAGCTCTGCAACACCGGTAGACAAATTATCCACAATATTTTGAGCAACCATTAATCCTTGGCGGGTACATTCGCGCTGGTGATGCGTGAATCGCCGTTGCCCACTGAATCCATCCAGAGTCATGACTCTCAAGATGAGAGTGTTCTTCCTTTAACTCACGGACAAGTACATCTAGATGGACGTTACTGGGAGCTCCAGCTCTATCAGTATCTGCTGGCTGCAAAAGGCACTTGTTTACTGCCTCCCAAATAGCTAATGAGCTAACTGACTGCGAATAAGCAAATGCAAAAACAGTCATCGTTTTTTCACGCCAGTGCAGCATAATTTTTCCTTCACCAAGTTGGTCGATTCTGATCAAATTCTTCCGTTTAGTGTCCCTTAGATAGATGAATTTAGCGATGTCTCGAATATCGGGTTTCTCATTCTTAGACCAAGACACTTTTATGCCATCCACCTCACTGACGTCCACTTCCCGGCACAACACAATAGGACAGCCCCATATAAAGGTGTGGCCAAAACTACCAAAAGACCAATTTTCGATTTGGGCGAGTAAAATGTGATGAATACACAGCTAATAACCTATATTTCTATAATCAGGACGGTTCTCATTTTTTAGATTTTTTAGGGAGGGGTGGGGGGCGTTCAAACTAACCCCTCCTAGAAATTATATTTTTACGTTTTTTGGGAAAACGGACAGCTTTGCCATGTTTTCGTTTCAAAAGTAACATATTTATATATCGTTACAAAGCTCTTGAACAGATCTATGTAATAGGCTTGATAATGTAATAATAGCTCCGTCCAGAATTCAGTTTTTAGGAGTTTTGTAAAAGCATATTTTACGCAATATTTAACGAACAAAACAGTTTGGTACCCCGCAATACCCCGCAGTAAAACATCATGCACTACACTATTGAACTCTTAAGCTTTGAGGACCATGAATAAAATTCTGCCCAAATTCACAATTTTGTAAGATACATGAATTTTAAAAATTGCCCATTTTTGCCTTTCTCGTGTACTAAGTATACGTAGTAGCTATATGATCGCTCTAAAAGCATTTAAAAAAGCCCAAACACTAATAGTGTTGTATACCGATCGACTCAGTTCGAAGAATTGAGGTGATGTCCGTGTGTACGTGTGTGTGAATGTCTGTATGTGTGTGAGCAAAAATGGTCTCAACTCTTTTTAAAGCACTTATTCTAAACCGATTTACTCGCAACAAGTTCCATTCGTCTGAGAACGTTGGTTTATTGTTGCCTATTAAAAATAGGCTGGATCGGACTATGGGCTAAAAAGTTATGGCCAAAATACGTTTTCTTATAATGTACGAGAAAGACAACATTACCGCTAGGGGGATTAATCAGGTGTTTTGGTAAACTTCTTATTTTTAAATTTTAATCTGAGTTACTCAATAATGCCACTTTAATTGAATTTGGTGACGAACACAATTTACATAACATTTTAAGGGAAAGGGTTATGCCTTAACGTTGCGCATAATTCAAGAAAAAATCATCTATCATATAAAAAGCGTTACGCAGTGAGAAGGGAAGTTGTTCAAAATTTAAAATTTTGACATTACTACATTATAGGAGCGAATTATAGATTTAACCATAACGTGTCATAACGTGTTGGATGAGTAGTGTGAATAACTCTTTGCCACAATACCTTTTTATAATTATGAAAGAAATCTTAATGAAATATCAAATAAATAATATGACGCTAATTGAATCTGTTCTGCCCTTTTTTGTTGGTTTAATAAGTTCTACTCGGGATTTTGAATGCCAGAAGCTAATAGTACTTTTTTGATCATTTTTGGAAATCTGTATTGCATCCATTTTTCTGTGACACGAATATACAGTACATGACCATTCATATTTTATCTAGAATAAAACAGGCTTAAAAGCCAAAAAGTGACCAAATTCCGTTGGTTTTGTAGAATATGACAAAATCGATGCTATGCCGGAAATTGGCCACATACCCCATTGAAGGCTCAGAAAAAATATTTTTCTTTTCTATCTATGTTTTTATGATGAATACCACCGTTTATTGCAGGATTCATAATTTTGGCCCAAAATACCTCCTTTTTTCCTATTGTGCACAAGTGGGGTTCAACGAAATACCAAAGACACTTCAAGACTTCCGCTAGGGTATTTCCCGACACTTTTTCTGGCACATTCTTTTTCAAGTTTACACACAAACCACTTTTCTGCCTGGTGTATTTTTTGACGATGAAATCAGCATGAAAGAAAAACTTCTTGTGTTCTGCATCTACGTTGTCATTTTCATCGCATGAGATGGACAGATTATCTCCGACTTCAACATCGTCTAAAATATACGGAAACTCGTGGTACAGCTCCGATCCACACGCAGCTGCTAGTGGATCCATTTCCTGCTGTGATTCGTCCAAGTACTCTTCCTCTCCCGTACTTAAATTTTCGACAACATTTTGACTTAGCTGGTCCATCGCTGTAGAGCAAACACAGTTCATAAATTCACTTAAATATTTCAATTTGAAATAAAGAGTATTTTACCTGTGATAAGATGCAGCAGCAGCCGTAGAAGCGATTTGTTGAATACAAAATTTCGGACTCTGCCTTGCGATGTGAATTTGACAATTGTTTGTTTTGCTTTACCAGTGCTGGCAAATATGTCAGATTTTTGGTCAATGCGTACCAGTGATAGGAGATTTGGCAATAAAATAGTTGGCAACCATTGAGCGGCCTTTAATTTGGCGAAATAAGCAGTTGGTGCGGCGTGTACGTTTCAGTGAATGACTCAATAATATGCTTTAAATCTTGCACATGACATTAAACTGGCGGTAGAAGTAATCATCATCCGTTGGGCTGCAGATCAGATGGACGTTTGCAGAACTCTTCGGGATCATTACGGCTGATGGGATCGAAGGGAGCTCCATAAACTGACCCCATTTCATGACGAACGCGAGACAATATTAGGTCATGTAACGGAAATTCTCGTTGTACAGTAGACCGAACTAACTCTGGAATGGTGTCATGGCAGCTTCCACAATCGAATGTTTCATCAGGTTGTCGATTTCCCAGTCATCCTTCGTATATGAATTTGCACGCATCCAGGTGGATGTGGTTGATGGCGACCTATATCGACGTACGTGCATGACGTTGAATCTCCAAACAATGGTGATCTGTGAAATAAGATATAAATCTCTTAAATTTATAATCTTTTATGCTAGCAACACTTAAGCAGTAGAACTTACAGATATTTTCGTTGACCGAATCACCGGAACCACCTTCAGACTGCAGAACTGTGGACACTCGACTCGACTCGGTGAAAAAAATATGGCTACGAAAAAAGCGCGAGGTTTTGACAGTTGAACCGTTTGATTGTTTGACAATATTAGTGTACCGGTAGCACACACATGGACGATCATGCTTGGATAAAGGGGAAGATTAAATTGAAGCTTGGCTAAAGTGGTTTGCGTCTTATTCAGGTAGATTCCTGTTCGCTTTTAGACATCCTTCCGTGTGGGATTGTGGTAGCGCGTACCCGATTAAAAAAGTATTGTATTTACCGCTATTAATATATTTTTTCAGGTATTGTCGCGCTTATCTTTTTCGAATACCGCGGCGGTCTTACGCTTGCAGGCTCGACTGCGAAGGTAAACGTCAAGATAGCCGCCGTGAAGCAACCAGCATGAAGCCGCAGTATTCTATTTTATCTCGAGATGCATAATTTTTTTTTCCCCCGTATAAGGTTGATATTGTATTCAAAAGAAATTTCTTTTTCTATCTCAATCACATGTTAAATTTCGTTCACTGAATCGGAAAAGTAAACAATCGCAAAAAAATCCCCATAGTATTTATAGATTTTATGCGAAGGCGCATTGATTGGATGAATATACTGCCCAATCAGTAAAATGTTTCCCAAAAAATAAATCCTCATTAATTACTGACTAAAGCCCCAAACGCAATATAACGGAACGGCGACGGAAACGGCAAATTTGACAGAAAATATATGGGCTAACTGTCAAATTTTCCGTTTCCTTCGCCGTTCCGTTGTATGGTTGTATTGCGTTTGGGGCTTAACTCAGTTATGTTCACATGAACAAACTACCTTCATTACCGATTTTAACGTTTTTCTGGAATTTCTCGCTTACGAAAAAATAAAAGATGACATTTGTATTGTTGTCGTTTTTTATAGCAACTAGCTTTTTTCGATCTAGTACCCGTTTAAATTTGCCTTCCATTTCTCGATCTCTTCTTATCTCGATTCAATATCGAGATGTGGAGAGGCGACTGTAAATACAATACAATCGTACATATTTTGAACAGTTTGGTTCGGATATTTCAACCATATAGGGTAAATCACTACTTGGGCCTATGGACCCGATTCCCGGCTCACTGCACAAAAAACTAAAGATTTATACTTTTTGGAAGCCGTAGGTTTATGGTTGATAATTTTAAAAAAGTCTCCCATTTATTTCGCACAATACTCAATATTTTTCAACTATTTATTTCACTCCTAATTGGTCGAATTATAGAAAATAAAAATGTAGATTCCGTACATTCGCTCTCCGTTGCTACACCACTGAGCCGGAGTGAATCTTTCCACTTTTACAAAACGGTATTTTCATATAAACACCTACCTGAAAATCGTCACAGTTCTCGATACAATCATTGCTTGAAGCTGTTAATCACCACACAATGATTCTAAACTCACGCACTTTAATATTTTCTATTTGTTCATTTCACTAGAACTAGTATAAACATATTAAAATACATTTAAAAATCTATCCTCAAACCGAACAAAAATTCACCTCGGCATAAGAACTTCTAGCCGCACCGTGCTGCCAAAAGGCCAGGAGTCTTTTTTAGTATGAAAAAAATTATTCAACGTTCATAAGAAAACTATCTAATACGTTGACGCTATCATGTTATTTATAATTCTCTCGATTTTAAAAAGTGAAAAAAATATAGTTTTTAAGCGTTTGGAAGTAATTTGGATGAGTGAATATATCTTTTCAACCAAATAAAAATTATTATAAATAATACCATCTGGCATCATGTCGGCGTTGTAGGTGCATATTTTTGTTTACGTCGCATTTTCTACCGCCTCGAGAGAGAATGAGAGTCAGATGTTGAGAGATTGAGCGAAATTCTGCTTAGGCCAGGAACTGGTTTGGAAGTGGGCCGGAAATGAAATCGCTAGGACTGAAATGAGTGCTGGACCTCGTTAATTTAAATCAAAAAAGCTTTTCCAAACGATGTTTACCAAGAAAAGCTATTTTTAAGCAGAAGTGAACCCCATTGCAGTATTGCACGGCCCACGAAATTTAGGAAAAGTTGCTTCCTGTCATAAATATCAATTAAATTATGCAGTCGTATGCATGTTAGGCCGGGAATGAGGTAAGAAACCCTACAGTCGGGATTCGCTGGTTGGGATTTTAATATTTATTATCTGTGCAGCTCAAAACCGAATTTTTGAACTCACGAAAATTAAATTTTCTCCTATTAGTTACAAATTTTATTACTGCGCATCTGGTGCGCTGCATAGCGCATCTGGTTGCGAATAATGTGCACTAGTTGCGCAAAGATGCGCCATAAGTTGAACGCGAATAAAATCAGTTTTCGCGAGTTCGAAATTCGATTTTCAACTGGAACCATAATGCTTGGGTCACTTTTTAGTTGGGCCTCCGCTGGTTGGGCCATGGCCCAATTAAAAAGCAACCGTACGTCAAAATTCAATGTAAACACAGAAAACGGGATTGGGCGTCACTGGACATCATTTGTGATGTGCAAGTCGGAATACACGTGCTCAAATGCTGACAGTTGACCCAACTAAAAAACCGAATTCGTTAGTTGGGCCGAGGTCGTAGCCCAAGCAGCGAATCGCGACTGTATTATACTAATGACACACTCGTGGTATAACCCGCTCGGAAAGGTCTTCTAGAAATCTCCCGTGATATCTCTGAGACAAAAAAATTAGTCTCCTAGATATTTTTGGTCGATTTCTAGAACCTGTCAGACCTCAAATCTGCCTCAAATGCAACAACCGTTTAAACCGGTGTCTACCTCAAATTTTAGACGAGTAGACCGTTTGAACCGATAGGGATATGACAGGTGTGGTCTCTTAGATATTACCTCGATATCTTCTAGACTCGAATACCACGGGTCTTCTAGACTTCTCCTAGATGTGGGTACCATATTGCTTCTTCTTTTTCTTTTCTATGTTGATATTTACATAAAATTCCATGAAACACAGCTTTTTTTAGGAAGATATAAAACGTCTTTTTAAATATTTTTATTTTTGAAATTCTCTCGGAAAAACGGATAAGGATCAGAAAAACGAAAAGGATCAGAAAAACTCTTATATTTCTTACAGGAATCATCTTGCAGTTCCTAGACGAAATCCACCGAAGTTTCTAGAGGAATTAAAATCATGGAGAATTTAACACGGAATTACTGGAAAGATTATTCCTGAATTTCTGGGGCAATTCTCTATGAATTTCTAAAGGAGTTCTTCTTGAGTTTCTAGAGGAACTCTCACGGAATTCCGAGAGGTATTTTTGGAAATCTTCCTGGAGTAATTCACTAAGAATTCTAATAAAATTCCGAAATCCTTGGAGGCAGTCCCCCCAAAATTCCTGAATGAATCCATCCGCAATTCTTCCTGAATTCCTCCCGGAATTCTCCCAAAATTGGATGAGTTTTCCAAGAACCTTCCCCGAATTGCTGGAGACATGCAATACATGAATGCAGGAATTCTTGAAAGAACTGTCTTTCGAGAAATGCGCTCGGAATTCCTATATAGAGGAATAGAAAAATGAATAGGCAGAATTAAAAACAATCAATAAAACTGATTATTTGCAATTACCATTGCTCTATGATGATCTCGTGTACTTGGAACTGCTGCTTGGCCTTCAGCAAAACCGTTCCTGTTGGTGATAGTCGAACCAAGATCTATCCGGTATGCTTTTGGCCCAAAAGTTCCAGCTTTCGGTATACCTTGTTTTCCGATGATGATTTTCTAAACAGGCGAATGACACGTGCAGTTGACTTCAGGCCAGTTTCGAACAGTGTCGCTATACGCTAGATGTTCCTATTCGAAGTGAAAACCGAGGTGAAAACCACGATCAAGCAAGTCTGGAATGTGAGTGACAAGGTTTAGTAAAGTCTCCAACGTGGCGCGTGGCATTTGAACCGTTTCGACGAGTGCACCGGTAGATACACACACAATTGTAAATAGCCGAAAGTACTATTACACGGGACCACGTATAAATGAATCTTGACTAAGGTGGTTTGCGTCTTTTCGAGGTAGATTCCTGTTCGCTTTTAGACATCCTTCCATGCGGGAAGTACCATGGTACAGTAAACGTTCGCTAATTAGGTTTTTCCCTAGTTGGGGTGATTTTTAGTTGGGGGTTCGCTAATTGGGCCGAAACCCAATTAAAAAGCAGCTAAACGTCAGAATGTGATGTCAAAAACGCGTTGACGTTTTGTTTCCGTATTTGGCGGGATCGATATTTTCTGGCGCGTAAAATTTTCCTTTGTTCAATGCAGAAAATAAACAACATTGACGCTTGTCAAAACATCCTAGGTCAAAACGCCCCAATTAGCGAACGGCATTCGCTAGTTGGGGTGAGGTCGTGCCCCAATTAGCGAACGATCACTGTACAAGAATCTTGAATTGAGTACCGTACCGATTATTGTCTTTATCAAAGATAGTCTTGGAATAATTTTCTTGTCCTCTTGTAGGCTTTAGCATTTTCTGAACATGTCTAATCAAATTGGTAACGCAAGCAATAACACGCAGCGCCCACTCACACAAACGCACATAAACGTCAAAATTGATTCCGCTCACTCTCGCATTTTCCTTTTTGTTTTCAAATTCTTACTCTGGCTGCTGATGTTTCTGCATCGTTTGTGTCTAGTTTTTCTAACGGATTTTTAGCAACCGGGACATCTGCTTGATTTTGTGAAATTTACTACGAATTTTATTTTGCAATCGATAGAATTTGGTAAAATTGAATAGGTAAAGTTAATCGGTGAACAGGTGAGTGTCATTTTCCGCAATTATGACCCGCACAAAAACCCGTCGGCTTGTCAGCCAAAAACGAGGATCGGCTGACGAACGAACTCGCATCGAAAATAAAATGCGCGACTTCGAAGTAAATGGTAAGTGAATGAAAGTTATTTTATTTTGTTCATAAATTTAATAAAATCACAAATTACAACGCTTTGGGGGTGGGAGGGAATCTATCAGAGCGTTACGGCCCATCCCAATTTTAGAACCCTTTCATGTACAACAAAAGCGTTACGAGGGGGGTTTAGATGGCCTGTTGGTCACATTAAATTTTAATGTTAAATTTTGTATCCTTTAGTCAGGTCAAGAGGGAATGAAATTTGTGAACGAACCCTAATGTTCTGATTGTTTCCTATTATTATGAAAATCCAATGATGCAATTATGTTACAATTTTTAAAATTAGGTTCAAATTAGGTACTTTAGGTTAGTGCTTGGTCAGTTTTAAGAGTTGGGCAAGCTCTTATAAACCATAGATTATAAGCTTTATCACTTTTTAAACAATATGTTGATCCTATGCTCTTGCATATTTGCGTTTAGTATCATATCAAGTGATAAAGCTAGGTGCATAGTTAGAATCAGATAATAATTCCATCATCAAACACAAGAAACGTTTGGTTTTCACATTTATTTTCCAAATGCAAACCCATTCCGTATTCCAATGAACAATAAACAGTTCTATGTACTCTTTTACCTCTTTCTATTGAAACGACATAAGGTTGCTCTGCTTAGTTGCTTACGTACTTGTAGGATAAGTTGACTCTGCTTACTTATCTAGAATGATTCACGGACAGAATTCAAATACATAAATCCTGTTGTTACTGTATTCTAAAAAGGAAAATCGACTTCAAACTTTCGTTGCGTCTAAAATTGTTATTCGAATACATAAATCGCAGTTATAAACATTTAGGTATTCGTATTAGGTTTTATGTTTCAAACCCTTGTGTGAATCTACCTTAAAAATTACGCAATTAAACTATGCATACTTCTAGTCAAGTTCTTTGATTTATTTTTTGTCACAACGAGTTGAATCTTGCTTCTGTATTGAAGGTTGATTTTTAAAAGCAACTAAAAAGTATTTAATTATTCACCTCAGCTCTACGATTTCTCCTAGAATGGAAACGAATAAAAATCTGAGATGAAGATGTCCTTGAATTCCAACAAACTAAACTACTACATTGTTCCGCATTGAAATCATTCCGTTCTTACTCAAAAATAATGTCCAATTACAATATTTTGAATGAATCACACTTTGTGCCGAAGTACATTATTTGAAAGCATGAAAGTGTACCGATGTTCCCTTTCTTTTTCAACAAAATTGTACTAAAAGACTGTACTGCCACTATACGCATCACTATGTATATTGGAGGATAATTATTTTTGATAAACTCGTTCGAACTTAAAGTTGTTTTTTTTTTTCAGTGGAGTGTGAATTGGCAAATCTAGAGCTAAAGTTTCGCGATGAAATGGATCGAGTTCAACGATTGGTCGACGGCCTTAAAACGCGAATCCCAAAAAAGTTCCTCTGTATGACTATTGATCAAATAAGAGAATATGTAAGCATTATTTACATTGTAGAATGCCAAACCTGACACTGTGTTTTTTTTTAGAATGAAGAAGCTGATAAAATTGACGCCTCGTTCTATGGAGATCGCACTGCTGCCTTGGCGAATTTAAGCATTATGCTGGAAAAGTCAGTACGTAAAAAGTCCAAGGATGATGGTAAGTGATGGATGTTTTCAATAAGGGCTCTTTAAGGTTATAAGCAATCAATGTATTCTGTGCTGATCACATTTTCTTATGTATATATCGCTTATTTAACTTGGTATCTGCTAATAATCTTTTCACCACTGCACTCACTTTGCTATTTGTAATTAACGCACAATGACGGTGGTTGGGTTTGCCCCTTTTTCCGCGCACGATCATTATCCTACAGGTTACCTTACAGAGGAAAGCGAGAACGACCGTCTGTCGACGATGTCGTCGACTTCTAAGCGCATGGGACCGCTCATGTCTGCTAAATTTCGGCGCCGCAGCAAATCTACAGGGGCGGTTAATACGTCTACCGCGAGTAAAACTCTGTTCCACAGCACATCAATGGTAGATCGATCTGTATTGGGAAAAACTTTGGGCTCCAGCATGACTGTGAAAGACCGCATGTCAAGGTGACTAGTAATCACCCATATTCGTGGGACTCTGGTTAGTTCTCATCGTTTTTTATCATTTCAGGGCCAAAATTCGTACTCCGATGACAAATGCTCGCAAAGCGATCAGCGTGGATAGAATCTACAGCGCGATTACACCCAAAGTCCAACCGAATGCTGCACTTGCCCTAATTCGCCACGCTCGCTTAGGTGAACCGGTATATTCTATAACCGGAAGCCCCGTCATCACTTCGAAGTATGTTCAACCAATTCACAATCCAAACATTTAATTTCAAATCTACTTCACTTTTTTCGTAGCATTCTCGAGGCAACGGCAAATGTAAACATTCCAATCGCGAATGGGATGCTCTCGATTCGCCCTACTGAAATGGACTCCGTGGATCCCACACTGGTGCGAAAGATTGATCCAAATGTTTTGTCCGAGCTGAAACAACTTCAGGACAATCTCAACGTGATCATGCGATCTCTCAAATTGTAAGGGTATCGAAATTGTATCAATAAGTCAATGTCGTCTAGAGTACCTCCGTAAGCTAGGATAAGTTTATTTTTTTATATTCCATTATCCGATTTTATACGATTTAATGCTATGTATCTCAAGGTTGTTATACAAACAATTTAATAAATATTTTTGAACATATTAAGCATATATATCGTTAACGCTATTCTATTTTTCCGACATTTCCACTGTGTGGCCAGCACACTGAAATCTGTATTATTTTATACGATTCACAATATGTTCTTCCTTGTACACTTGAAACATGTCCGAACATATATTGCCTGTTACGTTTGGATATAGATACTCCGTAGTCGTGTGTTACGATATGTAAATCTGATCATAATATTATCGTCAGGCTCGGTTTAATACTGAGGCTGGCAATATGACGTCCCACCCGAGAGCGCATTAATGGACGTTGTTTTGGTGATTGCTATATTTCGAGACATTCTACTCTCTTAGTAAGGCTGGGTTACACCGACCTGAAACGGCGACACGCAAGTATCAACCCTTGGATGACCTCCCTGCTACCGCTGCAAGCATAGATAACCATGAGATTACAAAGACGACTACTTCAGTGGGATTCGACGACAAGGGAACTCAATCGCTATGAAGTCTTATCGCTACTAAAAATCAAGTGCAGCAGGTGAAGCGTCCGACAACAAGGTGGATTCTTCTGACAGACAAAGTGGCCTTTATCGGTCGCCAGGGGTAGGGGACAGCGAGAAACGTGGTAAGGTAGAGGAAGCGCTAGTCAAGATCAAAATGAATGGCGCCACTCTGACCAAGGTCATTAATGAGGCTATGACCAGCCACCAGGAGACCGAAGGCCATAAAATGAAGCTGATCACGAATATCTGGGACGTGATCATGTCCTTTCTGGATAACCGCGGGAATTACATCAGGGATCTAAAGATATCTGTGATGAACTTCCGCAACATTTTTTTTAGGCAAAGCAGGAATGGAGGTCCCTGCTGGAGGCCACTAAGGAAATTGAACGAATAAAGGATAATCATACGTAGTGCGTAACGGTGTAAATCCGGTTATATCGCCAGGCTTGGCACAACACTGAAACTGGCAATACGACGTCCCTAATCCCCGAATCCTAAGGTGTCAGGCGACCCGTGCCGAGGGGATGAATGGCCTGGGGAGTGAAACAATTAGCCAGGCAGTTAACGGAGCCTGTAATGCTGGGTAGACACCTTTTCGTGTTGCATTGCGGAGTAAGATCTACCACACTGTGCTCTAGTTCTTACTATTCTTGTTAGATAGTCGAAAGAGTATGGAACGACTATAATTTGCTTTAAGATGACCCATCTTTAGCACCTTTTAGATGGAGTCAATGAAGTAAATTATAAAAACCCTGATTAATCCACCTAGCGGTGATGGTACCTTTCTCGTGCAAATAAAAAATGGTATTTTTGCATTTTGGAAATTGTCTCGACTTCCCTGGGCATAAAAGTATCATCGTGTTAGCCTCATGATATACGAATGCAGAAATGGTAACTTGGCTTAGAAATCTCGCAGGTAATAACTGTGGAAGTGCTTAATGAACACTAAGCTGCGAGGAAGCTCTGTCCCAGTGAGGGAGATGTAATGCCAATAAGAAGAAGAAGAAAACCTTTTGGCCATAACTTCCAAGCCCATAGTCCGATCTGGCCAATTTTCAATAGGAAACAGTGAGATTGAAGTCTACGTCGCATGCAACTTGTTGCAAGCAAATCGGCTAAGGATAACTGCCCGAAAAATGAGTGACACTTTTGCTACATTTTGGTACGTCACCTTGGGCTGCGAAATGGTTAGCTGACATCTGGGAAGGAGCGACCTACACAGCTCTGGTCCTCACAAGTTCCAATCTCACGCTTCCACGGGTCTTCCGATGACAATCGACCGCCAGCTAAGGGTTTTGTACTTAGCTGGTAGTGCAGCCTGTCCTTCTGACATCAGCTAGAGTGAGGGGGTGCGACCAAGGGGACCATCGTCCCAACCCCTAATCCCAAGGCGTTAAGTGACCCGTGCCGAGCGGATGCATGGCCAGGGGGGTGAAATAATAAGCTAGGCCTTTAACGGAGCCTGTGGGGTACCTGGGCACCCTCCACAGTAGTTGTCCCTTACCGCGTCATGCTGGGCTCTGGCGTGGTGGACCTCTTTTCCCGAGCAACTCGTGGGATCAAAATGGAAAACCAAGTCAATTCTTCAATTAGTGGTAGTAGTGTAGACGACAACCCCTTCGCAAGATGTGGGTTGTCCAGGTCTCCGCCTAGGAGGCTAGAGGCAATAGTTGGCAGCTCGGTGCGCAGCGCCAACGTGGGCCACTTAACCTTCTCCCCGGCTACGCCGGTAAAGGTTATGGACGGGCCATGGCTTGTGAGGGCGATGAACCACAAACGCGATGGGCTTACAGCCTTCGAGGTGGCGACCGAACAGCTGGACGCCATCATCGACTTTGCGTCATCGAAGCATAATATCAGTAAGGACCTCAAGGGGAGCTTGCTGAAACTTTGAAAATTGATGTTGGACGCCAAGCTGGAGAAGGCGGTCGGGACGGCCAAGTGCAAACCCGTGAAATCCGTGGAGTCGAGGTCTACCCAGACTGAGGCCCAAGGATTCGCGGACTCGGACAAGGTCAAATCGACCGAGAGCTCTCAGCCTCCCGAGAAATAGAAGGGGATGACGTCTCCTGGACCCTGGTAAAAAACAAGAGGAAACCGAAGACGGCCGAAAAGAAGGCCCATGCGAATGAGGGTAGCAAGAAGTCTAGGGTAGGGGCCAATCGCTCCAGGGGCGATGTCCTAGTCATCAAGACGGACGAGGCTAAGTACTCGGACGTCTTGAAGGCGATGAGGAGTGACGTCTAGCTCGGTGAACTCGACGCCGACGTACGTCGAATAAGACGTACCCGGACGGGCGAACTGATCCTCGAGCTAAAGCGTGGCGTTTCGCAAAAGGGCGCCGCCTACAAGAAGTTGACGGAGGAAGTCCTAGGCGAGACGGTCAAAGTGAGGGCACTCACGAGACGGCGAGACGGAGGAGAATCTAACAGGCCTGGTAGCGAGTCACTTTTTAGTGACTTGGTCACTATTTTGAGTCTAGTCACTAAAAAGTCACTATTTGCATCCAAAAGTCACTAAAGTCACTATTTTTCGGAAAATGGTCACTAAAGTCACTATTTTTGCACCACCTGTTGGAAAAAAGTTCAAAATAAAAATCATTTGTACCTACTTTTATTATCAACCGAATCGAAAGTAAATTTTTATACAAAATGATCGTGTTTGAGGATCACAATCTCGACTGATCAGATTGAGGACTTTTTTGGTATCCCAAATTACGATTGTTTTTTGTATGCTTGTTTCCTGAACGTTTTAATTGGAAATATTGGAAATAATTGGAAATATTAAGCTCCATACAAGTGGAGTGGCTTTATAATGATTTCTAATATTATAGTTTGCAACTATATTTTATCAAACGCCACACTTTTTTTTTTTTTTTTTTTTTGAAGTGGATTTGTTGGTGGAACAATGGCTTCTAATCAAGTTTCGAATTCTCCAGTGCCTACAGTTGTAGATCCAAAGGTAAAACCTGTGGATGAAAAACAACACGCTCTTTCCTCAGTTTCTGAGAATCTTGGTGACAATTATTCACCAAAAAACCCCGAAAAATCTAAGGCAAGTTCTTCTGGCGATGTTACTTTGAAACAAAGTGGAACCGCATTGGCTTTTCATCAATACCGTTTTCAAATAAGCATGCAGAATGGTTATTTTACTAACGTTTTGAAAGACGAGCTTTTAAATGATTTGAATAATTCCCTATACCAGTTACCGTCTGGCTCATTTATTCCTAGCTTCAACAGCTATGGACTTCGCTTCGGTAAACTCTGGTTCTCGCCAGAGAATGAAGAAAGCTCTATCTGGCTGAAAAAGAGGCTAGCTGAAATAAACGAGAAAGCGGTGGATGGTTGCAAGTTCTTCATTGAAACATATGGTCTGCACCAGAATAAGGTTTGCTTGAATATTCCTTTGATTTCAAATGAATGTTTGAACGAAGCCGACATTCTGAAAAGACTTCACTTTCAGAATCCCTCTTTGGGAATTGAACAATGGAAGATTTTAAGAACAAAGTTAATGACTGCAAGTCATCGTTTGGTTATTTGCGCCATTACTGATTGTTCTTTTAACCTTCTAAAATCAATGAATTCAAGACTGAACTACGGGTTCCAAAAAATTATATGCAAGCCATATATGGAGAGGAAATCTTCTAAACCCAAAAATTGATAAATTCAACTTTAGCTTAAACGCTGTTTTCTTTGAAGCTTCAAAACAGAACTAAAGGTTCAAAATATGATTTTCTGAAATCATATATGCAGTATACTCTGCTATGATATTTAGCCATTGCGCTACTCTGTGAAAAGTTCAATTTCTGGTGGTTTCCCTTCTGGAAACTTTTTTCTTTTTATCTTAGAGATATTCTTCATTGTTTTCCTTTCCTTTTATCCTTATCCCGTTCCTTTTCTTCCTTCCTTTCACCCTCAGGTAAATGATGATATAGGCAATAAAAATGGGCGAGGCACAAATCTCCCTTTCGTAGGGGAACGTGCCACCTGAGCCGACTTTTCTGATACCTGATACCTGATACCACCTGTTGAAAAAATGTTCAAAATAAAAATCATTTGTACCTACTTTTATTATCAACCGCATCGAAAGTAAATTTTTATACAAAATGATCGTGTTTGAGGATCACAATCTCGACTGATCAGATTGAGGACTTTTTTGGTATCCCAAATTACGATTGTTTTTTGTATGCTTGTTTCCTGAACGTTTTAATTGGAAATATTGGAAATAATTGGAAATATTAAGCTCCATACAAGTGGAGTGGCTTTATAATGATTTCTAATATTATAGTTTGCAACTATATTTTATCAAACGTGTAACGGTTTATTCCGGTGGAGTCATCGTAAAATATTGAAAAAGTTAAACGAGAACAAATTCCGCTTAAAAACTTGGCTTTTGCGCCAATTCCTCGAAAGGAATTGCCAAGATTCATTTTAATTTGCCCAGCTTGCTAGTCGGCCACGTCGTGGTCCGAAAACCGTTATTGCGGAATCTGTTCTCTACACTTTCAATTTAACAATCGAGCCACAATCACTTTATTCATTCCTCAAAACTATTCCGATTCAAACTATCTCACCACATTTATACACAAAATTGAGTTGACTCAGCAACTCCAAAGAACCGACCGCATTGCGCTGCGAATCAATAACAAACACTAATTTTCCGATCGCATTTACACAATCTCACTTTAACTTACGTCGGTTCCAGTTGTGCGTATACCACTCGCCCCTGTCAGCCACACCACATGTTGCAAAATTATTTAATTACTCTTAGGGTCTGTCTCATTTGGAGAATTAAACTGAAATTAAACTTAAAAGTGACATTTCAATAATTATCAAATAACCCTGCTCGCAGAGCAAGATTACTTTTGACAGATATCGAATCATTTTGCAACGATGTCTTATTGGAATTGCTGGGTAGCACCAGCCATTCTTATGACTGGGTTATTTGCTAATTTTCGAACTGTCACTTTTAAGTTTAATTCTCCAAATGAGACAGAGCCTTAGAATTTCGGGC
Source organism: Armigeres subalbatus (assembly GCF_024139115.2). Classification (NCBI taxonomy): domain Eukaryota; kingdom Metazoa; phylum Arthropoda; class Insecta; order Diptera; family Culicidae; genus Armigeres; species Armigeres subalbatus. Next base: position 273,883,455 of record NC_085141.1, read on the forward strand.
GTAGTGACAACTACAAGTCCCGACTCATGTTGATCGTTGGTGGTGGGCAGGTACACCGCACGACGGCTACAGCACAGCCAGCTGCGACTGCAAATCAGCCTCCCATGATCGATCGTCCCGACGGCAAGCAGCAAGCGATGATGACCAGCGATCCAAACCCATCTTGGGCTTCTGCTGCTGCTGCTGCTACTGCTGCTAGTCGATGTTTGCCGATCGACGGGAACTTTCTGACCTCGATGTGACGAACGGCGGCTCTTTTATAGTGCATAGGTAGAGAAAATGCGCTCTACATTGCTCGGTGGCAACGTTTGAATCGAATGTATTTTTTATTTACTTGAATGAGGATGGGCAAAATTGCACTGTGGCTTAAAATTGAAATTTCTTGAAACAAAACTGTTACAAACGTGCCTTTTCAATAAACATCCATGCAAAAAAAACAATCCATAATTTAAAAATAAGGTTATTTTAGGTTGGGATGCCAAAAATGTCCTCAATCGCTAGAAATCGAGATTTTGATCCTCAAGCATGACCATTTTGTATGAAAATCAGCGAATGTTTTATAATTATTTCCAGGGGTGTATTGTGAAAATCGTCAGGTTACTTTCGATTCAGGAAAAACTATGGTCTACCTCTTCACGAATGGAATTTGTTAAAATGCGAATTGCAGACTTCCAATACAGAGTACATAATTGAGTGTTATAGAAACCTGCTATAGATAAGCGTAAATATCTTCTTGTGACTAAGATAGTGAACACAGCTATAGCTGCATCCCATTAATCATTTTTGAGTTTACTTACACTGCTAAAAAAATTTAAGGTTCCCCCAAACACACGCGATGCGATAGTCGCGACGCGATTCAATCGCTTGGCGACAGCGATTCTGTCGCCATTGGTATGGAAGTGTAAATAGAACATTGCCTGCAGCGACCCAACGATAGAATCGCGGCGACTAGTTGTCGCCGTCGCGGCGATGAAATCGCTTAGGTCTGGGGGAGCCTTTACACACAAAAGACTTTGAAGTATGCTCTTTTGACTCTACAGTATTCAATTATGACTTCAAAGTACGCTCTTTCGTGAGAGAATGGGACTACACTCAAAAAGGAATAAATATTATGCACAATTATGACTATCTTTTATTCACAAATGATTAACATTTAGCTTAGCTTAGACTGACTGTACATATCAATGGTTGCTACTCCGTGATTGATCAGAACTGGTGCAAATTGCATTACGATCCAAGTGAATAGTGTTTGGGATTTACCAACTATTCTCGAAGTGCACGTTTCAGCACCTCGCAAATGTTGATCAATAACGGCGCCGGCCAAGTCCTTACAGTGAGTTGGGAAAGGAAGGGAATATGAGTGTGTGGTAATTGTTGCTACTAGAGACCGAGAATACCTCTGCATCTCCACAATTACCACTGGAAGGAAGTTGTGTTAGTTGGGTGGGATAATTAGTAAAATAGATCGGGATTCACCATGGAAAGTGATGTGACCTATGAAACTTCTACTCAACAGTATTAGCATTTCCTTAATTTGTTCAATTGTTTATTCTTCGCCAGAATAAACAATCAATCGCTCAAAGTGAGCGATTATTCATTTGAATTTCGGATTAGGTGCCAGCGTCATCATTTCTTTAACATAAGGAAAGTAAAAAAGAAACGGGAATAAAATTGAAAATAATTGAAAATAATTATTTTATCTCTATTTGACGTTAAATGAGAATGTAAATTTACGTTAATTTTACATGTCGTTTATTTTGCATAACATTCGCGCGCGCGTGTGTGTGTGTCGCTTGCCGTGACCAGTATACCGTAATCAGGATCTCACTGATATTAATCCTGATTTGCCGGTTGGCACTCGTGTTGAGCTTGTGAGCTTTGAGCGGCACACGGTCGCTTCCCAGTCCACATAAAATTGCACATGGTGCAATACAAGATGCTAAATTGGATACGATATACATACACCTGTGTTCAGATTAACAGCAGCGGAAGCCGTCCCTCATACAAAATGGTCAACTTTGACAAGCTGTTTTTATTCACAAATTAACATTTTAGCATTAGCATTGAGCAATTCGCACACCTACTTAAGAAAGATGCAGAGAACTCTACGACCTCTCATAGGTGCCACGGGAGGTTTTGGGATTGTGTGGAAGGTTATAACAGTAGGAATCGTTTTGGTAGAACGTGAAATACAGAAAGAACTAAGATAGAAATACAAAGTAGGAAAGGGACGCGCCTGGAATTGAACCCACGACCTCCTACTTATAAGGCAGAAGCGGTAGTTTTTATTCACAAATTAACATTTAGGCATAAAAACAGAAAAAGTTTGTAAAACTTATCCTTTTTATGCATCAAATTTTACTTCTTTTGTCCCATTCTCTCGTAAAAGAGTGTATTTCTGTCCAAAAGAGCATACTTTCAGTTGTGCGTGTAAGGAATAGTGTTCATTTCTAATATACTTCCCTACTTCTATAAATTATAAAAATTTTACGAATATATCAATTATATTGATATCCTATAATATAACGTTCTAGATAAGGATTAAGGATAAACATGAGGATCACAACATAGTTTTTAGTCTACGAATTACACCGTAGCAATGCAAATGCTGTGTTGCTGAATGGAGGACGGATATCGTGATCATATCGGATCCTTACCGGGTACCCGCCAGGAACGGTAATTGGGTCTAAAATGGCGGCGATATGGACAACGGGGAAATACCCAGTCCAAGAGTTGGTGTCTTCGACACACGAGGGCTTCGTCATTGCCAAAGTCAAAGGGGTCTTCTTCTGCAGCTGCCATGCGCCTCCTCGATGGTCGATCGAACAGTTTTATCGTATGCTGGATTGTTTGATGGCTAACTTGGTGATAGCGGGGGACTTCAACGCTTGGGCCGTGGAATGGGGAAGCCGTTCCACGAATCAACGGGGGCAGATCCTGCAGGAATCACTGGCCATGTTGGATGTGGATTTGGCCAATGTCGGTACCAAAAGTACCTACAGCTGGAACGGGGCCGAGTCGATTATCGACGTTACGTTCTGGAGCACTGGCCAAACGAGTAGTTCGAACTAGAGGGTAGATGATGGCTACACTCACAGCGACCACCAGGTGGTTCGCTACAGTATTGACTATACGACCAGCATTCAGTGAACGGAAGAAGGGGCGAGGTCTAGACCTCGTATGTGGAAGACATCGTACTTCTCTCAGTCTGAGGGGCGAGCAGCTGGTAACAGTACTCTCGCGTGCATGCGATGCCACCATGTCTAGGAAAGTCCACCCTAGGAATGGGATGGCCTCACTTTGTGGAGCTGCCAGAGGCCAGGGTGGCCAACGAGGGAAGTGTAACTGTGGTGGAATTTGCGGGTATTGCACAGTCCCTTAGTGTAGGTAAGGCGCCAGGACCGGATGGTATTCCGAACCCGGCCATCAAAGCGGCCATTGCTGAGGTTCCCGAGATATTCAGATCTGTCATGCAGAGATGCCTTGACGAGGGAGTCTTATCGAGTAACCAGTTTGGCTTCCAAAAGGGTAAGTCGACCGTAGACGCTATCTTGTCGGTTACCAAATCCGCGGAGATAGCTATCCAGTGTAAGAGGAGGGGAGTTCGCTATTGTGCAATAGTGACTCTCGACGTGAGGAAAATAGTGCCATATGGGCAGCTATTGCAGATGCGCTCCTGCGTCTTGGAATTCCCGAGTACCTGTACAAGATTCTCGGAAGCTACTTCCAGAATCGAGTACTGGTATACGACACGGAGGCGGGTCGGAAGTGCGTTGACATAACGTCAGGGGTTCCGAAAGGTTCCATACTGGGTCCGGTGTTATGGAACTTCATGTACGACGGTGTCTTGAGGTTGAAGTTCCCGGTGGGCGTGGTAATCGTCGGCTTTGCTGACGATATTACGCTGAAGGTCTACGGCGAATCGATCAAAGAGGTGGAGTTGACTGCAGCCCACTCGATCGCAATTGTGGAGGAGTGGATGAGTTCCAGGAAGTTAGAACTGGCTCACCACAAGACTGAGGTGGTTGTTGTTAACAACCGAAAGTCGGAGCAACAAGCGGTGATAAGGGTAGGCAACTGCGCGGTCACCTCTGAACGCTTCATCAAACTCTTGGGGGTAATGATCGACGATAAGCTCACCTTTGGTAGCCACGTCAATTACGCCTGCAAGCGTGCCTCCACAGCTATAGTGGCATTGTCCCGGATGATGTCCAATAGCTCTGTAGTTTATGCCAGCAAGCGCAAGCTTCTGGCTAGTGTCGCTCTGTCCATACTGAGGTATGAGGGGCCAGCTTGGGGCACGGCCAAGAGTATTAACTGCTACAGAACGAAGTTAGAAAGTACGTATAGCCTCATGTTGCTAAAAGTGGCGAGCGCGTACCGTATAGTGTCGCACGATGCACTTTGCGTCATGACCGGTATGATGCCTATTGACATCGTTATCGGTGAAGACATAGAGTGCTTCGAAATGCTCAGAACGAGAGGCATTCGTAGGACTGTCTGGTTGGCCTCAATGGTCAAATGGCAGCGTGCGTGGGACAGTTCCACTAAGGGTAGATGGACACATTGGTTGATACCGGAGATAGGTACGTGGGTCAAGAGGCGCCATGGAGAAATCACTTTCCACCAGGTCCTTACAGACCATGGTTGCTTCAGACAGTTTCTACACCGGTTCGCAGGTGCGCGCAGGTTTAGAGGAAACTGCGGAATACGTGTTGTTCGTGTGCCCACGTTTTGGCTCAATGCGTGACCACATGCTTGCCACATGTGTTCTGGACACTACCCCGGACAACCTAGTCCGGAGGATGTGTAAAGATGAAGTTGGCTGGAACGGCGTTTTATCGGCTATAGTCCAAATCGTCTCGGAGCTACACAGAAGGTGGCGCGTGGACTCGAGGAATGGCTAGTTCAGGCGCAAATAAGAGGTGGTCCAAGGGTTCGGAGTCGGCTTCATGGGTCATACCGGTGCCCTGTGGTCGAACTCGATCCTTTTATCGAACAAGTGGCCACGCGAAGAACAACATGGTATCGTCGCTTTCGCGGCGTCGGTCAATCGGGCGGGTTCCGTACCCGCGGATGGAAAGGGGTCCTCGTCAAGGCTGGGGTAGGCGTAGGCACCGCGTCGGCAAGTCCCTCTGTGTTGGGCGAATTGGCCCTATCGCATTCTTGATATCAGTCGTGCAGAGGGAGCAGGCGCGAAGTCGACCCTTCCCATCTTCCGAGGACATAGGGCGCGGTAAGGCCACCTGGAAATCCGGCAATGCGCTGACACGCCGACGACATGAATCTCCAAGCTGCAGAGTGCTAATTAACTGAGGTCTCATCAGACAGCGGATCAGAGACGATTCACTAACACGCCCGAAAAAGAAGTGCGTGCGAGAAACACGCCCGAAAAAGAAGTGCGAATATCTTTCTTGAAGATGTATGTGTTTATATTTTATCAAATGTTCTTAATTTTTTTAAATAGATTTCAGTTAATCCTCCAAATAAATACGAGTGTATATGGAATATAAGTAGGTATGTCTAGAAAATGAATTAAAGCAATACGAAATACGTATTTTGGCAATCAATTTTGATTTCTCACTGCACATTGTCTGCCTTTCTCGGGTACGCGTGCATCCACAAGCTCACCCCAATCAGCAAGGTCAATGTTCGATTCATCAACGGGGAATTAGATTCATATATACCTACATATCTATAGTAGACACTGCTTGAATGGTTCGAATGGCTGCAGGGATAGCAGCCGTTGCGTTGGCAGTATCCGGTGGTATTCGTCTACTTCCTCTTTGAGCGCTTCGTGTAGATTGGAAAAATCTGGCAGACCATGATGAGAATCTATATTACAATAAGCACGTTTGTAGCGTGTTTTTGGTAGGATTATTTCCGATGCTTTCAATACATAGTTAGATGAGGGATCACTATGGAGAATTAATTATTGCAAAATTTATTTATATGTATTGAATCTTACATCCGTAGCCATTCTGTTTTCATGATAGCGTGCTATAAACCACCACAGCCGTTAATCCTTCGTTCTTATCTCCTCATATGGGTTTCTGTACTCTACGAATCAGCACTGCAATATGGAATCTGATTGCCCTATGAATATTGTTGGTATCGCAAGGCTGGCTTTCAAAGACAAAATGCTCATGACTAAATTAAACATTATTTATTTTATAAACGAAAAGATATAAGAAGTTTGGCCTACACAAATCATCTTCACCATAAACAAAGTTGTATGTTACTTATCTAACTTGTTTCGGACAGATAGTGGCAAATTTTACGACGTAGTTTGTGTTATAACATTTTAATATTTTTCACAAATAACGTTTTACAATAAAATAAGCTCTGGCACATATTGTAAGGAAGCAATACAAACTAGCATAAACTACAAGTATATCACTTATTATGTTTTAATACGAAGTGCATAGTGATTCGACCACTGCACTTCTTCTGCCGGAATTTCAGTCATGTCATGGTACATCATTGGCTTATCATTCGCCCAAACCCTGCGAGTATAAAACAAATTTATACAATCTGGCACTTCAATCGCGCAATAAACTAAAGTTCTCACTTGTTATCGTGTTGACTATTAGGAACACTCCTTTGGTGATAATGTAGACTGTGGCGGCCGGAAGTTTCACTAAAATAGTAAGCTGATCGACCAAAGATCGAACTGAACGGCTGGCCACTTCCAACATTTTGGGCTTTCACGTGTGCGACAGAATCTTTGTCGAACTGAACCGGAATCCCAGCTGAGACTGGGAAATTGTGCTTAAACTTTTGAACTTGAACAAATCGAGCCAGTGTTCGCTGTCTTCCTTCTACATGCTACCGATAGCGTATTGGGCACATACTGCAGTGGTTTTTCTGTTTGACACTGGATAAAATGGGGTGAGCACACGAACGCTGCACTTAGGAGTGTTTGTACAACCTAAGCGGAAAAAAATATGTAACTATACCCAAGCAGGAGCGACGACCTCGATAATTAAAGTTGGTATAAACTTGCAAAATACTTCAGGCATAATATGCTTCTTCTTTTTTATCTTCAATGGCTCTACATTCCAATTGGAACTTGGCCTGCTTTTCAACTTAATTAGCATTTCCTCAGTTATTAATTGAAAGCTTTTCTATACCCGCCATTACATGAGTATGTATCTTGTGTGACAAGTACAATGGATACTAGAGTGGTTCAAAAAATAGATTTTGCTCCACAGCGCTCATCTGATGCTTTATCATGTTCTGAGTGTCCTCTGAAAATTTGAGCTCATTTGGATTAAAACTGATTTAGCACAAGCCGTTTCAAGTTTGCATGCAAATTAGTATGGGGAAATTTATTTTTTCATTATACTGTTAATGGCGTTTCTCCATTAAGCGCAGGTTAAAAGAAAATCTACATAGCTAAAAGGAATACTCAACAGCTTTCACCCAACGAAAACCGCATGTTGATTAATCGCCCCAATAATTAGTAATCGATTTTAAGACAGGTTGCGAATCTTTAGACATGATCTTTAAACTTCTTTGAGGGCATCACTGAAATGTGCAGTGCAACATAGTAGCCTGAATTTGTGTGTGCTATCTTTCGCGCCACGAGCAGCAATGTTGCCTGTTGATGAGTTATGCAATTTCCTCCAGAAAACCACGGAATAGATTAAATTCGATTACTAATTATTGGTACGATTAATTGAGATGCGGTTTTCATTGAGTGAAAGCTGTTGAGTATTCCTTTTGGCTATGTAGGTTTTCTTTTAACCTGCGCTTGATAGGGAAGCGTCATTAACATTATAATGAAAAAATAAATTACCCCATACTAATTTGCATGCAAACTTGAAACGGCTTGTGCTAAATCAGTTTTAAACCAAATGAGCTCAAATTTTCAGAGGACACTCAGAACATGGTAAAGAATCAGATGAGCGCTGTGGAGCAAAATCAATTTTTTGAACCACCCTAATGGATACACTATGCCCAGGGTGTCAAGAATGTTTCCAACCCGAAAACATAATAGACCGAACCGAGAATCGAACTCGCCATCTCCGAATTGCAATCCTACGCCTTTGCTCACAAGGCACACATGCTTAGGTATTTAATACCGAACGAATAATAATTTGTTATGCGTTTGGTATTGTAACAACAGAGTATGTTATGCCTGAAGTATTTTGCATATTATTTTTTGGTATTACTCCTTTGGTATTTTACCTTTTATGTAAAGACAAGCTTATAACCGAGTAAGGTATCAATAACAGAATAGGGTATTATTAAGTTATTTTCTCCTGCTCGGGATAGGTATTATTTTAATTTTGAGGAAAAATAAATGCAAATTCTTCCGAAGATTATATCATTCAGCAGCAAATTTAGTCAAGATTAAGATAGCTAACTCACAATAAGTAACATATGGTGAAACTGATCAATGTTACCCCTCTGATCAATGTTTCCCCGGATTACGGTACGCAACAGATTGTTTCAGTTCGCCGGGTCAGCTAGTAAAATATAATTTATATAATATTGTTTGTATATAATTTATTGTTTTGATCTATTTGAAATCCAAATTTCTTTAAGACAATTAACATTTTTTCAACTAGATTGGTAAAATACTCCTATGTGTACCGCTTCGTTACCGCTACTACGAAATGCGAAAATGTGGGGTCTATCATAGAGCTTACAAAACAGAGAGCGTAATCTTACTTTTTCAAGATTTGATATCAGTTGTATTTTCTTTCCTTTCTGGTACGCAAAGGTGTGGAGAAAATGCTATATGCTTACTACGAAAACTTATAGAAGAGCCGGACACCTTTAGTATTTTTTAATAAACGAAACTACTCGACGAACTGAGATGCTGTCTGTCTGCATGCATGCATGCATGCATGAAAAACTCCTTTATTTTAAAGCACTTGACCATTAACATTGTTTGTCAGCAACAAGTTGCAATCCATACGGGGAGTCCTGTCAGACTGTTTCTTGGTGGCTTTGGGTCAAATCCAAAAATGTTTTCAAAAGCTAATAAGGAAAATGCAAAACTTTTCTCTTTTCTTCGAAAATACATTTTTGACGTCATTTATGAAATCCATTTTTTGATACCTTACACTAGTATGAATCCAAATCCATTTCAGCTATATTTCGTGGGAATCTCAACGATGAAACCATGCAATATGAGATTGATGAATAGAATTCAAAAATCTTTCGACGCCGTTTTTCCTTATCTTTAAATCTAGGTGGTTTAGATTTTTTCTTTTTTTATTTTCTGGCGAGTTTCATTGGTATACAAATGTCGGAATAAGATCAACTAGGGCCAAAGTTATTGTATACACCATAAGTTAATAGACGAATCCAAGTAAAAATAAGAAGAAGACACACGACGGTGTTAACTTTGACAGATCCTACAGCGCAGCATAGGAAGATTATTTTAAAATGCTTATTATAAATTCTAGACAAATTGTAATTAAAATCTGATTGATGTACGATACGGAAAAAGTTCTGAATTACTTATTTGGAAGCTTATCTAATTTTTTTGTATATTTTCCAAAAATGTATCTATCATAAACTTCGGAACTTTTTCCGTATCATACATCAATCAGATTTTAATTACAATTTGTCTAGAATTTATTATAAGCATTTTAAAACGATCTTCCTATGCTGCCCTGTAGGTAGAGGTGTGCGCCGCCGCGCCACGCCGCCGCCGCCGACAGTTTTTGGCACGCCGCCGCCGCCGAGGTTTTTGCATCGGCGCGCCGCCGTTTAAAATTTGTCACGCCGCTGATCTATAATTTTCCACGCCGATTAAAATTTTCAGTGGATACTCCGAGGATTCAGTGCATTTTCCATATAATTTCCTGATAGATCTCTACAACATTACGTTGAAACTCCAGAGAATTTTTCGTGAAGATACCAATTATTTCCATGAAAATTTCATACAATATCTTGTTAAATTCCGAATCATTTAACCGAAAAGACTATTTGGTAGAAGCCTACCCGAGCAAAGCTTAAGAACAAATCGATAACTTCTTTTAATGTTGTGAAATCATCGATTATGTTTACTTCATTTGACATCTTTTAGGTCGTTTTAACGGTTAAAATAACAAAACGTGTAGCAGAATTATCAAATCAAAAACTATTTCTACTGTCGATGAGAACAAATCGAAAACTCAATTTGATATTGGTTTCTGATAGCAAAATAAGTACACAGTTTGATGTCATATCATTCAATTTAGTAATCTACAGCAAAATGAGATCAAAATGTGTAATCAATCATGATGATTTATACATATTTAAAAACAAATTATGAATCAATTTGATGTCAAAATCAAAATATGTTTTCAACAAGCTCTCATTATTGTAGTATTCAGTAGCTGTTATCCAATTCAAAATGATTCCATCGCTCTAGATATAAATATATCAACTTTAATTATACATATATGACACAAATTCTACTTCAATTACAAGTCCCCAATGTGCCCCACAATCTAGTAAGGTTTGGAATTGTTAAGTTGCACAATCACCGTGCTGCAGTTTGGTATGGCAACGAGGGTTGCTATGGGTGACGACGTGAGGTTTTGAGAGTTGATTTTGTTTGAGAAAACCATACTTTCAGTTTATTGACGACTTTTGCAACGCTCGCATCGGCGGACTTCTTTGGGATACGACATGACGCAGTTGGTAGGTGCACTTAAAATGGATGCTTGCCACATCCATGGAAGTGCAAATTTGGTAATTAGTAAGTATGATCTTTCTTTGTTTTCCATTTTATACTTGAAAACAATATATATTCCGGAGCGAGCAGGACTCCGAGGTTTGCAAAAAAAAGAAAAGTTTCCGGAGCGAGCAGGACTCCGAGGGTGCAATTTTTATTAAGCTAAGAATGATTCCGGAGCGAGCAGGTCTCCGAGGCTTAAAAAAAGTTTCCGGAGCAAGCAGGTCTCCGAGGTTTGCACAAAAAAAAGTGCACCTCTGATGGTGCAATTTTTCCTAATAAAAATGATTCCGGAGCGAGCAGGACTCCGAGGTGAGACACAAAAGTTTCTGTAGTAAGCAGATGACCGGGGCCGTGCGATAGCAACATTATCTGGAGTGTGTCAGATTTTGAATCTTGTTAAAATAAAAATGAGTAAGTGAACTCGTTTCGGCTCGAAGATAATAACAATGTGAACCGTAAAAAAGTTTCCAATGGATTTTACAATTAGGACCTACATTGGAAATAGTTAATTTGAAATCTATATTCTATAAAAAACTATATATAGGGATTCGTATAAAATTTTGGGACTGTAATAGGAAACAACGAGTGGATATTAGGTCGAGAGAGACTGGAATACAAACCTAGAAATCACTATATTGTTTATGCTATTAATCTATCGTTCGGATTATAAGTTTGAATTTGTAGATAGGAGATCATTGGGAGATTTTATGAATGAGTCAATGAGTTAATTTAGATATGAGATTTGTGAGAATCTTATTCTACATTTTGCCAAATGAATCTATTGTTGGGAATCACAAGATCATTTTATTTATTGATTTTAGAATTGGAAATTGGCAGGGATTGAATCCTAAAGAGAAAGAGCAAGTCTCTCACTTATCATCTCTGTATACATATGCGATATGTAGCATAGCGCGAGAAACTTTTTTCGCAAGCTGTCATGATAGAGAACTGATTCGGGATGTTATACCCCATGATAAATTTCTTTTAGAAAGCTCCAAATGTGGGGAGCACTGGCTCTGTTGATGCATTTCAACTTGTTCTACACAGCTGTGCAGAGACCAACACGAAAGGAGCGAAAACAAAGCGAGAATCACCATTTTTCTGTGGGGATGTCTATCCGATTCTGTTTTTTCGCACTTGTATACAAGTTTGATAAATTTGTTATCATAGCTTGTTATGATTCGGTACAGTTTTTGCCTCTCTTTTATCGTTGTTCGTTGTCTATTGAGAGCGATTTCTGCAAACCCTGGAAATTGGAATAGACATGAGTTAGGACCAGAGCAGCACACCTGTCATAAAAGAGTTGCTGTCACTTAAGTACGACCAAATCCCGTCATATATGAGTTGTTGCAACCCAATCGGTCTAAATTGTGCTACTCGGGAATATATTGGAATCTAAGACCAGATTTAAAGTTGTGACATAAATAAGTAAACTAGAGAAAAACTAAAATGAATTGTGTTTCAAATATGACCTTATCTTGATTTTGGATGCGTATCGTAGTTTTAAAGGTTGAGCTTGAGCATAGCGTTGACAAAAAAAATGCTTTTGATAGAGTACTGATTGTATATCGGATTTGATGACGATTTGGAAACAGATGGATATCGAACTGAATTTTTAGCTATTCCAATGGAATGAAATTTGAATAAAAAAATCCTATATTTCAAGATTTATGGAGTACAGAAGGAGAAGGATGTAGTATTCAGTAGCTGTTATCCAATTCAAAATGATTCCATCGCTCTAGATATAAATATATCAACTTTAATTATACATATATGACACAAATTCTACTTCAATTGCAAGTCCCCAATGTGCCCCACAATCTAGTACGGTTTGGAATTGTTATGTTGCACAATCACCGTGCTGCAGTTTGGTATGGCAACGAGGGTTGCTATGGGTGACGACGTGAGGTTTTGAGAGTTGATTTTGTTTGAGAAAACCATACTTTCAGTTTATTGACGACTTTTGCAACGCTCGCATCGGCGGACTTCTTTGGGATACGACAATTATGTTTCCAGACTTTGCTAAGATATCTAGCCTAAAGATATTTGGCCGAGACTGTCATTTGGTCGAACAGTTCCTTTGGCTGAAAAAATCGTGAATATGTCCTTCTTCCTAAATAGTCGTTTGGTCGAAAGGGCAATTTGGTCGAAATGGACATTCGGTTGAACTTGTCATAAGACGAGTTTGTACAATCCCATTTAATTCCACCACTTAATTGTACGTTGACAGATACGTATTTCGACCTCAACAGTAAGGTCGTTTTCAGTTCCTCGTACTTGACTCGACTTGTCGGTCGAAGTTGTCGTTCGGCTGAATTGGTCATTTTGGATATTTTCACGACAATAACGGGAGAATCTTCCCTAGAAAATTCTTCAAGTTTTTCCAGAATAGTCATTAAAGAGGAGCTCTTTGGATTTACCAAGGAAAATTGTTTGAGATTAACATGAGAATCTGTTCAGAGTTTTTACGGGAAGTTGTTCCAAATTTCTACAGGGAAATATCCGGAATATAGTATTCTTTGAAATTTACACAGAAAATTGTGACTAGTAAAAGAGATGCTTTAACGCAGACTTTCCCAATCTAGATTAATTAAGACTGTTATTTTTTATCCTTTATTAGTCATTTTTTTGCAGGGAGAAGTTCATTATTAAACGGCTAATTTGACATAGCCAACTTTAAAACATCGAAAAAATGGTCGGAACTTTTGAAGATTGTTTTTGGATTTCTTCAGAAAATTCTTTCTATTTTCGATTAGAAATTCTTGGTAAGTTGACCGAAAGTGACAGACGGCGGAGCTGGTAGTTTGGCCAAAAAAGCCGTTTGCTCTATAACAGGTTGTCTGGCCGAAACGATCGTTGGCCGAAAATGCCATTTAGTAGAAATAGCTTTTTGATAGAATGGACCATTTGGCTAAAAGTGTCATTTGGTTCAAATATACGGCCAAATTTCAATGACTGAACCTCGTTAAACGGATAAAATGGTCAGAAATGGCCCTTGTTTGGCAAAATGGTCTTTTTGTCAATTGACCATGGCCTTTCTATTTTTAAGTCGATACTGAACTTTAGGCCAAAAGACATCTAGCCAGATATAATTTAGCAAAACGTTTCACGGAAACTGTTATCAGATCAAAACTGGTTTGACCGAAAATGTAGGTTGGCGATGTTAAGCGATTGCAAAAAGGAAGATTTGGACGGACTTGTAAACAGTTGTTTACCACAACAGGTAATTTGGCTGAAAATGCCGTTCAGGTGAAAAAGTCGTTTGACCGAATATACATCATTTGACCAAAAATGCCGTTTTGTAAAAATGTAATTTTGCAGAAACGGCCATTTGGCCGAAAAATGTCCTTTCTGCAACCTTCTTTGAAAAGTGTCGTTCAGCTGAATTGATCTTTTTACCAAAAAGATGTTTAGCCGAATAGGTCATTTTGCAGAAAATGCCGTTCGGCCAGAAGGGTTGTTTTGCAGAAAGGACATTTTCGGGCCAAATTACCATTCCTGCCAAACGGCATTTTCGGTCAAATGATCTATTCGGTTAAACGATTTTTTTCGGTCAAATTACCAGTTCGGCTGAATGTTCATTTCGGCTGTATGTCGTTTTCGGATTTTCGTAGTTTCGGATAAACGTTCAATTCAGCCTCATGGAATTTGGTTAAATGTCTTTTGGTATAAATGCCAGTATCGACTAAAAAGTAGAGAAGTTCGGAGATTTCGTTCAACGGTCGTTTGACAAAAGGCCTTTTCAACGTAAATATCATTAGGCCAAACGGATTGATATTTTGGACTTAATCACCCATTCAGTTATTGACATTTTACCGTAAATTATACCTAAACGATATTTTCGGACAAATGACCCATTCTGTCAAACGACCATCGTTTCAGTTAGCAAACCGTTCAATTGTCAAACTTCGTCAAAATAGAAGTGCATCTGATTGTTCACTGCTATGCAGCTATCATCGATTTTGACATCGTTTCGAAACTCAGCTGTCCGATAACTGCAAAACTGATGTAACTTTCGAAATGCAGTTAAAAGCATTGAGTTAAATGACTTTTAGTTATAGAACGTCTACTGTACAAAGAATTTCCCGTAGAAATCCAATAATTTCGAGCAATTTTTCGTTGAAACATTTTGAACAAACTTCCGCGGAAATTCTAAAAAAGTTTTCGTTAACCTTACGGAGAATTTCTCCTGAACATTCTACAGAATTTTTCTCGAAAACTCCTTTGAGTCTCCCGCGGAAATTCTTAAGAATGAACTGTTTTATCGTTGGCCATGCCAAACTAGCCGTCTTTATTATTCTAGACTGAGAAAGCCGACAGTAAAACACCCATTCTACCAGCCGCACTCTACTACAATTATTAGTAATGTTCTGTGAAAATTTGGAAGAATAGTCAACAGAAGCTCAACAGGAATTTTTCGTAAATTTCCGAAATTTTTCCTGCAGAAGTTAAGAACATTTTTTGTGAAAATACTGAAATTTCTCATGTAAATAGCGACACATTTTCTGCAAAAATTCCAAACAATTTTATTCGGGAATTCAAAAGAGCTTCCCTTAATAATTCCAAAGATTTATCGAAACTTCGAACAATCCGAAAATACTTTCCAAATTTTGGAAAAACTTATAGATTTTTCTGGACAAGTTCATTTGATTTTTCATGCGAAATTCAAAAGATTCTTCTTTTAATGTCTTTTAATGAAAATATCCCGAAAAAATGCAAAAAAAAATCTTAGAAAAAAGTAATGAAAAAATCTCCACGCCGATTTATTTAGATGGCTCATATGTTTTTGATTTTTGTATAAATCCTGGAGAAAATTTTTCTCGATGAATTATCGTTAGAATGATAGAAACTTAATTTATTTGTTGTACAAACAGAGTATATGAATCCTAATGGCACCCTTATGGGACAAGTTTATTTTTATTATAGGTTTTGGTAACGCGATAAAAATGAAGACCATTCATAAACTAAACTCTATAGCGACAAAACCCCAAATAGGACTGATACGCGAATACAAACTTAATACCGATAAGATGATTTGTTGCATGATAAGCTTGCAAAATCATTCTCTGACTCATCATATATAGGAAGAAAATCTATATAGGCAACACCCCCTACCTTTTGAACTGATTGTTTTCTATCATATTCCTTGGCCAAAGTTCTAGAGCAAGTTTTTTTTTAAATGTGTTCTAAATTTTCTATTAACCCATTAACGCCCGAATTACCTCACTTTCATGATAATCACTTGATTTTTTCAGGAACATTTCAACTCATTAAAATAATAAACTTAAAATAATTTAATTAAAAATCTACGGTCACAATTTTTTTTAGCACGGTGGGCCATATGTGCTGAAAATGATGAAAAAATTATTGTACCGATTAAGCAGTATATTCGATAGCAATTATAATCGGCACAAGCATCATGTAGTTTTTGGGAGACGCAGGGAGACCGGAGAAAGTCCTAATGCTAGTTGGAAATCCCTTCTACATTTTGAGTAGGGGGGGGGGCAGGTGCTCCCACGCAAATGACCCACATTTTTGTGCCTGAATCGAAAACGAAACAAGTAATTGGAAATTTTACTCTCTCTCGCTCACTCTTTCTCTCTCTCCCTCTCTTTCTTTCTCTCCCTCTCATTCTTTCTCTCTCTCTCACTCTTTCTCTATCACTCTCTCGCTCTTCTCTCTCACTTTTTCTCTCTCACTCTCTCGCTTTTCTCTCTCTCTTTCTCTCTCACTCTCTCATTCTTTCTCTTTCACTCTATCACTCTTTCTCTCTCTCTCACTCTTTCTCTTTCTCACTCTTTCTGTCTCTCACTCTATCTCTCTCACACTCACTCTATCTCTCTCTCACTCATTCTCTCGCTATCTCTCGTCCTCACCTATACTTTTCCCTTCAACATTTGGTTGCACATTGCATAAAAGAGCAAATTCATTCATCGTCACATTTTTTTATGCGACGCACATTGTTCAAAAAGTTTCTAACAGCTCAACACACCCACACTCACGGATCACTCGAAACAAACTTCATTGGTGGTGGTTTCGAAGCTTTGAAAAAGATGTCTTCTCTACATAACGATCCGTACTGCACTGTTTGGTTTTATTACGGCCATGGCGTTCATGACTTGCTCAGCATGGCTGCTTTGAAACCAATATAACATATGACTGTAAACTAGGAACATCATATCAAATTCAATCGGTACCTCCATAACGTCAACAAAATGATTTCGTCTATTCCTCCTTGAGCATGTTTACGAAATCGGTCAATAAGAATTGGTACGCATATTAGCGAACTGGTTTTTATCTGTCTTTCGCAACTTCCGGTGTTTCACAACGAATTTGTTTGTGGAAGGATCTTTAGAAGTACCTAAGTGGAGTATTATCGGATATTGATGCGAGCATAGTAGAAGGATGCAACGTTGTTTTCTTATAGCTAACTAGTCAGGGTCTTGAGATACAGATTGATGTTTTATGCAGAAGAAGTTTGAATGCTCACTAGCGCCACCTCGTACAAAAATTCAGAATTATTTGGATCAGTTCTTGAACCGCCAAGATACTCTGAAGAACTTTGCTGAAGACTCCATGTAGCTAGCTAATCAGGATCTTGAGATACAGATTGATGTTTTATGCAGTTTGGATGTTTTATGAAGTTTGGATGCTCACTAGCGCCACCTAATGCGAAAATTCAGAATTATTTCGATCATTTCTTGAACCGCCAAGATGCTCCAAACATTTTTGGAGAAGACTCCATATAGCAATTATCAGGTTCTTGAGATACAGATTGATGTTTCATGTAGAAGAAGTTTGGATGCTCACTAGCGCCACCTCATGCAAAAATTCAGAATAATTTCGATCATTTCGTGAACCGCCAAGATGCTCTAAGCAACTTTGCTGAAGATTTCATATAGCTCACTTATCAGGTTCTTGAGATACAGATTGATGTTTTATGTAGAAGAAGTTTGGATGCTCACTAGCGCCACCTCATGCAAAAATTCAGAATTATTTGGATCAGTTTTTGAACCACCAAGATACTCTACAACTTTGCTGAAGACTCCATATAGATAACTAGTCAGGTTCTTGAGATACAGATTGATGTTTTATGTAGAAGAAGTTTGGATGCTCACTAACGCCACCTCGTACAAAAATTCAGAATTATTTGGAGCAGTTCTTGACCCGCTTTGCTGAAGACTCCATGTAGCTAACTAGTCAGGTTTTTGAGGTATAGAGTGATGCTGTTTGGACGTTCACTACTCATTACTTGATTTTTGTATGAAAAAGTTCAGTTTTCTATGGACGCCTATGCCACCTAGTGAGTCAGTTCCGATTTAACTTGTTCACCATATGAAAGATAGAGTAGAGTGGGGCAAGAGTACGCACTTAGTTTTCAATCGATCATGTGGCCCTTATGAAGCAAGCTTCTGCATATAAAATCTGTGTCGATGATTCATATACTCTTCCTTTATGTTACCCAGTGGAAAAAATATTGAAATTATTTAGATTCATTTTAGTAGAACCCTTATTGCAAGACAAGTGAAAAACGCACTCTTACCCCACCGGTGGGGTAAAAGTGCGCATCGGGTGGGGTAAGAGTACGCATTTATCCAGTCATGTGCTTTAAGTACATATTAACTCAAATAAGAGTTAATATTGTAGGGTGCTGTCAATACGATACACTGCGCGGCTGTTGTAATGTTTCCAAAAGCGCATTTGCACAAGATTCCACGCGGCGTTCCACATTCGAAAGGAACAACCGCACCCTAGGAAACGCCGCAATGTTATCTTCCCATAAGAATCGAGTATACGGGCAGCAAAAAACGCGGTGCGTCGTTTCCTTTGGGGAGCGCCGCGTGTACTTTTGGGCAAATGCGTTAATAACATTTAATTGATGTTTAATGAGCATATATTAGGGAATGTTTAAAGATTACGTAACTCTTAAAGGGGGAGGGGGTCCTAAAAATGTGCACTTTCATACGAAAAACCATTGTTTTTTATATATACAAAAAACTACAGAGGTAAAAATATAGATCACGTTTCGCGTGGCGTATACAAAGGCATATTCCTTAAAGAAAGTCCACCAATCACGTAACGTATAATTTGGATATTTCATCACCCCTCCCCCCCTATCTTACACTATTTGTATGAATCCTCTAAAAATTATATGGATCGTCACACATCTCACAACCCCTCCCAGCTAAACTTTGCGTAATTTATGAATGTTTCTTTTGATTAAATGAAATTATCATTTAGATGAAATTGTGTTTTCGTACTATGTTTAGGTGTACAACAAGTCCTAATGCAATATCATTATTTCGCTTCAGTGCTTTGATTGCTAAGTCCTTTCTAACACCGAATTACTTCAACTTATCCTAAAAACTTGTGATATTTTCGAATTCTCTCCCTTTTTTCTTAGTTGTGGAGCTTTACGCTTTGGAAGAAGTCTTATTTCGGCCGGAGATACAGGTTTGACATCATAACTTGAAAATTTATATGCGTACTCTTGCCCCACCGGTTCCTGCGTACTTTTACCCCACATTCCCAAAAAATATTCAAGTAATGGTTTTGACTTCTTGGAAAACCAACCGGATTGGTGTTCTGTACCATGAAGTACTCTATACAATAGGTTATCGAAATGGTATAATGTTCACCTGATTGAACGTATATATGGTAATGAAATACTAGTTGCGAAAATCCAATTATTTTTAGCAAAATGTCCGAAAAGTTATCTAACTCCATATCTCCCTTGTTGTTTATTCAAATCGTTTACAATTACACATGATAATAGTTGGCCAGAATACCTGTCAAACTGATGTAGTGCTGCTAGTTTATCTTTTTTTTATTACTTCAAAAAATCGAAAACGTACTCTTACCCCACGCGCACTCTTGCCCCACTCTACTCTATTAGTTCATAGAACAATATTGACGAAGACATGTATAGCTTTTGAGCTAAAACTTGCCAACAGATATAAATAATGTAACTGTTCTATAAATAGATCACTGGGCGTTAACAGGTTAAAAAGTGCGCATCAAATCGTGTTATCGCTTTATTCGTTACTTGGATTGAGAGGTTTGCGACGCGCGAAAGGGTAAATTCTGCATCGATTAGCATAAATCATTCAATCGATGCGCATCGGATCGTATCGATGCTTGCTTAATTCTGCTTCGATTAGCAGAAAATTTAGGAAATGCGTGTCGGATCGTGTTATCGCTTATCGCGCTTGCACGATCGGTGGGAACGTGATTCGAATTCGCGTTTGATATAATCCCATATCATAGATTGCATCATGTGATGTATCTACAATCTAAACGAACCCAGAAATTATCGTTTCTCACATCAGCGTTTGAGAGAAATGCTAATTTAATTTCGCAGGTAATGATACAACTGAAAAATGATACAACCGTTGCAACTCATTTCCGAGCAGCAAGAAATAACGTACCCCTACTAATATACCAATACCAAGTGAGTATGACACCTCATTGAAGTATTTTTTCGATATTTAAATGAGTTTGACAAATACGTCATGAATGCCTCATGCTGGTATTATTTGATGCAATACGAGTCTTCAGTTAGCCTTGCGAGCAAAGGCGTACAACTGCCAAACCGGAGATGGCGAGTTCGATTATCGGTCTGGTCCAGGATGTTCTCATGTGGGAAATATTTTCAATTCCCTAAAAAACGCAATAATACTCCATTCTGTTATTGATACCTTACACTAGTATGAATTAGCCGTGCGGTAAGACGCGCGGCTACAAAGCAAGACCATGCTGAGGGTGGCTGGGTTCGATTCCCGGTGCTGGTCTAGACAATTTTCGGATTGGAAATTGTCTCGACTTCCCTGTGCATAAAAGTATCATCGTGTTAGCCTCATGATATACGAATGCAAAAATGGTAACTTGGCTTAGAAACCTCGCAGTTAATAACTGTGGAAGTGCTTAATGAACACTAAGCTGTGAGGCGGCTCTGTCCCAGTGTGGGGATTTAATGCCAATAAGAAGAAGAAGAAAAAGAGGAGAAATTGCTAGGAGGAGCAATTGGTTAACCGAGCAGGGGAAATTAAAGGCTCCCCCAGACCTAAGCGATTTCATCGCCGCGACGGCGACAACTAGTCGCGGCGACTCTATTGTTGGGTCGCTGCAGGCATGTTTCATTTACGCTTCCATACCAACGGCAACAGAATCGCAGTCGCCAAGCGATAGAATCGCGTCGCAATTGTCTCGTCGCGTGTGTCTGGGGGAACCTTAACTCAATAACAGCTCATTATATTATTGATACCATACTCTGTTATGAACTAGCCTTGCATAAACTGTTATGAACTAGCCTTGCAAACGCATAATAACTTGTGATGCGTTTGGTATTGAAATGTCTGAGCATGTTATGCCTAAAGTATTTTGCATATTAATTTTTGGTATTATTGTTTGGTATTTTACCTCTTTTGCAAGGCTAGTTCATACCAATTTCTGTTATCAAGGTCGTCACTCCTGCTCGGGACCAGAGATGCAGAGGTGTTCTCGGGTTGCAGTGGGCGAGTGATTGCATCATCAATTCCTTCCTATTCCAGATAGACCGTGAGGACGTGACCAGCACCGTTATAGACCATTTAAAATACTAGAGCTCTCGGGCTGTGCACATTGAGGTTGGAGAGCAAATCCCATGCTTCATCCATTGGTTCCCTGTGCAATTGCGATTGTTCTGGTCAATCACGGAATAGCAACTACGAAATGCACGGTCATGCTTCATGCTCATGCTCAATTGTAAAAAATCATCTAATTTTACTTTCCATAGCATTTCCAATGCATGTTTAAATCATAGGACTGTAAGGTGGATTCTCCCGATGGAAATTTATAGCAAAATGTTTAAATTGTGCTGTAATAATGCAAAAAATAGCTAGAGGGTCCACTATTGGTTGGGAGTCCATTATTGGTCATTATACCCTAATCGTCGCTTGTGTGTTCCAAATTTACTGAAATTTATAATTGTATTAAGAAGTTATGCGAAATTGATTGTCTCTAAACAACACCCCTTTTATCATGTGTGTCAAGTTTAGTTGTTTTACGCCTCCAAGAGAGCAAGATTTTTTACTTTTCCGATTTTACTAATTGAAAACCCAACTCTATTTTGGCCCCTAGAGGCAGTGCTCACAAATGGTATCAACTGATATCTTATTTATATTTAATCATATGAAATCATCAATAGAAGTCTTCTTTACACAAAAAAGATATGAGATGTGTGACAACTCGAAATTTATCAATTGCGCTAACCCGTCTTATCTCTCACATGCATCATTCATTTAGTAAGTAAGGTGGGGAAAGAGTAGTTTTTTAGTTTTTTTTAAGCAAATATAGACTGCCGTACTACGCATACTTCACTCTAACTTTCACCTATTCGGCGACTGAGTAAAATTGTATTGCCGTCTCTTTTTTCTGACGGAAATTCTTCAATTTCCGTCAAAAGCAGGACTGTTCATAGTTTTGATTAGTTCTGCTTTTGACGCAAATTGAGCGTGTTAATTGTACCAAATTCTAAAACAGCCAACTAAGAAAAACGCATTTGAAATCAAATTTCAATTTCCATAGCTGACACCTAACGGATAGATATTTTCGGAACATTTTATCACTAAAATATTTTGCCGTTATACGCATAACTGTCCCATGTACGTACATAGGATTCCCAGAAAACATGGTACAAATATGCGTATGATGACAGTATTCAGAAAATTCATTTTTATTGAAAATACTATTTTTTCATTCACTATTATCCTTAGAATTTATGCCTACCTCCGTTCTGCTCATGATCTTTAGTATCTTAAGTTGTCAGCACTTATTATTATTCAATGTGGGGGGGGGGAGGCTTGCGGGAAATGAAACTCGAAACAAATGAGTGTTCAGAACAGGTATCCACCGGTTGACACTGAACGGATCTACTTAAAATGTAAATGTATGCTCTTATTTGTATAACTTATTTGTATCTCTTATTGTATAACTTATTTTTCACGTATCAATTTCTTAGGAGGTTTGTTTTAGTGCATATTATAACGCTAGAGAGGGTTCAAACTCTGCGTTACATTGCATGAATTCTCCGATTCGGTGCGTTACTACTATAGTGTTAATAGCAGTTTCGGGGTAGTTAGGATTGAGTTTGGATAACTAAAGTAAATATGATTTATTAAAGCAACGTTTCTCCGGAGCTTACGATTTAGTACGGATGAGTTTAGGAAAAAGTGTCTCTTATATTGGTTTTCAAGACTATGACGAAAAGACGAAAATGCCTACCTTAACACTAGGAATCCTATATTAAGAGATGTGCGAATACTTTTCGATACGATTTAGCAACGCTGTTACTTTCGTAAACAAACGCTGCCAGCACTTGCCGCAGTGAAAAATGTGTAGGCTTGCACATCACTTTACATTAGAAGCCGCTTTTTGATTATTTTGTCTATTCTCTAGCAGTGCTTTTTCGCTAAAATTAAAGAGCAATACAAATGAACACGATAGAAGGCATCAACTAGACTGCTTTTACATACGAACTCGAAACAAATTGTTTATTCGATAAAACTTTTCATAAAATCTATTTCACAAAAATCGCAATACCTTTCGATCTGCTACAATAACGATGTCCATTTGGCTCAGATTTTGACAGTTCTCAATGTTCGATTGGCTCAAGATGGCCGCTTTCGCATATCTCTGAATGTAGGATCCCTACTTAACACTGTAGAGCTTGCTGACGTTAGTCACCTTTCTCTTGCACGCGCACAGAAAGACAAATCCTATCCTCCCCATGCGCTTGAAAGAGAAGGATGAGTAAACGTCAGCAAGCTCTATAGAATAAGACTGAGAGAAAACTAATAAGGGGCCATCCAGAAACCACGAGGTCATATTTTTGAAGATTTTCAACCCCCCTCCCCCCATGTGGTTCACCAAGGTCATTTGGCAGAGCCCCCTCCCCCCCCTATGACCACGTGGTTTTTTTCAAGTACAAAAATTTAAAAAAAAAACCTTATGTAACTAAAACATATGGTTAATCCGATCAATTTTGAAGATGGACAATTTCAATTGATTCAAAATCAAACTAAACCCAGCATGGAAATTATAAATTTTCATGAATTCGAAAATTTTGATGATGTTATCATGTTGTAATGTGTATCAGGTATTAGGATATCTAGAACTCGCACACCTTCAATGCATCAGGAGGATACAAAAAAATGTGGACTCGCGAATATCTTATAAAAATTTCGAGAAAAATTTATAATGGTTTAGAAATTTTCCAAAATATCCCTATATTTTTAATTTTTTTATTAGTGTTTTTTTTTAAATAACTATAAAGTTCGTCACTGAATATCCCTATAGATTCCTTAGAGTATTTGAGACCTTCCATAGCTCTGGAGGTATTGGAAATTCTTAAGATATTAACCTCAGCGAAGCATCTGAACTGAACTCTCACAACGAAAAGTTTATCAGAGAATCACAAAGTTAATATGTACAGTATCCCCCCGCTTATCAGGACCTCGCTAATCCGACGACTCGTTAGTCCGGATCTCGCTAATTCGGAATTTTCCGGATTAAAAAGTATCAACACCCATTTAAACACATTATGCTGTCAGTTTTCCAATTTGTGCTGTGATTTTGTTTTGATTCATTTGTATGGATTTGACAGTCGGATTAACGAGAGAAACCCCGGTAGTCCGGCCATACATTTGTCGGATCAGCGGGGGTATACTGTAATATTAGAAATGCAAATAAAACCTCCTACTCTTGTTTCTTTTGAGTAGCATTCCTGTAGAAATTCCAGTATTGTTTTCAGAATCATCAATATTAGAAATAAATAATTACAAAATTTTCCACAAAATATTTTTTTTAATTGTTTATTGCTAATATTGATTTATTCATGAAAATTTTTTTTTTTTCGTGGAACATTTTGATTTCTTTATGGAAAATTCTTATTTCATAATTTCAATTTTTGCTTTTTCAAGTGCTAATTTATTATTGTTGTGTGTATTATTTTTTTTTTTTTTTGATACTTTATTAGAGTGATTGTGTGTATTATTGTTCATTATTGGCAATTTCTGGCAAAAGCTGGCTCATCTCTCAAAATTTCTAATTATTCATTGAAATTTTATTTTGATATCGACTCGTGGAAGCCAATGGTGCCATACTAAAAATATTTTCTCGGTCACTCTGATGGTTCTTTGGAATAATTTTCCAAGGAACTGCTATTCCACATCTCGAATATGCTTCAGTCAATGGTCCTTTCATATGAATGTTAATGGAAATTAGGATCATATGCTTATTTCATCGGATTGGGTATATATTAGGGTGGCTCAAAAAACACTTTTTCAAATTTTTTGATGGGCCGCTGGCCTCTTATTCGGTTCTATTTGGTGCCCTGATGCTCTGGACAAAAGGTCAACGTTTGGGCGGTGCTAACATTCTGTATTTAATTCTACAAGAACTGAATGAGTATCATGGTTCTTGATCGTAAATTGTGCCGTCCAACTGCAATTCACTGTTTTTGGATGTTTCTGCATACATTTTTGCATATAAACTTCCAACGAGTTTAGCACCACCCAAATGTTGACCGATTTGGCTGAAATTTTGTCCAGAGCATCAGGGCATCAAATAGAACCGAATAAAAGGGCGGCCCATCAAAAAATGAAAAAAGTTTTCCACATACTAATTTGAGCCACCTTAGTATATATCGATGATGAGGACTTTGCAAATGTCTTGATTGATCTGGTAGATATCGTGGGCTGAACTTGAGAGCATTTTGGAGAACCTTGAACATCTCGTTATCCTGAATATTAATCACTGGCTTAACGTTCAGGATGACCTCTTATCTGAGTGTTCAGAGTGATTCAAACTTCATTTGCATGTTCTTAGAATCGAAATATTCCCAAGGTTTCGGATATCTGAGTTTTCAGGGTCAGTCAAATTTGAGCTCCCATATTTTTTTTTGTAAAGCCAATATCTAGATGAACTATTTTACTGAAGAAAATGGTGGCCTAGCTCTCTTTTGTGATTTTATAGACAATTTAAAACGCTGGGCATATATGACCCATCATTCCTGAAAGGGTTGAGATTTGTTTTGGAATTCAATTTCAATCGTTTTTATAATACTATTCTTCAACCTAGATTGTTTTAGGAATTGGAGTGATTTTTTTTCTGGAACACTGCCACTTTTTTTCATATCGCAGGAATCTCCTTAGTTCTAAGACCCTTTTATGAATTTAAAAGCATTTTACACCCCTTTTTCATGCGCACTACTAGAAACTAGGCTTCTTAAGCCTAAATTATTGTCTACATTTATTGCTTGGATTAATTTTAAATTCCAAGATCTTCTTAATTTTCAAGAATAATTATTCTGGAGTTGCAAGGGAAACCCTTCGGAATATTGATAAAAAATTCTTCGGAGTCTCCCCGGAAAATCTTTAAAATTTCAACGACATTTTTTTCCGAAATTCTGTGGAAGAGTTCCGAAAAATGTTCGGTGGAAATTTTGAAGAACTAGAAGAATCCGTAGAAGGATCCGAAATGCATATTTACGATGAAAATTCCAATAAACATCAAATTCCGAAGAATTTCCAGTATAAATTAGAAACAAATCTAGCTTACTTTTTTACAGAACCTCTAAAGATTTTTTTTTCAAAATCCTGGGCAACTTTAATGAATCTTCAAAGGAAATTCTTCTATATTTCCAATGGATTTTTTTCGTTTTCCAAAAGAAATTCTTAGAACTTTTCAGCAGATTTTATTAAATTCCAAAAGAAATTATTCGGAATATGCCAAAATAGTAATGTGAAAATTCCTTTAAATTTTGTAAATCATTTCCTGTGCATCTTTGCATGGTAAAGATTCAAAGCAATGTTTAGCTGAACCTACAAAGAAATCCAAATGACATTCCGAAGAAGAATGAATTCCCGATGAAATGTTGGAAGAATTTATGTTGCAAATTCAAAAAACATGAACCTCGAGAATTCTAAAGATTTATTCTTTGAAAATCCGAAGAAATTTTTGAAGATAATCCATAGACTCTTCCGTGGAAATTCTAAATAATGTCTCGAATAAAAAATACTTCGAAAATTTAAAAAAATGTGATAGAATTCACAAAGAGCGTAAAAAAGTAGGGGAAAAGACGGCTTTGGCAGGTTTTGTTCTATTAATGTCAGGGGGGTTTTTGTCGATCGAATTTTATGAAATTTGGCCACAATATTCTTGGATATGCAAAGAATGTTTAGGCCAAATTTGAGCATAATCAGTCATAAAAAACTTCCCTGACATTCCCCCTATTCCGAAAAATTTTCATATCAAAATTTCAAAAATTGATAAAAAAATCAACGGGAATATCAGTGTTTCATGTGGCATTGGCTCCATATTCCAACTGGAAGTTGGTCTACTTTTCAACTTAGTATATTCTATTAGCATTTCCTCAGTTATAAATTGAAAGCTGTTATATGCCAGCCATTGCACGATTATAATATCTTGTGTAGCAAGTACGATGGATACACTATACCTAGGGTGTCGAGAATGTTTCCCATCCGAAAACATCCTAGACAGGAACGAGAATCGAACTCGTCATCTCCGGATTGGCAATCCTACGCCTTTGCTCGCAAGGCTAACTGGAGACTGAACATTAAAACGTTCGAAAAACTTCTTTTGCAAATGAAAAGAATTTCTAGTGAAGATTCGGAAGAACTTGACGAAGAAATTCATTAGAATGTTTTTCCACCGAAAATTTATTGTATTTCCCAAGGGACTGAATTTTCTGACAGAATTCACATGGAATTTTTTTCGGAGTTTTAAGGAAAAATTTTCGGAATTTACACTGGAGATGTTTTGTTTTTTTACATTAACAATTTGTAGCAAAATTTCCAAGCAAAATTTTTCAGAGAGCATTGTTCAAAAAAAAAATCTGAATGACAGCACTTTATCAGGATTGTATAAAGTAGTGTCAAAGTTTTTACAGGAAATTTCTTTACTGGATTTTTCCTGAATATCCACAAGAAATTGTTTTGAATTTTTCTTCTCAAGATTTTTTCTTGGATTATTGTAAAAACATGAACATTTTTCAAAATTGTAGCTGAAGTCGGCTGATGCAAAAGTGTCGGCGGCGTGATGCCAAAAACCATCTGCGCGGAATTTTTTAAAAATATTTTTCCATTTTTCCTTTCCAATTTTTTTTTGTGGAAGTTGAGACTGAATCGCAACTTGTTTTTTCGTTTATTTTTTCATGGAAATAGGATCTAAGGCTAAGATGGTCAAATAAAGCAGATATGCATCGGCGTTGCGACCGACCCTGCTTTAGCGGGTTTTCTCGATGCACACCTACGTCTTTTTAACGCTGAGTTGAAAAGACGTTACGTGGTCAACGGCCCTGAGATGCGCTTTGCGTTTAATGATTAAATCATTAAACTTTAATGATTTCTCGCGTGATTTTTGAAAACGTCGTAAGTCCAAAAGAGAGGCTCTCTTTGTTTACTTTCTCTTTCGATTATTAAGAAGCCATACAAACATTTACATCGGATTTTTTAACAGAGATCTGTAGAAAATTGCTTTGTCTAGCGCGTTGAGGTGGAAATATTGCAATAAATGCAAAACTAGCTTAGATATTAGTGAAAGAGAGCCTAATGAAAGAGAGTCTCTCATTTGGACATACGACGTTTTCAAAAATCACGCGAGATTTGTATTTTTTACACCGCTATTGTTATTCACCAAAAGTTTTTCGTGTAAAATACCACGTGGTTCGAGAGCAACACCCCCTCCCTCCATGTGGCTTATCGTGGTCATTTTGCAAATCCCCCCCCCTCCTCCTATATATGACCATGTGGTTTCTGGACGACCCCTAACGATAGTACTGCCCCTATTTGCATAAGCGTCCCATGTTAGTTTTCTTCAACTTGAGAAATATGCCGTTGAATTTTTCAAACCCGTTTTACATGGAGAAATAAAATAAAATCTAATAAATCGATAAAACCAGCAATCCTTCTGAAATTTTGACATAATATTCTTTCACTTGTCATAAGACGAGTTTGTACAATCCCATTGAATTCCACCAATTAATTGTATCTAGACAGATACGTATTTCGACCTCAACAGTAAGCCCGTCTTCAGTGTTTCGTACTTGACCCGACTGACCAAGTCGAGTCAAGTACAAGACACTGAAGACGGCCTTACTGTTGAGGTCGAAATACGTATCTGTCAAGATACAATTAAGTGGTGGAATTCAATGGGATTGTACAAACTCGTCTTATGACAAGTGAAGACATTCCACTAAAAAGCTCAAAATAATTTTCTTAACATAATATTCTTTGTTAAATATCTTGGCTGTGCATATGCACAGCACATGTTTCGAAATGGACAAATTGATATGAAGTTTGCGAAAAAGAATCCACGTGTCTTGGAAGGACTCGAACCCTCAACCTCCTACTCTCTAGATAGGTCACGTTTGCGGAAAAGCCATCAGAATCCAAGTACCAAGCTCCACCGCGGTTAGCTCTCTGTTTTGCAAATTGCTTTCGGATGCTTGATTTGTCCAATCTCCACATGTGCTCCACATGTTCGAAACATGTGCACAGCCAAGATATTTAACAAAAAAATGGTTTTCGTACGGCCGAGTTGCCGAGTAATATGCAATTAATTGTAATCAAGTGTCGGTCTTTCACCGTCATTAGTCGTCTGAGTACACGCGACCGCACACGTAGGGCAATCAAACTCATCAAATGCTTTAGCCAAGCAAGCCTTTAGCACAGCAGAGTGCGATTGATTCGCATTCTATATCAGTCCGCCCAACCTGTTGTTGGGGGCATGGAGTGCGATCCTCTCGTTTAATAAACAATGTGCACTCGCTTGACTGTGAATATACAACAGTAAAGCACATGTGGAGATTGAACAAATCAAGCATCCGAAAGATATTCAATTTGCAAAAAAGAGAGCTAACCGCGGTGGAGGTTGATACTCGGATTCTGATGGCTTTTCCGCAAACGTGACCTTTAAGTGGTCTTGTTGTGTAGGGGTTATCACGCCTATCTAGAGAGTAGGAGGTTGAGGGTTCGAGTCCTTTCACGACACGTGAATTCTTCTTCGCAAATTTTATATCAATTTGTCCATTTCGAAACATGTGCTGTGCATATGCACAGCCAAGATATTTAACAAAAAAATGTCATTGAAGCTAATGTGGTTCAATGTGATCAACGACACAACACGTTTTACCTCTGAGCAAAATTATGTCGTATTTATAAAGAAAGTGTTTGCCATCCCGATGAGATTCAAATCCACGTTCTTCTTTTGAATGACAAAAAGATTCGTTTGAAAATCGAGACATTCCTAAACATTCTGGTGACATTCACATCAGACATTTGTGAAGCATGCGCACTGAATGGTTGATGGCGATCAAATGTCACAACAGCTCCGAGTAGTTACTATTAGCAGGGCGTTGAGTTATCTGCATCATAGAGCTACCCCAATCATTATTGCAATTCTTCGCCTCATCTGTGACGAAAGGAGTATGTAACGGTACGAACGTGAACATGAAAAATTAATCAATAATCGTGTCAGCAGGACCGAGCTGAATCGTTTTGAAAACTTGCCAATTGTAAACGGAGAATTTGTGGTGTAGTTATTTGAAGGTTGATTATGCAGCTAATCAAGGACATAAATGTGAAAATATGAAATGCAAATGATACGGAATCCGATTCAGCGAGTAAACGTGTCATAGGTTTAGCCCAGCCATTGAAGTGATTTCTACTACAGAGGAAAAATATTGTTGTGAAAAACCGAGCTTGGAACTAGAATTCGGCGAATATCAATCATTCTGTGAAGTAGTTTTTGAGTATCTATCATTTGCAAAGCTGGTGGATTTTTAAGGTGAATATCTTACCATAAGGTAAGCCAACACAAGAGGACAGTAAAAAAGTCTAAATTTGTAAAAAAAAATGTATATATCTTAATTTCTATCTTCGTGTATCAAGCAGCTTTCTACAGTTAATAAATGCAGCTCAATTTGAAAAAAAAATCATGAATTTATTCTGTTCATTTATTTATCAACTTTACAGTGTTCAATAAACATATTATCGAACCTTATAAATTGATTGAATGTTCCATAATGTATAGAAAAAAATGACGTAGAATGCCAACAATACACTTATCTGCCGTCTATAATCGTGGAAATTTCTTCAACTTGACCGACCGACCTTGTGTTTGTGGAAAAAGTTTTCCTTGAATCGGTACGCTATCACTGTATTGATTATACGAAGGCTATAAGGATGGTTGTTTTGCTAATATGCTACTTGTCTTCAAATTGATCCTTTGGTAGTTTTGAATTATATTGAGCAGTTTAATAGAGTTTTTTTACGTTAGTTTAAGAATTTGAGAATGTGTGACAGGGCTCAGAAGAATCTTACAATCCAGTTCAAAAATCAAAGTTAATTGCCTGGTTCCCGGGTATTGACCGTCTGACGTAAATATGAGCCCTCTAAAGCCCAACTTTTTATCTTCGTTAAAAATCACTATTTTCATTCATTCATTGTAAAATCGATCTGAACACTTTTTAGGCAATAAAAAAATTTAATTCGTGGCATCAAATTTTTGAATTTTTAGAATTTTAGTTTCCCAGGAACATGTGAACAGGATGTGCTCAGCCGTTTCTGTCACGGCTGGACATTACGGATAGATGGGGGAAGCCGCATATCTGAACCTGTGCAGGTTCCAAAATTTGGCTCTCCAGGCCGACCCAAGCGGCCCACTTGTTATAAACGTGGACTCACGTGCTGCTTCGCGAGATTCGGTGCGATTTGCGCTGATGACTTTCAGGTACACCAGCCTTTCAATACTTTCCAGCTTTCGAGAGTTGCAGTCTGCGCTCAATAACGTCGACACCTAGATTGAATCTCTGTAATGCAATATTGAACCCTGCGCTTGCTGGAGCACACCATAGAACTATTCGCCATCATACTATAAAGTGACGCTATCGCTGTCGACGCGCGCTTGCAGGCGTAGTCGACATGACTTCTGAAGCTCAGCTTATCGTCGAGCATCACCCTAGATCTCTTGGAGGTGATGTCGCAGCCGCCGACTCTAATTGACGCTTCTTGCACCGATCTCCGGTTCTTAATGACTATCATCTCTGTTTTATGATGCGTCAGCTGAAGCTCTTTGTCATGCTACCATTTCTCGATTAGACTGATCGAACAGACCGAGCAGGAGATATTGGCTCAATAATACCGCAGACAGACGTTCAAGCTTGACTCATTAACTTGTGTAAAAAATATGGCCGTCTGATTTCCAAGTAGCAATAAGCGAAGAGATGGCGCCACATGTCGAAGCAGCATTCGTTATTTGTTTTTCTGTTTTGATTTTCGATTCCGTCAGAAACTTTTAGTTTCTTGATCGGATCTGCTTGATGGGACTCTTTATAAATCACGAATCACGACTACGCGAGCTGTTGATTTTTGTAAATCACTGTTGAAAAATGCTCGATCGACGCCATAGATAATGTATGCGACTCAGGCTATTTCATTTTTGATTTTTAGATTCTTTTCCATGTCCTACTTGATTGGACTATGTGTTGGTTTTGCAATAAAAAATCTACGATTCTCGATCCAGACTCATGTTTTCGTAGTACAATCGCAAACAAAATAACGCGCATATAAAAGAATCCAAAACAACCAAAGCAAAAGTTCCGAGCACATGGTAACATTTTTAAGATCGGATCAATTTTAAGTCCGCCATCTTCAGCAGAAATCTATTGCAATTCTTTTTTTTTTAATTTTTTTTTATAGAGGGATGAAGGCAAATCTGCATACAGACACCTAAAATTATCACTCAGAGAGTGGAGTTGGCGCGGAAGGCAGAAGGCCAGCCCGCCGGACCCTCTAAACCCACCCAAGCAACAGAAGGTTACTTGAGTTACCCTCTCTACTAATACCCTGGTTCCCATAGGAACTGCCTCCCAGCATTACTTCTGGGGGATAGGCAGTACTTAATGTACTCGCTCATTCACGCTCACACAGGTACTCATCCCGTATGAGTCTTACTTTGGTGCTCTCTCTAACACACCCTCTGACACACCCTGACACTCTTTCTGACGCTTCATATGAGTCTTACTTGGATGCTCACCACTGACATACCATGTAAGTCTAACTTGGGTGCTCACCCTTTACGCACCATGTGAGACTAACTTGGATGCTCACCCTACCACCTGATTCACGCTCTAGCACACAAATCTGAGACTTATTTGTGTGCTTACTCTAGCACACCCTGCCACTTCTCCTGACACACGCTCTGACACACCATGTGGGACTTACTTAGGTTCTCACTTTTGACATGCCATGCGAGTCTGACTTGGGTGCTCACCTATAACATGCCACGCGTGACTGACTAGGATGCTCACTCCACTCACCTCTGCCATGCTGTCGATAGCGATAGGTACCAACAGTTCTACGCTACGAGCCTCCTACCTCCGCATATGCAGTCCATACTAACACCTATGCGGTCACTCTTCTGCCATGCCTCGTGGTGGCAACTGCGGTTGCCACCCGCTGCGACACTCTTACCTCGACATGTGCAAACCTCTCATTCACTCACCCGCGCTCAGCCTGTTTTCGCTCTAACTAACCAATCACAAGTTAGTCATGCTTGTCGACTGCTGCTCGGCGCACCAAATTCTCTGCAAGCTGCAGGCAATCTGTGTGGTTGCAGTCGAAACTGCGTTCCACTTCTTAAACGCTTGGCACATCCTCTGGATAAGGGTATCCGGGGTTGTGTCCCGACCGCAAACGTCTAGCATAGCTCTTCTTTCGACGTCGAAACGAGGATACATACGAACAGTATGTGCTCTGCAGTTTCGTCAACACCTGGGCAGACAGGGCAGACGGGGCTCCCCGCGTGCCCAAACCTGTATCAGATGGAAGTGAAATTCCCGAGGGGGTCTCTCCACCCAGCTCGATATGTTAGGTATCAACCAGTGGGTCCACCTACCTTTAGAAGAGTTATCCCACTCGCGCTGCCATCTAGCAACCGAAGTCACCCTGATGCGGTCGCGGGCTGCTCTGGTGCCACGTAGCTCGAAACACTCCTCGTCTTCCCGGATGATCAGCCCGACTGGAATCATGCTCGCAATCACGCAAGCTGCATCGTGTGATATCGTGCGGTAGGCAGATATCACTCTGAGACACATTAAGCGGTACGTGCTCTCCAGCTTCCGCAGGTAACTGGTTACTCCCAGAGCTCTTGCCCAGGATGGGCCGCCTTACCTAAGAATAGATACGGCAACGCCTGTCAGTAGCCTAAGTCTACTGACAACAGCAGTCAAAGCCCTCTTGCACGCGTAGTCGACATGGCTGGCGAATGTCACCTTGTCATCTATTACGACCCCAAGGAGCTTCAAACTCCGCTTTGATGCGATCGCGACTTCACCCACGTGAATCACTGCATGTTGAACCGACTTGCGGTTGTTGACGATAACTACCTCCGTCTTATGTTGAGCGAGCTGCAGGCCTCTAGCGCTCATCCAATCCTCCACCGTGCTGATCGCGTGTGCTGCGGTCAGTTCTACCTCGGGAATTGACTCCCCGTAGACCTCCAAGGTTACGTCATCTGCGAAACCGACGATCTTAACGCCAGGAGGACTTTAGCGTCAGAACCCCGTCATACATAAGGTTCCATAGTACCGGACCCAGTATTGAACCTTGCGGAACTCCTGCGGTAATAGGTACGCTTCTCCGACCGGTATCGGTCTCGTATAATAGTACACGGTTCTGGAAATAGCTTTCCAAAATCCGGTACAGGCCCACCGGCAGGCTAAGCCAGTGTGACGAGAGCGCGATGGCATCCCAGCTTGCGCTGTTGAATGCGTTCTTCACATCAAGTGTCACTAACGCACAGTATCGAATACTTCGCCTTTTCTGTTGGATCGCTATCTCGGCGGTCTTTACCACCGAGTTAATAGCGTCCAACGTGGACTTACCCTTGCGAAAACCTGGTATTGGTTGCTAGACAGGCCGTTCGTACCCTCTGAGTACGGGGTCAGCCTGTTGAGGATGATCCTCTCTAGCAACTTGCCAGTCGCGTCTATAAGGCAGATTGGTCTACGCGCCGATGGGTCGCCCGGCGGCTTCCCGGCCTTCGGCAACAACACCAGTTTCTGTGTTTTTCCATCTTTCGGAGAATCTACACTCATCTTCGCCAATTATCCTATTGCAATTCTGGTTGATTGTAATCGCCAAGTTGAAGGACTAAATCGTGAAGGTTCAAGCTAGACATGACGGAATCCACAGATTCTACATGTTTTTGGATAAGCATCACATAGCTCCTAAGGATAATATAAGATACGGAACACCAATGCTGACGAAACGGTGACTGATTCTCAACCTCACCCACAACTGTTCCAGTAAATCGCTCTCGGGAGTTAGATCAACAAAAGAGCAAAATCTAGAGGAAGCCGCAATCAATAGGGTAAATGATATATTTTGGACATGTACATATTTTGGACAAGCCTGAGCTTCTTCGATCAATTTTAGATAATGTGTAGGATAATTTTTATCGAAATTATGATCATTGCACACTTTTACCTCAACTCTAGCGGCTCCTGATGAGAATTCACAAATCAACTATTATTGATCTTTAAAATTATCTAAAATGTAAAGCTTTCTACCAAAGTGCCTGCTGGACGCCAGTATGCAGGAGAACATGCATTATAGGACTCTTCGTAACATGCACCTGAAACACGTTTAAATTGGTTCAAACGGCAATCTTGAGGTCCTGCGGCCAAAGTTTAATTGTAATTGAGATACTAACATATTCCAATCGCTTAACATGAACTTGAGACGGATGAAAAAGGAGTGACCAAAATGAAGTTATGTTTTTATGCATCAGACATTTATTGGTCACCCCATGTACAGTACATGGATGAACCATTAATTGCCAACTTTCAGGCTGTTTTCAATGATGTCGATAAGATTGCGAAACAATGTTAATTTCTGGTTAAATCTATGTCAGTTAAGCAAATAAATGCATTTAAATGAATGTGAATACGTGTAGGTAAGTCATACCATTGAGATCTGTAGGTGACCATTTTTAAATTAGGAGAAAATGACGCTGTCCAAAATATATGCATTTTCCATGTCGAAATTATATATTTGATGTCCAAAAAGAAAATATTTCAGTTCGCAGTATATCACAGTTTACACCTAGTAAACGTGATTTACTCAAAAATTGGGCAATGGAGACACAAGACTAATCATAGGTTATGTATTTGGATGAACCTAGTGGTTTTCAATTGTTTATACTATTCAATCTCGATATATTTTCTAATGAATGTCCTGTGCTTGTCCAAGATACATCATTTACCCTACCCTGCGCCGCGCGTCTTTCGACTATTTCTGACGTTACGGTCTGTTCTAAAAACGGCGTATGAATTATCGAACAATTGAGTTGAGAGGATACTATCATCGATCCAAGTTTCAGTAAGCACGATTACATCGTAATTTGAATCAGCTGCGGCTAGGAAAAACGTATCAATTTTCGTATGGGGCTCTCTTATACGTTCTGATAATATACCTATATGCAATTCAGAATCAGTTGCTGATGACATATGCACAACATGTGATAGATTTAGTTCGGAAAAGGTATTGGAGGGTAATCGCTCCCTTCGGTGGGGTTTGATCGCACGAAACCAGTACGCTAGACAGGTGCTTTCCCTACTAAGCTACGAAGGACCTCCGTCGTCCTCCGTCCTCGAGTACTTGCCTGAGAGCACGGCTTGGTTTGGAAGACCCTATCTCCGACCAAGTGTGGAGTTAACGGCTTGACTGTGTCGGAGCGAGTGAGAGCTTCCGTAGTGCTTTTGTTCGTGCGTCCCGGCTTTCCAACTAGAGGATGACTATTTCCATCAGTTTTGGATGTGCTGCAAGCCAAAGTTTCATCAGAAGCAGAATTATCAGAAACTAGCGAATACTTGCCTGAGAGCACGGCTTGGAAGACTCTCACCCTATCTCTAAGAGGAGAATGAAGAATGGTTTTCGGATACAATCGTGTCGGAGGCAAGGATGTTATGGATCATTTAGTAATTTGCGTTCGATCATTAAGTAGTTTGTGAATAACTCATTCCAGAAGCTGAATTTCAGAATGTGTTGTATGGCGGACTTCTAGTGTGAAGGTTTTTCTACAATTCTGCCTAATAGTTCGTTGTTAGAATTCAACTAATAACGGAGTTATAGCGCTAGTTGTAGTAACTTAAACTAAATGATTGAAATTTTGTTATCATTTAGTCTACGTTACGGAAACTATTAGCTATAACTCCGTTATTAGTTGAATTCTAACAACGAACCATTAGCCAGAATTGTAGAAAAACCTTCACACTAGAAGTCCGCCATACAACACATTCTGAAATTCAGCTTCTGGAATGAGTTATACAAACTACAAAATGATCGACTGCAAATTACTAAATGATCGATGATCCTTGAGTCGGAGGTTCCGTAGTGCTCGTTTGCGTGCGTCTCGGCATTATATCTTCAGCAACATCTATTCCATTGAGGTAATCTGAGCAGCAATAAGTTGATCCGATTGGAGAGGCAATGCTTCTTCGTCTTGAGCTGGTTCTCAAAATTTTCTCACACAGCTGATGTTTTTGAATTCTTGGAAGAGCTCCCCTTTTGGCCAAGTCATGATCATCATCAGCTTTCTAAGATCTTCGTGCTTCGTGGGCCGACGACTTCCGGACAGAAGAGCTTTGTTGAAGCGAGACGTCATCTTGTATGCATATATAGATGTCCCTCAAGGTGTTCCACCGCATATCGGGCACTTTCTCCGTTGCTTCTTCACTAATATTGAGATTTTTGTCATCTGTTGATGCTTCTATAAGAGTACTCTCAACGATTTTGGAGTTAGACAGCCAATTTCGTATCTCGAACCCCTAGGTAGTGGGTTTTCTTCACCTTTTATGATAGTTGGGTGGCTGCCTCTTACGTCTCCGTGCTCCGTCTATGAATGCCGCCGACGTAAAGTCGTTTTATTATTGCGTAGACTGCTTCTGAGGGATCTCCTCCGAATCGCTTTGCGTTGGTGTTTTTCACAATGTTGGTGTCACAACTTGAACAATGTGAACGCTGAGTTCTTACATTTTCTTGCATCCAGAATCGTATCTTGCGCGGTTCATTCGGATTCACCACTAAAAAACAGAAGATACCACACTCAATGGCGTGGTTCGAGCCGTTCTTATGTTTTCAACTTTCTCACGTAACCTTTGCTGACTGATGTGGTCTTGCATAAATTATGTGCCCCCGAAAGTGTTGGATCTGTCGGCATTTTGTTTTGCAATCTACAGAGTGCCATCGGTTTATTGTCCGGGAGTCGGGCATCTCATACTTCCATATGCTTTCATATGCTGAGCTGCTTAAGCGAAAAACGTACTCTTAAAGGAACTTTTGGTTACTTGGGTCGTATCTATTATCTAGCCCAGTCTCATCAAGACCGATAAGGATTCGGGGAACTACAACGCGGTATGACTCAAGGGGGATTCCTTCTAGATGTGGATACTTATTCTGCACTTCGTTGAGCAGCACCGATTGCTGGTGAATTCGTAGAGATGACGTAGTGTACGCTTCGGACAGATTGTACTTTCTGGAGCCTTGCGCACCGGATATCTGAAGATTACCTGACTTCATCTCTCGTGTTAACCCGGTCCTTTTAAAACACTGCACCCAATCGGCGGTTGTTAGATTTTCCAACAATTCTGTATAAGAATCTACCAACACCTGTATAAGAACTAGGCATATGCGAAATTGCTAGATTCTTACACAAATATTGTATAAGAATCTAACAATTTTGTAAGCTTTTCTTACATTTTCTGTATAAGAATCTAACAATTTCGCATATGCCCAGTTCTTATACAGGTTTTGGTTGATTCTTATACAGAATTGTTAGAAAATCTAACAACCATTGGTTGGGTGATGGAACTTTCTCGAATGTTCGAGCCTAGTGGAACTTTGGTCGATATGTCGAGAGAGGATGCCCAGTCGAGCGAAGCAACGTGGTAAAGGGCAACGGTGCAGCCCAGGCTATTAGACCTTATAGTGATGTTAGCCAATCGGTGTCTTAGGACTGAAGTTTCCTTCCGGTGTTAAGATCTTTGGCTTTGCCGACGACATAACGCTAGAGGTTTACGGAAAGTCGATTGTTGGACTAGAATCGGCGGCCCACGCGATCACTATAGGAGGAATAGATGAGCTCTCGGCAGCAGGGCCTAGCACACCATAAGACAGAGGTGCTCATTGTTAACAATCGTAAGTCGGTACAAGAAGCAGTTATTCGCGTGAGTGACTGCGGGATCAATTCTAAGCGTCACGTGAAGCTCTTGAGGTTGATGATCGGTGTACTACGTATGATATCGAGGAGGTCATCCGAAGTGCTCAACTCCGTGGTTGCGATACGAATGAATTTTATTCAAGTCTAAGAAATCTATTGAGCCTTAATTCTAAACTACATAATTGGTTTTACAGAGACAAATCGAGAGAATGAGAGAATCGATAAATAGGAGGCGCATGGTAACATCGATATGCGTTAAAATTATATTGCAGTTGACAACCCGTCGGTAGGTGAAATTCGAGAATCATTTAGCCTGGGAATATTGAGCTTGGGAAAAGAGCATCGTTGGCGGTTGCAACATGGGCTATTGCACTTGGGTGTTCTTGCCCACGTTGCAAGACCTTGACGATGGGAATTATTGTTGCTGTGCCACATTTGTTGGCAATATGCAACTCAACTAATTTATGCACTACATCTCCCCCTTTTAAGGAAAATGATGATCGTAGAGAAATCATTTGAATTTTGAAGTTAATGTTACCAAACACCTTCTATGTTTTAAAAATTACTATACAATTTTGTGTAACGTAGTTTGTTTGTTAAAGTTTTACAATTCTATTTTTATGCACTGTTTTTTGTTCGTTTGTTTCGCAATTTTTGATTTTTACATTCGGGTGGCTTATTGCTATCACTTCAAAAGGTCCATTATAAACTTTGTCTAATTTTCTATTGTTTTCAGTTTTTAAAAGTATTTTTTTCCCTAATTTAATATTTATGGGGTTTGCTATTTCTGCTTGTTTAGCTATTCTCCTATGTTTAGATTTGACTAAAAGTTCTTTTGCCTTATTTGCTACATATTGCAATTTAAATTTTAGTTCTGTATAATAATTGTCATAGTTATAAACTGGATCGATTTTTGAGGGGTTCACTAAACTTCGAGGATAATTTACCAAATTACCAAAAACTAATTCGTATGGCGTGAATGTATGTTCAGTGTTGGGAGTAGTGTTGTAACAGAAAGTATAGAATTGAAGCCAAGAATCCCAATCATCGAGTTGCTCGTTAATGAATTGTCGAAGATATTCATTAAGGCATCGATGATTGCGTTCAAGGGCGCCAACTGTTTGGGGTGGTAAGCTGTAGAAAAATTGTGGTTAATTGACAGTAGTTGACATATATTATTGAACAGTTCATTTTATATTCTGTTCCTAAATCGGTCTTAATTAAAATTGGGCATCCGTATATGAGTATAAAGTGCTCAACAAATGCTTTTGCTAATGTTTGAGCTTGCTTATCAGGTATAGTTATAGCAATAACATACTTTGTGAGATCACATTGTAGTGTTAATGCATATCTATTTCCTTTTTTAGTTTTGGTCATGGGTCCTATTGTATCAATGGACACAACATTAAATGCTTTCGTGGGAGTAGTGGTTTCAATGAATTTTTCTTTCGTATGTACCGTGTGTTTGTTTCTTTTACAATCAATGCAGTTCTTAACGAACTGGTTGATAGATTTTCGCATATTTTTCCAGTAGTATGTTTTACGTATTTTATTCAATAATCTTGTAGTACCAACATGTCCTCCAAGTGGGGATGTATGGTTCTCGAGGATTATTTGATTGATGTCATTTTGATTTGAAACAATTATCGCTGGTGTATAGATAATTACGTCGACTTCGTTGTGAGATTGGTTGTATAATGATTTAAACTCTTCAGTATTTATCTTCGAAAAAATAATACTGTTCCTTGCAATTGCTAGCTTTTTAATATTCAAGTACTTGGCCATTTCGTTAATTGTGTCAATAATTTCTAAGTCTTTAGTGGATGTGCACATCATTACAGAAAATTGCGCTTGAGCAAGATTCTTTTTCAATTTTTTATCATATATTTTTATTGACACCGTTGTCTGTATCTCATCAATTTCGGTTATTAGTTTGGGAAGATCAAACGCATCAATGTTATTCACTGAATCGTATGCTCTAAGGTGATCAGTCTTTGAACTATCGATTTGAGTGACATTGCTTGGTTTTCTTCTTGTCATAGACCTTGTCTGTATCGGTAAAACAGAGATAGTTTTTAGTTCATCTGAATCAACAATTACACGTGAAAGTGCATCGGCGCCGACATTTAGCTTTCCTTCTACGTGTTCAATATTGAAATCAAATTCTTCCAAATCAACTCTTATTCTAGTCAATCTTGACGAAGGGTTTTTCATTGTGAATAGATATACGAGAGGTCGATGGTCAGTTTTGACTGTAAACCTCCTTCCGTATAGATAAGGTTGAAAATGGGTGATTGCCCAGTGGATTGCAATTAGTTCTTGTTCTATGGTGGACTTATTTCGTTCACCTTTAGTAAAGGACTTACTTGCATATGCCACTGGTAAATAAGTGTCTCCATGTGATTGTGTTAACATAGCACCACATGCCATTTTAGATGCATCGGTACATAAGATAAAAGGCTTTTTGAAATCAGGAAATTTCAAAATTTGAGGGGATAATAATTTGTTTTTTTAAATTTCAAACGAATTTTTACAATCTTCGGACCATTCAAACTTAACATTTTTTCGTAATAGATTGTTTAGGGGATGGGCTAAATCTGCAAAATATGGTATAAAACGTCTGTAATAATTACAAAATGCAACGAATCGTCGAACATCGTCTGCATTTTTAGGTGTGGGAAAATTACTAATTGCTGAAAATTTTGATTCATCGGGCTTGATTCCTTCATTTGAAATATGGTGACCAAGATAAGTCACGTCAGAACAAAAGAAATGAGAAATGGTTAAGCTTCAAATTACGTTGACGAAGCTTTTCAAAAACAAGTTCTAAATTTTGTAAATGATGTTTAATTGAACAGCCGATGACAATAATGTCATCGATGTATAAAAATGCACAATCCGCGGGAAGACCACTCAAAGCTATGGTCATCATCCGCTGGAAACTGTTAGGTGATATATTGAGACCAAAAGGAAGTCTCTTAAATTCGTAATGACCTGTTTCGGTGGAGAAGGCTGTAAATTGTTTCGAAGCATCATCAATTTCAATTTGATGGAATCCGGACATCAGATCTAGAGTAGAGAAATATTTTTGCTCTACCTAACTGATCTAAAATATCATCAATTCTAGGAGCGGGAATTTATCTCCTAGAATGTTCTTATTCAGTTGCCTAAAATCTATAACGAGACGCCATTTTTTATCGTCTGTTGTAGATTTCTTAGGGACAACAAGTATCGGTGAGTTGTAAGGAGATACTGAAGGCTGTATAATATCTCCTTGCAACATTTGATCAATTTGAACTTTGATTTCCGCGCGATGAATTTCGGGAAGTCTGTAATTTTTTATGCAAACCGGTGAATTGTGGGGTGTGTTCCAAATTAAGCTCAGACAATAAATGCTGATGCCTAGAATTGTCGCTTGGTAATTTATTGAAAAAATAAATTTCATAGTTTTCAATATCGAGTAAGTAACTAGAAAAATTTCGTTTAACTTTGACTGTTTCATTTGTAGTGTTCAAAAATTTCAAAAAGGGGTTGTTGGAATCGATTATTGAATTAGAGATAAACACTCCAGGGACTATTTCATTGGATTTTACTAAGAAGATTTTATGAGTATCTCCGATATTTATGCGTCTAAACACTTCGCATCGAGGTGGAAGAAAAATATTACCATCCATGTCATCATGAATGGGGATTTCAAAAAATTCTGATTTGCATCTACCTGTTAGCATCCAGGTGTCATAATTAATTGAACAGAAATAATTGCATAAAAAATCTCTACCGAGTATTCCGTCGGTGGGAATCGGTAATTGACCATCAACTAAATGAATTTTATGTTGCAGTTTTCCTTGATTTGGTAGTAAAATATTTGTTGTAGCAGTACCTAATGTAGACACTGAATGGTCGTTGATTCCAGAAATATAGCATTGGTCATTAGTATTAACAAAAGTTGTGGGGAGTATTTTGCTGGCCTTGAAAATAGATATTTCTGCTCCAGAACCCACCAGTAAGGTGCATTCTGTTTCAAGAAAATCTAATCTCAGGACTACAAAATTACTACATGAAGGATTAATGGAGAAAAAACGCTTCACTGGCGATGTAGTATTTGTACTAATTGCTGGGGAGGGATTTGTTGCTGCGTTTGCTGGTTGTTTGCTGTTCCCCCAATTTGTGGTTGGAGTTGGGGGACCTGGGAGTTTCCCTGGCTGTTGTAAAGAATGTGACGGCCAGGTGGTCCTTGGTAGCGTGGTTGGTGCTGATAGCTGTTTCCACCACGCCAATTGCCATTAGAACTGGTTCTGAATTTGTTGAAAAAATTACTATTGCCGTTGTAGCGGCCATTATGAAAAGAATTTCTACCCCGAGGTCGGTTCCTTCGGCCACTGAAACCGCGGCCACGACTTCTATAACCAATGTGGTGTCCTCTTACATGAAAAATTTGTGGTCGAGACGTTGACGGCTCCTGACTTTCGTTTTCTTGCAGTTTTTAAACTGCATCGCTAATTTTTCCGAAAGTTCCTGCTTTCAAAATTAATTTTGATTCAGGATTTTTTATTCCGGTGGCTAGCGCTTCAACACCGCGCTTAGTAGCCATTTTTTCGGCAGTATCTGCCGGAATATTTTCGTTAATGTATGCCGATCGTAAATCATCAGCTAGTTTTTCCACTGTCTCGCAAAAATTTTCAGTGGAAGAAGTTTGCCTAGCAGCTTTAAGCTTGGCTAAAACTCCGTCCGCTGAAATTTTTGCTCCACAGCGAAGTTTAATTGCAGCGATGATCTGTTGTAAGTCATTCAACTCGCCAATTGCTTGGCGCGCTGATCCTATTAACCTTGTTTTTACAAAACGTACTACTGTGGCTTTCGCGGCAGCCTTCTGATCAGCTGTTGCCGCTTGAAATTCCGCATCGACGGTGTCGGAATACAACGCGACAGCATCGACGAAAGCATTTAATTGTGCGGGGGAACCGTCGTAGGTATTAACCAACGAGGTTCCCAATTTGATGTCAACGGTAGGCATTGACACAATTTTTCTGCAAGCTTTCTTTAATTTGATACAATAAACTATCACCAACACTGAAGTTACAATAGATAGGGGAACTGTTCCGTTTTCCATCTCACTGAACATATATTCATCTCATCGCGAAATAAGGAAATGCGGCACCAATTTCGTCGCTTCTTTTTGCTAACATGCGTGCTCACTGCTGAAAAAAATCACAAAAATAATAAACAAACCAAATACCGTTTCATTGCTTTGTTTTTCGTGAGACCAATATCGGAGCTATGAGATGAAGTCCAGGAGCAGTAACCCTATATAGTTTTTAGTTTCCAGTTTTGATTTAATCAATTCTTTTATTTCATCG
Source organism: Armigeres subalbatus (assembly GCF_024139115.2). Lineage (NCBI taxonomy): Eukaryota > Metazoa > Arthropoda > Insecta > Diptera > Culicidae > Armigeres > Armigeres subalbatus. The sequence goes on from NC_085141.1 coordinate 273,927,777, forward strand.
TACTCTAACCTAGACCCTTTTATGTAAAAGTTAAGCAAATTTTCAGGAATATATTTTTCGCTACTTACTAGTATCAACTCTAAATCTTTATAAAGCGTTGTAGCATTGGAAAGTTTTTGTAAAAGTGTAGCCCTTTTATAATTTCTAAATGGAGCTTTCTTTAAATTATTTAGTATATTCGATAATTCTTTAATTATTTTCTGAATTTTATAATCGATTGATTCAAGATCCATTTACAAATTATGAAGGGTTTTTTTTTTATAACTTCTTGTTACCTTATCTTTAAGATGTCCAGATGGTTGTTTGGGGACCACTTGCTCCGGTCTTCCAGTGCTGCTCGTACCGTTGCACACGTCATCTGACTCCGCATTGCCTGCTTCACACCTGCATCTCCGGTTTCGGCCTGATACAGTGCACCACGTAGCACTGTGTCGTTGAACGTTGTCTCGTTGTTTCGGGGGTCGCTCGGGTCGCTGGGGTCGCTGGATCTTGTATCAAATCTGTTTTTTTTTGTTTTAAACCGATCACTTTTGTCTCCAACGGAAACTTAAATTTCTTCGTGCTCACTTGAGTGTCTATTGCATGGTCACTTCGTTTAGGTTGGCGAGTGATTTCGCCGCGATTCTTGTGGCACGCTTCTTCTCACGTTTAACTAGCATTTTGTATAGGGCTAGCACTAATTGAAGGATCAGGAGTCCAATGATAATGTTTAACTTTAGTTCATGGTTAAGAAAGAAGTCTGTATGCACTTCTTGTGTATTGATGATCGTTAGATCATGATCTCCTTCTTGGGAAACTTTTGGAGAGGATTTTTGATTCCCCATGTTTCAATACACTTTCACTTCATAATAGAACTCGGGCGATATTTACGGTTCTTCCTTCGTCTCGAAATCACTCAAACACTTTTTCCAACTTTAACTGAAGTTTCCAACGTTCGTGAAATCACTCAAACACTTTTTCGAACTTTAACTGAAGTTTCCAACGTTCGCGGACTGAGCCTGCACGGTCAGCCATGTACTACGTATGATATCGAGGAGGTCATCCGAAGTGCTCAACTCCGTGGTTGCGATACGAATGAATTTTATTCAAGTCTAAGAAATCTATTGAGCCTTAATTCTAAACTACATAATTGGTTTCACAGAGACAAATCGAGAGAATGAGAGAATCGGTAAATAGGAGGCGCATGGTAACATCGATATGCGTTAAAATTATATTGCAGTTGACAACCCGTCGGTAGGTGAAATTCGAGAATCATTTAGCCTGGGAATATTGAGCTTGGGAAAAGAGCATCGTTGGCGGTTGCAACATGGGCTATTGCACTTGGGTGTTCTTGCCCACGTTGCAAGACCTTGACGATGGGAATTATTGTTGCCATGCCACATTTGTTGGCAATATGCAACTCAACTAATTTATGCACTACATCGGTGATAGGCTGAACTTCTATCAGTGCAGAAAAGTTAGAATATTTGGAAACAATAATCATATTTATTAAATAAAACAAGAGTTGGGTTAGATTGTATAACATTAACAGCTTAATATATAACACCTTAAATTTTATAAAATAGATGTTATAGTTATAGATCTATTATTTTCAGAACACATTCCAAAATGCCTATAGTGAACATATTGAAACGTGCGTCTAGCTACATCATGGGAAGTGATGAGGACGAGGGTGAAAGTAATGAACTCGTTTATGAAGACAACGAAGTTCTATTCTGTAAGAATAACATTTGCGTCCACCCGCCGGCGGTCGTTCGCCAGGAATCTGACATTTTACATTACCCCGGATATTTGACTGTCACTACGAAAACCTTCATCGATCAGTATAATAATGCCAAGAGACCTACCCTCTTTCTCACGTGGATTCCAAATTCCACCTTGCGAAAATGTCCTTCTACCGTTGAAAATTGCGGATTCTTTCGCACAAGCAGTCTGTTTGAGAACAAACTGAAACAACACCAACAACTTCACCAGATGCAGCAACAATCGTCGAAAGATAATCAAACACAAAAACCTGACTCCGTTCATCATCAACCGGAAAAATCTGATAGCAACCCATTTACTACTACAATAAAAATTGCTAATACAAATCCATTCCTGGAACCCTATAATGAAACTCTAGCACAGTCATCAACCGAAACAAAATCTATGAATTGTTCGGATTACTCAGAAACCATCAGTATCAGTTCGAATTCAGACAAAGCCAGTCTTTGCAACAGCAACGAATACAGTCGTGAGGATGTCCACGATGACGAAGAAGACGAAGGCATCATTACTTCGGAGACGCATACAAGCATTGTGGAAGAAACGGCCGAAGAACAGGAATTGAAAACCGAACTTCAACCGTTGATAGAATCGGAAGAATCGAAGGCAACCAACGTGGTTAAGGTGCTGGTCCCGCAAGCTTCGGTTACATCGGTTAACATAACGATCGCGAATCCCCACATCCAGAATGTGGACATTTCACCGCCGGAAACGTCGATGCCCCATAACGAGCGCTTCATGCGGTCGCTCTCAATAACGTCCAATGACGAAAACAATCCCAACTGGATGTCGCCGGAACTGTTGGCGTACAAGCACAATCTGGCCTTTCCGGAGAGTGCTTCGGCTTCACCGATCGTCAGCCGCAAAGCCCCGCTGAAATGTAGAAGGTATGTATGATTTTCCTAATAGTATTCTTTCGACTTTGAAGTACTGAATGGATCTTCTTATTATAATGCAACGATATATACATGTATATTCTATATTATATTCTTCCAGATTTTCCGTAGATCTGAGTCAGATGCGAGCACTCCGTTTGTTCTTCAATGACGAAAATTGCACATCCGGCCAGTTGGTGATCGCCTCAAGAGAATCTCAGTACAAGATCCTGCACTTCCACCACGGTGGACTGGATCACCTGGCACAAGTCCTGCACCAGTGGCACTGTCTTCTGCACAATATCAAGCTGGCCCCAGGCCAGGACGAACCAAATCTTCCATATCGGCAGTTCATGGTGTGTCGACCGGAAGTACGGAAAGCTGAGCTACACCCAGAGGAAGGAAAGGTCAACAAGATCACGACAGATTACTTCTACGGGACGCTGTTGAACGAGAAAGGACAAATTGAGGACGATCTACAGTTACGGAAGTGCGTGTTCTTCGGTGGACTAGAGAAAAGTTTACGCAAAACGGTCTGGCCTTTCCTGCTGCACTGCTACAGCACCAATTCGACATTCGAAGACCGTGCAGCGTTGGCGGAAATTCGGCGTCAAGAGTACGAAGAGATTACAAGACGACGACTTTATTCGATGTCACCGGAGGCACAAGCCCAGTTCTGGCGTACGGTGCAGTGCGTGATAGAGAAAGACGTGATTCGGACGGATCGTGGGAACCCCTTCTTCGCCGGCGACGACAACCCAAATATTGATACCATGAAAAATATTCTGCTGAACTATGCTTTCTACAATCCCGGAATGTCGTAAGTGTAAAATGTGTTGATTTCGGATATTTAAAGCATTCATTGAATTGTCTTCCACTTAGGTATACACAAGGTATGAGCGATCTGTTAGCTCCCGTTCTATGTGAGATAAAAAATGAATCAGAAACTTTCTGGTGCTTCGTGGGTCTTATGCAACGAGCAATTTTTGTTTGCACACCTACTGACAACGACATCGATCGGAATTTGGTGAGTTTTGCAGTTCAAGCATTTAGCCAACTCAAAAACCCGTCCAAATGCGTTATATAAATTGCCTTGAAAATCTGTAATCCACTTCCAATTCTTCATTTGGCTAGACGATTAATTTTGTTATCTTAGATTACACCCAAATTTTTTTTACACGGTTGGTATTCTTTAATTTCCCGGTAAGCCTGATTTTTTACAGCTTTTGAAATACCACCTGAATTATCTTTGATTTTTTGTGAATTTTTTCATGGTTTCATAGTTTCATCAACGCTGAAGGTCGTAATCAGCTAAAACCCATCCGTGTAAAAAAAGAACCGGGTGTAGTGTGTTAGAAGAGCGTGTACTATACACATGTGGAAGTGTTGGCTTGAGAAATGGATTGCGAGTGATTTGACTATGCGTCCAATCTGGGAATCTCGAGCTTGTTCAGTAGCCGCTAGGTTGCGAAGGCCGACGGAGGTCCTTCGTAGCTTAGTTGGTTAAAGTACCAGTCTAGTGTACTGTAGGGTCATGGGTTCGAGTCCCATCGAAGGGAAAGTGGTTACCTCCAATACATTTTCCAAATCAATATCTTCCACATAACGTACATATTCACATATGAGTTTTCACAACCAAGGATGTTAACGATCATTCAGTAATTTGCGTTCGATCATTTAGTAGTTTGTCAATAACACATTCCAGAAGCTGAATTTCAAAATATGTGGACTTCTAGTGCGAAGGTTTTTTTACCACTTTGCCTATTGGTTCGTTATTAGAATTCAACTAATAACGGAGTTAGAGCGCTAGTTGCAGTAACTCAAACTAAATGATTGGAATTTTGTTATCATTTAGTCTAAGTTTCTGAAACTATAGCTATAACTCCGCTACTAGTGAAATTCAAACAACGAACCATAAGGCAGAGTTGTAGAAAAACCTTCGCACTAGAAGTCCACCATACAACATATTTTAAAATTCAACTTCTGGAATGAGTATTTGACAAACTACTAAATGATCGAACGCAAATTACTGAATGATCGTTAACATTCTTGTTCACAACATTGTAAATCAGAATTTCTAAATTAAATTCTGAAGGAATTTCCGACATTCTTAAATTTCTGCAAGAATTTAATCGGTACCTACAAACTCCTACGAAAATCAATTTCGTTAAGGAAAGAATTTCGTTTAAGAATCCTTCGTAAATTTCATTTGGAAATTAGTTTGGGAATTTCTTCGAGAATTCTTTAGAAATCTTTTGAAAATTCCGTTAGAAACTTTTTTTTCAACCAAAAGGCCTTTCGGGAGGTTTTACGAAAGGATCCCTGAAGGAATTTAAAAAATTATTCCTGCAGTAGCTCCCGAAAGAATTTTTGGAGGATTTGCTGGAGAAATTTTAGAATAAATTCCTGGGGCATTACCAAATGTATTCTTGGAAGAATTTTCGAAGAACAACCTGAATAGATTTGGGATAAGAATTTCTAAACGGTAGGTATCATAATACAATCAATAAATAATTATTGAAATCAATAAATAATTATTGAAAGAATTTCCTAAGGAATTACTGGAAGAATCCTCGGAAGATTTTTCAAACATATTTCTAATGGAATTATGAAATTGATGTCTACAAGAATTTCTGAAGGAATTCTTTCGGGAATTCCGACAGGAATTTCTCTGGGAAGTCCTTCGAGAATTCGGGCAGCAGTAAAACAAAACCCTGCTTTGAATCTGGAATTAGGGCTTGCCAAAAAAAAATTCTTCAGTAATCATTAATGTGATATTTCAAGAATCTATCCAAAAGTTCGTTCCAAAGGAACGCATGAAAAAAATCACAAATTTCTTTTTGAAATCCTCCAAGAATTTCTTCGGAATTTCCTCCTGGGATTATTTCAGCAAATTCTAAGGAAATTGCTTTGGAGATAGATCCAGATATTTTTTTTGGAAATGCATCAAGATATTCTTCAAAAATTCCTTTTGAAAAACCTTAAAATCCGGAATACTTAAGTCTTGAGAATTTCTTCAAAAATTCATTCCTCGATTTCTTAGAAAATTCCATCGGAAATTTCCTAACGAATTATTTTAAGTATTTCTTTGGAAATTCTATTAGAAATTCCATCGGAAATTGCTTTGAAAATTTGGTCGGAATTCCTACGACAATTCTTCGGGAATACCTACGGCTTCAGGAAAATCTTCCGCTATTCCCTTAGGGAATTTCTTTATGCTTTCTTTTGGCTTAGGAATATCTGTGGAAATTGGTTTCGCAATTCCTTCGAACTTTTTTTTTAGAAATTGTCTCCCAATATTCTTTTTATTATGGGGGTACCTTTGCCGGCCCCAGGGGCTACCTCTTCTCAGAATGCGTAATGGCGGATGTATTACAATTCCAATAGAACTTGTTGATTGCTTCTTCTTCTTCTTCTTCATTGGCATAATAGAGGTGAGCCAGCCAAGGGCTGAAAACCTCTTCAATAAAGACGATAATAGTGATAAGAAAATTATTTTGAGCTTTTTAGTGGAATGTCTTCACTTGTCATAAGACGAGTTAATACAATCCCATTGAATTCCACCACTTAACCACTTAAGTGGTGGAATTCAATGGGATTGTATTAACTCGTCTTATGACAAGTGACAATAATAGTGTTCATTAAGCACTTCCACACTTATTAACTGCGAGGTTTCTAAGCCAAATTACCATTTTTGCATTCTTATATCATGAGGCTACCACGATGATACTTTTATGCCCAGGGAAGTCGATACAATTTACAAACAACTTTTATTCCAGGAAAACAAATTCAAGCGACGGCATGCTACAAATTTTTCGTCTAGTAATGGAACACGTGGGCATCTAACGGATAGAAATCAAGCATACTCGTATGTTTTTGCGTAGTTCCAAATCTAGGGAACCTTCGTTACCATGATCGTTTTTGCTTGCATTGTACCGACTTAGTGCTGTGTTCAGAGTTTAAAATAAAGAATACGGAGGCACGCTCTTGGCTCATGTTGTGTTCATAATGTATCTTTGCTTTCAAGAGGCTCGAAAGATCCCTTTCGTTGGCTCGGAAACCTCCTTTCGAGAGGCTCGAAAGATTCCTTTCATTGGCTCGGAAGCCTCCTATCGAGAGGCTCGGAATCCTCCTTTCGAGAGGCTCGGAAGCCTCCTTTCAAGAGGCTTACAAACCTCCTTTCAAAAGGCTGACAATACCTCTTTTCAGGAAGCCTGCTTTCAAAAGGCTCGGAGGCCTTCTTTCAAGAGACTCAAAAGCTTCCTTTTAAGAGGTTCGGTGGCCTCCATTCGAGAGAATCGGAATTGTTTAAAAAGGCTTGGAAGGTTCCTTTCACTAAGCCCTTTTGAAAGAGGCACAGAAGCCTCTAAAAGTCATAAAAGTTTAGCTTGAAGTATAAACTTATTTTGATTTGCAAAGTTTTCACAGAATAACGAAGATTTCAGACAATATTTTAGAGAGCCATAAATTGCGTTGATTTTCAGGTCCGTTTACCATATATCTTATGAGTTATGCTTATTTACATTAACAGCGCAAAAATAGGGGATACCTCAATAAATAAGTTCGAAAGGGTACCTTTTAAGAAAAAGGTTGAGAACCACTGTTCTAAGGTGTTTCCGAAGAAATTTTCAATGGAATTCCTAAAGGAATTTCCAAAGAAATTTCTAAAAGAATTCGTAAAACAATTTCCGAAGAAATTTTATTAGAATTGCTTCTTTGAATTTTCAAAAGAATGTCTTGGGGTATCTCTAAAAGGATTGCTGGATATATCTCCGAAGAAATTTCCAGAGGATTTTCTGTTAAAAACTCTAGACTAAATTCCGAGAATACGAGAAAACGTTTTCAATGTGAATAATTACAAATTAAACGATTCTCACGATCGTGTACATATGCTCCAGACCTAAATGTTGGACCCAAACCACAGAATCCACATCCCCGTACTCAACAAAACACTGCACAATGGGGAGAAGTGTTCATAACGCGAATAAATTCAATATCTCTCACCTCAAATTTTGTTTCGTAATTTTCGTGAAGCCCATATTGTTTTAATTTAGCATATATATTGAATTATATGCAGGGACTATGTCCAAGGGCTTGACGAACCCTCCCCAGGCCATCTGCGAGTTGTGGGGCTTGCCTAGGATGTGGTGGGGTTTGACAGTGGGTCCTGTTAAATTCCAATAAAAAACTGCATGTATCCGCAAGTAGGCCCCGCCAAAGCGACCGTGTGCCGCTCAAAGCGCACAAGCTCCTGGTGTCAGGTGTGACACAAAACAGACCTGACACGACGGCGAGGTTTGCGCAGGCCCAATAAGCCGCCTAGAAAACCAATAATTACGAACAATATAAGAGATAACTAACTAACTAACTAAAATATAAAAGATAATGCGACTCGATATAATCGGCAAAGACCTAGGCGACGAATAAAGGATCACGATTGGAAACTTGGAACATGGAACTGCAAGTCGCTAGGTTTCGCAGGTTGCGACAGGATGATCTACGATGAATTACATCCCCACAACTTCGACGTCGTGGCAGGAGATTTGCTGGACAGGACAGAAAGTGTGGAAAAGCGGGCATCGAGCGGCTACCTTCTACCAAAGCTGTGGCACCACCAACGAGCTGGGAACCAGCTTTATAGTGCTGAGTAAGATGCGCCAACACATGATTGGGTGGCAGCCAATCAACGCAAGAATGTGCAAGCTGAGGATTAAAGGCCGTTTGTTCAACTATAGCATCATCAACGTGCACTGCCCACACGAAGGGAGACCCGACGACGAGAAAGAAGCGTTCTACACACAGCTAGAGCAGACATACGATGGATGTTCATCGTCATCGGTGACATGAACGCACAGGTAGGAAGGGAGGAAATGTATAGACCGGTCATCGGACCGGATAGTCTGCACACCGTATCGAATGATAACGGCCAACGATGCATAAACTTCGCAGCCTCCCGCGGAATGGTAGTCCGAAGCACCTTCTTTCCCCGCAAAAATATCCACAAGGCCTCATTGAGATCACCTAACCAAGAAACGGAAAACCAAATCGACCACGTTCTAATCGACGGTAAATTCTTCTCCGACATCACGAACGTCCGCACTTACCGCAGTGCGGATATTGACTCCGACCACTACCTCGTTGCAGTATGCCTGCGCTCAAAACTCTCGACGGTGTACAACACGCGTCGAAGTCGGACGCCGCGGCTTATCATTGGGCGACTACAAGACGGTAGACTAGCCCAAGAATACGCACAGCAGCTGGAAGTGGCACTCCCAACGGAAGAGCAGCTAGGCGCAGCGTCTCTTGAAGATGGCTGGAGAGATATTCGATCCGCCATTGGTAGCACCGTAACCGCTGCACTTGGCATGGTGCCCCCGGATCAGAGAAACGACTGGTATGACGGCAAATGTGAGCAGTTAGTGGAAGAGAAGAATGTAGCATGGGCGAGATTGCTGCAACACCGCACGAGAGCGAACGAGGCACGATATAAACGGGCGCGGAACAGACAAAACTCGATTTTCCGGAGGAAAAAGCTCCAGCAGGAAGATCGAGACCGTGAAGCGACGGAGCAACTGTACCGCGCTAATAACGCACGAAAGTTCTATGAGAAGTTGAACCGTTCACGTAAGGGCCACGTGCCACAGCCTGATATGTGTAAGAACATAAACGGAAACCTTCTTACGAACGAGCGTGAGGTGATCCAAAGGTGGCGGCAGCACTACGAAGAACACCTGAATGGCAATGTGGCAGACGAAGATGGCGGTATGGTGATGGACCTGGGAGAACGCGCGCAGGACATAATTTTACCGGATCCAGGAAATCCAGGAGGAGATTGGCCGGCTGAAGAACAACAAAGCCCCTGGGGTTGACCAACTACCAGGAGAGCTATTTAAACGCGGCGGTGAGGCACTGGCTAGAGCGCTGCACTGGGTTATTACCAAGATTTGGGAGGAGGAAGTTTTGCCGCAGGAGTGGATGGAAGGTGTCGTGTTTCCCATCTACAAAAAGGGCGATAAGCTGGATTGTAGCAACTACCGCGCAATCACATTGCTGAACGCCGCCTACAAGGTACTCTCCCAAATTTTATGCCGTCGACTAGCACCAACTGCAAGGGAGTTCGTGGGGCAGTACCAGGCGGGTTTTATGGGCGAACGCTCCACCACGGACCAGGTGTTCGCCATTCGCCAAGTACTGCAGAAGTGCCGCGAATACAACGTGCCCACACATCATCTATTCATCGACTTCAAAGCCGACAAATATGATACAATCGATCGGGATCAGCTATGGCAGCTAATACACCAACTCAGATTTCCGGATAAACTGACACGGTTGATCAAAGCAACGATGGATTGGTTGATGTGCTTAGTTCGAGTTTCGGGGGCATTCTCGAGTTCCTTCGAAACGCGCAGAGGGTACGGCAAGGTGATGGTCGTTCGTGTCTGCTATTCAACATAGCTTTGGAAGGAGTAATACGAAGAGCAAGGATTAACACGAGTGGTACAATTTTCAATAAGTCCGTCCAGCTATTTGGCTTCGCCGACGACATAGATATTATGGCACGTAACTTTGAGAAGATGGAGGAAGCCTACATCAGACTGAAGAGGGAAGCTAAGCGGATCGGACTAGTCATCAACACGTCGAAGACGAAGTACATGATAGAAAGGGGTTCAAGAGAAGACAATGTGAGCCACCCACCTCGAGTTTGCATCGGTGGTGACGAAATCGAGGTGGTAGAAGAATTTGTGTACTTGGGCTCACTGGTGACTGCCGAAAATGATACCAGCAGAGAAATTCGGAGACGCGTAGTGGCTGGAAATCGTTCGTACTTTGGACTTCGCAAGACACTCCGCGAGACTCCGATCGAATAGAGTTCGCCGCCGTACCAAACTGACAATCTACAAAACACTCCCCAAGCAACCAGAAGTTCGGATAAGAAGGGCTATTTTGGCTTAATCAGCTCTCATTTTAAGTAATTTTTTGTATGTAACGGAACTTTAAGTGAACTTTAAGTTTCTTTAAGGATGCTTGGAACTTGATGTGAACCATAGTGAACCAATTAGTTCGGTTAAGAGTAAATTTAAGTAAAATCTGAACTTCTGGTTGCTTGGGTCATTAGATTGGTAGTCTTCTACGGACACGAGACCTGGACGATGCTCGTGGAGGACCAACGCGCACTTGGAGTTTTCGAAAGGAAAATGCTGCGTACCATCTATGGTGGGGTGCAGATGGCGGACGGTACGTGGAGGAGGCGAATGAACCACGAGTTGCATGAGCTGCTGGGAGAACCGCGAAAATCGGACGACTGCGGTGGGCCGGGCACGTAGCCAGAATGTCGAATAGTAATCCGGTGAAAATGGTTCTCGACAACGATCCGACGGGCACAAGAAGGCGAGATGCGCAGCGGGCAAGGTGGATCGATCAGGTGGAAGATGAGTTGCGGACCCCCGTAGACTGCGTGGTTGGCGACGCGACGTGTAGCCATGGACCGAGCAGAATGGAGAAGACTCATATACCGCACAGGCCACTTCGGCCTTAGTCTGAATAAATTTATAATTGAATGAGCTAGTTCCAAAATTTTTTGATTGTGGCTTGTTAGTGTCTTGTTGAAGTTCATTCCGTAAAGTGTCTCCCGAACAAATATGTATGGAAAATTAAATTTGGCTAAACTTTTTTGGGAAAGATTCGAAAAGACCTGGTATTTTTTGCCTGTTTTCCGGTGGTTAGTGTGGTGAATTGCGCATAGCTGCGCCAAAGCGGGATATTGACAGGTGCAATGTTAGAATGAGGACGCTGTCTTTGTTCTAGATCCTAGGGTTTGGGCTTGCGGAAGCCTTTGGATAACATAAAGTATGTCGGATAACCATTTTAATCTCAAAATGAACCTCAACGTTTCAAAATTACTATGTATTGAAGTTTTGAACGCAATCTCAGGTTTTGTCCGGGGTTTGTATGAGGGCCCGCCACTGTGGGGCGGATTGGCACAAATCGTAGAACTTGCTTGGAAATCGTGCAAAGATGGTTATGTTCACCCTGTTCACCGTATGAAACTGCAATGCATCCCAGCCATGACTGGTGCTACCCAATAAACCCTCCTTGGGCTCCAACCCTAATATAAAACTTGTTTTCAGTGTTATTTAAGGGAATTGATACGACTGATGGTTCCTAGCTTCTACAAGCACCTTCAAAAGCACACCGATGCCATGGAATTACTGTTTTGTCACCGTTGGATTTTATTGTAAGTTCTTCTGAAGTTAATACTTGTCGAAACATAATGCACAAAGGCGGTTTTTTTTTCAGATGCTTCAAGCGTGAGTTCACAGAAGCGGTGGCGATTCGAATGTGGGAAGCCTGTTGGTCCAACTATTTGACCGACTACTTTCATCTGTTTCTCTGTCTGGCCATCATCGCGGTCTATGCCGATGACGTAATTGCTCAAGATTTGCGAACTGACGAGATGCTGTTACATTTTAGTTCACTAGGTGAGGGTAGTGTTTAGGGGCTTATTACGAATAATGCATCAACTTGAGCTAACTTTTGTCTTGCTGGTGAATATTTTCAGCTATGTACATGGACGGCCAGCTGATTCTGCGCAAGGCCCGCGGTTTACTGCATCAGTTTCGCCAATTCCCCAAAATACCATGCACACTGTCGGGATTGTGTAAGCGATGTGGACCTGGAATGTGGGATTCTGGACACCACCCTTCTATCGAATGCATCGGCCATCTGGATTATGAAAAATGTGCGCTGGCGGTGGACTAAACTTTACTATACGAAGCGAGAGAATGAAGCATTCCAGTGATAACAAAGTGTTTCAAAAACCCTATGATCAGAATGAAGTAAGATCAGACGAAGCTTTATTTTTCTTAGTTTAAGCATCACATAGACAGAGACAAATCTATGAACGTAGTTTTATGCGCTTAATGGTAAATCGATTTCTCATTCAGCAAGGAATTTATCTACATCATATGGACAGACCCAGTTCAATATAGGTTAAACATCTTTGCGGTTCATGATGTGCATATATTTATTACGGAACTATTTAGCTATTAATGCTGTTATTTTATTGTTAAGTGGGTCTTTTAACCGTCATGCTGTATAAGTTGCTATATTAGTAAACAAATTTAAACAAGTAGATAACGCAATATAACTGCAGGATGTTTATATCAAAATACAATCATACACACGCACGCAAACGTTTCAGCAAACGAAGAACAATAAAAAAATGTAGTCATGGAGCTTTGCTTTCTACTATATCATACTCAAATAGCTCACAATTAGAGGATTTACATTATTTTACTTAAATATTATGGGTAGAAAGGGCAAGACACTGTTCCGCTTGATTTAGTGAAAACTATTTGTTCGTAGTAACAAAAAGTAAGAATACTTTGTTTTTTTTTAATTTCTGCCAAATTTGAAAATGTTCACTTGCACTTCAGTTCACAAATATTGTGTAATGAGCAGTTTATAATTATGTTTTTACATATTTTCTTATCTCATATGAGAAATGAAATAATTACATCTCGGCAACAACGAGATTTAAGTAATAATGATTTTTTTTATTCATTTTCAAAAATAGCTTCAAAACGATCCTACTCATCATACTCTTACGTTACTCTTGTATGCTTTCTTGCCTGTTCTATTCCTATTCCTAATCTAAAGAGATACCTAATTCATTGCTTTTTATATTTGCGCAAAAATTATTTTCTGTAATCATTTTATCAAACTGGACTATACATAGCTGAAGATTAAATAGAAAACAAAACAATAGTCTGATTACACATAAAGGTTTGTAGGAGATCGTTCATTTAACGTGCAAAAAAACGTGTATGTAAAGCTACGAAACACAAAAAAGTCAAACTAAAAAAAAGATATTTTTGCACAGGTACCGAGTAGTTCATGTTGAAAAAATATTTACAATTAATTTATTTTACTGCCTTGCCAATAGGGCAATGGCCAGAAGATCAAATCAAAGTATTACGAATCACTTGATAATAGCTATGCGGTTATGGGAATGAGGGCATAATGATTGTTTGAAAAGAGAATTTTCGCTGTTCATTAGTTCTGTCTGTGAAATAATCAATTTCAATAAGAATACCATACCAACTCTATGCTAACACAGCTGTAAAAAACGCAGTTTTTTGGTATATCTCAATCCATTGAATTCATTGTAGCAAACTGGAAATGCATATCGATGTTTGTTTACTTGAGGCAGTTATTGCAGAGACCATCGAATCATGACAATATATTGATATCAGTAACATAAACTCCTTGGAAAGATGTTCGTAAGGACCATCGCAGTTACGCCAGAATTAATAATGTTTTAAAATAGCATAACTTGCTTTAATGCGCCAAAAACCAAGTCCTGGGGCCCTGCTTAGTCGTGCGGTAAGACGCGCGGCTACAAAGCAAGACCATGCTGAGGGTGCCTGGGTTCGATTCCCGGTGCCGGTCTAGGCAATTTTCGGATTGGAAATTGTCTCGACTTCCCTGGGCATAAAAGTATCATCGTGCTAGCCTCATGATATACGAATGCAAAAATGGCTTAGAAATGTGAGGTTTGAGGTTGATAAACTGTGGAAGTGCTTAATGAACACTAAGCTGCGAGGCGGCTCTGTCCCAGTGTGGGGATGTAATGCCAATCAGAAGAAGAAGAAGGAGGGTCCACAAACTCGCCTTGTAACTAACGCAGGGATGAAACCTGGAATACCAATGGACCCAATACTAAGTTTTTCAAAGTATAAAAAAATAATCATAATTTTTAATATAGTATTTTTTTAATATAGTATTTAATAAAGTTTCAATGATTTCGTTCAACAGATAGTTGCTACAAATATGAAGCGTGGGATATGATAACGAAGTTATCAAAATGCTATGAAATGTCTTGGGGGTCGTACACTAATTACGTAAGCACTTATCCCGGGTAGAGGTGAATAACAAACAAATAACATAATAATAACAAATTTTGATATGATATCAGATTTAGTTATTCTTATGTTATTCATAAATAACATAAAATAGCATTCCAACAACAAGTTTTGTTATAATAGCAAAATAAGTTATTTATATGTTATTGTAAGAAGGAGCAGAACAACAAATGAAGAATACATTTTGTAATCATAGCAAAGTTTGTTATTCATTTATCATTTGCATTTTCAACATACCAATAATAACTGATTTTGATATTTTCTTTTCTTCAAATATTTTGCTATTGGTTTGTTATTATAATAGCAAAATGAGTTATTTATGAGTTATTTGCTAGAGCAATGTCTGTTACTATATCAAACAAACTAATAGCAGATTTTGCTATTCAGTTATTCATATATTAATAGTAAAATTTGATATTATTTTGCTGTTTTCTTCTACCCGGGATAGGGGAAGGTGGGTCTGCCATTTTCTTACGTTCCATATAAATAAAAAAATATTTGTTTGCAGGGCTGGTAGCGATAAATGCCGTTCAAAATAGTGACTTAGTGACCAACGATGACAAAAAAAAGTGACCAAATAGTGACTTTCAGATGCAGAAAAAGTGGCCAAATAGTGACTATTGTATGAAGTATTAACTAGGTAGTGAGCTGAGTTGCATTAGCATTGTCACTGTGTAACCCGTAGTAGATTGTAAACTAGTGATATCATGTTTTTCTTTTGAAATCCTTATCTAGAATGCTATCAGAAATCAAGAAAAGACAAAAATTACAAAAGCATGAGGATTACTACTGCATTACCCCGTATTTTACTACCGTCTAAAAATATTGTCTCACTAAAATATATTCCCACCAGTTTTATCATTTATGGATAATTGGATGAGCTGCAAAAAGTGTGAAAGAGTGCAAGAACGATGTTTTGGATTGTCTCTGGAGACGAGCCAGCCTAGGGCTGAAAATCTGAATAAAAAAAGTTATTGATTGTGCTTTTGCTAATTCCTATGCAGTTAGACGTGTGAATATTTGTGTTGGCACGTTGAAAAATTAGCTGTTCTTCGATTAATTACTAGACAGAGAATTATTTGGAATCACAAAGCTTATAAATCTTTATCAGCACAAATTGTTTAAAAAAACTTAAAAAATTCAAAATTATTTAGACAATTTTTAAATGAAATAATTAATTATTGATTAAGAATATTTAATTAAGAATATAGCAGAAGTAAATGAAAGATTGAAGTATTTTAGCCTTGCATTTTTTAAATACAATTTTTAATAATTATTAATAACATTTTTAAGGGGCCTTCCTTAGCCGCATGATACACGAATGCAAAAATGGTAACCTGGCTTAGAAACCTCGCAGTTAATAACTGTGGAAGTGCTGAGTGAACACTAAGCTGCGAGGTGGCTCTGTCCCAGTGTGGGATATAATGCCAATAAGAAAAAGAAGAAGAACATTTTTAATAATAATAAATTTAAACGCATACAGTACCCATTTGTCATTTTTTGAGCTCCTGGTCTCGGTTGCCCGTGAACCGATTTGACTAAAAATTTACACAGAACTCAGATATAACATGAATTATACCATACCTAACTTTCGATCGACGCAAAATCTGCGCCAACTAAAATCAAATACGCGATATGAAATCCAATTCGTTCCAACTACGCGCGAAATATCAATTTTTGTTACCACAATTTACAGAACGTGTTCTTTTTCAGTACGTTTCATATAATATTACTGATTTTCTACATGATTTTACCACAAAATATCCATTAGTATCACATCTATTCTGGATGGTCCTGTTCACCAACGGTCTAACTAAGCAAACAAGAATTAAGCAGTCAAAATTATTTCTATAATCAACGTTTCATAGAGAAAATGATGGTTGCAGCTTTGTTGTAATTATTGTTCATAAGCTAAACTTACGTAAAAATTAGGTAATAAAATAATTTTAATTTGTATTTTGAACAAAACTTCTGTATGCAAATTATTTGAACTCATATAAAAATATGAAATATCAAGAGAGAAATAATTCAGAATCTTACAAAGTTGTTAAAGTTTCGTAAAATGTGATCCATGGTGTTCCATCCATTCTGAAATTTTTTTTTCAGGGATTTCAGCAAACGTTGAATTTCAGTGGAAAACCTTGTGGAAATTTCTAGGGTTTTTTTTTTAAAGAAATTGCGCGGAAAATAGGCTAGGTGTACCAGTACTGGCTATAGCACCAGTTGTCGCACTAGTGCTTTATATGCCAAATGGCCAATCAAATCACCGCAAACCAAGTTCAAATCGATAAAGCATATTCATATGATACGATAACGCCTTTCGTTTCCTCACAAACAAGCAACGCATAATTGCAAAAATTGATTTTGCTTAATTTTTGACGTCCTTTGCACCAGTTGTGGCACTAGTGGTCCCTATTTGGCCAGTCCCATAAGAAATCAATGGGATTTGCCAAATAAGGAACCAAAATTAAGAATAGTGCCACAACTGGTGCATGCGTTCCTATTATGGATTAATCAATTTTGAGGATAATAACAAATTTTATTGTGGTTTTCACAGCTCTACTAAGGAGCAGAAAGTAAAATCTTTCGCTTGATATATAAAGTCCACCCACATGCCTTTTACTTATTTTAAAAAAAATAGTTGTTCTTATGTATGGCGACAATTGGTACACCCTTCTTCTTCTTCGTTGGCATTACATCCCCCACTGGGATATTGCCGCCTCGCAGCTTAGTGTTCATTAAGCACTTCCACAGTTATTAACTGCGAGGTTTCTAAGCCAAGTTACCATTTCTGCATTCGTATATCATGAGGCTAACACGATGATACCTTTATGCCCAGGGAAGTCGAGACAATTTCCAATCCGAAAATTGCCTAGACCGGCACCGGGAATCGAACCCAGCCACCCTCAGCATGGTCTTGCTTTGTAGCCGCGCGTCTTACCGCACTTACTTACTTACTTAATTGGTACACCCACCCTACTTCAATTCTTGTGAAATATTTCTCCAGGAGTTCGGACGGAAATTCCAACAGAAATCCGATATTAGCACAAAAATTTCCGGAAATTCTTTCATACCATAAATTCAAATCGGATTATATTGCAGATATTCCTGCTGTCTTTCAAGGAATCGCAAAGTTAATTCTTGAAAAAACTTCTCCGGCAATCCGTGAAAAACAATCTTCCTCAAATACAAGCGCATTTTTCCATAAATTCCGGTGGAAATAGCTTTGAGAATTCCTGTAGATATTGTTTACTGAATAATTCTTAAGAAAAACCTTCCGAAAATTATTTCCCAAATTCAAGCTACAAAAATTACAGTGTAAGTTCCTCCAGGAGAAAAAAAAATATTTTTTTCTTTTTTGGAGCAATATTCAGCAGACTGAAAAAGAGTCTCATCGAAATGTTGAAAAAAAAATTCAACGGAAATTACTTTCAGAATAATCAGAAAAATCCTATTTCGGTACAAGAAATAAGGAACATATTTGAGTTTTAAATTTTTATAAAGACCCTGCTTCTTTCTAGATAAATGCTATGAAAACAATATAAAACCTTCAATACTTTAAACTAATTCCTGACAAAAAAACGAAAATTGATGGCATGTTTCATGCTGTGTGGTTTGTCGTAGACGGGGTTAATCAAGCAGAAACTAAGACATATCTCGGAATTATGTCAAAATTGACGTGACAAAAAATGGATATTCAAAAACGATGAAAAATGACCACAAGTGAAGTTTTTACATTCAATAATGGCTTGGGTAAGGCATAGACTTCGAACGCGGAGTTCCTTCTCAACAACATTTTGCTATCGAAAATCACGCTCCTTTTTTATTAAATTTCCCTCCAAAACTAAATCCGTGCGAAGCCTTGAAACCTTAAAACATGAATTGCAAGCAACCTGGCGATTTCCATAATTCACTTGGAGCTTTTTTGGTGCAATTTCTCAAACTTTATATATTTTGCTAACAGATTTACATTTGATTTAGTTGATGATAATGGTAGGTACAAATGATTTTTATTTTGAACTTTTTTTTTACAAACGGCGAAACGATGCGAAAATAGTGACTTTAGTGACCATTTTACGAAAAATAGTGACTTTAGTGACTTTTGGATGCAAATAGTGACTTTTTAGTGACTAGGCTCAAAATAGTGACCAAGTCACTAAAAAGTGACTTGCTACCAGCCCTGGTATGGGATAAATGTTACTGGGGGGGAGGGCGGTGTTGAAAAATCCAGAAAAAATGCTAACGTAATTAGTGTACGGCCCCTTGACATAATGTCATGTGACTTGAATTTTGTATCTTACGTCGCAAATTTCAAATTTAGAGCAATGTCCTGTCCTGTTTGACAAAGATGTACCGCCTGTAATCGCATGTTTGTCCCATATGGATAGGAAACTCAGCAAACATGGCACAAATATGCGATTACAGGCAATGTAGGATCTTTCAAGCGTTACAAGTCCTTCGTCGCAGTTACTAATGCCTTCAGCTCGAATGCCTCTTGAGTTTTGACAAGCTTTGCTTGTATAAAGAGAGGTGTGACGCTCTCCATCTCTAGGACGCATTGCGTGTCAACTTTCACCATGGGGATAACTGTCTTCTGAACAACTATCCTACACGGACACAATGACATCGTGAAACGGTTTTGCATTAGCTCTACCGTATTTTAACCGAGACGGCAGAAGCTCATTAACGCTTGAAAAAGTGCTGCTGATGCCACGCCTAATAGGGACAAGGGATCTAAATTCGCTAAGTGAAATCACATACTTCAGCCCGGTAAGCCACACTGAATCTATGAACTGTGGAGATAACGTTTATAGACTGTCGACCACATCGATTCAAAAAAACGAAATGTAAGCATAACAATAATAGATCTGAGTCATTGGGGTTTTCTAGCATACTAAAGAGGCTGCACTCATAACAAAGAGACGAAGTGTCAAAATTGGAACAGCGCATTTGCTGTCAAATCAGTTGTTCCAATCGAGCACAAGGTTGTTAAAGGTAGGAGTATTGCGTCTCTTTGTTTTTCCAGGCTCGTTAATGCATACATACTTGATAATCCTCCTACTCGCGGACTATGAACTATTCGTTGGGGGCCCCGTTGTTTTTCACTATCTGCACTACAACAATGCATCGATTGATGTAGCACGGTCGGCAAGCCTTACTGGACCGAAAAAATGTGTTCTCTGTTGCCGTAACAACTATTACGAGAGTTGCAGGCGCAATGTTGTCCGACAATATAGTGCAATTGCTTTCACCGTCCAAGCAATGGACCGATCGCGTTGCTCCCCAACATACGTTCAGCCTTACCACTCGTCTACATTACACACCTGGCTTAGTTCTGCGTCTCGCTCCCCGAAGCGGGATGAATGATCTGTGACTGCGAGCAGTTGATCAGTCTCAAAACCTGTAAATAAAAGGCTCTCTCATCAGGTTTCGCAGAATTAGCCAATTGTGCTTATTCTGGGTCTCGTATGAGGTGAGGCGTTTCGAATGAAGTGACACTTGTCGATGCCTCGCTTATACAACAAAGCCACAAATCGGCCATCTTGGAAACCACGTGATTTTTGCAGTCAATTTTCAAGAACACGGATTGAGAGAACCATAACGCACACAGTGGTGATAAAATCGTAAAATCATTAGCTTACTTATTTCATTTCATTTTATTGTTAACTTATCGGGTACAGTTTGTTACATAATGTTCTATGATTGAGTTATGGAGTTCCTTTCATCAATGTCATTAAACTTATTTACATTTAGCAAACTTTGACTGTCAAACAAAAAATCGACAAGGAAGGAAAATTTCAATTAAACAAACAAAAAACCTTCAAAATTACAGAGATAAATATACCTACATAGAAGAAGCTTAAATCTAATATCACATTTTTTCTTTCACACGACCAGCTCTTGCAAAAGAGGATTTTCGGACGATGAACAACTTTGATGGAATTTGGTCATCAATAATCTCTGGAACCAGTCGTCGGTACGTTTAATTCCAGCAGTTCTATGAACAGCATCGGTCGGATGGAAGGGGCTTAGGTCCAATCATCTTGAGTAAACGATTTTGCTTAACTTGTATTTGCTTCGATGTGAACGGGCGCAATTAAACCAAGCAGGAAATCCATACGCAACCGTAGGCCGGAAAACTGTTTTGCACAATAAGACCATCAAGCTTGTATTCAAACGAGAGCGCCTTTTGATAAGCGGATATAGCGTTCTAGTCAGTTTCTCACATTTTTTAATACATCCGGATACATGACTCACGGTGCTCCGGTAGACCGTTATTATAAAATAAAAATGTCCATCAAAAGCAAGTACAGGGCTCGATTCCTGTGGTAATTCTGCACCTCTGGAACAATTTTTTAAAAAATCCCTAGGAGGAATCTCGAGAAATCTTGATTTGAAGTTTTTAGTTAAGAAATTTCAAAAGAATCCATATAAAAATCTAAAAATACCACCGAAAACCCTGATTAATCCACCTAAATAGATGTCCTTCTTGTACCTGCCGGGTCGGAAGTAACCACCAGCTTTGCAGGATTGCTGTCCGGCATTCTTGATATGCCCTGCCCATCGTACCCTTCCAGCTTTAGCTACCTCCTGGATACTTGGTTCGCCGTAGAGCTAGGCGAGCTCTTGTTTCATCCTTCGCCGCCACACACCATTCTCTTGCACAATGCCAAAGGTGGCCCTAAGCACGCGTTGCCGTTATTAAAACAGATTAAAACCATAAATATTTACAACTGACTTATCTTAAAAAAACTGACTTAAGTATGTTTTTGTATGGCTAACTTCCTCGAGTTTAGTATAAGTGTTGCTTTCCATGTTTAATAGAATAAAAGGAAAAATTAATTTTAATTTAGCGTTTATGTTCATAATGGAGAGAAGTAAGACCAGAGTTCGTGTAGAATAATAGTAGTTAGAAGCTGTTATACTCGATCACAGCACTTATTAACCAATCTTTGCTGCCGTATCTCGTCAAAGTTCTAATCAACGGACTAGATAAAGCATGTTTGATATGTAAGCCAAGACATATTCCGGTACCTCTACAGAACTCTGAAACATGATAATTCAAGATATGGAGTTGCGGCTTTTTCCAGCTGCTAGCAAAGCCATCAATTGCTTCCTCAAAACCATGCTCGAATTTTACGCTTTTTAGAAATCTTTCAGAACCTGCTGATTGAAATATTAATTAGAAAATTGTTAATGTTTAAGCAGAGTAACTTACCGTGACGTAATCCGAAAGATCGGGATTCTAGTGAACTCTATGTAATTTGTTGATGCCTCATCTGTACTTGGTTCACCCATAAATTTACTCAACATGGCGCTTCTCGAGCAATTTTTAAATCGTATTAATAATTCCGAACTAGATGTGTAGTGGTGGAGATAAGCAAAAGGTTCATTTTGTTTTTTGTTAAAGTGTTTTTAAAAATTCAAAAATTGAATATTTTATCTTCGTCGTACCCGAAAACTCAAAAGAATATGCACAAGGCTTGTAAAATTCTTTCTTCCTCTTGTGCAGTTTTCCTGATGTTTTTCTGATCCTGATGTTCTATATGCCGAGCTCACTCTTAAAAATTGTAGCTTTTCCTTACCGCCATCTTTGGAGTCATTACCAGTCCGATGATCCTTTGGCTGGGAAATCTCAGAATTTGATAAAGCTCCGTCAATTCAATTGTTACAGCATATGATGAAGATCTATCCTGTTATATAATGCTAAAGAACTACACTACTTTAAACAATTCTTTAAGCTGTTGGTTTTTACATCAATTTCTTCCGTACTCCAATCTTTACTTCTGATGCTCGAATACATTTGTGAATACAATAAAAAAATACAAACTGAATGGCATTCAACAAATAATCTGCAGCCTGCACGTGAATTCTAGAATGGTTCTGAACAAGAGGTAGCATTCTTGAAGATAGACGGCTTCAAGCCATACAAAAAACATACCAAAGTCAGTTTGGTGAACCTATTAAAATTTATAATTGTAATAAAGGCAACAATGGCGCCCTCCTTAGCCGTGCGGTAAGATGCGCGCCTACAAAGCAAGACCATGCTGAGGGTGGCTGGGTTCGATTCCCGGTGCCGGTCTAGACAATTTTCGGATTGGATATTGTCTCGACTTCCCTGGGCATAAAAGATTCGTGTTAGCCTCATGATGTACGAATGCAGAAATAGTAACTTGGCTTAGAAACCTCGCAGTTAATAACTGTGGAAGTGCTTAATGAACACTCTGGAAGTGCTGCGAGGCGGCAATGTCCCAGTGGGGTATGTAATTCCAATGAAGAGAAAGAAAGGCAACAAATGCAAACTGGTTGAAAACAACATGGACCACTTTTTGGACGCCTTTGAAGGTATTTTGGGGATATTATTGAATTAAAATATAGATTCTTTTGAAATTTCTCAATTAAAAACTTCAAATCAAGATTTCTCGAGATTCCTCCTAGGGATTTTTTTAAAAATTGGTCCAGAGGTGCAGAATTACCACAGGAATCGAGCCCTGTACTTGGTTTTGATGGAAATTTTTATTTTATAATAACGGTCTACCGGGGCACCGTGTGACTGCCAAAGTTGAGTTTTTTTTTATCCAGAGTTAATCCAAGGTAGCCAACTGTAGTTGACCATGGGATGTTAACGCCACCGCAGGATACGTGTATACGGGGTAAATGTCTGTTGGGGTTGTGATGCGATGTAAGAAACCCGGTGTCGTCAGCAAACAGGTAGTTAGTACTGTACCCCGTTCACTTTAACAATATCAGCGGAAAAAATGTTGAATAGCCAAAGGGAATTTGTACCTCGTTGGAAAAATACCCATCGACCGAAACTTGGAAGGTTCGGCCATTCAGATAGTTACGGATGATTTTCAAGATATACATAAGAAAGTTTCCAATCAGCATTTTATGGACGGCCGCGTTATGCCATACAGAGTATGCCTTCTCTACGTCGAGCAGAACCAAACCTGAAGATTTGCCTTGTTGAAAGTTTCGTTTCACTTCCTTGACCAGTCGAACAATTTGGTGGCTGGTAGAATGTCCTTTTTGGAAACCAAATTGTTCATTTGGAATAATACGATTAGATTCCAGGTGTTTTCTTATCCGTGTCAATAAAACCCTTTCAAAAAGCTTACTCATAGTTTGCAGGAGGCTAATCGGTCTGTAGTTAGAAAGGATAGAAGAGTCCTTATTAGCCTTCGGTATGGGACCATTATTGCGTGCTTCCAAGCTGTCGGAAAGTAGCATAATTTGAGGTATGCAGAGAAAATTTTCGAGAGCACCACATAACCTTTCCGTGGGAGATGTTTTAGCAACCAGTTACGAACGGAGTCATGACCAGGAGTCTTTTTGACTTTCAAGTTCCGGACAATACCTTTTATCTCCTTAGGGCGAACTAGCCAATAGTTGTCCGTAGCGGACAAGGGCTGGTCGATGTGATCCATAGACTGCTGTACTGACTGCATCGCTGGTGACAGGGTCACTGGTGGATTGATTGTTGTGAGCAAAAGCAAAACTTTCAGCGAGAAGTTTCGCTTTTTCTTTCGGACATGCATGCAAGATATCGCCGTTGCGTAAGTGTGGACTATACTTACTAGTTTTCTTCAGCGCTTTGGTGATGCGCCAAATTTTGTTGTCTCCGCGTTCCATAGAACCGAGGATTTCACCAAATTTGTTGAATCTTGCATCGGCGCACTGGTCACGAATACGATTGGTGAGCGACGAGACGATGTTTTTGAGCAATGGATCCCTGGTTCTTATCCATTGTCGTCGACGCCTGTTTCGAAGTTGGATGAGTAGTTTGGTTTCATTTGAAATTGTAGCGGTTTCGTAAGGACGAGGAATGAATTGCGGAACAGAGGCCGACTCAGCTTCAAGAAGAGCGTTCTTGATGTAAGCGAGTGCCGCGTCGATATCGTTTATGTCCCGAATTTCGGCTACAACTGGATCATTTGGGTTCAATTTTGAATCCACCAATCTTTGATACGTGCGCCAGTCGGCGCGCGTATAGCAGTATACAGTGCGAGTATTTGCCGCAGGAGCGGCTGTGATATTGATTTTGAAAGCTACGGGCAAATGATCTGACGAAAGTTCATTCAAGACAATTGGCTTCGTCATGTCTACCATGTTGTTGGATAGAACAAGGTCCAGGGTGGACGGGTTACCACGGCCGGATGGGTGGAATGTCGGTGAGTCTGGGAAATTGACATTGAAGCCAGAGCGTAACGCTTCTTGATACAAGATATTTCCCGCCTTATTATTTTTGACACAATTCCAGTGGCGATGTCTGGCGTTGAAATCTCCGACGATGAAGAAGGGATTGTCGATGGAGACCATAGACCGAATATCGCGCCGAAATTGCGACCAGTCTGCACCCCGACGACCTCCAGGAAAATAGGCAGCGATGATACAGATTTGATTCCCACCATCAGTTAAAACGGAGATGCCGATGGCTTCTGTTACTCTAGTAGCGACATCAAGTTGTTTGAAGCGTAATCTTGAGCGTAATCCTTTTCGTATAGCAATTAATACTCCACCTCCTCTACCAGCGTCTACACTTGAAGGGCGGTCGAGACAAGCGCAGTAGAAATTTGGGTGTATAACGTATTCGTTGTGTCGGTGGACGAAGTCGAAAAACTCTAGATGTTTATTATAAACGGATCTACCGTTCCAGTTAACCATACGCAAAGTTGACGGGTTAGCCATTGTACACGTATTTCATGATCAGCTCTGACAGAGCTAAAAATTGCTGCTCCTTGGTGCGACAGCCTTGCAAACGCCGGAAGAGTTCTCTGGCTAGGCAAAGAAACTCTGTAATGCTGAACAAATTTGGTTTCGACGATTCTACAGTCTGGGAACCTTGCACAGCTTGAGAGAAAGATAATCCAACAATAACACTCGCGTTATTATGGTATGGTTTAACGGTTGGAGTATTCCTGATTGGGTTTCGTTGCGCAATCGATGCTGTCCAGGGTTTGCTCGAATTGTATGCTTGGAAGTACGCCGCCGGGTTTCTTCTAGCTGCTTAATGTAGTTCGCGCGTTAAACGCATTCCGTGTCCAAATTGTTGACATCGATGGTATTGGACTGTGTCGTTCGGATTCCTGTATCAAGTATCTGTAAACAAGCATTAGACTGGAACCCAGCGGGACATCGCAGCAGAGGCAGACCCAGAGGCTCATGGCGGCGAAGCCTCAATAAAGAAATAAAAGAAGTCGACCGAAATCTAACCTGGCAACAGGTTAAAGCGATAGCCGGGCAACGCTCAGGATGGAGATCTTTCAAGTCGGCCCTTTGCACCACCGGAGGTGTACAGGATCCGTAAGTAAGTAAGTTCGGCTTCCTGGTGAAGAATCTCCATTTGACCATAGTATTAAATAACGCCTTCACACCTTGCAGTTCCGACATCTTTATGGAACCTTTCTCAAAGTACAGCAAATAAAGCACGCTTTCCTCAGGCCCAATTTTCTTCTTTGAAAACATTTTCAAATCCGCTGGCTGGACTCCTTTAAGCTCCAGTTCTTCTTTCAGTTCAGCCAGATCGTATAGTGGAAGTCCAGAAAGAATAGTGCTGCCCAATGAGCAGCTCGAAGTAGCTCGAAGTTGTCCCCGTCCTGCTCGCTCTTCTTTGTCAACAAATGGACATGAGAGGGATGGGTACAACTTCGAGCTGCTCATTGGACAGTATTAATGAAACGAATTTGTTGCTTATGCGATGGAGTGAACGTAAAGAATTCGGTTTGTGTATCACGTAGCACATTGATAGCAGCATCGAATACATCCTGGTCGGTTGTGATAAGCTGTGTACCAGATTTCACTGACTTTACCTGGTAGCCTGTTTGCGGGATGTTGGCCGAGTTCAATATTTCACGAGAGTGTTTAGTCCCCTTGTTAACGATGGTAATGGCGTTGGCGCTTCTTCGTGGTGCTTGCTGGCAGTTGGCAGTCGGCATTGTTTACATTTCCTTCCGGATCGACAGCAGAGAGTGTATCGTATGGATTCTGAGAAAGAACCAATGGGAGTGCTGGTTGACTGGCAGACGATGTGTCCATCATAGAAGAATTGGTGGAAACAACAGTGTTCCGTTGGGAATGACACCTTTTCAAACGCTTGGCATCGTCACGATCGTCTTTACTACAGTTTGAGGTTAACTGTAGTTCTTTACCATAATCGCGCCGGAGTATTATGTTGGACTGAGTACTGTCCACATTATCACTTTTGTAACAAAATAATAATATTGTATGAAAAACGACCGAGAAAATCAAAAAGTATCGCTCCGATTACAGCTGCTTGAGCACACTAGCTGACAGCTCGGGGTAAACTGTTTAGCTTACTTATGCTATCACAATCGAGTTCAGTTTGAGCACTGTATGAAAAGTAAGTTAGTGAATTTAAAATTCACCACGGGACTGATTGTATGATCACCTTAAATTACACGGTCGTCTCGCGTGAGACGTGTCGAATTCGACTATTCTCGAGTCATTCGAGACGAAGAATAAGCACATATGGCTCATCCGATCCGGGCGTTAGTTTACCCGATGAGAGCCATTGGAATGCGTAAGATGGTTCGTTGGCTTCTCGAGCAAATTCTGATAGAGCAAATTGAAAACATATTTTGATGCCGACATCAAATTGATATCATTGAAAGTTTGACCTTCAAATAGGGCGTTATGAGCAAGGTGACGTGAGGTGAGTCGATTTTGGTGGGTATAACCACGTTAGGCATAATGGAAGTTGGCATAACGGACGTTTGGCATACAATTCCTCAAGAACAGCCAGGTTTGATTGCTCATCTCAGCAAGACATTCGGATTTCGAACGAAGTTGATTATTTGCAAAAACAAATGTTGGGGTTATTTCGGTTTAAGTAACTGGTATCTGAAGATAAAATTTGACCTGTCAAACTAGTGGTTCAATCGTATTATCTAATATCAAATATAGTATATTTGATACTTACCCTAATTATATTTATTTATGCATTTTTTTAACTGAACACTTACCTTTGAAATAGCGTAGAATAATTTCAATTGGAGGGACATTACAAAATGTAGCTAGAAGAATATCTGATGAGATCGCAAAAATACTTATGACAAAATACCTATTGTAAACCAGATTGCAACTCTAATTATATTACCAAAAGTAAACGTCATATGATGAGATAACAAAACGTGATTAAGATAACGATATATTGTGTTAAAAGGCAAAAAATGTGAATAGCTTTGCATACGCTCAATCACTTGAGCTACATTCTATTGTAAAAAGATATATTGCTTCAAATAAAAAACTAATCGACAACTGCATACACGACAGGAAGTCTTCAACTTTAAGAAAGAAATCCAACCCAGCTCAGTTCTAGAATTTTTATTTCTTACTCAACGAAACTGCTTTTACAGGATATTACCATGTACATGAAATCGAATTCATTTCTTTTTTTCAATGATTGCAGTAATTAACCGCCATTCACTATTATCACGCACCGGTGAAGTGTGTCAAGCGGTTTTCATTGACAAACTTCGTTCTGGTCAACCCAGAACTTTAACCAAGGCGTGCCTTCTTAGCTGTACAATTCACGTCAAAATCAAATACTGACACCTTACTCCTTCCGGTGCTTGCGGTCTTTCTTCTTCTTCTTGCTCGACTTGGATTTTTTGCTCTTCTTCTTCTTTTTACTGGTGGACTCATCCGACTCAGTAGACCCGGAACGCTTGGCACGCTTACGCTCCTTCTTATGCTTTCTCTTTTTGCGCTTCTTAGAGATTTCGCCTTCCGACTCGCTGCTGGAGTCCGACGATGATGATTCCGAATCAGAGCTGCTACTATCGCTCGAGCTGGCCACAGTTTTAGGTACTTTCTCCGATTTCGATTTTTTCAAGTGCAGCTCTAGAACCTTATCGGTTGATTCGTCTGGCACACGCTTACGAGAATCTTCTCGTCGGGAAATACCCTCTTCGTGACGGCTTTTTTCCGATAACATGAAATCATGATGCCGCCGTTCTGACTCCATTTCGGATCGCTTGCGATCAAGTTGCGGCTTACGTTCTTCCTTCTGACTACTTATTTTATCCGAACGGCTTTCAGTTCTTTTATGCCGTTCATCGTCTTCTTTGTGATCTCTACGGCGAGTCTTCTCACGTTCCCGATCACGTTCCTTCTCCCGTTCACGTTTTTGTGGTGTGCTGGATCTGTCTCGCCGACGCTCACGACTACGGTCGCGGCTCCTATTGGGAATATTTTCCCGAGTTTTTTCATCTTTAGTTGACCTATCCTTGCTCCGCCCGTCACTTCTCTCAGTTCGTTCCTTTCTCTCATGGGCGGGACGCTTCTCAGTGCTTGGTTCACGCACAGCTACTACCACCCGCCTGCCCGTTTCCTGCCTTCTGCTGCTGACACGTATTTCATCCCGCTGGCGGTCCTCACGGTCACTACGAGGCTTTCTACTGCCACTCCCATCGCGCTCCGCAGACCTGCTCCGTGTACGTTTCCTCGACTGCTCAACCTTGGCCAGGGTGCTTGTGGTTGATACAGCTTTCACCTTTCGGGAGGGTGGTGGTGTACGTGACCGTGAATACGTACTTGAACTGCTGCCACGAATTTCGGTAATTTTGCTTCCGAGACGTTCTTTGATGGAGGTTCGTATCGGTGAACCACGACCATCCGGCTTGTTGAGTTCCGGTTTGAGCTCGACGGATCGTTCTGCATTATTATCGTTAGTAGGAACCGTGACCTGGAAGAAATGAGACTATGTTATGGTAACATTGCTTGATTTAAGTTAATATTTAAACATAGACAAATCGTATTGCTTTGGAAAATAGACATGGATTGACAGGTAGCCAAATCGGAATCCTTTGACTTCTTAAGGCTTTATCTCAAATTCGTTGATAGGTATGTAATAAATAAATAAATAGATATGAACGAAAAAGTATTGTTTGAAGTTGACAAAAATATATCGTGGCAATTGCCGGTTTAAATATGTGAAAACGTTATCATAAAAGGTAAGTAGAAGCATGAAAAATCGTTCGGTCGCTTTAACTTGATATGATCCACCTTAGCATTAATCAGCATAAGCATTGAGCAATTCGCACAAATTCGTAGGTGATACAAGCCTGGACTATTGTATGAGAGTAGCATCACTTTTGTCGTTACCACAGATATTGATTTGGGACTAATCACTATCTCTTAAATAGAAGCAATGCGCTCTCCAATAGTCGAGATCTGTCCTGGCCACGTCATTGCGATCGCTGAGGAAGAGGAAGGATGGTTAGTTGTACACCTACTTAAGAAAGATGCAGAGAACTCTACGACCTCTCATAGGTTCCACGGGAGGCTTTTGGAATTGTTAGTGTGGAAGGTTTTAACAGTAAGAATCGTTTTGGAACAACGTGAAACACAGAAAGAACAAAGATAGTACAGTCGCCTCTCCACATCTCGATATTGAAGAGACCATCGAGATAGGGAGAGATCGAGAAATAAAAGGAAAATTGAAATGGGTAGGGTAAGACACCCAGAAATCGCCCTCCCCCCAGTTTTCGCCCACCTATTTTAAAACATTTATTTCTCGAAAACTAGTTGTTGGAAACAGTTGAAGTTCAGGTTTTTTCATAATTGATTGATGCTTGTATGGAAAAACTTTAACTGTAACTGTTTTCAACAACTCGTTTAAGAGAAATCAAGATTTTAAAATAGGTGGGCGAAAACTGGGGGGAGGGCGATTTCTGGGTGTCTTACCCTACTAGATCCAAAAAAGCTAGTTGCTATGAAAAACAACAACAAAACAAATGTCGTTTCCTGTTGTTGATGTGTTTGTTATTGTCCAAAGATAGTCTAGTAGCCTAAAAATCTGACCATCATATATATAATAGCCCTGTTTGTCTGTCCGGTGACTAGCCAACCAGACGCAGCACACGGGGAAATTATCACAAAAAATGAAATATCTGACACTTCAATTCTTTTTTACAATCAGATACAGGAAACAAAACCAATGACAACCTTAGACAACCAGACATAACATTTGATGAAAAAAAAATCACAGACAACAGACGTTGAAAATTTTGATTTTTTTGGTGCAATCGTTCATATTGAAAAAAAAATTGCCGCGGGCGCTACTGCGTCCACAAATAAACTAGTATCGACATAAGGAGAGTGAATCCTGAACAAAATATGATCAGAACCCATCGAGATACAGTAAAACCTCCATGAGTCGATATTGAAGGGACCGTCGACTCATGGAAATATCGAGATGTGGAATATAAAATCCTTGGGAAGCTGTTTGAAGGGACCATCATAGTAACCCAGAAAATATTTTTTAATATGGAATAATTTGCTTCCATGAGTCGATATCGAGTCATAGAACATCGACTCTTGGAGGTTTGACTGTATAGAGATATTCGAGATAGGAAGGTTATCGATATGTAGAAAGCCCAAATGTATGTAGATTGAAGGGACTAAGGAAACCATCGACATACGGAGAGATATCGAGATATAGAACATCGAGATGTGGAGAGTCGACTGTAATACAAAGTAGGAAAGGGACGAGTCTGGAATTGAACAAACGACCTCCTGCTTATAAGGCAGAATCAGTAGCCGCTAGACCACCGAGCTCGTCGCTTGACTTGATATGATCCACCTGGGATTTTTTTTGTGCGGCTGAGTTGATGATTATAGAGTTTATTTAGTGGACGGTGAACCCAGTTAGCCTTGCGAGCAAAGGCGTAGGATTGCCAATTTGGAGATGGAGAGTTCGATTCTAGGTCCGGTCTAGGATGTTTTCGGGTTGGAAACTTTCTCGAAACCTTGAGCATAGTGTATCGCTTGTACTTGCCACACAAGATACATACTCATGCAATGGCGGGCATAGAAAAGCTTTCAACTTAAAAAACGGAGGAAATGCTACTAGAATATTAAGTTGAAAAGCAGGCCAAGTCCCAATTGGAATGTAGAGCCATAAAAGAAGAAAAAGAAGAAGAAGCACGCAATGCTTAGCTGCTACATTCGTCGATCCGAGGAGAACATCAAGAACGATCCAAACTCTTTTTGGTCATTTGTTAGAAGTCGGAAGCAGATGGATAAAACGTGTCTGCTACAACGTCACTTGATTCAGCAGATTTGTTCTCGTCCTTCTTTCGGAGCGTGTTAAGCGATCACTTTCGTCTGAAGGGTACTTGAACAGTTTGTCGCGTTATGACCTCAACGTTACGCTATTCAGTTTTTCGACAGATGATGTGCTGAGAATGCTTCAACAGATGGACACCTCTAAAAGCATCGGACTTGATAGACTTTCGGTCCCATTTCCATGCTCTGCAATCATTCCATGTCGGAAGGTACGTTCCCGAGTATGTAATCACTGATTGAATTTTACCCTCAAACGGTACCAATCCACTGCCGCGGATAGATAAGAGAGGAAGGAAGAGATAAATAAAATTGGTAATTGGTAATTGTAATTGATAATAAAAGATAATCCAAAACGATCAAGTGTTCATTGTTATTTATGTTCTGTCAAAAGCGTTCTTTATTTTGTACTAGCCATGAGTGCTAACTTTTTATCAATATTCAATACTGTTTTAGCCACTGTTGCTGTGCGCCATATTCTGGATGTTATTCTAAAGTGCTGCAGCAAACGCGAAGATGAAACCCAAAGCTCGTTTCACAACATTATCGCCGGCATGTTTATTTTACTTTTGAGCTCTGTCGTACTTGCTATAGCCGGCCAAATATATCAGGAGCGAACGCGGGCGTAAGTAGTCAGCGTTATATAAAATACCCAATAGTCATAACCAAAAGCTCCATGTTATACAGGACGGTCATAAGAATGGATTTAACTATAAAACAAGCACCAGCCGTGGAAATAGAGACGATAGAAGCCGAACTATTTGAAGAATAGCCGTTAAGCCTAATTTATATTTCATACAATCTAAAAAGGATCCCCAACTACAAAAATGGATAACTTGCATAAATGTATGGGAACACACTCCAACATTTGATCAAATATCATACATTTCGACATATGTAAGCAAATGTGTGCGAGGTAATTTAGGGAGTAAATGTAAGAATGCTTCAAAAACTTTGAAACGACATTTAATGAAAAACTTTTCACTGTACGGGTTTTGTACTTTCTACGATTTGTTGCGTCCTAAAATCAATAAATTGTGTTTTTGGTGAAAACTTACTATTAGACGTAGTAGGACATAGCAGCATCTAATTCCGCAATTCCTGAACCAAAAGTAAAACAGCGAGCAATCACAAGCATCTGTTCTCTTCGAGATGAAGTCGATCTGCAATTACTGAACCCCGAGCAGGAAAAAATAATTCAATAATAATTCATTTTGTTATTGATACTTTACACTGGTATGAACACTAGTACGCATAAGAGGTGAAATACCAAAGCAATAAGGCCGGAACAAATACTTATTTCTTCTTTTGACCTTTTGATAAGAAAGGGGTGGGAAATAAAAAATAAAGGCACGACTTGATAAAAAAAACACTCACCAGTTAAAGAGTTCTCTACGAAAGTGAACCTTGGAAACTTGAAATGGCATGATATAGAAAATGAGAATTAAAATGTCTCTAGAACGTTATAGCAATTTTTTTGTCAATAAATTTTTAGTTTGTGGGGTTAGAAATTAAACAATCTTAAGCATTAACTGCTTATTCAAAAAAAATATAAAATTCGAGATATCATGTCTATTTTGTGTGGTTTTAAAATTCTAACCCCGTAAACCAAGATTTTTTTGAGAAACGTCCTTAATTTTTGTTTTATAACAAAAATAAACTTCATTTCCTATGCCACACCGTGTGAAACTTCAATGATTCTACTCGATGACAGCTGGTGGTCTTCTCCTCCCCTATGCTCACTTTAGTCATAATCAACGTTGGCTGTTTTATCCCACATTCTGCTACACGCGTTGCTTCCTTAATGCACGCATTTTGTATTGTATTGTTATTTATTGTCAACAGGTGAAATGGTCACCCCAACGACCGTTTACTTAAAACTAAATACCTACATTAGTATTGTCAAGATTAACATAAACACGTCTGAAATTGCATTTATTTGTTTCTCGTGACATATTAAAATTAAACAAAGAATAACATCTATTGAATAGACGAGTGTGTTGATGTCCAGCATGCTAAGCAGTGTTGGGCGGTCGATGTCTGCTTGTAAAAGGTCGCCGATAAAGCAAGCTTTAGCCACATTACGTCTTGGCGCAAGCAAATCGATATTGATAAGCATGCAACGGTTACTATAGCTGGAAAGACGGTTGACTGTATCTCTCCATCTTAAATGTCGTAGAGCAAAGAGGATAAATTTGCGATGGATAGTTTCGATGCTCTGAATTTCGTTATTATAATACGGGAATTATAGGGCCCTCCTTAGCCGTGCGGTAAGACGCGCAGCTACAAAGCAAAACCATGCTGAGGGTGGCTGGGTTCGATTCCCGGTGCCGGTCTAGGCAATTTTCGGATTGGAAATTGTCTCGACTTCCCTGGGCATAAAAGTATCATCGTACTAGCCTCATGATATACGAATGCAAAAATGGTAACCTGGCTAAGAAACCTCGCAGTTAAGGCTCTATAAACCGTAATCAATTTGATGATGAAGATGATTTTGTTCTTATTCGCACTAATACTAATGCAATTTTAGCCAAAATTCAATATTTCACTGCTATTCACCAACTTACCTCTGTCAACGTATATTCATGGTATTTTCATATTAATTTTTCACTCACCTAGCTAATTAATTATTAATTAATTGACTAAAAAGCGCCTAAAGCTGCTTTTTTCCTAGACAAATTTTCGTATACTAATTGTATACACACCAACTCCGAACGATCGAAACACACCCATACACTTATTTTGAACATGCACTCAGTTTTTCACTTGTTCTTTTCTCGCCGTTTTCTTGATTTTATCACAATTTAACATAATTCACTACCTAACTTTCACTTTTGTCTTTGATATTGAACACCAATTTCTGCACTTCATGTCGAAAAACCAACGAAAACTGCTTTAAAAATTTGAAGTGAGAGACAAATTTGACGGCCGTATTGTGAATGTTGCAAAATTCGGAACACCCAAATTCACTACCGCATTAGGTGAAATAGTGCGCTCAAAATCACGGCAAAGCAACTTAGAAATATCAAAACAATACATCGAATATGCTAGTCGACACGCAAACAACTTTATGCATATACAAGAAAAGAATCATCATTTCATCGTTGCCAGATTTATTTAATCAAATAATTATTGCGGTTTGTCGAATTAATCAAATCAACCAAAAAAAAAAGAAAAGATTATGCAAGCTTCTGTTGGCAGGGTGGAGAATGGTTGACATTTAATTTTACAGTACCATTCATCCTACCATGCAGTCAAAAAAAACAAAACCACGGCAGCCGCAGCAGCAGCCACGACCAAGCAGACGACAGCACATACTTTTACTATTTTCTCCCCCCACAATCAATGTTTTCGTAGAATAATTTCTCATCGTATAATCGGGTTTGGTGGCAAATATACATTTCATTCTTCCTTACTCATTTTACAGATTAGAACTAATAAATCAGTATCTGTGGCTAGCACTCTTTCAAGGCTGTGTGCCACAGCCTAATTCAACTCGATTCTGTTCTATTTGGACTGCGCTCAAGAAAGTGTGGATGGATAGCACGAGACTCACGCAGCAGCAAACAAACAGTCTGCGGATGAAGAATAAAAAAGACATAATTTCGTCTTACATTAATTTGGGAAACTGTCTCAGTGTGCTCGGTGCACGAAATTTTACCGGATAAATGTAAATATTCGGAGAATCAAAGTGTTTTACTGTACTTTCACCAACACTGTATGTTGAAAGCCCAGTGGTGTATGAAGAATTTTAAAATAAGTTTCCATATAATAAATATTTCATAAATGCTCAAAAATAAACATTTTGTTGCATCTGGCAACATTATGTAGCAGCTGACAAGCTTTTACCACCCCATTTCCACCCACCTCAAATTTTCGTCACTTTTTCGTGCTAGTTGCCTCACCAATACTAACAAGCAATAACGTCATTAATTTTCAAAACAGAGTTACGGAGTCTTGAGCCTTAAAAACTGTGGAAGTGCTTAATGAACATTAAGCTGCGAGGCGGCTCGGTCCCAGTGTGGGGATGTAATACCAAGAAGAAGAAGAAGAATACGGGAATTAGGAGACCGAGGAATATTCCAATATTGGACGAACAGTCAAAACAATGACTTTAGGCAGTACACATCCCAGCATTTCTTAGCAAATCGGAAAAGAAAACCCAGCTGTGAAGATGCCTTCGAAACAATACATGCTACGTGGTCCTTGATTGTCATTATTTCGTATCGGTCAAAACTCCTAGGTCTTTGACAGTCGATTCTCGTTGAAGCTGTTTATCTGCCAAAGCGTATTCATGCTGGAGAAGAGAGTGTTTGCATCTAAGAGATATGACAGTATTTAGCGATATTGAGCGTCATTCGATTGATGCTCCATCCATCCTGCAAATGATTCAAACTGTTGTTGCAGGAACATTGCCTGCGTGTTGAGGTTGCTTGATAGAATAATACAGTTTCAAGTCGTCGGTGTACGAGAACTTTAGACTTTTCAAAACAAAGTTGACGTCATTCATATGCAGCAGAAACAGAAACGGTCCAAGATGGCTACCCTGTGGAACGCTGGATCGGACCGCAAACGGCGAGGAAATAATTTTCATAAATTGGATTTTAGCTAGATGAGCAGAGCGTTATTTAGCCTAATTTGTCACATTTTGCTATAGCAATCTGGTGATTTAGTCGAATGCAGCAGAAATATCTGTATAGATTGCATCCACCCGATGGCCACTCTTGAAATGTAATACGCGTACCTTGAAGTCAATTTGCCAAGAACAACCAGCAAACCGGAAACAACCCGGAT
This sequence comes from Armigeres subalbatus, assembly GCF_024139115.2. Lineage (NCBI taxonomy): Eukaryota > Metazoa > Arthropoda > Insecta > Diptera > Culicidae > Armigeres > Armigeres subalbatus. The sequence continues at coordinate 273,964,222 of NC_085141.1, forward strand.
GTCAACGAGTGATTGAATACTGCAGTAAGCGGTCTGACAAGCGACTCCGCGCAACTTTTAATAACAAGCGATGGGATCCCATCTGGGCCGCATCCCATGAAGGATTTTAACTTCTTACTAGCAGCTATTATTGACTGGTATGGAATGGATCTCACAGGATGGCGTAAAGTAGTATGTTTGACATAGTCGAAGCAGCTAGGTTGACGTCGGAATCTCTAAGAGCCGCATCCCAGTCAACTTGAACAAAAAAGGCATTCATCCCGGTAAAATTGACCTTGTAAAAGTCGTATTAAATGACTCGTGGAAGTTATGTAGCGGTTTTATCTTGAGTTGCATCTGGACGGGAGGATGATGTCTGACAATCTTGAGGAGCGGTGATGGAGCCTGCATAACATAACAGCTCTCGCGGAGTTCGTTGCTGACGTAGAGCAGGTCAAGTATTCGGTTGTTCTCATTTCCACATCATTCATTTGGTTCAGTCCAGCTGTGCTATACCCGTCTAGCAGCAAATGAGACGTCTGGCCAGTGATTCGTACAGTACATTTTTGTTGCTATTATCATGTCACATTGTTTGTACCGGACAGAATGTTGCACAACATTCTCTTGTGACAATTATAGTGTTGTAGACACATGCCATTCATGCGGCAATGAATGTATTACCCGCGAGTCGATCGTATCATGTGACAATATTCGTGCCGCCTGTGAATGTATCGCTATCTATTATGATGGTAGTGCAAAATGAATGTTCTGAGCAGTCATAAAAGCTATGATGCTTATAGAAAAAAAAAATAAACAATTTGTTTCGTTTGGCTGCTTTGGGGCCGCACACTTATTACGTAAAGGCTTATGGCGGGTGCGGTATAAACAAAAAATAATTTATAATGAAACAATTTTTCATAGGGGAGGGGGTTCAAACCCCGGAGAGTTCACTTTTGTACTGAGTGTATCGTCATTTTATATCCCGAGTAAGATTTCTCAAAACAATAAATCGTCAAACGATGAGACACTTCTTATTTATTTACACTTTATATACTTTAAAGAACGTTTTTACAGGCTTAAAAATCTTTTAAATAATTTAATATTTCAACTATTCGAGCCAGATTTATTTTTAACCTGTTTTTGATTATCTAAGTTAAATAAAATATGATATTTCTAGATAGGTATATTTCAAAAAAGCACTAAAAACCAATATAATAACAAGAAAAAATAGGCGCGTACCTATAATTGTGTGATAAGTAATCTTATTTTCTTGGTTGAACCACATTTTTTATTTCAAAATTTTGATTTTTATTGTTGAAAACCCAGGTTGGGGAAATTGAGGTAATATGCACCCTCGGGGCAAAACGACCTATTTGCATTTTTGAAGTTTTTCAGCAGTTTTTCCAGAGTATTTACTACAGCGCATGTAGTTCGGATCTCTAACTAGCGATCCAGTAGTAAACATTAATAAAAATATTCCTGGAACATCGCCGAATATGCTAAAAAGTCGTTTTGCCCCGGGGGTGCATATTACCCCAGTTACCCCTAATTCCACTAGCGGTGATGATGCGTCCAAACAATCGATGCATTCCAAATATAATTGCCTACCTTAAGGCGTTTACCGACGCGTCGTCAGCACAAACAGCATACTTCTTGAAAAAATATCAGCATAAACACTTTCAAGGACACATGTTATGGTCATATTTCTAGGATTTTTTTTCAAATGGTCCTAATTGATTTTGAAAAAGATGCACGCCGAAAAAAGCTAATAAATCAATATCGATAATCCGTGAACGTGAGTTTTAAAATAAACGTAAGAAACGGCTCAGCGAAATCGATTTCTAGTGGTTTTTACTCGCGTGAAAGAAAAAAATATTTTGTATAAATTAGCGTAAACCGTTCATCTTTCTTAAATCTTTCACTTGCTGTGAATATGCAAATTGAGTTTTCATAATATTGTAAATATTGTTCATTTCGGGTGGCCAAAACCCGAAAAATAGGAAATTAAACTTATAAATCCCAAAATCCGTAAAGAAAGCACAAAAAGCGAGCTCAGCGTATAATTAACTGTATTATTTTCAAATATTTAGCTCCATTAGTGATGCATTCATCACCTTCAAAATTATATTCCATTCGATTCATTTGTGACACATATTATGTCGCATAGAAAAATGTCACGGTAGCTCATGACTTTTTTTTCTGTCATGCTACAATAATTTGTGTTACATGACCGTCACACATGCAACACGTGACCATCAACAGATTCACAGTTCAAGACAGTACATTTTAATCCACTGCGTCTGGCCGATTAGGGATCTCGAAGCAATTGGGAAGAGAAATCCCGACTTATGGCGCTGCCAATTGATTGTGCTCAAGTTGAAATCACCGAGGGTAATCATTTTGCCCCTTGTTCCTAAATGTGAGACTACCCAGTTAAGCGCAGCGGGGTGACTATCGATCAACTCCGCATCATTGATTCGATCGGGAGGGATGTAAAGAACGCAGATGACGAAAGTCGCATCAGCAGTAGTTACATCGAGGAGGCGAGATTTGAAGCAGAAGCGAACAGCTAACAGAACAACCCCTCCAGTGTTTTTGTTGCTGTTGGAAGATGACCTATCTTGCCGATAAACGCAGTATGATAATAATTCGTCGAAGAGTTGATTTACGGTGGTATTATTGTTCAGTCAGGTTTCGGTGAAGGCATAGCAGCCACCGCTAAGGGTCAAATGATAATTTGGTAGTATATCAAGACATTCCAAAAATCTGGAACCACATGCCTAGGCAGCGGAGGCTCGACTGCGCTGAGAGTAATAGGGGCTTCCTTACAGCCAGTATCGACTATGCGTCCTGGACGAATGTACAGCGGCTTGATGATAAGGTGTAAAGGTTTATTCCGGTGGAGTCATCATAAAATATTGAAAAAGTAAAACGAGAACAAATTCCGCTTAAAAACTTGGCTTTTGCGACAATTCCTCGAAAGGAATTGCCAAGATTCATTTTAATTTGCCCAGCTTGCTAGTCGGCCACGTCGTGGTCCGATAACCGTTATTGCGGAATCTGTTCTCTTCACTTTCAATTTAACAATCGAGCCACAATCACTTTATTCATTCCTCAAAACTATTTCAATTCAAACTATCTCACCACATTTATAAACAAAATTCAGTTGACTCAGCAACTCCAAAGAACGACCGCATTGCGCTGCGAATCAATGATAATCACTAATTTTCCGATCGCATTTACACAATTTCACTTTAACTAATACGTCGGTTCCAGTTGTGCGTATGATACCACTCGCCCCTTTCAGCCTTACCACATGTTGCAAAATTATTTAATTACTCTTAGAATTTCGGGTGTAGTGACAACTACAAGTCCCGACTCATGTTGATCGTTGGTGGTGGGCAGGTACACCGCACGACGGCTACAGCACAGCTAGCTGCGACTGCAAATCAGCCTCTCCATGGTCGATCGTCCCAAAGGCAAACAGCAATCGATGATGGCCAGCGATCCAAATCCATCTTGGGCTTCTGCTGCTGGTGCTACTGCTGCTAGTCGATGTTTGCCGATCGACGGGAACTTTCTGACCTTGATGTGACGAACGCAGGGCTGGTAGCGATCAATGCCGCTCAAAATAGTGACTTTAGTAACCAACTTTGACGAAAAAAGAGACCAAATAGTGACTTTCACTTGCAGAAAAAGTGACCAAATAGAGACTTTCAGACAGTGCTGAGAAAAATAAAAGTACTGAGAAAAATCTCAAATCGCAGTACGATTTGAATCAAGCACGAAATCTTGCGTTATCCGGATCATTTAATTGACTTATCGTACATTTCTTTGGTAAATAAGCGCATGAAAAACTCAAGCGCTGATTTTTCCATTGACATTGCTTTCAGTTGTAGAAAAGTGTCAAAAATGGAATACCATCATGGAATTTAAAGTTAATAACTAGGTAGTGAGTTACAAGTTGTTACACAAAATAATGTTTATAACTGAAACAAATATTTTGAACCGAATTCAGCAGGATTTATTGTTAGTTTCAGGTCATTTTTTGTCTAATAAAGCCTGTCCACGTTATATTTCGGACAGTTCGATAATGCTCAATCGATTTATCGCCATTTCATTAATTTAGACGTGAGCTAAACATGCTGAAAGCAGCACACAAACCGTACACTGCTAAAAATATCTATATAAGATATATGTGTCGCCGTTATAAATTTCTGCAATAGCTTCACCCTAATATAATCGATATAGAGCCACACATAAATTAAATAATTGCTAATTCGAGACCACACATAAAGTTTATTTGGATATATATTTTATAAGTAGTTCGCGTGGAGAATGGTTATGTGTGCGCTGATATACATCATAAGTTAAATCTATGGATTTTTGCCAATAAATATGTGTGGATTTTTAGTAGTGTAGAGATTCAGCTGTCATGTAAATGGATTGTCTCCGTAGTTTGTAAAAATGTTTAAAAATCGCGTTAGAAGATGGGTGTCCGAAATTTAACGTGGACAGGCTTTAGCTTTGTATATGATAAGGACGCATTATATGATAAATAATTAATATTTAATTAATTCCTAGTCATCGAATTATTCCGATTCACAAGGCTAATGTATCTATGGAAGGTTTCTCTGTCTCTAACTAACTTTTAAAAGTTTATTTTTTCAACTACTTCCCCAAATATGCTTTCTACACACTTAACTCATTTCACCGTATTCGGTAAATTTTACCGAAATCTCAACAGCAGAACTGTTCGGTAATTTATTTTACAGATTTTTTGTATTTTTTTCCATTGCTCAACTGTCAAAATCACCGAAAATCAGTTAAATTATTTACCGAACAGTTCTGCTGTTGAGATTTCGGTAAAATTTTACCGAATTCGGCGATTTATTTTAAGTGTGTACTAAAAATTATCTGTGTCGCATTATGAAATCATAAAATATATTATAACAACTCTAAAAGTTACCGTCAGAATTAACAAAACCTTTAAATTTTCTTTTGACTGGGATCTTTAAAGTTTAAGCAATAGTAAATCAGCTGAATATCGAATTAAAAATATCCCTAGAGCGCTTATCCTACAAAAATAGACTCCTTCAGCTTGAAAACAAGCTTCTGCAGCTAAAATTGTTTGTTGGGATGTTATGGATGTTATTTTTGTATGGGTCGATCATTCCATTATTAAGCGAAATTTTACGGCTTCACTTTTTTCCCAGTGACTTCAGCTCGACTGACCCGAAAAAAGTGACCAAGTCACTAAAAAGTGACCCGCTACCAGGCCTGCGAACGGCGGCTCTTTTATAGTGCATAGGTAGAGAAAATGCGCGCTACATTGCTCGGTGGCAACGTTGGAATCGTATGTATTTTTTTATTTACTTGAATGAGGGTGGGCAAAATTGCACTGTTGCTTAAAATTGAAATTTCTTGAAACAAAACTGTTACAAAGGTGCTGAAGTACTGTGTGATGCTTGTAGGCATAACATTCGGTTGGATTTGTTAGAAATCGTGAAACTTTGAGATGGAGACAGAGATGATGGCTGATCAAACTTGCCGAAAGTTGTTGTGCCGAAGATCTCGTCTCCCAACTCACCCGCAGGGCCGGGACGGCTGCTGGTCGCTGGCTGGAATGGCTCGACTGCGTTGAGTGGAATAAAGGCTTACTCAGAGCTGGTGTCAAAAGTGTGTCTCGGTTGAGAACTAGATGAATGCATAGCAGATACTTGACTTTGCTGTGAAGAAATGGTAATTGATTCTTGCAAATGCGGCGATCCTATTCGTTCGATGAAACTCTGAGTCAATTCCCAATATATGTTAGCAGAGATAACAGAAGTTTGGATTGGTGCGAATAATTGCGCTTGGCGCTTAGAATAATTTAAGGCGACCAACCAGCAGAGGTTCGGTGTGGCTGAAATTTGAATCGGCATCAGGCGAAAAATTTTGTCGATAAAAGATGTACTTGCCTTGAATAGCAAGTTGGGAGTCCCCTAATCCTTCTCTAAACTCAGGGCCAGGACGACTATGGTGAACGCTGGCTGCAGTAGGCGCGACTGAGTAATTGGAACTGGGGACTCCCAAAATGCTTTTATCGGTGCGTCCTGGTGAAAAGGTCACGTGCATTGTGGGTGCCGAATTTAGCTCATTGGTTCCGGAGCAAAGGTAGGTGTCGACAACAGCAAGATTCCGCCAACAAAAGAAACCCTGACGATTGGCTTCCACATGTTTTTTGAGCTGATATCATTAAATTCTCGAAATAGAAGACCCATAGGCCATGAATTCGGCCATTTCACGGACTTTGGGGACATTCCAAGTTTGAAAGATATGAGTCAATTCCTTTCTTCACCAGCTGGAACACTTTGACCGAATCATTCATTTTGATGCAGTTCTTCGCCAGTTTCTTAATAGACTCCGATTTGACGTTCGGGTGAATACGAGAAAGTTACAGCCAGAACACAGAACATCGCTGCGGGCTGCGGGGTCTATAATGACTTCAGTCGCAATGTCATTGTTTGTCACTACCTTGGTACCAACAGTGGGTGGTTTAGATGGTAGCAGTCCATCTGTACGAGGTCGTTTCAGACCCAGGATGAAAAGGAGTTGAGTGGACGATTCCTCGTGATAAACGAGCAATTAGCTCGCCTTGTATCCCTTTCTCCTTTGTAGGTTCCGCGTGGGCAAACTCCTGACGCTGAGTGATCGAATTGATCGCGTCTCCAAACGAAAAGACAATGGTTTTGAACCGAGCACACTTTATCGATTTCACACATTCGTCACACATCCAGAATAGGTTCCGACTGGTCAGAAGCACGTTTACGAGGTTTTTTATTCATTCAGCTTTGGGTTTGAGCCTGTCGCAGAAGTGCGTTTTTCAGTTGTATAGCCCTTTTACATCTCTTCATCTCTCGTAATAATAATGTGAATATAATGATCACTTAAGTCATAATCAACGTTGGCTGTCTTACCCCATATCTTGTCCCACTTTCCCCTATAAGCCATAAAAATTCACGATAAACGATAAAAGGCTAGGTGTAAATGTTCTTACACCTAATTTTCACTGTAAATAATAGATATGATGTCTTCATTCTTTATTGTTGTTGCATCAACAAGCTACATTTAGCCCCAATGTCTAATGTGAAGATTCGATATAACAAGTATTATAGGGGTCGCACACTTATTACGTAAGCATTTTGTTCTGGGTTTTTCGACCCCCCCATGAAAGATTTTTCCCATACAAATGATTTTTTATTTATATGGTGCGTAAGAAAACAACAGACCCCTCCCCCCCAGTGTCCTTACGTAATATGTGTACGCCCCAATATGTGACTCATAGTCTGACAGCACATAAAAAAAGTCGACAATTTTACATATGAAATTCGTGTGGCATTTGTAACTCAGCTAAAAAATTTAAGCTTCAATTAAATTTTCGGCAAAATGGGTCATTCCGCGACATAGAATTCCACGAAATGTACAATGTACATTCCGCGATATAATTTTTTGTCATACAACCTATCATTCGTTATCGTTATTCGTTATCTGTTATCGAGATCGTCGTTCCTGCTCGGGCACGTAATTGTATCCAAAAATTAATCATATATCCAATGCATAATTTCCAACAGCTATACGATTTTAAACGGATATTATAATGACAATAACAAATAAATTTCATTGTGAAATCACCAAAGAACAAAAACAAAAATGCAATGACATGACTCACCTGGAATCGTTTGAAATCGTCCTGTTGCTTCTCAACTTTGATTTCCAGCCCTGGTTTTTCCTCGTCCAGCACAATCTCATTCGAGTACAGCTTCTGTCGGTCCAAACTAATCTTCTTGATTTCGATCGGTCGAATAGCTGCAATAGCGCGTGTGAAAATAGCATTCTCGGCACGTTTCAGCACCTCGTTTGTCACTTTACCGGAATGTTCCTCTGATTTTAAGATGATACCGTGCTCCTCCAAGGACGGTTTACGATCCGAGCTGGAAATTACAGCACCATCTTCTTCCATTTCCCACTTTGAAAGCTCAGGTATTCCAATGAATTTCGGCGGAGACATGTGCTCACCTTCTTCTAGTTCAGCTTCGAAGTCCAAATTAGCATGGAGATCTAAAATCGAATCGGACCGCTTGATGTCTTCTGGTGCTTGTTCTTCCGAACCTACCCCCGTGCTGTTCACCAGATCAACATCCTCTTCGCCAAGGTGTCCCTCTAGAACCGACTTCTCTAATTGATCTTCTTCATATTTATCGGGAATATCCGAATACAGATCACTGTGATCGTGGCTGGATTCAATCTGTGGAGGATGCAGTTCATGCTCTTGGTCGTGACTGCTGGAAGGTTCTTCGCGGTAGGAAGCTTCTTCTCCCTCGGATATAGATTTACTAATATTCTGCAATCGATCTGGTATGACAAGAGTATCTTCAAATTCATGACCAACATATTCTTGAGTAGTGTCAACCTCCGGTTGCCGCCTATCATTAGAAAACAATGTCTCCTCGTCGAAACTTTGATGTGGGGCATGTTTCGGTGTAGCTGGTTGCAGTGAGCTATCAGCTTCTTCTTTTTCGACGGTTTTTCTCTCCTTTTTACTTTCTTTCGATCGCCTCTCTTTATCTTTTTCCTTTCGCTCTTTCTTGTGTTTTTTCTTCTCTGCTTCCTTTTCTTTTTTCCTCTTCTTCTTCTCTTTATCTTTTTTCTTATCCTTCTTATTATCTTCCTCGCTTGAATCTCGTTGCTTTCGTTTGGCTTCTTTCTCTCGCTCCTTTTCTCGTTCTTTCTCTCTTTCTCGTTCACGCTCTCGTTCCTTTTCCAATAATCGTTTGGCTTCACTGCGTTTCTTATCTTTGTCTTTGTCATGTTCGTTTCGCTTAGAAGGCTTTTCTTTCTCATGACGTTCAGGCGTTTTCGACCTGACCCGTCGTTCCTCCTTACGATGATGATCAGAATTCTCTTCACGAATCTTCTTTTTACTCTCTTTTTCCTTGGAGTGCGATCGAGTGGTATGCTCATGTCGATCGTCATAAATAACCGGTGTATGAGCTCGTTCGTGGTCCCGGCTTTTTGGGGTATTGTGGTAATCATAAATGCTCTCTTCCGGTGCTTTGACCACTGGAGCTGTTGTGGCAGGAGCTCTGTATTCGGTTTCTTGTTTACCAGACCAATTATCCTGTTCTTCGAAACCTGGTGGGGGAGGTTCCGAGTTGACTTGAGGTGGCGGTTGTTGAACTGGAACCTGCTGCGGTGGCTGTTCGTAGTAGGCCATTGCATCCGGTTTCCCAGGATGTCCAATGTAAGCACGGGGAGCTTCCCGCGGAGGATACCTGATAGAAAGCAGAAAAATAAATAGAAAAAATATAAGCAAAAAAGAAGATGTTAGAACAAGAGGGCTATGTATAGGATGAAAAATGGGAAAAGGGTGAAAATGAGAAAGGGTGTGAGATGAACTTAAATTCAGTAGTGTTTCATATCTTGCGCAGAATTCTTCACAGCCTAACAGCTGAACTTAGTTGTAGTCTTATTAGAGCAAATATTCATCATCATTACCTTAATTCATCGATAAGCATCCATCAATACTGAACTGGCAGGAAACGAGCTGTATTTCGAAGTGTAGCGAGTATTTTTAAAACAATTTTATTTATTACCAGTTTGCAATGTTATTCTTACCCCATGATTATTCTGATTATTTTGATGATTATTCTAAGTTGTTCCAATAATTAATTAAAAGCATTAACAATCGAATACCTTGGAACGCTGTGCACCACTGTTTCTCTATTTATTATAAACAAAAAATCTCATTCGCATAATCAGGGCCTATGTCCAATCACTATACACTAAACGCATATATCTACAAAATAACCCTGGTCGATAGCAATCTATGTATTGCACGGAATATGACACCTCCAGAGAGTAACTTTTTCATGGAAGGAAGGATACACAAGAAAGGCAACAAGTTAAAGTGTGAGAACTTTTGAGTGATGGCCTACAAAGTTATATAGCTCGTGGGAAGTTATCAAGCTGGCTTTATCGACGGACGTTTCGGCCGTCTACGTTTGATCCTTGCTAACGGCTGATACCAATGTAAGCCGTGAAATACGAAGGCGCGTCATCTGTGTAAGTATCATGTACAGAACACCCATAAAACTGGTGCTCTTCTACGGACATGAAACTTAGACCATGCTCGAGGAGGATGTGCAAGCTCTCAGAGTTTTGGCAGGCTGCAAAAGGTGCACGGTGTAAAAAAAATGGATTATTATCGAAGTTTCATGTACCTCTGATTTTTTTTCACAGAAAGTTAGGCAAGGTCATAAGAAATGAGGTGCGGGGTGATTTAAAATATTTTATCGGCGATTTTTATTGTTTTCGTCTCTAACATACCGTACAAAAAGTCAATTGATAACCCAACAAAGGATCTATTTTTGTAATTTACCCCTCAAAATTGATTATGTACACATTTGTAGCCTTTTACGTTTTTCGTATCTATATAGATAACCTATCTTGACACGGGTATAAAGTTTTGAAAAACATTTTTAAAGTTCAAGCGTTCCCAAAGTATTTTTAGTGTTATTTTGTATGTTTTGAAATCTTTGCTGAAACAATAATCTATCTCTGGCATCAATATTGTTCTCTGATGAATATTGTTTTTGCAATTCTATCTTGACATGACATGACCTACACGCTGAAGTGCGCTGTATTTTATGAGATTTAGAATGTTTTCTCCTATGAGGATGGGTTTTGCTTGTAATTCATGCGTATGAGCCACATGCCTTTTTTTGCCTTTCCCTGAGTATTGTACGCAACATCTTCCGCTAGAAAAATCTGAAAGTATCCTAGACTGCTTTTAACGTTTCAGGTCCGTAATTGCCCACCCGAAGAATTGGGGAATTAGAAAAAGCGAATTTCATTTCCATCTAAATTCTTTTTCTTAACATGTATTGTACGAGACCTAACTTAGGCCTAAAACTGGTTATGTACGCCAGAAGTAACCTTGCTTAAAGCAGACATTCTTCATAGGAAACGTCATTACCAGTGTTCACAGCATTGTTAGTGTTTGTCAACATTTCAAAAGTAATATTTTGTTTCTACATCTTCAAACACATCCCCTTTACTTTCTTAGCACAAACAACACTAAGCTTATCTCTGTCTCTGCATGTAACCATGTACTTCATCTTGGCAGAGCTTATGCATATGCTCCTAGGTTTTGCAGATGAAAGCAGCTCTTTAGGAAACGATCGCAGAGTAGTGGTAGAGACTTTTGTCTCACTGAAGATTGAGATGGTGGGAAAGGACATATCCATTCACACTACCAGTATCAAGATGAATACACAGCTAGGTGTTGCAATGTGCTTAGTTTGTGGAAGAGAGGAAGGCGGGGGTGAAAAATTCATTTTCAGTGCAAAACGACAACAAACCGGCTGGCTCTCCCATACTAAAATCCAAGATGGCTGAAACGTGAATTTGGCAGATTGGAACACCTAGTGGTGTATTCATCTTGACCAGTATGAAGTACATTGTTACGGATAGAAATAGAAATAAGAGGATGTACAGGAGATGATTGAAGGCGTTGAAGAAATAGTTCACCTTGGAATGCTTGTGAAATGGGATAATGATCCTTAGTATCATCGTTGTACTTATGTATAATGGTTTCATAGCACACCTGAGAAGTAAATCGTTATCTTCAAAAACATTATAAAACCATTATTATTACTTGGGTGCAAACACGGTTTTTATAGCTTACCAGCTTACTGCTCATAAAATTATGAATGACTCACACAAATATGGAATCAACCAAATGTGAGACAGTTTTGCATGTAGAACAATATAGCTTCCGTAACATGCAACCGGTAATGGGTGTTTGCTCTTTAATTGCCTATTTCGGACATGAAGCGTGGTAATTATAAGAAGCAGGCCAGTAAGGTTTTGGGGTTTTCAAGCAAATTGGGCTGGGAACTACATTCGGTAAGGTTGTTGTACATTGTATGTACCCCACAAATGATGAGACACTGCATCTAGAGGAAAATATGAACCCTTTAAAATATGGCAGACTGACAATGGGCTGGTCTCATAGTGCGAATGTCGGAAAAAAGAAATGTGAATACAACATTCAAAAGAGAATCATATTTGGACTGGAAAAAGATGATAATTGTTTAAAAAAATTGAAAATAACGCAAAAATAAAAAATAAAATAATAAAATAATAAAACATAGGAAGGCTTGAATTTCAAAAAATTGCCGATGAAATATTTTAAAACACCCCGTATTTTATTTCTAATGACCTTGCCTAACTTTCTGTGAAAAAAATCAGAGGTACATGAAACTTCGATAATAATCCATTTTTTTACACCGTGCGGTGTGTGGCGGCGAAGAATGAACCACGAGCTCACCCACTCTGTTGCGAACCCAGTATTCAAAAGGTGGACGAGCTGAAAGGATACAATGGGCAGGGCATGTTGCAAGAATGTCGGACGGCAATCTTACGAAGATGATGTTGGCCTCCGATCCGGCAGGTATAAGAAGGTGGGGAACGCAGTGGGCTAGATGTGCTGACCAGGTACAAAACGATTCGGCAAGCGTGGGCCGCAACAGAGATTGGAGAGATGTGGCTTCGAACCATGTACACAGTGGCACCAAATTGATAATTCAGTGTCATCTGTTTATATGTAAGCTAAATAAACGAATCATGAAGTCGAACAACTGTCATTTTTATTATTTCTCGCATGCTGCACGCGGCAAAGCTGAAATTAAAGGATGACAGTTGTGCGTTGCTTCCGTAGTGAGTGGTGTAACCTTGAAAACACGTGTAAATTTAAATTTGGTTTCCGGGAGACATGATCCTTAAATCTATTGTTAAATACACTGAACCCAAACATCATTATCTTTACACAGACAAAATCTTAAAGTAGATGTGTCATTCACGTTGTATTTAAAAGGCATTCTCCCTTATCCATATGATGAAAACTAGTGAATGCACTGCCCGCGAACTGTGAATATCATCCTCTTTCTAGATGTTTTTATCATGGTTCCAAAATGCGGCGTCATATAAATTCTGTCACCTTCTACTGCATCTAAATATCCTTTAATAATGGAAAGAAAAGTCGAATCCTCACGCCCTAAGGCAATAGACCTTCGTGATGATGTAATTTGCTGATGCTTTTGCATGCAGCATGCCATAGTTTTGGGGAAATCTGCCATTCGTCTTAGAAAGCTGTTCTAATTGTTGGTAAGAAATCGGTTTTAGTGCAAAACTGGAAAATTGAAGTAGGAAGAAAAAGTGACAACATAACTAGAAACTATTTTATTTCTACAGAATCGGAGAATTAGGGCCGATGTCCACGTAGCGGTTTTTTACGCTGCGTGCACGCCGCGTTCACGCAAGGTACCCAGCATCAAATATTTTTTATTTATTTACAGGCTTCGACTACGTTGTTCATCGTACAGACTAAAAAACTTAAGAACTAATACGCGACTTGAACATCCGTTTACTTAAATTAAAATCATACAAATGACTGATATAACATTAAAACATTCACAACAAACGTCAAACGGATTTTTTTGCCCATACAATGTAGCAGGGCGTCGAAAAAAGTCTGCTCTCCTTAATGTTCTTTCGGGGGCATTAAAACGGAGTTTCGCCAAGAGATAAGGACAGTCGATGTTGTTCTGCAGAAGGTCGAATACGAAGAGCCTCTGAAGAAGCATTCTCCTATTCCTCAATGTAGGAAGACTCACGAGTTCACACCGGTGCTCATATGTAGGCAGCTCACGTCTATTACTCCAGGGAAGCCTTCGTAGCGCAAATCTGATGAAAGCTTTCTGAACATGTTCGATTCTAGCTATTTGCGTTGCGTGATACGGTGCCCATACGACTACCTCCAGAATACTGCGAACCAGCGATGTATACAACGTCACGTCACGTAAACGTGTGTACGTGAACGTCACGTAAACGTGTGCACGACTGCATTTGATGCTGGGTATTCCGTGTATAGTAGCAAATCGAAAATTTGTTTTCAATAAAATGAAATATCTGCAGTTATCAGACGTCGCAACTCATTTTTGATTAGTGCGCATGATAGTACATCTATGCGTGCATGATGCGCACTACTAATGAAATATTTCAAATTGTCGCGACTCGCCGCGCAGCGCGAGTGCTCAATCGCGCGGTCCGGTTTGGTGGCGGCCCGACAATACCTTGCGTGGACGCGGCGTGCACGCAGCTTGAAAAAACACTACGTGGGCATCGGCCCTTAGACGATCATAATTATGCCGCAGGAATGAAATTTATCCGTCGGTTGAACGGAATGCTTATTATCGATGAAATCGAGCAAGCTAATTGTAACCTGTTTTGAAACAAATATATAGCAGAGAAGCGATAAGGGAAAATCAATAAAGTACGTCACGCAAAAATTGGTGATTTTCATCTCACCCTCCCCTCTTTGTCACACTTTTTATATTAAACCTCCAATTTTTTTGTATGGATCGTCACGCTGCTACAAAGGTATCCCTAAAGGAATATCTGAAAAAAATTGCAAAGAAATTTCCAAAGGAATTCTCAAAAAAAAAAAATCCAAAAGGATTTTCCAAACAAATTTCAAAATAGGGTTTATTAGCCCATTCCAGGCCTAACATGCGTACGACTGCACAATTTAAATCAGCGGATCTCAACCTTTTTCTTGAGAGGTACCCCTTCAAACTTATGCTTTCATTGAGGTACCCCCTGTTTTATTTTCGCTGTAAATGAAAATAAGCGTTTTTCATAAGATATATAAAAAACAAACCACAAAACTAAAAAAATGTCTGAAGTTTTCATTTCGTGAAACTTTCTGATTCAAATTGATTTTATACGTCAAGCTTCCCACAAGACCTTTGGATGCTTCCGAGCCTCTAGGAAGAAAGCTTCCAAGCCTCTTGGACCTAGTATAATGACTTACGAGTCTCTTGATAGGGAGTTTACGAGTCTCCGACAGATCATTAAGGCTTCCGAGCGTATTAAAAGTAGGCTTCGCTGCATCTTGAAAGAAAGCTTCTGAGCATCTTGAAAAGTCTTCCAAGCCTCTTGGAAGGCGGCTTCCGAGCCTCTTGGAAGGAGGCTTCCGAGCCTCTTGGAAGGAGACTTCCGAGCCTCTTGGAAGGAGGCTTCCGAGCCTCTTGGAAGGAGGCTTCCGAGCCTCTTGGAAGGAGGCTTCCGAGCCTCTTGGAAGGAGGCTTCCGAGCCTCTTGAAAGGAGGCTTCCGAGCCTCTTGAAAGGAGGCTTGAGCCTCTTGAAGGGGGCTTGGAGCCTCTTGAAAGGGGGCTTCTGAGCCTCTTGGAAGGAGGCTTCCGAGCCTCTTGGAAGGAGGCTTCCGAGCCTCTTGAAAGGAGGCTTCCAAGCCTCTTGAAAGGGGGCTTCCGAGTCTCTTGAAAGGAGGCTTCCGAGCCTCTTGAAAGGTGGAAAGGTTCCGATCGTGGATATGTAGAAGAAAATGCAAAACCAGCCGATCTAATGGCGAAAGAGAACGTGAACAAAAAGAGAGTCTCTCTTTTGCACATACGACCTATTCTCAAAGCAATCTAGAAATATACACGTTCAACGAATCATAAACCTACGGCTTCCAAACAGTATAAATCATTAGTTTTCTGTGCAGTGAGCGAGCCGGGAAAAAAATTTCAAAGGGTTCCTAGAGAAATGTTTGAAAGAATTTTCAAAGAAATTTTCGAAGTAACCAAATCAGATTGTTCTGACAATGGATCTGTTAAGAGCATACCCGATTCGTCGAGCATAGAGTTTCCATCCTGGGACATCCCAGGACGAAAAAATTCCGGGATTTAGGAAAATTCGGGATTTCCCGATTCCCGGGATACTATTTTTGAAATCCCGAAAATCCCGGGACATTTTTTTTACCTTAGGCTTACTAATTGTGTTATGCTCACAATTTTGATTTGCATTGAACGCCCATCGCCAAGGGAAACTCTCTCACAAAGAAAACACAAGACTAGAGTTTGCATTACCCTATGGCGGTCTACTGACTGATACTTCTGCCAGCAACTGCAGCGCTCTTATATTTAAACAACAAGTATATACAATATATCGCTAGCTTAAAAAAGAAGCAGATACATCTAACTGGTATATAGTTCCTGGTTATCTTCCGTCTACAACGATAAGTTGCACACTATACATATTTCAGCATTTCTCTACACATATATATGAAATATTTTGTAAATTTACATTCATTTTGATGCACATATTTAAAGCATAAAAAAGAACGCAAAAACAAAAGTTTTAATTTCAAATCCAAATTGATTTAAATCATTGATTGATGTGAAAATAGTTTTAATAAATCAAATAAAGTTTATATTTGCTTCTCTATTTTTTTTTATTTTGCGATTCTATTTTACACGATTCATTTGTGCACGCCTCGTTAATCTTCTCGGCCCTCCTAACACCGAGCTAGTCATCCTGAGCTCTTTGTCCCCTATGTTTATGTTTTTGTCTGAGTTCCTTCATGACTTCTGCTGACCAGCAGACCTGACCAGACTTCTGCTGAATGTTTTGGATTAAAGTTCTTCTTAGACTTTTCCTAACCTGCCTCGATAAATTCGGTACGACGCTACCCATGATTAACGCAGCCAATTCATGATCCCACGGCGCCACGCGACTTATACAACCGATTTGCGATTACGCAAAAAATTAGTTACTTAATTAATTGGTCTTTCATAAAGTCTTTAGGACTAGTTTATCGACACTAAGTTGTAGATCTGGAACCATTCCTGGGCCTATAACCTGTTAATGAATAGGAGGAGCTGTAACTGCTGGTATAAGTATCAGTGAGTAACCTGCAATGGAGTATCCCTATACTTTCTGGCCTTTCTAAAATATGAACTTTACACCTTAACTCCAAAACAAAAAAAAATGTTTTAAAAAACATTGTACGGCTTGCCGAGTTGAATAAATACTACGAGTGCTGAAAAAATCGAGTTTTGAAAATGGGTTTAAATATGAAAAATCTGTACCAAAATGATACAATTTTATTTACTTCACATTATCAATCTTGCAAAACAATCATGTTGCTGCAGCAAACAAACAGATTCAATGTTAAGCCATAAAGCCATAAAGCGATAGATAAACCTGCCTTTGGATAATTTGATGTCATGCCTATGACATATTTAATTTATTACGTGCCACAGAGAATACACTATTTGAACACTCACCCAAACCAATTAAGCTACATGCGATCATGCAACTATTGCAGGGTTGTTACGGAGATCCTGAAATATTTTCCGCGCCAAATCCGCGCCGACTAAAATCAAATCCGCGCCATTTCCGCGCGACATGAAAATCCATTCCGTGCCAAATCCGCGCGACCCAAAACTAAATTCCAAGCAAATACACCTTAAATATCAATTTTGGTTACCACAATTTACTGAACGTCTTCTTTTCGAGTTCGTTTTTATAATATTACTGATTTTAAATATATTTTTTAACTTCAACGTTACACATGTTAGTACAGCAGTCAATATAACAACCCTTCTAGATGGTCCTTTTCACCACTAGTAGTACTGAGGCTAAGAGAACAAGAACCTAACAGCCAATACTATTTTAATAAGCACCGCATTTTAGATGAGATGAATTTTTTGGCATGTACCGTTATTATCTGTGTGTCAGGAATGTTCATACCAGATTTGAACATAATTGATTATAGATAAACTAGATAGATAAATAAGAATCTGACAAAACAGTAATTTCTTCTGAATAAATAAATTATGCAATTTTGTTGTAATTATTGATCATAAGACAGACTTGCGTACAGATTAAGGAATTAGACCAGACAACTTCGTTTTATTAACAAAATTTCTGTATATCAATTATTTGAATTCGTATCAAGAAACAAATAATACAAAATCTAACGTAGTTGCTCAAGCTCCGCTGATTTGCAACTCAGAATGCTGAGTTTGAATCGTAAGTTCATTCGAAAGTTTCAACAGAAATTTCTTCAAAATTTTTGTAGAATAATTTGCGTAAACTCCAGTGAACATTAGTTCGGAATTTGTGCGTAAGGTCCTCTTTTAATTCTTGTGATAGATAAACTCTCTACAAGCTCATGCAGTAAAATCCGGCAATTGACATTTTTAGTTACAATTTATCCGCAATTATTCGGTAGGAATGCCTGTGTCGTTTTTTACTACAATTTCAGCTAAAATCTCGGAGAAAATTTGCGAAAACTCCTGCAGAAATATATTATACATGCGCAGTTTCATCCCAGAAATTCCTGTGGTAAATCATCCGACAATTCTCGCGGAAATTATCCTGGATGTGTTGGCAGAAATCCAACTGCTCTTGGAATGTCTGCAAAAGCCTCTCCAAAATTGTCTGCGGATTATTTTCCGAGAACATCTGCGGAAATGTCTCCGGGTATTCTTGCAAAAGTTTCCCCGGCAATTTATGCGGAAATTCATTTTTCATAAATTCAAGTAAATTTTTCATCTTCCAAAACAACATGCGGGAAATTTTCAGAGACTACATGTGGAAACCTTCAATTAATTCCCGTGGAAATCGCTTTGAAAATTCTTGCAGAAATTGATTCCCGCGAAAAACAAATTCGAAAAACCTTTCGTTTAATTCAAGGCGCGTTTCTCAGGATTTTTTAAAGAAATCATTTTGATCATTGCTACAGAAACTTCGAAAGGAATCGCAACGTGAATTCTTGCGAGAATTTCTCTGCGAATCTCTGCAAAAACTCTTCTGGAAATATATTACAAATTTTCTCCTTCAATTCCTGTGGAAATCGTTTTGGAAATATCTGCAAACATTATGTGGCGAATGCTTGTGGATAATCTTTCGTAAATTCAAGGCGACATTCCGGCAAATTGTTTTTACAGTAATTCGTGGTAATTCCTTTGATCAGCGCTCCAATAATTTCCGTGGAAACTCCCCCAAAATATTTCTAAAAAGTTTCGCAAAAAATGCTCCTGGAAAAATTGCGGTTTTTTTTTTCAAAACACCTTTTTAAATTCACATTTTAATGTTTGAACGAATTTTATTTAAATGAGGCACCTTAATAAAATCAAAAATCATTTTTGTGTATACTATTGTTGTGTAACCCTTATTCGTTATAGATGAATGCTAAAAAATAAAAAAAGTTTCGAAAAATGACATATGAAATATCATGCTTGTGGTGCATCGAAAAAGGAATAATTAATCAGATATGACAAATATCTCGGAATTACGACGAAGTTGTCGGAATAAATAATGGGTGTTCATGCCCTTCAACAGACATGTTTTGTATGCGTCATGTTTCAGAATGATTTAAAAACGACAACAAATGACGCCCCTTAACATTTGTTTAATCAATGCTCAAGGGGGTAATGATGGAATTCAAACAGGACTAGTTAATATCCGAAAAACAATGTAAGTAATCAACTACGAACGCAAATTTTGTTCTCGAAAACATTTGCTAACGAGAATAAAACCCATCTAGATAGACATAAAACTAATTTTCAAATAAACGTCCTTAGATCTAGAATTTTATTTGTTCAATTTTTACCTAAAACTAAATCCGCGCCAAATCCGCGCGAAGTCCTAAAATCGTTATGTAAATCCGCGCCAAATCCGCGAAAACCGCGAAATCCGCGAAAATCGCGAAATCCGCGTAGTCGTAACAACCCTGCTATTGTTCTAATATTGGTTTTCCATTATAAATGAGTGCTATAACCCATTTGAGTTGCATAATGCTCATTAAAGCACCCATGTCGTTGGTATGGAAAAGCAGGTAGGCCGTTTTATTATGATTAGGAATTACAAAACAAAAGTTTTTGATTATAGATCAATAGTTACTTGATTGTTTACAATATTTTCACTATTTTTTCTCAAAATAAAAAGTTACGTTTACGTAATTTATGAACGGCCCCACAGCTGAATTCTAAACCTTTTCCACTGCCGAGGGGCAGTAACGAACAATGGAAACAAGGATGTTATTGATCATTTAGTAATTTGCGTTCGATCATTTAAGGCTCAAATTACCGTCATCCAGTCATTGACGAAAAAGACAGCCACGTGCTCGTACCATTCCTCAGTAATAAATCCACCCACCGAGGAGAAAAAGCAGTCTCCAGCTGGATGGGGGAAATATTTTTGTTTCAAAACTACATCATCCAATAGCGAAGACATAACTATATCATCAACATTAACCATTTTTAGCATAATTTTTCGAATAAAAGTCGCAAACGCCAAACAACATTTTTGAGTTGTGATTTTTGTTATCATTTAGAATATGTTACTGCTACTAGTGCTATAGCTCAGTTTTAGTGAAATTCATACAACGAACTGTTCGGCAGAGTTGTAGATAAATCTTTGCACTAGTAGTCCACCATACAACACATTTTGAAATTTAGCCTCTGGAGTGATTGAGAAACTACTAAATGATCGAAAGCAGATTACTAAATGATTGATTTCATCCTTGGTTATCGAATGGCGGACATTTAGAGGTCTCAGCATTGACTCTGGTCACTACCGGTCGGAAACTTATTACGTAGCATTTTTCTGGGTTTTCGACTCCCCTCCCCCCTGTAAGATTTTTCCCATACAAATAATTTTTTATTTATATGGCGCGTAAGAAATCAAAAGTGCTTACGTAATATGTGTACGGCCCCTTGTTGCATACGCTGGCGCATTTGATTTGAAGTTTGTATCACAGACAAACAGACGTAACACTAGAGAAATTTTCATCGACCATGACTTCAACGACCAATTTAAATTTGATCGATTGCGCGTTTCACAACTAGAGGCGCTGACGTTGTAATACTTCGAGTTAGACATTTCACTCCAGCGCCTTCTGGTGACAATGTCATACGAAACATTGTTTCGTGCAACATGCTCGCAAGATGGTGGTAGAGGAGTTGGGCGATGGATTTTTCTGAAAAATGTTCAAACTGTTACGTATGTTTGTCTGTGTTTGTATGGTGGTTTTAGCCAAAATGCATAGGAAACACCTACGTCACTCTTTCTTTCAGGAAATTGGTTCGGTACAGAGTAATAATCGAAATTTTTTGGTGAAGTCTATCTTTCTTCACTTATCAGCTCAATTCCAGACACTGTATATTTTATGCACATTTTACAAATTGATAAATTATCTGAAATCTGAACACGTTTCAAATGAGTAAAGTAATTTATCACATATAGAACTGAATCGTGATCCGTGATGCCCTTTCAACGGTAAACATCAACATGGTGTCGCCGTTAGAAATAACAATCCAAGTCTTAAAGTCGCCAATATTGAACTTCACTCCAATGATCTCGAGTCGTTCTACGTCACTCCTTTTGCGCCGGAGCAAAGTGAAGATGATGTAAAATCCTACGTTTCTAATATTTCGAACGCACACCCCTCACAGATTAAAGTAACAAAATTGGATGCTCGTGGAAAAAGCCTTGCTGATCTTTCGTTTGTGTCATTCAAAATAACTGTTTACAAGAGCTACTCCAACACAGTGAGCGATAACTGGTACTGGCCCGACGGGATCACAGTTAGAGCATTTGAATCGAATCAGAAAAATGGCTCTGCAGTACGCCTTCCGAACAACTCGTGAAGCACTATCTCCAATAGCAGCATAATAGTTCACAATTCGTTACAAAGCATTCATCATCACCCAAGACGCACTACATCAAGCGCTTTGGAAGCCCCCCAGCACAGTCGAGAGCAACCTGCCAGCGCTCAACAGCCGTCCTGGTCCTGTGCTTGGGTCAGGCATGCGTCATCAGGCAAGTATTCTCCAAGCTTGAACATTGTCAGCTTTGTAAACATTTCTTCCAACCTCAGAATTGAGGCTCTCTACCCGATATGTGCAACAGGGCGCACCGAATCTATTCCCTTGGAACCCCTAAAACCACCCTACAAATTTCGGAGACGAGCCAGCCTCAGGCTGAAAGTCTCCCTCCTTGCGATCAACAGCCGTCCTGGTCCTGTGTTTGGGTCAGGTGTAAAGGGCTTCCAATCCATGCTAGCAGGCAAATGTGAGGTCACCACCTTTGTAAACATACGCACGTTTTTCATGACAATCAATGAATTCCAAAGTGCACAGCCCAACTCCTAATAAATCATTCGAAACTTTATAAAAAGTCATTTAATCGTCGTATAATGTTCTGTGGAATTGATCTTTAACATATCAACTGCCTTTGTTGCAATTCTGAGCTCATTCTGGCATACCGAACCAATTTCCTGGATGAAAGAGTGACAGAGGTGTATTTCCCTATGCATTTTGACTGAAACCACCATACAAACTTCGAATCAAATGCGCCAGCTTATGCAATAAGCGATTGAGCTGAAATGTTCAGAGATTGATTTTCTTACCCAAAGGCACAATCCTGGGGGTTGCTCCGTAGAATTCGACAACATTTTTTTCTCCCCATACATACAAGTCTGGGCCATCTAATATACACCTTTATAAAGCACATTCGGTCCGAGTTTTGATTATCCAAAACATAGAATGACTTACTCAGTTTTCTTCTTCATAGACTCACTCATTTGATTACCATTGAGTATGCTACCAGCGTGCGAAAAAACATGTGATCAGCTTAACGGTAAGAGGCTGTTTACAAATTACGTAACGCTGGAGGGGGCTCTGTCCCAGTGTGGGGATGTAATGCCAATAAGAAGATGTGGAGGGGGAAGGAGGGGGTGAAAAATCGCTAAATTCAGCGTTACGTAATTTGTGAACGAACCTTAATTTAAAAACTAGAAAATTTAAATAAATACTCACTGACCAATATTCGTCCCGGAATTGACAGTTCAGAACTGAATATAAATAGGTTTAGAAGTGAGGTGACAAAGCAGTCCGATGGGTTTTATAAAAAATTATCGATTATTTAAAACTCTGCTGCTGAGTACAATCAACGTTATGCTACGTTTAGACAAGGCAAGTGAATTGAGCAAGTCGCTTGAATCGAACGCGAACTGAACGTGTAAACACCTTAATTCAATTCACTTGAACGAAAAGAAAGTTGAACATGTTCAACTTTTGGCAAGTCAATTGAATTCAACTGAGTTGTTCAATTCACTTGCCCTGTCAAAACGTAGCATTAGCGTTAAAAAATCAACAAAAACATCAAGGATCTATGACAATTGGTGATGAGCACAACAACACGAGAAGTGATAGGCACTACGCAGAGGCAACCCAGGACAAGATAGTTCGATGTGGAGTGTCAGAAATGACGGTTGAGAAAAATATTGGTTTCGGTTTATTAGTTGAATACAGAGTCTATTATATATAGAGTTACGCAAAGAGTGAAGCCAAATCTACCTATTGAACTGTCAAACCGTCTACCTATCGAGCAAAGTAAACAAATGATTGTTGGTAAGGCGGAAGTATTGTTATCGCCTGATGATTATTATGGCGAATTAAAACTCATGAATTGAAATGTATTAGATTTGTTCTAGAAACAGCTTCAAAAAACTTCAAGACACCCCCCAATAAAGTTGCAACAAGAAACTCACGTGTTTGCACTCTGTAGGTGACTTTGGCTATCGTATTAAAAAGCTTTAGAAGTGATCACTCCCATGAAGTCACTTGAAGGGTTGAACAAAAATGAAAGTTTTCAACATAATAACAAGAGCATTATTCAGAATAAGAGTAAGAAGATCCCCTTTGCGCAACTCTATATAATAGACTCTGGTTGAATAGAGATCGGTATAATACAACGTACACACCAGTCAAGCAGTTTGACGAACATTGACTCTGCCCCCCAGAAAACGCTTCGGTTGTTGCTTTGTTTGAGCGTGTGTGAAGTTGTTCGAACAACCATTTGACAGTTGGCGGCTCGGTTGGAAAAAATTAAAACGGTTTGATTTTGGTTTGAGTTGTCGGGGGTGGAGTCAAGGTTCGCCGAACATGTTTGAGCATTTGTACTGAAGTTGCACAAACCCTCATATATTTTTTGATGGTTGATGCTCAAGTTGGCGCTACGGTCGTTCGTGTGTGATATTGTTGGTCGAATAAATTGATTGTTCATGCCGGTGTTGGTAAAGCTTGATGGATGTTTGAATAAACGAGAGCTGGAGTCAATGTTGGTCAAACTGCTTGACCGTGTGTACGTTCCATAAGGGAGTAAAGGAACCGAAAAACAAACCCATCGCAGTAAGAAAAAAATCCTTGATTAATCCTCCTAGCAGTGATGATGCCTTTCTCGATTCAATAATTTCGTTTCGCCTTAGTGTGATATATATAAATAGTATTATATATTATATATTATAATATATAATATTATATTATAATATATTATATTATATTATAATATATTATATTATATTATAATAGTATTATAATAGTATTATATATAAATAGTATATTTATTAAATACATATAAATGATTGGGACAGCAACTACGGGCGGATCAAGCTAAGCTAAGCTACATATCAAAAATGATTGCCTACATTATGGCATTTGCAAAAGCTTTAAATCGAATCAACCAACCATCGACATATGGTTCAAAACAAAATAACTTTTGAACGCAATGATTAGTGATCAACTGCCAATAATAGAACAAAACCTGCCAAAGCCGTCATTCCCCCTACCTAATTAAAAAAAATCAAAAACCCATGAATTTTTAGAATCTTCATGTAGGCAATTAATATATTGGCCAATAGTGGGCCCTTAACCAATAGTGGACCTTCCAGCCATATTTACATTATTACAGAACAAGATGAACATTTTTCTGTGAAATTCCATCTGGAGAACCTACCTTATACATCAATAATTTGATTACATGCATTAGAATTGCCATGGAAAGAAAAATAGATGATTTTTTACAATTTTGTACTTTTTATGGCAGGAAGAGCAAAATTTCGCTACTAGGGTGTCTACTATTGGGCATTTTACCCTTTACTGCAACTACAAAATTAAATGTAAAAGAGTGGATTCCTGCTGGCTAAATAAATCTTACCCAAGTAGCACACGCAACATCTTCTAAAAAGCACCTTGTTTCTATTCAGTTTCATTAAAGGCATTGGAAAAACATCTAAGCACGAAAAAGTTGCATCAATATGTCAAAAACGTTCGAGATGTGATTAAAGTTTCATTAACATTTCATTGCAGTACGTGTTTGACATTTGGAAACAAACAACCAAATAATACTGCACTTTATGTTGCAAACACGAAACAAAATCATCAAGTTGCTTATTTTTTACCATCTTCAATGCGTCTTTCAAAATTTATTTGTTTGTTTAAATTAAGTTGCAGATAAGTTGAGTGTGTCTTCATGTTTAATTTAGCATCGTTCAACGTTTTGACAACTCACAATTTTTTCCAGTGATGGTGCAATCAAGTAACTGAAAACCCGAGTACAAAACTTCATAATCGTATGGTTTTTATGGTGAGTCAACATGCAGTCCCTTCGAAGTGTTGTATGGTGCTGTGGTAGAGTGAAGGACTATCAATCACAAGATCCATAAATCGAATCCAGTCTTATATTTTTATTTTATTTGTTTCCGCTGTAGTATTTTGGAACATTATTGCAATTTTACTGCAATCAAAGGATGTTTCCGTAGGCTCCACCTCTTGCGCTTTTTAGATTGCAAGAGAGTTATATTTGATGGCACATACGCAAATATTGTTTCTTTCCGAATAGTTGCAACGCAGTGAAATGTTCAGTAGTGAAACAAGTTGTGTTGCGTGGGTATAATTGCTAAATAAGCAATTTTTCACAAATTTAAAATTTAAGAGAAAAGCTAGCCTCGGCCAGGGCAGCAGGGACTATGTCCAAGGGCTTGACGATCCCTCTCCAGGCCATCTACGAGTTGTGGAACTTGCCTAGAATGTGGTGGGGTTTGACAGCGGGCCCTGTTAAATTCCTATAAAAAGCTGCATGTATCCGCAAGTAGGCCCCACAAACGCGACCGTGTGCCGCTCAAAGCTCACAAGCCCAAGATCTGGTGTCAGGTGAGGCACAAAACAGACCTGACACGACGGCCCTCCGACGAGACAGGAGGTTTGCAAGGATATGCAAGCTGAGGATAAAAGACCGTTTCTTCAACTATAGCATCATCAACGTGCACTGCCCACACAAAAGGAGACCCGACGACGAGAAAGAAGCGTTCTACGCACAGCTGGAACAGACATATGATGAATGTCCACTGCGGGACGTCAAAATCGTCATCGGCGACATGAACGCACAGGTAGGAAGTAAGGAAATGTATAGACCGGTCATCGGACCGGATAGTCTGCACACCGTATCGAATGATAACGGCCAACGATGCATAAACTTCGCAGTCTCCCGCGGAATGGTAGTCCGAAGCACCTTCTTTCCCCCCAAAAATATCCACAAGGCCACATGGTGATTACCTAACCAAGAAACGGAAAACCAAATCGACCACGTTCTAATCAACGGTAAATTCTTCTCCGAAATCACGAACGCCCGCACTTACCGCAATGCGAATATTGAATCCGACCACTACCTCGTTGCAGTATGCCTGCGCTCAAAACTTTCGACGGTGTACAACACGCGTCGAAGTCGAACGCCGCGGCTTAACATTGGGCGGCTAAAAGACGGTAGACTAGCCCAAGGGTACGCGCAGCAGTTGGAAGTGGCACTCCTAACTGAAGAGCAGCTTGGCACTGCGTCTCTTGAATATGGCTGGAAAGATATTCGATCCGCCATTGGTAGCACCGCAACCGCTGCACTTGGCACGGTGCCCCCGGATCAGAGAAACGACTGGTATGACGGCGAATGTGGGCAATAAGTGGAAAAGAAGAATGCAGCATGGGCGAGATTGCTGTAACACCGCACCAGGGCGAACGAGGTGATCCAAATGTGGCGGCAGCACTACGAAGAACACCTGAATGGCGATGTGGCAGACGAAGATGGCGGTATGGTGATGAACCTGAGAGAACGCGCGCAGGACATAATTTTACAGGCTCCGGATCTCCAGGAAATCCAGGAGGAGATTGGCCGGCTGAAGAACAACAAAGCCCCTGGGGTTGACCAACTACCAGGAGAGCTATTTAAACGCGGTGGTGGGGCACTGGCTAGAGCGCTGCACTGGGTGATTACCAAGGTTTGGGAGGATGAGGTTCTGCCGCAGGGGTGGATAGAAGGTGTCGTGTGTCCCATCTACAAAAAGCTGGATTGTAGCAACTACCGCACAATCACATTGCTGAACGCCGCCTACAAGGTACTCTCCCAGGTTTTATGCCGTCGACTAGCACCAGTTGCAAGGGGGATGGCGGGTTTTATGGGCGAACGCTCCACCACGGACCAAGTGTTCGCTATTCGTCAGAAACTGCAGAAATGCCGCGAATACAACGTGCCCACACATCATCTATTTTTCAACTTCAAAGCCGCATATGATACAATCGATCGGGACCAGCTATGGCAGCTAATACACGAACACGGATTTCCGGTTAAACTGACACGGTTGATCAAAGCGACGATGGATCGAGTGATGTGCGTAGTTCGAGTTTCAGAGGCATTCTCGAATCCCTTCGAAACGCGCAGAGGGTTACGGCAAGGTGGATGGTCCTTCGTGTCTGCTATTCAACATCGCTTGGAAGGGGTAATACGAAGAGCAGAGCTTAACACGAGTGGTACAATTTTCAATAAGTCCGTCCGGCTATTTGCTTTCGCCGACGACATAGATATAATGGCACATAACATTGAGAAGATGGAGGAAGCCTACATCAGACTGAAGCGGGATGCTAAGCGGATCGGACTAGTCATCAGCACGTCGAAGACGAAGTACATGATAGGAAGAGGTTCAAGGGAAGACAATGTGAGCCACCCACCGCGAGTTTTCATCGATGGTGACGACATCGAGGTGGTAGAAGAATTTGTGTACTTGGGCTCATTGGTTACTGCCGAAAATGATACCAACAGAGAAATTCGGAGACGCATAGTGGCTGGAAATCATACGTACTTTGGACGCTCCGATCGAATAGAGTTCGCCGCCGTACCAAACTGACAATCTACAAAACGCTCATTAGACCGGTAGTCCTATACGGACACGAGACCTGGACGATGCTCGTGGAGGACCAACGGGCACTTGGAGTTTTCGAAAGGAAAGTGCTGCGACCATCTATGGTGGGGTGCAGATGGCTGACGGTATGTGGAGGAGGCGAATGAACCACAAGTTGCATGAGCTGCTGGGAGAACCATCCATCGTTCACATCGCGAAAATCGGACGACTGCGGTGGGCTGGGCACGTAGCCAGAATGTCGGACAGTAACCCAAGTAAATTGGTTTTCGACAACGATCCGACGGGCACAAGAAAGCGAGGTGCGCAGCGGGCAAGGTAGATCGATCAGGACTTGCGGACCCTCCTTGCGGATGACTTGCGGACCCTCCGTAAACTGCGTGGTTAGCGACGTGTAGCCATGGACCGAGCCGAATGGAGAAGACTCTATATACCACACAGGCCACTTCGGCCTTAGTCTGAATAAATGATAAGCTAGCCTCGGGTGAAAATCTCTCTAATAAAGAAAAAAAATGTATACGTATTTTTTCCAAACCATTCGACAATTTGATACTAAACTTACTTTTCTAAGAACATTTGAACTATGTGAGCTTATGAGCTATATGAGCCTTCACTCCGCTACCAATGACAACGGCCTACGGCTAGTAAATTTTGCTGCTGCCAGAGGGATGGCCATCAGTAGCACCTACTTTGCACGAAAGAACATCCGAAAGCACACCTGGAGACACCCAAATGGTGAAACTTGCAACCAGATAGACCATGTTCTGGTGGATGGGCGCCATTTCTCGGATGTTATCGATGTGCGGACATTCAGAGGTCCGAACATTGACTCTGATCACTACCTCGTTGTCAGTCAAATTCGATCACGGTTGTCAACTGTATCGAACGAAAGATCACAGCGAACGATGCGTTACAATATCCAGCGATTGTCGGCGGAAGGAGTATCGGCTGAGTACCGCCAGAAGCTCGACGAACGGATAAGTGCAATCAACGTTAGCGACAACATCAACGATCTATGGGAGTCGATCCATGGAGCGGTGAGCACAACAGCACGAGAAGTGGTAGGCACTGCACAGAGGCGACCCAGGACGGGTTGGTTCGATGTGGAGTGTCAGAGAGTGACAGACGAGAAGAACGTTGCCAGAAGCCGGATGTTGGTGTCAGGTACCCGATCGAATAGAGATCGATACAAGGAAGCAAGAGCAGCCGAAAAACGAACCCACCGCAGGAAGAAAAAAGAGTACGAAGAACAAGTTATTAGTGAGGCGCAGGAAAAAATGGAGCAGAACGATATGCGGAGGTTTTATGAGTCTGTCAATGGCGTGCGGAGAAAGACAGCGCCATCTCCCGTCATGTGCAACGACCAACAAGGGAATTTGCTGACAGATAAAACTGAAGTGGCTGCCAGATGGAAGCAACACTTCGAGACTTTGTTGAATGGAGAAAGTGACGGTGCATCGGTGAACAGAATAAATATTAGCGACGATGGACAAGCTGTGGAGTCACCTACACTAGATGAGGTTAAAAAAGCTGTCAAAGAGCTGAAAAACAATAAGGCTGCGGGGAAGGACCAGCTCCCGGCTGAACTTCTCAAACATGGCAGTGAGCAGCTTTATGAAGTTCTGCACCATATTATGTCGAAAATATGGGAAGACGAGGAAATGCCTGCTAGCTGGTTGGACGGCCTCATTTGCCCTCTCTTTAAGAAAGGGCACAGACTGGAGTGCGCCAATTACCAATTATTCGGCGTACAAAATTATGTCCCGTATTCTGTTCAACAGATTGAGACCGCTTGAAGAGTCCTTCGTCGGCGAATACCAAGCGGGTTTTCGTGAGGGCCGATCAACGACGGATCAAATGTTTACCCTGAGACAAATCCTTGATAAATTCCGGGAGTACAACTTGCAGACACATCATCTGTTTATTGATTTCAAGGCGGCGTACGATTCAGTGAAACGGAATGAATTATGGCAAATTATGCTTGAACATGGCTTTCCGGCGAAACTGATACGGCTGATTCGTATAACGTTGGACGGATCGAAATCAAGTGTAAGGGTTGCGGATGAAATATCGACGTCATTTGTTACCTTAGATGGATTAAAGCAGGGTGATGCACTCTCGAATCTACTGTTCAATATAGTGCTCGAGAGAGCCATTCGAAGAGCTGGTGTGCAAAAAAGCGGTACCATTATCACAAAATCCCATATGCTCCTGGGATTCGCGGACGATATCGATATTATCGGAATTTATCGCCGTGCCGTGGAAGAGGCTTTTGCGCCTTTTAAGAGGGAGACAGCGAGGATTGGACTCACGATCAATACCAGCAAAACGAAGTACATGGTCGCTGGCAATCAACGTGGGTTCATTAGTGGTGGTGGTAGCGGAATAGTGCTGGATGGTGAAAAATTTGAAGTGGTAGAAGAATTTGTGTATCTTGGAACATTAGTGACGTGCGATAATGATGTTACCCGCGAGGTGAAAAGGCGTATTGCAGCTGCAAATAGGGCTTATTACGGACTTCGTAACCAGCTTAAGTCCCGTAGTCTGCAAACGAAAACAAAACTCGCGCTGTATACTACTCTGATTCTTCCGATGGCTTTATACGGCCATGAGACATGGACGTTAAAGGAGGCTGATCGGAGAGCTCTCGGAGTGTTTGAGCGTAAGGTGCTACGGACAATACTCGGCGGTAAACAGGAGAACGGTATCTGGCGGCGTCGCATGAATCACGAATTGTACCAGGTGTATAAAGGGCTGGATATTATTAAGCTTATACAACACGGCAGACTACGGTGGGCTGGTCACGTTGTTCGTATGCCGGAAGAACGTCAAGCGAAGATAATATTTAGTAGAGAACCCGGAAGAGGCCGCAGGCTTCGTGGAAGGCCGCGTACACGATGGCTTTTTGCAGTTGAAGAGGACCTGAAGGCGCTCAATGTTCAGGGCGACTGGAAGCGATTGGCCCAGGATCGAGTCCAGTGGAGAAGGATACTCCATTCGGCGTAGGTTCATCGAAGAGCTGTAGCCCATCAAGTATCAAGTAAGTATACTTCGTCCGTAAACAAGAATATGGATGAAATTTTTTTAACCAAAACCTCATAGTGATGTCACAAATTACTGTAATTGTGAATCAAATTTCCATTATCACCATTCTTAAGTGCCCGCCAAAGTCAATGCGACGTGCGATGTGACGCGACGCGATTTTCGACGGATTTATGAAATTTATATATCAATCGACTCGGAAACTCTGCACCATTTTGCCATTTTTATTAAAATTTTGGATTATCAGCGTAAAACCTGTGGTTAAACTATTGAAAATTTACATGAAGCGCTTCATTAGCGCTTTAAGCATTTAATCACAAAAATATAGACCATTGAGCAATTCTCTATGAAATCATGATTTTTTTTCGAGATCAATTTTGTATTTTTTGATTTCTCTGAAATTTTGCATATACATTCTTTGTGATCAAAAAACATAATTTGCATCATTGGTTTGCCATTTTGACTCTTTTGACAAGGGCCTAAGCAAAATCACCTTGAACACTTTAAAGAAAATTAACTTGAAAACGGCTTGTCCGATCGTTTTGATGTCTTGGGCAAAATTTTAAGTAAGCAATGGGGCTATGTGAAAAAATATACACTGTGCAAAAAAAATTGTTCAAACATTGAAAATGAAACTTAAAGGTTGATTTTCTCAGGTATATACAAAATTTCAGAGAAATAAAAAAATACAAAAATAAATCGACCTTCGATTTCACAGAGAATTGCTCAACTATCTTTGGGATGCATTTACCACATTAAGCCGAATCCAAGAATTCAACAGATGATATCGAGGTAGGTATAATCAATCAATTTGAGTTTTTTAAGTGAGAATTTCAAATTGTCGTATCCAACATTTTTCAAGTGTAAACAAGCTTCGCCAATTTGACAGGCACTTACAGACAAATATCACTAACCCTGGCAGTTATCAAACTCATCCGATTTGCGCGCAACATGTTGCGTCCGACGGGAGTACGTGAAACGAGTTTGACTAAATGTGAATAATGGGTCTATCCTAACAAAGCTGTTGTAGACTTTTCTTTTTTGCGATACAGGCAGTAACACCGCTAGATCAATCAGGCTTTTTTTCTGATACAAAAAGCAATTAGCAAAACCGCCAAAAATCGAAATGGGCCTTGTAAACAAATTCAAGCATTGTTTGAGTTTTAAATCAGACTATTTCCCCTTCAATGACGCATGACAGATCCATTTTACTGCTTGATTGTAACTCCCGAATGTAAAACATGC
The DNA here is from genome assembly GCF_024139115.2 of Armigeres subalbatus. Classification (NCBI taxonomy): domain Eukaryota; kingdom Metazoa; phylum Arthropoda; class Insecta; order Diptera; family Culicidae; genus Armigeres; species Armigeres subalbatus. Next base: position 273,996,407 of record NC_085141.1, read on the forward strand.
GATAAATGAAACGACATCAATTTGATCAACATGATTAAAAGTTAAATTTCGAAAACATTAATAGGCTTCAACACTTGCATAACAATTGACGGAGTTTCGAGCAAAATTGGACACAAGGAATAAGAACAACATTGCAAAGGGATTGTTTTCGGATTACTCGGCGTATTCAGGTGCTGTTGCTACTGCTGCTGGAACGGCTGCTCCATTAACATGAATTGCTTCCGACGTTCATATTACTATTGATTGTGATTAGATGAGAGTTTTATTGTAGGTACATAGAAAATAAAGACAAACCAAATATTACCTCTTTCTTTTGTCCAAGTTCTAAGAAATTGAAGATGACTAATAAATCTATATACATAAAAATGAATTTCTGTCTGTCTGACCCTTATAGACTCGAAAACTACTAAACCGGTCAGCGTGAAAATTTATATGCAGAGGTTTTTATGGCCGGGGAAGGTTCTTGAGATGGTTCGATACCACTCCCCCCTTTGGAAAGGGTGGCTCGCATATAAATGAAACACCAATTTCTTCATAAATCGAGAATTAATCAAGCAAATGGAACCAAATCTGGCAGGTGGAGGTATTGGAAGGGAAGATATGTTTCTGTGGTGGTTCGAAACCCCTCCCCTTTCCGAAAAGGGGGACTCCCATACAAATGAAACAATAATTTCTGCATAGCTCGAGAACTAATCAGAGAATAAATTAATTCTAGGCGAAACAAAGTTTGTCGGGTCTGCTAGTAAAAAATAAATTTACAATTTGATACAATCGTTTCTTAAATATTCTTCTGATAGTGTTAACAGATAGTTTAGTGTCTTTATTTTCATTTCCATTGTATTTGTAAATTTTTCCTTTTCTAATGATTGAAATTGCATCAAAGACTTGAGCGTAGCAGGGTGAACATAATATCTGTGCGTTTGACTAGAGTGCGTTGACCTCAATGTCAATGTAATCAAGTACCTAATTATCTCCCAATAAAAAACACAATCTTAAGTAACATGAGCATCGGAGCAATTTATGTCTCGATGATGTGTTGTTTTGCTTTTCTCTGGACGATCCATTGGTTTCATCTCGTTGATAACGACTACGGTCATTGCTATTATCCAACTGCCAATCGTTAGAAACGCGGAGATTAGATTCATTTGACAAACATCTCTTGGTGGTGGTTGCTTATACGGTTGCCTTTATTGCTGGTCATTACAGTGTATTATTACAGTGTTTTTGGTTAACAATTGTCTGTCTATAGTTATCCTGCATTCATTTGGCTGTTCCGTTTCTTCTCCGTCATTAATTTTACTGGATGTTTCCGCAAGCAGGTTCGAGGTATTCAATTATGTAACGCTGGTCTCTAATTTTTGTAACTTTTTTCCGTTAGATTCTTCGCTCGGTCGCAAAGAGCACGCACCAGTCACGCAGTTCTCAGCAATCTTCTGTGGCATTTACTTATTCCAAGTTCAACCAATAAACTTATTTCCGGGTTTTATCACAGATAATTTTCAAAATACATTTTATATACTCCAGGTACGATACAGTAATGACCTTACTTTGTCAGTTTTTGTTGTTGTGTAAATAATCTACATTCTTATTATAAAAATGTTCAACTTAATACATTCAAATCATACTTGTTTTTTTATGACATACTACCGATGAATCGATAAATATGATTTGAATCGATAAAAACATAAATAACAATGTTTGAATTGACCGTTAGAACAAATGTGTTTAACAATAGCACTGTCAGAATCGTAACAATAAAATAATCCGACGTCTTTTTAAACATAATTTGTACTAAGCCCGTGTACTTCATGACAATAGTTTTGCTAAACCATACATTTGGTAAAGCTCACAAACGCTGAATGTAGCTTAAAATTATGTTTGGCTGAATTATCACAGAATTAGGTACAAGTTTTAGCAGTCTAAAAATAATTTTCAGTACAATTTATAACTCATGTTTATGGAATACTTACGCTATTAGCAACAATTGCTGATTTTATTTATTTTTTGCTCATTTTTAAAGTATCCTGTTAATTAATGAAATTTCTAACAGTCTGTGAAGAGTTATTTGATTTGGAACAAATTGATTCTGAGAATGAAATAACTTATTACTTTTAATTAACGATTGTTGGTTTCATTTAGTTGACCAAACCCATTCTTAACGAAAGGTTTTAACATGCCATTCGCATTTTTAATCCTAATTTGTACCTGAGAATGATTTCATATTATTTTACGAACCCTTGGGCGATTATAATCACATAATAGTAACGTTTGCAAAAACAAATACGTTTTATTTTTTGTCAGCATTAACAACGAAAAAAAAAAACCTTACAACTATAACATATTTAATATTCAATGGGAATAATAACTTTAAAAATCGTTTCAAATAATATTAAACAAATGTTTGCATATAAGTAACACATCCTCTGTATTTTTATTGTGTCGATAGTTTTATCATACTGGCATCAGGGACTATGTTCAAGGGCTTGACTATCCCTGCCCATTCCAATGCGAGTTGTGGGGTTTGACAGTGGGCTCTGTTTACCTTCTACAAAAAGCTGCATGTTTCCACCAAAGTGATTGTGTGCCACTCAAAGCGCACTAGCCTCCCTCGGCACCAAGGCGACAAATAAAGGGTCACGATCGGAAGCTTGGAACATGGAACGGCAAGTCGCTAGGTTTCGCAGGTTGCGTTTCACGAGTAGAGGATGATCACTCACGCTGATTTTCGCCGAGAAATCATTTAGCGGAAAAGAAATAAGGCCTGATAAAGAGATAAGGTACAGTGGGGTAAGTGGGTAAATGGGGTAAGTGAAAAAAACGCAAGTATTTCACTGATGAAGCACAGAATTATTCAATTTCACTTCACAATCATACAAGGCCATTCAAATCAATGCGTTGAATAAGTGAAACATGAAATAATGAACCATTTCAACATGCGAGAGTAAAAATTTATTAACCTTTCAAGTTTATCTTTTGCACAAGTTGTTTTGCGTGTCAATAAATACAAATATTTTTTATGTTGGTTTCCATAACACATTCAATTAGTGTATTGATAAGTTGGTTTTCTTTGTAGTTTTGAATTCCAGTCACAAAAATATTTATATGAACATCCAAAATTTTGAAAAAAATACTTTATTGCTTTGCCTGTTTTTACCATGGGTGGGGCAAGTGAAAATTTTCCGACATTGAATGCATCGCTCTATTTTTCCAAACACAAATAATTTCTTTTAAGCGTATATAAACAAATGATACCAATTCGAACTCATTCGAAGGCTTTTCTTTATTTCAAATATAATTTCTCTGCATTATCGCCAAGGCTCATTATCTTACTATAAACCTGAAATAGAAAGTAGTGTTAGACACACCCTCTTTAGCCGTGCGGTAAGACGCGCGGCTACAAAGCAAGACCATGCTGAGGGTGGCTGGGTTCGATTCCCGGTGCCGGTCTAGGCAGTTTTCGGATTGGAAATTGTCTCGACTTCCCTGGGCATAAAAGTATCATCGTGTTAGCCTCATGATATACGAATGCAAAAATGGTAACTTGGCTTAGAAACCTTGCAGTTAATAACCGTGGAAGTGCTTAATGAACACTAAGCGCGAGGCGGCTCTGTCCCAGTGTTGGGATGTAATGCCAATAAGAAGAAGAAGTTAGACACAAATGGAGATGAGATATTAGATCTCAAAAAATTCAAGTAAAGAAAATATAAAAACATAAAAATCATTTAATGGAGGCACTCTAGTGCCTATTGACTTTCATGAAGTGTCAAAAAGCATCACAACAGATCACAGTTTATATTCTACATATTCAGTATAATTATCATTTGCATGAAATATATGAACAGAAAATGTGTTCTTATATTGAAAAATCCTCTTTTAAAATATTTTTTTCACTTACCCCACATGTGGGGCAAGTGAAAAATTGAAACCGATTTTTTTGTTTTCCAAATATTTTGTATCCTAAAAGTATTTTTCAAAAATCTTGTTCGCGGGCATATAAAGATTGGATAGATATATATGATAATATGATCAATTTCAATATTCAACTTTTATGACTTGATGAACATGAAATATACGATTTCCTTTACCCACTTGCCCCACTGTACCGTAACTATTTTTCCCTCACTGCCAGTGACGCGAAAAGTTGATTTGCTAGTTTTTTCATTTCTTTCAACCTTGTGTATCTTTACCAATGCAAACAAGAGTAGCCTTTATAAAACAAATTCTTCCAATAAGCAGTGGGTGTGGTGATGTGATTAGAGTGAGCGCAACCCAGTGCCATTTTTATTGGTGTTCTGGGTTCGAGTCCTGAGTTGTGGTTATATAATTTTAATAAATGTACACTGCCGTCATACGCATATTTGTCCCATGTTTGCTGGGATTTCCTATATACATGGGACAATTATGCGTAGAACGGCAGTACATACACCGAAAATTTCCTCGAAAAATGAGTAAGACGTAAGAATGATGAAACAAAAAAAGGATTTCATCAAGTCACGATTTTCGTTTATCTTTTAGGCTTGTTCTAGAGAAAAAGTAGCTAGTGAAAGATGTCTCTTGCCACAGACTTCGAAATAAAGATTCTGCTTCGTCCCTAAAACCGCTTGTTTTCGTCTAACAGTGATATAATGAAAACTTTTAAATAGTACGGCTAGAATTTTGGAAAACTACATGTTAGACATATTTTTTAATCAAAATAATTCAATTTTAGTGTTGCTAATCTTGAAGGAAATGAAATTTCTAGCTTTAAAAATCAAACTATTTTTAGCTTTTCAAAATTGACGTCCTATATGCCTTGTCGGGTGAAATTAAAAGCATCACCTAGCCCACATTTTGTTTTCGCGCTACCGGCAGAGCCAATTGAACTCTGATCTCTAGTATAAGGACACATTAAGCCATGTGGTGAATTTCAAATTCACCACACAGTTTTCTACTCCTATTATCAAAAGTTCAAATCTAGCGTAATAATTTTCGTACAATGCTGAAATTCAAGTCGATTGTTTAGCATAATTATGCAAACGATCTACGGATGTTTCATCCCCCAGAACCACAACTCTTTCAACTTGTGCTCTTGAAAAATCATTAGAAGAAGCACGTGGTTTCCAAGATGGCTGATTTTTGGTTTTGTTGTATAACCACTTTAAAAGTATCATGTACCAGTATAATGAATAAATCCTTTTATTTTTGAACTATGGATAGAAAAATCTGAAAAGTGTTGCAAGTCACCCCTTTTGATGGTACCGGTTACTTGACGTCATGTAGCTTTCACTAAAAGTTTACGATACCAGTATGTAGAAATCATGTCAGATTACCCTGATCAAACATGAATTACATTCCAAGACAAAATTTTCAAAACGACTTATCTGCTTTTGCAAACAAAGATTCAAACGACGATTTGACGAATCTGATAGATCTCCTACGCAAACCAACACTATCAATAGGTAGGTGAAGGATTCCGCTATCTGCTGGTGGTGTTGGTTTGTGTGGGAGAGCTATCAGATTCGTCAAATCGTCGTTTGAATCTTTATTTACAAAAGCAGATAAGTCTTTTTGAAAAATTTGTCTTTCAAGGTTCACCTCATTATTAGTACAGGTAAACCCACTCAGATTCACCTGATTACTCACGTAAGTGAACAAAGCCAATTTACGTTCAGGTTACATGTTATTCAGGTCACACTTACGTGAAAAGTATGGTGAATGAAATCTACATTTGAATAATTTGTTTGAGAAACTGCATATATCCATTTTACACAATTTCGAAAAAAAACAACAGAAAACTCACTTGTCACAGAAAACTGTTTTTAAACAAATTCGCACCGCATCTTTCGATTTCATCGATACAGATCTATAGTTTTTTGACAAAATCCAACACCATGGGGCACTGTTTGTTGACAAAACTCAACACCCTGGGTCACTTCCAGAGGGAAAACTGTAAGCAGTATTATTTCTTTTCAAAGTGCATGCCCATATGTAGTTTTTCGAAATTTTATTCATACATTTCCGAAGAAAAATTTGTTTTCCTATATTTAGCCAGAATACGTATTTTTCAGAATATAATATATAAAAATTTCATTTTGGCCAAAAATGTTACATATGCAGTTTCTCAAACAAACGGTTAATTTATTTTCAGGTAAATATGACGTAGAGATCTTCCAGAAGTGGTAGAACTTAAATCCAGAACAGGCCAGGATGAGCACCCTAAGGATGACACTCAATAGCGTCTCAGCAAGCAAGCTTTTCTATATTACAGTACGACAGTTCTTTTTTGTTGCATTTTATCTAACATGTATACTAAAACACGAGTTTCACAAACAACGATAATCCCGATCCCGACTTAACTAAAACTCTTCATTTGACTGGTTCAAATATACTACGGAGCAAGATGAGCATCTTTACGGGGCAAGAAGTGCACATATTTTGAAATCAATTTTACCAACTGAAATGTATTAAAGCATCAATATTAACAACAAATAATAGGTTTTCATGCGCATTGATCATATTAAAAAAATAAAACTGTTTTTGGGATCGATGAGTTATTGTTTTTTATTTATACCTTCAAAATCACATTGGATAACAGAAACCAGTTTGAATTTTCAGTAAATTTGATAATGTGCGTTACTCAACAGATTTAGCGTATAGTAAATGATAATTGTAGGTTGTGCAATATAATTTTAGTATGTTGTGTATTAGGGGTGATCGGGGAAATATGGGCCACCTAAGGAAATCGTTCCGAAAAACGCTGAAAAGCTGAAAAACATCTTTCAAATGTAGTTGACTTATACTAGAGAATGTTACCTTTCATATTACGTCGATGAATGACGAAAAATGCGTTTGGAAATTCTTGGAATGCACTTTTGAAAATTATTGATTTCAATGTGTGTCCCGACTATACGGGGCAATATGAGCCACCATTTGGGGCAGTATGGGCCACCCATCCAAAACGTTTATTTAGGCGAAAAAAGTATCGTGATATGGAAGAATATGATATTCCTACAACAGTTGTGAGTATTCCAACCACATACAACTAAAAAACCGCACAACAGCGGACTGAACCGATTTTCCACTCTTCACCGTTTGAACAGCCACATTTCAATTGGTCAATGGTCATTTTTTCTGTTTCGATCCCAGTAATGCGCTGTTGTAATTTATCCGTAATGAATCTTACATATATGATAATATTCTTGTATTTGACTACTGAAATTTGAACTTGTTCGCACTTTAAGGCCTGATATTTTGCTCTGTGCAGGTATGCCCATATTGCCCCATAGAGACTGGTTTTAAGGAAAAAAAGTTTTATGATAAATTCAGATTTATATCAATACAAACATGTGTGCACACTAATCAATTTTAATATATCTTTTGATTGTGGTGTATTTTTGAGCTGTATTTTTGACCTGTATTTTAATCAGTTTTGTGTCAAACCCTTATTTAAAAACTTCAAATCTTATAATAATTTTGCCTATGCAGCGAAAATTTACATTTTCAAGTGTATTTTCATATTTGAATTGAATTTTAATGCGATTTTCACGTTGAGGCATATGTGGAGCATCCTCTTAAAGATCATTTAACTTTTACATGATAAAACTTGTCAATAAGCTCAAAATGAAGGTGGCTCATATTACCCCGTATGTTCATATTGCCCCTACTGCCCCTATTTGATTGTTTCAAAATGGAGTGCTTATTTTTCTCCATTTGAGATAAATCATTCAAATCTAATTAAACATGGTCGAACATTTAAATGTAAATTATATTTTAACTGGCCCTAAAACATTCTTTGAAGACATATAATATGTGTACTTGGTCAATATTTTCATAAAAAATATTTATGTTTTCATTTTGTAATGCTGATTTTTCATAAGAAAATCCCAGTTTTCACCAAAGTTTGCTAATTTAATTGTATTTCAAATTCATTTTATGTTTATAATATTTCCTTAGTGTCAGTCTTCTGTTGGACTATAGTTCAACTGCGTGTGGGGTTATTTAGAGAGAAATAGGCATACAAGCGGTAAAAATAAGGGATGCTCATCGTGCCCCGGGTGGGGATCTTGCCCCGTCCTAAACATCCCTTTTTTGCCTAAACAGCACTTTGTCAGTTTTTTTAACGTGATCTAATTAGCTCAGTTTTTTAATATAAGTGATCGGCATGTGAATAAATAAGAAATAACATATTAACAGGATACTTTATAATGTTGACATTTACAATAAATAGTTGCTATCATAACAATAAATTTTAAAATAATAGTTGCCATTAGAAAAAAAATACTGGCGATACATAAATCTTCGAATAACTATTTATCGATGCATTAGTGGCACGGCGTATTGCATATAGTTGAACAATACTTGTATTAGATTATTGGAAAATAACGGGGGCACATACCGCAATGTTCTACACCACGAATATTAATGTGTGAATACTGAATCTGCAATGATCTAGAAAAGTTGCCAAATGATCTAAAAAAGTATTATGGGATCTCTATTCTCTAGTGATAGCCGCGTACAAGTTCAACGGAAATACATTTAAAGATAAACAATCAAAGGAATGTAACGTATTCTTACCATGCATCGTATACATAATTTTCCGATTACAATAGGTGACCTACTAAAAGTAACAATAAAAATCTTAACAACTATTCACCATCCGTTTAGTGTCTCTGATCTTGGTTTGCGTAAATAAATTATATCATACTGTGGTTATTATTACCACAATAAATCAAGGGTAGTATAATGTTCATCGACAAGATTTTCGGTCTGAACATTGTCTAATCATGTGCCCAAATCTGTTTGAAGACGACCATATGCTACAAACACTTCATATGTTCACACGGTGTACGCACATAATTAGACTTTGCGAGGCTACTTAGGGTTTACACAATTTCTAAAGCGAATTTGCATCGCTTCCACCCCTTCTTACGATTGATACACAATAACTGAATTGTACTCGTTGTCATCACACGCGAAAGCAAATGCTTAACGCTTAAATAACTAAATGTCATCAAAGCGCACCAAAAACAACGCGCCAGCGCACCCAAAACAATAATGGTTGTACGAGACAAATGAAAGACAAATAAGGCACAGTACCTGTTTGGACCAGCTGAGCTGGGAGGCATCGTCTGCTGGGGCGGTGGCGGATAATGTCCTGCCGGAGGAACACCGTGCGGTGGTATATTGCCCGCTCCGACCACACCCGGGGGCACACCGTGGCCGTGGTGTACCGGGTCATGATGATGGTACTCATTTGGCACTCCCGGTCCCATTGGGTGGCCGTACTGATCGTGTTGAGGCGTCTGCACTGGTGGTCCTTGCGGGTGGCCACGATCGTAACCACGAGGGAAGTGCGACTGATAGCCACCGTCTCGGTTGCTGCCACGACCACGTGGACCACCTCTATAGTTACCTCCGCGGCCGCGATAGCTACTGGACGAAAAAGAAGGATAAACTTTGTTAACTAAGGGTGAAACTTTTTGGATAATCTAGTATCTTGTACGTTGAAGTTTCAATTAATTTGTCAGTCTATTTTATTTAGCTTATAAAGAGAAAGGTATTGGAATTCTTATGATTTCTCGATTGCAAAAAACAAAACAATCATGCACGCACGATTAAAATCAAACGCGATTTGAAACAAGCCAGACTACCTCCCAAAAATGGAAAAAAAATTTGAATCGATTTAACACTATTTCCGTTCTTCTTCGCATAGAACAATAGAAATCCTTGCATGTGTAGCAAACAAATGAGTGTATCGATGCGAAGTGAATCTACTCGCTTGTGAGGGTTCGATTATTTTGAGAATGATGCTACCAGTAAGAAATTCCTTAGAAATAGAAGGAAAGTGTTGAAACTTGGTTCTATTTAATACAAAATGCTTCGAGTTGGTAACTTGGTACAAATATGTATTGTATACACTCTGAAAAATCTTCACGTCATGTTTACCTGAAAACAAATGTGGTTCTCATCCACCACACTTATCACGTAAGAGTGACCTGAATGGCATGTAACCTGAACAAAACTTAGCTTAGGTGAGTTACGTGATTTATCAAGTGAATCTGACTGGATTTTCCAGTACTAATGACGTGAAGTTTGAAAGTAGTTACGTGTTTGATCAGGTGAACCTTACGTGAATTCTACGTACCGGTTACGTGAACTTTTAGTGAAAGCTACATAATATCAGGTATGCTTTGAAATATATTACAAAATTGTTTTGTTTTAAATGAATGCATAATAAGTTAGTAACTGCCAGCAGCCGTAAATAGGAAACCTCTTCGCGTTGCTGATGTGCTTGATGCGGTGAAATGCATTTGCTGCAAAATGATGTATTTAATATAAGACAAGGAATGCTGCCATTCGGCAATTGCGCTTCGGAGTTATCGCTAAAACACTGTTGGAGAACAAATCAACGAATGTCGAATGAAATTTATCAGATTTGAACAGAAATGTTGAAACTACATTCTTTCTCAAAAATTGCTGCTATTTCCGATGTTGAACCAATCAAAAAGTAGTCCATCCTTGGACGTTAAAATCTGAAATAAAAATTTTATGCTAACGCTACCGAAAAACTGTAGTTCTAGACTTTATGTAGCTTAAACTTCTTCCAAATAACTTTTCTACGAATCTTCTAAATTTCATGAGACTTCCGTTGATATTTTTTCAAGGAGTGAACTGCAGGTTCGGAAAATTCTCGCCTAGTTGCACCAAAAATATCCCTTACCTCTGCGAAGCCTAACTATGTTTAGGTTATGTATCATTCATTCTTACGTGATTGTCAAGTCACTTCCACGTGAAAAGTATGGTGGATGATAACCACGTTTGTTTTCAGGTAAATCTGACGTGAAGATTGTTTACAATGCTGGTTTTCCGTAAATGCCGAAGCTGCAATCACACTAACACAATCTCACTTAAGTTGTTTACGAGTACGTACAAACATATTCACCAAGATTTTTAGCAAAAGTTACGTGAATTTCAGGTGAGCATTACTAACGTCACGTAACAATCGTCGTTTGTTCAAGACAGTTCAGTTACGTGATTTTTCACGTGAATATGACGTGATGATTATTTAGAGTGTATGATATACAAGGATTATATAGACTGTTCCAGAAAGTTTAAGCTCACTAAAAAATAGTCGGCAAATTGAAATGCATGTAATGTTCCATTAAAATTTCAATGCATCCTATACTGCCGTGTCAAGCATATCTGTCCCATGTCAAAAAATATGCAACTGAGAAAAATGCGATTGAAGTTGGAAACATATTTTTTAGTTTGTAGCTAAATTATCCCATGAAATTTTGATTAATAAACGTATATCGATGAAAATAGTGTATTTCTAATGGCTTAGTATGTTTCAAAAGATAAACACTGTTTTTTTAGTGGAATTTATTCAGTGGGACATTTATGCTGCGAAATTGAAGACAAAATTGATAATTCCAAGCATATTTGTCCCAGTGCTAAAGTATCATCAGATTACTTTGCGCTTAGCAAAAGTTTAGTTGGGTCTGGATAACAACCTGTTTCAAATTAGATGCATTAAATCTTTTCAAAGCGTATTGTAGTAAAGGGCCGTACACTAATAACGTAAGCTTTTAGGGGAGGGGGCTTACGCTCCATAGAAAAAAATATGTATTAAAAAGTTGACATGGGGACGAGTGTGTCTGAAAACCCCAGAGATATTATATCTTACATAAGTATAAGGACAGTGAGAATTGGTTCCTATACATAATTTAATCCTGAAATAAGTTCTGGTCAGTGGCGTAGCCATGGGGGTGGTTTTGGACATGAACCCCCCCCCCCCCCCCCTCAGAGACAAAATTTTTAGCAGAATTTTTTTTTCGAAGAAAAAATGTTCGGAAAACTCCCCCAGACCAATTTTCTGGCTACGCCACTGGTTCAGGTGAATTATGTTTCAGCGTAGATGGATTTTTGGAAGAAGCATCAAAATCAGATTACGTGGTAACTCAATACCGCAATACTGCGAAAGTGTTTGATGATTCCTATAAAATTTATTTCAGATTGGCATCTGATGTGTCGAGTGGAAACTTCCACCTGTGTGTGGTGATGATGACGACGATGATGGTCCCGCCACATACCCCTACAAAGGTTTGAGCTGGACGAGTTATCTTTAAGATAATTAATTAAGATCAATTTAATCAGATTTGCAAACAAATAAAAAAACGATCCGATTATTTCTACAGATATAAATTTGCATGTAACTTTCCATTACTATACAGCAAAAACATAAATTTAAAAATTAACTGCTGATATCAACAATTTTCATAATGCACAAGAAAGGCATCAACGTTTGTCAAGGGCCGAAAACCTCATTAATAAAATGATATGGAAATGCTAATATCATCTTCCAAACTTGGACGTACATGTTCATGATAGCATTAGAGGCGAAAGTATAGAATTGATAGTATCAGGATTCCACATGAAGAATTCTTCCTCCCCTTCATAGAAGTTGATTTGAAAGCGAGCGCGATATGTGCCATCACATATTGCCCTCCGCTCGCTTTCAAATCAACTTCTATAAAAACATTCTTCATGCTCCCGTATCCTAACGGAACTATCAATTCTATACTTTCGCCTCTAATGCTATCATGAACATGTACGTCCAAGTTTGAAGATGATATTGCATTGCTATCATTGTAAATCGTTTAACTTCACGTAGAAGTAACACTCCAAATCATTAATTTAGTGTACTACCCTTGGTGGGGCATCCATCAATTCAGCTGTTATTGGTCGACGGTACAGCAGCAGTGTTTTCTGCTTTGTTCCGTCTCGAGGCATCCAAGTTGGATGCGACGAGACGGACGCAATGAGAAAACAGAACTGTGCAATAAAAATCCTATTCGACTAAATGCTGATGTCATATTAGAAATTTGGAGACAGTACGTCGATAGTTAAATCCTTCCGCACGCGAATGGCATATGAAAGTCAAACCACCTTCCTTTGCCAGTTGGAGATATATCAGATTCCATGATATTCTGCATTAGAGGCGAAAGTATAGAAGGATAGGTCGTGGATACGTGCCATCACAAATATGTTTTTCAAATTGATTTGAAAGCGAGCGGACATTCTGTCATGGCCGTATCCTAACGGAACTATCAATTCTATACTTTCGCCTCTAATGCTATCATGAACCTGTACGTCCAAGTTTGGAAGATGATATTAGCATTTCCATATCATTGTAAATCGTTTAACTTCACGTAGAAGTAACACACACGAAATCATTAATTTACTCATTAATAAAGACAATAAAAAAAAAAAAAAACTAGCAATGGGTAATGTTTTTAACATAACCGCGAGTAGACGTAGGACTTATATAAAAGCAACGTATTTACATTTGACTTCTAACTTTTGGATCTATGGAGTTTGATTATAGGTGTTGATATTGGAAACGACAACTTCCATGTTTATTCAAAGCTTCTGAAAATAAAACTAATAAATAAATACATAATTAGAGTTGCTTTGTTTCTAACTATCAAGCCCTTATTTACTTAAACACATGTAGGGCTTTTATAGATGTCTTAATGATGATAGTATTTGAAGTTTCAAAATTCTATTAATACAATTTTTAGACTTGGGCAAAATGTGCTATTTTAGGGGAACCCGTCTACCAAACAAAGAAATACAGCACAAATATGCTTATTTTTGCTAACATGCTCTCTAATTGTATTCTTCTTCATCCACCACCGCTGCCCTCGCTGCCTCAGCCATCATCGGCCACTAGCCATGAACTCCGAGCGATGCGATGGGCGATTGCATCCATCGCAACCGACACCACTGCATCCGACCATCATCAAGCACAGTATGACAAAAAAATGCGCCCACTCCTTTCATGCATATTCGCAGACCCACTGGCGACTGCATGCTGTGTAGGTAAACAAACACAGCGAACGAACGAACGAAACGAACAATGCGCGAGCAAAAAGCACGTCAGTACTATAGACACTATAGGTTCCATAGACGAGCTGAGGCGAAGGCGAGTGTAGCCAAACGAACTGTCAGTTAGTGTAGCCAAACGAGCATGACGTCACGATTGCAACCCAAGCAATGGAGCGTGTGACGTCAAATTCACGTGGTACACTGTGAAAAAGTGGAAAAACACACTTAATCGAAATGAACCAACCGTTCCTGCGCTCGTCTATGGAACCTATAGTGTCTATAGTCAGTACGCGTTGCTGTCACAAATTGAAATGGCTCGAACACGGCAGGCGCTGCTTCTTTTATACACGAAGAAAATCTTCCGCTAGACCCGAAGGCCCGTGACATACCGCATTCTGATGTCCGTGTTAGGAATGCACGGGATTGATTACATATGAAATTTTTGCTGGCTTTGACAAGAATTGAAATTTTCAATAGTCTATCGTTAAGAATCTTAATTTTCAATGAAATAAGCAAATTGCTGGAGAGTGTCCGAGTCGATTGATATATAAATATTAAAAATCCATCGAAAGATAAAGGTGCTAGTATCGTTTGAAATCTTCCCTTCCAGCGTAACGCTCTCGATTTCCAAAAATCTAAATTACACCCAGTATAGTAAAGAAAGACGTAAGTCCTACGTCAAAAAAAAAAAGGCATCAACGATGTTAGGTGGATTAACCTTTTTACCCATTGAAACTATACCACAACCCATATTCTTTCTCTGAATGATGTGATAATGAAAATTGGCCTCTTCGAAGTAATTTAATACATGTTATATGAAATTTGTTTCAATGGGACAGTTATGCTTGGAAATTCTACAATGGGACAAAATGACCCGATATTTTTTCGCCAAGTTTTCGAACAAACTATATGTATTTATTTGTTCACAATAAAATATACATTAATTTAGAACGTTTGGTGCATAAAACTCAAAAATGATAAAAATCGACATGGGACAGATATGCTTGGGACGGCAGTATAGACAATATCCATTTAATAAACGTGATGTAAAGTTAAATAAATCGAAACGAGAGTTCGACATTTAGCGGCATCTTGTGAATTTCAAATGCCTTAAATTCTCCTTCGGTTACAATGTTTTAAGGTGTTTTAAGATTTGACACCAGTAATGCTTGATCAATACGAATAATGATTCTATGCAATGGATTTAGTGTGGATATCGATGAGACTTTTGAAGAAACTACATACTTGAAACGAGGGAAGCCCATATGGCATAATGCCGTTTGTCATAATGCCATTTGGCATAACGACTTAAATGTCTAAAGGCCTTTGGCATAAAGACCGTTAGGTATAACGACCATTTGGCATAATTTGTTGGGTATCTCGAGGCCATTTAGCATAATCGTTGAAAAGATGTATCAAATGCAATTGGTATGTTTTCCATTTTTAAAAGTATGTATATAACTGAATTAAGGCAAAAGAGAAGAAGACTCCTTCTTTAAAAGTCTGGCTTTGCCCGGAAAAAGGCAAACGAATAGATTACACCCGATTCTGTTTTAACACGGATTTCTTTTACACGACCATGTAAAAAAAATCCCATACAAAAATTTTGCAAAGTTGCTCCATTTTGCATGATTTGTCGAGAAATCATAAAACTTTTTTTTACACGGAACGCATCCCCCGTGTAAAAAAAGAAACTTCTTTAAAAGTATGTATTTGCCCGGAAAAAGGCAAAAGAGTAAATGATTCATTTTTAAAAAGTACGAATTTGCCCGGGATAATGCAAAAGAGTAGATGACTCCTTTAAAAGTACGGATTTGCCCGGTATAAGGCAAAAGTGTAGATGACTCCCTAATTAAAAGTAAGCTTTTGCCCGGAGTAAATGACTCTCTCTTTAAAAGTGTGCATTTGCCTGGAAAAAGGCAAAAGAGTGGATGACTCCGTTAAAAGTACGCATTTGCCCGGTATGAAGCAAAATAGTAGATGACTTCTTCTTTAAATGGATGTATTTTCCCGAAATAAGGCAAAATAGTGGATGATTCCTTCATTTATATGCATTTGAGTAGATGATTCCTCTAAAAGAGTAGATGATTCCTTTAAAAGTATGTATTTGCCCGGAAAAAGGCAAAAGAGTAAATGACTGCTTCAAAAGTACGTCTTTTTCCGAAAGGAGGCAGAAGACCAGATGATCAATTTTTCAAAATATCGCAAAAATCTGAGCGTATATGATTTCTTTTCTACGCACACGATCGGAATAAGAAAAATGCATGTATTTGGTTGGATGAATTCGAATGAGTAGATCATTCCTCCATTCAAAGTACGCATTTGAAAAAAAAAACTTTAAAAAAATCACATTTTTCAGGAATAAGGCAAATTAGCACATTATTTCTTCATTTAAACCATTTAAATTAAAATTTACCCGGAATTAGCTTCTGCCTAGAGTTTTTATGATTCTTTTAATTTTTATGCCAAATGGTCGTTATGCCAAATGGCCCTAAAATCATTATGACTATTTTTCTTTATTAAACCAAACGGTCGTCATGCCAAATGGACCCTGGCCATTCAACCCGTTATGCCAAATCGCATTATGCCATTTGGGGTAGCCCCACTTGAAACTAGTTGTACAAACACCCCAAAACCTTCCTTCAAACACCTCAAAACCTTCCTTTATCCTAAAACATTACTTCTCGCGCTGAGAATCATAGGGGCATAGTGAACTGTATTGACCGATTTCTTTAAATAGATTTTATAATTTGTTAATAACTCATTCGTTTTGAAGTTCGAAAATTAACAAATATCCCCGCCATTAGAATGGCTGGTGCTACCCAGCAATTCCAATAAGACATCGATGAAGAATGATTCGATATCTGTCAAAAGTAATCTTGCTCTGTCAGCAGGGTCATTCGATAATTATTGAAATGTCACTTTTGAGTTTAATTTCAGTTTAATTCTTCAAATGAGACAGACCCTCACAACCGTGATTGTTATGTCTGGTGCAAGATGGATTCATCTTTTATCACACCAAACCATTAAATCTTCGGAAAACTACTGCAATTCCCACCATCAATGAAAAGGAAACATCGACGTAGAGAAATAGATCAATGCAGTTATGCCCCTATGATTCTGACCACGGGACTTTTATTCACTAAAATCGGCAAAACTCGACACTAGAAGAAAGTTGACAAGGTAATAAACTATACGTAGCCAAAAACTGAAAGAAAGTTTGAAATATTTAAAAAAAAGCTAGTGTGCTTAAAATTTCTGGAATAGTCTATAATATCGTTGAACATTTCAGAGAATTCGAAATCCGATTTTGCATTTAATTAAATAAAATCTGATGTGTGTACCTTTGATAATGAGCGTTATATCCCGGTGATCTCTCTCGGTTGTCTCGGTATTCGCCACGATGTTCATCGCGACGATCCTCTCTTCTATCCTTACTGTGTTTACCATGTCTGGAATAAGCCGAAGCAAATGTAAATTTTTCCGATGTTCAACTTTTTTAGAAGACCGAAAAATGGTATTCATTACCTTCTATCATCGAACGACTTGGATCGACTGCGTGTGCGACGTTCTCGGTAAGGACTTCTCGAACGTCGCTTCGGTGACTTTCCACGTTTAGCAGGAGACCTGTTAGTTGATCTTAATATTAGCTTTAATATACTACAATAGAACATATTTTCGGGTTTTTCAATAATGTACCTTGAATAAGATCTGGATCCGCTAGAACTGTACGAACTGGAACGATTCCTACGTCTACCATTGCGATCTTGCTCACGGTCCCGATCCCGTCCACGTTCGCGATCTCTGTCCCGTTCACGGTCCCGGTCTCGATCCGGCTCCCGCTCGCGCTTGTCACCATGCTTTTCTTCGGGTGAACGACGCCGGTCCGGAGTTCGAGCGCCGCGCGGAGATCGTCGTCGTTCGCGTTCCGGCGACGATCGTCCCCGTCGATTGTTGCTGCCACTGTTGTCAAACGATCGAGACCTACGATTACGGTCAGCGTGAGGAGACCGATGACGGCTAGCCTGTTTCGCTTCCTGCTCTTTACGGCGTTCTTTTTCTCGCATTATACGGTTAAATGCTTCCAAAGGATCGTCGATTACGCTGTTGAGATTTTGGAATAATTAAAATTACTAATAGAAGTAAACTTTGAGGAAGATATGCTTACCCAGGTCCAACGTTGGGTACACCAGGATATCCTCCCGGCCCCATCGGACCCATATGACGCGGTCTCATGTGCGGCGGATGGGGAGGATAGCCCGCACGAGGTGGGTACATCATTCGGGGACGCTCTCCATGATACATTCCCCCGCCATGGTGATCATAAGGCCGTTGGGGAGGATAACCACCTTGCATTCCGTATCCTCCGGGGTACGGGTGTGGCGCTCCGTGTGGTGGAGGTCCCGGGTAAGGGCCTGCTGGGCCTGGGTGTGGTTGTGCACCCATGTAACCTGGATGAGGTGGAGGATGACCGGCCATTGGAGGCGGTTGTTGATGAGGAGGATGAGTGTGCGGTGGCATGGGCATAGGCCCCCTGGTTGTTGACTGGTGATAATCCGGTGATCGTGTGTCATATTCATGTTTAGGAGTAGCAGCAGGTGCAACACTATAATTGTTTTCCTTATCGTCTACCGTTGGCGTATGGGATCCAACTTCGTCGGTTGCATGTTGTTCCGTATTTCGACTTGCACCACTATCACTATTATTCCGGCTGTATGGAGGAGGATACTCTCGACCAACGGGTGGTGTTTCGTGACGATGATGGGCCTGCCGTCCGTTGTAGTGACCACGAAATGCTCCTCTACTTTGGAGATGTGCTGGCGGTACCGTCACAGTTATGTTATCCTCGTAATCCGATTCGTTGTCGAAAGCTGTAATATGAGATAGTATTAGATTTCCCTGTGATATCAGGTTGAATTTGTCTGGTTTTCATAGTGTGATAAATATATTACAAGATAACTTTCTTCCAATCCATTTAGACGACAAGCATATACCGTGACCTGCCCTAATTCCGCGCATCGCCTAATACCGTGGTTTTCATAAAAAATCAGAACCTGGCTATCATGGGCATCACATTATTTGGTGAAATGTTCAAACATAATATGTTTGAACATTTCACCAAATAATATGTTTGAACATTTCACCAAATAATACGATGTACATGATAGCCAGGTTCTGATTTTTGATGAAAACCACGGTATTAGGCGATGCGCGGAATAAGGGCAGGTCACGGTACTTAGTTTACCAATAGCGTGGACGGAATTATTTCAAATTTGGCTTATTAGTTCAGTTTTTCGCTTATTAGAGTTAGAACCCATGCCGGATCATATTCTATTTTTACCAAAAATTTGTTTTGATGATTGAAAAAATTGAAGATTGAGAAAGATATCAAGCCAAGAAGTCTACTTCGTGATTTTTGATTTTCCGTTTTATGAACATACCTTTATCATCAGCAGGTGGAGAATCGATATCGCCATGTTGAGATACGTCCTCGTAGCTTTCCTGAAGCTGATCGCCTGTATCGCCCTTCCCCTCGCCAACATTTTCAGCTGATAGATGTTCACTATCAGCTTCTGCGCTTAATGTAGCAGTGCCGCAAGTAACATTGGCAGATGAGCCCATTGATTCTGCCGAAGCCGTTGAAAGATCCTCGGCTGGTTTTGTTTGTTTGTTTGATGCAGCTGTAGGACAAAACAATCAGTACATTTATACAGGCCCAGGGCCATTATGTTGTTGGTGGAACTTACCCTTCTGAACAACTGTTTTTGTGTAGCCGGTTTCGTTACGAAAAGCATTCACTGAATTTCTCAGGAAACGATTTGGAATAAGCGATCCCGGCGAAGAACCTTTCTCTTTGCAATCGGGACATTCGTTATCTTCCGATTCAATGAGTGCCGTTCGTACGCACTCATCGCAAAATGAACTACCGCAGCAGGGAATCATTACAGCGTCGGTGAAAAGATCCTTACAGATGCTGCATATCAAATCCTCCGGAATGGCCTGCTTTTCTTCAGGGGGCACTTGGGATGGCTGAATAATAGGATTGTTATCGGGGTCCTTGTCCCGTTCGATGAACGAACGTGGAATCCCTGCCGTGCGTTTGACCTCCATCGCTTCTTTGGGCTATTTTGGGAATTTTCATATTTTATAACTAGTTCAGGTCGTACATTTAAAATCTCTGAAATCTTACCAATGGGCCGAGAGGACAATTTTTAATCCAATGTCCTGGTTTGTTACACCGATAGCACTTATAATTAACGGGAACCTCACCAGATTGGGACGCGCCTCGTATCTTTTGATAGCTGATGAAACGGTACAAGGGAAACAGATTAATACTATGATTAGACAAATGTATAATGAAAATGACAAGCATGTTATTTGAGTCTTGAAGTTTTGCTACAAAATTACCTGTGCTTAAATCTAATCCAGAGGAATAGCGATATTAAGAAAATGAATAAAAAACACATTCATTACAAATGATTTATTTACTTGTTTAACTAAACCGTAAAATTAAGGATATGTGTGTTGAGGATTGACAAAATATTACAATATATATTTTTCGTAAATCGAACATTCCTCGAAAGCTACTAAAAATAAACTAAATTAGGTGGGTAGCAAAACGTCATGACAGATCTTGGGTAGACCTAAACGGTATCGTTGGTCATGACGTGGTCTGCACATATATTTCATCAGCGCAAAATTATTTTTATTAGTCGAATATTTTAATGTATGATAACATAATTATAACCTCAATAATACTGCATATTTTTGGTTTGCGAAGGAGGTAATTTTTAAATGATTACGATACTTAGTCTGTCTCATTTGGATAATTAAATTGAAATTAAAGTTTAAACGTGAAATTTTAATAATTATCGAGTAATGCTGCTCACAGAGCAAGATTACTTTTGACAGATATCGAATCATTTTTTAACGATGTCTTATTGGAATTGTTGGCTAGCACCAGCCATTCTTATGATCGGCTGTTACTTTGAAGTTTAATTCTCCAAATAAGACAGACCTTAACAACACTTTCTCAGTGTATCATTTAAAATCTAAAAATTGTCAACGCTTTCGTCAAAATTATTCAAGGTACAATTAATGTACAATTTACTTCAACACCAATTCAATCATAAGGTGCCTGCCAGAGTAGACGCGTCTTCGCTTCGCTTCGCACTTCGCGTCTACTCTGGCCGCACCCTAATATGTATAATCATAAACCCAAATTAATCCACCTAGCGTTAATGATGCCTTTTTCTATTCTCGGTTTTGATCCAGTGTGGTACATATCAAAAATAATTGACTACCTTACGGCTTTTATAACTTTCGAACGCTATGATTCATTCAATTTATTTAGCTTACATCTAAACAGATAACACTGAATCGCTATCCTAACCATGCTTCAAAAGTAAAACGACCTTTACGGAACCCAGAACCGCCAGCAAATTTGTTTAAACCGACAATATATTCAGGATCACCCTCTCCAACAACATACCAGTTGTGTCGATGAGGCAGATTGGTCTGTATGCCGAAGGGCCTCTTGAGGGCTTTCCGGGCTTGGTCTGAAAAGTTTCCATCATCTAGGCATCGGACATATCCGGATTAGCAAGAACCGCATATTTATGGGTCAGCGGCCAGGTTTGGGATTCCATCCGGACCTGGTGCCTCGTTCATCTGAAGTTTTCTTGCAGCGACGATAAGCTCGTCGTTAGTCACTAGCCGTACCACGTCAACTCACTCGTACGGTGTCCGATGAGTCCTGCTTCGGAATCAACCCTTCGACGATCCTGGCTAACATCTCCGGCGAATTTTCAGGTGGTGAACTATTAGTCCTAGCCACCATTATATTGTATGCATCCCCCTATGGATTTGCATTAGTCATCCTACAAAGCTCCTCAAAGCAGGCTCTTTTTACGTTTGATCGCGTAATTTAGAGCTCTGCTCGCTATCTTGAACGTCTGGAGTTAATCGATTCTGTCCACCTCGGTCCTAGCAAGTCAACAGATGCTACGAAGGTCAATCGTGTTCGTCCACCAATAAACCAGCTGGCGGTTGCCGGTTGGCTTAGTCATCCTTGGCATTGTTACGTCACAAGCTCGTGTCAGGACATCGAATAACTCGTCGCCGCTCAGGCCAAGAGTCCGATGTTCCCATCATACTAATTTTTCTAACAGTTCCTGGTTGAACTGCGAGGTACGCCATCCTCGAAGTATACCTCTCATGAACCCTCTCATTCAACGCATGTCGTCCAGCCCGCGCTGCAGAAAGTCACATTGATACATGACTCGGGCCTCTGAACGTGAATACCTCGTACCACAGGACCACGTTCAGTCTCGCCAGCGACTTTAGCAGGATATTATTTCAAGCGTTAGTGAACCAGATCTCCAGTCTACTGCTCACGCATTGAAGTCACCTGCTGTTACTAAAGGTTTCAAACCACTTAGTGCCACGGTGTATCTATGGAGAAATATTATTTTATAAAAATCAGGAGCTTTGAAACACCCACCCGCAAAAGTGTATAGTC
The DNA here is from genome assembly GCF_024139115.2 of Armigeres subalbatus. Taxonomy (NCBI): domain Eukaryota; kingdom Metazoa; phylum Arthropoda; class Insecta; order Diptera; family Culicidae; genus Armigeres; species Armigeres subalbatus. The sequence goes on from NC_085141.1 coordinate 274,018,797, forward strand.
TCCATGTCGTGGGTAAACTAAAATGTTCTATCGGGTACCTATAACAATTTTTATTCTTTTTTCTGTATTTTTAGTGCAAACTCCTACTCACCACCAAACTTAGCTACAATATGGATAAATGACCCCCGATAGAACTTATAGCACTTGACTTACGTGAAAGAGGAAAGCTGAAAGAGGTGTTTCAGAGATACTGATTTTTTGAAAATAAGTCTCTTCGGACAAATACACCGTGAGTGCGTCTACAAGTCTATCTAATACCCTAGTGTACTGCTCTGTACTACATCTAAAGACAGTAGCAGCTTTAAAAATAAATACCGTTTACTTTGGCTATTACGAAACCCTCATCATCAGGAGATGAAACTATTTCCTGGATTGGGTACTTTCCACATGTCCAGATTGATGCCACTGTTCTGAACTTGTCCACAATCAAACTGCCATTCCCGGAAGGGATGCAATACGGGTCCAATAGCAGGGCAACATCAGTCTTGTTCTCATATATCGACCGTTGTAAGAACGCTTGCGCTGCCTCGCAGTGGTTGAGGAGTTACCTGCATGTCCAAACCCGTTTGGAAGCCGAACAGGTCAGCCCATGTATGTTTCCAACGGCGACGGGTGTTTGTTTCCAACGTCAGGAACGCAGATCAAACTTCTCGGGGCAATCTGAGAAGTAGCATCCTTATGTCCTTCAGCTCCATATGACTTTTGAGCAAAATCGAAACACTCAAAGCAGGTCTGGTTTTGTTTATTTATGCTCATCGAACATATCTTCTTTTACTGAATCGCGGTATTCTGGATTTCGACGCCTTACTGATCTCTCAGTGCAGCCACCAGGTCTCCGGCTTCGGTTATTAAACCAGGCCCCGATACTGAACTACTGGGCTTATGGTCTTTACATACACCCAAATACACAGCGTTATCTTTAGTCAACACTATTCTGCGCAGCATCCCGCCGTTTTCCTGACCTTCTTCCGACGTTTGACCGTATCCTCCCTCTCTGATGGTACTGGTTTGGCACTAGCTCCTTTCTGATCGGCTTCCAACCCGACCTTACTGAGTAACCTGCGGTTCGGCCAGCTGTTTTCCTCAGTAATGTGCTGAATCTTCAATTCGGTATCCTTCCTGGCTTCCATAGCCTGACTCACTGCCAACCCCTTTTCCTCAGTAAGTAGGCGGACCTTTCGTTCTACCTTGTTTGCATAAACGAGAATGAACCACTCATCTGACATACAATTCGAAAGTAAACAAAAATATATAGGCTCAAATCATTTTTTCTCATTTGAAAAAAAAAAAGTTTGAATAGTTATTATAGTTGCTTTAAAAAAAATCCCAAGTGGCTTTGGTGCAGGAACCCTATTTTCGCAAGGGTAGCTTCTACCTAGGTAACCTAGTGATGAACCCGGTGTTTGCTGCTTTCAGTAAAGAAATGGTAAACTCTCGATCAATGCCGCGTGCATGTGTGCTTGTTAACAATGCTATTGTTGCTACACTTATCTCTGAACTAACAACCAGAGATGTATGTGCTGTCACAATTGATGCAACTGGCGGAACCCCCGTCAGGAAATACGACTATTGTTCGGTTTATTTACCACATGATGAACCATCCCCTACGGATGCTTTCAAACGAGTTGTCATATATTGTACTTCAAAAGGCCTTCCGCTAATTGTCGGCAGTGATGCTAATGCTCATCACATCATCTGGGGTAGCTCGGATATCAATCTGAGAGGCTCCAGCTTGATGGAATACTTAAGTAGTACCGAACTTAGTTTATTTAACATAGGCAATCGCCCAACCTTTATGGTATCTAATATAGCAGAAGTATTAGACATAACCCTTTGCTCCAATAGAATCAGTCACGAATTGACGAATTGGCATGTGTCAGATGAGGAATCGATATCTGACCATCGCTACATCTACTTTGATCATTTGAATGTAACTTCGCAGACCTTGCGTTTTAGAAATCCCCGTTCAACAAACTGGGATCTTTACACAGAGTTGCTTTCTACCAAATTTCATGGATATCTACCTTCTATAGAAACTCCTACCGACTTGGATGATGCAGTTGATACTACAACGTTGCACATCGTGGAAGCTTTCGAAGAAGCTTGCCCTTTACGTTCTGTAAAAACCTCAAGAGGAACCCCTTGGTGGAATTCCGATTTGGCTAAGCTAAGGAAGCAGTGCAGAAGGAGTTGGAACAGACGCCATTCAGCAGGGACGGATTCTTTCAAGTTGGCTTGCAAAGCTTACAAGAAGGCTCTACGATCTGCTGAACGATCCGGCTGGAAAAACCTTTGTGCAAATGTTTCCAATTTGAGTGAAGCCAGTCGATCCAAAGATTTCCAAGTTGGCGAACTTCGCAAGCCAAATGGCGACTACACTTCTTCTGATGAAGAATCGTTAGAGCACTTATTTGATACGCACTTCCCTGGATGTGTCGATATAACATCTTCGGATAATCCTGATGTCTTTTCATGTAGCTATGGGTCTTGGGCTCAAGCACGTAGAATCATAACTACTGAATCGATTCAATGGGCACTTAACAGTTTTGCTCCCTACAAATCTCCAGGGGAGGATGGGATTTATCCCGTTCTACTTCAGAGAGGTTTTGAGCATATCAAACATGTTTTGAAAAAGCTTTTAGTATGTAGTTTTGCTACTGGGTATATTCCCATATCCTGGCGGGATGTCACTGTAAAGTTTATCCCAAAAGGAGGACGTGCTTCGTATGAAGAAGCAAAGAGTTTTAGACCCATCAGTCTGACCTCATTTCTTCTGAAATGCTTAGAACGTATTATCGATCATCACATTCGTGATGACTGTTTGGCAAACATGCCTCTTCATGTTAATCAACATGCTTACCAATCTGGAAAGTCCACCGTGACTCTCCTACACAAGGTTGTGTACGATATCGAGGAAGCATTCGCTCAAAAGCAATCGTGCTTGGGTGCTTTCTTAGATATTAAAGGTGCTTTCGACAACGTGTCTTTCGATGCAATATTGGAAGCCGCACGTTGTCATGGGCTACCTAATATTATTACTAAATGGATTCACCAGATGCTTAAAACCCGACATCTCTACTCGACATTACGTCAAGCAGCAATTAGGAAATTAAGTGTCTGCGGATGCCCTCAAGGGGGAGTATTATCTCCACTTTTGTGGAATCTCGTTGCAGATAGGCTATTGAGGTTACTCAATAATGGCGGTTTTCCTACCTATGGATTTGTCGACGACATTGATATCTTACATCAGCGGTTCTCAACCTTTTTCTTGAGAGGTACCCCTTCGAACTTTTGCATGATTTGAGGTACTCCCTCTCGAAAGTAGGCTTCCAATCCTCTTGAAAACATAATTCCGAGCCCTTTAAAGGGAAGCTCCTTTAAGCTTTTGAGTCCCTTTAGAGTTGGCTTTCGCGCCTTTTTATTAGAGGCTTCTGAGCCTCTTGAAGGCGGTTTTCGAGCCACTTAAAAGGAAGCTTCCGTTGCATCTTGAAATAACGCTTCTGAGCCTCTTGATAGTATGCTTCCAAGCCTATTGAAAGAAGAATTCTGAGCTTCTTGAAGCGAGGCTTCCGAGCCTCTTGAAAGGAGGCTGCCGAGCCTCTTGAAAGAAGGCTTCCGAACCACTTGAAAGTAGACTTCCGAGCCTCTTGAAAGCAGGCTTACGAGGCTCTTGAAAGAAGGCAACCTAACCACTTGAAAGGAGGCTTCCGAACCTCTTCAAAAGAGGCTTCCGAGCCTCTCGAAAGAAGCCTTCCGTTCTTCTTGCAAAAAGGCTTCAGAGCCTCTTGAAATGAGGTTTCTGAGCCTCTAGAAAGAAGGCTTCCAAGCCTCTTGAAAGAAGGCTTCCGAGCATCTTGAAAGGAGGTTTTTGGGTCTCTAGAAAAGGAAGCTTTTGAGCCTCTAGAAAAGAAGGCTTTTGAGCTTCTTGAGCCTCTCCAAAGAAGGCGGAAGAGTCTGTTGGGAGGAGGCTTCCTAGTCTCTTGAAAGGATCCTTCCAAGCCTTTTGGAAAAAGGCTTCGGGGCCTCTTGAAAGGAGGCTTTTGAGCCTCTTGAAAAGAGGCTTTCGAGAATCTAGAAAGGCTCTTGAAAGGAGCCTTCCGAGCCTCTTGAGAGGAGGCTTCCGAGCCTCTTGAGAGGAGGCTTCCGAGCCTCTTGAGAGTAGGCTTCCGAGCCTCTTGAGAGGAGGCTTCCGAACCTCTTGAAAGGAGGCCTTTGAACCTCTTGAAAGGAGGCTTCCGAACTTCTTGAGAGGAGGCTTCCGAACCTCTTGAAAGGAGGCTTCCGAACCTCTTGAAAGGAGGCTTCCGAACCTCTTGAAAGGAGGCTTCCGAACCTCTTGAAAGAAGGCTTCCAAACCTCTTGAAAGGAGGCTTCCAAGCCTCTTGAAAGAAGGCAGCCTAAACACTTGAAAGGAGGCTTCCGAGCCTCTTGAAAAGAAACCTTCGAGCTGTTTGGAACAAGGCTTCCGAGAGGCGTGAAAGGATGCTTCTAATCCTCTTGCAACGAAGCAACCGAGTTCTAGTGGAAAAAAAATCATTTTGTTCATTCGAGGTTTTGTTCGTTCGATCTTTTGTTCCGCAGCCCTTCATACATTGTGCTGTTTGTGGATGGCGTGATTCAATTGGGATTTATTGATCGCATTACATATTATGTACAATATAAATTTTTGAAATAGAAAATACAGAATTATCAAAACTTCATCAATGAATTTTGATTGAAATTGTAATATGTCCGCCATTACGCATTTTTGTCCGAGGTGCCCCCTAGGGCCAGCGAAAGTACCCCCAGGGGTACATGTACCCCAGGTTGAGAACCGCTGTCTTACATTGATAGTGGGTTTGTGCATTACTACCTTATTTGACCAGATGCAAAATACTCTTCAGGTAGTTGAAAGTTGGTGTCGCCAATATGGCCTTTCGGTCAATCCGAATAAAACATCTATTGTTCTTTTCACGGAAAAACGTAATCGTAATGGTATTCGTCCATTACATCTTTTTGGTTCTGAAATCAATGTAACTGATCAAGTAAAGTACGTGGGTCTAATTTTTGGATTCAAAGCTCTCCTGGACTCCTAACATTGAGTTCAGAATTAAAAAGGCGTGTATGGCTTTCGGCCAATGCCGACGAACCTTTGGTAAAACTTGGGGTCTTAAACCCAAATATATCAAATGGATATACATAACAGTTGTACGACCAATTTTGGCTTATGGAAGTCTTGTGTGGTGGGAAAAGGGGGAAGTGAGGACAATTCAGTCTAAATTAGGCCATCTTCAAAGGATGTGCCTAATGGCAATGACTGGAGCGTTCTCTTCAACTCCCACGGCTGCTCTCGAAGTTCTCTTCGACGTGGCCCCACTACACATACATCTCAAACAAGAAGCATTTTCTTGTACTTACCGACTATGGGTACTCGGTTTTATGGAAGAGAATCCTGTAAACCGCAGTTCTACATACACTTCGTTGTTACCGCTTATGGTTAATTGGGACAAAATTTTCCTTGCTCCAAGTGATCTCACACACGTTAGTAGTTTTCCTTATAGGACATTTTCAACACAATTCCCCTCCCGGGATGAGTGGACATCTGGCTATTTGGAGAGAAGTATGTCGGACAGCACTGTTTGTTACACTGACGGCTCCCTCCTCGAAGGTAGAGCAGGTGCAGACGTCTATTCGCGTGAGCTGAGATTGGAACAGTCACACTCACTGGGTATACACTGCACTGTCTTTCAAGCGGAAATATTTGCCATCATGTGTGGAGTGCAATCTGGACTGCAGCAACGCATTATGGGCAAAGTAATATACTTCTGTTCAGATAGCCAAGCAGCTATTAAAGCTCTCGCCTCGGCCAACTCAAGGTCGAAGTTAGTAATCGCATGTCGAACTCAAATTGAGGAACTGAATTCAGTTAATACTTTAAACCTTATATGGGTACCTGGCCATTCTTCCATAGCTGGAAACGAATTGACTGATGAGTTAGCTCGTAATGGAGCATCGCATGACTTTATTGGTCATGAGCCAGCTATTCCAATATCCAAGTGTTGGGTGAAGCTTTTGATCAACTCTTGGGCTGTCACTCAGCACAAATGGCATTGGAGTAGTCTGGATTCATGTCATCAAACAAAGTTGTACATCCGGGAGCCATCTCCGGTAGTAGCAAGCTATTTAGCTAATCTGTCTAAACAGAATTGCAGTGTCTTAGTCAAGGCCTTGACAGGTAACTGCCGACTGAACTATCACATGGCAAATATTCAACGCGTTGAATCATCTGTTTGTGATAGTTGTGAATCCGATTATGGAACTTCTTATCATCTAATATGTAACTGCCCAGTCTATGCACAATTGCGCTTCCAAATATTTGGTAAACACTTACTTAGTGAAATTGACTTCAGAAACCTGAACCTTCAGAGTATTTTGTTGTTCATAACCCGTTGTGGTAAGGAGCTATAAGCTCTTGTACGCATATGCGTTGGATGCCCTCTTCAAGGGCCCTTTTCCAAACATTCCCTTTGTTCTCCCATCGACATTCCTTTCCTTTTTGTTCACTTCCTTTTCCGTCAGGTGTGTGATGAAAAAGGCTGTGAAGGCGATGGCACAAATCTCCCAAATTGAGGTGAACGTGCCCCTGGAGCCGACGTTCCGATACCTGATACCTGATAGTTGCTTTAAAAAATAAATGGAGTCTGTATAAAATATGAATTCTATGATTCTGAAAATTAAATAGAAATTGGAAACTAGAAAATGTTCGCGACTCACGAGAAAGGGTAATTACAATGGAATTTGTTTTGTTTCCTAACCCTTTTACGCCCATGGTGTCTGTAGAGCACCATCAAATGTTGCACCTTCAAACCTTCGTCGAATTGTTACAACAACAAAAAAACAATATCTGACACATCTTAATGCTTCCATTAGCCTGCAAATATAATCAATTTTGAGAAACAGATAGTTAAACTATTGAAAACAATTAATCAACTATTGATTTACAATCGATTTTTTTCTTTTGCTACTAATTTAATAGATTAACTTAAGCAAAATAACTTTTGTTCTAGCATTTTTCTCAAATATGATTCCTTCCTACTAAAATCTTTGAAAAAAGTCGTGCGCGGGAAAGGGCTAGGATCAATGCTGATTGACTTAAATATGCCGAAGTACATATGATCAGAAGCAGCGCTTTGTGGTATCGATGCCCAAATACAGCTTTATTGGATAATTTCTAGACTAACATTTGAAAAGGGCGTAACAGCCAAAATTTATTCCTTTAATTTTGGACAAGAGTCAAACCAGATTTCTCAAAACCGGATATGCTTGGATGCTTTGTGTTTGCGTGTATCCCAAGCAAACTGAGGAATAAAGATGGTCGGCTATGCACATCTTCGCACATCTTCCCGCTCTAGAGTAGAGCAGTTCCCAACCTTTTCGGGATCGCGACCCCCTTCACAGAAAACACAGACTAGGAACTTATGAGTGGCACGCTGATGAAGACGAACGGAGAGCACTGATTGAGTAGTATAGGAAAAAAGTATAGTATGCTGATAGACAAAATGCCATTTTACATGATTAGATCTAAATTACATTGTAATTTAATAGTACACTAATAAAAATCCACACATTTTTATTGGCAAAAATCTAAAGAAATTTACAAATAAATTTTATGTGTGCGTTAATAACCACTCGCTATAGGAGAATCCATATAAAGGTTATTAGTAATTAGTAACTGTTAATAACGGTTATGTGTGTTTCCACATATATGCTATGCGAATTCACATAGCCGTTATATGGGAAATGCTATAGTCAAAATTTATGTGTGCCACACATAATGGATATGATTGGATTTTTGTCAGTGTACCTACTAGATTATCAAATTGTATGTAATTAAAATAATTTAAAATAAACAACAATTTTCTTGGCTCCGCAAAGTGTTATTTTACACGTATGAGCCTTACAGGTTTTGATATAAATATAAAAGAAAAGGCATTCTACATATGGCTCGAGTGGTAAATCTGCACCATTTGGAGGCATTTAACCTTTTCACATGGATTTCCGCTTAGGGTGGCCATCTAGTCCTATTTTTCCTTATTGCTTGATTTCTTTGTACATGAGGCAGTTATGCGTATGACGGCGTATGAAGCGACTTAATGAATGCATTTTATTCCCAGCTATTTGCCCGATGTCACTTTTCTTTTTCAAATGAGCTCCATTTCTTGGAGAGCACAGTGTGTGTGGGTGAACAATATAATGTTTAACATGGTATGTATGTGAGTATGTATTAATGTTAATGTGAGTATAAATAAAAGCATACAATTATTAAACGTTTATTAGGAGACTGTGATCCCGCTCCATCAACCATTTCCAAAAAAACACAAATGCATAAATCCTAGGACAAACACGTTGCATTGTTCCAAATTCTAAATCTAAATTTTCCATTACCATTAGGCTAGCATAACTCACTTGGTGGGATCGTACTCCGCCGTACTCTGGAACATCATCTCCCGAATCTTGTCCTCTTCCGTTCCGCTCATCGTCGAAAGGTCAACGTTTGACTGGACTGCTGCCGAGGCGCTATCTTGGCCCTTCCTCGAAGGTACGGCTTGCTGCTGGTTGCTGTCATCCTTGGGAGCCCAATTTTTCTTGGGTGCATTTTTCAACGGTATCCGAGCGATTATCAGTGAAGTATTCTTCGGAATTAGTGCAGCATCTTCGCTGAATTCTGTCGAATTGGATTTCATATCACGTTATTGTCACTTACTTGTGAGCACTAGCTTATGACCACTAACGGGTATTTACCTTCTTTAGTTTGCGCATTTGTTATCTGGAGATCAAAATCCATCGTTTTCCCGAGTCGCTTCTGGTGGATGATGGCCTTCTTGAGGTCGACCACCGAAATGTGCAACCCATCGAAAGTGATAGTATCGAAATCGAGTGCGCTTTTAAATTTATAATGGACCGACATTTTCAGTGATTACGATATGCTGGGCGGTTCCTGGAAATATCAGGCAGTTTTTGAAATTTTATGCAGAGTAAGCTTGCGCTCGTAAGAAGCGCGACACGTTGAGAACGCGCTGCCAGAATTTTATCAAAATCATCTGGTTATCTAGATGACGTCGGAGCAAAAGAAGATTAGACGAATAACCACATGAATGTCATGGAAATCCAAATGTGTTCCATCTGTTGGACACCTGGGGATTTATCATTGTAATATGTACTATAAGTAGTGAAGTCTTTTAATGAGACCTAGGTGACTTAGCTGCTAGCAAACAGCGACAGAAAGCAGAAAACAAATTTAACATAAAAGTCCAAAAAGGGTAACTTACTGCTTTTGGATGAATGCTTATTTACCCCTCATAACTTTCTTACATATTGTTTATAAACTACTTTATTCGCGACTACGAAGGTAAATTCTTCACGCACAGTCTGACAGTTCTTATGGGATTTTACTGTGGAGGGACGAGAAGGGGTGATTGGCCATGTTTCACGCACAGTCTGACACAGTCTAGCAATGAGATTTTGCCATAAGAGTGAGTAGAGGCATTACCTTCGTATTCGCGAATAACATGTGGCACCATGTGGTCAATACAACGCAGTTGCACACAACTGATATTCGGTTGACATCAGCAGAAGAAATCACATTTGAAAAAAATCCTTGGGTAAGAAAGAACATCATTCGTATTACTCGAGAAAAAGTTTATTGGCAAAATTGCATCACATTAAAAAACGGGTTATTATATTAAAGAGTAAATAAACAGTTTACTGAAACTAGCGACATTGTCTGCAGTTCCAGACTCTCCGCAGCACGTAAAACACCTACGCAAATGTTTCAAAGATTTTTCCAAGCTCGTCTACAATATTGGCAATTTAAATTGAGGTAAAGTTTCGAAAAGTTTCAAAACTGGAATCAAAATTTACGCGCTCTCATCACGTCAATTGTAGAAATCAAAGCAGGGTTTTCATCATCAAACATTTTCTTCCATTTTAAACACAAGAAACAGTGCATAGAACGCGTCAATCATTAATTTATCGAATGATGATCCTTGCTTTTTAACCTCACATTTATCTGCCAATACTAGTGCAAGATCTTCCTGATCATTATCATTTTATGAGACAAGACAAGCTCTATCTGGTAAAAGGGCGAATGTCGCAAGAGAGAATTCTCTTCGTCGACTTCCCCTCTTTTGAATAAAAGTGACAAGCAGAAGATTTCTTTGCAGTTTTTCACCTCAGAATGCAAGTTTGCATTGTTTTCTATCGGTCTGAGGTGATAAAACACAAAGAAATCCGCTGCTTGTCACTTTTATTCAAATGAGGGGAAGCCGACGAAGAGAATCCTCTCTTGCGACATTCGCCCTTATTCCAGATAGAGCTTGAAGTAAGGACAAAGGAGTTTCTGATTATACTCCATTGCACAGTGACGTCACGCACGACTTTTGACAGGTACTGGTCCTGTTGTTTACAGACGACTTTATTTTAATTTTCAGATACTTCTATCATTCTTTGGATTTTCTGATCGATAATTACCTAAACTTATCGATAATTACCAATATTTCAATGCGGAATGTACGGAATGTCTTCAACATCGTGAAATATGCAGATTTAATTTGGATCAAAAAAATTCTAAGTCCGAAACGTAAACAACAGGACCAGTACCTGTCAAAATAGTGAGGTTAGGTTTGCCGCGCGCAATGACCTATATCCAGCACCATTTTCCCCAAAGCCGACCTGATCGAACCTAAAACTTCGTCTGTCTCACAACCTCTACAAGCAAATGCCTTCTTCTCCACGAAATGTCGGTCTGTAACAGACTTCTAGCTTTAATCAAAGCCTAATCGATTGCGTATATCGAGCCAACTTTAATAGAACAATATTAGAATACTATCTATAAAAAAATCCATTAATTACGTAAAGCAAAAATTAACCGGTTTCGAGCCTGTCTCTCCTATGTCACACAGTGTGTAAGAAGCACCTAAAATGTGTTTATAGATTATCACACTCCACGCAACCCCTTTTTAAGCATTACGTAATTTTCTTATGTTTCCTAAACTGCCGCGATTCGCATAAGAGTCGCGTCGATTTTTGACGATTTTAATTTTCTTCCAGAAATAAGCTTAGAATGACCTCATCTTTAAGAAAAACTAATAAAATAATTGGCTTTGTTCTAGATATTTGACAATCAAATCCCACTTGTGTTGTCCCATCTTGCTATTTATTCGCAAAACAGTCACATTCCAGATTTTAATACACTTTCGCACAAAAAAAAAACAAATATAATTATGGTCCATTTAATAGTTCCATAGGAATGTATGTATACAGATAAAGAATATTATTACAAGTTTTAACAATTTATTAGAATTTTTTGTATATCTTTATGTAAAACGAGTTTGAAGACTTCAAGTGCATATTACTCAAGTAAAGAAGACTGACATGGGACGCTTATGCGAATAGAGGCAGTGAATACTTGTAAAATTGATTGTAAATTTTGTTTACTCGATAGAATATTAATCGATTTTCGTAAGATTTATTTCTCAACCCCTCCCCCTTCCATGTACGATTTTTCTCAAAAAAAAAAGATTTTTTTTTAATTTGTGGCGCAACAAATAAAATGGGCAATAATCTATTATGTAATAATTAGAGTATGGCACCCTATGTTGAAACAATATGTCGCGCGCTTAGAATCAAAAAGACGTAAGTGCAGGGTTGTTCCGGGGATCCTGAAATATTTTCCGCGCCAAATCCGCGCCGATCAAAATCAAATCCGCGCCATTTCCGCGCGGCATGAAATTTAATTCGCGCCAAATCCGCGCGACTCAGAGCTAAATTCTGGCCCAATACGCGCGAAATATCATTTTTTTATAATGTATCACAATTATCACAATTTTCTGAACGTTTTCTTTTGAAGTGCGTATTATACAATATTATTCATTTTTTAATATGATTTTAAGCTACTTCATAAGCTAATTCAAATTGAAAAAATAATATCGCAGTTAGTATTACAACCCTTCTAGATGGTCTTATTCATCAATAGAAGTAGCAAGGCTAAGTAAACCAAAATTAAGCAGTTAAACAATTTCTATATTCACCGTTTTATAGAAGCAGGATGGTTACAATTTTGTTGTAATTTTTGTTCATAAAACAAACTTGCGTAGAGATTAGGTAAAATGATCATGTAAATTCGTGTTTGAACAAAGCTTCCGAGTAAAAATTATTTGAATTCATACCCAAATAATTTAAAATCTAACATACTTGCTCAGGTTTCGTTGGATGTTCTATGTTCTAAAACATAAAATTCTCCTGAAGAAAGTTGTCATGCGGAAGTCCAACAAGATTTTTTTTGCAGACATTTCTCTACGGGTTATTTACAGAAATTCTACTGAAAAATGTAGCAGAAACTTCTGTGTCAGTATTACTTGAATTTCATTGGAAATCTCCAAGGATATCTGCACAAATTTTCTCCGGGATTTCGTGGAAGTTTGTCTGGAAATTTCTCCGAGAATTTATGCAAAAATTCATTCGAATACTTTTTCATAAATTCAATCTGGAGGAATTTATCCAGAATTATCCGCAGGATTTTTTACGACAATACATGCGAGAATCCATCCATGAATTCCTGTTGAAATCGCTTTGGATTGTTTTTTACATAAAGACGCTGGTAAAAACACAAGAACTTCCGGGAATTCTCCCGTAAATTCAAAGCGGAATATCTGCGGATTTTTTACAGGCATTCCTGCTGTCATAGCTTCAGGAATTTCCGAGGAAATTGCCACGTGAATTCATGAGAAATTCATTTGAAAATGCATGTGGAAATAAATAAAACATAATAAATCGATTTGGGAAGACATTTTTTGATCAATTCCTACTAAAAATCAATTCTTTTCCTATTCAAGATGGAATTTTTAAATTTTAGCTGTTGTTATCGCTACAGGAATTACCGTGAAAATTCCTCTATGAATCTCTCCAAAAAATGTTTACAATTTATCATAGCAAAATTCTGCAGAAATCCTCTCCAAGCTGTGAAAGTTTATTTATTAAATTACTCATAGAATCCTTGAGGAAATTCCTTCGTAATTTTTCAGCTGGAATTTCGAAGGAAAAACTTATATAATAGTTATCCGAAAATAACGCAAAAATTTCTTTACAAGTCCTGTGGATTTTTTTCCAAAAATATCTGCGGAAATTGACCTTTCAATTGATGAACAAAATTCCTCTTCAATCACTGCGAAAATTCTTATTATAATGAGACATCTGCATCGAATCAAAGAACAATTTTTTTGTTTTTTTTTTTTCAATTGTTGTATATACTCTGATTCATTCTAGAGAAATGCTATGCAAGCAATATAAAAACTTCTACTATAAATACTATAAGAGAAGAAACTAAATCCCGACGGGAAGATTTGACGAGATAAAAAAAATGGATTTTAGGTATCAATAATTAATTTCCAAAAGTGACGGGCATCCTCCTATAATAGGGGAACTGTTCCGTTTTCAATCTCACTGAACATATATTCATCTCATCACAAAACAAAGAAATACAGCACCAATCTTGTCGCTTCTTTTTGATATCACGCGTGCTCACTGGTGAAAAAAAATTACAAAAATAAGAAACAAACCAAATTGCTTTTCATCGCTTTGTTTTTGATGGGATGGAAATAGGAGCTATGGGATGAAGTGCCCCTACTTGTTGAACGATCGAACAAAAGTAATGCATGACATTCAATAAGGACTTGGAAATGTCCGAAAATTTGTTGAAGTATGGACTTCAAACGTAAAGTTTATTCTCAAAATTATTTTACTATAGAAAGGAAGCTCCATACATTACACCCAGATTTTTTTAAATTAATTTTCACCTCAAACTAAATCCGCGCCAAACTCGCGCGAAGTCTTCAAATCGTTATGTAAATCCGCGCCAAATCCGCAAAAACCGCGAAATCCGCGAAAATCGCGAAATCCGCGTAGTCGTAACAACCCTGTAAGTGTATTGATCGATTTCTCTTAATCGATTTTACATTTCGTAATAACTTAATCGTTTTGGCTACAACCTTGATTGTTCCTTCTGGTGCAAGATGATATCATTCTTTATCGCACCAAGCCATTAAATTGTAATTGTAATGTATTGTCATAACGGAAGGCTACAGGTTACCCCATATTTTAGGTCCAGGAAGAGACACTAATATTAAAACAAACGGTTCGGAAAACAAAATACAGGATACAGTACAAGTGTTATTACAGTAGTTCAACTAAATCTTTGTGCTAGTATTGGGTGTTATAGAGTCTATCTTCTGTAATTGTCCTATTTTGCAGCGAGTGCTTCCTTGAATTTGCTAATCATGGGTGCCTGTTTGATCGCCAAAGGCAGCTGGTTCCAGCGGATTGCCTCTGCGATCAAAACACTTTTCCTTTGGCCTTTTGTTAAATGTTGTTGGAGATAGACTGGAAGAGTTTCGATTTAATTCTGGCGTATGAAACAACTAATACGGTTCTGATAGTTGGTGTTCAAGTCGTGTCCGATTTCGGAGTGTTGCTGAAAGTCCCGGGTAGTAGACGACATCACAGTATGTGAAGAAAGGGATTATCACAATTTGTACCAACTTCCTTCGGGTTTGAACTGACAGTACAGAGGCAAAAAACCAAGACATTCGCTACATTAATAAAAAGAAAACATCGACGAAGAGAAATGGATGAATGCAGTTACGCCCTTATTCTAAGCGCGAGGTTTGAAATCTGTCCAGTTTGCAAATTCTTCTTTCCTTGAGTTATTTTTTTCCGCACAGCTTCAATTTAAAGCAGTTTTTGTAAAAAGGTCCTAAGTGTTAAGAAGACTGTTTTACTTACTCTATTATTCTCTATGAAGACATTCGCACATTTTCCTCGTATTTTGTGACTGAGAAAAAAATGTAGCAATTATTTCAAAACCAGACCCGCTATTTTTGATACCTAGTGAAAATGAGTGTAGCTGATGTTTTCCAAAATTATTCGACTTCTTTCATTCCACGTATAGAACTGTTGCAATAAACACTGCAGTAGAGAATATTATTTATGGGCCAACTCTCTTCAAAAATCATGAAAACAAAACAGAGTTCTAATTGGATCCATACACCAAAACCTCGGCACAAAATTACGGAGCGACACTTCAAGGTTATGTATCACAATAATTTTATTTTTTTCTTCTCTTATCACATAAATTAGCCAAAAAAATCAAAGTAAATCAAGAATCAAAACGTTTCGTAATATACGAATGTGAAACCAATTTTATTCGTTTCACGACCGCTGTCAATTTGTACGCAAAACACATTCGCACACAGGAATACCGTAATCAATCCTCCATATTTGAAACAGCGAAAATTTTCTCGCAGGAAGAAAACGCATCATCTGCGTTGCTACTTTTGAAATGCAATTTTCTTGAGAAACTTCAATGCTTCCGATGACACTCCACTTCTAAACTACTCACTTGCATACGGGCAACAAAATGCACTACGTTTTGGACGTAATTTCACTATTTTTATGCACTTTTGTAATGCATTTTTACGACGCGGAACCGACTACGAAACAAAATCTTTTCACTTTCGCGTTTTTTTGACACTGATTACGGCGGTCGATGATGATTAATGATGGCTGGTTGGTGACGTTTTAGACCAGTGTTGCCTTCCCCTGGCAGGTGATGAGAAAATATCAAACGTTTCGGAAGGGATCGATTCAAGCTTTGTCTGAAATAAGAGCGAAATCCACGAGCGTTTTCGTCGACTTCCTCTCTTCACTCAGAATTGCAGATTGCTCGTACCACGGCCAGGACGACGGGGGTAGGGATATGGATACGTTCGTTGCAACCCACACCGCCAACGATGAGCACTTCGCTGGACCCACAATGGGCCATGGCTCGCTCAGTCGTTTCAACCAGCATAGCAAAAAGGGTTTCCTGCAGCGAGAAGCACAAATCCTCATCAGACCACTTTTCATCGTCCACACCCCGCATAATAAAAAACAACATGTTATATGGTCAGAATCGTTATTACGATGTAAGATATAGCTTCACAGTTTACGTTGCGGTTATCAAATAGTTTTCGGCCGATTCAACCATAACTGCTCGACATCAACACTAAATGTCAATGTATAACATGCTGTCCCGAAAATGTTTTATATTTCCTGCATTATATGTCAACATTTTATCATACTGTCGAGCGAAAATTTTGCAGGCGAAAACGGCTGATTTTTTATGGTGACATAACTTAACAACCCATTCAACATATTGTTATTTGTCAAATAACCGTACCACAAACTGTTGGAACTTTATATGAGATTGTTCATATACAGTTGTCAACAGTAAAGGATACTGTTGCCGACCGCACGGGACAATGTTCATGTACAGTTTTTAATTATGCGGGACGCTTTCTCTGCTTTCCTTTCGGTCGAGCCTTCTGCTCAATAAACGACAAAATTCCCGAAAAGCTCACATCCATGCTAGCAGTAGAAAAGTGTGTTGCTAAGGTTCCAACCGAATGAAATTAATAATGGTAAGTTTCTGGGAGCTGCGGACTCGATCGATTCTAATTTTCAAGATATTTTGCTTGAAACCCGAAAATTTCCTCTCAGTGTTCAATGTACACGCTACGATTTTCTCACATCGAATTAATATTATGTTTATCTTTTAAAAAAATATTTCAAAGATTTCGTCGATTTACTACATTGCATAAATTATTGTGCCGATCGTAAAATTAAATCATGCTGTTCACTTATTAAAATTCCTCGATAGGTTTGAAATGACACCAAATAATTGAGTTTTGTTAGAAATGAACTATAATTAGTATGAGTTGATTTACACGTGTACTCTCTCGGCTGCGCTCAGAATGCTCACAAACTCTCTCGATGCGATGGATACTTTTTGACAGCTTGCTTTGGAGATTTTTTGACAATCGTTTCGACTCTATCCGCAGCTCCCAGGTAAGTTTGATTGTTTTGCATTTATTAGCCTCTTACTAAGTATTCGTTGCTTGTCTTTTAACGCTGCCTCGCAGACACCGACCCACTAAATTTCCGGATAACCATGATGCACAATTTTGCTTAGAGTCCGTCGCTGACACTCGGACGATGATCAGCCCTTCTAACATGAAGAACAGACGTTCGATCCAATTTACACCACCGGAGAGGAGCAAACCGACTAGTCGAGTCAAGCACGAGACATTGAAGACGGCCTTACAGTTGAGGTCGAAATACGTATATGTAAAAGTAATATGACGTGTTAGAATTAAATGAAATTGTGCTAAACTCGTCTTAAGACAGCATCATTCAATGGCCGACTGAATAGCGGTTTTAGGCTTGCTTCTACGTGCTTCCACGGTCATGTTCTTTCTGCGCTAAAATGAATTTCATTCTATGTTATACTTATCCTCCGATTTGAATTACATATTTATATTTTGTTAGGCAATTATAATAATTGTTAATATACAGGATTTGAAACAAATTTTAGTAGAAATAAATTATTATTAAATTGAAAGAAATTGAAAATAAAATTTAAAAGCAATAATTAAACGCAAGGGGTACCGTTGTACAAATTCTCCTGATATGCTCCGATTATAAATTCAAAATAAGACTTATTGTTCGAATCTTCTAAAGTGGATGATATCTCAACATTATGTTGTATAATATGTGGAAAATTTTGTTCGAGAAAATGACCGATTTTTTATAGTAACATAACTTAACCGCCCTTTCCACATATTGTAAATTGGTGAAATACCATTTATCGTATTGTCGAAACAATCTGGGGTAGTGTAGACGTATTGTTGCTATAGATGATTCGTACTGTTGTACAAGTATTGTTTGGAATGGTTTTGAATTATTTAGGAGACAGTAATGTAATAGTCCAGAACTATGCGGGTGAGAATAAGGTTTTAGTGGTTTTATATTAATCATTTTAGTAATTTGTCACATTTAAACATTGCATAGAATAAAAAAATATACTATCAAAAATTAAAATTAAAACTAAGGTAGATTTGTGGTTGAATATATTTATATAGGTGAAGATATGCGCTACCTGCACACTTAAAATAAATCACCGAATTCGGTAAAAATTTACCGAAATCTCAACAGCAGAACTGTTCGGTAAATAATTTTACTGATTTTCGGTGATTTTGACAGTTGAGCAATGGAAAAAATTACAAAAAATCTGTAAAAAATATTACCGAACTGTCCTGCTGTTGAGATTTCGGTAAAATTTACCGAATACTGTAAAATGAGTTAAGTGTGTGCAAGGGGTGGGACGCTGAGCACAATGTTCCAAGCACACATTTTACGGTGCATTGGAACAACGTGGAACAACCAATTCACAAACTGTGGCACACAGGGGGAGAAGGTGGAACACTAATCCCTACCCCAACATGTGCGACATCTGGATTTGGTTCTAAACTGTAAACAACAGTGTTAATTCTCTACCACCTTTTTGTTATGGCGAGGCAATTTTTATGCACACTTTTGTTTTCGATATTTTATCAAAATTAAACACTCAATCATGCAGCAATGTAACGATGCAGTATGCTTGAGATACCTGCTTGATTATAGGGACTCGAAAAAGAATTTATTTGCAGTAAATAACCGAATATAAAAATGTTCACATTAACGATTGCGCCCTAACACCGGTTCTAAGCTTCGATGCAGAGTACACGAGCTTTGTTCGCCAGTGACAGGCGTATGAGGCCCTTGGTGTCACACTGTTGCACACTTTCGACATGGAAAATGCTAAACGTCAAAATTTGGCAACCCGGCCAAATATTGTCTGTCATTCAATTCGTGGTTCAAACATAATTAGCCATTGTTAACGTATTTGTTTTCTTTTACATATGAATTAACAGTGAATCTGTTTTCAAAAATGGATTGATCGGCTTCGGGTTGATTAATTGCAATTAGCAAACGATTTCCACATTGTTTCATAAGGGCAAAAGTTGCTTATATAAACATTGACTTTTTTTCGCGAGTTATCGTTATTGTGTTCCCTCTCAGATAACTACCACTAAGAAGTGATAGAGCTTCGCGCCTGTTACCGAATGGAAGTGGAAAACAACATAATCAGGCTCTAATCATCCTGGAATCTGCGGATAAAGACAATGGTTTTGTTTGCGACTTTTGCTTTTATGAAACAATGTCGATTTACTAATCCTCCTACACTTCTTCCTCTGGAATCTTATCCATTTTCTTCCAATGAATTTCCGTACGAAAATCCGAAAGACCTGTACCCTCGTCTCGCCCGTACCTTTCGAAAATTGAACTAAAAATGAAGGAACTCGATGCTCTTTAAGAGGTTAGAAGAGTTGTGAATTTCAATTCCCCAAAAACTAGAGCAGCGAGTTTTTGAATCGATATTTGAAATCGGGTTTATGTATATCAGTAAACACTGAGGTAAATACATGAACGATGGAATCGGAAATAGTTACAAGCTGGGATGAGCCGCTATTGTCAGGCTATTGTCTGAATGAAATCAGCACCAGCAGCTTGGGTTCATCTTTTCCGTACTGTTATTTTTATGGAATATTGTTTTTTTCCTGTTGAATGATGCGACGCGCCGCAGCACTAGCCCAGGAGGTTTACGGTTCCTCCTGTATCGTAGAAGCTCATCTTTTAGGAAGCGTTCAACTTAATGCTGCATCCAAATATAATTCCGGTTGATGATAGTGGACGAAATGAAAATTTGTTCCCACATATTTTTCAAATTTTGACAGGTCACCTGACTTAATGTTTATGCTCGAACAGAGTTGCCAAATTTTGTCATTTTGCCGGAAATTAAATACGGCACATCGTGGCACACCTTGTGGCACACCGTAGCACAAGTATTTAAATGGGCACGAATTATATTGTGCTCAGGCTACCTGTTGATGGTGCTGGTTTGCGTGGGAGAGCTATTGTCGGCGTAGAGAATTCGGAAGTCAGGACTTCCGAACCGAACTTTCTTCCGAAGTTTTATTTATCAAACTAATTGATGCGTTGTTTAGCGCATCTTTAGGCGAATCCATCGCACTACTTCCGAAGTTGGGAAAGTTGCCTGTATCTGGAGAAAAATCCAACTTCGGTATGAAAAGCGGTATAAATTTATTCCGGATAGACAATATCAGATTCGTCAAATCGTCGTTATAGAATCTTTGTTTACAAAAGCAGATAAGTCGTTTTGAAAATTTTGTCTTGAAGTAATCGAATCAAAATTAATCGATTATCACAACGGTTAATCGATTAATCGAAGTAATCTATTAATTTGCGACATCTCTAAGAACAAGAACAAACAAAACGAACGCCCACGCCGAGCGTGTTTCCGCTGTGTCCCGTCGCGCACCGGTTTAATTTTTTCTTCGAAAATGGAATGTTCAATTCGATTTATAGCTAATTTCTATGCAATACTATATTTTTCTAAACAAAGTGTTGCAAAAAAGTGCTGATACTGTTTGTAGTTTTGTGAAATTGTGATTAAGGAAAAGTGATTGTGCCCGTTGACGCCTATTTGTATGTTTTCGTCCGATAATTTATTATACTCCATTGCACGGTGACGTCATCACATCGTCTATCTCTTTTTCACCTGTTGAAAATTAGAAAACAACAGGACCAGTACTTGTCAAATTTGACAGGTAGTGGTCCTGTTGTTTTCTGATTTTTATCAAGTGGGAAAGAGATAGCGAAGATTCGTGCAATGACCTATGGTAAGTTCGTAATGTTGAGTAACCAACAGTGCAAAAATAATAGGCTAGATCAGTGGTCCCCAGCCTGCTTACTATCGAGGGCCACATCCCAAGCAACCAGAAGTTCAGATTTTACTTAAATTTACTCTTAACCGAACTAATTGGTTCACTATGGTTCACATCAAGTTCCAAGCATCCTTAACGAAACTTTAAAGTTCACTTAAAGTTCCGTTACATACAAAAAATTACTTAAAATGAGAGCTGATTAAGCCAAAATAGCCCTTCTTATCCGAACTTCTGGTTGCTTGGGAAAGCAATTTTAAACAGTTGGAGCGGGCCGCGGTATATTTGCAATATTTGTTTATCATTTCGAATTGAATTTTGAAGTATAATACAAAGTAATTAAAAAACATACTTGTAAGGGCATTACATACTACAGCGTAGCTGAGTTTCAGTTCATATTGTTACACACTTCTGCGATAGCGGACGTGACATTTTTCTTTCGCAACAACATCTACTCGGCTTAGTTGGCAAAACTATTTTACCAAATAAACATCTGTCGACCGATTCTAAGAGTTTTTTTTTTATCCTCGAAGATTATTGTTCAATGAAAGTCGTTGCAAATAACGACAGCATGTCTGAATCGTGTTTTTGAAGCCAGGTGAACTTATCAGCAGTACTTATTTTCTGACTTTTTCGATCTGAGATATTCAAACGGGATTAAACCTGCATTGCCTGACGTGTCGACTCGTTTATTTGATTTTTTTTCACGGAAAATGCTCATCAGGAAAAAGACTCAATAACGGGCTGAAACGTCGGACACTGCAAATGTAAACCCGTATGAATATCTCAAACTAACAAATTCAGAAAATAAGAACAATTATTCTTAGTGTGAAGTATCTTAACATAACGCATTTTCAGGAATTATAAATCGAAAAAATTTCAATCGAATTTTACCACAACTTAACTTATTTTGAAGAATGAAAGAATGACAACAATATTTTTACCTAAGAACGTTATATATTCAGCTTGGTTAAAGCGCCAAAAAATACCATCAAAGTATGTTGCCGTTAGCCTACATAGCATGTGTAAGTGAAAAATTTATTTAATATTGATGATAAAAAGATTCTTGGTTTAATATGTTTCTTGAACATCAAAATAATGTGAACTAGACATACACACTCAGTTTTTATTTCCGCAGCTCGGTAAAATCCGCACAGCCGTGTACCCAGCAAAATAAAAAAACTGATCTCTCGTCGAAAATGAGGTTTGTTCGCTGCGTTTCGGCAAATTATTTGCTGATTTAAAGCAACTTTGACCGATATCTCGGCGAAAAACATGTTTACTGGGGCTCGGCTGTGTGAATCCCAGTAAAAGTTGAACAAATTGCTGAGATCCCGGTAAAAAACAATTAAGTGTGTATGCCCAGCCCGAGTACAACGAAAAACTGGACACTATGAAAGCTTTTCCTGGATGTGATATTTGTCAATGGGCCACATGTAGTGTATATTCTGAAAACCTTCGCGGGCCGCAGGAAAACGCTTCGAGGGCCGCATGCGGCCCGCGGGCCGCACTTTGGGGATCACTGGGCTAGATGTACCAGTTGTGGCTATAGCACCAGTTGTCGCACTAGTGCTTTATATGCGAAATGGCCAATCAAATCACCACAAAACAAGTTCAGATCGACAAAGCATATTCATATGATACGATAACACCTTTGATCTCTCATACATAAGAATAACTGTTTTTTTTAAAAAATAAGTAAAAAAACCCAACAAAATTTGTTATAATCCTCAAACATGATTAATCCATAATAGGAACGCATGCACCAGTTGTGGCACTATTCTTAATTTTGGTTCCTTATTTGGCAAATCCCATTGTTTTCTTATGGGATTGGCCAAATTGGGACCACTAGTGCCACAACTGGTGCAAAGGACGTCAAAAATTAAGCAAAATCAAGTACGAGTCACTGAAGACGGCCTTACTGTTGAGGTCGAAATACGTATATATCAAGATACAATTAAGTGGTGGAATTCAATGGGACTGTACAAACTCGTCTTATGACAAGTGAAGACATTCCACTAAAAAGCTCAAAAAAATTTTCTTAACATTCTTTGCATATCAAATAAAATTGTGGCCAAATTTCAGAAAATTTGGTCGACAAAAACCCCCCTGACTATAATAGAACAAAACCTGCCAAAGCCGTCTTTTCCCCTATTATGATAACTATAACAATAATTATTATTGTACCACATTAGTTTGTTTGTTCCATTAAAAAATGAAGCATAACAATAACGAAAAACGAGGCAACATAATTAGGAATATTATAAACAAAATACAGTCCCATCCCGATTTTGGCAACACCCGTTTTTGTCTACTTCGATTTAGGCAACATTTTCTTCCCGATTTTGGCAAGGGGCCGAACACTAATTACGTAATCAAATTTAATGGCTTTTTCAAGGAACTGCTATAAGAAGGCTTGCTGACGTTTAATCATCTTTCTCTTGCAGGCGCGGAGAAAGGTTAGGATTTGGTTTCAAGAGAAAGATGATTAAACGTCAGCAAGCCTTATTAGGGTTTATACACGAATTGTGGGCTCTCTACGAAGTGAGCACTTCCACAGGAATAATGAACCACCACACCACTTTTAGCACCGCTCATTGCAAACCATTTCTAGTGAGAATCTTCTGTTCTTCTTATTCGCGTTTTTATTTACACATCCATTATATAACCAGCCCACTGTAGAATGTCGTATTTTTCTTAGCATTCAATAACAGCTAATTTTTAAAACCAATTTTGTCGTCGACAACTCAGTGTTCGATGCTGCATGAGTGCTCAAGAGAGCATGCAAACCAAGGTTCAATAGCTAGTGACTATAGCCCATCCGATTATATGAATGCGCTATAATTTTGCTTGTTCGGCGCTAATTTTCTGGTACCAGTCGGTTAACTATTGTGAACCATTTCATCGAGTTTATGTTCAGTATTCTGGCTCTATGCCACGCCCACCATAATATTAATAGTTTCTTCTCTGATACCATCCATGGTAAGTCGGATTTCTCATGTATTCTCCTAATATATATTATGTTACCCAACAATTTTTCATTCAAAGAATCTCATTGTTTAAATACTACGCAAATTTGTCGCGAGATTAATATTGTACTCTCAGCCTTTAACCTGTCTTCTGATGTCACAATCGCGATTAGTGATGTAAATGGTATTCTATCAGCCTTTCGATTCCAGCATGTTTGAAGGCTTGGTATAAATCTAGACCAACATTTGAAAAGGGCGTAACAGCCAAAATTTATTCCTTCTGATTCTTCGTCTACCTATAAAGCTATATATGTGGACAAAGAATCAGAAAGAATAAATTTTGGCTGTTACGCCCTTTTCAAATGTTAGTCTAGAAATTACATCTTCACACCAAAGTGGTAATCGAAGGAACTACGGAGGAAGGGATGTGCTGGAGGGTTGAGGATATTAATAATAATGCCCGCCACGTAATTATTGGTTTGCTTCGGTAGTAGAGTGTCGGTAATGGGATTTCCTATTGTTACAAAACAGTAAGGGTCTCGAGAGTTCTATCCTATGAGATAACTGGTGGCATTCTGGCTGGTTTTAATTGTGCACAAGTAGTGCATGGAGACTTGGAGAGTGTCATAGTTGAGGCCCTTCAAATGGTCTTCAACCCTCCACTTGGCCACACTGTCACTCGAAGTGCGAGGTGCAAGAGAGATGAAGGTTGTGCTCATGGATCAATAGTCGTCCCCTGAAATATTGCTTGATTGAGGGCCAGGGTGTTGGTTTTAGTAAGTCAGATGTAGTTAACCCTGCAGTCACACTATTTAGGTTACACTTTACTCAGATGCTTGAATGCAGATTTTAGTTGCCTTTTTCCATAACAATAAAATGGCTCATGCCTTGCATTCATCATTTTCGGTAATGTCGCCGAGTATTGCGCACAGAACTTTACTCTTAATAGTACCGAGCACGAGAAAGAATTCCTCCAACAATATCCATGTTTCATTGTTGTGTAAAGTGATTGATAACATCAACAATTGAACCGTTTGTTTGAGAAATATGTAACAATTGTGGCCAAAATAAGATTTTTATATAATCTGAATCCTCAGCCAAACAAACGTATTGTGATGATGATATGGAAATGTTAATATCATCTTCCAAACTTAGACGTACATGTTCATGATAGAATTAGAGGCGAAAGTATAGAATTGATAGTTCCGTTAGGATACGGCAGGCATGAAGAATGTTTTTATAGAAGTCGATTTGAAAGCGAGCGGAGGGCAATATTTATGATGGCACATATCACAAAAAAACTGTTCTGGAATGCAGGAAAAAAATTTCGTTTGTTTATTTTTTTAATTTTTTTTAGAGGGATGAAGGCAAATCTGCAAACAAACCTGAAATGATTACTCAGGGAGTGGGGTTGTCAGAAGGCCGACCCTCTTCTTCTTCTTCTTCTTCTTATTGGCATTACATCCCCACACTGGGACAGAGCCACCTCGCAGCTTAAGTGTTCATTAAGCACTTCCACAGTTTCTAAGCCAGGTTACCAGGTTTTGGCATTCGTATATCATGAGGCTAACACGATGATACGTTTATGCCCAGGGAAGTCGAGACAACTTCCAAATCGGAAATTGCCTAGACCAGCACCAGAATATTGGAAGTGTCCAATCTGTCCTAAATATCATGAATATAATGTCATTTGACATGAAACTGGCTCTCTCGTGGCAATTTAGGACAATGTCATGCTAGAGGATCATATTTAAGCCTTACAAGTTCGAGACACCTTTGCGTGGTGTGTTACGGTTTAAGATCTACCATGGTCACATTGTCAGCTGCAGGCAAATCCTGACCCAACGAATACCTTCCCCAATATCCAACTCCGTGGTACTTATGAAGGTGTCGCTGAGTCGGGGACATCTCATTAAGTAAGTACTACATCAACACTTCCTTCCCCTCCCAAGTTACGGTGAAGATGGACGTGGCCAGGAGTAGTAATCCTCATGCTTTTGTGATTTTTATCCTAGATTGAAATGAAGGACCACACCCACATTGATTTCTGATAGCAATCTGAATAAGGATTTCAAAAGAAAAACATGAATATCACTAGTGTCCAATCTAGTAACTACACCGTAACTACACACAAAAAAAAATCGTTGGTAAAACTAAAAGAATCGTTGGTAAAATTAAGAAAATGAGTTAGTGATTTTCAGTAGAAAGTATAGGACTGTTAAATTTACCAATCTAAAAACGTTACATTGGCCAGAACCAATTGCTTTTCAAAATAAAAGTTTTCCTCTCAAATTAAAAGTAGTTTTTCTATTTGAATCAACAAGTGATCCTTTCTAAACAACAAGTTGTATAAATATTCATTTTTAGTTATTATTTGTCAAAATTCACAATCAATAAATTAAATCATTTCATTTTTATTATCATTTGTATTATCTCATTTTAAATTACAGGCTACTACAGATATTGGATAAAGTTTATTCTTCTTAACTGCACTGACTTCAATTTCATTCTCGTTGATACTCTGCGACAATGTAGATCTCTCATGCCATCACTATTACGACCGTCCCGTACCACCTTTATCATTCGTCGCCATCGAATCCGATTTGCACTTCTGCCCGAATTTCCACATTTCCTGCTGCAGCATCGTTGTAGGAACGTCCATTGCCTTTCGCCTGTTATAGCACTATGTCTGCAGCGCTAACGCAAACTTGGTTCCGTACGGAAAAGAATTCGCCTCCCAGAGACGGGAAAAGCACTTTCGGATGGGAACGATGACAGTGCTGCTGGAGGCGGCGGTGCTGGTGTTATGTTTATGCGGAACTCAGCGACGAATTTCCATTCTATTCGTTCCACTTTTCACTAGCCAATAATGTGAAGCTGTAAATATCAAATTATTTACCATTAATATTCATTTATTTAACTTTGAGACAAATTACTTACCATCGAAGAAAAATGTGTGAACGTTCGATGGGAACTTTCTTTTTTCTCACAACTGTCACTGACAGAGTCGTTGGCTGCCAGTTTTGATATTTTTACCTGCCAGAGTTGCCAAAATATGTGAAATCTCGAAGTGTGTTTGATTATTTTATACATTTTATTCTGAGAGCTTCCACTGTAAAAATGAAAATTTTACACTGAGGAAAAACTTTCAAATCAATCAATTTTTCATTCGAGCGAAAAGTTTTACTCTTAAAAACACCAAAATTTTCATATTGTTAAAATAAAACTGGAAAACAGTTGGAATCCCAACTTTTTTTTTCTCTGTGTATGCTATATTTCTTAGCTTTACAAACACTTACTACTCAGGAGAAATCCAATCCACTCAGGAGTGGAGTACTGCCGTCATACGCATATTTGTCCCATGTTTGCTGGGATTCCTTATATACATGGGACAGTTATGCGTATAACGGCAGAGTAGGAACTAAAATCAAAACTGAACCTTGTCTCAAATGTTATACATTGATCCGTTAAAAGAAAACAGGGTTATGATATTTTCAATTTCAAAATTAGCCGTCCTGAACACCAAGGCCTTTCGGATATTTAGAAAACGTACTATGTCTTGCCAACAAGCATGCTCTATTTTATTTGACATCCACAAAATTCGCACAATTCACAATTTAAAGCATGTAGGAAATGAGAATTCAAACAAGTTTTCCGGCTTGCTCCATACCGGACAGAAACGCACCGTGAGCAGTAGAAAAATATTTTTCGTGACATGCTTCACCAGCAAAGCTTATGGTTGCCGATGATGATGCTGATGGTTTTTGTGTCTGGAGCATGTCTTGTTCTGGATTTCGCTCTATCTCACCCGTCAAACGGTCGTATTGATTGCACACAATTGGTTCCTGTAATACCTTCAGGAATGTTGGTTCGTAGTCACAGTTCACGGAAGTGTAACTGTATGAACCTCGGATGAAGGGATTGGAATTCCAACGGGTACTGAAAAAGATAAAAAAAAATGTTAAACATTACAGTATGAAATTTTGTATTTGTTTCACAATTGCTCACCAATAATATCGAATCGGTTGAGGTACTTTTTTTCGTGTAAATTTTTCCAGTAGGAAAACGCAATCGTTAACAATTTGGGCATCAGAGAGCTTTTCCATTTCCAAGGCACCATAACTACCGATCCATCCGAGCAGAGTGTTCGCCGGTCCAGGATTGACAATGTCAAAACCGGAAAGAAACCTCGTCCAGTGGGCTCCTTTCTCAAGATTGTCTTCCCAGATCAGTTGGAATCCTTCTGCATCATCCCACCACGCGCTCTCAAATTGTAAGAATATTTTATTGATCGTGCCGAAACCTATGTTGCGAATTGATCTCCGAAACGATTTGGGAAGAGCGGGTTGGAAAAGTAGATTCGGTGTGGCCTTCAATACCCCTAACGAAAATGTCACTAATAGATGTTGGCAACTGTAACAAGTGCCATCTGAGCATCTCACAAGCACGCGTGAGTCTACGTCTTTCCACCGAATTTCGGTGACTTCCTTTTTGTACAGTATTCTATTCGATCCGACTTCATCGACCAAACAATTGACTAGAGCTTGAAATCCATACTTCATGTTTATGTGAGCCTGGCAGCTCTCTCCGTTAAAAGAATAACTACCCCACAATTTGGCGGATACATCTGACATGGTAAGACAAGAGTTATCTATCACTTGAAACCGCATGTGCCATTCTAGAAGTTGATTAGCTAATTTTATTTCATCAGTTGTTAAATTTGGATCTAATCTTTTTTTGAATTCCTCCCTAAGGAAGATCTCTACCGAAGACGGGAAACTATCATTTTCTTTTTGGGCGAACTTCTCGCAATCTTCCAGAATTTGCCCAATAAGGAAATCAACCTTCTTCACTAAGAAACTGTCTATCTTAAGGCCATCATTTCTTATGTATTCTCCTAATCCTTCCTCGGATAATTCTTCGTGTAGTAAATCGTAACTCTCCGCTATTTTGTACAGTTCGTTCTGCTTCCCATGCAACCACTGTGCTCCGGAATCAACCAATTGTTTATATTCTTCGTCCAGTCCACCAAAATGATGCATCTCAATCGTTTTGATCCTTCCGCCTGCCTCGGATTGCGCTTCTAGTAGAAGGAAGTTTTTCTCGGTACCAATCAATCTCTTTGCAGCACCCAATCCGGCTATTCCAGCACCTAGTATCAGTACGTTCACATCGGAGTCCACCTGGCACTGCAACGGGCTGCCGACGGGAAAAACAAATTCTTCCATTATTCAAAATATGTTTCTAATATAGTCGTCTACGGCATTTTTTAAAGGGAATTCTTTTACTGTATTCGCAAATTAATACTCGGTCCTCAAGAGCATTACATTTCAGTACAAAATGGCTTACTTGGTTGGTTTATTGGCACAAAATCGAACTTACAATTTAGTATTAAAAATATAACATCTTCAGTAGAAGCAGGAATGGAATCTGGGGCTTTGGTGTTTAGGTAAGATGTAGTTTATAAGTAGATAAGTTTATAATCGCAACGAAAATTAGGATATGAGCAACTAAGAACACGCGTGGTCTTAGAGATGTGCTTTCCTGTATGAATGAAAGAAAATAGATAAAATACAAAATTGTAAGAAAAACAAAACAATGAATGGAACAGAATTTCGACTTTGAACATTTTCACAATGTGCAGTAGAGTATTTTTTCATTCTAATTGCTCTGAAAATCGCTTTAAATAAAGTCATCAGAAGATTGTACGTGTATACGATAACTATTAACCCTTACAGTTATCAACCCCCGTTTTAAAAAACAAAAGTAAACATCTATTAGGCTGTAACTCTTTTGTTTCTCAACTTTCTTTTTCGCAACTTTCGCTAAAAGAAGTGGAATTTATTTATTTTTCAGGAGCTTTATGGATTTCCAAGATTTTCCACTTGGTTCCGAAGTTATTCCGGATTTAAAATTGGTGTTAGCTTGTGGCCGCGTTGGTATTGTAGACCCAGTTGGAAACCGAACTGCGGTCTCGCGACAATCGCATTTTCTCACATTTCCGGATGTCGCAGCTGCATCTCGAGTAGTGCGCATCTATGCCATAGTCGTGTGCATTATAGGGTGCCAATGGAATGTATGGAAAAAAAATAGCCATCGAATTTCAAAAAATGACATTGCTCACAATTTTCATTGCTCAAAATTTCCCCCTTGTTAGAAAAAAAGTTTTGTTTAATTTTGAGCACCCCTACACCCTGATGTCTGATTTAGATCAAATTTTGCATAGGGGGATATTTTAAGTTGTGGGGCCCAGGGAGAGAAGGTGGAGCACTGAATCCCTACCCCAACATGTGCGACATCTGGATTTGGTTCTAAACTGTAAACCACAGTGTTAATTCTCTACCACCTTTTTGTTATGGCGAGGCAATTTTTATGCACACTTTTGTTTTCGATATTTTATGAAAATTAAACACTCAATCATGCAGCAATATAACGATGTGGTATGCTTGAGATACCTGCTTGATTATAGGGACTCGAAAAAGAATTTATTTGCAGTAACTAACCGAATATAAAAATGTTCACATTAACGATTGCGCCCTAACACCGGTTCTAAGCTTCGATGCAGAGTACACGAGCTTTGTTCGCCAGTGACAGGCGTATGAGGCCCTTGGTGGGGCCCTCCTTAGCCGTGCGCTAAGATGCGCGGCTACAAAGCAAGACCATGCTGAGGGTGGCTGGATTCGATTCCTGGTGCCGGTCTAGGCAATTTTCGGATTGGAAATTGTCTCGACTACCCTGGGTATGAAAAACAAAAATTAGATTTTCGACTTTTTCTTTGGTCCTCTCTTGGGAAAATTTCATTAGTAAAAATTTCAAAACTTTGATGAATTTTAGGCATTTTTAAATCATGTCCGATTGAGCTCAAATTTTGCATGGGGTCATATTTTGGGGTAATAAAACTTGTGTGCAATGTCGCTTTTTAAATTCGAAAAAGTCATATTTATTGGCACCCTAGAGTGTGCAATCATGTGCACCATTCGCGATGCAGTTGCGACATCCGGAAATGGGATTGTCGCGAGAGCCCAGTTCAGTTTTCAACTGGATCAACAATAACGGAAGGGTTAAAAGCGTTGTTATAATAGTGCTGTCCAATGAGCAGCTCGAAGTTGTTCCCGTCCTGCTCGTTCTTTTTTGTCTACAAATGGGCATGAGAGGGATGCTTCGAGCTACTTCAAGCTGCTCATTGGACAGCATTAATGTATGTGGGCAAACAGTATGTTGACTTTGGCAATCGTTTCGATGAGAAGACGAATTTTGGATTAGAAATGTATTTTCCCCCACAAAATTCGGTTGGCTTATAAGGGGGTCCCGTGGCGTAGTTGGCTACACGTTCGCCTTTCAGGCGAATGGTCATGGGTTCGATTCCCAGACCCTACCCAAAACCCTCGTCAGTCGCCGGATGCACAGCCTATGCGGTGGCGTATTGGGGTGCACGTCTCACCGTCACGGCTGTCTGATGACGACTGACAAGTTGTTCTTCTCGGAGGCATTCCTCCAACGTTACCCGGATAAATGACAACCGGACAATGCAACGATCATTGGATACACGACATGGACAAAACGAACACAATGGACTCACGACGAGATGGACCGACAACGACAACAACAATGAATTATGGAAAAATCTAAAAATAGATTCTGTGTGGATTCTGGCTGCAGAATACCACAGTAGATCTTGGCACAGTAGCGGTTAAGTAACACAGAGTGCCTATCAAATAAATAAAAGAATAAAAAAATAAGAGAAACGAGAATTCGGTTGAATATGGTTTGTGAAACTTCAAACGAAGCAAAGTGGCGAAATGAGCAGATCTAGGTACTCCTAAAAAAGGGTGGAGTTTGAGGACGCGAAACAGCTGTTTCACTTTCAGTTTCAAGTAATAGGAGCTTCTCAGAACCATAAGGCGTTATGTGTACTCTGTGAGGCACTCTGCAATGTTACGTACTCGTAAATCGAGTCAAGTATGAGGCATTGAAGATGGCCTGACAGTCGAGGTCGAAATACGTATCTGGAAAGATAACAAAACGTGGCGGAATTAAATGGAAAGTACTAAACTAGTCCAAAACAGTTGAATAAACCCCTGCTTCTGTGCACCTGAAGATCCAAAGGAAGAAAGTCCTCGGCATCAATCTCACGTCAAGTTTAACATCTCAAAAACTTCAATCAAATTTATTATTTAACCACACAATGCTAGCTGCTTAATTGTTAATTTACAAATGATACAAATAGTTTTGAGTGCGAAAAACATTAATAATAAGTTAATAAGTTGGTTAAATTATAAACATAATTTTGTGTTGCGACATGGTAACTAACTGCATAGTTATTGGTTTCATAGAAAAGTCACTATTTGGTAACTGTTTCTGCAACTTAAAGGAACCATTTTGGCCTCTTTTTTCCAGTATTGGTCACTAAAGTCACTATTTTGAGCTTCCAGCAATGTACTCAAACTATCTCAAAGGATCAGACCGAATTAAATCTGTGCTGCGCCGATTTCTACTATACGCTCTGCGAAAACTACAAAAGGTCGAAGGGACAAAAGGTCGAGTGCAAAAATATTAAAAATCTGTAATACTGAACACATGAAATAGACAAAATATACAACAAGTTTGGAAACATGCTTCCAAAGCAAAATTTAGCTTATAGCATTTCCCAGAGATTTCTCCTTCTTTATTTCATGGGCAGTTCTTTAATTAATTTACGGTTGACATGCAGGGCATTCTATGATTTTTAAAGCTAAATAATTAGTGCTCGTTAGATCATGCACTTGCAACACGTGTCGCTTCTCCCGAGGAGACGAAAATAGCTTAATAATATTAAATCTTGATAAGATAGCAAAATGAGATATGGACATGATCGATATAAGAGATTAAAGATCAGGCGACAATATCACAATTTTGCCCTTAAATATCATGATGAAATCAAGTTATGTTATTTGTAAGAAGTGATCAATATCAAGTGCTATTGGCTTGTTCTTAACCATAGCATATTTTGATATTTAAATAATATTTCGGTGCAAATGTTTGATATTGTTGCCTGTTTTTTTTTATCTCTTATATCAATCAAGTCCATATCATGTTTTGTTATGCTGTTCGTGGCTTCTGCCCGGGCTGTCAAAACAAGCGCGATCCTCCATAATGTGCAGAAACATGGCGAGCATTGTGTGGAGTGTGTGAGTGCACGTTTGAGTGAAATTATGTGTTAGTTGTGGCATCTTTATATCAGTGTTGTACAATTTACTATTTTGCCGCTACCCATCGGGACTTCCTTTACATTACCTTCCCAACAAATTTCCTTTACAATGTCGAGCATGGAGATACAGAAGATCATCTGCAGGGGCGTCTCGTGGACTTTTGCTACACCTGTTCTACCATGCTGATAAAAAAAATATTCATCAAGCTGAGTGCACACTTAAATCGAGAATTTTAGCTCGGTAATATTTTTTACTGATTTTATTCGGTAACATAAAATTTGAAACGAGATCTCAGTTAATTTAAAAGTATTTACTGATATCTGCAAACATTTTTACCGATGTGTCAGTTGCAAATATAAAATACTGAGTTCCGGTAGTATATATTACCGAGCAACTCTGTTCTAAGCAAATACCCTGCACTTGTCAAAAAATAAACCGAATGATTCAGTAAAATTAAATACGCTTTACTGAGCCCTCGGTAAAAAAGTACCGAGTCATCAGTTTTCAACCAAATGTCGCATCATTCGACGCCATATTGATTTGTAAATCGAAACCTCATGGAGTTTGATGTCATTTTACGAATTTGTATCGAAGGTGATGAGAAAATTCTGGTCTTATCGAATATTCAGGTTAGTTCAAACATGTTCCAGGATACTTGCACTAAATAATTGTTTCTTTATAAATTTCTAGGCGAATGAGAAAAAATATCATCAGCGTACATCGTCGCTACTGCCGCGTCATTACTACGTTCCACTAATACGCTAAAATCTTATGGGTCTGGATCTAGAACAAGATGCCAGGTATGTAGATTCAATAAAATTACTGTACACAAATATGATTTTTCTTTAAATTACTTTCTACGATTTGTCTAGATAATTGAACCATTGAACGGCAATGAATTTCCTTACCGCTATATTTGTGAATGCCGGGCGTGAGTGGAACAGTGCTAGTGATGCAGTATTGGAAGAAGATAGCCAGTAAAAAAATATTCTCTATATATAAGTTTTCTGACTCAAAAAATAAATATGAACACCTGAAATTGCATGTGTTTTTTCCTTATTATTAATAATAAAAGTGAAAATATCATTACATTTTACTCGGTTCTATGCATTACTGAAGTCGGTAATATGTTTACAGATCAACCAGTATTATTTTACCGACTGCTCAGTAACTATTACAAATCTGCTCTGTATTTTTTGACAGTTCGGTATCATAACCGCTGAACCGAGAGCTCGGTAATTGAATTCGATTACCGAGGTGACTACCGAGAGCTCAGCTGTTGAGAAATCGGTAATCCATTTACCGAGCCCGGTGAAAATAATTAAGTGTGTGGTTTCGCATGAAAGTTGGGCATTTAATCTAATATTACAACCTTTTCTTGTACAACTTAACCAAATATTAGAAAAACAATTTAAATAGAAAAGATTTACAAAACAATAAATGACTTATTTTTCTCTTTTGTTACAAAAATGTTTTAAATTTAGATGCACTTAAAATTTTAGACTCGGAAATCGTCTAAAATCTAACTTGGTAACAGTTGGGCAATAACTGGATATTGCTCAGAATAGAGATCTTTCATAT
The DNA here is from genome assembly GCF_024139115.2 of Armigeres subalbatus. NCBI lineage: Eukaryota > Metazoa > Arthropoda > Insecta > Diptera > Culicidae > Armigeres > Armigeres subalbatus. The sequence goes on from NC_085141.1 coordinate 274,053,231, forward strand.
CGGCTCATTCCACCATTCAGGGTACACGGGTCCCATCGCCGCTAATATTTAAACTCTCACATATTTTGTTGCTATGAAAGAAATGTTATTAACCACTATTAGTATAATAATTATAATATATAATTAGTACATAATTATACAATTATTGTTTGATGCGACCCCAGATTGTGACGACCAATGAGTCACATTTAGAAGCTGAAATGTGTTCCAGATATTAATTTTTCAAATTTAGTGAAAACTATACCTTTTTCTCTATGTTGATTGATTTTGAGTATTCGTAAAAAAAGCATTATTTAATGTCTCTTTTGAAAACGCAAACATTAATTTAATATTGTTCTTGATGCATTGCATCAGAAAAAAGAAAAACAAACTGTTTCCAATCATCGGCGCCGAAAGCGTGCGCGATGGGCCTTTCGGCAAAGCACAGCCCGACACTACGATCGAGTCTAACCGAAGGTGCGTCGCGTCGTTGATTGTTCTCGCAGCGCGTCGAACGGATTTGATTCCTGCGCGCATAGCAGAACTTGCATCTAAACGTGCTTGCTTCGCATGCGAAAGAGGATGATGTGAGAAAACGGAGAAAGCTGGCAACGCTCACGCTGGTTCTCTGCGCGCGGAGAACGAGTGAGCATACCAAGGAGGAAATTATTTCAAATCATTTGTCATGGCGCAAAACTTTAAATTTTACTTCTGGCAGCGCTGCTGTTGGTTCTTCATTATAGATCGTACGACTGGCAAAAGCTTTCTATGTGATGGGGTGTGGTTTTTCAGAGAAACACACATTTAGCTGCAATTTGACTGTACGCCAAGCATGTGGCGTTAACTTGATCTGCCTACGAAATATTTTGTTTCTTTAGATGTTTAGATGTTAAAATCATTGGAAATATTACGTGAAGCTTTGTTTAAAAATTTACTGAGTAAATTATTTATATTTTATAATTAATTGCCAAGATATTAATTTCTTACTTCTGACTTACAAATGGTTACCTGTTCCATGAACAGGTAGAACGTATGGACGAGTCGCCCCTCATCTGTCTCTTGTTGAAATGATTGTCAAATTAATTTTCCACTCCTCATCCTGTATTAGTTGTGGATGATATTGGTTTTAATTCAACGTGACACTGTTATTGGTTTTAAATTGAGAATGATACACCATAAATATAGACAAAACATAGTAAGAATGGGTTTTTAATTCCAAGCTGTGCGTATCACAATTAATTGTATATTATTCGGCGATTCAACCATAAGAACAATAATGTTACACAGCATAATCTTGGTACATAATCAACGGTTTATGATCATGGTGTCAGTTGTTAGCCGTCGCTCTCGCTCGTACTAATAAAACGTATAGTTATTTTGCTACCGTGCTTCATATCGCAGAAAATGAGTATTCGGGAAAATACATTGGTGGTAAACTTTAGTGTTCTTCCAGTGCGGCCTGTCGTTGGCATAGTGCCTACATTTCTGGAGAGCGAAATAAATTTGAATCTCGCAGACGTTAAAAGTATTACACTCCACAATACACGCAATTGTGTATTTATTGAAATGGTGGACAATGGTACTGCGCAGCGCTACGAAAAAGTGCATAACATAATGCGAGTTTTTATTTGTAATAAGAAGCGTTTCAAGATTCCCGTATATGTGGATAGTGAGGCAGTGAACGTTGGAAGCACTACTTCCCCGGTGTTCCAAATGGTGTACGAGTGCTGTAAATAAGGCTCAAACAGCCTATACCGTCCTTCATCACATTCGGGACATACGTATGCTTGGTAACTCATCCGTATCAGCCGAAAACTTGTAGATGGTATTCTAGACCAGTACATCTACAGCAAAAATGTTCGGAAATTACCGTACCGAATAGGATCGAAACTTACAAGACCGGTAGTTCTCTACGAACACGAGACCTGGACGATGCTCGTGGAAGACCAACGCGCACTGGGAGTTTTTGAAAGGAAAGTGTTGCGTACCATCTATGGTGGGGTGCAGATGGCGGACGGTACGTGGAGGAGGCGAATGAACCACGAGTTGCATCAGCTGTTGGGAGAACCATCCATCGTTCACACCGCGAAAATCGGACGACTGCGGTGGGCCGGGCACGTAGCCATAATGTCGGACAGTAATCCGGTGAAAATGATTCTCGACAACGATCCAACGGGAACAAGAAGGCGAGGTGCACAGCGGGCAAGGTGGATCGATCAGGTGGAGGACGATTTGCGGACCCTCCGCAGATTGCGTGGTTGGCGAAGTGCAGCCATAGACCGAGCTGAATGGAGAAGACTTTCATGTGCAGCACAGGCCACTCCGGCCTTAGTCTGATAATAAATAAATAAATAGGATCGAAACTGCAACACTACAAACAGCCCCCTCATCATCAAGCGAAAAACCATTCTCTGACGCAGATTCCCCCCCCCTGGTTGAAAGCAATCGTACAGCACTATCTTCCTCTGATTCGATGATTCGAGTGATGGACTCCCAACTAGAGTTTCCATCCCGGGACATCCCGGGACGAAAGATCCCGGGATTTAGGAAAATTCGGGATTTCCCGATTCCCGGGATATTATTTTTGAAATCCCGGGATACCCGGGACAAAAAATCTTTCCTTACTTTAGGCTTACTAATAGTGTGTATGCTCACAATTTGTATTTGCATTGATCGCCCAACGCCAAGGGGAACTCTCTCACAAAGAAAACACAAGACTAGAGTTTTCTTTACCCTATGGCGGTCTACTGACTGATACTTCTGCCAGCAACTGAAGCACTCTTATATTTAAACAACAAGTATCTACAATATATCGCTAGCTAACAATATTCCTTGATATTACAAAAGAGCAGATACATCTAACTGGTGTATAGTTCCTGCTTATCTTCCGTCTATAACGATGAGTGGCACACTATCCGATACATATTCCAGCATTTCTCTACACAGCCTGAAATATTTTGTAAACTTACAGTAATTTTGATGCACATATTTGGAGCATAAAAAAGGATGCAAAAATAAAAGCTTTAATTTTAAATCTCAATTGATTTAATTCATTCATTGATGTGGAAATAGTTTTAATAAATCAAATAAAGCTTATATTTGCTTTTCTATTTTATTCTGTTTTGCGATTCTATTTTACGCGTAATTTAATTATCATTTGTGCACACCTCGTTCTTCTCGGCCCTCCTAACACCGAGCTAGTCATCCTGAGCTCTACGTCCCCTATGTTTATGTTTTGGTCCGAGTTCCTTCAGGACTTCTCTTGACCAGCTTCTGAATGTTTTGGATTAAAGATCTTCTTAGACTTTTGCTGACCTGCCCCGATGAATGCGGTACAACGCTACCCATGATCATGATCCCACTGCGCCACGCGACTTATACAACCAATTCATGGATCCTATACTGCGATTACGTCAAAGATTAGGTAGTTAATTAGTTGGTTTCTGGAATTACCAACTGGGTTTAATTTGTCTAGTTTCTGGAACCATTCCTGGGCCTTTAACCTGTTGATGAATAGGGGGAGCTGTAACTGCTGGCAGAAGTATCAGTCAGTGCAATGGAGTATAAGGAACTTTACTATTGTGTTCTCGTTGTGACTCGTGAGCTTATGGTCCCAGTACGATTCCACTGTGCATCTTCTGTCTACAGCGAGGTGTCTGACACTACCTAGTATTGCCACAGAAAATACGTTGCTTGAATTAAAACTTAGAAACTGTCTAAATCCAACATACCTATAATACAAACAATCAAGCCTACTTCGACGGACAGCGAACATTTGTTTCAGAAACCCTACTTTCCGATACAAACGCAAATACTATTTGCTTTTTGAAGTCAAACCAAGGATCGATTTAAATTGAAATTGAATTTAGTTTTAATTTGAATTCTGTATCATCTGGCCTTTCTAAAATATGAACTTTACCCCTAAACTTCGAAAAAAAAACTTTTTCAAAACAAAAAAAAAATGTAAAATTCCCGGGATCCCGGGATTTCCCGGGATATACAAGAATTTTCATCCCGAATCCCGGGACAGCAAACATGGCCGGGAAATGGAAACTCTACTCCCAACAACGAGCAAAGGCGCGCTTGCTAAAGCAGACAATACCAACAACGACGATGACGAGGATAAAGCATCAGCATCCAGCTCAACGACAGAATCTGATTTTCATCGAAGCGACAAACAAAATGTGGCTATCAAAGCGAATAGCAAACCTAAACAAGAAAGTTTGCGTGGAGCAGTGTGCCCAGTCTATTGGTCATTCCGACAATAGTTCTGGGAAAAGTGATAAAGTGTTGTAATTACTTAAAATGAAATTGTAAACACAAATTTCAAAGAAACTCGGCTCCGTTATGCCTAATGGCGTATGAGCCTATCAAATAAATAAGAATTAAAAAAATAATCATGGTTGTACATATGCATATTACATATTGATGGTGGAAGTTTGTGTAAAAATATGAAGTCGTGGGTGTAAATCAAGATTGGTCCATCGTTCTCACGAACAGTCCGTAGGTCGGATATCTAAATTGCTCAAAAAGGTGTCTTGTATTACAATTTACTTGTCCAATAGATACGTTAATTCCATTATAAAGTCATTCTAAGTTGTTGAAAACATGGCCCAATCCTAATCCTTTTTCTTCGTCTTATTGGCATCACATCCCTCACTGGGACACTGCCGCCTCGCAGCTCAGTATCTTTTTATCACTTCCACAGTTGTTAACCGCGATGTTTCTAAGCCATATTGTGGGAAAATATCCACGAAACTGTGACTACAACCGCGCAGGAAGTGTTAGGCACTGCACAGCAACGTCAACGAAATGCTTGGTTTGATGAAGGGTACCAGTGAGTTACGGACGAGAAAAGTGCTGTTAGGAGTCGAATGCTAGTGGCTCATACCTGTTCAAACAGAGAGCGGTACAGTGTAGCAACGGCAGAGGAGAAACGAATCCACCGCAGAAAAAACAGGCAACACGAAGAGAGTGTGATAGCTGAATCGCAGGAGAACATGGATAGAAATGATATGCGGAGGTTTTATACAACTGTCAATGGTGCGCGGCATAAGACTGCGCCAGTGCCCGCCATGTGCAATGACCGAGAGGGGAATTTGCTGACAGACAAGACTATGGTGGCAGCCAGGTGGAAGGAGCACTTCGAAGATTTGTTGAACGGTGAAAATGAAAGTGTATTAAGGGACATGATGGACATAGTCGGCAACGGGCAAGCTGTAGAACTACCAACGCTGGACGAGGTAAAGAAGGCTCCAAACGAGCTGGAAAACAATAAAGCTGATGGAAAGGACGCGTTCCCGGTCGAGCTTCTCAAACAAGGAAGTGAGCAGCTGCATCAATCAATCCAGCACATTATCCAGAAAATATGGGAGGATGAAGAACTGCCCGCCGGCTGGTTGGATGGCTTCATATGAGCTGTGGCAGATAATGTCCGAACATGGTTTTTCGGCGAAACTGATTAGACTGATACGTGCAACGCTGGATGGCTCGAAATCAAGTATCCGGATTGCAGACGAAGTATCAACCTCGTTTGTGACCTTAGACGGATTGAAGCAGGGTGATGCACTTTCGATTTTATTGTTCAACATTGCACTCGAGGGCGCTATTAGGAGGTCTGCTCCTGGGCTTTGCGGACGACATCGACCTCATTGGAATCGATCGCAGAGCAGTAGTGGAGGCTTTTGTCCCACTGAAGAGGGAGACAGCGAGGATAGGCTTAACCATTAACTCTACCAAGCCAAAGTACATGGTGGCAGGTAGAGATAGAGGAAGACCTAGTGTTGTTGGTGCTGAGGTAGTGGTGTGTTAGAAGTTGTTGAAGAATTTGTTTACCTTGGAACGCTTGTGACATGTGACAATGATGTTTCTTGTGAAGTGAAAAGACGTATTGCGGCTGCGAATTGGGCCTTCTATGGTTTACGTAACCAGCTTAGGTCCCGCAACATGCAGACGGAAACGAAATTCGCTCTATACAAAACTCTGATTTTACCAGTGGCCCTTTATGGACATGAATCATAGACATTAAAACAGGCGGACCGCTTCATTACTTTAACATGTTCAAATAAACCATAAGTAAATGCATCGCTGCATTCGTAACGCTGAACTAGTGTATAGTTGCTTGACAGTTGATGAATAAATGCATCTTTACATCGTTAAAACTTATCTAATGCAATTAGCATTTAATATGCTGATATGTGATTGATTACATGCATTAATTAATGCATGGTGGTTACTTGGGTATACTCCAGGGAATTCTTGGATGAATAATTGTTGGTTGCGTATCCAATTTGGTTCTATGGGTCAAAACAAGCATGAACCCGCCTTTGTCAGCTTTGAAATCATTCTTTGATTTGATTTGGTTGATTGAGTTGCGTTTTTATTATTAACTCACTTGGTCTCCTCTACACGGAAGACTTAAAGAAAACACAAAAGAACAGATGGGTCACAAAAAAAAACTATTTATAGTCGACATAAACTAAGACCATCACTTTTAATTGTTAACAAGCATAGTCAAGGCGATGTACCCGTCGTTTCCGAGCAGTCAGTTGTGGGAATCCGAGAGTATATCCCTCAAAACGAATAGTAGGAACCCCGAAAAATGTTTTGAAAGCTTCGCGAGTCATTCGGTTAATTTGCAGAATGGCATAAAACAACATCTGAACATGTTTCTTACGGATGTTATCTGTTGTTCGAAGAAAGCACTCACGACCGTGTTTTTTTGTTTGCGAACAAAATAATGCCATACCTTTTTTGTTGCCTTTGATCCGCCCGTACTCGCCAATAAAGCAAGCGCCAGAAAAATGCAGGCTGCCAAAAACGCAGTTCTTACACGATTCTATCTTAATGCTTTCATGAGATCAGTGATGGGAAATGTCAAAAAAATGTCATGGCATTGCTATTACTAATTTCGTAATAACTTTTTCCAAAAGTCATTTACAGTTCGGATTTTTTGATTAACATGTAGTACTTAAAGGGTCCTAAAACTTTGTCGAACAGATCATTGTTCTAAATACAAAGTGTGAGCCATGAGAGCGAGATTAAAAAAATGTCATGGAATGTCATGACATTAATGTCATCTGACACTAATTCGGCTCTCACGCCGCCAATATCATATTTAGAGATATTACCTATTAGAAAATGTTTTCGGGTCATTTGAGGGCTATATGTTTATATGGAAAACATAATTGTAAATGACTTGTGAGAAAAGTTATTAGCAAGTTAGTCCCATGACATCGATATGACATTTCCCGTCACTGCATGAGATGAACGATGACAAATGACTGTTAGGAGACTGTTAACAGCTGATTTGAATAGCGGGATTTAAGAGAAAATGTTGAAATCACACGTGCTTTGCCATCGAAAACGATAGGGGAGGACTGTGCCGCTTATTGTAATAACCATTTCGGAATGCTGAAGGTTTTATCCTTAAGCGATGTTCAGAGCAGTACTTTAAAATAAATGATACAAAAATTTCTAAACGAATGAGAATTAAACAAGTAACATGGACACTCAATTGTAAAATATAACAAACAAGTAACATACATACCTTTGATACAACCCAATAAGCCTGTTAGCCTCACGCCATCCGGTTTCGATGGCGCCATGTACGGTCGAGTAATAATGGTCATGGGTAGCTTCCCCAGCAAATTGCACCACGGGAATCCCTATTGCGTTAGATAATGGAAGAGCCAAGTGTTCAGCGGAAGTATTTAGCAAATCAGTTGTCACGGAGCGGAAACTGTAAGATCCTCTGAAATTTGGGTTAGAGTACCACTGTGTCCTTCTGAATGTCACCGGTTCCGGGATGTCAATGTGTTTCATGAACTTCCTCAATAAAAATACGCATCCTTTTCGCACTTCCTCGTCACTCGTTCTCTCCATACGCCTGGCATTCACTCCGGATATCCAACCGCAAAGAATGTTAGGCTGAAAGTCTACTGTATAGAATCCGAAAACATCCTCCATCCAACTATTCTCAGATGCGCGAATTTCCTCCAGATCGTTTTGATTCCAGAGAAGGCTCAGTCCTTGCCACCCATCAGACCAGAACGGTTTGTCAAACTCCAAATACAGCTTATCAACCGTACCTATTGACAAACCTTTAATAGCGTTTTGCTTTATAGCGGGAAGCTCAGGTGTAAAAAGGCTTTGGTAGCGTTCCTTCAGAACGCCCAATGATACTGTACAAATAACGTGGTCAGCGTCGTAAACACTATTGTCAGTACAACGAACAGAAGCTATGTTGTCCGGATTGGAGTTCCAGCATATATTTGCTACAGTTTTGTTAAATTGAGTATAATCTTCAATGTTTATGGCATCGATGGAATTCGGCGAAGGGAATCGTTTCTGTTGAATTGGAAAAATTAAAGAAAAACTAGTAAAGGTTCAAGAGCAATCCATGCCTTACCATCAATATGTCAAGAATTGTTTTGTATCCTTTATCTTTCCAGTTCAAAAGGTGATCTCCATCACACTCCCAGTACTGTAGATAGCCAGCCCCTGATGTATCGAACCAACAGTCCGAAGCCTCTATAGAATTTTCAAACTTGTGGAAGAATTCTAAAAACTGGAAAGCAGTTTCATTGTTTATGTCTACGTAATCCGAAGTATTAAGAATTGTTCGGAATTTCTCCAATACGAATGACCCTAATGAACCACGATAACGGCTTAGCTCATTTCGATGTGATTCTAAAATCGACCACATTGCACTCATTAGTTTTTGGCTGTACTCCTGTGGAACCTTCTCTCCGCTCGACTTAACCAGTTCGAAGTCTTCGTATTTAAAATTGTTTGAACCAAAAACATTCAACTTTGAGCCCAGCTCATAGCATGCATTGCTCACCTCTCCGTGACACCTGGTAATAACATTCATGATTTAATACCACGTAGGTATGGTGATGTTATACAAGTTCGATACGTACCATTGAGCACCCAAATCTACTACATTGGAACCAAATGGAATCGTGTGGATGCGCCCACCGATACGATTTTCTGCTTCCAGAATGGTTAAATTCGTATATCCTTTTTCGATCAATCTGGTTGCAGAGGCTATCCCTGCAGCCCCAGCGCCAATAATTACTATCCTGGGATTCATGACTTCTATATTGGTAATTATTCTCTAATATTGCACGTAATCGAGCACACTTTCTTCTGCTCCGAAAAAGGACTGAATCAAACTAGTACTTGAGCACAGTACGAATCCATTCTGTACGATGATATCAATGATGGCAAGGTATTATGTGAAGATTAAGCGCTATTGAATAAAAAAAATAAGTTTTTCAAAACGAAGAGATAAGAATTGAGAGATACCTTTTGCGGTTTTCTAAAATAATAAAGTCCTATATACCGCATTGAGGTGAAAATGTTGACAATCTAAACATTAGATCTGCCAAACTAATACTATAAAAGTACCTACTGCAAATATTGGTTCGATCGTATATAACGCCACATAATTTTTTTTACTAAATTTTATGACGAAGGGAGATATGTGATGTTATTATTTCGATTGAATTAAATACTCCTGGAAATTCTTTGTTACATAATTTAAGGAAAAGGTAATTGTTGCAAAGGTTTATACTTCATTAACCTTCAATCAGAATCAGCTGGGAGACCGGGAGACTTGCCACACAAATGCATTCACAGCTTCTACGCTTATAAAACATTTGCCAATATTTAGCGCATGGTTACATGGTTGTGTTAGTGCACTTGCATGCAACTTGAGTAGTGGAAACTTGTTTGAAGGAATAATTTCCAGCTCCAATTTAGCGTTATTTTTTGAAACTTTAAAGTAAGGTTCGCATTTTAAAATTACTCCAGTGCTGAAAATACATGGCAAAGAACCACCGGAAACCTAAGGGAAACCAAAAACAACAACACCGAATGGAACACATCATACATACCAAATAGAAAAGAAAGCATAATTATCACAATACTTATACTATAGCGGGTATACTATAGCGACCCCCGTGGCCACTTGGCTTGAAAGGAACCGGAATCAACCTGCACTACAAGTGGCATAAAAACCAATGTGAAACTCATAATACTCACTTTTTTGCACTCGGTAACGATACGAATGTAATTTGAAAAAAAAAAAATCATTCAGCTTCACGAGCTGACGCAATATGATACCCAAAACTATAAATAAGAAAACGCGAAGACAGCTAAAATTTAACCAACTCCAAAGAATGTTATATGTCTCTAGTTCAAAATGAAGTTTGCGATCAATACGGGATAAAACCCTTAAAGAGAAAAAATAAAAATAAGTTCTTAGTATTAAGATTAAAATGTAACATTGTACTTTTCGGTAACATGAATAACAAGTAGTTAAGATGTCACCTAAATGAATGATATACAAACAACTCCAATACTATTTCATTCAATTCATCTGATGACAAGTGAACACATTCCACTAAACCTCTAAATAACTTATAAATAATACTAATATCTGACACATTTAAATCCAATACCCTAATTAATTAAAGTCATTGGCGAAAATAGGGGGGGGGGGGATTTAGCTCTATCTAGAAAAGAACTAGCCCACTCTCTAGGATTTGAAAAGTTTATTATCAGCGATAACAATTTTCAACATAAAGCATAATGAAATGAGTGGAAGACAAATGAGCTTGTTTTTCATTTATGAGAAAGACTCCCATCAGAATCCGAGAAGGATTCTCATCAGAATCCGAGCCAAGAGGAATTCGCGACGAAATCCGATAAGAATTCTCATTGGAAAATCTAAAGAGTTCCTTTCAGAATCCAAAATAATTCACACTGGATTCCTTTCTGTATCGTTGAAGGATACCCTTGGGAATCTGTAGGCGATACCATTCATAATCCATGAATTCGGAACTTCTTTAGAATCGTTCGGAGATTTGCTTCGGAATTCCTTGATGATTTGTTTTAGAACCTTCGACGATTTGCTGCGGAAGCCCTTGAAGATTTAATTCGGAGTCTCTTGACATTTTGCTTCGGATTCCCTCAATGATTTGCTTTGGAATTAGTTCGGAATCATTCGACGATTCGCTTCGGAATACATCGACGGTTTGCTTTGGATTTCTCGAAGATTTAGTTTGGAGTCCCTTGATGATTTACAAATAATCATTCGACGATTTGCTTAAACATCCCTGGATGATTCACTTCGAAATCGCTGGAGGATTATTTTCGGAATCCCTGGAGGATTAATTCGCGTCCCAGGGAGCATTATGAACACCCGGGGCAGATTGGACACCCTCGATATTCTTGTTAATTCAATCATTTTTCTACTTTCAATGCAGCGAACTCTATTATCCTTTCATAAACAACTAATTTATAGCGTAGAAGTCATTGATTTATCTTCTTAGCGCATAAATTTGACAAAAAAGTTAGAATGTCTTCCAAATGATTAAAAATTATATGTTTCACCTCTCATAAAATAAGCTTTACTTTACCATAGAAGATGATTTCTCAATTATTGATCATTTCATATCAAAATTCTGTTATTTACAGTGCTCTGGCATGTATTTGTGAGAAGTTTCCTTGATTTTTACAAAATTTCCAACAGTTTTAAAATATGTTCACCTGTTGGGGCAAACTGAACACTAGAGTGATTCAAATTTTGACTTTTTCGCTCCCCTATGCTTAAACGATGACATTTGTTGTTTTATTAATCCTCCTAAATTTTTAGCTGATTTGGATGTAACTAGACTAAGCACGAGCAGTTTGAAGTTTGTATGGCAATTACTATAGAAATCGTCAATAAAGCAAAAGACCGTTCCGTGTTGCAACCCATCAAATATTCAAATGTAATCGACCCGATGACTTCATAGAATACTTTCTTAGTTATAAGACAGTTGTTGTTGCGAAGTGATCTGACTTTTGTAAACAAAGTTATAAAGAAAACAAAAATGCTCATTATTGATATTGATGTTATTCTTTTACGTGTTAAATTGAATTTACCACGATTCAGTATTTCCCCAATAATTTTTCTTACAAGCACAGAATCGTTTCGCAACAAAGACAACCAGTTTCATTGCAAAATTTTCTATGTTGCCAATAAAGTCGTATATTTTTAGCACTTAATGAATAACGTTGCGGAACGGTTTTTCCCAAAAGTGACTGTTTTCATAGTAATTTTCATACAAACTTCAAACTGCTCGTGCTCAGTCTAGTTACATCCAAATCAGCTAAAAATTTAGGAGGATTAATAAAACAGCATAGGTCATCGTTTAAGCATATGGGAGCGAAAAAGTCAAAATTTGAATCACTCTACTGAACACTCTAAATGGGGGTAGAACTGACACCTTAAAAATTGAAAACATAACCTCAAATTAATCGAACTAGGCTTTCATATCGTGTTATTTTCGTGTTATCATGGTGCGGAATTAAAATTCGCTATAAAAGTTCCAGTACATGACATATATACCATAGAATTCGCTAAAAGTTCACCAAAAAGGAAGTGTTTTGTATAGATTTGGAAATCTCGTTGGCAAGTTGATCGGTACAACCCATTGGAAGGATTGCCGATGCCAGTAAGGTGGATAAGAGCATGCATAGATTATGCAATGCTAAGAGGAGAGATGATTGGGAAGGAGTCTTGCAATAAGTGTGAGGATCTATATAAACAAAATAATATGCTTCATACAAAAAGTTCGACATACATGTATGAGGCCGGCTGAAAGTGGCAAATTTTAATCAATCTTCTTCTATTCACCATGGATTTAAAATAGAAAACGACCATATGTGACCTCGCTTAAGAAGAGGGAAATAGATTTTCGGATGTTGATGATCCAAACACAATTTTAGGTGTCTCATACACAACATGACAGGAAGATGAACAATTGGGTAATATTTTTGTTGGATGATCCATAAGTTACGATGGCATATAATCACAAGTGAGATAATTTTCTTCATATTTTATAAGGGTGCCCATACTGCCCCATGGGGGTGTCCAATCTGCCCCGCTACTTCCCGAGAGTAGTGAAAAATTAACTATTGCAAAATCGTCCTATTTGATTGAAATTGATTAAAACCTTAGGGTGTCCATATTGCCCCTTGTTCCCCTATCTCTACAGCAAATTTCGGTTTTATGCTATCGTAGCTTTTATGGGAATATTCGAGAATCTAACTTTAATTACAAAAATAGCATCGTATTCTTGGAAATATCAGAGCATGCAAGGTACATGATTCTTGTCCTATTGTGTAGGGGCTCTGATAAAGACTTGTTGCGAGGTGCCTTTGTAAGTAACAAACTCTGTTAATGACAAATGGTATGTTGTTAGGCGTTGCTCGAATATTGATTCTCTGACGATTTGCATCTACATACCTGGAAACTTGCCTACGAAACCCCTGGAACATTCACGTTGGAATTCCTGGAGGAATTCCGACAGAATATCTGAAATATTTCCGTCGGAAGTCCTGGAATATTTCCGTCGGATTCCCTGGAACATTCCCGTTCAAATTCATGTACTATTAGCCCCAGAAATTCCTGGAGGATGCAGGATCGCTAGAAGATTCTCATTGGAATGCCTGGAACATTTCCTTCGGATAACTGGAATATTCCCGTTGGAATTTCTTAAACATTCCCGTTGGAATTTCTTACTCATTCCCGTCGGAATTCCTTGGGATTCCTGTCGACATCCCGGGAGAATTTGGAATCCCTGTATGGGATACCATTCCTGGAACATTACCGTCGGAATCCCGGGATGCGGGACAAAGCCGAGCGCTACTACACTTTTAGACGCAATAGCTACACACTATAAATTTGAGACGTTGTAGAAATTAGCGGCTGGTAAACAAACACACTTCGATACTGTGGGATACAACAGAAAGCACGTGCATGATAATAGAGAATATGGATGAGTGGGATTGATCCGCAATTGCCTTAGGTGGTTGTATCGTAATAATCACATTACCCCTAAGATTACTTAATGAGGTGGTAAAATATTCGAGATTTTTTTTTAAAAGAAGCTCAAACTAGAGAAAATAGATGAAGGGGCTAATGTCTTTCAGCCATGGATCGAACGGGATAGAAACATTTTTTTGTGTACTGCATAGGTCACACAGTTTGAATAAATAATAATATAGGTAGGAGCTTGAGGGTCTACGGTAGCCTTGCGAGAAAAGGCGTAGGATTGCCAGTCCGGAGATAGCGAGTTCGATTCTCGGTCCGGTCTAGGATGTTTTCGGGTGGGAAACATTCTCGACACTCTGGGCATAGTGTATCCATTGTACTTGCCATACTTAGCTTACCTTGATGTACTGTACACATCGTAGTTGCTAGTCGTGTTTGGAGAGAAACAACAAGTAATGCACATCTTACCAATTGAATAGTTTTCTCGGGACTAGAAAGCTATTCTCACTGTACATGCTTCGGACTTTCTTTAATTCAAGACCAATAACGATGGCGGCCACGTTCTCACAGTCAATTAGGAAAAGGGGAGGAAAATTAGTTCGACACCCATTACTACAAGAAACCGAGGAATCAGCGCACTGGAAAGGAATATATTTTTTAGTTAGGAAGGAAATCGCTTTGGTAAGCGACTAATTATTTGTTTCGAACGACGCCATATTCATGATGATACAGAAACGAAAAAGCAACGCGTGTCTAACGTATTTTCCCGAAGACTAATTCGATATATTAACTACTTCGCGACGACTAAAACACGCACTGTACTTACCTCCTCGATGGCTGCTGCAAGCTATTCATCCATTGTACTTGTCATACTGAGTTCGTTCTATCCTTGAATTTTGTGCTGTTGTTTGGAGCCCTTATCATAGCGTCTGGATCTCAAGGCTAGAAACCGTGCAGCGTAGATTCGTGCGTTATGCACTTCGGCACCTACCATGGAGGGATCCCGCTAATCTTCCCGCATATGAGGACTGATGTAGACTACTTGACACTCTTCAAATGAGAAGGAATAGACTGGAATAGGAATAGAAAGATCGCGACTGGTGAAATTGACTCTCCGGAACTTCTCATGAGATTAAATATTTATGCTCCGGAACGAACAATGCGTCAACGAGATTTCCTGCACCTTTCTCCACGTAATCAAATGTATGGCATGAATGAACTCTTCCGTGCTGCTGCGGCTGCTTTTAACAGCATTTATAGGCTATTTGATTTTAACTTACCATTGACCACCTTTTTAAGAAGATTGTAATCGTTTAATGTATACTTGTTTAAAATTTACTATATTCATTAAGACTATTATATGTCAGATGAATCTATACAATAAACATAAACATAAACATACTAGATACATACTCATGCAATGGCGGGCATAGAAAAGTTTTCAATTAATAACTAAGGAAATGCTAATAGAATATTAAGTTGAAAAGCATGTCTTCTTCTTCTTCTTGTTCTTCTTATTGGCATTACATCCCCACACTGGGACAGAGCCGCCTCGCAGCTTAGTGTTCATTAAGCACTTCCACAGTTATTAACTGCGAGCTTTCTAAGCAAGGTTACCATTTTTGCATTCGTATATCATGAGGCTAACACGATGATACTTTTATGCCCAGGGAAGTCGAGACAATTTCCAATCCATCCGAAAATTTCCTAGACCGGCACCCAGCCACCCTCATCATGGCCTTGCTTTGTAGCCGCGCGTCTTACCGCACGGCTAAGGAGGGCCCCTAAAAGCATGTAGTCTCCTTAATAAAGACCAGAAAGAAGGAAGCCATCTTCCAGCTGAAATGTGGAGCCATTGAAGAAGAAGATGAAGAAGGTGGGAGCTCAGGTAAAATACCCTGGGTGTCCATGGAAAAATATCATTTCGAGCTGAAGGCCCAATTCTTAAGCGCCCATGAAAACCACCCTTGGTCGAATACTGGCGCTTAAGCCTAGATTCATAGCACTGTAAAGAATTACATAACTGTACAGAACCCGTAGCTTCCGGGAATGAAAGAACATCCAAAGATGCAGTTACGCTCAAGAAGAATACCACCCATGCGATTGCCCAAGAAGGGAGTTCCTACTGGAACAGATCCTGGCCTGGATCTGGTGACAGAGCGAGCGGTCAGCGGCTAGAAAAAGGAGAAATGCAACAGCGACCCTCTAGTCATCGGGTCCAGCCCGAACCGCTAAGGCAGAACAGAAACGGCAGCAAAAGAATTCACCAGGTCAACATCAAGCGGGAAATGCAGAGGTAACTAGGAGAAGACTGAGCGATACGTCGCGAAGGTGATCTGTTGAGTTTGATGCAAGTAACCGTCGTGATTCGATAGCATTCGCCGCTCTAGAGTCAACAGTGGACTTGCAGCTACAGCAACCATCAGCGGGACCATCATCATCGTCAATTGAGAGATGAACTAGTCAACCACATGGACATAGCAATTAAACAGCTTCGTGGGGCAGAACCTATATCTCAGTTGACGAATCGCTGTTGTAAGGACGTTGGGTTTGGAAACGCGCCCGCTAGGTAAGAGTGATGGACGCATACGGCAAACACGGCAACACACAAAAACCAGCGTGGATGCGATGGCTGGAAACCCGCATTACCGCACTGCGGTTGAAGATTGGTCGATTAAAAAAAGTATTAGCATTAGAATCGATCAACGAGGCTAATTCGGAATGTTGGTTATATTGTGAAATAAACAAAACCACGTGACGTCACCGAGACCAACATAACCGGGATTCTTGATCCCTACGTACAGCGGCTATGAAGAATGTTCGAAAAGAAAGGAGCAAAACTTAATGTTCAATATCAAGAAAAGGGGGTTCTACAACCACACTCAAAACGACAAAGCCGACTATGGCGAAGGTCTTTTTTCCCTTGTTGGGTATTTAAATTATTACGAGCATTTGTTAGATCTATTGTGATATATGCCCCATTTGATGGCGAAGGCCTTCCGGAGATTGTACATGTCACCCAAATTTGATCCAATATGTAGGAGAACCCCGCCATACATAACGATGGCGATGAGATGTGGATGGCAGAGAAAAAGTGATATTGGATGGAACTCCTGCAAGAACATACGTGAGGCCATCCGGTATAGCAGGAATTAGGATGCACGTGGATTAAATTCTGTACATAAATTCTTGTATTAAATTCACAACAGTTACTGTACAGGGGAATGCTTTAACAGGGTACTTGTTAACCCCGAGCTATTAGCAGGATTCATCACTGAGGGGTGTCATTTATCTTTCATCGAAGAATTGGAACATTTTTGACCCAGCCACTGACAAGCAAAGAAACCTGAGCATGGCGTACATCGACTATCAGAAGGCGTACGATTCAGTACCTCACTCGTACCTCCTCTAGGTACTGCAGTTGTTTAAGATAGACTCTACGTCATCAGGCTAATGCAGCACGCTATGGGGATCCGGATGAGAAGAACATACCTACATATTACTGATGGAGAAAAGTTGTTAGGTTCAGGACTCTCAGTATCATAAGGAACATTATGCAAGGCGACAACTTTAGTCCTCTATGGTTATGCCTCACTATGAACCCTCGTATCAGAGCAGTGAACCTATTCAACTATGGCTATCATTTGATGTGTATAAACATCACCCACGTACCTTCTTTATGACGATTTGCTGCTGTTAGCGGAATATATGGAGAATCTGCATCAATTTCTCGTAACAGTATTCAGCAACGACATCCGGATAGAATTTGGAAACGATAATGATATTCAGTACGAGTAAGCGTACACCTAGCATTGCATGCGACATCCAAAATCTTCCATTGGGAGAGTTACCCGAGCAAAGTTTGAAATCAAATTGAAATCAAAATTTGCTATCGTGATGTCGATTATTTGATTACTCTAGTTAATCTCGTTTTGTATGGATTAACGGTTAACACAGCAGAAACGAAAGCATATTTTTACACTGTGAAATCATACTGAGAACAAATTTTGCTGTCAATGAAATCAACATGATTACTAATCGACAGCATAATTTGATGTAAAACTGCTATCATTATGATATCTGAAGAATTCATATTGAAAACATGTTGCGATATCAATTTGTATTAACTAACAATTGACATCAAATTTTGTTTTCAATATAATCTCAACAGCAGAGCTTAATATCAATTTGCTCTCATTTTGTTAACGGACTTTGCTCGGGTACACTGCCATGCGCAGCAAGAGGAATATTCGTCTCCGATATATAAACCGTATGAGAGCCAAAACTGTCGCGAAATTTATCACGCTGGGTATGGATTCAATTTCCTGACATCTGACGCAGGAAGATTACCAGCTTGATTGCCACACCGAATTGCCTTGTACAAAACAACACCTTTTGCCTCGTACCGGGCAAATGCAATCATTTAAACAATGCCAAACATCACATTTTTCCTTCTACCGGGCAACTACGAACATTTAAAGAAGACAAACCATCACATTTTGCCTTATACGGGGCTAATGCCAGCACTTGAAGGCAAAACAACACATTTTACCTTATACCGGGCAAATGCGAACAAAGAAGGCATATTTTCTTAAGTCCCGTCTTTCGAGTTCTACGGAATGACCTTAGCCTTATAGAAGTGGCAAACTAGTTTATAATTAAATGTCACTAATAAAGATAAAAATGTTAGAATTAAGCTGACCGCGCAGCGCTACATCAAGAAATTGTTAACCGCGTCATTATAAGTACCTTCCGCGAAACGGTACATGTACCATCAAACTACATATACCGCGAAACAGATTACCACAGGTGTACCATTCCGCGAAATGTTTTATCGCAAATTTTTCGACAAACAATATGTTTACCATATGTGAACAAGATTCTTTATTTCATTTAATAGTCTTGGAATTATTTTTATAAATCATGGAACTACGACTACACTATTATTACTCGATGTTCAATATAGAACAATCTCATGTCGAATTCTTGAAGGTATTCTTGATCGTTGGTGTATGACTTCATCCGTTTAACCACTCGTTGAATATTCTCATCATTTTTCTTGCTCATAGCTTTGCGTTTCTTGCTCGAATTGCCAGAAATATAGTTTACAATTTGTCCAGACGTATATTTTTCCTCTGTTCGTAGTTCTCTTATAATTCTATATACACCAACATGACGGCCTACAGTAGTATTCCATCTACTGTGCCAACTTTCTACTTGGTTCGTGGTACGAGGTATGTTGTTAAGTACATTATCATAAATCGACCAGAGCTGGGGTGGAAATAGCGGTTCCGTTCTTATTTCGCGTCCTTCGGTTGTAGTACGTCGCAATTTCCCTTTAACATAGTTTTCTTCTACGTATAAGAAGAAGCATGTCAACTCCTTGGGAGCTGATACTTTCAACTCGTCAAATGCTCTCGCAATTTTTACTGTAGGCAAAAATTCTAGAGCCTGAACACGTTTGAAATATTCGAAAAAAGAACTGTACTTCCGCTAATCACAATTGTGCCTTACTGCTGCGTCAATGATCGAACTGAACACTTTCCGATACAATGCTTCCGTTTTTGACGTCATAAGGACATACACCATAGGAAATGTATGTTCGTTAGTAGGGGCACAACTGCCATGAATTGTGAACAATTGACGGAATAAGTCCGGTACACTGTCAAATGTACCGTCTACAACCCAGTATTTGGCAGTCGCAAGTTTCCGAAGAATTTCATGGGTAGCGAACACAAGAGCTCTATCTTTATCCATCGAGATGGCCGCTAAAAGAAATCTATCTCCATCCACCGTTGCACAGTGGGAATAAAAGGGCCCGTAACAGTACTTATTTAGATGCCGCTATTTTAGAGGTCCGGAAAAGACCCATTCTTATGTAAAAAAATCCAAGGAATCGATTGGTGATATTTTCACTGCAGACAAACCATAGGAAAGGGTCCATTTTGCCCGATTTTCCCCAAAATACACCATAAAAACGAATTATTGAACGGAAAATCTTATTTGCCGCTCTTGGAGAGGACTCAAATATTACTCAAATGTTGATAGAATATTGGTGAAATGGATTGCATTGAATTTTGTGCGTGACATAACTCAAAATTAGCCTATTTTGCCCGATTCTCCCCTAAACTCACGATTTAGGAAACAAAAGCTTCTGGAAAATAATTTCTCGCGTTTAAAATGATCTGATTCATTGTACTTGAAGTATTTGGAAAGGTGAAGAGATGATTAGGGAATTTAATGTGCACTTTCATTGGTATTAAAAAAAATTGTTGTCAATTACTTTGTCGTCGAGAATTCCTACAGTACATTTCGCCGAAGGCAAACAATAAATGATTCGTAGGATAATGTACCAAATAAAGTTAACTTCATTATAAGTTTTCGAGAGAATTGGAAAGTGTAGTAAATCATTTAAACTAACATATTAAATTAAGTGCTGTGATCTCTTGTTTAATTCATATATGGTCAGGGTTCTGCCAAATCCACCAAGCGCCAATAAAAAAATACCTACTTTATATGTCCAAGTTTACGTGCAGTAGTTCCAGTTGATCACAAATCGTATCTGAGGTCCCTCAACCCTGTACCTGAGTAATTTTTTTTGCTTTGTTAGGCTGATTTTTTTTAATACAAATTTTAAGTTCATCGTCAATACCTGAGTATATTATATGACAAATGTGTACATAAATTATGCATTTATTTTCTTTTTATTTAATAAAAGAAAATATCTCAAATCAGTAAAAAAAACGTTTAGTACAGTTCCTAAAAACCCCAACAATACAGAAAATATAATTAAAATTATATGCTTTATTTTTACACAATCATTAAATTTTACTCCAAATTCAATTTGAAATTACCGCAATTTTGTTAAAATTTGCGTTTATTTTCATGCTCCGAGTATGTGAATCTAAATTAACGTGAAATAACAAAGTATTTCAGGCTGTACATATACAATATGACATATTTGGTTTTGATTATGCATTAGTTTACTTACGTGTTGCTTTTTTTAATTGAGTTTTTGGGGGGTAATACAATAATTGCATATCTCGAATCTGTCATGAAGCCTAAGCCTCAATCAGTAATTTTATGAGTTTTGGTGCACGTGAACTATATTAAATTAATTTTCAAAAACCCAGTAAATTAACGACTGTGAGAAAAGAAAACGAAAGAAAACAATAAGAACTTGCATTCTGAGGTGATAAACCGCAAAGAAATTCACTGCTTGTCACTTTTATTTAAAAGAGGGGAAGTCGACGAAGAGAATCCTCTCTTGCGACATTCGCCCTTTTACCTGATAGAGCCTGAAATACGATTTTCTTTAATACTGATATGGGAACAGGCATGTTAATGAATGGCATGAATGACATATCCAACTTTTACACAACAGATAATGCTTTGTTTCACACTCGGTTTCAGATAAAAAATATGAAATGATTGACATCTTTAGATGTGTAAAAAATGAAAGATTTTCGTATTATTGCCTTTATAATATAACAAAGTTGTACCGAAAGGCTATAGGATCACTTCAAAAAACGAGCTTTTATAGGAGGTCCGGATTCCCATAGTGTTATCCGATAAAATCAGCTAGAAAAAAAAAACGGGCAAAATGATCCATTTCGTGAATCTTCAACCCCGAAACGTTTAGATTATGTCTGTTTGCATGTATCTTGAATAGATTTGTATCAGCAAAGATAATTTTAAACGCGAGAAATTATTGCCGATTTCACCAATTTGAAGAGTTATGTGTAGATTGTAGTTTGGCCGTTTCTTTTTCTCACACTCACTCTCATTTCGGGTTGATCGATTTTTGTTACTGAAATTTATCCAATTATAACCCATTACTCGTGACTCACATGTAAGCGTGTACACTAAATCGATTCCCGCCATGATTTGACGTCTGTTTGTTTTCAGATTGAGCACTCACACACAAATATTATACACGGAAAATCAAACTTTTTTGAGTGTATTGAGTGTGAGAAAAAGATAACTGTGAGAAAAAAAATCTCGCAGAACTCTTATAAAGTGCAAAAAGCGCAATACTTTCCAGAAGCTTTTATTTCCTAAATCATGAGTTTAGCGGAGAATCGGGCAAAATAGGCTAATTATGAGTTATGTCACGCACAGAATTCAATGCAATCCATTTCACCAATATTCTATCAACATTTGAGTAATATTTGATTACTTTTCGGGAGCGGCAAATAAAATTTTCCGTTGAATAATTCGTTTCTATGGTGTATTTTGGGGAAAATCGGGCAAAATAGACTATTTCGTAAATCTTTAATCACGAAACGATTAGAATATATCTGTCTGCATGTATTTTGAATGGATTTGCACCAGCAAAGATCATTTTAAACGCGAGAAATTATTTTCCAGAAGCTTTTATTTCCTAAATCATGAGTTTAGGGGAGAATCGGGCAAAATAGGCTAATTTTGAGTTATGTCACGCACAAAATTCAATGCAATCCATTTCACCAATATTCTATCAACATTTGAGTAATATTTGAGTCCTCTCCGAGAGCGGCAAATAAGATTTTCCGTTCAATAATTCGTTTTTATGGTGTATTTTGGGGAAAATCGGGCAAAATGGGCCCTTTCCTATGGTTTGTCTGCAGTGAAAATATCACCAATCGATTCCTTGGATTTTTTTACATAAGAATGGGTCTTTTCCGGACCTCTAAAATAGCGACATCTAAATAAGTACTGTTACGGGCCCTTTTATTCCCACTGTGCGTTGTCGCAAGATCTTGGGGAACAAACAAACGTGTTTCTGGCTCCTTCAGTTCGTTTGCTTCACCCACACGAGCACGTTTCACCAATTTACGTTGCGCAATTGATGACAACCGCTGATGCACTACATCAGGGAATGATGAGGCAGTTTGTCTGATGGCTGTCAATGGCATACTTGAGTCTTCCGTGGCTTTTCGTTTTAGGGTATTTCTATATTTCACTTCCAGCACGTGAATAGGATCATATTCGTGGTTATGATCCGTCTTAGAGATAATATGGTGCCTGTCATTGCGTTTTTCAGTAACCATTCGAGATCTGCACTTCAATCCCTCCTTTTTGTTCGAATGGTCTCTTCCCTTACATTCCCAGTAGTGTGTATTATTCACCTGTAATCACATTTACTGTTTTTAATTCGTGCTCCTTCAAAAATGTTATTCTAACCTGATTCTGATTATATGTTTATCACAATGATTCAATACTAATGAGATGAAGGTAACACGTGCTGCTTTTTCAGAAATGAGGTTAGAGTAACATGCGTCAATCATAAACGAATCGACAAAAAAAATACTCACCGGTTTTCTGTTGGAGTAGTACACAAATCCACGATACGTTAATAAATCTTTATTTTTTGACGTTTTCAGAACCTCTGGCATTGAATTCTCTACATCTGCCTCGTCGAAACCAAGAAAATCTTCCTCGTCAGACATTTTTACCTTTTTACTGCCTTAGCTTGACTAGCATCTAACTACGAGAACATCAGCGTCGATTTGCACAAGACAAAACCTTCACTTACATTTACGTCTTCGCGTCAACCCACTATAGGATTTCGGGCGGTCATTAATCGAAAATGTCATGTCTTCCGAATTATTTTAAAATATTTTCTCTCCATTGTCAATACTCTAATTAAGAGAAATTCTGAATTTGAAGTCTCTAGGTGCACTAGTTCCAAAGATATAAGGTGGCAAAGTCAGAAATGGGTAAAAAAGTTAGCAAATTTTCTGAAAAAATATTTTATTTTCAACTATTTATTGAAATATTTTTTAAATGTTTTTCTTCAATGTTAATACATCATTACAAAGGTTATTGTATAAGCTTTTAAATGGTGTGCAAAAACTAATGGTTACACTGTGAAAAAAATTGAAAAAATGCGGAAGCAATATTTTTTCAAAAACGACGCTATTTTCAACTTTGATAGTGAAGAACTTTTTTCCTCAGGAATCCCAGGTTCTTTTATGATACACATCATGACAAAGCTTCGACTAAAATGTCCCGAAAGAATTTCTTGCCAGTATTTGCAATTAACAGAGTTAAGTCACTCTGATTTTTTTTCATTTGTTTTTTACCGTGTTTGCCTCTCTCGTACTCCAAGGTTAATGCTCATTCCAAAAACGAATGTTTGATAGAAGGCCCGAGACCCCTAGTGGTATATATCAACTAACTCAGCGCGAAGAATTGAGGTGATGTCTGTATGTGTGTGCATGCGCGTCTGTATGTATGTGCGCAAAGAACGCAATCGCCATTTAGACACTTATTTGTGTCCGATTTTCTCGCAACAAGTTTCATTCGACGGAAATCTAGTCCCATCGTTTCCTATTGAAAATGGGTCAGACTGAACTATGCGCTCAAAGGGTATGGTCAAAATACATTTATTGGTAATAACTTCGACTTTATTTATAACCATTTGAGCTCATTTAATTAACTTTTCAAAGGAGTAAATGAATAAAACCCCCAATGCAATGCAGCACAACGGTAACGGAAGGATTTAACAGTTCGCTCATATATTTCCTGTCAAATTTTACCGTTTCCGCCCGTCGCCATTCCGCTGAAATGCGTTTGGGGCTTGAGTGGTTTGAGTCATTCTCTAAACCTAATTTTCTGAGCTATTCATTAGCTACTGATGGAGAACTAAATATGAGATTTCATAATATGTAAATATTTATAAATCTCCTGGAATCAATAATTCCCGACATGTTTATTGCAAAAGTAAAGACGAACAATATCTTAGTTAGAACGGAGCGTATGAAATTCCTGCTAGTGTTCATGAATGTCTGGCTAATGGTAGGGAAATATTTATTCACTCATCTACACTTTGAGGTTCACTGGCTGAACAACCAGCGGAAAGTCAATATAAACAGTTGAAGAAATTTAGAACTCATAATGCAAGAAAATGATCAAGAGAGGCAAATGTTGACATTTTCCTTCGTGCCTTTACATGAATCAGATCCATTTTAAGCTCGATTTGGATAACGAGGAGACGTTGGAAAAAATTTTTCACTTAGTTATTCTTATGCCATGCGTAATTTTGTAATATTTGAAGATTTTCAAAAGTTCTTTATCTTCTAATACTTTAGATGAATTTATCTCATCTTCCATCGTTGATGGAATTGAAGAAAATATCATTGAAGACTTAAACCTTGACACAGAAAAAGAATGATGCTGTATATAACTTGTAGAAATCATGAAAACAAATCAAAAGTAATTCAAATAGTGTTGTTATTTAAATTAAAAAGAATTTTGCTTTTCGGAAGAATGGAGCATTCTTACATTCCACAATGAATGTCCACATTTTTGAGAATATATTAATCTCATTTTTGAATAACTTGTACACGTAAAAATGTCATGGGATTGCGATTTCTAATTTGCTAATACCCTTTTTCAAAAGTTATTTTCAATTCTGATTATTTGATTAACATTTAATGCTTTATGATCCTTCAGATCCTAGTACTTTGTCAAACAAATTGTTCTAAATACAAATTGTGAGGCATGAGAGTGAGAACAAAAAATATCACGGAATGTCATGAAATTAATGTCATTTAACATGATCGCCGCCATAATGTCCATAAATTGCTGAACTTAGTTTTTGTACAGCCCCCTTCCTTCTCCTTAAGAAAACGCACGAAATTTCAACTTCCCAAATAGGTTTGCTTTGTCACGTTAATCGAACCTATGAAAAAAATAATTACGTAATTCATAGACGATCCCCAAAGGGGGGGGGTTGGAAATTGTATATTCATGCTATTTCGACCATACACAGCTAAAACTAAGTGGAAAATCACTTTAAAAGTCCAATTTTATTTTTGACCGCTCGCTTGTATGGGGATCCCCCATAGTGCAACCGTTGAATTCAAGATGAACATCAAGTGAACTCAAATGCTCAGCTACATACTGAAACATTCATTTTATTGCAACGTTACCCAAATCGATTCTATTTTGGACCGAAAATAATAAAAACCATGAAAGAAGATACTGTAGGTGCTGAGTGTATAATTCATACGAGTTGAAGTGGTCTATATTATCTATAATTAAATATCGTATATCTAAATTATTGTTTGAATAGGATTACTTTAAACGTTAAATTACTTTGATTACTTTGATGTTAAATTTGGGTTTTAAATTATTATGTTAAATCGTGATTATTAAAAACGACCCGCCAATTTGATACTTTTTTCAACAGCTATGGCAAAAGTTCGTTTAACCACATGGTCCTCATTTGATTTTGACTATTTTATGCCAAATGGTCGTTATGCCAAATGGTATTTAGGTACCCAACACATTATGCCGAATGGTCTTTATGCCAAATGGCCCTTGAGAATCTACTCCGTTATGCCAAATGACATTATGCCAAACGACATTATGCCATATGGGCTTCCCCCGTCGAATACGTGGCTAATTCGGGGTGAAATCTCTTCAGAAACAAGGGATTCGTGGTAGCCATCCAGGAACGGGTATTAGCGATGAACTACTATCGGCTCTACATATGGCACGAACACGTGGAGTACCGTTGCAGAAAGTCTAATTCAGTAGGAGAAACGGTCGACGGTCGTTTAGCCTTAGCTGATTCAGCCTATCTCGTTTGCCATAACGAAGCCGTCAAGTTTGTGCACCAACGGCTTGCATTAAAGCACAACTTATTTGTACCTGTTTCGGTTCTGGAAAACGGTATCGCAAAGCTGATTCGAAGCTTTACACCCTTTTGGCATTCAGATTATCGATAATTATTTCCTGTATTTTTGCTTAGAAAGTGAAAAAACTCTGTGGTAATAATATTATGGACCTTTATAGTAGTATCCCGTTTTTCCCTCCACTATTATTGTTGGGATAATAAAATAGCAGGATAAAAGCAGGATAAAACCGAGTCTCGAGACCGAGACCAAGGATAAATCTCGGTAGAAATTATCTTTGTCAAAATTCGGTAATGATTTCTGATCTCGACTCTTGGATTTTCGGCAGTCGTATAATTTTAAATTTGAAGGTTGAAATTTCTCAAAACTTTTCGTTAAAGACCCGGAAATCCAAAATGCCATGTACCAAGCAGAATTAGCTCGTCGAATTAAGGCGATGTCTGTGTGTTATGTATATTTTATTTATCGTACTTTTCTTGCAACAAATTGCTTTCTTTTGAAACAGGGCCTGAACGCAATTGCGTGTGGAAGTTATGACCGCCAATAAAAATTTTAAGAAATGTAGAGAAACATCACTTTTATGGCATTTATATTCCTCCTGATTTGCTCGCAACAAAATGCATCCGTCGAGTATTTTATTATGAGAAAACAATAAAACACGTTATAGTCTATCAATAGAATTTCTTTATTTTATTTTTCACTTCAACAGTATTATAATTATTTTCATTTAAATTACTTTTTTTCTAATGTAAATTACAATCAGCTTTTGTTATGTTCTTTTTTACTTTTATAATGTACACTTTGCTATTGTTTCGTTTTTTGCTTTGTTTGTAGTTGATCTACATAGCAAATATTATTACATTCTTTTTTTACCTTTCAGTGAAGATCATATGGTTTTCTCCTTCAAAGCACATTAGCAGCTTTGTTTTTTATATTGCTTACCTTTGATTGACGCGTTTGGCAAAACTGAATAAAACTAAACATAGATTTTCAACTATCGATTATTATTCCTGAAGCCGTACCCTGAAACATCATAAAATAGATGATACCTTTCATGCATACTTCAGTACAGTGGATAATATTTGAACTATACGAATTGTTAGCGGGGTTTGGTATAAGGTGGACATGTATCCTCCTTTTGACTAAATAAGTCTGAGCACAATAGTTTTCCAGCATTAGAAATGAATGTATTGTTGCGGATCTGTTTATCTCTTAATGAGATTAACATACTTTTGTGTCTCATGTGTAATAAACCATTTCTATTCATATGTAACTAATACCAAAAACTTTCAATTTTGCTGCAGTTTTCGAGCCGAATTAAAAAAATAAGAAAATTCGCATTCTTTGTAATATTCCAAAATTCAAACGCCGCGTTGAATAAATATTGTCTTTGAAAGGTATAATTGTTTATTAATTTATAATAGTTTAAAACTAATTAATGTACAGCTAAACTCAGTTGTCAAGGTAAACTTTTTTCATTCACATTTGTTGATTTTTTTTTGAAGTTTCAGTTTATTTATTTGATTTGTAATAAATAAATAACAATATCCTCATTCTCTTTCCACTAATCGTGTCTGCAACACACTCAACGTGAATTAGTTCATGTTTTTGCCTGTTTTATATTTAAAACTTTTGTTTTCTATTACGCATATTAATTTTATATTCATTCAATCTTTTAATTTCTTTTGCTCCATACTTTCTCTTCCTATATATCTTTTATTCTCAGTGTGGGGTGTGGCTTTGCTCTACTAATTATTTTCTAAATCACTAGTTTAGTAGTTGTACCTGGTATTGTTGAGGAGGGCTGGGCATTAAGAAACTGCAGTACTGCTTATTGGGCTTCTCTACACGCCACGCAGCCACCAGGCGCACCCAGCAGAACCATCTTCTGACAGCATAAGGTCAGAAGCTAATGTCGTTTCACAAACTGCCTGATCTTGGCCTTCATCAGATCGTGGAACTTCGGTGGAAACGATACACCGAGCCGTCAACGCCAACCTATCGAAGATACAAAGTTTAGTTATTTCAGTCACTGTTGAACCGTGAAATGTGCTTACGGTTACGCTTTCTCGTCCATCTTGTTGATGAGGCCGCTATACCGGCGGACACCAGATGGCCGCCGACTCGATACACACTCACGATGGCGCACATTCACTGATCTTCGTCGGTTGCTCCAGAATTCGTCCAGCACGTCGCGGCAGTACATGTAGGTGCCGGGTTTGTCCGATTCAATTTCTGACACGTATTTGGTGAAGAACTGGCCCCTTGAACAGGATGTCGGAACCGACGCCTCGAACAGGAGACCGCGCGGGTGAATTTGACGATGGCCAGGCAGGCCAGCTCGCATTTATACATCGGAGATCATCTTTTCTGTCTGAAAATAGAGATGAGTTCGTTAAAATTTAATTCAAATTTTCTAGGTCACCATTTTTATTCCATCTGAAAACAAAACTATTGCCTAATTTTAAAAACAAAACAAAATGTATTAGTAAAATTTGTGGGTTTGAATATATTCTCAATATTTCCAATGAATATAAAATCATTTTCCTATACATATATTCAGATTTTACAAATATTATTCTTATTTAATTAAGGGGATTCAAAGATAAATTTCATCTACTTAAGTTCTTAACTTTTACTTCTTCTTCTTCTTCTTCTTCTTCTTCTTCTTCTTCTGGCTCTACATTTCACAGGAATTCGGCCTGCTTTTCAATTTCAACGGGACAGGCATTTCCCTCAAGAAAGGCACTTTAGGCCATTCTCACATACACCAAAATATTTGCATGGTTATGGCCTTTGAAACCTTTAGCACCAAACTCCTTCCGCCAAATGGTCCTTTCAGAAAGTCATTCGCCGAAAATCTTCTAAACAAATTTCGTTTGGCCAGATTGAACGCTTTTCAAGGTTATTAGAATGAAAATGGTTTGACCGTAAATTCATTTGGTCGAAAGTGAAATACAAAAAATCCATTAAGCAATAGATGGAGACAAAAGTTGTTTGCCCTTATCATTTGGCTAAAATGCCGTTTAACCGAATAAGTCGTTCGACCGAATAGATCATTTCAAAAGTTGGTAGAAATGATCGTTTGGCAGAAAATTATCTGAATTATTTTTATAGCTCTTACGTCTGCCTTCCTGGGTTTATACTGAAGTGATCAATCTCCCGATCGTATTCTGTCCGAAAATCCAGTGCTCCATTGTCGAAAGCACCCAGGTGTTGATTAGGACGTGCCTTCTTTTCGGATCATTCGGACCGTCAAACTCGCAGTTCTCGACCGTTTCCACATGTGCATTGCTACCGGTACCTGTGTTGTTACCATTTGTCGCGATGAGGGAAGCATAGCACAAAATAGATTTTTATTAATGATTTCACGATTTGAATGTTAAGGTTTGAGGACTGGGTAAATGTGAGGTTATGAATGATGAAATGGGTTAGAACTCAAAGTAGATAGAAAACATACTATGGAAGCAAGCAATTTTAGTTGTAATTTTTGATAAACCCACCAAATTTAAACCAGTTCCAATTTTAAGTGTTATCGAAATATTCTAATCGCGCATATTACAGCAAAGTTTTTTACACATTTTTGGGACGAACACAATCGTAGACTAGTCGCCTCGAAGAGTTTATCACACCCAAGATTCAATTAAACTCTCAGGAGCTTTTGCCGAATCCTACATACCGACGATCAATCCGATTCTACAGTTGTGATTTTCCAGGACAGGACATCAGCGTGCCGGTGGTGTCGTTAGAATGGCACAGATTTCGATTGAACATCCTGCGGTCGTTTGGACGGTATTGGGGTTTGTTCATTCAAAGTGCGTGTAGAAAATGGCGAACAGGCATTCAGAATTATATAAGTTACAATGTCTGCAAAGATATATTCACAGATTGAAGATCATCATCAGGATAGGAAAGAGAATGGAAAAAAGATAAGAAACAAGATTCGTAAATAAATCGTGCATTGCAGAATGGTGCGCTTATTTCGTAGTGAATTTGCTGATTGCTGATGTTCGAGCCACTGATTGCTAAGCAAGGTACTTTTCTCATCAGAGGAAGTTTAGGACCAAATTTAATTGTTGAATGATTGTCATATAATATGGATACTGATCATGCGAGAATTTTATTTCTAACTTTCTTACATAATAATAATTATCATTATTCGTACTATTGTCTTAACTCAAATCCCGAGCTTGACACATCAGTAACTCTCTTGTGGATGGAGGATTCCGACTTTATTAGCGTAATTCATCCCACAAGATTCATTAGTAATTTTAATCTGATCCTATGGAAAATTCAGTTTTAGAGCGCTGAAACGCCATTGTTTGGAATATAAGCCTTGTTCAGAATTGAAGTCGAATATGTATAAAGTTGTGTATTTGCATGTACACGTTGTTTCTCATTAGGGGCCCTCTTTAGCCTTGCGGTAAGATGCGCGGCTATGAAGAATGACCATGCTGAAGGTGGCTGGGTTCGATTCCCGATGCAGGTCTAGGCAATTTTCGAGTTGGAAATTGTTTGACTTTCTCACAGTCAAACTCACCACGGTGGCGAAAAATACGATCGCAGTTAACACCATAAATGTTGGAAATATGTTTTTTTTCAGCAAAGTTGCTCAAAATTAATTATTTTAAAACTTCAACGTAAGGGATTACAGCTATAATAGCCTACATTAAGGCATTTACACACGCTTGCTGTGTAGATGAGTGATTGCTCAAAGTTACCCCAAATTGAAAAATAAAAAAACTTGACAAAAAAGATTTTAAACCCTTTCAGAACGGATGGGTCATATATGCCCAGCGTTTTAGATTGGAAGACAGATAGGTCACCTTTTTTTTCAGCAAAACTGTCCACAAGAATGTTGGCTTTGCAGGAAAAATATCAGGGGTCAAGTTTGACTATACCCTGAAGACCCAGATATCCGAAACCTTGCAAAGATTTCGCTTCTGAGAGCATGCAATAATATATATCTAATAAATCTGGCATTTTTTGAATTGTAAATCACGTTGTTTGATAGTTCTGAATACTCAGACAAGTTGAGCCGTTATGCTTGTGATTAATTATCAGAAATATGAGAGTGCTCAAGGTACTCCAAAACGTTCTCGAGCTCAGCCACGGTACCTACCGGAGCAACCAAGGCTTTGGCAATGTCCTCATCGTCGGTATACACCCAATCTGGTTCAATAAGCATATACGCATCGTGCAAATCCAATTCTCTTAAATACGAGATGCTCAAGGTACTCCAAAATGTTCTGGAGTTCAGCTCACGGTATCTGTCAGATCAATCAAGGCTTTTGCAGTGTCCACATCATCGGTATTCACCCTATCTGGTTCAACAAGCATATACGCATCATGCAAATCCTATTTTCTTGAATACGGGATGCTCAAGGTTTTGGAGCTCATACGGTATCTATCAGATATATCAAGGCTTTTGCAATGTCCTCTTCGTCGATATTCACCCAATTTGGTTTACTAAGCGTATAAGCGTCAGGCAAATCAAATTTTCTTGAATATGAGATGCTCATGGTACTCCAAAACGTTCTGGAGTTCAGCCCACGGTATCTATCAGATCAATCAAGGCTTTTGCAGTGTCTTCATCATCGGTATTCATTCAATTTGGTTTAATAGGCATATACGCGTCATACAATCCAATTTTCTTGAATACAGGATGCTCATGGTACTTAAAACGTTCTCGAATTCAGCCTAGGTATCTATCAGATCAATCAAGGCTTTTGCAATGTCCTTATCGTCGGTATTCACCCAATCTAGTTCAATAAGCATATACGCGTCATGGAAAACCAATTTTCTTGAATACGGGATGCTCAAGGTACTCCAAAACGTTCTGGAGTTCAGCCCAAGGTATCTATCAGATCAATCAAGGCTTTTACAATGTCCTCATCGTCGGTTTACACTCAATCTGGTTCAATAGGCATATACGCATCATGCAAAGCCTATTTTCCAGGATACGAGAAGCTCATGATACTGCAAAACGTTCTAAAGTTCAACTAACGGTATCTACCGGATTAATCATGGCTTTTTCAATGTCCTCATCGTCGGTATACCCCCAATCCTATTCAATAGGTTCAGGGGTTAGATAAAAAGGTTGAGATAGGCAAAAAAATGTCGAAGTTCAAATCAGCATAATTTTGCGTAGAATGATCAGATTTCGATCAAACTGGGACCATCGGACGCGGAAACTCTTCTAGTTTACTGGCCCTATGTGAAATTTCTGATTGGCCCTTGCCACCGGTGGTGTTCGGTTTTCCGAGGATATGTTAAAATGCATTTTTCTGCTGCTTGTCATTTTATATGACGTTTACTGCCATTATGTTTTATTTTCCCCAGAAACTAGAACTAATATCTGACCAATGGTGGCTGCAGATCGAAAATCCGATGGGTATACGCAGAGATATGGCCATTTTCGTGAAAACGGTCAGGATTGCCATACACCCTGAACAAATGTCACTTTCGCAGAACTTCCGGAACCTGTTACAAATTGGCCAAAGTCTCACAGTCCTCAAAATATATCTCAATAAATTCCTATATCATCGTCTTGGAAAAACATGAATTTTGACACCCATATATGCATGGTTTCAGATGGTGCCAAAACCGGCCCCTCCTGGAAGGCCCATGGAACCTACTATAAGGGTGGCAGTAGACACTATCATCCTGGAATTTTTTTTAATCATCGTCTCGCAAAGCCATGAAGTGAATACTCATTACATTATTCCGATCTGTTATCATTTCATCATGTTCCCGGTACCGTTTTTGCGGAAATGGCCGTATCTCTGTGTAGTTTAGATGGATTCTCGATCTACAGCCACCATTGGCCGCATATTGTTCTAGTTTTCGAAGAGGCGTAAAAATGATGAAAGTATACGTCACATAAAATGACAAGCAGTGGAAAATGCATCTTGAACTACCCTCGAAGAAATTCGGAACATTTCCGGTGGCCAGGACCAATCTCAGGTTTTGCAGAGGGACGGTATACTAGAAGGTGTCCGCTTCTGATGGTCCTGGTTTTATCAAAATCGATTATTATACGCATAGTTATGCTGATTTGAATTTCGACTTATTTTTACCTATCTCAACCTTTTTGTCTAACCGCTGTATATACGCATAAATACGGGATCTTCAAGGTACTCCAAAATATTCTTGAGTTTAGTTCATAGTATCTTCCAGATCGATCATGACTTTCGCAATATCCTCGGTATGTACCCAATCCGGCATATGATCTTAATTTCCATGAACATGAGATCCAAATGTCCAAGGAGGTCCAAATTAAGTGTTGAATTTTGGTCCAAATTGAGTGCTGACAATAAGAGGTTAACCTGCGATTTGTACTGCGTACATAACTTGGGTGATCAAGTAGTTCAATTTACGGTTTCCAGGAAGTTTTGGTGAACCTAAAAGGTCTGTAGTAGCTTGTATGAATCATGATTGAAGTCAACTCAATGAACTGGGATATCATATTATACACCATTCATAAGTTGGTTCATTGGATAGATCACATGATCCGAGCTCGAAAAAGGGTCTATAATACAGCCAATCCTCTCTGAGTTGCTATGAAAGGACCATTGACTCAAGCATACATCGAGATGTGGAATAGAATTTCCTTAGAAAATTGTTCGAAAAAACAATCAGAGTAACTGAGAAAAAAAATTTAGTATGGCATCATTTGCTTCCACGAGTTGATATCGAGTCGAAGAACATCGAATCGTGGAGAACCTATTGTAGCTTGTAAAAATAATGAATGAAATCGTATCGGCTCAATAAACCTGCTGTGATGTTTAGCGCTAAAGGGATACATCGTTCAGGATTTGGTTGATCGCATCTTTTGAACTCCCGGCGTTTTGGAGAACCTAAAGGTCTGCAGTAGCTAGTAAACATAATAAGTGAATATAATGCTTAACAAAACACTGTATATCGTTGAACATAAGAAGCATCTCCTTAAGTTTAAGCTGCAATTCACGGCGTCTTCGTAGGTGCAGGCATCACGATAATCGTTTCACACTCGGTCCAGGTATATATCGGAAAGAGATTGATGTGTTGAGCAAAAAATGCTAGCTTCAGCTAGACGCTATACTAAGTAGACTGATACAACGGAATGATCCCACTTCGACCAATTATTGGTAACGAAATGCCGTTAAAATCCAATGTTTATTCCACCAATCCAAGGTTCATAACATGAGCTGTCGAAGTAAGCGATTGATTCGCGCAGGAATGATCGAAGATTATGTACAAAATAGGAAATGTAGTATACAAAATAAATTTAACTTCAGCAGGCCATATACTGTAGCACAAACCTTCACAAAGCTACGATGCATCGTTGGCCTCTCTCAAACGTGGTCAATCAGTTGCACAGGGTGATAAATGTTCGATTTCAATACAGCCTCAGTTCAGGTAAACGGCATCAGCATAGAGATGGGAAATATGCATATGGTATTACAATAAATCCGGCCTCGGCTGGCCATATACTGCAGTAATAACCTTACAGGAAGTTGATTGCAAAGAACAATAATATGCAACCTTGCTCATATGTAAACAAATGCTTCGTCTGAGCTCATTACCGCATACAAAGAGTGGTCAACATGGTCAGGTCGAAAAGTTGAATAATTAGGAAATTAGCAAATTGTCTGCAATTGAGCTCGGCTGTGGGGCCACATGCAATATTCACTAACCCCTGACCGGACCATGTTTCAGCCACTTCTTCCCGATCAGTACGTGTTGTGTTGTCGTCTGTATTAATCCTCTAAATAATTTTCAATTCACATAGTAATTTGTTCAAGCATTGCCTGTCGCTACCAGCCCTGCAGTACAACCAACGACCCTATCGCATGACTTCGGTTTACACGAGTTATTTATACCGTGGGATCGAAGAATCAGCTCAATTTAACGAACGCCAGGTGATCCACGACCCGTTCCTACACTTGTGCCAAAACCGTCGCCTTTGCGTGGTTGGCCGCTGCCTCTGGTGAAAACCTGATTCTCCTCAGCTCCTGTTGACCCACATTTGCAGTGGCGTCGGCTGGACGCAGCGGCGGTGGCAGCGCTCAAAAGAAGATTGCTCATTTTTTCACCTTCATCAACGCCCGGTTCAACTCTACGCGGATACCGATCAACTTCGTCAAACCGGCACGCCGCCACCAGAAAGCTGGTCGCCACAGAACAGTTCCTTGCGTGTAGGAATGAGTTACGCCAATGCTCCGGAGGTGAGTGTTCTTCGCTTATTTTCGCTTGACCAAGAATGTTTTTAATGAGTAGGTTGAAGTTTGCTGACCGGCTGATTTATCCTCTTGATAGTGACGGTTATGATTGAAATTCTTGATGCGGGACAAAAAGTGACACCGATTTAAGGAAGTAGCTTTGGTGCAGAGTGGTTACATTGGTTGTTGTTGGTAGGAACTTACGATAGTTTATAATCAAATTTTCAAATACAGATTCTTGTGAATTCAAACGCCATATTTTTTATTTGCAATTTATGTTTCCACTATTTGTTTGGTCGCAGAGCCAATTATGGTAATTCAGGATCCCACATCCCTTATGAGTGTTAAACACACACCTATCATACTTGCATTTGATTAAAAGATTGATACGTTTATCTTAATCTGATGTCAACAACTTGAATTACATGTAAAGCTTGATGGAGAAAAACCCTCCACCGCATTCTGGCTTTCTCGCTGTAACAGCAACAAACAAGCAAACACTGTCCTCCTTAATAAAGGCGGCACAAACAGATTCATCACTGTCGTCTGCATTAGTTGTGCCACTTTACCACCAGACGGGAACCTGTGCCAGGGCTCTACTGAGATGAACCAGAACAGAATTGCATGTGCCAGACGTCCACATCGCCGTCATCGTCGTTAAACTGGGATGCATTGCAATAACCGGAACCCAGATCTGTCCAAGGCGATCACCGCACCGTCGCAGTGTTCGCCTCCCAGTACGGACACGACCTTCTTTCCGGTATCGTCGCTGGCATCGCTGTAATGCTAACCCGATTCATAAATATTTAATTTACGCTAACGCCAGCAAATGAATGAATCACTTCGCCTCAATACCAGTAACTTTCAGCGCCCGCCGTCTGAGTACGTATAGAGAAAACATATTCTCAGCGTTTCTATCCTTCTATCGCATGGTCGTCGTTGCATCGTCCGCGACATCTGTACGTAGCACACTGTAGTTCAGTGATCAAAACAGCTTCCATTTCTGTGTTTCATTTTTTCGAGATTATAGTTTTGACGAGATGTGTTTTTATCATCCTCACCTGTTTCATATTTTTGCTATTAAATTCTGATTTGGATCTTTATGTGTATGCTAATTCCTTGTTTTTACCAAATCTGCCTCGTGTACCTGCTTTATTCTATCCATGAAATTGGTCTGTTTTGACACTCTTGTACAAATGTAGAAAAGGAAAAAAATCCAAAAAATGTGCAAATTCCCAAATCTGATTAAAACGTGTGCAGCGCATATTTTTTTAAATTCATGAGCGTTACTAAAGATATTTATAAGAACATACATAACCACTCTCCACGTAGAGAGCAAATGAAATTTATAGTCAATTGAAATTTATAAGTGGTTTCGAATAACCAATAATTAAATTTATGTTTGAGTTCATATAGAAACTACTTTTTTATTGATAACTTGATTTATTGCAAAAAAATATATGTGCGTCAAATTTACATATTGAAAATTTTCTTAGACACATTTTCACAGTCACAAAACTTTGGCTTTTTATAGAGATCAAAAATTCCAATGGTGAAATTGCTTTCTGGATTAAATTTTTCACTTATCATCGACGCCGGTATTCGGTAAACGATGCAAACAGCATTCGATGGCTCCAAGAGTAGGATAACATGCTGAACGCAGTAGCGAACTATGGGAACTAGTTAGTCGTTGACCAGTTTCTTCCAGCTGTTACTGCCCATGATCGCATATTTGTAGCACTCGCATTTTTGTTCATTTTGTAAAAAGCATGTGAATCGTTCTCTAAGCTCAATTTATTAATGGATCTAATCCCACAACAGAAGGCTTTACTATCTTGCTTATCTGTGGTAAGCTGGAAATGATCGAGTTTGTGGGAAGGATTAACAAACGATTTACAAAATCAACCAAAATGCATATGTCACAATTATGCGATCATGGGCAGTAAAGTAGTATTGTTATAGTTTATTTAATAGATCCTCTAGAGAAATGATCGTTATGTGGCGAGTTATTCTTTTAATTGACGACCTTATTTACTCTATTATTTACTGTGTTTTGTTCCTCCTGAAGATGTTTTTTAGTGGCCACGCAAAATTAGAACAACTTCTCCCAATAATGATCAAATGATATCATTTTTTCACAGCACAAATCCATAAATATGCTAAATGATCTTCACTGATAAAAATGCCATCATTCCACCACAATTTCAGGATATTTGGATTTTGAGTTGTTGCTTCAATTTGAGGAGACTTTATCCCTCATTAGGCATCCATATAAAAATTTGTCTAAAAAATATAATTTGTTCTCAAGCGGCTATTTTTTGTAGATTTTGACAGATATGTAATGAAGGGTTTGCTCTAAACAAATATTTATTGAGTAGATATCATAGAAAGGCGATCAAGTCTCCCCAATTTTGAAGATTGCATGCGCTGTCGAATTCCATAGCAAAAATCGTTCATGAATACGCACAGCAAGTTGGAAAATCTGCATATTTTGCAGAAAAAAAAATTAAAAGTTCAGAGAGCATGGTCCTCATTACAAGCAGGAGGTCGAGCGTTCAATCCCAGGCTCGTTGTACATGAATCTTCGAAATTTTTGTATTGTTTTCTACCAAAACGATCCTACTGTTGTTCCTGTGTCACTAAAAATTTCAAAAACATCCGTGGCACCTATGACAAATCGTAGAGTTCTCTGCATTCCTAAGTAGGTGTTCAGCCAATCCAATGATCGTAATTTTCACTCATTCTCACGAGAAGAGAATGCTTAGTCACGCAGATTATTGCCGAGAAATAATTTTCAGGAAAGAAAATCAGGTGTTAAGATTGATAACCATATTTCGCTCACTTCCAGTGGCGTAAAAATTTGATTTGTTGCAGACTACTCATAGTTTTGAGTTTTCCTGCTTTTTACTGATATTGAGTGAAATTTCCATGGGGTTAAAAGAGAGAGCAATAATTTTACTTAGTCACTGAGTAGATAAAAGTTAGCGAGTACGATCTTCGTTTCTCTTCTGAGTTCGTTCTAAGAGAAAAGAGTGAGTGAGTGAAAAATGTTTTCCGCCACAAATTACAAAAAAAAAATTCTTCTTCGACTCAAAAACGCTTGATTTCGTCTCGTCGAACTAGCAATTGAAATTGGAAGTCACTATTTGGTCACTTTTTCTGCAACTGAAAGTCACTATTTGGTCCCTTTTTTCGTCAGCTTTAGTCACTAAAGTCACTATTTTGAGTGGCTTCGGTCGCTACCAGCCCTGGGGATTCCTTATATACATGGGACAGTTATGCGTATAACGGCAGAGTAGGAACTAAAATCAAAACTGAACCTTGTCTCAAAATGTTATGCATTGATCCGTTAAAAGCAAACAGGGTTATGATATTTTCAATTTCAAAATTAGCCGCCCTGAACACCAAGGCCTTTCGGATATTTAGAAAACGTACTATGCCTTGCCAACAAGCATGCTCGATTTTATTTGACATCCACAAAATTCGCACAATTCACAATTTAAAGCATATATGAAATGAGAATTCAAACAAGTTTTCCGGCTTGCTCCATACCGGACAGAAAAGCACCGTGAGCAGTAGAAAAATATTTTTCGTGACATGCTTCACCAGCAAAGCGTATGGTTGCCGATGATGATGCTGATGGTTTTTGTGTCTGGAGCATGTCTTGTTCTGGATTTCGCTCTATCTCACCCGTCAAACGGTCGTATTGATTGCACACAATTGGTTCCTGTAATACTTTCAGGAATGTTGGTTCGTAGTCACAGTTCACGGAAGTGTAACTGTATGAACCTCGAATGAAGGGATTGGAATTCCAACGGGTACTGAAAAAGATTTAAAAAAATGTTTAAAATTACAGTATGAAATTTTGTATTTGCACACAATTGCTCACCAATAATATCGAACCGGTTGAGGTACTTTTTTTCGTGTAAATTTTTCCAGTAGGAAAACACAATCGTTAACAATTTGGGCATCAGAGAGCCTTTCCATTTCCAAGGCACCATAACTACCGATCCATCCGAGCAGAGTGTTCGCCGGTCCAGGACTGACAATATCAAAACCGGAAAGAAACCTCGTCCAGTGGGCTCCTTTCTCAAGATTGTCTTCCCAGATCAGTTGGAATCCTTCTGCATCATCCCACCACGCGCTCTCAAATTGTAAGAATATTTTATTGATCGTGCCGAAACCTATGTTGCGAATTGATCTCCGAAACGATTTGGGAAGAGCGGGTTGGAAAAGTAGATTCGGTGTGGCCTTCAATACTCCTAACGAAAATGTCACTACTAGATGTTGGCAACTGTAACAAGTGCCATCTGAGCATCTCACAAGCACGCGTGAGTCTACGTCTTTCCACCGAATTTCGGTGACTTCCTTTTTGTACAGTATTCTATTCGATCCGACTTCATCGACCAAACAATTGACTAGAGCTTGAAATCCATACTTCATGTTTATGTGAGCCTGGCAGCTCTCTCCGTTAAAAGAATAACTACCCCACAATTTGGCGGATACATCTGACATGGTAAGACAAGAGTTATCTATCACTTGAAACCGCATGTGCCATTCTAGAAGTTGATTAGCTAATTTTATTTCATCAGTTGTTAAATTTGGATCTAATCTTTTTTTGAATTCCTCCCTAAGGAAGACCTCTACCGAAGACGGGAAACTATCATTTTCTTTTTGGGCGAACTTCTCGCAATCTTCCAGAATTTGCCCAATAAGGAAATCAACCTTCTTCACTAAGAAACTGTCTATCTTAAGGCCATCATTTCTTATGTATTCTCCTAATCCTTCCTCGGATAATTCTTCGTGTAGTAAATCGTAACTCTCCGCTATTTTGTACAGTTCGTTCTGCTTCCCATGCAACCACTGTGCTCCGGAATCAACCAATTGTTTATATTCTTCGTCCAGTCCACCAAAATGATGCATCTCAATCGTTTTGATCCTTCCGCCTGCCTCGGATTGCGCTTCTAATAGAAGGAAGTTCTTCTCGGTATCAATCAATCTCTTTGCAGCACCCAATCCGGCTATTCCAGCACCTAGTATCAGTACGTTCACATCGGAGTCCACCTGGCACTGCAACGGGCTGCCGACGGGAAAAACAAATTCTTCCATTATTCAAAATATGTTTCTAATATAGTCGTCTACGGCATTTTTTAAAGGGAATTCTTTTACTGTATTCGCAAATTAATACTCGGTCCCTCAAGAGCATTGCATTTCAGTACAAAATGGCTTACTTGGTTGGTTTATTGGCACAAAATCGAACTTACAATTTAGTATTAAAAATATAACATCTTCAGTAGAAGCAGGAATGGAATCTGGGGCTTTGGTGTTTAGGTAAGATGTAGTTTATAAGTAGATAAGTTTATAATCGCAACGAAAATTAGGATATGAGCAACTAAGAACACGCGTGGTCTTAGAGATGTGCTTTCCTGTATGAATGAAAGAAAATAGATAAAATACAAAATTGTAAGAAAAACAAAACAATGAATGGAACAGAATTTCGACTTTGAACATTTTCACAATGTGCAGTAGAGTATTTTTTTTATTCTAATTGCTCTGAAAATCGCTTTAAATAAAGTCATCAGTAGATTGTACGTGTATACGATAACTATTAACCCTGGCAGTTATCAACCCCCGTTTAAAAAAACAAAAGTAAACATCTATTTGGCTGTAACCCTTTTGTTTTTTAATTTTTTTTTTACTTTCGCTAAAAGAAGTGGAATTTATTTATTTTTCAGGAGCTTTATGGATTTCCAGGATTTTCCACCTGGTTCTGAAGTTATTCCGGATTTAAAATTGGTGTTAGCTTTTGGCCGCGTTGGTATTGTAGATCCAGTTGGAAACCAAACTGAGGTCTCGCGACAATCGCATTTCCTCACATTTCCAGATGTCGCAGCTGCATCTCGAGTAGTGCGCATCTATGCCATAGTCGTGTGCATTATAGGGTGCCAATGGAATGTATGGGAAAGAAATTGTCATCGAATTTCAAAAAATGACATTGCTCACAATTTTCATTTTCAAATACATTTTTTAAAGTCCCAAAACAGTCGATTTTTTCCAAAATATTCATTCTCAAAGTTTCATGCATTTTGAGTCGTTTGGCATAAAAAAATAAAACAAAAATTTCCCCCTTGTTAGAAAAAAAGTTTTGTTTAATTTTGAGCACCCCTACACCCCTACACCCTGATGTCTGATTTAGATCAAATTTTGCATAGGGGGATATTTTAAGTTGCGGGGCCCAGGGAGAGAAGGTGGAGCACTGAATCCCTACCCCAACATGTGCGACATCTGGATTTGGTTCTAAACTGTAAACCACAGTGTTAATTCTCTACCACCTTTTTGTTATGGCGAGGCAATTTTATGCACACTTTTGTTTTCGATATTTTATCAAAATTAAACACTCAATCATGCAGCAATATAACGATGTGGTATGCTTGAGATACCTGCCTGCTAATAGGGACTCGAAAAATAATTTATTTGCAGTAACTAACCGAATATAAAAATGTTCACATTAACGATTGTGCCCTAACACCGGTTCTAAGCTTCGATGCAGAGTACACGAGCTTTGTTCGCCAGTGACAGGCGTATGAGGAAGGGGGGCCCTCCTTAGCCGTGCGGTAAGACGCGCGGCTACAAAGCAAGACCATGCTGAGGGTGGCTGGGTTCGATTCCCGGTGCCGGTCTAGGCAATTTTCGGATTGGAAATTGTCTCGACTACCCTGGGTATGAAAAACAAAAATTAGATTTTCGACTTTTTCTTTGGTCCTCTCTTGGGAAAATTTCATTAGTAAAAATTTCAAAACTTGGATGAATTTTAGGCATCTTTAAATCATCCTTTAAAAATCCGATTGAGCTCAAATTTTGCATGGGGTCATATTTTGGGGTAATAAAACTTGTGTGCAATGTCGTTTTTTAAATTCGAAAAAGTCATATTCATTGGCACCCTAGTGTGCAATCATGTGCACCATTGGTGATGCAGTTGCGACATCCGAAAATGGGAGAAAATGCTATTGTCGCGAGAGCCCAGTTCAGTTTTCAACTGGATCAACAATAACGGAAGGGTTGAAAGCGTTGTTATAATAGTGCTGTCCAATGAGCAGCTCGAAGTTGTTCCCGTCCTGCTCGTTCTTTTTTGTCTACAAATGGGCATGAGAGGGATGCTTCGAGCTACTTCAAGCTGCTCATTGGACAGCATTAATGTATGTGGGCAAACAGTATGTTGACTTTGGCAATTGTTTCGATGAGAAGACGAATTTTGGATTAGAAATGTATTTTCCCCCACAAAATTCGGTTGGCTTATAAGGGGGTCCCGTGGCGTAGTTGGCTACACGTTCGCCTTTCAGGCGAATGGTCATGGGTTCGATTCCCAGCCCCTCCACCAAAACCCCCTCGTCAGTCGCCGGATGCACAGCCAATGCGGTGGCGTATTGGGGTGCACGTCTCACCGTCACGGCTGCCTGATGACAACTGACAACTTGTTCTTCTCGGAGGCATTCCTCCAACGTTACCCGGATAAATGACAACCGGACAATGCAACGATCATTGGATACACCACGACATGGACAAAACGAACACAATGGACTCACGACAAGATGGACCGACAACGACAACAACAATGAATTATGGAAAAATCTAAAAATAGATTCTGTGTGGATTCTGGCTGCAGAATACCACAGTAGATCTTGGCACAGTAGCGGTTAAGTAACACAGAGTGCCTATCAAATAAATAAAGGAATAAAAAAATAAGAGAAACGAGAATTCGGTTGAATATGGTTTGTGAAACTTCAAACGAAGCAAAGTGGCGAAATGAGCAGATCTACGTACTCCTAAAAAAGGGTGGAGTGTAAGGACACGAAACATCTTTTTCACTTTCAGTTTCAAGTAATAGGAGCTTCTCAGAACCATAAGGCGTTATGTGTACTCTGTGAGGCACTCTGCAGTCAGTGTTACGTACTCGTAAGTCGAGTCAAGTATGAGGCACTGAAGATGGCCGGACAGTCGAGGTCGAAATACGTATCTGGAAAGTTAACAAAACGTGGCGGAATTAAATGGAAAGTACTAAACTAGTCCAAAACAGTTGAATAAACCCCTGCTTCTCTGCACCTGAAGATCCAAAGAAAGAAAGTCCTCGTCATCAATCTCACGTCAAGTTTAACATCTCAAAAACTTCAATCAAATTTATTATTTACCACACAATGCTAGCTGCTTAATTGTTAATTTACAAATGATACAAATAGTTTCGAGTGCGAAAAACATTAATAATAAGTTAATAAGTTGTTTGAATTATAAACATAATTTTGTGTTGCGACATGGTAACTAACTGCATAGTTATTGGTTTCATAGAAAAGTCACTATTTGGTAACTGTTTCTGCAACTTAAAGGAACCATTTTGGCCTCTTTTTTCCAGTATTGGTCACTAAAGTCACTATTTTGAGCTTCCAGCAATGTACTCAAACTATCTCAAAGGATCAGACCGAATTGAATCTGTGCAGCGCCGATTTC
Organism: Armigeres subalbatus; assembly: GCF_024139115.2. Classification (NCBI taxonomy): domain Eukaryota; kingdom Metazoa; phylum Arthropoda; class Insecta; order Diptera; family Culicidae; genus Armigeres; species Armigeres subalbatus. The sequence continues at coordinate 274,097,369 of NC_085141.1, forward strand.
TACTATACGCTCTGCGAAAACTACAAAAGGTCGAAGGGACAAAAGGTCGAGTGCAAAAATATTAAAAATCTGTAATACTGAACACATGAAAGAGACAAAATATACAACAAGTTTGGAAACATGCTTCCAAAGCAAAATTTAGCTTATAACATTTCCCAGAGATTTCTCCTTCTTTATTTCATGGGCAGTTCTTTAATTAATTTACGGTTGGCATGCAGCAGTCACAGGGCATTCTATGATTTTTAAAGCTAAATAATTAGTGCTCGTTAGATCATGCACTTGCAACACGTGTCGCTTCTCCCGAGGAGACGAAAATAGCTCAATAATCAATAATTAAATCTTGATAAGATAGCAAAATGAGATATGGACATGATTGATATAAGAGATTAAAGATCAGGTGACAATATCACAATTTTACACTTTAATATCATGATGAAATCAAGTTATGTTATTTGTAAGAAGTGATCAATATCAAGTGCTATTGGCTTGTTCTTAACCATAGCATATTTTGATATTTAAACAATATTTCGGTGCAAATGTTTGATATTGTTGCCTGTTTTTTTTATCTCTTATGGACTTAACCACGAGCGTCTTCTTTTTTCATGATTCTTCTTCTTTTCGCTCGAAAAAATGACATCCGCTGCGGGCCGATGAACATTTGAGTGAATTCGGAGCTTTTAGTTCACTGGATGTTCACGTTGATGTTCATTTTTTGTAAACTTTGCCCTCAGATGAGGTTTTCTTCTTACTGAAAATCGACTCGTGACGTCATCGTGGTTTAGTCCATATCAATCAAGTCCATATCATGATTTGTTATGCTATTCATGGCTTCTGCCCGGGCTGTCAAAAGAAGCACGATCCTCCATAATTGCGTTGCGTTGCGTTGCGTTGTAACGGAGTATTTCGTAGATTGCATACTGATAGTTGTCATGTATATTCTTTACCTTTCTTACCCCAATTGCTTATGGATTTCCATTTGGGATTCAATGGAAATCCAATTGGGGGTCCAAAATGATAAAACATGAAAGCTATCATTGCCGGCCACGCCCATCTTCTCCGTTACTAGGAAAGGGAAGGAAATGATGATTTGACATCTACTTAACGAGAGGCCAGCGACTCACCGACGCCCTCATAGATGTCAAGGAATTGGATGGTGGGTAGGGTATGTGGTTTAGGAGTATCATTATAAGCAAATGATAGAAAATTTGTGGAAATACGTTGGGAGTGACTTTGCTAAGAAATTTATGTCACTCCATTATCCTTGCCGATGATTTGATTTTCCTTGGATGGGGCGAAGGTATTAGCCTTGCCCTGGCTAATAGCCTAGGTTTAAGCGCCTTTGCTCGCTCTCTGAAACGAAAAAAGAGCAAAAAGAAATTAAATTCCCCTTCCCCCCTGATATGATAATGATTTTGATCAACAAATGAATTCTAAGTGGATGAATAAATGATCAAACGGCTGCAAACAAGCCTCTATTGTCGTAGCAGAAGCAAGCCCGCCTCAATACGACAGGCAGAAGCACATGTTTGTGATTTAAACGCGATCGACTGTTGTTCAATTTCGATACACATAGTTGGGTAGAGAGAAAAGATGTGAACAAGCGCGATCCTCCATAATGTGCAGAAACACGGCGACTATTGTGTGGAGTGTGTGAGTGCACGTTTGAGTGAAATTATGTGTTAGTTGTAGTATTGCGCATAAGCCCCAAAATTTTATTCCCACCTTTGGGTTTCCGCGCCGAGCACTCAGCGCCAGACTCGGCGACAAGGAGATAGTCGTCAAGTTGGTACTCCTGATTTTTTGACAACTGATGTCGATTGGTTGTGTGAGTGCACCGGTGTCAAAAAATAGAGCTTTTAGCTGAAAATTTAATTGTCAAATGCACATTTTGACAGTAATATAGATGTATGAGTGAATAAAATGTGTAAATACTCTATCGCAGAAGCAGTCGCTGAAGACAAGCGTCAATGATTTCATGACGAAACGAAAAGTTCCAATGCAAAAAGCAATATCTTTATATCAGTGTCGTACAATTTACTATTTTGCCGCTACCCATCGCGACTTCCTTTACATTACCTTCCCAACAAATTTCCTTTACAATGTCGAGCATGGAGATACAGAAGATCATCTGTCTCTTGTTGAAATGAGTTTCAAATTAATTTTCCACTCCTCATCCTGTATTAGTTGTGGATGATATTGGTTTTAATTCAACGTGACACTGTTATTGGTTTTAAATTGAGAATGATACACCATAAATATAGACAAAACATAGTAAGAATGGCTTTTTAATTCCACAATTAATTGTATATTATTCGACGATTCAACCATAAGAACAATAATGTTACACAGCATAATCTTGGTACATAATGCTCATGGTGTCAGTTGTTAGCCGTCGCTCTCGCTCGTACTAATAAGACGTATAGTTATTTTGCTACCGTTCTTCATATCGCAGAAAATGAGTATTCGGGAAAATACATTGGTGGTAAACTTTAGTGTTCATCCAGTGCGGCCTGACGTTGGCATAGTGCATACATTTCTGGAGAGCGAAATAAATTTGAATCTCGCAGACGTTAAAAGTATTACACTCCACAATACACGCAATTGTGTATTTATTGAAATGGTGGGCAATGGTACTGCGCAGCGCTACGAAAAAGTGCATAACATAATGCGAGTTTTCATTTGTAATGAGAAGCGTTTCAAGATTCCCGTGTATGTGGATAGTGAGGCAGTGAACGTTGGAAGCACTACTTCCCCGGCGTTCCAAATGGTGTACGAGTGCTGCAAATAAGGCTCAAACAGCCTATACCGTCCTTCATCACATTCGGGACATACGTATGCTTGGTAACTCATCCGTATCAGCCGAAAACTTGTAGATGGACCGGTAGTTCTCTACGAACACGAGACCTGGACGAAGCTCTTGGAAGACCAACGCGCGCTGGGAGTTTTTGAAAGGAAAGTGTTGCGTACCATCTATGGCGGGGTGCAGATGGCGGACGTGGAGGAGGCGAATGAACCACGAGTTGCATCAGCTGTTGGGAGAACCATTCATCGTTTACACCGCGAAAATCCGAAGACTGCGGTGGGCCGGGCACGTAGCCAGAATGTCGAACAGTAATCCGGTGAAAATGGTTCTCGACAACGATCCGACGGGAACAAGAAGGCGGGGTCCACAGCGGGCAAGGTGGATCGATCAGGTGGAGGACGATTTGCAGACCCTCCGCAGATTGCGTGGTTGTCGAAGTGCAGCCATGGACCGAGCTGAATGGAGAAGACTTTTATGTGCAGCACAGGCCACTCTGGCCTTAGTCTGATAATAAATAAACAAATAGGATCGAAACTGCAACACTACAAACAGCCCCCTCACCATCAAGCGAAAAACCATTCTCTGACGCAGATTCCCCCCGGTTGAAAGCAATCGTACAGCACTATCTTCCTCTGATTCGAGTGATGGACTCCCAACAACGAGCAAAGGCGCGCTTGTTAAAGCAGACAATACCAACAACGACGATGACGAGGATAAAGCATCAGCATCCAGCTCAACGACAGAATCTGATTTTCATCGAAGCGACAAACAAAAGGTGGCTATCAAAGCGAATAGCAAACCTAAACAAGAAAGTTTGCGTGGAGCGTCTATTGGTCATTCCGACAATAGTTCAAGCCATGACTCGGTCTCTTCAGGTCAGACCTCCGTGGCGGGCACACGCACACACTACGAAAATATATTCTCAGCATTCCATTATTTCTCAGTACCCTAGGTACGTTGGAGCGTATCAGCAACAACCATTGCCCGTGCAATGTGCCTCCGCAGTTGTGGACTTTCGAGATTAATCAATTGACAACGGCAGCTGTAACTGGGTAACCGGAATGGGTCTCGCCATGGAAGCAACGGAAGAGCGATACGAATGAAGTGGCGTTGAACGGATGGATCCAATTCTTGCCAATCCGTTCTGGTAACTAGGATGCCAGACAGCGGAACAATATACCAGCGTAGAACCAGCAAACAGTACAGCGACATCAAGCAATACACATCGGTGAAGCCCTTGGCGATGCGAAAGATGGTTCCCAATATTCTAGAGGCCTTCTCAATCACATAATAGACATGATCGTTGAACGTTAGCTGCGTATCCGCCAAGAATAACGCCAAGATCCTTTATGCAGTCCACACTTGGAACCAGCGCAAACGATAACCAGCAATGCCAAGTCTTTCCAATTTCGCAACCGTAATAGCGTGGTTTATTTCATCGAAAACTGCAGATAGCTCCATATAAACAACGTCCGTTTGTGATTTCTGCACAAAGCTGTCGGAAATGCTCGAAGTTAGGCACAAGAGATTAGTAGTCGTCGATCTGCCTGAGATAAACCCATGTTAATCGGCACTCAGATGTTGCTTACAGTGAGATATGAATGGTTCTGTTATCACTATCTCGAATAATTTGGATACAACGCACAAGGGTGAGATGCCTCGAAAATTGTTAACATCTTTTCGATCGGCCTTCTTGTACACGGGAAACATTGTAGCGCTTTTCTACGCGGACGAAAAAAGTCCACTAGAGAGCGATTTGGTGAAAACCAGTTGAATGTGAGTCAGCTCTTCGGATCATAGCAGCATCTACGAAAAACGTGGCCCAAGTGATCCCCGGCTGAAGGAACGTTGTTGGCAGCCTCCGCGGTTATGACATCAGAGATGACTTTGTTACGATAATTGGGGCGTTGAGGCCACTTCCTCGTCCAGAGTCATTGTTGTAGGAAGCCCAGCTTGTTTCCTTTGTTCATTCACGTACTTCCGGAACGTTTTAGGTCTGGCCCCTAAGTTTCGCTGTATATTTTGCTGATATTGCGAAAAACAGGGGCGGCTAGCAATCTTATAAGCAGAGTTAAATTTTTTGTAGTGCTCTCGCAACGAGAAAGATCCGTGTTTGGAATAGCGCTTGAGAGCAACTCTTTTGGCAGTTTTCATTCTACGAAGCTGACGGGTCTGCCAACGGGCAGAAGCCATGAACAGAATAACAAAACATGATATGGACTTGATTGATATAAGAGATGAAAGAACAGGCAAAAATATCAAAAATTTGCACCGAAATATCATTTAAATATCAGATATGCATTGGATAAGAACAAACTAATGGCACTTGATATCGATCACTTATTACAAATAAAATATCTTGATATCCTCATGATACTTCAGTGCAAAATATTGATATTGTCGTCTGATCTTTTATCTCTTATATCAATCATGTCCATATCTCATTTTGCTATCTTATCAAAATTTGATATTATTGAGCTACTTTCGTCTACTCGGGAAGGACAACTATGAGGAGCGACGAATATTTTAGGCACGTGCCTTCCAATCGCGTTTCCTATAATATGCGATAAAGTCAATGCCGCATCGTCTGCAACGCGTCAACCCAGTCCCATGTAGCAAAGAACTTAACAATGCTATGATGATCGGCGTTATGGAAATTGTAGATAACGGGCTTGATTGATTCAACAAGATGTTTTTCAGCTTGAGTATCAACGAAGGATGATGGTTAACTACTTTAACTAGCGGTGATGGAGCATGCAAAATGAGTGGAGCAGAGTCCTGAGCGCTAACAAAACACAGATCCAGGCTGCGATTATTTTCGTTGATGACGTGATTGTTTTGACGTAACGTAACTGTGCTGTAGTAAACAAGTAGTTTGGCAGCGTGACTATGTAATGAAGAATGTTCCAAATCTATGTGAAGAAACCCGTTGCAGGAGGAACTCCACAAAATTCCTGATAAATTGAAATTACCGATAATGATGATTTTGTTCGAAGCATTCGTCATTTCGATCACTGATTGTGTGTGGGCTTCAATAAGTGTATCATCGCGAACACGATCAGGAGGTATGTATAGTCCACGCAGGAACACCCATACTTGCTCAACACATCCATACAAGTCGTTGTCAATATCTTTTGCCTTTTCTTCACTGCGATTAGAACGCCTCCTTCAGTAGAGTTGCGGCTGTTCCTAGGGCCACGGTCGCAGCAAAAAACTTCGTATTCAGACCCAAAGACCTGGCTAGATAGGGTTCGAGAATCGAGCAAGGTTTCAGCCAACACAATCACATCGTAGGAATCATCGGACGTGTCAAGAAGATATTTCGCGACATCATAGTTCATCCCGCCGGCGCGCCGTTCCGATAATATAACAACATTTCATCATCGAAAACGAGGTTGGAATCCGCTATCGGAGCTTTGGAAGTTTGAACGGCATCCGGCGGTGAAGGTTCAGGGATAGAAGAGTACTTGCCTGCAACAGCAGGTTGGGAGATACCCGTTGTACATCTAAGTTCAGGGCCAGGACGACTTCAAAGAACGCTGCCTGCAACAGGCGCGACTGAACTAGAGCAACCTGTATATACTTCCAAAATGTTTTCATAGGGCGTCCTGGAGATCCAATGGAAGCTTGTTGCCTAGTATTAGATCTATACGATATCGTTTTTTGAACGTCCTGGGTAGGGGAAAAATCGTCACGCAGAGTAAAACTGTAATCGGAAGAACACTTGCCTGTGCAAGCACCAATCTCTGGAACCAGACGACTATGATGATCGAATGCAGCAGAGAGCGGGACTTGATTGGGATAATCAGGGGCTTCCAACAAGCCTTCTACGGCGCGTCTGCCGGATCCTGTTCAGAAGTAGGAGTCAGAAACTGGGAGGTCAGTGGTTTGGAAAATAGTTGCATTGACGACACCCAGCTCGATTTGGATGTATAGATTAGTTGGACACAGAAATCATCACAAGACCTTATCTGTCCAAGGAAGTCTAACTCTGGAAAATTATTAAGTCCTTTTGTTGGAATATCTTCACCTGTCATGATACGAGTTTAGTACTATTTCATGTATTTCCACTACGTTGTATTCTTTACACATACGTATTTCAACCTCCATTGCAAGGCCGTCTTCTGTGTCTTGTACTTGATTAAACAACTCTGGAGTTGTTGGTTCGGTAGTTGGAGACACTTCTGGACATAGTTGGGAGAATAAAATTCAACTCTGCTGTGGTCGAAGGATCTATCGGAAGCAGGAGGGTTAAGAAAAATATGCCGATAAAGAAAATTTCTTGATTTAATCAAGAAAGATGCAGATGCCTTTATTTAGCAAAACCGTTAGTAGAGCATCATCATTTCAAATACGCTTTTGAGCTTTTACCTCTCATAAGTAGTGGTAAAAATGTTCCGATTTAAATTATAACTGCTCATCAAATATGAAACGCCTTCGCTTTGGATTTTTATCGTGACATCTGTACAAGGTTCTGGTTCATAATGAAACTAACGCTTGTTCATTTTGAATCATAATATTCTTCTTCTGGACCATATAGTCTTCTTAAAAAAAATGTAAGCATATTCATCTTAAATCTACATAAAATTCAGACCACTACGTCCAAGTATTAACCATTAGAGCGAAAAGATCTTCCGGAATTCGGTCAAGCGGTTGGGTATCGATGTAGTCCTTGAAGAAATCCACTGAGTCATGTTAAATCATTTCAAACCAATGAATGTGAGAGTCTGAAAGTGACAAAAATGGACCTAATTCGTATCAAACATCAAGCTTTTCAAATAACTGTTCGAATGCGATACTTTAATTTTGTATTGAACTGGCCTTTCGTAGCCGGTTATGGAAATCTCTGAGAATCCAGAATACTAGTCGAAACTGAAATCAATTCATATGACATGTTAATGTGCAAATGAAGAAACATTTTTATTTTGACTGGATTACACCCAGGTTTTTTTACGCGGTTGGAACGATGTACACGTCGTTTCCGAGCAGTCAGTTGTGGGAATCCGAGAGTATATCCCTCAAAACGAATAGTAGGAACCCCGAAAAATGTTTTGAAAGCTTCGCGAGTCATTCGGTTAATTTGCAGAATGGCATAAAACAACATCTGAACATGTTTCTTACGGATGTTATCTGTTGTTCGAAGAAAGCACTCACGACCGTGTTTTTTTGTTTGCGAACAAAATAATGCCATACCTTTTTTGTTGCCTTTGATCCGCCCGTACTCGCCAATAAAGCAAGCGCCAGAAAAATGCAGGCTGCCAAAAACGCAGTTCTTACACGATTCTATCTTAATGCTTTCATGAGATGAACGATGACAAATGACTGTTAGGAGACTGTTAACAGCTGATTTGAATAGCGGGATTCAAGAGAAATTGTTGAAATCACACGTGCTTTGCCATCGAAAACGATAGGGGAGGACTGTGCCGCTTATTGTAATAACCGTTTCGGAATGCTGAAGGTTTTATCCTTAAGCGATGTTCAGAGCAGTACTTTAAAATAAATGATACAAAAATTTCTAAACGAATGAGAATTAAACAAGTAACATGGACACTCAATTGTAAAATATAACAAACAAGTAACATACATACCTTTGATACAACCCAATAAGCCTGTTAGCCTCACGCCATCCGGTTTCGATGGCGCCATGTACGGTCGAGTAATAATGGTCATGGGTAGCTTCCCCAGCAAACTGCACCACGGGAATCCCTATTGCGTTAGATAATGGAAGAGCCAAGTGTTCAGCGGAAGTATTTAGCAAATCCGTTGTCACGGAGCGGAAACTGTAGGATCCTCTGAAATTTGGGTTTGAGTACCACTGTGTCCTTCTGAATGTCACCGGCTCCGGGATGTCAATGTGTTTCATGAACTTCCTCAATAAAAATACGCATCCTTTTCGCACTTCCTCGTCACTCGTTCTCTCCATACGCCTGGCATTCACTCCGGATATCCAACCGCAAAGAATGTTAGGCTGAAAGTCTACTGTATAGAATCCGAAAACATCCTCCATCCAACTATTCTCAGATGCGCGAATTTCCTCCAGATCGTTTTGATTCCAGAGAAGGCTCAGTCCTTGCCACCCATCAGACCAGAACGGTTTGTCAAACTCCAAATACAGCTTATCAACCGTACCTATTGACAACCCTTTAATAGCGTTTTGCTTTATAGCAGGAAGCTCCGGTGTAAAAAGGCTTTGGTAGCGTTCCTTCAGAACGCCCAATGATACGGTACAAATAACGTGGTCAGCGTCGTAGACACTATTGTCAGTACAACGAACAGAAGCTATGTTGTCCGGATTGGAGTTCCAGCATATATTTGCTACAGTTTTGTTAAATTGAGTATAATCTTCAATGTTTATGGCATCGATGGAATTCGGCGAAGGGAATCGTTTCTGTTGAATTGGAAAAATTAAAGGAAAACTAGTAAAGGTTCAAGAGCAATCCATGCCTTACCATCAATATGTCGAGAATTGTTTTGTATCCTCTATCTTTCCAGTTCAAAAGGTGATCTCCATCACACTCCCAGTACTGTAGATAGCCAGCCCCTGATGTATCGAACCAACAGTCCGAAGCCTCTATAGAATTTTCAAACTTGTGGAAGAATTCTAAAAACTGGAAAGCAGTTTCATTGCTTATGTCTACGTAATCCGAAGTATTTAGAATTGTTCGGAATTTCTCCAATACGAATGACCCTAATGAACCACGATAACGGCTTAGCTCATTTCGATGTGATTCTAAAATCGACCACATTGCACTCATTAGTTTTTGGCTGTACTCCTGTGGAACCTTCTCTCCGCTCGACTTAACCAGTTCGAAGTCTTCGTATTTAAAATTGTTTGAACCAAAAACATTCAACTTTGAGCCCAGCTCATAGCATGCATTGCTCACCTCTCCGTGACACCTGGTAATAACATTCATGAATTAATACCACGTAGGTATGGTGGTGTTATACAAGTTCGATACGTACCATTGAGCACCCAAGTCTACTACATTGGAACCGAATGGAATCGTGTGGATGCGCCCACCGATACGATTTTCTGCTTCCAAAATGGTTAAATTCGTATATCCTTTTTCGATCAATCTGGTTGCAGAGGCTATCCCTGCAGCCCCAGCGCCAATAATTACTATCCTGGGATTCATGACTTCTATATTGGTAATTATTCTCTAATATTGCACGTAATCGAGCACACTTTCTTCTGCTCCGAAAAAGGACTGAATCAAACTAGTACTTGAGCACAGTACGAATCCATTCTGTACGATGATATCAATGATAGCAAGGTATTATGTGAAGATTAAGCGCTATTGAATAAAAAAAAATAAGTTTTTCAAAACGCAGAGATAAGAATTGAGAGATACCTTTTGCGGTTTTCTAAAATAATAAAGTCCTATATACCGCATTGAGGTGAAAATGTTGACAATCTAAACATTAGATCTGCCAAACTAATACTATAAAAGTACCTACTGCAAATATCGGTTCGATCGTATATAACGCCACATAATTTTTTTACTAAATTTTATGACGAAGGGAGATATGTGATGTTATTATTTCGATTGAATTAAATACTCCTGGAAATTCTTTGTTACATAATTTAAGGAAAAGGTAATTGTTGCAAAGGTTTATACTTCATTAACCTTCAATCAGAATCAGCTGGGAGACCGGGCGACTTGCCACACAAACGCATTCACAGCTTCTACGCTTATAAAACATTTGCCAATATTTAGCGCATAGTTACATGATTGTGTTAGTGCACTTGCATGCAACTTGAGTAGTGGAAACTTGTTTGAAGGAATAATTCCCAGCTCCAATTTAGCAGCATACAATTTTTGCTTGTACTTCGTTATTTTTTGAAACTTTAAAGTAAGGTTTGCATTTTAAAATTACTCCAGTGCTGAAAATACCAACCATAAGAACCACCGGAAACCTAAACCAAAAACAACAACACCGAATGGAACACATCATACATACCAAATAGAAAAGAAAGCATAATTATCACAATACTTAGAATCGGGCATACTATAGCGAGCGGTGGCCACTTTGCTTGAAAGGAACCGGAATCAACCTGCACTACAAGTGGCATAAAAACAAATGTGAAACTCATAATACTCACTTTTTTGCACTCGGTAACGATACGAATGTAATTTGAAAAAAAAAAATCATTCAGCTTTATAATCTGACGGAATATGATACCCAATAAGAAAACACGAAGTCAGCTAAAATTTAACCAACTCCAAAGAATGTTATATGTCTCTAGTTCAAAATGAAGTTTACGATCAATACAGGATAATACCCTTAAAGAGAAAAAATAAAAATAAGTGCTTAGTATTAAGATTAAAATGTAACGTACAATGTTTTCGGTAACATGAATAACAAGTAGTTAAGATGTCTCCTAAATGAATGATGTACAAACAACTCCAATACTATTTCATTTAATTCATCTAATGACAAGTGAAGACATTCCACTAAACCTCTAAATAACTAATGAATAATACTAATATCTGACACATTTAAAGCCAATAGCTTAATTAATTAAAGTCATTGGCGTTAATAAAGGGGGGGGGGGGCTTAGCTCTATCTAGAAAAGAACTAGCCCATTCTCTAGGATTTGAAAAGTTTATTATCAGCGATAACAATTTTCAACATATAGCATAATGAAATGAATGGAAGACAAAGCTTGTTTTTCATTTCTGAGAAAGATTCCCATCAGAATCCGAGCCAAGAGGAATTCTCGACGAAATCCGATAAGAATTCTCATTGAAAAATCTAAAGAGTTCCTTTCAGAATCCAAAATAGTTCACACTGGATTCGGATTCCCTCAATGATTTGCTTTGGCATTAGTTCGGAATCATTCAACGATTCGCTTCGGAATACATCGACGGTTTGCTTCGGATTTCTCGAAGATTTAGTTCGGAGTCCCTTGATGATTTACAAATAATCATTCGACTATTTGCTTAAACATCCCTGGATGATTCACTTCGAAATCGCTGGAGGATTATTTTCGGAACCCCTAGAGGATTAATTCGGCGTCCCTCGAAGATTTGCTACGGAATGCTTCAACGATTTGCAGGGAATCAATTATTCTTGGATGCGCATGCGAAAAAAGCGACAAAAGAGAACCAACGACAAAGCTTTGTTTTTGTCGGAGATAATAATGACAAAGATCCGAAAAATTTGTCACCAACAAAAAAGAAGACAATTTCTTTGCTAACTTTTCATTCCGTTATTTTGCATTAATAGGGCTTATTACGGACTTCGTAACCAGCTTAAGTCCCGTAGTCTGCAAAAGAAAACAAAACTCGCGCTGTATACTACTCTGATTCTTCCGGTGGCTTTATACGGCCATGAGACATGGACGTTAAAGGAGGCTGATCGGAGAGCTCTCGGAGTGTTTGAGCGTAAGGTGCTGCGGACAATACTCGGCGGTAAACAGGAGAACGGTATCTGGCGGTGTCGCATGAATCACGAACTGTACCAGGTGTATAAAGGGCTGGATATTATTAAGCTTATACAACACGGCAGACTACGGTGGGCTGGTCACGTTATTCGTATGCCGGAAGAACGTCAAGCGAAGATAATATTTAGTAGAGAACCCGGAAGAGGCCGCAGGCTTCGTGGAAGGCCGCGTACACGATGGCTTTTTGCAGTTGAAGAGGACCTGAGGGCGCTCAATGTTCAGGGCGAATGGAAGCGATTGGCCCAGGATCGAGTCCAGTGGAGAAGGATACTCCATTCGGCGTAGGTTCATCGAAGAGCTGTAGCCCATCAAGTCAAGTCATTTTGCATTATCTCTAAAGAAAATTTCAGTTCTATGCTATCGTAGTTTCAGCTTTTATGGAAATATTCGGGAATCTAACTTTAATTACAAAAATAGCATCGTATTCTCTGAAATATTAGAGCATGCAAGGCACATGATTCTTGTCATATTGTGATCGGGTTCTGATAAAGACTTGTTGCGAGGTGCCTTTGCCAGTAACAAACTCTGTTAATGACAAAGGGTATGTTGTTAGGCGTTGCTCGAATATTGACTCTCTGACGATTTGCATCTACATTCCTGGAAAATTGCCTACGAAACCCCTGGAACATTCACGTTGGAATTCCTTGAGGATTTCCGACAGAATATCTGGAATATTTCCGTCGGAATCCCTGGAACATTCCCGTTTAAATTCCTGTACTATTCCCCCAGAAATTCCTGGAGGATGCAGGATCCCTAGAAGATTCTCATTGGAATCCCTGGAACATTTCCGTCGGATCACTGAAATATTCCCGTTGGAATTTCTTAAACATTCCCGTCGGAATTCCTTGGGATTCCTGTCGACATCCCGGGAGAATTTGGAATCCCTGTATGGGATACCATTCCTGGAACATTCCCGTCGGAATCCCGGAATGCGGGACAAAGCCGAGCGCTACTACACTTTTAGACGCAATAGCCATACGCTATCAATTTGAGACGTTGTAGAAATTAGCGGCTGGTAAACAAACACACTTCGATACTGTGGGCTACAACAGAAAGCACGTGCATGATAAAAGAGAATATGGATGAGTGGGATTGATCCGCAATTGTCTTAGGTGGTTGGATCGTAATTACATCGTGATTACATTACCACTAAGATTACTTAATGAGGTGGTAAAATGTTTTTTTTAAAGAAGCTCAAACTAGAGAAGATGGATGAAGGGGCTAATATCTTTTAGCCATGGATCGAGCGGAATAGAAACATTTTTTTGTGTACTGCAGAGGTCACACAGTTTGAATAAATAATAATATAGGGGGTAGCTTGTGGGTCTCCGGTAGTCTTGCGAGAAAAGGCGTAGGATTGCCAGTCCGGAGACGGTCTAGGATGTTTTCGGGTGGGAAACATTCTCGACTCCCTGGGCATAGTGTATCCATTGTACTTGCCATACTCTGTTTACATTGATCGACTGTACACATCGTAGTTGCTAGTCGTGTTTGGAGAGAAACAACAAATAATGCACAGCTCACCAATTGAATAGTTTTCTCGGGACTAGAAAGCTATTCTCACTGTACATGCTTCGGAGTTTCTTTAATTCAAGACCAATAACGATGGCGGTTGGCACGGCAAATGCTGGGTAAAGCGTACCATTGGTACTTCGCGTACCTGAAGGAATAAAATAGACCCCATCTCGCGGTCCGTAGCCTCTTACCCAGCAACTCCTATCCCTACCTCCCCGCGGTGCTGGCCGGGATACGAGCAACCTTAGGGAAGATCGGGTAACCAACCCCGGTGGGAACTATGGTCGTATGCTGACAGGGAAGGGGGGGTTTGCTCCTCTCCGGAGGTGCAAATCTTATTGAGCGTCTGTTCTCCATGTCAGGATCGGCTCACAACAGCGTCTGTTCTCCATGTTTGTGTCGGCTTATCTTCGTCCGAGTGCCAGCGAGGGACTCTAGACTGAAACTGTGCACCATGGTCCACCGGAAATAAGGAGGAATGGTCCTCCGGAAATTTAGGGGGTTTGGTGTCAGGCCCTGCCAGCCAGCCTTTAAACATCATAAGCAACGAACAATCAACAAGAGAGTACGGACCGGAACCATCGGCGAAGACCACTGCGACGAAAAGGGACTAGCGATTTAAAACTCGGTTCGTGGAACTGCAAATCTCTCAACTTCATCGGGAGCACACGCATACTTCAACTTCAGCATAATCAACGTCCATAGCCCACACTCCGGAAGCACTGATGATGATAAGGACGCATTCTACGCGCAGCTGGACCGTGAGTACGACAGCTGCCCAAGCCACGACGTCAAAATCATCATTGGAGATTTGAACGCTCAGGTTGGCCAAGAGGAGGAGTTTAGACCGACTATTGGAAAGTTCAGCGCTTACCGGCTGACGAACGAAAACGGCCTACGACTAATTGATTTCGCCACCTCCAAGAATATGGCCATTCGCAGCACCTACTTCCAACACAGCCTCCGGTATCGGTACACCTGGAGATCATCACTGCAGACAGAATCACAAATCGACCACGTTCTGATTGATGGACGGCACTTCTCCGACATTATTGACGTCAAGACATATCGTGGCGCTAACATCGACTCTGACCACTATCTGGTGATGGTTAAACTGCGCTCAAAACTATCCGTCATCAACAATGTTCGGTACTGACGGCCGCCGCGGTACGACCTAGAGCGACTGAAGCAACCTGAAGTCACCACTGCATACGCGCGCAGCATCTCGAGGCAGCGTTGCCGGAAGAGGTGAGCTCGATGGGGCCCCTCTTGAGGACTGCTGGAGTACAGTTAAAGCAGCCATTAACGACGCAGCGGAGAACAACGTCGGGTATATGGGTCGAAGTCGACGGAACGATTGGTTCGACGAAGAGTGCAGACAGATTCTGAAGGAGAAGGACGCAGCGCGAGCGGTCGCGCTGCAGCAAGGTACCCGGCAGAACGTGGAACGTTATAGACGGAAGCGGAGAAAGCAGACCCGCCTTTTTCAGGAGAAGAAACGCCGCCTGGAAGAAGCGGAGTGCGAGGAGATGGAACAGCTGTGCCGTTCTCAAGATACACGCAAGTTCTATCAGAAGCTCAACACATCCCGCAAAGGCTTCGTGCCGCGAGCCGAAATGTGCCGGGATAAGGATGGGAGCATCTTGAAGGACGAACGTGTGGTGATCGAAAGGTGGAAGCAGCACTACGAGGAACATTTGAATGGCGCTGAGAGTACAGGCAGTGAAAGTCAAGGCAGCGGAGGAGATGACTACGTCAGTTCAGCGGACGATGGAAGCCAACCAGCCCCCACCTTGAGGGAAGTTAAGGATGCCATTCAACAGCTAAAGACCAATAAAGCAGCTGGTAAGGATGGTATCGGAGCTGAGCTCATCAATATGGGCCCGGAAAAGCTGGCCACTTGCCTGCACAAACTGATAGTCAGAATCTGGGAAACCGAACAGCTACCGGAGGAGTGGAAGGAAGGGGTTATATGCCCCATCTACAAGAAAGGCGACAAACTGGAGTGTGAGAACTTTCGAGCGATCACCATCCTTAATGCCGCCTACAAAGTGATATCCCAGATTATCTTCCGTCGTCTGTCACCATTAGTGAACGAGTTCGTGGTAAGTTATCAAGCCGGCTTCGTTGACGGCCGCTCGACAACGGACCAGATCTTTACTGTACGGCAAATCCTTCAAAAATGCCGTGAATACCAGGTCCCAACGCACCATCTGTTCGTTGATTTCAAGGCGGCATACGACAGTATAGACCGCGTAGAGCTATGGAAAATTATGGACGAGAACAGCTTCCCTGGGAAGCTTACCAGACTGATCAAAGCAACGGTGGATGGTGTGCAAAACTGTGTGAAGATTTCGGGCGAACACTCCAGTTCGTTCGAATCGCGCCGAGGATTAAAGACAAGGTGATGGACTTTCGTGCCTGTTGTTCAACATTGTGCTAGAAGGTGTCATGCGGAGAGCCGGGTGTAACAGCCGGGGTACGATTTTCAACAGATCCAGTCAATTTATTTGCTTCGCGGATGACATGGACATTGTCGGCCGAACATTTGCAAAGGTGGCAGAACTGTACACCCGCCTGAAACGTGAAGCAACAAAAGTTGGACTGGTGGTGAATGCGTTAAATACAAAGTACATGCTTGTGGGCGGAACCGAGCGCGACAGGGCCCGCCTGGGAAGCAGTGTTACGATAGACGGGGATACCTTCGAGGTGGTTGAGGAATTCGTCTACCTCGGATCCTTGCTAACGGCTGACAACAACGTTAGTCGTGAAATACGAAGGCGCATCATCTGTGGAAGTCGGGCCTACTACGGGCTCCAGAAGAAACTGCGGTTGAAAAAGATTGGGCACCGCACCAAATGTGTCATGTACAAGACGCATATAAAACCAGTTGGCCTCTACGGACAAGAAACATGGACAATGCTGGAGGAGGACTTGCAAGCACTCAGGTATTCGAGAGACGGGTGCTTAGGACCATCTTTGGCGGTGTGCAAAGAAGACGGTGTGTGGCGGCGAAGAATGAACCATGAGCTCGCCCAACTCTACGGCGAACCCAGTATCCAGAAGGTAGCTAAAGCCGGAAGGGTAGGATGGGCAAGACATGTTGCAAGAATGCCGGACAGAAACCCTGCAAAGATGGTGTTCGCTTCCGATCCGGCAGGTACGAGACGGCGTGGAGCACAGCGAGCGAGATGGGCAGACCAGGTGCAGAACGACTTGGCGAGCGTGGGGCGTATCCGAGGATGGAGAGATGCGGCCTCGAACCGTGCATTGTGGCGTCAAATTGTTGATTCAGTGTTATCTGTTTAGATGTTAACTAAATAAATGAATGAATGAATGAACGATGGCGGCCACGTTCTCACAGTCAATTAGGAAAAGGGGAGAAACATTAGTTCGACACCCATTACTACAAGAGACCGAGGAATCCTCTGCATCTCCATGAGCGCACTGGAAAGGAATAGTATGTTTGTTGGGAAGGAAATCTATTGAAAATCGCCTTGGTAAGCGACTAATTATTTCTTTCGAACGACGCCATATTCCTAAGCGCCCATGAAAACCACCATTGGGCGACCACTGGCGCTTAAGCCTAGATACATAGACGCGTTATGGTTCTTTCATCTCGTGCTCTTAAAAAATATATTAAAAAAGCACGTGGTTTACAGAATGGCCGATTTCTGGCTTCATTCTATAATCGCCTTAAATTTTGTACATAATTTCTTGTATAAAATTCACAACTGTTCACGATAGACAGGGGAATGCATTAACACGGTACTTGTTAACCCCGAGCAGGTAACAGGATTCATCACTTAGGGGCGTACACTTTTGATCCAGCCTAGTACAGATTAATAACGTGTCTTTCGAGTCTGCTAAAAGTGTTGTCATTGGTAGTAGCGAGCAGGATGCAGGACCTTTGCGACGTCAACAATCTGCCGAGAGAGAGACAGAAAGTTTGTCGACGCAACATATCAGGTCATCATTGTCAGTCAAAGCTAAACTAAGCAACATATCAGGTCAATATTGATGGAGTCGTTGTTGGGCACGCCACTCACAAGCAAAGAAAACTGAGCTTGGCGTATATCGACTATAAGAAGGCGTACGATTCAGTACCTCACTCGTACCTCCTCAAAGTACACTGAATTCTGCTTTTACACGATATTTTTTACACAATTTTATTTTACACGATTGTCTTGAAATTGTACGATTTTCTCGAAGTTACATGATTTTTATTTGCACAATTTTCACAAAGTTACACGATTTTAAAAAATTATATCATAATTTTTTTGTGTTGGGGTTGGACATTGCCTATTAGTGACAGAGGCGGCTGTGCTCCGGGCGGCAGTATGGTGAAAGCAGTTTCGGGACAGTTAGGATTCATATTTCATACCTAAGAGAATATCTAGAATAATATTTTTTTTTTTTTCCAAGTTCGTTTATTTGGTAGGCTCAGGCGTGTATAACACTTTACGGAGCCATGGTTCTTTGTGATATATACAATCAATATCATTTAATTTTTCAGTTAGTAAGAGAGGGGTAGAAGCCAGCGTACTCGTGGTGACTCGAGGTTAGTTTACAATGTTTAAGGATGGACAGGGCTAAGGATTTGGGATCAGGGAATTTCAGCTTCTCATCCGGGTATTTGGCGTCAGGGACGATGTGGCGTGTCGTCGTGCTCGAGCATCTTCCGGATGGCAGAGCTATGGTGCTCTACGGAACAGAAAGCAGAGACTAAACACAAAAAAAACTTTGAAGAAAGAAAAAAACTATTAGATCTTGATATCAGACTCACAAAGAAAACTACAACTGCCCTGCATAAAGACCACATCACGATCTCCCAAAACACCTCGAACTTCCCTGAAGGGTTGTTTACCTCAGGCCACTAGGGTATCCAATAATTGCTCTCTGGAGGCGTCATTTTCCGAGCAGGACCAAACTACGTGATCGATGTCATCATAACCGGCTCCGCACCTACATAAGTTGCTATCGACAAGGTTTATTCTGTACAGATGTGCGTTTAGTGAATAGTGATTAGACATAAGTCTCGACATCATGCGAATGAAGCCTCGACTTAAGTCCTCACCTCTGAACCACGCTCGCCCAGAAACTTTTGGAACTATAGAAAATAGCCACCGTCCAAGTTCGTTGTGTGTCAATTATTTTGCCAACTTTGAAGAGTACTCTGACGGACTAATGGGAAAAACTCGTTGCTCGAGAATTGTCTATCATAAACCTCACCTTCCTGTGCGCCCACCTTTGCCAGCGAGTCTGCCTTCTCATTGCCGTAGATTGAGCAGTGAGAAGGGACCCAAACAAAGGTAATCTTGAATGATCTTTCGACCAAAACACGCATCTGCTCTCTTATGTTTGTAAGAAAGTAAGATGCGTGCTTAACAGGTTTCATCGACCGGAGTGCCTCGATAGAACTAAGACTATCCGAGAAGATGGAATAATGGTCTACGGGCTGATTGGAAATTATCCCCAAAGCGAAGTTAATTGCTGCCAGCTCAGCAACATAAACCGAACACGGTTCCTGAAGTTTTGGAAGGTGGTTGAAGTCACATTGAAAACACCGAAGCCAGTGGATCCGTTGATGCGAGAACCATCAGTGAAATATCTGTTGTTGCAATTGACATGTTCATATTTTTCAGAAAAAGTGAGGAATAGATATTTGTCGAAGATGATCTGGTATTCCTTGAATAGCATGTTTCATGGACAGATCGTATACAATTGAGGAACTGTCGTTGGTGAAGTGAACTCGAGGTGGATTATAACACGGAAGACAAAGATCTGATGATATGTAGTTGAGATAAACTCTCAGGAATCTTGAACGACAAGTTAGTTCAAGCATATTATCGAAGTTATCTAGAACAAGTGTGTTACTTGTTCCACATTTGATGAGTATTCTAAGCGAGAGCTCCCAGTAACGGTGCTTTAAAGGAGTGACTCCAGCAAGCACCTCCAGGCTCATGTTATGCGTTGAATGCATGCAGCCAAGGGCAATACGCAAACAACGATACTGAATTCGTTCCAATTTGATCAGGTGGCAATCAGCTGCTGAGAGGAAGCAGAAGGAGCCATACTCTAAAACAGAGAGAATAGTCGTTCTATAGAGTTTGATGAGGTCTTCCGGTGAGCACCCCACCATGTTCCGGAGATAGAACGTAGAAAATGGATCCTTTTCCGCAATTTTGTATCAAATACTCAATGTGGAGTTTCCAGGTACATTTGGAATCAAACACGACCCCAAGGTATTTAGAAGATAAAGATTGGTTGATGTCATCATTCAACAGCTTGAGTTTCAGTTGAGCAGGATACCGCTTCTTAGTAAACACAACCAACTGAGTTTTTTGCGGTGAAAACTCGATCCCTAGATGTCTGGCCCAAACAGTCAGATTATCCAGGGTACTTTGCAATGGTCCTTGCAAGACAGCTGCACATGGACCTCTTAGAGAGACCACGGCATCATCTGCAAGTTGTCTGAGCGTGCATTGTCCTTCCAAACAATTGTCAATATCTTTGACATAGAAATTATAAAGCAAGGGACTTAAACATGAACCTTGGGAAGGCCCATGTAACTATTTCTGGAAGTTGTCAGAGTGCCGAGTGTGAAGTTCATTTGTTTTTCTGACAACAAATTGTACAAGAAATTATTTAAAAATACGGGTAGCCCATTACTGTGCAGATTGTCTGACAGTACTTCAATGGAAACTGAATCAAAAGCGCCTTTAATATCCAAGAATACTGAAGCCAATTGCTCCTTGTGCGCAAAAGCCAGTTGTATATCTGAAGAAAGCAACGCTAGACAATCGTTTGTTCCTTTACCTTTACGAAATCCAAACTGAGTATTTGACAGTAATGCATTTTGCTCGACCCAATGGTCGATTCTTGAAAGGATCATTTTCTCCAATAATTTTCTCATGCATGAAAGCATGGCAATCGGTCGGTAGGAATTGTAATTAGACGCTGGTTTCCCAGGCTTTTGAATAGCTATTACTTTGACCTGTCGCCATTCAGGTGGCACAATGTTGTACTCCATGAAACAGTTGTACAGGTCAAGTAATCGTGTTTTTGCGATATCTGGGAGGTTTTTCAGAAGATTGAATTTGATGTTATCGCATCCCGGAGCAGAGTTATTCGATGAAAGAAGAGACATAGAAAGTTCCAGCATTGTGAATGGTCCACCCAAAGAACCGGGATTCTGATTCTGATTCTCGAAATAGCGGTTCTGCTGGTACGGAATCTGGACAGACCTTTTTTGCGAAGTTGAATATCCATCGATTGGAGTATTCTTCACTCTCGTTGGTGGAAGTGCGGTTCCGCATGTTGCGGGCCGTTTTCCAAAGTGTTGTCATTGAGGTTTCTCGCGATAGTCCCTCGACAAAACGTCGCCAGTAGCTACGTTTTTAGCCTTGAGAAGATTTTGAGCTTTCTTTCAAGCCTCAAATACTCTTCGAAAAGCTCAGACCCTCCGTATTTACGGAAAGCCTTGAAGGCATCAGATTTCTCAGAATACAACTTAGTACATTCATCATCCCAACCAGGAGTGGCTGGTCTTCTTATGACGGTTGTACTTGGCACGCGTCGTTTCTGAGCTTCTAGTGCGCTTTTTTAATTAATTCGGTAAGGAATTGATATTCATCCAGCGGTGGAAGAACATCAGTTGATTCAATACCAATATTTACCGCCGATGCAAATTTTGGCCAGTCAATGTTCTTCGTGAGGTCGAAAGGAACATTAACTGGCTCAGATTGTTGATAGCTACTTTTAATTGTGGTAACTATCGGCATATGGTCACTACCGTGGGGATCTTGGATAACCTTCCACGTGCAATCTAACGATAGTGAATTTGAACATAAAGACAGATCAATACGGCTTTGTTGACCATTTGGTCCTATTCGAGTTACTTCACCAGTGTTCAAAATATTCAAATTGAAATCGTCACACAAATCATAGATAATAGGCGCTCTATAATCGTCATACGTTTCGCCCCATCCAATACCATGTGCGTTCATATCACCCAATATCAATACTGGAGATGATAGGAGGGAGACTGCGCTCCAAAAATGTCGACGATTAATAGAGGCATTTGGAGGAATGTACACTGAAGCTATGCAAAGGTCTTTATTCTTCACATTTACTTGGCATGCGACGATTTCTAAGCCGGGAACAGTCGGAATGGGAATTCTGTAGAAGGAGTAGCATTTTTGATCCCCAAAGAACGCCACCATAATGATCATCCCGATCTTGGCGAATAATGTTAAAATCGTGGAAGTTGATTTCATCTTCAGAAGAAAGCCATGTTTCACAGAGTGCAAATATGTCGCAATCGGAATTGCGAATCAAAAACTTGAACACGTCTAATTTATTTTTAAGACTATGACAGTTCCACTGCAGCACAGTGATTGTATCTTGTGGAATAGCCGTATTATCCATCGAAAGATACAATTCCTGCAAGAAGGGCCATGAAACAGTCAATTGCTTCAGATAACTTTCCACTGTTGGTATAAAGAGGTCAATGATTGGCCTCAATGAATTCAGAATATTGAATAAATTCAAAAACGGTCCACAAGGTCCTTAAAGGAGATCAATCCTCGCTTGGACGGGGTACTTTTTGGGAAGAACGAATTGAAGTTTTTCTTTCATTGATTCTCCTAGCCGGATGTTTCTTGGAAACATCGGTTTTGGGCAATGGCGGGAATGTCTTGCTGCAAGATGGATCCAAAGGAGCAGTGAAGACAGGTTGCTTCAGGATTTTAAATAATCCCCATTGCCTTCAGATTTGGGCAAGCTTTTATGGATGACTTTTGATTTCTTACGGCGCGATCCCGGGAAGACGGTTGCTTCCTCTTTTCGGGCACGTGTACCTCCGTAGAATCCATCCATCCATATCAGCTGTGTCAGAGTCCAATTCGTCAATGCATATGGAATCATAATAATCACTTACTTGAACGGTAGCTGAAATAGCAGCCTTTGCAGTGGTATCGGCGGATGTGTCTTGCGCTTTAACCATTTCCGCATAAGTCTGCTTGGAGCGCTGTACCAACGAGCGCTTCACTTTTTGGGTGCGCTTTCTGTACACCGGGCAATCTTGCAAACCATGGGCAGGAGCCATACCGCAATAAGCACATTTTGTGGCTTGTTGCTGGCAGGATTCCTCCGATGTCTTTCGAAACATTTACCACAACGTGGTTTGTTGTCTAAAACTCGGCAGTGTGACGAAGTTGTTTGCAATTGGTACAATTAAATACCCTTGGTACAAACAGACGCACCGGAAACAACATATTCTCTAAATTGACATATTTTGGGAGCATTGAACCGGCAAACGTCACCCGAAGCGAGCCTGACTACCTTTTTGTCATCTACCATAGCTGCTGAATGCAATTCTTTGCAATCCAGAATATCCACGGTAGACTCCATTGCGTTCTTTAAGCGGCCTTTTCCCGCAAGTACATCCTTGCAAGTCAGGCTCGCTGCGTTGATCACACCTTCGATTTCGACCTCCCGCGAGGGGACATAAACCAAATATTCAACATTGTAGGCCTTGTCTTTAGCAATTTCGTTCGCCACCTGATATGTAGGTGCGGTGATTCGTAGCTTGTTCCTGTTGATCTGACTAAAATCAAGCTTCGTAAAACGACGCGTCAAATCTCGCTTAATGCCGAGGAAGTCTAGACTTTTCACTTTCTGCCGAAAGTAAACAACCCAAGGCCCAGGCGAAGCCGCATGGTACAATCGTGTGCGGACATCTATCAGAGGACTACCGCCCCCCATAGTCTCTGCCTCCATTCTCACCTCGCAAGGTGGAAGGACTATTAATTCTTAAACTAACTTAGAACTAATAGCAAATTAGAAAAAAATATTCAAAAAACTAATTTAATGTATTATAATTAATCCCACTCTGTATCAGAGAGATGGGAGAACAATAAAACAATGCCTTCCACTTATCTGCGCTGCTGCTGTAGGTAGCAGCAGAAACAATAGCCTGCTTCACTGGCGTCGCCAGAAGCAGCTACTTCGCTCGCCGACAGTAATCGCCTTGGATCCGTAGGTAGGCACCACACAATAGACACGCACTACCGAACAAAACCCGCGATGAGACACAGCACACACGTCTGGCTCGTTCGAACTATCGGCACGGAATGAAGAATAATATTATATTTTGATAAGCAATAACAATGTCAACCTCCATTTTTTAATCACGAGCTTTATTTAGTAGCATAAGTATAAATCTACCATAAGTATAAATCATCTGAAAAGTTTCTAAGCTATAACAAACTCTATCGTAGCGATCCCGAACTGTCTGAACATCTATCATGTTCATAAACACAACCGTTTCTATCTCTACAAACAATTCTCTAATAAATAGGTTCCATAGCAGTTGCTAGAACCGGAAGCGGACAACAAGCCGCTCCACACTCTCCTATCTATCTTCTATTCTCTCACAAGTTTTATACCCTGAAACTGAACTGTTTCAGACCCCTTATAGGTCTGAAGCAGAGAACGGGATGCTCGAGCCTACCAGTCAGTAGTGGATGGAAAGGTCCGTTGTGATAAAGTGTGTAACACAAGCCTCAGGTAACCTGGAATAAGTATTCCACGAGTCGAGTTAACATTGAATTCATGACTTCGATATACCTAGTAATCGTCACGTTGAAAATTTAAGACAGCAGTGTAAACGTATTGCCTAGTGTCATACAACGTAGATTGGCCACGGCCCGGTGATGCTTTGAGTTTAACAAGAATAACAAGATAAATGTCGGTCCAGAAGGAGATTCAAAACAAGACTGATTTGGGGGTGTTATAATGCCCAGTACGAGTGGCGTACACCAAGCATAGCATGCGACATCCAAAATCGTCCATTGGGAGAGTTACCCTGCCACGTGCAGTAGGAGGAATATTCGTCACCGATATACAAACCCTATGAGAGCCAAAACCGCCGCGAAATTTACCACGCTGTGTGTGGAGCTAACCACATCCTGACATCTGGCGCAGGAAGATTACCAGCTTGGCCAGCTACCACACCAAATTGTCGACGAGATTATCGCATTGTGAAAGTGGAAGATGCTTCTTTTGACACGCCCATCAACTGGAGCTGGAATATATCGACAAAGTAGCGTCGAATACGTGGCTGATTCGGGGTGAATTCTTTTCAGAAACAAGGGATTCGTGGTAGCCATCCAGGACCGGGTATTTGCCTTGAAGAGCTATCGGCTCTACATATGGCACGAACACGTGGAGTACCACAGCAAAAAGTAGAAGAGACGATCGAGCATATCGTGTCCGGGTGTTTAGCCTTAGGGGCCGTACACTTATTACGTAAGCATTTTTTCTGGTATCGCAAAGCTGATTCACAGAGCTTTACACCCTTTTGGCATTCAGATTATTGATAATTATTTCCTGTATTTTTGCTTAGAAAGTGCAAAAACTCTGTGGTAATAATATTATGGACCTTTATAGTAGTATCCCGTTTTTCCCTCCACTATGATTTTCTTTGTCGAAATTCGGTAATGATTTCTGATCTCGACTCTTGGATTTTCGGCAGTCGTATAATTTTAAATTTGAAGGTTGAAAATTTCTCAAAAACTTTTCGTTAAAGACCCGGAAATCCAAAATGCCATGTACCAAGCGAATTAGCTCGTCGAATTAAGGCGATGTCTGTGTGTTTATGTATATTTTTTATTTATCGGTACTTTTCTTGCAACAAATTGCTTCCTTTTGAAACAGGGCCTGAACGCAATTGCGTGTGAAAGTTATGACCGCCAATAAAAATTTTAAGAAATGTAGAGGAAACATCACTTTTATGGCATTTATATTCCTCCTGATTTGCTCGCAACAAAATGCATCCGTCGAGTATTTTTATTATGAGAAAACGCAATAAAAACACGTTATAGTCTATCAATAGAATTTCTTTATTTTTATTTTTTCACTGTCAACAGTATTATAATTATTTTCATTTAAATTACTTTTTTTTCTAATGTAAATTACAATCAGCTTTTGTTATGTTCTTTTTTTACTTTTATAATGTACACTTTGCTATTGTTTCGTTTTTCTTGCTTTGTTTGTAGTTGATCTACATAGCTTAAATATTATTACATTCTTTTTTTTACCTTTCAGTGAAGATCATATGGTTTTCTCCTTCAAAAGCACATTAGCAGCTTTTGTTATTCGCTATGGCTGCTTACCTTTGATTGACGCGTTTGGCAAAACTGAATAAAACTAAACATAGATTTTCAACTATCAGGGTATTATTCCCGAAGCCGTACCCTGAAACAGAGCGTATAAAAATAGATGATACCTTTCATGCATACTTCAGTACAGTGGATAATATTTGAACTATACGAATTGTTAGCGGGGTTTAGGTATAAGGTGGACACGTATCCTCCTTTTGACTAAATAAGTCTGAGCACAATAGTTTTCCAGCATTAGAAATGAATGTATGTTGCGGATCTGTTTATCTCTTAATGAGATTAACATACTTTTTGTGTCTCATGTGTAATAAACCATTTCTATTCATATGTGCAACTAATACCAAAAAACTTTTCAATTTTGCTGCAGTTTTCTGTGCCGAATTAAAAAAAATAAGAAAATTCGCATTCTTTGTAATATTCCAAAATTCAAACGCCGCGTTGAATAAATATTGTCTTTGAAAGGTATAATTGTTTATTAATTTATAATAGTTTAAAAACTAATTAATGTACAGCTAAACTCAGTTGTCAAGGTAAACTTTTTTTGCATTCACATTTGTTGATTTTTTTTTCTTGAAGTTTCAGTTTATTTATTTTTGATTTGTAATAAATAAATAACAATATCCTCATTTCTCTTTCCACTAATCGTGTCTGCAACACACTCAACGTGAATTGGATTCATGTTTTTGCCTGTTTTATATTTTAAAACTTTTGTTTGTCTATTACGCATATTAATTTTATATTAGCATTCAATCTTTTAATTTCTTTTGCTCCATACTTTCTCTTCCTATATATCTTTTATTCTCAGTGTGGGGTGTGGGCTTTGCTCTACTAATTATTTTCTAAATCACTAGTTTAGTAGTTGTGTACCTGGTATTGTTGAGGGAGGGGCTGGGCATTAAGAAACTGCAGTACTGCTTATTGGGCTTCTCTACACGCCACGGCGGCCACCAGGGCCGCACCACGGCCGGAACCATCTTCTGACAGCATAAGGTCGAAGCTAATGTCCGGTTTCACAAACTGCCTGATCTTGGCCTTCATCAGATCGTGGAACTTCGGGTGGAAACGATACACCGAACCGTCAACGCCGACCTATCGGAAGATACAAAGTTTTAGTTATTTCCGTCACTGTATTGAACCGTGAAATGTGCTTACGGTTACGCTTTTCTCGTCCATCTTGTTGATGAGGCCGGCTATACCGGCGGACACCAGATGGGCCGCCCGACTCGATACACACTCACAGATGTAGCGCACATTCGCACAGTCTTCGTCGGTTGCGTGCTCCAGACCCAATTCGTCCAGCACGTCGCGGCAGTACATGTAGGTGCCGGGTTTGTCCGATTCAATTTCTGACACGTATTTGGTGAAGAACTGGCCCCGCTTGAACAGGATGTCGGAACCGACGCCTCCGAACAGGAGCCCGGCGCGGGTGAATTTGACGATGGCCAGGCGAGCCAGCTCGCCCATGTACATACCGGAGATCATCTTTTCTTGTCTGAAAATAGAGATAAGGATTCGTTAAAATTTAATTCAAATTTTTCTAGGTCTACCATTTTTTATTCCATCCTTGGAAAACAAAAACTATTGCCTAATTTTAAAAATAGCAAACAAAATGTATTGTAAAAATTTGTGGGTTTTGGGAATAATTTTCAGCCAATATTTTGAAATGAATAAAAAATCAATTTCTTATACATAGGTATAATCAGATTTTACAAATATTACTCTTATTTTAATTTCAGGATTCACCGAGGGTAAACAAATTTAATCCGTAAGTTACTTAACTTAGTTACTTTTTCTTCTTCTTCTTCTTCTTCTTCTTCTTCTTCTTCTTCTTCTTCTTCTTCTATGGCTCTACATTTCAACAGGAATTCGGCCTGCTTTTCAATTTCAACGGGACAGGCATTTCCCTCAAGAAAGGCACTTTAGGCCATTCTCACCTACACCAAAATATTTGCATGGTTATGGCCTTTGAAACCTTTAGCACCAAACTCCTTTCGGCCAAATGGTCCTTTCAGAAAGTCATTCGCCGAAAATCATCTAAACAAATTTCGTGTGGCCGAACTGAACGCTTGTTCAAAACGGTTTTTAGATCGAAAATGGTTTGACCGTATAAATGTCATTTGGTCGAAAGTGACATACAGCCGAAAATCGCATTAAGCCGAATAGATAGTTTGACCGAAAAAGTTGTTTGCCCTAACAGATCATTTGGCTAAAAATGCCGTTTAACCGAATAAGTCGTTCGACCGAATAGATCATTTGGTCAAAAATGCTGTTCAGTAGAAATGATCGTTTGGCAGAAAGAATTATCTGAATTATTTTTATAGCTACTTACGTCTGCCTTCCTGGGTTTATACTGAAGTGATCAATCTCCCGGTCGTATTCTGTCCGCACGAAATCCAGTGCTCCATTGTCGCCGAAAGCACCCCATTCGGTGTTGATTAGGACGTGCTTCTTTTTCGGATCATTCGGACCGTCAAACATCTCGCAGTTCTCGACCGTTTCCACGTAGCATGCATTGCTACCGGTACCTGTGTTGTTACCATTTTGTCGCGATGAGGGAAGCATAGCACAAAATAGATTTTTATTAATGATTTCACGATTTGAATGTTTCGGATTTAAGGACTGGAGGGTAAATGTGAGGTTATGAATGATGAAATGGGTTAGAACTCAAAGTAACCAATAGAAAACATACTATGGAAGCAAGCAAATTTTAGTTGTATTTTTTTAGTGATAAACCCACCACCAATTTAAACCAGTTCCAATTTTAAGTGTTATCGAAATATTCTAATCGCGTACAGGTACAGCACACAAGTTTTGTTAGCACATTTTTGGGGACGAACACACAAGACTAGTCGCCTCGCGAAGAGTTTATCACACCGCAAGATTCAGTTAAACTCTCGGAAGCGACTTTGCCCGAATCCTACATACCGACGATCAATCCGATTCTACAGTTGTGATTTTTCCAGGCACAGGACATCAGCGTGCCGGTGGTGTCGTTGAGAATGGCACAGATTTCGATTTGAACATCCTGCGGTCGTTTGGACGGTATTGGGGTTTGTTCATTCAAAGTGCGTGTAGAAAATGGCGAACGGGCATTCGCAGATTATATAGAGTTACAATGTCGTGCAAGATATATTCACAGATTGAAGATCATCATCAGGATAGGAAAGAGAATGGAAAAAAAGATAAGAAACAAGATTCGTAAATAAATCGTGCATTGCAGAATGGTGTGCATATTTGCCGTACTGAATTTGCTGATTGCTGATGTTCGAGCCACTAAGCAAGGTACTTTCAGAGGAAGCTTAAGACCAAATTCAATTTTTGAATGATTGTCATATAATATGGATACTGATCATGCGAGAATTTTATGTTTAACTTTCAAGTATTATCTTCTTCTTCTTATCGGCATTACATCTCCACACTGGGACAAAATGTTCATTAAGCACTTCCACAGTTATTAACTGCGAGGTTTCTAAGCCAAGTTACCATTTTTGCATTTGTATATCATGAGGCTAACACGATGATACTTTTATGCCCATGGAAGTCGAGACAATTTCCAAACCGAAAATTGTCTAGACCGGCACCGGGAATATAACCCAGCATGGTCTTGCTTTGTAGCCGCGCATCTTACCCCACGGCTAAGGAGGGCCCCAAGTATTATAATAATTATTTTTATTCGTACTATTGTTTTGACTCAAATCCGGAGCGTGACACAACAGAAACTATCTTGTGAATAGATGATTCCAACTTTATTAGCGTAATTCTGCTCACAAGATTCATTATTAATTTTAATCTGATCCTATGGAAAATTCAGTTTTAGAGCTCTAAAACGCCATTATTTGGATTATAAGCCTTGTTCAGAATTTAAGTCGAATAGGTATAAAGTAGGTAAACGTTGTTTCTCCTTAGGGGCCCTCCTTAGCCTAGCGGTAAGATGCGCGGCTATGAAGCAAGACCATGCTGAGGATGGCTGGGTTCGATTCTCGGTGCCGGTTACGGTCACACTCACCACGGTGGCGAAGAATACGACCGCAGTTTACATTGAGATCTACGTTTTTAACTGCATTGACTGTGAAATATTTCCACCCTGGTAGGTACCTTTATAGAAATCCTCACTATTTCGTTTGCTGCGCCGAGTACAAACAGCTGGCTAAATGTGTTCACATCTGATCCATTGAAGTCCCAGGATTACCCAATCGCTAATGCAAATCATGGTATGTATGCAACGCACCATAAATGGCACACTATACATCTTTATCACTCATTATATTTTAAAAGTTCTAGAAGTCTTCGGAACAAAGTTTTTGCGAGAAACGAATGTATAAAAAGTTATAAGAAAAAAACCGATTTTTAACGTATTATTTATATTTATACAATTGATCCGGTGATGAATTCCAAATTCACCACACGCTTACATGCTCTCAAATTCAATAGCCAAAATCTGCCGAACTAATTTTTGTACTACGCAGAAACTTATGTCAATTGTACAGCTATGTTTGTTATGTTTTTCCCAATTCGTGCTCATGGAAAAATGCTGGAAAAAGTACTTGGTTTCCAAGATGGCGGATTTGTGGCTTTTTTGTATAATCACGTTAACCATAAATGTTGAAAATATGTGTTTTTCAGCAAAGTTGCTCAAAATTAATTATTCTAAAACTTCAGCGTAAGGGATTACAACTATAACTGTCTACCTTAAGGCGCTTACACACAGATAAATGATTGATCGAAGTTACCCCGAATTGAAAAATAAAAGAACTCTACAAAAAAGATGTTTTACCCTTTCAGGACGGGTGGGTCATATATGCCCAGCGTTTTAGATTGGAAGAGAGATAGGTCACCAATTTCTTCAGTAAGACTGTTCACAAGAATGTATATAAATTATATAAAATAAGTTGTTTGATAGTTGTGAATACTCAGACAAGTTGAGCCGTTATGCCTGTGATTAATTTTCAGGAATACGAGATGCTCAAAGTACTCCAAAACGTTCTCGAGCTCAGCCCACGGTACCTACCGGAGCAATCAAGACTTTGGTAATGTCCCCATCGTCGGTATACACCCAATCTGGTTCAATAAGCATATACGCATCATGGAAAATAAATTCTTCTGAATACGAGATGCTCATGGTACTCCAAAACGTTCTGGAGTTCAGCCCACGGTATCTATCAGATCAATCAAGGCTTTTACAATGTCCTCATCGTCGGTATTCACCCAATTTGGTTTACTGGGCATATAAGCGTCAGGCAAATCCAATTTTCTTGAATACGAGATGCTCATGGTACTCCAAAACGTTCTGGAGTTCAGCCCACGGTATCTATCAGATCAATCAAGGCTTTTGCAATGTCCTCATCGTCGGTATTCACCCAATCTGGTTCAATAAGCATATACGCATCATGCAAACCCTATTTTCTTGAATACGAGATGCTCATGGTACTCCAAAACGTTCTGGAGTTCAGCCCACGGTATCTATCAGATCAATCAAGGCTTTTGCAGTGTCCTCATCATCGGTATTCATTCAATTTGGTTTAATAGGCATATACGCGTCATGCAAATCCAATTTTCTTGAATACAGGATGCTCATGGTACTTCAAAACGTTCTCGAGTTCAGCCTACGGTATCTATCAGATCAATCAAGGCTTTTGCAATGTCCTTATCGTCGGTATTCACCCAATCTGGTTCAATAAGCATATGCGCGTCATGGAAAACCAATTTTCTTGAATACGGGATGCTCAAGGTACTCCAAAACGTTCTGGAGTTCAGCCCAGGGTATCTATTAGATCAATCAAGGCTTTTTCAATGTCCTTACACTGAATCTGGTTCAATAGGCATATACGCATCATGCAAAGCCTATTTTCCAGGATACGAGAAGCTCATGGTACTCCAAAACGTTCTAAAGTTCAACTAACGGTATCTATCGGATTAATCATGGCTTTTGCAATGTCCTCATCGTCGGTATACCCCCAATCCTATTCAATAGGTATATACGCATAAATACGGGATCTTCAAGGTACTCCAAAATATTCTTGAGTTTAGTTCATAGTATCTTCCAGATCGATCATGACTTTCGCAATATCCTCATCATCGGTATGTACCCAATCCGGCATATGATCCTAATTTCCATGAACATGAGATCCAATGTCCAGGGAGGTCCAAATTAATCTTGAGTGCACAATGAATATGAGGTTAACCTGCGATTTGTACTGCGTACATAGACTTGGGTGATCAAGTAGTTCAATCGTTACGGTTTCCAGGAAGTTTTGGTGAACCTAAAAGGTCTGTAGTAGCTTGTATGAATCATGATTGAAGTCAACTCAATGAACTGGGATATCATATTATACACCATTCATAAGTTGGTTCATTGGATAGATCACATGATCCGAGCTCGAAAAAGGGTCTATAATACAGCCGATCCTCTCTGAGTTGCTAATAGAAGTAGGTGTTGAGCGGAAAGGATGCAAAAAAAATATCCGTCATTTTTTTTATAAATTTTTTGGCTCTCCACCTAAATTTAAACTTAAATATAAGTCGTGTTTGTGAAAAGTGAAATCTCGAAAGAAAACTGCAACGTCCACAATTCGATACATGAAGATGTGGTCCTCGAGCTCACCGCATCCGAAAGGCCAGCGTGTATATATTTGTTTGCCTTCTGCCTACTGTCGGATCTATACCACCGAAATCGGACATTGAGAAAGCTGCTGCCATCCCAATTCAGCACGGATCTGATGAAGCGTTGCTGACTGATGATCAAGGTGGAATGTGTTCAAAATTGAATTGTAGTCATCAAAACCGCTGCCTTCAAACCAAGCGATGGCGCTCGCTTAATCAGCCGTTTGTTTCGAAAGATGTCGGAAGTCGGTTTGCTTTTGGTGAGATTAATCCAATATTATTTTAAATTCTTTGTTGCTATCTTTTTAACTGTGCCTTTAACTGTCTAATCTTTGGTTCTCAATTGCTCCTTTTTCTCCAATTTTTTTTACTGAATGGCTACGATACCTCATACTCAAGCCGACTATCGCAGTCATTTTTTCTACTGATCTTTGTTATTAATTGCTTTCATATTCAATACGTCAGGCCTTTATGTTTAATAACATTTTAGTCCAAATCTATTTTTTAGATTTTATTTGTTTTTTTTAAATGCCCAATTCTATTATAGTTTTCTCCTTATTGATACTTTGTAATTAATGCTATTAACAGCTAAGCGTACTTGAGTTCTGTCCAAAACTAAAGCAATCTTGACTCAACTATTGAGCAATCTTCATGTTTTTCCTTCCTTTCTTTCGTTGCTATATAAAATTAAACATTTGAAATTAAACACTAAATACGTACAGGGCATCGTTTGCTGCTATTGCCGCGGATATTGTGGGAGTCCCAGGTATCCGGTTTACGCTCTAGTTAGCAACGGTGGCTCTTCTCGACCTTCTATTCCCTGAGTAATTAGTACGAATAAGGGCGTCCTTGTGAAGTTTTGCTGTGCCTGTTATGAACACCTAGTACATCCCATTCCCTACACATTCTGAAAATAATTTCTTTTTTCAGAAGTGAATCCTTTTTGTAGTACTAGTCTTCATAACAATAAGGGCACCATTACGGAGCATGAGATATGATCAAATTATTCGTAGTACTACTTGATCAACACCCCCGGCTGGGTGA
Source organism: Armigeres subalbatus (assembly GCF_024139115.2). Classification (NCBI taxonomy): domain Eukaryota; kingdom Metazoa; phylum Arthropoda; class Insecta; order Diptera; family Culicidae; genus Armigeres; species Armigeres subalbatus. The sequence goes on from NC_085141.1 coordinate 274,130,964, forward strand.
GGGATAGAGGATGACACTCACACTCACACACAGATCCTCTCTGAGTTGCTAATGAAAGGACCATTGACTCAAGCATACATCGAGATGTGGATTAGAATGTCCTTAGAAAATTGTTCGAAAGAACAGTCAGAGTAACCGAGAAAATAATTTTAGTATGGCATCATTTGCTTCCACGAGTTGATATCGAGTCGAAGAACATCGAATCATGGAGGCCCTATTGTAGCTTGTGAAAATAATGAATGAAATCGGCTCAATGAACCTGCTGTGATGTTTAGCGCTAAACGGATACATCGTTCAGGATTTGGTTGATCGCATCTTTTGAACTCCCGGGCGTTTTGGAGAACCTAAAAGGTCTGTAGTAGCTAGTAAACATAATAAGTGAAACTCTTTTGGCTCAATGGACCTGCTGGAATGTTTATCGTTGCACGTATACATCGTTCAGGACTTGGTTGATCGGGTAGATCGCATGTTTTGAACTCCTGGATGTTTTGGAGGACCAGAAAGGCCTGTAGTAGCTTGTAAAAGTAATGAGTGAAATCCTATCAGCTCAATGGACCTGCTGGGATCTTCAGCAATGCTCGGATAGATTATTCGGGACTTGGTTGATCGGGAAGATCGCATGTATTGAACTCCAGGACGTTTTGGAGAACCAGGAAGGCCTGTAGTAGTTTGTGAAAGAAATGAGTGAAATTCTATCGGCTCATTGGACCTGCTGGGATGTTTAGCGATGCACAGATACATCGTTCAAGACTTGGTTGATCGGATAGATCGCATGTTTCGAACTCCATGACATTTTGGAGAACCAGAAAAACCTGTAGTATTTTGTAAAAGTAATGAGTGAAATCCTATCGGCCCCATGGACCTGCTGCGATGTTTAGCGATACACGAATATATCGTTCAGGGCTTGGTTGATCGGGCAGATCATGTTCTGAACTCCAGGCCGTTTTGGAGACCCTGAAATAGGTTACGTTTATTTAAAACTCGATAATTTCACGTCTTATGATCACATAGATTTGTTTGGACATATTTTTATCAACTTTGGACATTCTGTTTCTAGAAGTATTTTCTGATGCATTCGAGGATATGTACTCCAGAACAGTTTGGACGGCCACCCGAAAAATATATTTCAACATCTTTTTAGATCTTTCTATACTAGATTTGGCAGGATCGAGTGGAAAAACTCAAATCTGTACGTTAAATCATTGTAAAAATAAGTCGTCCTGAAAAAAGTAATGATTTCACTTACGAAGGAAATATTTACAAAATAATTAAAAAAATTATCAATGTTCCCCCGGATTAGGATTATTAAAATTGTATCTTGGCTATTATTTTATGTTATGCTGTCTTGTAACGTCGCGACGAGTCACGTCATTTAGCAATTGACCATGCGACGATATCATAATGTGACTAACAATTGTTCTGAAAACTGAATAGCAATTGACTGACCGGAATGTGTCAGCGAATGTTGCGAATAATGAGGTTACTCAATCTATCAATCATTACTGACATTCCGTTGGAACAGTTTTGGTCGGAAGTTTTTTTTACAGTTATAATCTTCTCCCTTCATTAAAATCAATTACACAGCCGACTATAAATATGAATGAAAGTGGTTTGCTCAACGAGACTGAATTGATTCGAACACCTCGTAATAGATGCTACGGTCATTCCACGTGCTCTCTTCGTTGATGAGTTTGAGTGGGTCATGCAAATGAGGAGATAGAATGCATTCCCATTCTCATTCGGTCGTATGCATTTGCGCGGAAACCTTAGATAAGTGCTATCAAGATAAGTGTTGGTGTTGGTGTTAGTTCATGGTGGTTGATGCTTGCTTTGCCTAAAAGTTTTTATAAAATTTATTGAGTGATAAATTCACAATAAATGTATTATTTGTGTTGTACTTCATTGTTCTACAATCATACAATCTGTGATATCAAATGTTTACATAAGTTGTAACCTAGAGTGTTAAAAAAATGCAAATATCCCAAAATATTTCTATAAATGTGACATAATAGGTGTCTATAGTATAGGTGGTGCCAAGTTGCTGCTGTTGTTGTTGTTGCTGTTGGTGGTGCGTCGTTCTACACACTTGCGTTTGGTTCCGTGTTGTAAAAGCGAAGGAAGTTTGATTGATGCTGGCCTTACCCCAGTACATCGCATGTACTAAATACAGTATCGTCAATAACGATAACTGTCTTTTGGAAGGTTCTGGCTCGAAAACAAGTAATACTGTTGTGTTATTTAGGGTAGATTTGATATTGTCACGGAAAAGATTCACTCCTAGTACGTCGCATATACATACGTTAAGTTGTGTTATAAATTAACATACTTCGCATGGTTCTGGCTCACATTAAACACTCAGATGCTGTGTCTGTAGAGTAGATTTGACAGTGTCATGGAAAAGGTAAGCCTAGCTATATATTAAAGCTTTTAGTAGTGAGTATCTTCGTGGGATCCGAGTGAGTACTACGAACCTGTCCACAGCAAATACACCATAGAGAAAGCTCTGATGAAATGCACTAATACATTCTTTAGTACTGTACTTGTAGTATAACATACTAGGTTTTGCAAACGTGTGTGCAATTGATACTACAGTTGTGTTGATATTTTTGTAAACGAATGTAATCTATATGTTCCTTATTTTTGTTTAGTATACGTTTCTGTCTTATAAAACGTCCACATAGTTAAATTTGTTTACACCTAATACTCTCTCTTCCGTAATAAGAATCTGGCTTTAAAAATGAAAAACAACAAAAAATGCAACATTTGTCATAAAACAGAATCAGATAATAATGATTTGCTAACTTGTAAATACTGCTTTGCAATGGCTCATTTTGAGTGTCGTAAAAGTGTTGACAAAAACAGGAAAATGCCAGGACACATAACAAATTTCTGTTCTCCCAAATGCTCTAGTCTGTATGATCGTATTACCACAACAGAAGTAAAAAATGATCCGACTAACAATAAATTTATTGATGATCTGAAAAATGTTATGCATGAAAATACGCGAACTATCAGAAGTCAGGTGCAATCAGTAACATCTGCAATTGAAGCATCTCAGCAATTTCTCTCATCTAAGTTCGAAACTATCTTGGCAGACTTTCGAAGCTTGAAAGATGAAAATAATCGTCTCAAGCGAGAAATCGAAGACTTAAAAGTGCTTCAAACTTCGTTATCTGCTGTGGTATACAAACAGGAATCCGAAATCGATAGACAGAAACAATCATCTGTTGCTAATAACGCTGTAATGTTTGGTGTTCCATTTGAGAAAAACGAAAACCTATCCCAGATAAGTGCTAAGATATTTGATAGTATTGATGCTAAGTCATGTTGCGATTCGATAGTTTCGGTTTCAAGAATGTTTTCCAGCGATAAACATCCAAATGCACCGATTAGGATAGTGTTCAAAGATAGAAAGACAAAAGATGTAGTAATCAAGAAGCAAAAAGAGTCAGGTAGAATAGCTTCATCAAAAGTGGGTTCTTATAAAACTGGGAAAAAAAGCTTCATTAACATTCGCGATGAACTAACTCCATTAACTGTCGAGCTATTGAATGCACTGCGCCAGTTTCAGCATAAACTAAATCTTAAGTATGTTTGGCCTGGGAGAGATGGTATAGTTTTAGTTAAAAGGGATGCCAATTCAAAGCCCCTTGAAATTCGAAACAGAATGGACGTGGACCGACTGCTGAAGGGTCAACATTAATTACTTAATGTGCTCCAGATTTGGGTTAATTTTGCAATTTGTAATCACTGATGGCTAATGTTTTGCAGAACTTCTTTCATTACTCTTTAGATGAGTTTAATGAAAAACTGGAACATAAGAGGAATTAATGACTTGAGCGAATTTGATTCGAATAAAGAATTTCTAGATCTCTGTGAAGTACCACTGGACATTCTAATAATTGGAGAAACATGGTTGAAAGTTGAAAACACATCGTTATATGCTATACCAGGATATCAGCATGTTTTCTCATGCAGGGGTTCATCAAGTGAGGGCTTGGCAATGTACATTTCGAATAAAATAAACTATCGCTTGATATCATCTGAAGTTTCGGATGGATTGCACCATATTCACATTGAACTCAAAATACTTCAACACCACTACGATATACACGGAGTTTATAGACCTCCTTCATTTGATGTTAATAGTTTTCTGGACATACTTGAAGATTGGATCAGTATTTCTTCCTTGAGTCACTCTTGTTTTATCCTAGGAGATGTTAATATCCCAATGAACTTGATTCATAACAATGTTGTTAATAAATATAGGTCACTCATAGAGTCATATGGAATGGTTTGTGGTAACACCTATGTGACAAGACCTGCTAGTAATAATTTGTTAGATCATATTGTTTGTCGATTGGAAGATTTAGATCGTCTTTGTAATGATACCATATTTTCGGATATAAGTGATCACACGCAAATTGTTTCAACTTTTAAATTGTTCATTAATAAGAAGCCAACGGTCATAACCAAAATAATAATAAATCATCAACTACTAGAAACTGAGTTTGAACATTTCTCAGACACTATTATAATTGAAGATGATGTATCGAAAGTTTTGACCGAAATACAGAACGCGTATAATAGCATATTATCCCGTTGTACAAAAATCGTATCAAAACAAATCGTAGTGAAAAATCAATGTTGTCCTCGGATGACCTTTGATCTTTGTGCATTGATGAAAATTAAAGATAACTATTAAAACGAGTTAAACGTTATCCAAATGATATTAATTTGAAAACTATGCTGAACCATATAAGTAGGAAAGTTCAATGTACCAAACAGCTATGCAAAAACGATACTACGAAATTTTATAGAGAAATTTACAGAGCCAGTGATAAATACCGAATTATGATTAATGGGGAAAGCAACCTCACAGCAAATAGCATTCAGGAATCTTGCGAAAATCTTTACAAATATTTCACAACAGTTGGACAAAAGTTAGCTGATGAAATTCTCAATCATCGCACTGGTACAAATCCGTGTGACAATATTCAAACTGTAGGTAACTCAATATTCCCAACGAATCTCAATGAAGTACTATCACTAATTAAAGACCTAGATGGTAGCAAAGTCCAGGACCAGATAATTTACCTTCCTCGGTTCTAAAAAAACACACTCGGTGAAATTTTCGAGACTACTATCCGAAATGTTTAATAACATTATTTCCAGCGGCGAATATCCTGATTGCTTACAAACGGCCAAAGTGATACCAATCTTTAAATCTGGCGATACACATATGGCGTGTAACTATCGTCCGATTTCCACGTTATCAGTATTCAACAAAATTTTCGAAAAACTGCTTGTGAACAGATTATATAACTTTTTTGAGCAACACAATATTTTGTATCCGTTGCAATATGGTTTTCGACGTGGATGTACGATGTAGCACCACCACAGCAGTTGTAGAACTCGTTGATTATGTTACCAGACAAATTGAAGCGAAAAATGTTGTCGGAGGACTGTTCATAGATTTAAAAAGGCTTTGATACGCTGAATCATAACATTCTTTTAGCGAAGCTTGAGCGTTATGGTGTCAGAGGAATTGCAAATCGGCTAGTTGGCAGCTATTTATTGAATCGAAAGCAATATGTAACAATTGATGGCGAAATAAGTAGGACACTTGGTATAAACGTAGGTGTCCCTCAGGGAAGCAATATTGGGCCACTTCTTTTCCTTATTTATGTTAACGATATTGGTACATTAAATCTAAAAGGTGTGCCTAGACTCTTTGCAGATGACTCAGCTATATTTTTTCCTGGATCGTGCTCTGATGTCATCGTCCTAAATATTGAGCATGACCTTGCCATCCTTCATGATTATTTTTGTACGAATCTCCTCTCACTTAATTTGTCCAAAACCAAATTTATGTTGTTTCATTCACCACGAAAAAAACCAACTCTTAGAAACTATCCAAAATTACATAATATAACTATCGAACAAGTCAATGCATTCAAATACCTTGGTATTATCCTAGACCCTACTTTTTCATGGAATAACCACATCGCGAATGTTGAGCAGAAAGTATCAGTATTATGTGGTGTCATCAGGAAAGTTAAGTCCTTTGTATCGCAGTCCGCTCTGTTGAATTATTATTATGCTTGCATTCACTCCATATTACAGTATCTGAACATAGTATGGGGAAATGCATGTAAATCCAAACTCAAACGGCTTCAGACATTGCAGAATCGTTGTTTGAAACATATTTTCAATCTTCCTCGTTTGTATCCCACAATCAGCTTATATAATAATGAAAGTCATAAAATTCTTCCTATTCGTGGTCTTTGTGAGCTTCAAACATGTACTTATGTGCATGATATAATATATAACACAGGCATCCATAATAACTTACCAATTACATTGAATAATCAACTCCAGAATACACGACAAGCACATCACTTAGTCCGAACCCAGGCTAAAACTAATCTTGGACAGAGAAGAATCACTTTTATAGGTCCCTCAAAAGTATAACACATTACCTAACGAGTTGAAACAAGTCTCGAATAGAAACATATTTAAAGCCAGATTGAAACTGTATCTAAAACATAAAATATGTGAATATCTTTGAACTGATCATTTAACCATGAACTATCCTTAAAGTACTTTTATTATAATTCTTCGTCATATTTCCAACCATATATGTTTACTTTTAGTGTTTATAGGGATCCCTTAAAAGGAATTTAGTTTCCACTGGGTACACCCTGCTTATCTTATTGTTGTAATTGTTCATCACACATACCTAAGCATTTAAATTTATTTTTGTATTTCCATGTTAGTCTTTCTTGTTTAAAAATTAGATGCGTCCATTGCCAGGAAGCTCTCTGTGCGAGTTTCTTGGTGTGGGGGAAGTGGTGGGCCATTTTAAAAAAAAAAAAAAAAAAAAAAAAAGATCATCGGTGGTGCTACAATGCTTTGCGATTAGATAAGGTTGACATACTAGCTGAAAATATATCGTATAATACAAGAGGAACGCAAAATAAAACCATAAAATAATCACCAGTACTTATTCCACTACTAAAAGAAGAGATAGTGTTCGCAAATGAAGAAGTGCTACAGTTGGGATGACGAATTTGGAATTTGTGTAGCGGTCGGCCGTTCACATTCAGTCGATTTTATTGGACGGCGGCTCTTCAATCGCAATTTCTAGAGGCCTTAATAAAAGCGCCTCCTTCAACAACGGGGGAAGAATCGACCAAAGGTGGTGCCGGCTACCATAAAATGTATCCTCAGCCGAGGAAAGGCTTACCAATTATCACTCCAATTCTACAATTGCGATTGCTATGCGCACACGACATTAGCGTTCCGGTCGAGTCGTTCAAGATGGCCATCACAAATAGCGTTACGTCCTGTACGTTTGCAAAGAGATATTGGTCGGTGTGTGTGTGTGCGCGTCGTGACATTCATCACAGATGGTAATGATCGTCAGTGCGAAATTGTTTGTTGTTTTATAGGAAGCACGCGAATCAATTTAGTTGGGTTGATGAGTTGTTTGAAATTTTTTATGATTTCAATTGCACCATATCCGATTGTCGCCAAATTGGTGATAGCACGAGGAAAAAGATGAAAAGACAAAATTTCGATTTATGATTTAATAAATGCCTTATTCGGAGGCGGCCTACTACTGGTATAGCTCTGTTTGTGGCATTAGATCAGCACAAATTTAGTTGTTGTTTGCAACGAAACGGTTTATGAACTTTTTAACTCACCCCTCGTCTGGCGATGGCATCTTTAAGCAACTGCACAACGTCCTCGCCGACGACTCCGGAACAGTTGAAACCTTTGGTCCACCGCGCTAGAATACCTTTGGTTAGTCCGAGCTGTGTCAGCGGGAATGAGAATGTGAAGCCTAGAGGTAGTTTTTCTTCGTAGACAGAATGTTCCTGAGGAGTAAAAAAACATAAATTAGTTCAAAATTCAGTTAATCAATTCTAAAATTTCATTGGAAGGCAAAAAATAATCATTAATAGAGGGAATGGTTTCCGCATCCCGATCTCCCGGTCCTTCTCATAGATAGTGCTGTAAGATTCTTTTGAGTGGGATGAGAACGTACAAGCTTGCTTCTAAATTGTATTTTTTGCCTTTTTGTAGTTTCGTAAAAGTATATTTTACGCAACATTTAACCAACAAAACAGTTTAGTACCCCACTGTAAAATATCATATATTACGGACTTTTCTGTCGTTTTGGGCGAAATTTATTCTGCGGAAAGCTAGTTGTTCAAATGCCACTTAGCCGAATAATACATTAAGCTGAAAGTCATCTAGCCGAAATCTATTTGGCAGGTTATGACCGGTAGGCCTACATAACCTGTTCGGTTAATGACATTTTTGGCCAAAAGCCCCTTTCTGCCAAACGACTTTTTCGCCCAAACTTTTTTGGCCAAAAAACTTGTTCGGCAAAAAGGCCATTTCTGCCATGTGTTATTTATCATGTATTACACTTTTCAACTCTTAGGCCCTGGAAACCACGAATAAAATTATGCCCAAATCCACCACTTTGCGAGATACAGGAATTTGATTTTATTTTTTCATTTTTCGGAAAAATACATCTTTTTTATCAAATTTCATATAAATTATTTTCTAATAATGAGATGTTCAGTACCACGTTACACACAAATGATATCACATCAATTGGATTTGTGTTTCCAAATCAGCCCTCCAAATGGCAGAACTCATAATGGTGCGAAAAATGATTTTTTGGCTATGTTTCGTGGTGTATTTTGTAGCTAAGACATATCTGTACATTTCCTTGCATGTGGCTGTGAAAAGTTAAAAGATACACAGGCCGAAAATAACGTTTGGCCGAACAAGTTATTTGCCCGTTAGATTATTCGGCCGAATAAACGTTCGTTTGGCAGAAAGGCCGGCGTCCATTTGGCTGAAAATGTCATGTAATCGATCGAGTCGACATTCTTGGTTCCATATGACCCGTTCAACAAATTTCATTTCAACAGAATGACTTTTTCTGTCAAGTGGTCCTTTCTGCCAAACGACCATGTCAGACAAAAGTAATTTTCGGCCGAATGACCTATTCGGCCAAATGACACATGGCTGAAATGGCCGTTTTGTCGAACAGGTCTTTTGGCCAAAAAAGTTTGGCTGAAATGTTCGTTTGGCGGAAAGGGGCTTTTGGTCGAAAATGTCATTAGCCGAACAGGTCATGTAGGCTAACCGGTCATAACCTGCCAAATAGATTGCGGCTAGATGACTTTCAGCATAATGTATCATTCGGCTAAGTGGCATTCGAACAACTAGCTTTCCGTCGAATAAATTTCGCCCAACGACAGAAAGGGCCGTTTTTCCGAGGATTACAATACGGCCGAAAATGTTGTTTATCCAAACTGGTTATTTGGTCGAAAAAGTCGTTTGGCAGAAGGATGATTTTACTGAAAATGTAATTTAGCCGAAATGACCGTATACGAAAATGTCGTTCGGACGAACCGGTCCTTTTGCCGTAAAAGTCGTTTGACCGAAATTATTGTTTAGAAGAAAGGTATACTTATAAGAAATGATATTTCAAACGACTGTATTCTCTATTTGGTCATTTCGGCCAAATGACCGAGTAGGGTTAAGGTTTTTTTTTTGGTAATTTTACCATTTCGGCCGAATGTCGCTTTTGGTCGATATACAAAGAACTTCTCTTAAAAATCCAATGAAATTTATTAAAATTTCCCGATGGAATTCCGACCAGTTTTCCGCGACTACTTGAAAATTTTACTTAGAAATTCTGAAGAATTTTCTGTGGAACTTCCGTAAAAATCAAAGGATTTCCCGTTAAAACTCCTACTAAATTTTCACGGGAATTCCCATGAATTTCCTGTGCAATTTTTCGAAGAATATATTATATAGTATACTCATTGGAAATACCGGCTTCCTAATGAAATTCTTAACTATTTTCTTTAGAAATTTGGAACAATTTCCCGGGAATATTCCGAAAAAATTTTAGTGAATATTTTGGGAAAACTTAGAAGAATTTCATGAGCACTACAATGCGTAGTTGCCACTCCGTGATTGACTAGAACTTGAGAAATTGCGCAGAACCAAATCAATGGAGTTTGGTGATGGCTTTCCATTCTCAATGTACACGTTTTGGATGCTCATATATTTCCAGTCAATAACGGCGCCGGCCACGTCCTTACGGTCATATAGGAAACAAAGGATTATTAGTCTAACTCTCGTTGCTAGTGACCGAGTATACCTCTGCATCTCCACAATTGTCTTGGGATTGGATACTGTGTTAGTTATAAAAGATATTTTATCTGGATTCACTTCGGTAAGTTATACGTTTGGGAAAACTAGGAAGTAATTCATTACATTTTCTCGGCGAAATGCAAAAGATTCTCCGGTTTATGTCTAGAAAATATCACTAAAGAGTCTAGACAAAAATCTATAACAAACGCCCGTAATAAGAAAATCGCTAGTTCCGGCAACGTTCCACTAACAATATGAGCATATTCGCCTACAGCACCATCTATGAGTAAAAGGGGGGGCTGGGGGGTGTTGGTATGGCACCAACGGTCGGTTTGAGAACCATTTCCCTCACTATACAATACTTCAAAAGCAGATTTTTTTCGTGTAGAAAAAATGAACTGCCCCTGAACTTACCTTCATAAAATTAGCTAAACATTCCGCAATGTGGTCAAACAGTTGTGTCCCACTGCCAAGCATAATACTCTGTGGAATGGCGTAGATTTTCGACAACATCTCGAAGTCGTTCTCATCTTTGAGGTGAATTAGCAGCACTCGGAAGTTGGTACCGCCCAGATCCAGTGCGAGAAATTTGCCCTTTTCTGCAATGAAGATTATTCAATTGTCAGGTACCAGTTATGGCTTTCCGTTACACAGTCAAGCGATACTCACCTTTTCCATTTGGCAGATCCTGTACGTAGGTGATGAAACATTTGATGTCTGCTTCGGGCTGTGTGGCTTTTCCTAGACCTCGGTTGATTTCCTTCAGCAACCGCCGCATGATCTCCTCGATCTGTTTGTCTGACAGTATCAGTTCCTGACATTGTTCACGGATCTGAAGCAAGAGGAGAAGAACAGATAAACTTTTTAGCGTGGTGTTTTTTTCTGGATTATGGTCTAGAAAATAAAGAAGTAATGCCTTAACTGTAGATACAAATTTATTTTAAGCTTTTCCATTTTAATACGTTTAATTATGGCTTTTTAAGTCGTAAAATGAGCTAACAAAGTGATGTGTTTTTGGGGTAAAATAAAACAAATGTAGATCTCGGATGGTGAAATTGAATAATTTGTCACCCGCACGTAATAGACAAACATCAAAATAAATCCCATTTCAGTTGTTTCAACCTAATCGAATTTGAATTGTGCTACAAGTGTCGTAATATTAAAACAACACGAAAACAGTCTTTACTGCTCAATCCAATATGTCAATTGTCAAGCATTTCAGTGGCTATAGCAGTCGTGTTTGAATAAAACTTTTAATCAACTGTAAAAACGGTAATGGAACACAAGTTGAAAAGAGCAGGCCAAGTTCCAGTTGGAATGGAAGGATTGATTTTTTTTTTCATTATTCATCGCTAATTCGAATTCATATTCATATTTTACCGCAAAATAGGGTTCCTGTTTTTCAACATAGAACAATTTTTAAAAAATTGAAATTTGATATTTTTAGTATAGTTTATCACGATTGTTACTTGAAGGCGAGTAATGAAAAAAGTGAAGCATCTGCGCCATGTGGTTCGTTTCCTGGATTAAGTTTCAGCTCAAGTTTACATAAGCATTGAGACAGCTGATAGTGGTGTACTTCTGGTTTAGCTGGGCGGCGCAGGTCAAGCACTATAACCGTACGGAAGGTCACGTCGTAATACCCACTTGACTTGACTGATTAGCTGAATTATTAGCACATTTATGTATTCAAAAGATCGATTTTGATAGCCTGATTGGCTGATAGGCACGTTCTTTTGTTTGGGTTGGCGTCTCGAACGGTTTCCGTTACTGTTTTGACAGGATGGCACCCGCCGACCGACGGCCAGACTAGGACCCAGTTCCAGTATGGATGTTTTGATTGGCATTTCTAAATTGACTTAGTAAGTTTGTTGAATGAAACTTGTTTTGGCTTCCTTATCACGCCATGCCTTCTTATTGAATATTTGTTTTTGGTTCGATCTTTGTAAATATTGACTGTGTGCTCAATAAAATATTCCAATGTGGAGTCAAAATAAATAGGAATGTTATTTCAAAATGTATACAAAAAGGTTATTATAATAGTGTCTTTCAATTAACTAAAGATTGTGGATTTCATCTCTTTTTGGTAGACAGAAAACTTGCAATCCTGACATGGCTAAGTCGATTCTCGGTCGACTGTCGGCACTTTTTGTGTTTCCACGGCTATGCCTATCATTCCACGGACGTTCCGAATATATTTTATTATGATTAACAATTGAAACTCAATGAATCATATAAATTTGATGAATTCCCAAAATATCCGAAGTTTACCTGAGTAGTTTTTGATTTTAATTCGAAAAGCTCATGAAGATATTCACATTTTGAATGCAGCCATAAGAGGAAGATTAAAATCACATTGCTTGCTTTTTTTTATATTAATATGTCGAACAGGGAAGAATGTATTATATAGGGGAACTGTCCCGTTTTCAATCTCACTGTACATATATTCATCTCATCGCGAAACAAAGAAATACGGCACCAATTTCGTCGCTTCTTTTTGCTAACATGCATGCTCACTGTTGAAAAAAATCACAAAAACAATAAACAAATCAAATACCTTTTCATTGCTTTGTTTTTCGTAGGACCAATATCGGAGCTATGAGATGAAGTCCAGGAGCAGTAACCCTATTATATTCCTGTTGAAACTGAATTAGTGCTTTTTGTTTTTATTTCCTTCTGTTATTAAAAGTATGCCATAAAAACTTGTTAAGTGTTTTCAAAACAGGAGGCTAAAATAAGGGTGTCTTGCTACTTCTCTTTCTACCATTTTTTTATGCCAAGGATTCCGCAGAAATCTATTTTTAAATGACTCCCTTGACGAGGATTTTGTCTCGCCTAATAGTACCGCTCTGGATGTCTCAACGTTTTAATTTATGCGGCATAATAGTATCGATGGAAAGCCGTATAATGTAGTCGACGGGATATTGTAAGGTTTCTACTGTTTTTCCTCCATAACTAATCTTTCTTAGCCTTCGTGATGATGACGATGTAAAAACCCAATGACAGGGAACGGTCTCATTATCAAATGGCAATCATAAATTGATTCTGTTTGGGAATAGACAATGCACGTTTTGACTTCCTTGTACTATAAGGTGCACTGAAAGGCTGTGGGATTATTTCCATCTAACTCTTGATAGGAATCCCAGGGATTATTAATAAAAATCAGGATTATAAAAACATCGTTAATTATTGAACATGGCAGAATAAGCCCTTGTAAAACTACGACGAATCGTCTGGCGGGATAGATTGAAATCAAAACCTGGTGCAACCTCATTAAATGCCCGTTGTATACCCACCAATGCTTCACGTTGTCCGTAATATTTATACCTTCGAAAAGGTATCCTCAGTTGTACGCTGTACTTCGAACGTACAAGTTTACTGATTTCAGAATCAGGGCAGTCAATTCCGCCTTAAAGCGTATCAACAAAGGCCATGGTCGGTCCTATGCGCTTCCGCGATTTTAGGCTTTCAAGATTAATTAATTGACAACGGTTGCTGTATTCGGGTAACCGGAATGGTTCCGTCATGGAAGCAACCGAAGAGCAAAACGTATGTGCCGGTCTTGAACAGATTCAATTCTTGCTGATCCGTTCTGGTAATCCGGATGCCAAACAGCGGAACAATATTCCAGCGTCGATGAAACCTGCGATCAATACCTACAGTAACTTCAAGCAATTAAGGCATAGCCATAAGCTACACGAAAGAGGGCTTCTCGATCACGTAAGAGACATCATGCTTGAATTTAAGCTGCGTATTCTCAATAACATCAAGTTGTGTATCACAGTACCGTTGAGTTCGTAGTTGTAAACTGTAGGCTGACGTGCACGAGTTGAAAAGATCACTTAACATTTGCTAGAATTGGCAGAAATTTTTATACGTACAGGTTAAATCACTTTGTCATTAAGCGCATTTTACACCTCCCGTGAACGTGAACGTGAACAAACTGTTTTTCGATAATAACTTCTTGATACATACTCAAATCGTGAGGGAATCATGTTCAAATGAAAGGCAGATGCTGCATTTAGTAGTGAGATGCATAAAAACATGAAAAACATCAATAATATCAGATTTATGAGCATTCCACGGTCATGCCTGTGAAATCATCGTGAAATCGTATCTGCGGTGAACTCATCGCAAGTGTAAACGCGACGGTGAACATGAACGTGAAGCTGTGGTGAATTCAAAAATACAAGGAGAATAGATTGATTTGGATTGGTAGTTCACACCGACACCGAGAGTGTTTACTGTTCTTGTTGAATCGGTTTCGGTGGGTTCCTGCTTTGTGTGTCGCTGTCGCTCATTTTAATACTCGTATCGGTTTGGTCGGAAGGAAACTAACTCAGTAGTTTCTCATAAATGAATTGTGTTTCTTTTTTATTATTTGGTAATATATTTTTTTTCTTTTTGATGATGATGAAGTTGATGATGATACTACCATCTATTGTAGCAAGGCACCTGCCGATAGCACTGGCCATATCTGACAAACGATTTGATCATGTTTATATTATTGTTTGCATTTCATCAAACTCCTGTATGAAGGGCCAAAAATGGGTGGGGTGGTTCCATAAGCAAAGACACTTATGCGAAATCCACGGGATGAATAGAGAATCTCCTTCCAGAAGAAAGTTCGTACAAATAATAATACAAACACGCCCTCGTTTCTCAGATTGACCCAATAGATGGGGAGAAGAGCCCGCCCTTTATCCACGAAATGTTAACGATTTGGCGATTCCACTCTTCCTATCCAAATCGCTTCAATCGGGTGCTCTGATGGTTGTTTCATATGCAGTTAATAAGATAGTTTTAATTCAATTATTTGTATATAAAATGGAATTCTCTCACCAAATTTTCATTTGTTTTTCCGAGATGCACGGGATCCATTCTTCAACACCAGTATGAATATAATTTTTTTTCTTTTTAAATATTTATTTTAATACTTCAATCATTCGTATATTCAATCGAAAAATTTATATTTTCATGGATAGATTACTTCATTCATAAAAAAATTAATTCATTCTTCTTCCTGTTCAATGGCTCTATATTACCACTGAATCTTGGCCTGCTTCTTTACTCAATATTCCATTAACATTTCCACAGTTATTATTTGATGTTTCTATTCTGTACCCGTCCATTGCATGGATATGTGTCTTTTGTTGCAAGTACAAAAATACGCTATGCCCAGTGAGTCGAGATTGCCGAAAACCCGAAAAAAATCTTTTAGACCGCAACGAAAATCGAGAATACTCCGCCTTTGCTGGCAAGGCTAACTAGAAACCATTGTATTTATTCATAATTTTATTTTTTTTATTTTATGATTTATATTTGATGTAATAGTTAATTTATGTACAAAAGAAATACGACTGGAAGATTTGGTTTTTTTTTGGTGTTGTATTTTTATTAAATTATATTAATTTATACGGGTCTCCAGTTAGCCTTTGCGAGCAAAAGGCGTAGGATTCTAACACAAATTCCAACGAGTTTTCACATTTTTTTTCTATATTTTATCTTTAGGAAATTTCTCTAAAATTGTGTTCATCTCTTCACTGTGGATCCATAGAGGTGCACTAAATATGACAATAGTTAGAAATTTAAGGGATTTAGGGGTCAAATAGGCATCAAAGTGCGTTTTATGTGAATTTTTCATGTCTTCTTCTTCTTCTTCTTTGATTCGAGGGGTTTTTGAGGTCAACAAGCTCAGAAGCTTATTTTATATTAAAAATAAATTCACAAAAATGCGCTTTGATGATTATTTTACCCCAAAAACACTTTAATTTTCAACTTTTGGCAACAAAATATGTATAGTGCTTTTTGAGGATCCACAATGAAGAGGAAACACAATTTTAGTACAATATAAAAGGACGAAAAATATGAAAAAAAAATGATTTATGGGACATTGGAGTAAAACGTGCTCAATAACTACATACAGTACACTGCCAAAAATATCTATATAAGATATATGTGTCGCCGTTATACATTTTTGCAATAGCACCACCCTAATATAATCGATATAGAACCACACATAAATTAAATAATTGTTAATTCGAGACCACACATAAAGTTTATTTGGATATATATTTTATTAGTACTTCGCGTGTAGAACGGTTATGTGTGCGCTGATATACATCATAAGTTAAATCTATGGATTTTTGCCAATAAATATGTGTGGATTTTTAGTAGTGTAGTATCCCGCGTCTATAAAAAATCACTCACTGAATTTCTTTGAAAATTTTCTTTTGAATAAGCTCTCATTCTCCTCTGTCGTCCGTGAAAAAAGTTATCCTATTTTGTAAAAAAAAATATATTTAATGAGCTTTTAGACTTGTATGACCCCAAAGTCCCCTATAATTCAATACATTCTATGAAATATATGATTATTTGTTATTTTCATTATATCATTGGCAAATATCATTTAAATTAATAGTATTTTCAGTTTCGCTGGTAACAAATCGCGTCGATCACTTTTTATGCACCTTTAAAATCGTCGCCAATATCTTTATTTTAAATCTGTACTCAACTTCTGGAAATAATCTGTTTATTGAAATCAAACAATTTTGTTCGTAGTTGATCTGACAGATCTTATGGCCATGTTTGCTGGCGACAATTTGCTTTGCGACGATTTCAAATTGACGCGGCCGGAAAATTCAAATAAAATGCATTTTGACGCTTATTAAACACCAAAATCCCTGAAATTTTCAACTTTTTCCAGCAAAATATATGTAGTGCCCTTCTGTCGATCCACAGTGAAGAGATAAACACAATTTTAGAGCAATGTCCTAAAGATAAAATGACAAAAAATATGTAAACTCGTGATGTATGGGACATTGGGGCAAAACGAGCCTCATAACTACATACAGAAGTGTTCCACGTCCTTGATTCTTACATTCTTTGGAAAATTTCTTTTTGAATAAGCCCTTAATCTCTTCTGTAAGTTTTCGGTAAAGAAAGTTATTATTTTTTCTTCTTTTGAAAGCGGATTACCTCATGTGCAATGAAGGAAAAAATATCATTTTTTTTGTGTATTTTTTACAACACCATCATTATTGTTCATTAATTATAATTAGTTCATTTGCTTATTTATTAAGTCACTGATTTACTTTACTAGGTTTCAAAATAAATTTATTGATTTATTATTTTTTGTTGTTGATATATTAGATTTTTGAGTGATTAGTTTATTAATTTCTTTTTAATTCATCAATTTACTGTTCATAAAAGCATAACTTTTCCATATTGATAGCAAATCATGTAAACATTGGACAGTTATGCTTGCAGCGGCAGTTTAGTAATTTATTTATTTTTAATTGATTAATTCATCAATTTTTTTATTCATCAATTTTTTAGTTTATTATTTCATTGATTTATAAATTTATAAATTTGTTCATTTATCAATTTGGTAATTTAATAATTTATTAACATACCTTTATAAACTTATTATGAAATATTTTTTATTATTTTACTATTTTATTTTTGATTATTTTATTATATATTTTTTTTTATTCGATAATTTATAAATTCATTCATTTCTGAATTTATTAATCTAAAAAATTATCCATTTATTAGGTTTTCAAATCAATAATTTTGTAATTTAATCGATTGTTCGTTTTTTAAATTTATCAACCCATTAATTTGAAGTCATTTATTTATTTATTAATTCTTTTGTTTATTCAAAGTCTTAGCTATATTAGTTATAAATGCTTGGCATACTTTTTCTGCTTTGCTACTACTGAATCATTTGATATGCTTCCGATATGTTTGTGCATCGTCTCTGTCGTTCACGGTGAACAGATTTTCAGAATGCTTTTGCCATTCGAACGTGAACGAGCTCCGTGGAATTTTTTACCTGATTTACCAGAGAAAGCTTCTCTCCTCTCTGATATATACACCATATACGCCATATATTCACCACAGCAATACAGGGAGAATGAAGAATCTAACAAGATGTGTAGATTGCCTCTCTGTCGTTTTCATCCTGCCTGTCTGTCTGCCCTCGTTTTTTTTTGGTACACACATGCTCGTATGCTCTTTGCGTTATGACCATCCACGAGGTACAGATATTAATATTAATTATCATTCAGAATGTTTGTGATTAGGTATACCTATATTAGTTTATTCAATAAAGTTGTTTATTTGAAACAGTTTATGTGAGTAATTTACATAATTTGGATAATGACTATCAAAAAAATCTTAGCACAGCAAAAATTATTGAATACATATTAAGACTTTCAAAAGTAAACACAACAATTAAATACGGTACGGATATACGATACGCGATCAATTGAATTTAATACACGAAAAATTGAGCAAAAATTGTTTTGTTTTATTGGCGAACTGGTCAAATATTCAAACAGTAATTCACACTATTCGAACAAATAAATAATAAATTAAAAAAAAAAATGAGATGAAGAAAAGTATTAAACAAATGTAAGCCAAAATAGAAAGTCAAAAATGATATCTAGCAAAAGTAATGTCAAAATCAATCGTTCAAATGGGATAGAAGTCACTAGATAGAAAATTAGAAGAAATTACTTCTCTTTTCGTAAATTCGTATTTTCTTAACTATAATTGCATAATTGAACATTATTGTATTAATGTGTGGAACAGAATGTATCATGTTAATTACATGCTTCGTTGGTAGTTTTGCCAGAACTCCTTTGATGCGAACCAATCGAAAGATAATATTTGGATTCAGGTCAATTGATCACCGGAACTTGTTAATTCAGCTTTGAACGGTGCAAAATGTATACATTTGGTAGCACAGTTGAAAATTTGCCATTCAGAAATCATTAAGTACATGTACCTACTGGCTTTTCATAACAAAATTCCCGAACATTTAAACGAAAAGATGATTAAAATTAAACAACTTGATCAACATCGTTCCGTAGATTACCCACTCAAATAATTCATATACATATATGCGACAATATGTTTCATTTTTATTTCCTTTTTCATTTACTACTGCACACTTACTTGCTGCCTGCATTCGTGGGCAATAATTCAACACTTCCAACTAGACTCGATTGTCCACGACGATGTTCACTGTGAAATTATCGCTCTTTCTCACCTCTTGTTCATGTTCATGTTCACGGGAGGTGTACAGAGGGCTTTTTAGATGGGAGAGACCAGGACGAGATCAGGTTAAAAGGCTATTTTCAGTTCAAAATTGTGCAAATTTAAATCTTGTTGTAAGTTTTGATTGCGTCAGCAAACTTCTGGAATCACTGTGGAAAATTTCCACGGGAAATTGCATTTTTTTCGGAAAATTCAGAAATCCACAAGAAGTTCTTTTGATTTTCCACAGAAAAATCTTCGGAATATCCGCGGGACGAATATTTATGAGAAACTCTCTGAAATTTTCACAAGAAATTCTTCAGAATTTTCACGGAATGGAATTTTGGAAGAATTTGGATTTCTACAGAAAAAAATTGTATTGTCTATATCAATTCGGAAATTCCATGAGAAATCTTCTAAAAAGGGGAAAGGGTCGGCGAAAAGCTATTTGTCCGAATAACAGCCATTTAGCTGAATTCCATTTGCCTGAAATGGCCGAAATGGATATTAGTTCGAAAATGCTATAGCGAATAATGTCAATCCGTTTGCCCTAATGGGTCGTTTGATCGAAAAGGGCATCTGACCGAAAATGCAGAAATCCCAGAAAGAACCATTTGGTCGAAATGTCTTTTGGCTGAACAGCCAAAACTGTCGATGAACCCTTGACCCGTTCGGTGAAAAGGCCCTTTCACCCAAACGACCAGTTCGGCTAATTGGCCAAACGGCTTTTGACCAAAGCACCAGTTTGGCCGAACGACATTTTCGACTCAAAGAAGGGATCATATCTCC
Organism: Armigeres subalbatus; assembly: GCF_024139115.2. Lineage (NCBI taxonomy): Eukaryota > Metazoa > Arthropoda > Insecta > Diptera > Culicidae > Armigeres > Armigeres subalbatus. Next base: position 274,150,989 of record NC_085141.1, read on the forward strand.
TCTTAAACCGAGCAAATGACTAAATCGAAAGAAGGAGTCATATCCTCTTCTTTCTTTTGCCGAGCAAATGCATCCTACAAAAAAGGATCGCATTTTCCCTTGCCTTACATCGAATAAATGCCTGAATTGAAAGAAGGAGTTATATCCTCCCTTGGCTTCTGCCGGGCAAATAGATCCGTTGAAAGAAGGGATCATGTCTTCAGTTTCCTAAACCTAAACCTTTCTGCTAGACAAATCCCTCAAAAGAAGGAATCATTGACAAGCATTGCATTGGAGCAGTTATGGATTAGAATTTCTACGACAGATCGATTGGTTAGCATAGGAATATTATATCTACCTCCAGACCGGCGTAGCGACATAAATTGCATTCGGGATCACATAAACTTTTTTAGCTCTATTAGTCCCAACCTGGACTTCAATGGCTTCGTTTTATTACTAGGAGACTATAATCAAACGAACCTGGAATAGGTTGCATCGGAAAACGGGTTTATGCATGTGAACCCTCAATCTGTTTTGTCCACCAGTAGCTCCGCATTGGTCGATGGTTTTTCGTTTAATGGCTTGACTCAGCTCAACGGAGTCCCTAACAAAAATAATCGGTTTCTGGATCTCATCCTCGCCAATGATGCAGCAGATGCAGTAATCTGGGGCCTCTCTTGTTCACGCTGTTTATCAAGGAACTTTCGCGACTCCTACCTCCTGGATGTCGTTTGTTTTATGCGAATGATGTTAAAACGTTTATGATTATCAACAGCATCGAGGACTGTGAAGAACTGTAATCGCGTGTGGATAGAATGGCGAACTGGTGCTCTGCTAATCTCCTGACGCTCAGTATTCGAAAATGTAATGCTATTTCCTTTTATCGGAAACACAAGCCTATAGTTTTTGACTATTGTGTCTCTGGTACTACCCTTGAAGAGTGAATAGGATTAAGGATTTAGGAGTCATACTGGATCAAGATAACGACATCATCGCAAAAGATAATCGACAATTCGGATTCATTTTCAAACTATCTGAAGACTTTCGGGACCCTTATTGCCCAAAATCTTTGTACTGCTCTCTAGTTTGTTCTATTATTGAATGTTGTCCTATAGTTTGGAGCCCTTATCATAGCGTCTGGATCTCAAGGCTAGAAACCGTGTAGCGTAGATTCGTGCGTTATGCACTTCGGCACCTACCATAAAGGGATCCCGCTCATCTTCCCGCATATTTGGATCGATGTAGACTACTATGGTATTGACACTCTTCAAATGAGAAGGAATAGATCGCAAGTTGCCTTCGTGGTCAAAATTGTGACTGGTGAAATTGACTCTCCGGAACTTCTCATGAGGTTAAATATTTATGCTTCGGAACGAGCAATGCGTCAACGGGATTTCCTGCACCTTCCTCCACGTAATCGAATGTATGGCATGAATGAACCTTTCCGTGCTACAGCGGCTGCTTTTAACAGCACAGCCATTTGATTTTAACTTACCATTGGCAACTTTTTTAAGAAGATTGTAATAGTTTAATGTATACTTGTTTACATATTTGCTATATTCATTGAGACCACTAAATGTCAGATAAATCCATACAATAAACATTAACATACCTTTCCGTGCCTTAAAACGAGCAAACAACCGAATTGAAAGCAAAAATCATATTTTACTTTAGTTCCGAAATTGATGATTTCATAATTTGTATGCCAAATGACAATTATGCCAAATGACCTAGCCGACTTCTATTTTGCCGGAACGGCTATTAGGTCGAAATTGTCATTTGGCTGAAAGTTACATACAGCCGAACTGGTAATCTGGCCAAAAATGTCGTTTTGTACCATAGGCAGTTTAGTCTAAAATGCGGTTTAACCGAAATGCTCTTTGGGCAAAAATGGGTACTGTAGGTATTACGGCCGAAAATGCCATCTGCTGAACAGTTAATATGGCCAAAAATGGTCATTTAGTCAAACGACTATTTCGGCCAAACAACCTATTCGGCTAAACCTATTCGGCAAAATAAGCAGTTAGGCCAAACGACATTTTCGGCCATATGTTCATTTTGGCCAAATGGGTTTCGGTGTAATGGTTTGTTCGGCCAAACAATTTTCGACCTTGCGACCTTTGGCCAAACAAATTTCGGCCATTCGGCCCTTTTTGAAATTTTCCACGAGGAATTCTTCGGAATTCTACAAATTTGAATGAACAGATTAACGGCGGTAGCGGCGTAGTATCTAACCTGGACCATGAAACATGGATGATTTTAGGTGCGAGTTAGCTCTACGGATCATTTATGTATTTTGAAAAACGTGACCCAAGGAACGTTGTTAGCTACCTCAGCGATGCTCGCAAACTTATTTATGGAGCTGTGATGCAAATACACATAATATCGATTGCAATGTATACAATATACACACAGTGGCAGTGAATCCAATAATATTATTCTTTTTAAAAAACGTGTTTCCGAAAGCTTAGTTTTTACTACTTTTTCAGTTGACGATACTGGAATCTGACGAACTATATACAATCATATTTATCGTATGAGCTGGATCCGATCTCAATTTACGATCGCCAAAGTTGGCAATCGCCAGTAAACTCATTTTACGATTCGTTCCCGTGGAAAACGTTTGTCGAACCAGGAAAAAATGATTTACCTCACGCATTGCCGCTGGACGTCGACTATTTTTGATCGATTGTGCGGGTTGAAGCCGTTGAACCTCTGACCTTCAGCAACATACCGGTCGGTAGTCGTTTCTTGTTTTCTGACTAACCGAATAGCCAAGTTGGTAAAGTGAATAAAAAAACCCAGATTAATCCACCTAGCGGTGATGGTGCCTTTCTCGAGTAAAAAGGTAATAAATGTAGCCTTTACGCTAACACCTCGATGATGTACAAGAAAGGCAAAACAGTTACACCGTCTAATGTTATGATAGATAATTTACACTAGTAGACGACAGATGGCGCTGCCAAAAGTTTCTCGAATTTCCTATGTTCGAATTTTGACTTTCAGACAATTTCATAGTACTATGAAACTGAACGAAGAGCATACTTACGCCTAAATGCGTGCAACAGGAGCATCTTTATAGTACGATGAAACTCTTAATGGGAGCAAGCCAAGGATAAACTTTAAAAATATTCATAGATGCAAGGCATTTTTCATAACACATTATTGTTCTATGTGACTATGTCTCATCACTATTTTAATATTATCTATTTTTTGCAATTAGCAATTATTATGAAATTTAATAGTGATCAACAGCGTTATAGTCTCTGTCGAATGCAACTTGTTGCAAGAAAATCAATTAAGAGTTACTATGTGAAAAATTGGCTAATGTTTTTTATGGCATTTTGTGCACACACATACACACACACATACACACACACATACACACACACGGACAGACAGACATTTGTTCAGCTCGTCGAGCTGAATCGATTGGTATATAACACTATGGGTCTCCGGAACTCTTATCAAAAGTTCGTTTTCGGAGTGAAATGATAGCCTTTCGGTACAACTTTGTTGTACGAGAAAGGCAAAAAGGAAAAAGGAAGGCGTGCCTGCACTCACGTGCTACTTGTGAAGGTGAGCGTATTTACTTCGAGACGGTTTTTTGGCAACCGAATTGAATGGTCGCGGTGCAACGAACGTCTTGCAATCAATCACAAGCGGTGAGGGAACCTATTAGCTAGCTATGGGTACGCTAATATGAGGTAGTGGGAGTGAGTGGTTGCGTTGTGACTATTTAGATTAATTATAGCGACACCGATGGTGTTTTTAGTGGATGTGGTGATGTCTACCGTACGATCGTTAAATCATTTGCGGCAACAACTGTCGTGGATGACGTTAGGGCGCCGCAAAGTGCATAGTGGCGACCACGATCGAGCCAAGTTCAATGCTAGCAAAGGCGGTTGAACCTATATAATTGAATTGGAGATGGCATACCACATATATCGCGATTTGATGCTCAAGAATAGTTACTAGATGAAAATCCTATACTTTTATACTAGTGCTAGTCTAGTATGATAAATCAAATCTCTTTTCCAATATTTTCATAAGAAGAAGGATTTACAGCTCTTTTATATTATTGCACAGACAGAAAGTGTTCAAATTTGCAACATGTAATCGAATTTTTCTTGTTTTTTTACATTCCATTTAATGTAAAAAACAAGAAATATTCGATTACAAGTGGCCCGCAAATCGTTTGTTTTCAAGTTGCTCAAGTTAAAATAAAATATATAGATCTGTGCCTGTGGTACTGAAACAGGCTTTAATTATTGCTTTGGGACTGTTAATTACTATTAGCTAGACTAGAGTAAGGCATTCTCTAACAATAATTTATTTGATTCTTTTGTAGAGATTTGCACTACGCTCTTAAAAAGTAATTTGTCTACTGCGCGACACTCAAAGGAGCCACCATAACACGTCCATTCAGTCAATATTTCAGCAAACGAGCTCAAACCATGGTTTTTACAGCCGAGATTGGTGGAAATATTAAGTGGTACGTCCTTGTCACGTGCTTGCGAATGCTGAGGAGGTGGATCTTATAAAAGATATTACAAAATCACAGATAGAACTCAGATTTTGATTGAAATAAGGGAAACGTCATGAATTATACCAAACTATCACAATTTTAGCGTTTCTCATGAAATAACCGATTTCCTCACAACAAATTGCATTCGTCGTGAGAATTTCGTCTCATTGAACATAGACCAGATGGGAATATAGGCCTGGACCCTATGTATGGTACCCTACTGCTTTACTTTCTAAAACAAAATCTTTAAACTACTTGAAATGTCAACCGCGGCTCCATGGGAAACAGACAGGAGACTTACCATTCAACCAACTTGTAATCTTGTTTCTTGATCATCTCTGCTCTACGAAACAATAAAACAATATTGGGTTCAATTTTACAATTAAATTTGTATAATTATAAAGAGCTATACAATAGAATATGCTCAATTAACTAAGGAACTTTATTTGCTTTCAAATTCAACCAGCTCTACACGTGTACCTAATCATCTTTCTGTTGCTTAATTACACGAAGAAAGCTATCATTTACTTAGTCGTAACGATGATTGTTTAGTTTGACATCCGGTCACATGTAATCTTAATTGCCGACCACCAGTAGCCGGCAATTCGTTCGTCCATAGGCGTCCTATAGCGATAGTGATAACGTGATGTTGAAAACAATTCTTCCCAGCGACTGGACGCGACTAATCCAATCCCAACTAATCACGCATACTTCTCTCATCGATCGCGTCGGGCACGATCGCAATGTGACCGCAACTTTTCAACAGATAAACAGCAAACTTTGGTCCCGTCTACGCAACGCACTGACTCAAACCGCCGCAAACTGGTGAGGCGTTGTACTATCTTCACGCATGTCAGTCGTTCGGTAAACACATCTAGGGAGAAGGACAACTGCGACTGTAGGTTACTCACCTTTCATGTTTGCAAAACAAACATTTTAGTGACATTCACTGTTTGACCAGATATCAGAAATGGTCAATGGTGGTAGGGTCTGTAACGAAAATCGACCCACAGCCGGTAATTGAAGCCATTGCCCCAATACACTTTGCTAAACAAAACAGAACAGTGAACACATTACTTATATTTTAGATGACTGAGCAAACTTCGACGCGATCTTCGAGTGCTTCTCTGTTGGCAAACACAGTTTCTGATCGCTTTCGTCGCTACACAGGTCCAAGGAGGACTGAAGGTCATAATGACAGAAAATTCCTTCTCGCGGGAAAATAAACTTCCACTGGTATTTTCGAGTCCATTGTCGTAATACACTTTTCTCCTGCATTATCGAGGTCAGTCAGTAATGAGTGTCTACCATTATCAAATTCATTTATAATCGGGCACTTAATTTTTTTTCTGAAACTGGTTCAACATCTTCTCTTACCTTACTGGTGTTATCTTTAATGATTCCCATTGCTGCTGATTTTTGTGACCTAGTCTGCTTTATTAAATTATATGATATACGTTTGCACTCTGCTAATAAAATATGACACTATCACTCTGAAGGCTACGAACTTTGTTTACTTTAAATGCGCAATATTTGAGTTACTCGTGTGTTGAACAGTCTGCACCGAATTAGTTTCCAATTGGTTCACTGTATTCAACTGAGTCGATGATATTATCTTGCCGCCACTAGGGAATCGATCTGGAAATGCACTTTCTGCCCACAAACTGCAACGGATGTTGCATACAACAGGCCCAACACTGTCCCCAAAGTCCCACACAGCACTGCCGGTCAACACGAGAAGCCTTTCCTGTACTTTACCACTCGAATGGTCGACATCGAGTGCGAGTTGGCATATTTAGATTCCGCTTGCCTGGGAAGTGTTTTTCTTTTTTTTTTGCTGTCGTTGCTATAAAGTAAAATCGCGAATCGCGACGACGACTCCGCGTGGTCAATGTTTGTCAAAGCGATCCAATTCTCGTATTGGTTACATTTATTTAGAGTTGGGTGGCACTGTATGTCACTCACAGATACTCTGATTCTTTCTTCTCGGGAATGTCAGCTTTGAATATTGTGTTTAGTTTGAGACGAATTATCTCCCACTGCGACTGATTTTACGCGTTGACTGATGTCCAATGGAAGATCGGAAGCGTACTTATAGATTTTTTACGAGTTTATGCCAGCCGCCCGGTCGAACCGGTCGGTCGATGCATTGCATATGTGTGTTGTTGCAGCGCGCAAGAAATAGGAAAGAACGAAATTCCATTCCCTGCTCGATCATTCGAGAGTGAGAGATGTACCCTTGGCGGCGCAAGCCCGCGACGGTAGGTTCCTCTCGAAGAGTAGAACTAGATTAGATGTTCTTAACCGAGCGGGTGTTGCGATAATAAGTTCTTAATCTTTCTATTTTTCAATATTCTTGCGAACTTCAAGGCGTTGTTCGTCATTCGAGGTTCTTGGCTACAGTTTTCTAGTGTTAATGGCGGTTTAGGAATTCTTGATTTATGTATCGTATCATAGCAAGCTTTTGGAAAGAACTGGCCAAATTGCAGATGTATTTTGCTCGATTTCTAAGTAAAAGAGGAAGTTTTCATCGGCCCTGAAGAATCCTTATACGAATACGAAATGCTCAATAGAAGCAGCTTTCAATGTTAATAAAACAATGTAATGATATTTATGTGACCCGGCCTCTAACATGTGTACCTCAAACATAAAAGGAAAAACTGAAAAAGAAACTTGATCTGATTGTTTGTCAAACATCTTGGGGTAAGCCATAATCAGCAACAGTGACCATATTCCAAATTTCATATCAACCATTTGTGGGATTGTTCGTTTAAATCGTATTGGAGGTCCGCAAACAAAATAGTATTTGATAAATAGAAAAGAATATGTAGTAGTGTTGAACGGTGAATAGATGTGGAACGTGGTCTCGTATATCACTCAAAGGTTCACAACAGTCCCACAAGTAGTGAGTCAATAAATTTGATCTGCAATCATATTTTGCTCCACTTTAAGAAGAAGAATTTTTATTGGAAAATTGTGTATTATAACAAGGTCACTATAATGCGGACTTTGGAATTTACGCAAATTTAACATGTTTTTTTGTATGTGGATTTTTGGACTTACAAGGATTTACGCGGTATGTATCATATGCGTAGAACCCGACTACGGTGTACAATGTACATACATCTATTTTCATAATTACAAGCATGCCAATTCTTAGATGAGGATTCAAAATATGTAAAAATCTAATTTTTAATTTCACCATAAATGTCACATATGCACTTTTTTAAACGAACGGTTCATTTCCAAAATCTTTCAATTCCCTTCAATCGATTCGGCTTCGCGAAATGATGTTTGTAAACAGCAGCTCGATTGTGCTGACCAGGTAAATAAAAAGCTTGATAGCAAACCATCGGCGAATCCGGCTCGTCGGCTGCCGATGGGCGGTTCAAAAATAGCGCTAATTTTTACGACTCGTGATCAACATTCTTTCGAATTCAAACCGACGGTGCTGGTCGCCCACCGTTTGCCGTGATATTGAGCATTTTTTTTATTCGACCCGCCATAGTCGTGTGAAAGGTTGGAAAAGAAGTCCGGTGTGGCTGACCGCATTTTCTATAACACCGTGAGTAGGTTTTTGTTGTTTGCTGCCGAATGAATTTTGATAACGTTTCTTGTATTGTTGGAGATAGTGTCGATTAATTGGTACACTCAACCGGCGATTGTTAGATTTTCTAACAATTCTGTAAAATAACCTACCAAAATTTCTATAAGAACTGTGCATATGCGAAATTGTTAGATTCTTATACAAGACATGTGAGCTCTCATACAAATATTATTAGAAAAGCTTGCAACATTGAAGGGTCTCATACAATATTTGTATAAGAATCTAGCAATTTCGCATATGCCCAGTTCTTATACAGATTTTAATATGTTCTTATGCGGAATTGTAAGAAAATTTAACAATCGCCGGTTGGGCGATCACTTGAATCTAATGAATTTGTAGGATAGATTCAACAGCTTAATATGCATTTTTTAGCACATTTATTTATATTATTACTGGCATAGTATATTTTAGTACTGACTTCTAAAACACATCATCATATATCGTTCAAAATGATTGATCTATTGTTCAGGGAGGAGTTCGAAGATAAAATTAGCGCAAAAAATACTGAAAGCGATTTTTTTTTTCAATCAATTGTCCATAAAATGTTCATTAAAGTAAAAAGTGATATGAAGGAATGTCCCAATCTTAATGTGTAAGCTAAAATCGGAAAATGAAACAAAAATGATTTCTGAAATTTTTCTACGGGTTCTTTTCATAATATTATTGAGCCATGTTATCATCGCCAAAATAATGTATGATAATGTATGGTTTGCAAAGTACGCCCACGTCATTGCCCATGCGATTGAGTTAAATATCATAAATCTAAAAACAAACACTGACCTAATTTTGCTCTGCTTTTGTTTTCATGTAGTCATTACATTCCCAACTGGGAGCTTGCCGCCTCCTTGCCGTGTTTACTAGAGATTTCAACAGTTATTCACTGCGAGATTTCGTGGTCAAGTTGTATTTTTTGCATGCGAATATCATGTTGACTTTTATGCGAAAATACCCTATCCCCAGGGATGTCGAGTATATTTCCAACCCGAAACTCCCTACACCGGTCTCAATGACGACCTCTAGTAACATATATTCATTTGAAAAGATGTGTGTTATGATACACATCACACATGCAATGTAAATGTCTACTGATTTCAACCAATCAGTTCAAACTTTCAGAAGCATGCCTCTAAATATCAAAATGTCAAATGAACTACCAAATTGGTTCCAACCGACAGGCACATCCTTACCCACATAATCAAGTGCTTAGTATATACATATTAAATCAAGCTCTATTTTTAAAGCTTCATCCTTCAATACGAGTCGTCGTCTTCCAACCTCAAAGACGGCTACCCGCGACTCGAATGGTTGTGGATAACGACAAGCTCACGAAACAAAAATGATTAAACTCATTAATAAAAGATCGGTTCTTTCTTGCAGTTTTGAGTAGGTTTTATGATAATCAGTGGTAGAAATTTGTGAACCTACGAACCTAAGCAAAAAACATACAAACATCTTTTTAACAATATTTCTCTACACATCCTGTAGTACTCATCAAGAAATTTTCAAAATGGTATTTATCGAAAACAAACATGTTTTTCACAATTTTCCAGCAAGAACACATTTACTTATAATGGGGTCGTTTTTTACGCGGTTTGTTATTGGCTAGTTTTGACCTTCGGGTTGATCAAAAAATTTAGTTAACACCACGGAAATTCCCACAAAAATCGAAGAAGAATCAAGTGATATTATTTAAGATGTGCAAATTTTGGCAGACCGGGAAATTGATAAAATCTATCTGCGTAAAAAGCGACCCCAGTGTGTTGTTATTGTGCATATTTGAAAAATAATAACAATATATTTAGTTCGAAAAAACCTCTGAAACTCGCAACCGAAATTGATGTTCGCGTTCAAAATTCTGCCATAGTTTTTGTTTTTGCTCTTCCCCATACGCCCCAACAAATAAAATACGGGAAAACGAATGCAGTAAGTTTGTGAACATGTGGCCTTTTTGGTAGTCCCAAGAGTGTATTTTTTGTACTGGTGATGCGAGTTTTTCCATCCAAGACGAGCTCGGTGGTCTAGTGGCTACCGCTTCTGCCTTATAAGCAGGAGGTCGTGGGTTCAATTCCAGGCTCGTCCCTTTCCTAATTTGTATTTCTATCCTACACGGTTAGAAAAGAGTACCTAATATTAGGTACTTTTAACTCAAATCGGGGGTTCAGTGTGGGAACCCAAAATTAAGTTTTTTTTTCATGAAATTAAGTAAAATTCACTTAATATTAAGTAAAATATATTTAATTTTAAATAGAAACTAACCAAAAGTTAGGTAAATTTCACTCAACTTTTGAAAACATGAGATTACCCAACGTTGGGCTCCCACACTTTTATGCCCTTGTTGAGTGGTTTTGCTCTTCATTTTATGACAACAAAGGGAAGAGGGAGGGAGATGCAAGAGAAAAAAAGTATCTAAAATTAGGTACTTTTTTCTAACCGTGTAGATCTTTCTGTTTTCACGTTCTACCAACGGTTCCTACTGTTATAACCTTCCACACTAACAATTCCATAACCTCCCGTGGCACCTATGAGAGGTCGTAGAGTTCTCTGCATCTTTCTTAAGTAGGTGTTCAACTAATCATCCTTCCCCTTCCTCAGCATTCGCAAGGGCGTGGCCAGGACAGATCTCGACTATTGGAGAGTGCATTGCTTCCATCTAAGAGATAGTGATTAGTCCCAAATCAATATCTGTGGTAACGAATGAAAGTGATGTTACTCTCATACAATAGTCGTGGCTCGTACCACCTACGAATTTGTGCGAATTGCTCAATGCTAATGCTAATGGTGTGCGAGTTTTTCCATCCGTGCTTGTAATGCTAAACGAAGTACTTTAATGAAAATTGAAACATTGGTGAAACTCACAACTACAGTAAACTATTGCATAGTGATATGTCATCTGGCATGAAGTCGTTTGGCATAAATGTCATTTGGCATAATAGTTGTGTAATCACCGATTTCGGAACATATTCATAATATGTTCAATTATTTATAATTATTATCGCATACACATTATAAGAGAGATGCTTTGAATTGTTTTGTTTTGAATTAAAGATTGTATCAAATTACTGCTCGAAGAAACATTGGTAGACTTCATGAAATTTTTATTAACTGCCTTTTCTACTTAACATCTTTCTACGTCTTAGTCAGTAGCAAGATCGTCGTTGACTAAGACAAACTACAAAAGACGAAAACTCGAATAGCAAAATTGTAAGTGCTCAAGACGGTAAGACGCGTGGCTCAATACAAGCCCATGCTGAGGGTGGCTGGGTTTGATTCTCGGTGCCGGTTTAGGCAATTTTCGGATTGGAAATTACCTCGACTTCCCTTGGCATAAAAGTATTATCATGTCAGCCTCTTGATATACGAATGCAAAAATGGTAACTTGGCTTAGAAACCTCGCAGTTAATAACTGTGGAAGTGCTTAATGAACACTAAGCTGCGAGGCGGCTCTGTTCCAGTGTGGGGATGTAATGCCAATAAGAAGAAGAAGAAGAAGAAGTGTTCAAGAGCAAACAATATATTATTCCTCTTTTCAAAGGATGCATTTGCCCGACATAAGGCCAGAGAGAATATGATTAATTTGTTCAATTAAGGCAATTCCTTCGTTTAAGGCAATGGTAGATATTATCGCTTGTTTCCAAGGATGCATATGACCGTCATAGGGAAAAATACGATATGGTCCCCTTATTCAATTCAGACATTTGCTCTATTCAAGGCAAGGAAAGCTATGATCCATTTGTCGGTCAGAAGGCAAAAGATGATATGGTTTCTGCTCTCAATTCAGGCATTTACTCGGTTAAAGGCAAGGTAGAATATGATCCCATCTTTCAAAGGATACATATTCTCGACAGACGGCTAGTGATGATATGGTTCCTTCTTTCAAAGGATGCATTTGCCTGGTAGATGGCAAGAGAGGATATGGTTCCTTCTTTTATTTTGGGCATTTGTTCCGTTTAAGGAAAGGGAAATATCATTCGAAGGATGCATTTGCCCAGCTAAAGCCAAAGAAACTATTACTTCTTCTTTCAATTCAAACATTTGCTCGGTTCAATACAAGGGGAGATATGACCCCATCCTTGAAAGGATGCATTTGCTATGTTTAAGGTTAGCGAAAATATAATCAATTTTTTAAAATGAATCCTTTTCAAAAATCATGCATTTTTCCTCTCTTTGATTGTTTATTTTAAAGCATGCATCCCAAGCAGCACAATTAAAGTATGTACAGGGGCTAGACAAAAAGGTTCAGATAGGCAAAATTTTGTCGAAGTTAAAATAAGCATAACTTTGCGTAGAATGATCTTATTTTGATGAAACCGGGACCTTTGGACGCGGAGACTCTTCTAGTATACTGTTCCCATGCAGAACCTTGGCCCTTGGCCACCGGTTTTCCGAGGATATATTGAAAATGCATTTTTTCTTCTGCTTGTCGTTTTATCTGACGTTTACTGCCATCATGTTTGATACTCTCTCTGGATACTAGAACTAATATGCTGACCAATGCTAGCTGCAGATCGAAAATTCGTTCGGTATACACAAAGATATGGCCATTTTCGTAAAATCGGTACGGGATTGGCCATACACTCTGAACAACAGAACACCCGGCACCTGTTACAAATTGGCCAGAGAGTCTTACAGTCACCATAATGTATCTTTAATAAAAATCCTATTGTACGCAATTAATTAATTTTACCTATCTCAACCTTTTTGTCTAACCCCTGTATGTAGTTAGCCACCATCCTGGCTGGAGTCTTGCTCTACATGCGGTTCCACTTAACAGTATGGTCAAATTTTGAAACAGTCGTCTCCACATCTCGATATTGAAGGATCATCGAGATAAGGAGAGATCGAGGAATGGAAGGAAAATTGAAATGGGTACTAGATCTAAAAAAGCTCGTTGCTATGAAAAACGACAACAAAACAAATATCGTTATTAAACGAGAGAATCGCACTCCATGCCCCCCAACAACGGGCTGGGCGGACTGGTATAGAGACTGGAATAATAAACAATGTGCACTCGCTTGACTGTGGATATACAACAGTAAAGCACATGTGGAGATTAGACAAATCAAGCATCCGAAAGATATTCAATTTGCAAAAAAGAGAGCTAACCGCGGTGGAGGTTGGTACTCGGATTCTGATGGCTTTTCCGCAAACGTGACCTTTAAGTGGTATTGTTGTGTAGGGGTTATCACGCCTATCTAGAGGGTAGGAGGTTGAGGGTTCGAGTCCCTCCAAGACACGTGGATTCTTTTTCGCAAATTTCATATCAATTTGTCCATTTCGAAACATGTGCTGTGCATATGCACAGGGCCAATTTAAATAATCATTAGTTGGCCAATCGATCACTCGTGGCGCGCGCATCGAATTTGCTCGAGTTTGACGTTTGCTCACTACCGCCATCTGGTCCGCGGTTTGCCCAATTTAGTGGAAACAACAGATGTCGTTAGTGTTTGTAGGACGATGAATTTGATGAGTAAGTATTCAATGTGTTATGTCTGTTTGTCTGTGTGTGTATGCAGCATCTCTCTGATGCGCGTTTGTGATTTTGCTGCCGACAGCAACTTTCTGTCGTCATCAAGTGATAGTGATTGCGCTTTGAAGAAAATTTGTCTTGGTCTCGGCTCAACCTGTTGAGTTCGCGATTGTCCGTGTTTCATATCGGACGCGAATCCTGGTGCTTAGTTCTGGTTTATGTAGTCGGAAAGTAAATCAATTAGTTCGCGATTGAACGTGTTTCGAGTTCTGCTTTGTGCTGGTGAGTAAATTGATTAGAAAGTGAAAACTTCAGTACGCGTTTGTTCGTGTTTTCTATCGGATGCAGAGCGATCATGCGATAATCGAAATGTTTAGCTTTATGCGGATGAGTGAATTAATTTGACATAATTTCGAACAAAATTAGCTTAGCTTAGCTTGATTGGCTGTACCCATCGTAGTTGCTAGTCGTGATTGACCGAGAAACAACAAATAATCCATAGCTCACCAATTGAATAGTTTTCTCGGGACTAGAAAGCTATTCTCACTGTAAAAGGTTCGGAGTTTCTTTAATTCAAGACCAATAGCGATGCCGGCCACGTCATCACAGTCAATTGGGATAAGGGAGGGGGGGGGGAATTAGTTCTACACTCATTGCTACAAGAGACTGAGGAATCTTCGGCATCTTACGTATTTTCCCGAAGCCTGATTCGATGTCTTAACTGCTTCGCGACGACTAAAACACGCACTGCACAACACTTGCTCGATTGTTACTCCGAAAAAACACGCACTGAACTGATTAACTTTATTACCGGTCGCGCAATGCAGAACATATTATTTCGGCAGATCGCGCGATCGTTCTGCTGTCCGAAACACGCACTCGCGCGTACATCGAAATGCTAAGCTTTATGTGGATGAGTTTGGATTAGTGCCGCTTTTGACTCGATGGATTATAAAATATAATTAATTTATCGACTACTCATTGTTCTTTCCAAATTTCTATTAAAAAAAATTTAGAAATGTTAATTTTAAAACAAAGCCGAACAGCCCTTCATGACGGCTTTTCATGCGAAACTGATAAAAAACCTCACGATACTGTCATTTGGTCGCCTGATATAGAAAAAGGCGCTTTGCTCTCCGTCTTTTGACGATCACGACCTTTTGCACTACTGAATTCAGAATCATGCGAGAAAATTTCACTGGAGTGCTGGAGTAACGTCAACGATAGCCATTCGATAGTAGGTAGAAAAATAAATAAATAACTTGGTGCAACCTTTCGTTGTATGCAGGACCGGATTTAGCCGGAAGGGGGCCCCGGGGCCAACGGTATGTGGGGGCCCCAAAATGTACAAAAAAGGTTGGTTTTGGTACATAAGATTTGTGGGGGCCCGGGGCCACGGCCCCCCCGGCCCCCCCATAAATCCGGCCCTGGTTGTATGAGTAAGGAAGCCATATCCACTACCATTCGACCCGTAATGCTGGGTAGACACCTTTACGTGGTGTGTTACGGGATAAGATCTACCACGACGGTTACATTGCCAGCTACAGGCAAACCCTGACCCAACGATTACCTTCCTCACTATCCAACTCCGTGGTACTTATGAGGGTGTCGCTAAGTCGGTGGCCCCTCGTTAAGTAAGTACTACATCAACATTTCCTTCCTCTCCCTAGTTACGGTGAAGATGGGCGTGGCCAGGAGTAGTCATCCTCATACTGTTATTTTTGTTTAAGACTGAAATCAAGGACCACTACCCTTCTTGATTTCTGATAGCATTCTAGATAAGGATCTTAAAAGTAAAACATGAGTATCACTAGTGTCCAATCTACGAATTACACCGTAACAATGCTAATGCTAATGTTAATGGAAGCCATATCCACAAGCATTCGTAGACTCGGTTCTAGGTAAGTGTCCTTAATAAAGACAATTGCAAACCCAAGCTTCAACGTTACTTTTTAAAATTATTTTTCCATATACTTCGAAAAGCCTTCGAAAAGAGAATACGCCAAAGGCGATTTATTGACATTTATGAAATTATGACTTTGTGTTGATCATCGCTTGGTTCTTAAAAATGTGAGAAGCGACGATGACACTACTACTTTTTCAAAACAAGGAGTGCTCAAGTACAAGCCTGAAAACACAATGAAAGCATATAGAAAACATACTTTGATTTTGACTTCAAATTTAAATCATAATTTGTTTTCAAATATGAATCATCATAATTGATTGCATATTTTGATCTCATTTTGCTGGAGATTTCGAAATTGTATGATCTGACATCAACCTGTGTACTTATTTTGTTATCGGAACCAATAAAAAATTTAGCTTTAGATTTACTCTCATCGATAGCAGGAATTGTTTTCGATTTGATGTCACAGTATGATTTTTCTGCTATACAATTTGTTATTTTAACCGATTTCTCAACTTCAAAACAAGTTATCGATTTGCTCTCAAGCATTGCTCGGGTAATAACTTAACGACATTATTATCTCCGTAACTGATTATTGAAAGGTTTCATACACAATTTCAAAGAACTTATTTCAGATGGTCAATCGAATATTTCAATAATAATTATTATATACGCAGATATTTATTAGAATGGAATCGAGAACAAACAGATTTATTGAATACCAATTGGATCAACGACTATTTTAATTCGTTTCCTCTTTGTCGCTACAAGATAAATATGCAAATCGAAAATTTCCACTACGCTTTTCCTGATCTGCTTTGTTTTTCACATTAACTTCGGTGAGGCTTCTTCTACGAGATATACATATATGTAGTGAGTACGAAAATAAACGAAATAAGGAATAAAATCGTGGGCGTCATGTCTGAGAAAAAATAGCTAGTAGGGTGAAACGCCCATTTCGCTTGTTTCTTGGTCATCATGGCATTACTGATATCATAGTAAGCAGGAAGATAGAAAATGTCTGTTTTTTATGAAATCAGCTAACAAATGTTTTTTTAATGTCGAGACTTCGTTACTGAGCTATGTTAGTAAAAAGAACCGACGAAAATTTATGCTTTATTCTTTCAGTTCGAGATGAGATGAATTTGTGATCTGGATAATGCAACAGCCAGCCAATTTAGCATATGGTATAAATACGACTGAGCTATAAATGCCGGGGACGGGAATGGGATATGCTACCCGAGTAAATCATCTTCCAAAGTGATTAGCCTATTGACGGTTTTGAATAAATGAGTACATGCTACGAGGTGGGCCAACCACGGACTGAAAATCCAAAAAAAAAAAGATTACATTTTTCTCATCTTCTTTCATGTGTGACACAGTTTTTTTTTTAACAAAATCTATCATTGTGATGTATGAAGAAAAATAAGTTGCGGTGTGACAATGTACCAGCAGAGATGATAATAAAGCTGATGAAAAAGAAGACGCTTGATGATCTATTTATTTGTTTTTTTTTTGTAATTTAACTCAATCTATTTCATAAAGAATATAGAAGTAGTGTTGAAGGACACTGCATTTGCAGCATAATTATTTCATTATTATTTTCCTATTTAATAACAACAATAAGACTACGATTGAATCCCATTTTCAGAAAGAAAATTCATCAGAACACCGTTTGTAGGAAATTATTTATATCACATACAAACTCTCGGGATGGTAGCACATGCACTGAGCTTGACTTGACACGATTGAAGAAAAAAAAGCAGTTGTGCTCTGTAGCGAACATCGACGCACGTTTACTACTCATTTACGTCGCTATTGAGTGACGTCAATTCTACTCAAGCAAAGTTCGTTGGCGAATCAAGTTGCTTTGTGACTAATTACGTCAATCGAGAAGAAGGAATAATATCTCTGATTTTTAATACATTACTAAACCTTCGGCTGTTCAGATTTGACAGCATGATCATTTTCCCATAATAAAGCAGAAATATTTCATCTCCACGTAGGGGAATTAAAGAGGACTTAGCACCAATAATGATTTCAGAAATTCTTTAAAATATTGTATTTACATTCCTCTAAAAAATTTCTACTTCCACAAATAAAACGAAATTATGCATTTTTATTTATTTATGGAAATTTTGTATTATCGAAATTTTTTTTTTTAATTTTTTGATGGAAAATTTTTGCGTATGAAATTGTTAGTACCGTCTTAGCTGCGCGAAAATTTTCTTAAGTCTATGGAAAATTTGCATTATTTAGGAAAATTTTATATTAGTTTATTACTTCTGCTCTGATTTCTTTATTTTCAAGATGATTAACTGATTAATTTGAAAAGTTTCAACGGATACATAATTGTTTGGATGTCGTCATACAAGGAATGGACAATTTCAGCACTATCGCAATAATAGGACACACCACAAGTACTTTTCCCCCTATGCTTAAAGGCTACAAAATTGACTTGAGATAAATTTAAGGTAAATAAATTTAATACTTGAGATAAATTTAAGGTACTTTGAGATATTTTTTTTTCTGTCCAGAAACTATTGTTTTTTTTTACAATAGTTAATCACATGCATTTAAAAGTCATTTATTTGAACACATTTTTTCAATATTTCAATTTTTGAGTTGATACTTAAAGTGACTCAGTTGTCACTAATTACTTTGTTTGTTCATCTATAAACTACAGACTGTAGTAAAAAACAACTCTTAGTGCATTCTTCCACGATTATTTGAATTTAACAAACTGTTCAAAACATTTGCATCGGAATTGTTTATATCTGGTAGCTTATAATAGTACGTGGCTTATGCTTGCCATACGGTTCAGAGAACAAAAGTATTAATTATCGTAAACAAAAACAACGCTAGTTCCCTTTGACGCCGGTCAGTACAGTGGTGCTTTAGCTTTCTGCGTTGTTTGTTTCTGCTGGTTGCTGACGATGCTTCAGCAAACGTATCTTGTTTACAAACTTTGGCATGTGTTGGCTTAGTATCACTTTCTTACTGTCTTTAATACCTGTAAACTTGTTTTGTGTTTGTCCGGCTTTTTGGGCTTTCTTGAGATAAGACGTTTCTCTCATATTACGCATTGTGTGGCCTACAGTGCGTTTGGTCATCCTCGATTGGGCGGATTGTGTCTAAACGCGAGCGCCAACTAAACGTAAGCATAGTCACTTTACTAAAGTCTGACGGATTGTGTGTATCTCCGGTTTTTTAAACTATGACGTTCATGGAATCATAAATCTTGTTTTTTGTTTCTTTTTGCATAAAGGTTTTAATAGGTACCTTGAATGTCATGTTTTTTGTTTTGGTCTACATTATAGATAGTAGAATCTATAGATGAGCGAAAGCATGGCTGAGTCGATTTTTTTGCCCGTGCACACGCGCATATGACGTCACAGCCCTTAACGTTTCCATTGAAATCGTGACGTCATGCTCGTTTGGAGACACGTTTAACAGTTCGTTTGGAGACAGAGGATTTATCTTCGCTCATCTATATATTCCACTATCTATAGTCTACATGGTCTCAAATGTGTAAATTGGGCTACTGTGATGAAAAATCTGTACATCGGACACATAAAGTACCGTCTTGAACAAAACATGTCGATCACAAGATTTCAAGAGCCTTTAGCAATACGTACGCATCTACTAGGGTAAGTGTACCGGTTTGGCAACTTTAGTGCCTAATTTGGCCAACCCAGAAAAATGCATATTTTTCAAGAAAATATCGATCAGTTTCAACAGTAAAGAAACATGAGGGATATATCTCCTATAAGAGCTAATGAAACCCTCAAAAATTGCTTTATTTTTGGAGTTATGCGTGAAATTGCCATCATCTATACTGCCGTCATACGCATATTTGTCTCATGTTTGCTGGGATTCCTATCTACGTGGGACAATTATGCGTATAACGACAGTATAGCGATAAGCGGAATAACGAAAGTTAAAGATTACGCTACCGACGCCAAATATAAGTGAACATCATCGTCGTAAAAATTAACAATAGCGTCAAGCGCTATTAGAACTTGGAATTTGGAATCAACACGGCGATAACAAGGGAATTTGAACAATTTTATTGACACACCTTGTGAACGGTTGCATTTAATTCATCACATATTATAGTAGATGATGTAATTCGTGTGCAATACCCTTGTATGCATGACGACAAGCACCCCGTGTTGTTGTTGGCAGTCATTTACGCACTCCAATCGTAATGAATGTTCCACTGATTTAATCCCTCCAATCCAATTGCTTCAAGAAGTGCAAATCATCGGGCGATAGATAGCAATCTAAATATAGATAATAATATACCTAAATGAAATGTCTATGACAAAATGATGCATTACGAAAAATGTCGCAGAGCATTAAGAAATGAGATATGACACATTTCACAGGCTATTATTGAAAATCATATAAAAAACATTCTAGCTTTACTAAAATCGAAGATTTTTTATGGTTTCGGAAGCCTTATTGAGCCAAACGACCATTGGCATTAAAGGATTTTGGTATAGTTTGCATTTTGTTCTAAATGCAACATCTGTGATATAACTCAGGTGAAAGAAAGATGCCTGTCAGGAATGGATACAAAGTATAATTTACTGTGTCGCTTTTTCCATGTGGAGAATATAAAAAAAATAATGTAAAATTGAAGAAAAAACGAACTAAGTAAGAATTAAATGTAAAGAAAAAAATAAAGTTAAGCTCCAAATAAATACGAGAAAAAAATCAACAAATCTCGTTCGACTTTTCGAATTTCGAGCATTTTTCCTTACACATAAGCCAGTTATTTAACACTGTGCGTTTCATTGAAAGCAACGTGAACCAGGTCGTCCGAGCAAGGGCAAAACACCATACATCTATAATACGAGGAGAACGCTGACGTTGTATAAACCCGTGAGTGATATACAACCCAGTTCCGTGAATTTCCCCCTCGTTTCCCTCATAATCAGACAATGATGACACGGAGGAAAATCTACTGCAGAAGTAAACTAATGCTCACTCCCACGTGTTTATCCATTGGCCGCCGCCCGGTCAGTCAAGCGCAATTGAGCAGTTTCTAGCTGCGATGGAATCTAGATGATGAAATCCTCCTGCACGACGACTTGCACGTTTACAAGCAACTCTAAACACTTCAAGACGATTTTCCTTCCATCGTCTAAATGGAAGGAGCAACAAAACTGGTCGCGACGCGTCGCGTGGTGTCAGTTGGAAAAAATCCTCTACGAACTTCAACGGCAGCCGAGCCGGTGCGCATCCACCTCTACGTACCACCATACTTTCTGACTCTGACTGAATCTGAATGGGAGACGGACGAGCCTCCTGCCAGTCGTCACGATTGGTCGGACGGGAAAGAGGCACGTCATCCATTCGACGACGACGATGATGATGATGACGGCGGCGAGGTCGGGCCAACGTGCGCGAGCTCACGATTTTTGGTTGAGCTCATTGAACGTACTTCCACCTGGGGTGATCACAGAAAATTGCAATTTTGACTCGACCTTTGCTCAGAGAATGCTTTACGCCATATCACCGTGAGATGCAGAATTGCATAATTTGAAGTTTAGTTGCACGATGGTAAGCCAGGATTCTGCAAACGAATTGCTCATGACAATTATCTTATAGACGGCTCTAAATTAAGTGTTCTTGATGCATTTCCACAGTTATTAATTGGGTACTTTCGTTGGCAACCAAATGCACGGATTTGTCCTGAAAATTCAAGAAAATTTCCAACAGAAAAGATAACCTCGACTGCACAAGGGATTGAATTCGCCAACTTACGCATGATGATGGTAGGTATTACAAAATATGACCGACCTCACTTTATTGATCGGCTCATTCAATTGAAACAGTGTCGATTGAAATTTCTACACATTTTTCTTATTTGTAAAGATTGTTTGGAATTAAACAACAATTAAAAACAATTTTTGTTTTACATTTAACCAGAGCCAAGTAAAATTTGCATCTTTTCTCCGTGGAACTACCCAAGTGGGATGAAGAAAAACAGATATAATTAATGCATCGTGCGAAGAGCAAGCATGCTCTAACATTGAATTTTTCACTTTCAGTCCTGTTAACCTCATCGATGGGCGTTTGGACCGTTGGAGGTTGGAATTTCCTTTCAGTTGTTTTAAAGTGCTTTCCGAGGAGGAGAAGGTTCAAAAATAGACTCTTGACGAAATATCGTTAGCCGCCTAGAGGAGTGCAGTTATACACTGACCGTTGTCTGAACGATTTTTCTTCATTTCGTTAGCAAGCTGGTTCTTGAGAACTGGTTTTGTGATATTCTGCTTGATGTTCGCTGATTTACTGCATTTATCGCGGTTCTTTGCCTATATGTATGTAGTTGTTTGATCGAATTCAACGGCAATTTTTTTAAGTACATTCGTTGTATTTTTTTAAAAATTAAACATTAAGTTCTAAACTTTAGATTATATTGTTTAATCTGTTAGATATCAACTAAGTTTGGTGAAGAATACTGAGATTCGCAAACTTTGAGTGGAATACGAAGTGCCATCTGAGTTTCATAAAAGTAATATGGAGAAATATAAATAAATAAACTCGATTGTGTTTACATCAATATTCGAAACGAAAAAAAATAACCCTCATATCATCATGCAGCAAGCATTTAGACAGCTTGCACGATCAAAATCCCCGGAGGGTAGGGACATTCGTCCATCGTGTTTGGCAAAAAAGTCTCTTTTATTGGTTTTCGAGACTATGACGAAAAGGCGAAAATGTCTGCCTTAACCCTAATTCTATTTTATCAGAAAATTTATAAAAAAATAGATTAGAAGTTATAAAAAGTTATATTTTTTACTATACATTTTTCAAAATTGTTCTTACGGATTAAATTTTGAACCCACACACTTAATTTTTGTTACTGGTTTATCAGCAAAATGTTAAACTTTTACCGAGATTCGCACAGCCGTGCCCCAGCAAACATGTTTTTTGTCGAGATCATTTTTATCGTTTTTGCCAGAATATCTGTTTGTATTTTGCCGGGGCGCGGCTGTACGGATTTTTGCCGAGCTGGGGTAATAAAAACTAAGTGTGCATAGCCCGGTCAGGAAAATTTTCTATATGTTTTTTTTAAAATTATTGAATAACATGATTTTTTTTAACTAAATTTACACGTTACACGTCGATTAAGCGTAGGTGCTTTAAAAATGGGTGAAACTTTTTGCGGACACACATGCCTACATACAAACAGACATCATTTCAACCTGGGTGTATTACATTGTTGGTCTCAGGACCTCCTATAAAACAAAAAAGTTGTTAGAGTAAACATGTAGCCTTTACGTACACTTTTTAATGTACAAGAAAGGCAAATACTTGATCAACTAATTGAAATGAATGAAAAATTAAACTGATTCTACATTCAAAATCGTTTCCTCTATTAACTAGTAGGTACATGGTCCAGAAGTAGCGGTTATAAACAATGTAGAGCAAATGCTTCCATTCTCTAACTCACAGCTTCCACATTCCGCACCCAATGAAATACTAATAAATTAGAGACAGTTCGAATTAAATCTCATTTTTTGTGATTTTTACAGCGCTGAACACGCATGTTAGTAAAAAGAGCTGACTAAATTGACGAATAATCTCTTTCGAAGTGGGATACATTTACTACAATGAGATTTACGGATAGACTATTTATGCCTACTTTTCATTTCGATAGAACTAACAGTGCAGTTTTAAACTAATAATCCCAATCTGGGAGCTGCGGACTCGATCGAATCCAATTTTCAAGATATTTTGCTTGAAACTCGCAAATTTCCTCTCGGTGTTCAATGTACACGTTACGATTTTCTCACATTGAATTTTCATTGTGTTTATCTTTATAGAATTAATTACAAAGATTTCGCCAATTTACTGCATCGCATAAATTAACGTGTCGAATATAACATTAATTCATACCCTCCACTTATTTTGAATACGTCGATATATTTAAAATGGCGCCACAAAATTGAAATTTGTTCAAAATGAGCTGTATTTAGTATGAGTTGATTTATACGTGTACTCTCTCAGCTGCGCTCAAAATGCAACAAAACCTCTCTCGATGCGATGGATACTTTTTGACAGCTTACCTTGGAGATTTTTTGGCACTCGTTTTGACTCTATCCGCAGCTACCAGATCCCAATAATCCACATCAGTATTGGTCATTTTTATGATCGTCATGAGGAATGAAAACAATGAAATTTTCATTTTGAAAATGTAGAGGGCCCCTGTCACTTGTCACAATCTCAAGCGTTCAGGAAAGGAATGTTTGCTTTGTTTTGAAATCTAAATTTCTAAATAGTTTTGATAGATTTGATCAAATCTAGACCAACATTTGAAAAGGACGTAAAATTTATTCCTTCTGATTCTTCGTCTACATATATAGCTATATATGTGGGCAAAGAATCAGAAGGAATAAATTGGGGCCGTTAAGCCCTTTACAAATGTTAGTCCAGAAATAATGATGACTGGATAAAATTATAATGTTGCTGATGTTTTAATTAAAAGCTCATAATAATAACGAGAACGTTAATAAAGTTTGTTTACAATACTTTGATGCTCTTTCAAGAAATAAAAATCTCTGAAAATATGGTGAAATTCCTTTCATTGTCCAAGAGAATAAGAGAGAATAAGCTTTATCTAAATATCGCGTGAGTTCGCGGAATGAAAATCTCAGCACTGATTCAGATAATATTCTACGCAAAAATATTTCATCTCACATATTTTGACTATACCTATAGGCATATATCTCATTTTGAACCATCAACTCTATGTGGTGAAATCAGAACTAACTAAGTTGGTAATGCAACATCCACCACCACCACATTGCGTCAGTTTCATTGATGGCGCGAGCCTCCACGTGTTTTCTCCCACTCCTTACAATCGCGCTTCGATGTAATTTCGGCGAAAACATTGTACTATCGATCAGCACCAACACCACTGAACGAGTAAGGTTCATTCAAACACATACACATGATTCAGATAATTCGCATACATTGATGGTCATATTACAATTTACTGGTGTTTGTGTGCTGAAATGAGCTTTTCGATATCGAACCAATACCACTGACGAAGGTGACTTTAGCCGAACGTTTTATAATTCTGAGAATCGCGGTAACCCCTTTCCAACCGACCGTCTGTGACGTCATTGAGTTTGAAGTGCTAGACGTGTTGGTTGTTGAGCTTTTTAGCGCAAACGCTCCAATCAAGCTATAGACCACCACACAGTCGGCAATAAGTTGTGAATGGGTCGGCTAAGGTGGGTAAAGGGCGGCGAACGACGTAACAGCGGAAATGCCTCACGCCAACGCTACACTTTAGTTTTTCATTCGATTTCATGTGTGGGAGTTTGAAGAACGCATTGGGTGGTATCAAAATATAAACCGTCCTACAGCGTTATTTATATTGGTTTGGTACTTGGAATATGAAATGTTTTGAGATCGGGCCGAGCAATGTCTTATCGTTGTTGACTGTGATACGGCATGGGTCGTAAACAGTTGTGAAATTTGCAACCACTGCAAAATGATGACTATGCATTAACCGGTAGTTCCCCGAACTCAGAGAATGATGTAAGCTGGTAGTAATGCTGGAAAGTATTTAGGATATGAGTACCGGATATGGCCAAGTATGTTAAGATTGAATCTATATTCACCGTTTTGTTTTTCCGTAAACCTTGTGTCTAATGTCACGAAAATTAAACTGGGAAGCGAAAGCTTACATTTATTTACAGATTAAGCTCATTTCATAGAAACGTGATAATGAGTGGCATCGGTCGAATTAGTAACCATTCTGTTAGCATTAGCTCTAGCAGTAATACATCAATATTGAATAACTCTCTCCGGCAGTCACTATTAGATCATAGAAGCATCAGCTTAAAGATTTCTAGGGACTCTTCTTAGCCTAGCGGTAAGATGCGCGGCTATAAAGCAAGACCATGCTGAGGGTGGCTGGGTTCGATTCCCGGTGCCGGTCCAGGCATTTTTCGGTTTGGAAATTGTCTCGACTACCCTGGGCATAAAATTATCATAGTTAATAACTGTGGGAGTGCTGAATGAACACTAAGCATCGAGGCGGCAAGGTCCCAGTGGGGGATGTAATGCAAATAAGAAGAAGATTTCAAGGGAAAAAAATAAATGCCAGTTCAACCACCCTATTGAACACTGTTTGAGTGTTTAAAATTTAGTAGATCAGAAAGCACGTACTGTGGTGACGGGATAAATGGTTGTTTAATTTTGTGATTTTTCGCTTCGCTGTCGTATCCTACTGATACGGACCATGTTTCATTAGTGTATGGCAACATAGATTTCACGTTGGAATTGAATGGATTCTTTTGCGTTTATTAGTTGGTAAGTCGTTTACTTAAATTACAAAAGAACTACTTGATAATGTGATCCATACACTTATGTCAATTTTAGTACCGCCGTCTGATGCCATTTGGTTAATAAGATATTGTGAGCTTCAAACGTGCCCCACTATTCGATCGAATAATGCTAAAGTGGATAGGGTTGCTGCTATTTGTTGACGTTGATGATTAAACCTGTCGATAAGGAGCGCTCGGCGAGGTCGTTGAGCTTACTCTGCATATCAGAGCGCCGCACTAAGGAGTATTTCACCCCAAATCATGGCCAAAAATCAAAAACAATATTTTTAGATATCTCCATATTATTTTTCGTTTTTGTACTCTCAAATAGTAATACTAACTTGCCCTGGGATTTTTGGATCAATATTGATTACTTGTGAGCAATGCTGGCAGCCAAAACTTCACCATAATTTACATGCTAGTTTTATCGCAATTGTCCATGAAAAAATGTTCATGTTTTATCGTGTTTTTCTGGGTTTTTATTGATTTTTAAGATGAAAATCAATATAGGTATCAATAATGAGGGTATGTAAAATCATTTCCAAGCATGATTCGATCTGAAATTGTTTTTAGGTGGTCCATAATGATGATATTAATTGCTAGCTTTTTTTTACCTTTTTTACAATAATATGTTTTACAAAATTAAACTTTTGATTAGGTTCCAAACACGATCAAGCAACGAAATTGTCAGCGTTGGAAAGATTGAAGTTTCCTCAATAAGCTCCACAAAAAACATTTCACGCATCCTCACGCAATCGTGAGTTGTTTTTAATTGAATATAGTGAAGTTTTCTAAGAAAAGCTAGACGAAAAAAATAAATATTTATGATTTTAAGCGACAAAGCTCATAAAATGGTTCGCTTTCAAAGAAGAGCTGGACTTTGATGAAAAGCATACGAATTTTTCGGATGTAAAAGGTTGTTAAGAAATAAAGCGGTTGAAGTGCAACGAATTTATCTGATCTGCTCCATTGATTGTAATATCAATACATTATCCAGGGACTTTAACATTATCCGATGACAAATTGATATAGTTGAAGTGAACAAACGAAGCACATTTTCAGCAATCTTAGTAAGTAATAATTAAAGAATGAAAATTAACATAAAAACCATACTCATTGACAGAGTCAGAGGAGGACACCACTCGTCGCAAGCACGCTGTAGTTCCCAAAGGCAGCGTTCTTACGCCAAGTGGTGCTCTACCTAATAATAACAACTGACGCCGCCGGTGGTCATACTTCACTACTAGTGTAATACAAAGAGCCCAAAAATAATAAAATAAGCTTTACTGTTAATTGAATGCATTTACAGCCGACAAAATGATTGGCATAGTTTTGGCCACGCTTTTATACTGCGTACTCCTATGTGCGCCGTTAGACTAGAACTGCCACGTCATCAACCAATTTGAAATAGTTCAAGTGCTCCCTAATTATTGGCTGCCATGGCAACCGCACTACGATCATTTATACAGCAGCAAAATAATATTTCCATAAATAATTATTAGAAATTTTTCATAAAAATTGGTGATTGCCGATACAGCAAGCAATAAATAAATATAAAGTATTCATAAATAATGATTGTAGCAACTACCGCGCAATCACATTGCTGAACGCCGCCTACAAGGTACTCTCCCAAATTTTATGCCGTCGACTAGCACCAACTGCAAGGGAGTTCGTGGGGCAGTACCAGGCGGGTTTTATGGGCGAACGCTCCACCACGGACCAGGTGTTTGCCATTCGCCAAGTACTGCAGAAATGCCGCGAATACAACGTGCCCACACATCATCTATTCATCGACTTCAAAGCCGCATATGATACAATCGATCGGGACCAGCTATGGCAGCTAATGCACGAACACGGTTTTCCGGATAAACTGACACGGTTGATCAAAGCGACGATGGATCGGGTGATGTGCGTAGTTCGAGTTTCAGGGCATTCTCGAGTCCCTTCGAAACCCGCAGAGGGTTACGGCAAGGTGATGGTCTTTCGTGTTTGCTATTCAACATCGCTTTGGAAGGTGTAATACGAAGAGCAGGGATTAACACGAGTGGTACAATTTTCAATAAGTCCGTCCAGCTATTTGGTTTCGCCGACGACATAGATATTATGGCACGTAACTTTGAGAAGATGGAGGAAGCCTACATCAGACTAAAGAGGGAAGCTAAGCGGATCGGACTAGTCATCAACACGTCGAAGACGAAGTACATGATAGGAAGAGGTTCAAGAGAAGACAATGTGAGCCACCCACCGCGAGTTTGCATCGGTGGTGACGAAATCGAGGTGGTAGAAGAATTTGTGTACTTGGGCTCACTGGTGACTGCCGAAAATGACACCAGCAGAGAAATTCGGAGACGCATAGTGGCTGGAAATCGTACGTACTTTGACTCCGCAAGACGCTCCGATCGAATAGAGTTCGCCGCCGTACCAAACTGACAATCTACAAAACGCTAATTAGACCGGTAGTCCTCTACGGACACGAGACCTGGACGATGCTCGTGGAGGACCAACGCGCACTTGGAGTTTTCGAAAGGAAAGTGCTGCGTACCATCTATGGTGGGGTGCAGATGGCGGACGGTACGTGGAGGAGGCGAATGAACCACGAATTGCATCAGCTGTTGGGAGAACCATCCATCGTTCACACCGCGAAAATCGGACGACTGCGATGGGCCGGGCACGTAGCCAGAAAATAGTTCTCAACAACGATCCGACGGGCACAAGAAGGCGAGGTGCGCAGCAGGCAAGGTGGATCGATCAGGTGGAAGATGACTTGCGGACCCTCCGTAGACTGCGTGGTTGGCGACGTGTAGCCATGGACCGAGCCGAATGGAGAAGACTCTTATATACCGCACAGGCCACTTCGGCCTTAGTCTGAATAAATAATAATCATAAATAATGCAATATTTCATGAATATAAGAGAATTCTCTAAAAAAAAAGAGAATATATTAGCTATTTTAAAAGTGACAATTGAAATTAAAAAGGGGAATTTTGAATAAAGAAAACAAAATTTTTCATAGAAAATTCTTCTTTTATCTTTATTTTGCATATTGCATTTGCATTATTTAAGAAAATTTAAAAAAAATGGTATTGCTTCTCCCATAATTTCTTCCTATATTGTGAATTACTTATTTTTCTTTAGAAAAAAAAATTGGGGTTGTATACAAGACACTGAACCAATTATTCCGCTCTATACAGAAGAGAAGGATTTATCCCACCGACACTACTACCTAGCTTTAGCAGCATCTCCCACTCTGTGATGGAGTCCACTGTCTAGCAGCTGTTCTAGTTCAACAATTGATAATATCCTAAAAGTAGGCAATTACCATAGATTGGAACGCGCTGCATAGGAGATGCATGACGCATGAAAGAACTAAAATTTTCAATAATTTAGCGTTGATACTCAAAAGTTTCAATACTACTGGCAAATTAATTGAGAGTTTCCAAATCGATTGATACATAAGATTTATTTAAAATCCATTGGAAGATAAAGGACCTATTAATGTTACAAATCTTACATGATTTCGTGACGGTCCCCAATTTTGAAATTTTCGTTTTACACCCTGTATCCGAATCTTCCCCTTAGACGTAGTTTACGTCAAAATCTATTTTTCAGGGGCAGTTTTTAGTTCATTTGTACCTTCTGAAAACTAGTCTATTATGTTTACTGTTTAGGAACAGTAGTGGCGATGGAATACAACGACCCGGATGAGGTTGGCTAAGGCCCCATTTTGCAGCATTCTGCACGAGAAAACCATTTTCCGTCTATGAGTGTCCCACAACAGTTGAGCGGATGTTACGAAGTCGATATATTTTTTTCGGTGATAAAGTTTTGGTATTAGCGCGTTCGTTACAACCTATGCAAATAATGCCGAGGTATTTTCTTCTCATTTATCCAAGATCATAGCGTCCCCTCTAGTTTTGCTCAATTGCGGGCCACCGGAGGGGGAGCGGATGGGGTTTAAACCTCAAAATGATATGTATTTGAAAATAATTTGGAGCACCGGATTAGGGTTAGACATTATATTATTTATTCAGACTAAGGCCGAAGTAGCCTGTGCGGTATATAAGAGTCTCCTCCATTCGGCTCGGTCCATGGGTACACGTCGCCAACCACGCAGTCTACGGAGGGTCCGCAAGTCATCTTCCACCTGATCGATCCACATTGCTCGCTGCGCACCTCGCTTTCTTGTGCCCGTTGGATCGTTGTCGAGAACCATTTTAACCGGGTTACTGTCCGACATTCTGGCTACGTGCCCTGTCCACTGCGGTGGCCCTCCGATTTTCACGGTGTGCACGATGGATGGTTCTCCCAGCAGCTTATGCAACTCGTGGTTCATTCGCCTCCTCCACGTACCGTCCGCCATCTGCACCCCAACATAGATGGTACACAGCACTTTCCTTTCGAAAACTCCAAATGCGCGTTGGTCCTCAACGAGCATCGTCCAGGTCTCGTGTCCGTAGAGGACTACCGGTCTAAGGAGCGTTTTGTAGATTGTCAGTTTGGTACGGCGGCGCACTCTATTTGATCGGAGCGTCTTGCGGAGTCCAAAGTACGTACAATTTCCAGCCACTATGCGTCTCCGAATTTCTCTGCTGGCCCAAGTACACAAATACTTCTACCACCTCGATTTCGTACTACGCACATCACCCGATCCATCGTCGCTTTGATCAACCGTGTCAGTTTATCCGGAAATCCGTTTTCGTGCATTAGCTGCCATAGCAGGTCCCGATCGATTGTATCATATGCGGCTTTTAAGTCGATGAATAGATGATGTGTGGGCACGTTGTATTGACGGCATTTCTGCAGTACTTGGCGAATGGCGAACACCTGGTCTGTGGTGGAGCGTTCGCCCATAAAACCCGACTGGTACTGCCCCACGAACTCCCTTACAATTGGTGCTAGTCGACGGCATAAAATTTGGGAGAGTACCTTGAAGGCGGCGTTCAGCAATGTGATTGCGCGGTTGTTGCCAGCTTATCGCCCTTTTTGTAGATGGGACACAGGACACCTTCCATCCACTCCTGCGGTAAAACTTCCTCCTCCCAAATCTTGGTAATGACACAGTGCAGCGCTCTAGCCAGTGCCTCACCACCGCGTTTAAATAGCTCTCCTGGTAGTTGGTCAACCCCAGGGGCTTTGTTGTTCTTTAGCCGGCCAATCTCCTCCTGGATTTCCTGGAGATCCGGAGCCGGTAAAATTATGTCCTGCGCGCGATCTCCCAGGTCCATCACCACACCACCATCTTCGTCTGCCACATCGCCATTCAGGTGTTCTTCGTAGTGCTGCCGCCACCTTTGGATCACCTCACGCTCATTCTTAAGAAGGTTCCCGTTTATGTCCTTACACATATCAGGCTGTGGCACGTGGCCCTTACGTGAACGGTTCAACTTCTTATAGAACTTTCTTGTGTTATTATCGTGGTACAGTTGCTCCGTCTCTCACGGTCTCGATCTTCCTGCTGGCGCTTTTCCCTCCGGAAAATCGAGCATTGACTGTCCCTCGTGAGGTGTTGCAGCAATCTCGCCCATGCTGCATTTTTCTCTTCCACTAACTGCTCACATTCGCCGTCATACCAGTCGTTTCTCTGATCCGGGGGCACCGTGCCAAGGTCAGCGGTTGCGGTGCTACCAATGGCGGATCGAATATCTCTTCAGCCATCTTCAAGAGACGCTGCGCCTAGCTGCTCTTCCGTTGGGAGTGCCACTTCCAGCTGCTGCGCGTATCTTTGGGCTAGTCTACCGTCTTGTAGCCGCCCAATGTTAAGCCGCGGCGTTCGACTTCGACGCGTGTTGTACACCGTCGAGAGTTTTGAGTGTTGAGCGCATGCATACTGCAACGAGGTGGTCGGATTCTATATTCGCACTGCGGTAAGTGTGGACGCTCGTGATGTCGGAGAAGAATTTACCGTCGAGTAGAACGTGGTCGATTTGATTTTTCGTTACTTGATTGTTTCCATGTGGCCTTGTGGATATTCTTGCGGGGGAAGAAGGTACTTCGGACTACCATTCCGCGGAAGGCTGGAGGGTTACACATTGTACATATATTTATTTGATTGTTGATGATAATAAATGTTTTCCTCGAAGGTACTATTTTTGATATTTATTAAATTTCTAATCTCGTGCAATAAACCATTTTCAAAAAAAATCAGCTCATAATTTTAAAAATTATTTTAAATTCCGTTGGCTATACCTTGCCGTGGTATTTTTTGTGATTCTACTGTTTCTCTAATGACAGCATTCATCCGGTTCTCCTAGCCTATTGTCTTGCATTCTGACGTGGCAGGCGCAAGTGTGACCTAACAAATAAGATCACCTTACTTGTACATTGCAGATGAGTGCTAGTCCCAAGCAAACATCTGTTGGTTCTCGGTGCAAGAACAGCTGATCTGGTCGTAATGGAGTAGCAACACGGGCAGTCAATCAAGCTTAAGCTAAGTTAAGCTTAAAGCTTTAATATTGTGGAGAGGACTCGCACCGCACTGTTGTAAAGTACAATACTAGCGAAAAAAGCACGCTTGTCGTAAACAACGGAGACGAAAAGTATCCCGGAGAAAGTGTCCCGGAAGGCTAAAGCCGAAGAACAATCAACTTTGTTTTCAGTGTCGAAGGCACAGATCTAAAAGTTCCAGAGCATTCACAACATAAGAATAAGGCGAATCTGAATTTGATGGAGCTGTTTAAAACCTTGGTTGAAGTTTTTGTTTCCTGATATTTTTTAACAAAAATACTCACCAGATTTAATCCGAAAAACATCAATCATGTTAAAAATTGGGCCCTGTATGACGATGTCATGATTTAAAGTGAAAGTAGTCAAGATTTGTAAGAAGAAGCCCTGTCCAAACGTAAAATATTTTTTTACGTTTTTCATACATATTTATTCGTTGAAGAGATGGAATGAAATATAAAACCTTTTAAATAAATACAAAAAAATAGTTAATATAGAAATATCGATAACGAAAATTAAACCCGAGATCCACATTTCTGTTATATATATTTCTCCAATAATTTCTCAAAATTTAATTCTATTATTGCGCCATAAATGCTGTTTACGCACGGCAAACAAACCAATTCTCGGCTTAACTTAAAATAATGAGCAAATACCACAGTTAATGCTGTGTAATTGTGAACATTGCCCGATCCATCGAAAAATGCTGAATCATGCTTCGTCACGAGAATCGCAACTCCATTCCCCATGTTTACAAACTTCATTAAAACGCTGCTGCTAATTGTGATTTTTTTGGTTAGCATCTGCCCAACGATTCGGCAACGGCCAATTGCGATCAATCATTCTTCAATTAGATGTGCTCGCGAGAAGAAAAAAGTAGGACAATGTGTTTTCCTCCGCACATGACCTATTTATTTGGCAAGGAAGATGTTAAAAATATGCTCCTTCCCCCTACATAATGATATTGGATTACCATTCGTTCGTTCAGTGAGTTGTGGCCAACGAAAGTAAAACTGATCGATTTGGGAGTGTCTTTTTCGCAACATTTTTCTCTGTCGCTCCAAACCGGTAGTGCGGTACCAAATACCTCCAAGACACTACTGGTTGACCTTTGTTCGACATCAAGACCGATTGTTGCTAAAATCAGTTTGAATGGACGAATCACTAAGCAGCAGAGCGGTGTTGTCTTTTGAGGTGGATCGCATTTTTTTTGTTTACAGTTGTTCAAGGGCAACAAGCCGCGCAACATTGGGTGGCACTGTGGCAATAGCTATTCGATGGTTATTGGTTCTTCGAATCGATACATACTTTTATATAGCACTACATGCTGAGACACAATGGGAATTTTACTCGGTCAAAAATTTTCAAACGACTTTTCAAATTAGAGTGCATCCACTAATTACGTAATGCTTAAAGGGGTAGGGAGGGTAACAGGGATAGGGGGAAGTTGAAAAATGCCAATTTGAGCGTTACGTAATTAATGGATCTTCCCTTATAATTTTCACTAAACATCCAAGCAGCATAGAGTGATTTCCCTCAGTCTAGGGGTATGATGGTAAACAGGATCATATTAAAAGTGAGGGTGCAATTTAGAAATTTTCGGTCGGAAATTTTCCATTAGAATATCATTATGTGGTACCATCACACTAGACTATTGTGTAGAGAGTATTGTGTTCTGTCTGTGAAAAGTTTGTGTAACCGCTATTCCTGAGCAAATCGCTCAAGATGTCTGCGAATTATTCGCAAATACATCAAACAGAATGGTGTTGGAACCAAACACCGTTTTGACCATATACTAGATGTAAATTTCCCATGGTGACCGGCTCTCTTTGTGTGTCGGTAAATTTACAACTAAAGTAAATATAGCCAAAGGCGGGCGATTATATTTGCCACCCAGTTCGAGCCCCCCTGAGGCTAGTCTCGTTTCTGCGAACCACATTTGCGCCTCAGTTGAGGTGAGGAAGACCGGTTGATTCTTGATCGCTGCCAAAGCGAACTGAATCAACAAGCGGTATTAGAACACAAAATAATTGCTTGACAAATAGCATTGTGAATTAGTACCACGCTTGTCATCACAACTGTATCTCAAAGGCTTCCTGTTAATGTTACTTTTTCTTATAAACGCATTCTTAATCCTATCAAGCTGCGACAGTTCATCCGGTATCGACCTCACCTGACACGGTAATTAATTCGTTCAGTTCAGCTAACCCATCTGACAACTACAAAACCGGAAGACAGCGAAGTAAGGTACTGCGCACTGATCGAATCGGTTCGAGAATTGAGTAGTCTACGGAGCGCAACGACTGTCTATTAGTTCGCCATCGGTAACCGGCACCCATCGGAAAGCATATTCCACGATTTCTCGATTTCAAAGCGTCATCGCCGCACAGACAGCTACTTAGGTTTAGGTATGGATGTGAAAGTAAATACTCTAGTTGCGCTGTATCACGGCGGGACCGGAGTATCGTTTACCCAGCCTGTTGACCTTGGCGATGTAACTTTTACGCGTCATTCGCGTGTGCAACGTTCAGTATTTTCCACACCATAGAAACAAAGTGCGGTGTTTGCGACGGCCACGCCCCTTTCAGTAGAATCCATAATTAAAACTGATAATTTTGCACTAGTTGACAGAGAACATTGTTTGGTAATTGGTAATTTTAAGTTTAAATTTGTAATGATTTAACCTGCAATCCTATTGTTCCTACTTTAAAAGTTTATAGAAACACTCAGTAAACTAAAAAAAAGAGAAAACTGCAATTACATAAATGTTCGCGAACCTGTTAGAACCTGGCAGGTTTACTGACTCGCAAGATCTTGGACAAGAAGTAGAGTCGAAAGATGTTTGTCCCCTCTGAAACTTGTTAGAAACCGGTGCAATTTGCGCTGGAATTTCCACTGTATCGCATTAGCATTTTAGTGGTTTAGCAAACCACATTGGAGCTGGATGGGAATTAGGCGAATTTAAATTGTGCAAACAGGTACTTCACTCATTTATCGAGCCATCACGTTTTGTGGAATCCCGGGAAACATGCGCTGTTCGGTAATCTACAGCTTGTGAGTAATTTTTATTTTGTCAATGGTGTCACGTGACCCTGTGGTTATGAATACGCAAACGATGTACACAGTTTTGGGTTTATTCCACGAGTAGGGGCGTAAAATTTCTCAAATGAGGTAAGAATGTTCGAAGCTACGAAAAATGTTTTTGAAGGGCAGTGAAACAAAACGAATGTCGAATGATTTTTTTTTAATTCAAAGTTATCTACTTGTTTCAGACAAAACGTCGAATAATAATATTCTTCTGAACTAAAGTCTAGAATTTTAAGGTTCAGAAGCCTCTATTTGAGAGACATGAAAGCCCTTTTCTGAAAAGTTCAGAAGCTTCGTTGCAATAAGTTTGGAAGCATCCTTTTAAAAGGCCTAGTTTCAAGAGGCTCGAAAACTTCCTTTGAGAGACTTGGAATTGTTCTTTCGAGAAGCTTGAAAACACTTTTTAAAAGGCTCGGAAGCTTTTTTTTAGAAGCTTGGAGTCCTCCTTTAAAAAGGCTTGGGACCCGCCTTTCAAGAGGCTCAGAAGCCTTTTTTCAAGAGGTTCGGAAGTCTCGTTTCAAGAGGCCCCAAAGGTTCGTTTCAAAAGGCTCGGAGACTTTCTTTCAAGAGGTTCGGAGGCGTACCTTAGAGAGGCTTGGAAGTATCCCTTGAAAGTCTCATTTTGAGTGGCTTTTAAAATTTAATTCAAGAGGCTCGCAAGCCGACCTTCAAGAAGCACGCCTTTTGAGAGCCTCGGAAGCCTATTTCAAGAGGATCGGAAGCCTCCTTTTGAAAGCCTCAGAAGTCTCATTTTGAGTGGCTTGGAAAACTCAATTCAAGAAGCTCGAAAGCCTCCTTTCAAGAAGCTCGGAAGCCTCCCTTAAAGAGGCTCGGAAGCTTCCTTTCAAGAGGCTCGGAAGCATCCTTTCAAGAGGATCGGAAGCCTCCTTTCAAGAGGCTTGGAAGCCTCCTTTCAAGAGGCTCGGAAGCCTCCTTTCAAGAGGCTCGGAAGGCTCCTTTCAAGAGGCTCGGAAGGCTCCTTTCAAGAGGCTCGGAAGGCTCCTTTCAAGAGACTCGGAAGGCTCCTTTCAAGAGGCTTGAGAGCCTCCTTTCAAGAGGCTCGGAAGTCTCCTTTCAAGAGGCTCGGAAGCCTCCTTTTAAAAGGCTCGGAAGCCTCCTTTCAAGAGGCTCGGAAGCCTCCTTTCAAGAGGCTCGAAAGCCTACTTTCAAGAGGCTCGGAAGCCTCTTTTCAAGAGGCTCGGAAGCCTCCTTTCAAGAGGCTCGGAAGCCTCCTTTCAAGAGGCTCGAAAGCCTCATTTTGAGAGGCTTGGAAAACTTAATTCAAGAAGCTCGGAAGCCGCCTTTTGGGAGGCTCGGAAACTTACTTTCAAGAGGCTCGGCACCCTTCTGTCAAGAGGCTCAGAAGGCTCGGAGGCCTTCTTTCAAGAGGTTTGGAAGCCCCCCTTCAAGAGGCTCGAAATTATTTTTTCAATAGTATTTTAAAGATGCTCAGAAGTCTCCTTTCAAAAGGCCCGGATGCCTTATTTTGAGAGGCTTGGAAAACTTAATTCAAGAAGCTCGGAAGCCGCCTTTTGAGAGGCTTGGAAGCCTCCTTTCAAGAGGCTCGGAAGCCTCCTTTCAAGAGTCTGTCATAAGGCTCAGAAAGCTCGGAGGCCTTCTTTCAAGAGGTTTAGAAGCCCCCCTTCAAAAGGCTTGGAAGCATCCCTTCAAAAGGATCGAAACTCTTCTTTTAAGAGGCATGGAAGCCTTCTTTCAAGAGGCTGAGAAGTGTATTTTAAAGATGCTCAGAAATCAGAAGTTTTAAAAGGCTCTGAAGCCGCCTTTTGAGAGGCTCGGAAGCCTCCTTCCAAGAGGCTCGGGAGCTTACTTCAAGAGGCTCGGAAGTCTTCTTTCAAGAGGCTCGGAAACCCCCTTTCAAGGACCCGAAAGTTTGAAAGCTCAACTGACACCGCGATGGATTGAATTACCGCTGGGTCCGCTGTTTTAAGAAAAACGCGAAGTAAAAAAGAAATCTGCAGAGAAAAAAATAGCGAACGCCGGACAGAGTTTCCGTTTTCGAGAAAAATAGAGCACAACAGATTGTGTTACCGGTTGGCCTGTCAGTGCGTTGAAAAATCTTGAAATGAAACACGTTTTTGTCCTTGTTTTTGAACATTTCAATGAAATAAATAATTTAGTCGCTAACTCACTAGTCCTTTATAGT
This sequence comes from Armigeres subalbatus, assembly GCF_024139115.2. NCBI lineage: Eukaryota > Metazoa > Arthropoda > Insecta > Diptera > Culicidae > Armigeres > Armigeres subalbatus. The sequence goes on from NC_085141.1 coordinate 274,188,522, forward strand.
GGCGCTCACGGAGATGCAGAGGATTCCTCGATCTCTTCTAACAGTGAGTGTCGAATAAATTTTCATCTCCTAATCCTAAATTGCCTGAAAGGACGCAATCGGCATCGTTATTGGTGTTGTACATGTACAGTGAGTAAAGCTTTTTAGTCCCAAGAGCTCTATTCAATTGGTGCCTTTGTCGTACAAAAAGTAGTCATTGTAGGGAAAAGTACAGTAAGTAAAACACTGTGATTCTCCTAATATTTACATTTATCATATTTTAGGCATTGAATCAACCGAGATAACGAGATAACAAGATGAACTTTCTTGTTTCAGCTCGTGCGCTGCGAACGATTGGTCCTTCTCTGACGAGGTGAGCCCCTGTCGGTTCAAAGCCAAGCCGAAACTGATCATTTTGTAAACGCAATAATTTCACGGCAACATATCAAGAGTCGAAGAAGTTGACAAAAGAGAGAAACGCAAATCGAATAGACACACAGTTTTATTATTTGCATTATTAGAGTGATTTTTAAACAATAACCTTAAGTTCATCATTTAGAGACTCACAGTGTTAGAGATGTAGAGTGGAGTTTCATACTTTCCGAAGCGCCACTTTTCGGAGAATATTGGGAACGGCCAGTTCGCTCAGTTTAAACAGGACTGCATGCAATGTTGAAGGAAAGACATCCTACGAATACAGTTCCCAGAACAACCTTAGTGTCGACCATTAATACAAGTCCCAGATGATTCCGAACTGATGACTGATTGTGGCGCAAATGGGTCTCAGCTTACCGACCAGAAGTAATCAAACTGAAAAAATGACTTCTAAATGAAGGGCCCCATTGAGCCCCACGGAAACCTGTTTGAGAATGACCGATCCGTTGTCAAACCATCGAATGGCCTAATTCCGCAAAAGATAATACTTCCGAAACAATTTCATGAATTTTGATACCCTTATTTCAAGGTTTTATTCTGAATGCTTTGTGGCCACTTTAGGCCCCACGGGAACCTGTTCCAGGATTACCAGTCCGTTGTCAAACCATCATATGGTCCAATTACTCATCAGATCATGCTTCCGAAACAATTTCATGAATTTTGATACCCATATTGCCAGGGTTTCTTCAGAATGAGTATGTGGCCACTTTAGGACCCACGGGAACCTGTTCCTAGATGACCGGTTCGTTGTCGAACCATCCTATGGCCTAATAACTTAAAAGATCATGCTTCCGAAACAAATTCATAAATGTGGATGCCGATATTGCCAGGGTTTCTTCAGAATGAGCTTGCGGCCACTTTAGGGCCTCACGGGAACCTGTTCCAGGATGACCAGTCTGTTGTCAATCCATTCTACGGCCTATTAACTCAAAAGATAATGCTTCCGAAACTTATTCCATGAATTTTGATACCCATATTGCCAGGGTTTTTCCAGAATGTGTTTGTAGCCACTTTAGGTCCCACGGGAACCTGTTTCAGGAATAACCGTTCCGGGTCAAATAATAAGATGGTCCTGTAACGTAGTTAAGTTATATATTTTTAACTTTCAACGAAGTTTATCAGCCATGACGCAAGAAATCTTTATTTGGTTGACTATATATCTTCAATTTATCATACTTTGGGACTTGGCCCAGTAAATCCAGAATTGTGTTTTCACAAAAATTGTAGCAATACTTCTTCTGCAAAACTTTGTCGAAGACTCCAAGTTTGTAATTTCATTACTTTTGGAGATTTACTACTATTTATGCTTTCAAGTTTTGAACATGTTCAACATATAAACATATGAAGGCATATGGAGACGCATGGTGCATTGTTACATAAACACCTTGGAACTAAACTTTTTGTGCAACAATTAAAGGTTTATAATATTCTGCATACCATATTTGCATGAGATTATGATCAAAACAACCTGGCATGATGTTAAGGCCTACTTGAAGTTCTACAAAAGTAATGGCAAAATACCCAAGATAGATTTTTGCTTTGAACAGTAGGAAATGGGTTTGATTAAACATCCGCTTGCAACTCGACAGTTCAAGTATATGATTTACTTGTACTTTGAAATACGTATGAGATTGTCTGCCACAATTTGCCCCTTGTCAATTTGCAGTTATATCAAATATGCCTAAAAAAATCCTTTTTGTTATTTACGTTTTTACGTTGCAACAGTCACCAAATGGCGTATTTTAAAATTATCTAAAACTTCATAGAACATGCAAAAAATGTAGAATTGATAATAAAAAAAAAAGATTTAATGAAAAAACTTTTTTTAAGGGGTTGTTGGCATAAAATGTGAAATACAAACAAAGTTTTTCAGGGGAAGTTTTGCTACAACTTTTGTGAGGACACGAACCTTGTATGCTAAAAATGAAAAAAAAAATCATCTCACTAATAGGAAGATTGATCATTAAGCTGAATACCTCCAAAGAAGCGCAGCACTTACTAATAAAGTGCCTAAAAGACATTATCACGCTATATCCCATAATAAAGGTAATATTAATTAAACACGTGCAGCGTTTTCACGTAATCGGAAGAAGAAAAGATCTATTTCAGTTTGATGATCACATTAATTTTTGAAGGAACTTCATCAGAAAGGACGATTCGCAAGCAAGCCACCTGAAAATTTGGTTCTTCTCTTTCCAAGTGAGCCCCTGTCGGTCTGAATTTAGGCAGAATCTGAACATTTGGTCCTTCTATGTACAGGTCTAAACAAAAAAAAAGGAAAAAAATAAGTGGTAAATCCGAAAAATGTGCATTGAAATTTAGAAAAATCGCATATTAGTATTCTATGGAAGAACTTTCGATGAATATTCCAAATTCTTTAAATTCCGTATGTAAATTTTTCGTCAAGAATATTCAGATGAATTACCCAACCAAATTTTGAAGAATTTACGGAGTCTATTCCGAAGAATTTCCCGAGGAAATTTGCAAAGTAATCCCGAAGAATTTCTGGACGTAGTTTCGAAAAATTTCCCGAGCAAATTCCGAATAATGTTGAAGACGAGTCCCGAAGAATTTGCCAAGGAAACCCCGACGAATTTGTCTAGGAAATTTCGAAAACATTTCTTGGGAAATCTTGACGATTTTCCCGAAGAATTTGTCGTGGAAATTCCGAAGAAATTTCCGAGGATATTTTGACGAAAAATTTGCCGATGAAATTTCAAAGAATTTGCCGAGTGAATCTCAAAAAAATTATCGAATGATTTCCACTGAATTTGCCGAGAAAATTACGACGAATTTGACGAGGAACTTTGAAAGAATTTTCCGAGGAAAATTTCCTCAAGAAATTGCGAAGAGTTTGCTGAAGAAATTTCTAAGAATTTGTGGAGGTAATTCCTGAGATTTTTCCTGAGAGAGCTCCGATGAAGTTTTGGGGAACTTGCTTCAACAAATTAGGGATACATTTTTGTTTTTAAATTCTTAAATTCTCAATTCTTAGAAACTTGGAAAAACTTAGAAAAACTCCCGGCACTGAATGCAATAAAATATTGAATTCGATTATTGCCGTAACTCAATCTGAATTTTTCGCTAATTGTTTTGTATTGTTTCATAAATCTGTTTTATCATCTTAAGAAATCAATTTAAGATAATTTTGCAAGGTTGTTCGTCAGAAATGGGAGTGCTTCTTTACCAATAGTGATCGTCAATTATTTAGTGCATGGTGGAAAATTAGTTATTTCGTCTAACAATTGTGATTGTTCTAACAATAGTTTAGCACTGTCCTAAAGTCGGAGGCGTTAATTGCAACTGCTTGATTTGATTGTTGTCTCGTATCTTTCCTTATAAATTTGTAAACAAGCATGGAAGAGTAAACCAACTCGTCGATAACTCGTCGGGAGAGAAAGATTTAAATATATAAGATACCTTTTAGAACTATTTCGCTCTACGACATTTGGGCTGCCGGCGAGAGCGATAACCCATCCTCACCCCCAGACACATTGTCACCCCGATGACGGTAGTTTAATTTCTTTTGTCAGAATGCATCGATCCAACTGGGGTTGCTCAGAACAATAACTCAAATTTGAGTAACATTTAATATTTTCAATTTTGAGTTGAATAAATTCAATTGAACTTAATTTAGGATATGTTCTTTGCACGTGGCTTAAAGCTACCGTACATATCGTGATGATCAAGGATTATGTTCCCGTGTATTTTTAAAGAGCGGGATTGAAGGGATTTCGACATGGAAAATCAAAATCCCGGTCCAGTGATTGAATTCTAAAGAAAATTCTGATTCGGGAGGCTATACCCCATGATAAATTTCTTTTAGAAAGCTCCAAATGCGGGGAGCACTGGCTCTGATGATGCATTTCAACTTGTTCTATACAGCTGTGCAGTAACCAACACGAAATGAGCGAAAACAAAGCGAGAATCACCATTTTTCTGTGGGGGCTGCCTATTCGATTCTGTTTTTAAGGACTTGTATACAAGTTTGATAAATTTGTTATCATGGCTTGTTATGATTCAGAACAGTTTTTGCCTTTTTTATCGTTGTTCGTTATCTATTGAGAGCGAATTCTGCAAACCCTGTACCGGTCCTATTTGAAATAGACGGAGATTGATATCCGGCAAAAATTTTCCCGAGGTGTGCTACCTTGAGAGCTAGCTAGTGATAAAAATGTCATTATAATCAAATTTGGGTATTGGTCCAAAGTACGGTTTTAGGAGAAAACTACTCAATTTAGGGTAAAATTTTATTTCCGTGTACACGAGGTTTTTCGATGAAATCAACTTTCAACATTTGAAAGTCCAACTAGGGTATCCAATCATGGTTTGAACTAGTGAAAAGCGTATCATGGTTTGAACCATTTTGAAATCCGTAGAAATTACCATCTCATTGGCAGGAAATGAACCTAAAACAGTATGAATGGCATATTTAGGTATACTGGAAGTGATAGAGTTTATTTAAACATTCGTACATATTGTTTAAGTAATAAAATGGAGCGATTTAAAAACGTCCTGAATTTGCGCTAAATCCCCCCCACCAGTGGCATAATTTCAAAAAGCTCGTAAAGGACGCATTTTATGACACAGGAGTGAGATCAATATATCAAAAGAACGCTATTTTTATCTGTAATCGATTGACACTCGTACAATTGTGAAACAGTTTTTCAATAGTTAAAATAGTAATATTTATACAAGGTAAAAACTGATCATGGTTTGAACTAAACTCGTATCATGGTTTGAACTTGTAAATGCAGTCATGTTCTGCTGCTGTCCGCTAGGAGCGCTGCATGCGCATAGCTGGAGCATTTTGTTTACATTTCCAATATGAAAAAATCGCAATTTTTATATCGATAATTTAGTCGATTTTCACAAGTTTCAAGTTACTAATCTGATGCGAGAAGATGAATAGTAAAGCAAATTTGCTTTTCTATACATTTCCTTAGCGTTTCATGCATGTGATTGGTATTATATTTAGGAGCTGCTGGCTGCTGCAGTAGATCAAACCATGGTACGAATTTAGTTCAAACCATGAACTGTGTAGTTCAAACCATGGTACTAATCAAAGTTATGTAATTATTAAGTTTTTTCAATGAAACTGACCATAAATATGTGCACCCAGGATGTTTTTAGAAAGATAATGAACTAAGCTTCCATATAAACTAGAAATCGTAGTTCTAACATGTCCCTTTAATGAAATAAATCAACTTTGTTTTGACGGCTCATCTGAAACCCGCCATTTGGTTCAAACCATGATTGGATACCCTACATTTGTCAATAGTAGACCCCCTGGAGATCCATAAATTCCTACAGTTGGCCCTCCATTTAATTCTGTATGTCCTTCTCATCATGGTCACACTAAAATATTTCTGTAATGGGCACTCTCATGTATATTGTTCACAAAATTGTAAAAAACCATCCATTCAGAAAGCATAATCATCATGTGGAATTATAGTGCCAAAAGATCAATTTAAAAAGTATGAAATGTTAAAAAAAGGCAATTTAAGTTAATCCACCTTTATTAGTTATACTATCAAAATGCATAAACCGATCCGGCTTAGTGAAAAATATCCTATACGAGCGTACCCGTTAAAGATAGATTCCAAATAAGGAAGAATCGCCAGAAGGTGGATAAATTACGTTTTTATTCAATGGTTTTTCGTAGAATCACCCACATCAACATTTTCGGCTCTGCTTTCCATTCACTTTTGGGCTGATCAGACACGGACGCCAAACGTGGAAAACAGCAGCTCATTGATTTTCGAGTGCGCCGTTTTCCGTCGCCTTAAGCTCGCCCCTATTGTTGCTTCATCTGACCTAGTCGAACCAAATTGCCTGGTTTGAAAATATGACGCAATCCACGAATTCTTTTTTTTAAGTATGTTTGAAAATCTAAATGTTGCAGAATTTCAGGCTATGGCACCGTTATAGATGTAACATGCTATTACAGATTTCGTCTTTCATTGAATGAAAGTTATGTCATTAGTCGTCTGACACTAGACGTGCCTCCATAAATCCAGAAATGGTGCATAACAATGTTTGCGAAATTCTTTATCAGCTTTCAACACACCAACTATATATTCACAGCATATACTCAACAACCAACTGCTGTACTTCTGGAACTCCGCTGAGTCTTAGTCATTACGAACTGAAAATCGAATTCATCCAATCGTCCTTCAAAACTTTCCATCAAGGTCAGTAACGTCTTGACGCGCGGGGAAAAACCTCTATAGTGGTTCTTTTCCCTAGTTTTACTTCGCATGCTACTGGCGTTACCTAACCTTCCATGTGAACTGGACATACCCGGAGTATTCGTGGAACAGCTTATTCCATTTTCACTTTCCAGTTGCTAGTAGCTACAACTAGTTTCCGTGGTACTTACTTCCTTGCTGACTCTATCCACGTGCATATCCATGAATGGCTTGACCAAATCCATCTCGCTGAAGTTGTTGTTTTTGTTGGGATGCTGAACTGATTTAGCACTATCAAATCTTTCACTTACTGCAATCTAAGAATGCAAACAATCCCTTGACTGTTATGAACACTTCACTAAAATTCCTTTCTGGCCAAGATTCTGTCCTACACTTTTGTACACAGTGTTCTCCCCCCACTTGCGTATGGAAAACTGAGAAATTAATTGATTCACTTGCACGCCCGTTCAGTTGGGTTATCAGTTTCTTTGAGGCCTTTTTTGCTGCGTTTACCTTTCTCAACTGAACAGGAACTCGCTGACGACTGATAAACCCGCTACTCGAATACCCACTTGGAGGTACTACTCGACTGGCGATTTACTTGGACAAAGAAAATATTTATATTTTGATTCCGCACTGGCTTAAACTTTTCTTCATGCCTTACTTTTTTACTAGAGTATTGATAATATTCCTGAGGCGCACAATATTATCACACTTTACTCTCACACAAGGCAAAGCTAAGAGGACGAGCTGGGATGGCCACGATGGATCACTAACAATAAGGAAAACCCTTATTTTCCACGTTCCACTTAATCGCTCTTAGAGAACGAAAAGAACACAATTTTAGATCGACCTCGGTTCTGTGATATTTGGGTCCCTGAGGCTGTTGAACTATAATAAATGGGTCTCCGGTACAGTATCTCGGTATCCGTCCAGGGAATCGACTAGGAGTAACTACTTTCGGTGCCGGCGTGTCAAAAACAACTGTGAGAAAGTGAATTAGGATGGAAAAATTGTCCAGGAAGGTCACCTTGATGGGAACTAATGGTAGCGAATGTGCTGTGCTAGTAGCTAGTGGCAGTGTGTTGGTTCATGTTCTGCCCGTCTGTTTTCTGCCATCGGTTTGACTCTCTGCTTCTCCCTGCTTGAGCAATCCGTCAGGGGAGTATAGGTGCACGACGCACATGTGTTTACTGAACACTGACTGCTGTCATGCTATAAATAAATTTGCGCCTGCCCACGGTTGCACGCTGTATTAGTTCGTTGTGGTAGCAGCGTGCTCGGTTGCCTGTCTCAGTGATATGCCGCTATGGAAAGCAACATTCGTGATAGTACAGTATTCAGGGCAACTAGTTGAATTTATTTTCTAAAATTTGAATTTTCAGTTATCACTTCATGGGACGTTTAGTTAGATTTTGAACGCACTTGCAATTACATACAGAATTGTTAGATTAACTAGTTGGGATTGGAGAGTCCAATTAAAGTGACTTGCTCAACTGCGTTGATTCGTTAAAACATGGTTTTATACTACTACTGGGCAAGCGAATTGATCAACTCAGTGGAATTCAATAATAATTTAGCTACATGCCAAAAATTAAACGTTTTCAACTTTCTTTTCGCTCAAATTAGTTAACCGCCGTTATTTTGATGTTCGATTCGCATTCAATTATAGCGTCTTAATATTCAATTCACTTGCGCAAAAAAACTTAACAATATGCTATAGCATATATGTTTTGATTGATCAAGTGAATTGAGCAAGCCACTTGACATGAACGCAAATTGATAGTCCATAAAATTATAATAATTTCAAGTTATTTGTTGAATGAAAAGAATGAAACTTGTTAATGAATATCTACAAAGTTTCAAATAAAGTGACATGCGGTGAATAAGCTTCCGGCTTTTTGGTAAAGGGCGGAATTCTTCATTGGCCTTTCCTGAAACATCACGGAGTGTTCCGTGTTTGCGATAGCTATTGTTGAATCTCTAAAGGACAACTGACCACACATGCCGAAAGAACCAGTAGAAGGGGACATTTCCGTTTTAAGACCCAAACGTGTCATGCTTCAAATAATTTTGAATGATAACGCACAAATAAACTTCCGATTAGTTTATAAAGGGCAAAAAAAAGAATTATTTATAAATTACTATTTCCTGGAATTAAGAATTCACATAAATTTAATTTTTTTTTCGGTCGCCGGGATTTCTAAGAAAGCGCTTCGCAATTCCCAAGAAAATTTCAGAATTTACAAATGAAAATATTTGGAATTACTAAGAAAAATCATTTGGAATTTCCATGGGGAATTCATCGAGATATTCACTAAAATTCTTCAAAATTTCTACGATATTTTTTTAAATTTATCGACCATGCCATTTGGCTGAAAGCGACATCATCCCGAACCGGTATTTTAGCCGAAAAAGCCGTTTGCTCTAGCAGGTCGTTTGGCTGAATAAAGCCCCAAACGCAATACAACGGAACGGCGACGGAAACGGAAAATTTGACAGAAAATATATGGGCTAACTGTCAAATTTTCCGTTTCCGTCGCCGTTCCGTTGTATTGCGTTTGGGGCTTAAGTCATTGGGTCAAAATATTGTTTGGCCAAATGGGTCGTTTTGCAGAAAGGTCCAATTGGCCCAACGGTTCATACGGCCGAAAATATCGTTTGCTGAACGGGTATATGGCCAAAAAATGTTGCCAAATGAAACTTTATGCCAAACGACCATTCCAGAAAAAACTGACCTATTCTGCCAAACGACTTTTTCTGCCGAACGACATTTTCGGGCAAATGAAATTTGCAATCAGATATGTATCGGCTTAATGGCTTGTTCGGCAAATCAACTTCCGGCCGAACGACCCTTCTCGTCATTTTGGCCGAAAGTCATTCGCCGGAAGCCATTTGTTCGAAAGCCACATTACCGAATAACACGTTAATCCAAAAGTCATCCAGCCGAATTCAATTTGCCCGAAATGAACCTTTAGCCGAAAATGTTATTTGCCCGAAACTAACATACAGTCGAGAGGGACATACGGCCGACGGGTACATACGGCCTAACCAACCCAAAGTCGTTTGCCCTAATAGGTATGAATAACTTTCGGAATTGAGATTCATTGTATTTTACAGCATCATTAGATGTTTATTCGTAAGAAATCATAGACAATGAGCTGTCGCATGATTTGTTTGAGCCTGCAAACATAAATTTCCTACAGGTTCCCCCAGGGAACTCTAAGATGTTCCGGGAGTGGTCAATGAGGTTTCGCTTTTCCCAAATGAGGTCCTTCGTACTTTACCTAATTATTTGAAGTGTATTCGTGAGCAATCATGAAGAATGGGCTGTCGCATGACACGTTTTGATCTGGAAACAGAAATGTTCTATCCTACAGGCTCCCCCGGGGAACCCCGTGTTGTTTCGGGAGTGGCCAAAGAGGTATTTGGCCCCTTACGAAGACGTCACAGGTTAATACGCCAACAACCGTAAAGAATGCGTTATCGCATGACCTGTTTTGGTCAAAAACGGAAATGTTGCCTCCTACACGCTCCCTCGCAGCACTACGTAGAGTTCCAGCAATGGCCAATGAGGACATTTGTACTTTACAGACTGTTCAGTTGATTTTTCGTGAGAAATCATGAAGAATGAGCTGTCGCATAACATGTTTTTGGCTGAAAATGAAAATGTCCTCTCCAACTATTTCCCCGGGAAAATCGGGGAACACGCTAGAGACGTTCACAAGCATTTCAGAAATACTGAAAAATCACTAATACAACCGTATTAAGTCTCGCTTAACTTTTCAAAAGGTCCTAAGTAACATTTTTTTCATGAATTAATTTGAATAGCGTAATCAACAGACCAATATGAAAGCTTTTGATTACACTACTCAAATTAATTCATGAAAAAAATGTTACTTAGGTCCTTTTGAAAAGTTAAGCGAGAAGTGTAGTTTTGTTATAATGTAAAGTTTAAGAAGAGTTCCACATAAAAACAAAGTTTTCGTTGAAATACTCCAAACGCCAAATCGTAGGTACCCCAACGGAATCTGTAATAATTCCGGAATCATCCGGTATCTGAACACCACTCTTAATGAAATCTAAACTACGATAATACTACGATGTATCTGGGCAAGCAAGACAAGCCGGGGGTGTCGTGTAACCAAACCATATATGCAAGTAGCATCTAAAGCAATCGGGGCTTGATACAAACTGCGGGATAGAAGAAAAAACACTTCCCCAAATCTCTCGGTATGAGATGAAGAATAACTAGCTCTTTATTGAGCTATCCCACGCCCACCCTTATTGTCATCCGGACAAGATGCAGCCTTCGAGGTCCAACTGGTGTTCCTGGCTCTTCACATGTCGTCGCGTTCTGCATCCTTTTCAACTTCCTGCCTTCCAGGTCGATGGGCATCATACCCGCCATTGCGCATGCTGCGCAATCAAAAAAGTCAAAATAGCACTTTAGGGGGATATATTTTACTATTTCCATCAATTTATATCTATTTGCGGCCATTTGAATGCATTGCAGCACATCTCGTTTTTTTTTTAATTTTGTAAAAAAAATCACAGACCCTTGACAAAAACAATGTTTATCCAATAACTCTAGAACGCAATAGCCATCAATGGATAGGAATGAGAGGAGAATGCGTTGGAGCGATGTACATTGTACATATTCCTGAAGAGCATGACCTAAGTTTCTAATATCTATCGTGGAAGATGATAGTGGCTTTATGATCCGCTGGTTCTACTTTTCAACCTATTGGATTGAGCATTTAGAGGTATATCCTTTTTTATCTAACGACGTTTAACTTTCCAGGTTCATTGAGGACTGACACCTTGCACAAGGCGATATGTGTGTTCTTGGCATCAGAAGACTTCATTTCGGTGTATATAAAACTTTTCAAGAGAAAATTAACCAAGGATTAGTGGATGAAATTAATCGGAGCGATGAACGGGTGAAACGAGAATAATTATTAGTAAATTTAAGGAACATTAAAATGGTAAGAAAAATCTATTCAACAATACAAATATAATGAACTATATGCACGCTAGATTCAAAATCAATTATTTTAAATCCGGAAGTGGAATGGGGAATACATTTTCCTTGGAAGTTCTTGAAATTTCCTCGGATTTTCCTGTTTTTTTTTTAAGTTAGTCGGAAAATTCTTCGGAAGCTCTAGGATTCATTCATTTATTTAGCCTACATCTAAACAGATAAGACTGAATCAACAATTTGACGCCACAATACACGGTTCGAGGCCGCATCTCTCCATCCTCGAATACGCCCCAACCTCGCCAAGTCGTTTTGCACCTGGTCTGCCCATCTCGCTCACTGCGCTCCACGTCGTCTCGTCCCTGCCGGATCGGAAGCGAACACCATTTTTGCAGGGTTGCTGCCCGGCATTCTTGCAACATTCCCTGCCCATCGTACCTTCCAGCTTAAGCTACCTTCTGGATACTGGGTTCGCCGTAGAGCTGGGCGAGCTCATGGTTCATTCTTCGCCGCCACACACCGTCTTCTTGCACACCGCCAAAGATGGTCCTAAGCACCCGTCTCTCGAATACTCCGAGTGCTTGCAAGTCCTCCTCGAGCATTGTCCATGTTTCATGTCCGTAGAGGACTACCGGTCTTATTAACGTCTTGTACATGACACATTTGGTGCGGTGGCGAATCTTTTTTGACCGCAGTTTCTTCTGGAGCCCGTAGTAGGCCCGACTTCCACAGATGATGCGCCTTCGTATTTTACGACTGACATTGTTATCAGCCGTTAGCAAGGATCCGAGGTAGACGAATTCCTCGACCACCTCGAAGGTATCCCCGTCTATCGTAACACTGCTTCCCAGGCGGGCCCTGTCGCGCTCGGTTCCGCCCACAAGCATGTACTTTGTCTTTGACGCATTCACCACCAGTAACACTTTTGTTGCTTTACGTTTCAGGCGGGTGTACAGTTCTGCCACCTTTGTAAATGTTCGGCCGACAATGTCCATGTCATCCGCGAAACAAATAAATTGACTGGATCTGTTGAAAATCGTACCCCGGCTGTTACACCCGGCTCTCCGCATGACACCTTCTAGCGCAATGATGAACAACAGGCACGAAAGTCCATCACCTTGTCTTAGTCCCCGGCGCGATTCGAACGAACTGGTGGTGCTGGCCCGAAATCTTCACACAGTTTTGCACACCATCCACCGTTGCTTTGATAAGTCTTGTAAGCTTCCCAGGGAAGCTGTTCTCATCCATTATTTTCCATAGCTCTACGCGATCTATACTGTCGTATGCCGCCTTGAAATCAACGAACAGATGATGCGTTGGGACCTGGTATTCACGGCACTTTTGAAGGATTTGCACACAGTAAACATCTGGTCCGTTGTCGAGCGGCCGTCAACGAAGCCGGCTTGATAACTTCCCACGAACTCATTCACTAATGGTGACAGACGACGGAAGATGATCTGGGATATCACTTTGAAGGCGGCATTAAGGATGGTGATCGCTCGAAAGTTCTCACACTCCAGCTTGTCGCCTTTCTTGTAGATGGGGCATATAAACCTTCCTTCCACTCCGCCGGTAGCTGTTCATTTTCCCAGATTCTGACTATCAATTTGTGCAGGCAAGTGGCAAGCTTTTCCGGGCCCATCTTGATGAGCTCAGCTCCGATACCATCCTTACCAGCTGATTTATTGGTCTTTAGCTGTTGGATGGCATCCTTAACTTCCCTTAAGGTGGGGGCTGGTTGGCTTCCATCGTCCGCTGAACTGACGTAGTCATCTCCTCCGCTGCCTTGACTTTCACTGCCTGTACTCTCATCGCCATTCAAATGTTCCTCGTAGTGCTGCTTCCACCTTTCGATCACCACACCGTCAAGATGCTCCCATCGTTATCCCGGCACATTTCGGCTCGCGGCACGAAGCCTTTGCGGGATGCGTTGAGCTTCTGGTAGAACTTGCGTGTTTCTTGAGAACGGCACAGCTGTTCCATCTCCTCGCACTCCGCTTCTTCCAGGTGGCGTTTCTTCTCCTGAAAAAGGCTAGTGAGCTGTTTCCGCTTCCGTCTATAACGTTCCACGTTCTGCCGGATACCTTGCTGCAACGCGACCGCCCACGTTGCATCCTTCTTCTCCAGAATCTGTCTGCACTCTTCGTCGAACCAATCGTTCCGTCGACTTCGTCCCACATACCCGATGTTGTTCTCCGCTGCGTCGTTGATGGCTGCTTTAACTGTATTCCAGCAGTCCTCAAGAGGGGCCCCATCGAGCTCACCCTCTTCCGGTAGCGCTGCCTCGAGATGCTGCGCGTATGCAGTGGCGACATCAGGTTGCTTCAGTCGCTCTAGGTCGTACCGCGGCGGTCGTCGGTACCGAACATTGTTGATGACGGATAATTTTGGGCGCAGTTTAACCATCACCAGATAGTGGTCAGAGTCGATGTTAGCGCCACGATATGTCCTGACGTCAAAGTGCCGTCCATCAAGGTCGATTTGTGGACGTGGTCGATTTGTGATTCTGTCTGCAGTGGTGATCTCCAGGTGTACCGATACGGGAGGCTGTGTTGGAAGTAGGTGCTGCGAATGGCCATATTCTTGGAGGCGGCGAAATCAATTAGTCGTAGGCCGTTTTCGTTCGTCAGCCGGTGAGCGCTGAACTTTCCAATAGTCGGTCTAAACTCCTCCTCTTGGCCAACCTGAGCGTTCAAATCTCCTATGATGATTTTGACGTCGTGGCTTGGGCAGCTGTCGTACTCACGTTCCAGTTGCGCGTAGAATGCGTCCTTATTATCATCAGTGCTTCCGGAGTGTGGGCTATGGACGTTGATTATGCTGAAGTTGAAGAACCGGCCTTTGATCCTCAACCTGCACATTCTCTCGTTGATCGGCCACCACTCGATCACGCGCCTTTGCATATCGCCCATCACTATGAAAGCTGTTCCCAGCTCATGTGTGTTGCCGCAGCTCTGGTAGATGGTATGATTACCTCTAAACGTTCGCACCATTGATCCCTTCCAACAAGCAGCTCTAGGATAGCCCGCGGAAATAATTCGCAGATGGAAATCTCCGCATAGAACAAATCATGCATAGTATGCGTTGAGCAGTCAAACAGTTTTAAATTTAAACATTTAAACAGTCAACTGTCATAAAGCCCAATAATTTGGAAACATGGAGAATTTTAATTATCATTGAAATCAATTTTACCACAATTGTGACAAATACAGCAGTGCTGCTCTACTGTGGCTTATTGGGCCTATGCAAACATCATACCTTGTAGGAGTGGGGGCATTATGTCAGATGTAGGGCCTGCTTGTGGATACATGCAGCTTTTTGTAGAAGTTTAACGAAGCCCACTATCAAACCATAGATATAATTATCAAGATGTTGGGGTCAGAGCAAATTAGTACTCATTTTATGGTTCCAGTGTACTAAGCTCTCTGGTACCCAACGGTACCCAGGAAATCAAAGCAATCCTTAATATCGAATTTGAATTTGTTCTAATTTCATACCGTCGTCATGGGTATCATTATTTTTATTTGTTTATTGTTTTCTGCTCGTTGTCGGTGATGTATTTGAAGAAAGATTAGAGATAAAATTTATATTCTCGTAATAATTTTTCATTAATTCTGTTTTCTTTCAGGTTTTTTTTTTTTTTTAATTTGGAATTTGGTTTTAAGCAGACGACCAGAAGGTTTGCATGTGAACCAGGAACAATTGTATGCCCAGTGAGAGCAAATGATGCAAATCAAAACCATCCTCATTCAACGCCAAGCAACTTGTACCTTGAAGAATTTCCCAAATTAAAATGATTTTATTCGTCCTGCGCGACTAGGCAAACGTTCGAATTTACAATCTTGAATTTGTTCTATTGCCAATGGAATTATTGCACAGCTGTGCTTTTGCTCTGGTCCTTGTATTTGCAGTTTACAAATAGAATGACAATGAAGACATCTGACATGATTCTGCCCGCTGCGCTCATGCGTTGTCCAAAAATGTCCAGTACCAGCTGAGTACGCCGCTAATGCAACAAAGATTCTCTTGTGCGCGCTGATTACGTCACCGATGCGACGAAGGTTGTCATGATGATTCGGCGGTCGAGATGCCGGAACGTCTGTATCGGCAATCGAACGACGGATGCTGCAGTAGTTGTAGTGGATGTCAGTCGTCTTGGCGATCCATCTAGCGATGCAGTGATCAGACTTATAACCTACAAATCGCCAAAGGACTCGGAAAAGCCGAATCCCTCTGCAATCTACATCCGGGTTTAGAACCCCACAGGAACACCTTCACGTAAAGGATCTTTTCAAATAATATAGTTGTAATGTTAAATTTTAACTATTCAAACCGAATCTGTCTCACTTCAATTCTTTGGTAATTTATTTTCAAAATCCGTGATATTTTGGGACCACGCTCGCGCCAAATCACTACCCAACGCGGAAAGTGTTTGTTAGAGTCAAATTTACAGAAAGTTGAAAAAGTTTTTTTCTCTCTTTATTATCCACAGTTTCAGCCCAAGCTATCTAAATAGTCGTCAACATAGTGCTTATGAATAATGGCTGCTGATGCTCGAGGATATTTATCTGCGAACTCTGCTGCGTTGAGGTTCTTCACGTATTGTGCCGACGCCGGGGAGCAAGTTGAACCGAACGTGGCCACGTCCATTACATAGATACTGGGAGGATCCATCAAGTTCTCTCGGAAAAGAAAGCGTTGAGACTGTCGGTCTGGCGATCGGATATAGATCTGATGGAACATTTCCATTAGGTCGCCAGTAACGGCTATCGGATATTGCCGGAACTGATAGAGGACCTTCGGAAGAGGGGTTAGAAGGTCTGGTCCTTTGAGAAGTTGTGAGTTGAATGAGGTTCCGTCTACATTCGCCGCTGCGACCCATATAAGCCGCACTTTACCAGGTTTCCTAGGGTTGACGACTACACCAAGAGGTAAATACCATACGCGACTAGTCTCAACAGACGTTAGTTCCGTTAGACTCGCTCTATGCGAATAGCCCTTCCGCCCGTATTCGGATATATGATTACGAACACATTCTAGCAGTACTGGATCACGTAGCAACCGACGCTCTAACGATTCAAGACGACGATAAGCCATTGTATAGCTATCTGGAAAGTTTGGATTGTCAGTCTTCCATAGGAGGCCAGTTTCGAAGTTACGCCTCGATGTTAGGCGCCGTGGTGTATCCTTCAACAACTGGTTTGCACGCTTCTCATCCGTTGACTCTGTGATTTTACCTTGATCGTCTACTCCGGCATCTTCCAAAGTAAAGTAGTCTCGCAACTGGTCATTCATTTCCCGATCTGAATCGGAAACTGCTCCGGCATGGAAACCGACGATTGCCGAATAGGGTGCTGGGTTTGATAAAAGATATTTTAGTTACTAGATAAAGATTGTCGCTGTCGTCGCTGTCCGGAACATCTTTTGCTGGCGAGGATAGGGGAGCTAAATGTCAAAGAAGGAAAATCCATACGATTTGACAGGTATGTACCACACATGTTTCGGACAGCAGAACAAAGGGAACAGAAGCGACAATCTTTATCTAGTAACTAAAATATCTTTTGGTTTGATACACACCCGTAAATATACCACCCAAGTCTGCACTTTGCTCCGATAGGGTCCTGTAATCTTCCTTCTCGCAGTTTTAGTGGAGCACTCAATCTAAGTTTTACAAGATTTTAATTAATCGTTACTTACGTTTTTATTGATGCGGATATTAGTTTTAATTTGTTCAATTTTTTTGATCTTTTTGGGCAGGTATTTAAAAATGAAAAACGTGGCAACCTCACGAGAACAATCAAGTAAATTGAAAAAAGAAAAGTTTTGCTGAAGAAAGAATGCTAACACAAATATTTTCCCGTTATTCCATTCAAGTATAATATATAATTTCAGATAGTATACTTTTTATACTATGTAAAGTATATCTGTCAAAAATGATTAAAAAGATTAGATTCAAACCCTATACAGATTTATTTTATTTCTGAGTGTACAGGGTCGTCAAACGTTGAGGGAATCCTCTGGCGTTATGATTATTTCGAATGTCCGAATAGCAGTTTGAGGGCAGAGCGGCTATTGAAATTAATGAAGCGGGGATTTCAGATAGCTACAAAACTCTAGCAAAAAGTATAACAGCTAAACAGCAAAGTTTGACCCTTGAAGCGTCTAGTCACAGTGTAGTGAATTGCGGAGCAGGTAAATCATTGTTTCTGAAAAATAGAGTATGGTTAATCAGAGATAATTGCTTTAGATAATATTTAATTTTAGCCTGAAATATTTTCACGCCATGCGATTTTCATTTTCGTTTTGTTGGACTGAAAAACAAAAACAAATTAAGAAAAGGTTACCTTGACAGCAGTTCTAAATCTTGTTCTAAAGGCCGATCATAAATTACGAACTGATTTCTTAGATGACATTTCAGGGTACCGAGGATTGTCCATAGTTTGCGCAACTGGAACCACAAAAAAATTGCCAGTTTCATATTGATTGTTGATCAAACCCCACCACTACCTTTGCCCCACATTCGCAGTGGCCAGGGGAGACGTCGCTAATTCCGTTTGCCCCCTGAACTCCCAAAGTATAATTTTTATTGAAATTTCTGGTAAATAAAGCATCTTTTCTTTTGTGTTTGAAACAGTTTAATTTTATGGTTGATCATTAACCGTCGAGAAATCGAATACATATAAGTTTGTTTGTTTGTTTATTTTCAGCCAGTTTGATTATTAGCAAATGGAGTCGATTTTTTTATTAGCAGAGAATTACCAAATGATGAATATTGATTCTCAATTTATTTATTTATGTTTTATTTCCCACCTCCTTCATTACGAAAAGTTCAGGCTTAAATTTCATCAAATGTCCCAACTAATCGTATTATTCTTCAGGTGGGTTTGAATACAAAAATGCCATAATTATTATAGATATTCTTAAACAAGACATAACATCACATTAGATGTTCATTAGAGACGCTTTGAATTTTCCAGGATTTCAATTTTTTCTTGCAATACGACTCATACAGATTTTAACCGGCATGATAGATTTTAAACAGTTTGTTAAAATGTTTGCGCTGATACACACCTCTAACAATATGGGTATTGGGTATTGCCGGAATGGTTCGATGAGCAGTCAAAAAAACGATGTTTGATCCCACTTTGAAATTCGAGATGGCCGACTTCCTCCCGGTTTGTGAAAAGGATCGAATTCAAGATTGCGGAATTCTGGTTTATTAAAATGACCGGAAATCTATACAATATGGTTATTTCCGGAATGGGCCCGATGAGTAGAAGCCGTGAATTGATGGCAATTTTGATTTAAACAAAATTTGATTTATGAATCAAGGCGTTTTTTTACGCGTTTCGATTCAAACATAAATTTCCGGTCTCTACTTATTGAGTCCGTTCCGTTAATATCCACATTGCATGAGTTTGCTGTGTAGCAAACTGGAAGTCGGCCATCTTGAATTACAAAATGGCGCCAAACACCGGTTTTCGGATTCCACTCATCGATCCCGTTCGGTCAATTCCCATGTTGCATGGATTTGCACTTGTCTTAAGACAAGTTAATACTATCCCATTTTAATACACCACTTGATTGTAATTTACAGATACGTATTAAAACCTAAACAGTAAGGTCATCTTCATTGGTATTGGCTCAACAGTAAGGTCATCCTCGTACTTGACTCGACTGGATATGCAGTCATTTTAACAAACTACAAATCGGTCATCCTGAATTCCGACATGGCGCCAAACATCGATTTTCGGTTCATATTTTACTTAAATTTGTTCCTAACCGAACCATTTGGTTCCCTTTTGGTTCACATTGAGTTCCAAGCACCTTAACGGAACTTAAAAGTTCACTTCTGCGCTCCCACCATACAAAAAAATATTTAAAATGCGAGCTGATTAAGCCAAAACATCCCCTCTTATCCGAACTTTTGGTTGCTTGGGTACTCATCAAGTCAGTTCCGGTAATTCTCTTACGGCAAGTATTTGCTGCCATTTTGACAATCAGAGGTTCGCCATCTTGAATTCTAAAATATCGCCAAACATCAATTTCCGGCTGCAACCCATCGAGCACGTCTTTTCCGTTCAAAAGGATATCTAAATAAACCCGTTTACACGTTTTGCCTTTCTCGTATAAAAAGTATACGTAAAGACTATATGATCACTCTAAAACCGAACTTTTGATAGAAGGCTCGGAGACCCATAGTGTTATATACCAATCGACTCAGCTCAACGAACTGTGATGTCTGTATGTGTGTATGTATGTGTGTGTGTACAAAAATGTGAGACACACTTGTTGGTACTTAGCATTATCCGATCGGTCAGTGCGTTTCAAAGTTATTTAAAAAACATTGTTTTTTTCCCAAGAAAAGTTTTTTTTTCTTAGATTGCAGCAATGTATTCAAATGACCGCAAATTGATATGAATTGATGGAAAAAGTAAAATCTATCCCCCTAATAATTTTCCAACGCTAAGTTTCTACTGTTAACTGGCATCACTGATGAACGCCCGTTCTTGTTTGATATCTAACTCGTAAAACCAAAACAGCACCGAGAAGATTTGGAAGGTCTGATCAGAGTCCATAATATGAACTACGCAAATAGTACACAACAAAAACTATTTTTTTTGATATTGTTTTTTACAAATTACAATTATGAACTCGCAACAAAATAAAATAAAAAAAAAAATTTTTTTTCAATTTTGGATCAACCTCATATTTTGTGTTTCGGCGTTAAACAGTCAAGTCATTATTATCTGAACAAAAATGAAGATAATGACAATTACAGCACTAAAATGAATTGTGTTATTACAGTGGAACACCATTTATGTGCATGATCACTCTTTGATTCTAGATCGGTGGTCAAATAGTGTTATACAATCTAGTTACATTGCAATACATTTTTCAATCTATGGGTTTAATATACGCTATCAATTCTTTGTTCATTTGAACTCTTTTTTAATCATGAAAACAGTTAAAATCATGTTCCTCTGTGAGAATAATCAATAGTCGTATAACCAATTTATATGAAAATCTCTTCTGTTTGCTACGTGTTACGTAAACAACAATTTTTTATGGCTGCTCGCATTTTTACGATCTAGAATATGTCACATTTTAGTGGTCCTTGGTCGATGGCTAGACAAAGAACAATCAATGAAAATGTATTAAAGAGCAATTATTTAATCTTTGTTTAAAGCAATTCACCACCAATTTTGTCTTTCGACAATATACTGTAAGCTTTGTTGAAGCATAGTATGAGCTTGGCATAAGTAACCGGCTAACTTGAACAGCGTGTACCTACATAAGCCCTAACCAATTTTGTCTCGGCTAGAAACCATAGGCACTGATGCCACGACATTCCCGAAGCTATGACTTGCATCAAGCACTGCACACGGTTGACTTGAATCGGACGAGGGCACGGGTACAAACCCGTGCCATTCGTCGTGAAATAATCAACCATATAAATTGCGCTAATTTTAACACTAACAAAGATAAGGCTCCGAATGATACGGTTAGGAAAACAAGGTAAAACAACATTCACGCTGGTATAAGCTGTGGAACTGTGAAATGAACAAACACTTCCTCCTGTCACTCCTAGATGAAGTGATTAATTAATCAGTTTCTTACAGATTGCAGAATATGATGTTGTTAAAGGGCTGAAGTCTAGTTTTCAAATACGGAAATCAAGAGCTGAAAGCTTTCCTAATATAAGTTTAAGGATGTATTGATGACTACTACGTATAAGAGCTAATATGATTAAGACGATTCATTGCTACTAGCGCTAACCGGTATATTATTATAGGTAGTATTGTACCTCATTGTGTTAGTAAGAATGTAATCGACATGAACTGTTACTGTGTCTATGCACTAACACTGCTAACTAGCTATCTTGCGCAATGACACGAGTCTGACACACCTCCAAACAGGCCGAAGGCGATTACATATGACGTCATGAAAAATTCCCTTTCCTTGCCCTGTCTGGGGTCAAGCTGATCGATTCATGTCTTGTGTCCTGAAAAAGGATTCAGATTCAAACCCCTTTCAAGCTTGGTGAAGAAGTGAATAAGGAGAGGTGAGAAACTCATTAGCATTTTTCGTACCAAGAGAGCAAGCAAGCGTGTGCTTTCAAAGAATACTAACATTTCATCATTCTCGTGAAAGTTAACTTTTTAGTTAATTTGTCGCTTTTATCACTAAATGAATAACTAGATGCTAGAAGGGATGCAATGCAATTGACATGTTTTGCCCTACGTGGTATCCATGTGTCTGAAAGATGAAAATTCAAACGTCCCCTTCAAGCTCATAACGTTCTCAGGGTTGACTTTTGTCTGCTTGGCCAATTGAAAAATTCAAGCGGACGTGGGTACGTATACTCCGAATTTCCAAACGTTGAACGAGGCAATGATGTAATTTGCTTGGAGTTTACCTTTATTTTCATCTTTCAAATTTATAGGCTTAGGGTATTGCGATCGATTGGGACTCGTTTGCAAACATGCAAGAAACAAATTGAGCACAACATACCTTTAGTTCTGAAGCGAGACCAGTTGCCACATGGGGGCGTACGAGGAAATGGAGACATGAAGGAACCCGTTAGTCGACGGCTTCAGTCTGAAACACTGATGTACCGTAAAAATGCCCATAAGCATTACCTGATCTTTGCAACGTGTGTTCGAATTACCTAACGTTTATGTAACTTAGAATACTTCGACTCAAATGACTTAGTATCAGCGTGGCAAGTGAATATCATGATGGAAAGTAAATTTCTAGAGATTTGTTTTAGCTTTACTTTAGCAAACTCGTTGATTCCTATACTGCTCACAATCCTATATTTGTCCCATATGAATAGGAAATCCAGCAAAGAAGGGACTGATATGCGATCATAAGCAGTATACTAGGATTGAAAAAAGAAGTTGGGAGAGGTTCGCCGAATTTCAATTCTGCTATGGACGAAGAAATGCATGATAAACCGATACAAGACTTTGGACTGTTGAACTAAATGTAACCTGGGTGCTGCGGAAAGAGACGCTTTTTTGTTGTCAAGCGAGTAGAGGGAAATTTTGAAATAAATCCCATAAGCAGGATTAATTTGCAGTTACTTGGCTGTCAAACATTTCCCGCTCTTCAAATTTTCCTTCCCATAGTGCATGATGGAGCTCAATCGCGCGAGACTCTACATGACTTTACTACGGTTTGCTTGCATTCCTTAGCTGTTGAACTTTGTACACTTTCGTAACAAGTGCTTTTTATTTGCTTCTCTACTAATTCACCGCTCGAAATATAATGGGAAAATAGTTGTTACGAAACATACAAAACTTAAATATAATTTATTTTTGTTTTGTTCCCAAATAATCACAATACTTCTCAATATTAGATTTGAAACGAACATAACCACAATCTTCAGTTTGACAAGCAAAGGGATTCTATCCGCATCCTTCATAGCTTAGAAGGGAAAGCACCTGTCTAGTGTACTGGTTTCGTGAGATCAAACCCCACCGAAGAAAGCGGTTACCAGGGTGTCCATCCAGTCGGGAAAAGCGGGAAAAAACCGGGAATTGGACTCGACCGGGAAAAATGCGGGAAATCTTGCCGCCAGTCGGGAAATTGAACCAACGATCAAGTTATAAACATTCATTATCAAAGTTATGAACTATTTTTTTGTAATGCCATAAGAAAAAATATATGTCTGATAATAATGTGAGTCACTCAGATATGATTTTTTTCAACTTTCGGTAATCATGATGGTAACAACAAAGCTCGTTACTGACAAATGCACCTCGCAACAAGTCTTTATCAGAACCCGAACATAATATGATAAGAATCTTTTGCCTTGCATGCTCTGATATTTCCGAGAATACGATGCTATTTTTTAATCAGAGTCAGATTCTAGAATATTTCCACAAAATCAGTTACTATGATATCAAAAAACCGAAGATTGCTGTAGAGATAAGGCAAAATAACGAAAAGAAAATTTAGCAATAAATATTGTCTTCTTTTTTGTAGTTGTCATTTTTTTCGGATCTTTGTCATTATTTTCTCCGACAAAAACAAAGCTTTGTCGTTTGTTCTTTTTTGTCGCTTGTTTTGCATGCGCATCCAAGAAATATCGATTTCCTGATAATGATACAGAGCGTTTCCAAGCAACAGCATCAAAATTTAAGAAAAATTTTAATTCATGATTTTCTATTGAGTTGAAACTTTGCACAGTTTTTCAATTTCATCTAAATCGTCATTTTTCGATATCAAATCTTCATATTGAGTCACGACTAACTTTTCAAAAGGGTGTATGTGAAAATGGTTCAAAAATATTTAAAAGCTGCACAGCAAAAACGGAATGTTCGATTGTTATGATTTTTTCAGCAAAGTTAGACAACTAAATGGTGATTCTTAAGAAAATGTGCACAGTAAAAAAAATTTTTTTTCCTTTAAAAATATCATTTTTGTCACAAAACTCAAATATCTCAAAACCCTATCTTTTTCGAACGTAATTTTTTAGGGAAAACGGTCCATTATATTAGCTATCTACCATAAAAATTTGGTGATGGTAAACTAATAAACAAAAAAGTTATGACATTTCAAACATTTCACAATTTTTCACATATAGTAAACAAAAAAATTTCCGTGTATTTTTTTTTCAAGAATCGCAGTTTGATGCTGATTTTATTGTTAAGGGCCTTGCGTGAGTTAAACAAGTTGTTTGTATGATATTCCATATTTATGTATTCATCGATATTATGTATATTATATGTATAAATATTATATGTATAAATAAATAAAAATGAATTAATATTATCCTAAGTATTAAATTAAATGTGGCAGTTACACAATGTTGTTATAGAAACTCTAAGAGTTTTGGGTTTGAATTTTGGTATGGGTTATGATATCATGAAAACAGTTTATTAATACTTATTTTTATTTATTTTTATTCAATTTTTTAAAATATCGAACGCTTTTGAATTATTATCAGCACAGTTTGAGTATAGTTTTGCTTTAATTTTATTTTCCGACAATGGAATGAAACAGTGAAATTTTTGGGTTCCTTGGATCGTTTTCGCGTTATTAAATTGCTCGCTGAGCTCTGAAGCCTTTATTTCGTACTCTTCAGTAGTAGTAAAACAAAATGATAATTTGGTTAAATCTTTTTCTTTTCTACGATTTGCCCAATCAAATAGTTCTCTCGCAGTTTTAATTGGATGCTCACGTTCTTTGGCTAAATTTGCTCTTGTGGCCATGCGCTTTATTGTTCCTCCAATAGCATCACAAGGACCTTTGCCATGTGATGTAGCAAAAAAATGCCATTCTGCATCAATTCCGTACATTGATTTAAATTGACATAGGCTCGAAAAATTCTTACGATTTTTGTACTGCGACGCTGCTCCATGACATGAAATATATCTTTTGACTTCTTTATGCTTATCAACGCGTAAAAGTTAATCATTTTTCAATGAACAAGTTTACGGATACTGAATCGTGTCTTAAATCTTCGGAAATTATAATAAAACTTAAGTGTTCAATTTGCGTACTTCCATTAAAATAAATAACGAATGGATGAATTGTAGCTTGTTGTACGTTCCAGTGATGGGACTGCACTTCATCTTGCAATACAAAGCTGTAATTTTCAGAAAATCACAAATGACTAAAAATTCACCATTTTGTAATGTATTTTTCGTATTTTTTAAAAAGCTGGATTGTTCTGTTTTAATGAAATCGTGATTAAACTTTCTAATTTCAAGCAAAAATATGACACAAACTCATCTACAGGTTTTACAATAGTTTCTATGTCACACCTATCCGTGGTCACCCATTGCTCAAATGATAACTGATCAATATATTTTTCTTCAAACTCAGCGAATAAAGTATTTTCCAATGATGAAGAATCTGGACAATCCGAACAAGATCGTAGATAGCAATTTGATGTTGTATTTTCACACAAAAGACTACCAGTTAACATTTTAATATCCTTTGTTAAATTGATTCTTTTCAAACTATGTAAAATAAAATTAATATTCTCATGGGTTGTGCACACACACATTATGTGTTCCTGAATTGGAAAGAAGCTTACATTGCCTTGGCCGAAGGCTTGCAAATGAGGAAAAACCTATTTTAATATTATCGTGAATTTCCTTGAAGCGTGTGTACGCTTCTTTCAAAGTCGTCATCATTAATCGTTTTTGGATTGCTTGACGCTTTCCATCTTTTTTTTTACTGATACATAATCTTTTTGACCAGGCATAGCTCGACTTACTTCATCATCTTCAAAATATTGAACTACTATTTCTTTTGTCTCATCTGTTAATGCAGTACTAGACCTAGTATTTTTGGTTGAAAGACAGTTATTCTTCAATTGTTTTGCCTCTTTACTGTATTTCTATTGGTTTTGAACTCATCAATGGCATCCTGAATAGACCACGAACTTGGCAGCATCGACAAAATCAATAATTTTTCTTTCCTTGTCGTGGCTGCATTCGAGAACCTTTCCTTCATATTTATAATTGCCTCATCGTAGTCTGTATTTTCCACATCATCAGGTCCTAATTTGAAGAGGTTTCTTCGTACAGCTTCGTTTATTTCACGGTATTTTTCTCCGGGTAATAAACGTAGTCCATCTTACTCCATTTAATCGGAGTCACTTTTATCCCAGCTATGCCCTCGTTAAAGCGTTCGATGTTGACCTTTTGGATACACTCATCTTCCGATTGATTTGTTGAAACAGATTTCGCTGATGGTACGGTGGCAAGGCTCTCAGCACTTAATACTTCTGGTAATTCCTCAGTTGTTGTCGATACATCTGGCAATTCCTCAGTTGCTGTCGTTTTCGAACTTCCTGCGCTCTGCTCAACCGATGATATACAGATTGCTCTTTTGTCAACGTTTAGACGGCAGGACGTGCAAATGCGTAAATTTGTATTCAATGTGGACATTGGAGCATAACCAGTCGCTTTCAGTTTATCTATGGTGCTTTCGGTGAGATTTCGTAACTCTTTTGAACACTTTTTCCATCAAACGGCCTACAACAGTTGAGAAAGCGGCTACTCATGTTGTTCGTAATATTTCAATAAACAAAATCACTTTTAAGTTTTTACTGACTAGTTTGGTGTCATTTGCTTGACTGAAGAAAAAATTACTATAAGATCTTTAACAACCTTAGTAGTAGTAATTTTTTGCTTTTTCGTGAGCATTGTCATGGTATGTACCTATCATGCATCTGTTGTTGTTGAAGATACCCGTTTCCTCCCGATCATAAAGTCTATTCTCTAAGAGGTATATTTTTGCAGGTAAACTATAGACGTACACGTGTATATAAATCTTTGATTTTGCAGCTTTTGTCTTAAAAATAACATTTCTGATATGTTTCTATCAACGTTATTATCAACAGGTTTCAACACTATTAAAAGAATTTTTCGCCAGTCACGTGCAATGAAAATTATGACACTATCAATACTTTTGATCACAACACTGGATCGTGTCTAAGTTTCTTATAGATGCTATGAATAATTAAATCAAAATATCATGAAAACAACTTGTTTAAATCACGTCCCTTAACAATAAAATCTGCATCAAACTGCAATTCTCGAAATAACTTACACAGAAAAAAAAAATTTTTTACTAAATGTGAAAATTGTGAAATGTTTGAAATGTCATAACTTTTTTGTTTATTAGTTTACCATCACCAAATTTTTATGGTAGATAGCTAATATAATGGACCGTTTTCCCTAAAAAAATTACGTTCGAAAAAAGATAGGGTTTTGAGATATTTGAGTTTTTGTGACAAAAATGATATTTTTAAAGGCAAAAAAAAATTTTTTTTTACTGTGCACATTTTCTTAAGAATCACCATTTAGTTGTCTAACTTTGCTGAAAAATCATAACAATCGAACATTCCGTTTTTGCTGTGCAGCTTTTTAAATATTTTTGAACCATTTTCACATACACCCTTTTGAAAAGTTAGTCGTGACTCAATATGAAGATTTGATATCGAAAATGACGATTTAGATGAAATTGAAAAACTGTGCAGAGTTTCAAATATTTTCGAAATGGTCGCTCAGGATCGACTGACATGCCCCCGTGGACTACAATAGGATTACCTGAAACATCAGGAATTTTAAATATTGTATTCAAAAGTATACAATTATTTGAGGCGTCTGAAGTTGTTACAGACTGATTACGATTCACTACTATGTTAGTTATATTTGAAATCTAATCTTCTTAAATGCGATAAAAACTTATTATAAAAGTAAAAAATAACAAAAATAAAGCCAAAAATATTTTCTTTTTGCGAATTAAACTTAAGCTAATAGTGATAGCTAACGAACAGTAGGGTACGAACAGTTCTCCTGTAGGGTCAAACATATTTTGACGGACATTTATTTGTGTTGGTGGATTAAGTTAAAATAAAAACTACCAGCTGCTGAAATTTTTCAAGGATCTCGAAGCGAATCAATGAATATCTTCAAAAGTTTCTGATAATAATGATACATAATTTCTAATGACTTTTTTTAAGGATACCAATTATTTTAAAAGGAACTGCTAGGACTTATGAGAAAACTGCGATGGAACTTGAACAGCATTCAAACTTAGGTAAATAAATTTTATTCACAAAAATATGGAGCTCCGAAAACAAACAAGGATCCCAGAAATTATTTAATTGAATAAAAAATCTCGAAAAACAAAATTCTTAAAACTCAAAATTCTAATTTGATGATATCGCAATTAAAAAGTTTTTATAACCCAAAAGGTACTAAATTGATTTATTTAAGAAAGTGTTTTTGAGCAAGTGAAAAGAAGAATTAAAGTCTTAGATGGTTTAAAAACATCATGAATAAATTTCTGAATTTCAAGAGGTTCTAGAGTTATTTGTAGAACCTTATTTGAGATTAATCCTGTTTTGAAAAATTGAGACAAAATTGAGCTTCAAGTCAAGTCACTTCAAGGAGAAATTGGGATTCCACTTTTTCTATTCTAATAAAAAATGTTTAGGAATTTTCTTGAATATGGCCTTCAACTATTGACATAATTTCTGGCGAATTCCAATTCCCTTGGGTTCAAATCAAATGTGACAAAAATAGGATTAATTCTTTTTAAAGGGTTCTAAGAGCCTTATAGTCCTCCCTTCAATGTAATAATCATAAAAATTAGAGGATTTTTTTAAACCGCTAAGGCGCTAATAGGATATTTTTAGTATCAGTTCCCCCAACCGAAAAAAAACGGGAATCGGAAAACCGATTTTGAATGGACACCCTGGGTTACCCTCCAATACCTTTTCCGAACTAAATCTATCACATGTTCTGCATATGCATTAATCGAGTTTCAGACATAGTAACACATAATAACATTATCCAAAGCTCTACAAAATTGAACATGCAGAAGTAATTAAACAAACACGGAGAAAAAGAAGCAGATTCCTAAAAATATGTCTTGAAATACATAAACTATATTACATTTACATCAAACAAATTATTACTTTAGGCTAATTTTATCATGAAACATTTGTACCCTAATTGACTTTTCTGGCGTATTTGAAACTGATTCCCAAATGAAAAAGTCAGCTACGCCATCACTCGTTGAGCCAGTATAGTGCATGGTGATTTGATTGCTTGAAAATGTGCTGCGAAGGTTTTGCGTAAAGCATAAGACATCAATGCTGATTGCTGGTGCAAACTAGTTGGTACCGGAATTAATATTGGTTGAAAACTGTTATGCTGTGCTGTAGACATTAATGTCTAGCTGGAGGTAGTGAATTCCGGATCCGGTCAAGAGGGTAAAAAAATTGAAAGGGGTTTGATCTTTAGTCGACAATTTCGAGTATGGAGTGTCAATGGTGTTGGCTTCGGAAGCTTTCATTCAATAACTGTGAAGATGCATAATTTTGTGAATTTGCGAGTCTTGATTTGGGCGTCCAATTTAAGTAAATAACCGTAATCAATTGTATGTGTAGACGGTTATAAAAGTAGGAATCGTTTTTGGCAGAACGTGACACAGAAAGAACTAAGATACAAATACAAGGTAGAAAAGGGACGAGCCTGGAATTGAACCCATGAGCTCCTGCTTATAAGGAAGAAGCGGTAGCCACTAGACCACCAAGCTCGTACTTAGGTTAAGAAGTATGCGCTTATAGAATAAACTTTATTTTTTCTGTATATAAAAATGAATTGGCCTTCATTCATTTCTATAGATATTGAAAGGCAACATCACGTGACATCTCTCATTGAAAATGAGAAATAACAGTACTGGTTGCAACAGACTTTATTCGCGAGTATTTCATTTTTTCCCTTTCTTACTGGCTGTTCAAAAAAGGAACATTTTAACGTTTTGTTATAATTTCGGTTGTGTGTTATGTTTTTCAGCTAGACAGTAGTGTAGTGGGGATCTTCCATGTAGACGTGGAAGTCGGTATAGGCCTTCCTTTTTACTTGCTTTTATATGAAGTTTATATGAATTTTTGCGAATTCTCGAACAATTGATTCATATATTTACATTAATTTAAAATTATTCATCTTGGATTCACAGAACGTGGTAGAACGTGTAACATAATCAATTAAAAAATAATCAGGATTTGAGAAAATCTCACATAATTTCTTCAATTTGCTGGACAAATAATGTTTTCCCAAGATTCAGGTTTATGGTTTTCCAAGAAACATTACATACATCTTGGAATTCTTATAGTTATCGAATATCTTTACATGGTTTCAGCAGACATCATAGATCACAGAAATTTGTGTACATTTTCAATGGTTTCAATAAATTATTACTAAGTGTTGAGATTTTTGAGATGAGATGAGATTCTGGTAGATGCGATTGACCGTGAACCAAACCGCGGGCTGTTATGGCAGCCTATAACCATGGAGCACCTAAGCGACTTCGAATTGGCGGATGACGTTGCACTCCTCGCGCAACGGCGCTTTGATATGCAGAGTAAGCTCAACGACCTTGCCGAGCGCTCCTCCTCGGCAAAACCAAATCGTTGGATGTAAACACGGTGACTCCTTCCAGTTTCACAGTAGCCGGGCAACCAGTGGAGAATGTTGAAAGCTTCCAATTTCTTGGTAGCCAAATGGCGTCAGACGGCGGTACCAAGATCGACATAGGCGCACGGATCAAGAAAGCAAGAGTTGCCTTTGCAAGTTTAAGAAATATCTGGAAAAACAGGCAGATAAGTGAACGCACCAAAATACGAATTTTCAACTCTAACGTGAAATCTGCGCTGTTATACGCTAGCGAAACATGGTGTGTATCAGTGGAGAACACTCAACGGCTGCAGGTGTTCATTAACAGATGCCTGCGGTATATAATTAGGGCCTGGTGGCCTCACAACTGGATCTCAATCAACGAGCTCCATCGTCGTTGTCACTAGAGGCTGATAGCAACAGAAATTCGGGATCGGAAGTGGGGCTGGGTCGGCCACACTCTACGTAGGGGCGGAAACGAAATCTGTAAACAAGCATTAGACTGGAACCCAGAAGTTGACCGAAATCTAAACTGGCAACAGGTTAAAGCGATAGCCGGGGAACGCTTAGGATGAAGATCTTTAAAGTCGGCCCTTTGCACCACCGGAGGTGTACAGGATCCATAAGTGAGTTAGGATTTTTCATTAACACTTCCAGAAATGGTTATGGAACTGGTGATTCATATCGAACTGCCACGATTGCGGCTCAGATTTCAAGCGGGCTTTGGGATATTTGGGGAATCACATTAAACCGCATTTGTGGAAACAATCTATATAAAAAAATAATGTGAACCAAATGGGCTTACAATAATTTAGGTACTTGGTAAGTGTATTATCTATATCTTATTCTTGTCTCAAATAGGACTATAAATCCAAAACGGTATCTATTGAAGAGCGTTTGAAGCGAAGCTTAAAATTCACTGGTTAAATCACACAATGCGAATATATATAAGTTACCATTTAAGGAAAGCCAATTATGTAGGCTCAAGTACATTAAACCAGTTAGGGCCAAACAAGGGTGTCACAAAAACACTAGAGGCGAAACTATGAGTTCAATGTACAATTATTCATTTTGAAGTATATGCAGTATCATCGTGTTAGCCTCATGATATACGAATGCAAAAATGGTGTGAGGCGGCAATGTCCCAGTGGGGGATCAAATGCCAATAAGTGGAAGAAGAAGAAGCATGTAACTTTATTATTTAGCTTTGATTCAAGACTAAAGAATCCAAAGTGGTATCAATTGAAAACGTCGAAAGCGAAGCTAGGAATGTAATTTACTTTAGTGACCTCATGGAGGTGACCATTTAAAGGGGAAGCAAATGAAGCATATACATCAATTGTAACGGTGCATACATCTCTGTTTGTTAATTCAGAGATAAGTGTAGCAATGATATCGTTGTTAGCAAGAACACATGCACGTAGCATTGATCGAAAGTTGCCATTCCATTACTGGAAGCAGCAATAACCGGGATCACTAGGTTATCAGGGTAGAAGTCACCTTTGCGAAATTAAGGATAATATACTTCACAATTTTAGCATTATTATAAACAGCAACGATGAAACCAAATTGGTATCGTAGGAAGAACGTCAAAGACGAAACACAGAGTACACTGTTTTTTTTTTCTTCCTAAACAATGGAGGAGGAATCTGCTCAACAGACATCCTGGGTTGACCAGGAAGTGCGGGGTTAGGGATCACCGAGGGAGGCAGGACTACATTCCCGACCCGCTAAACCGTTTCCATTGCCGCCAAGCCCATAGTCCCTTCGGTACAACCAGAAAGTAATGCTTCAAAGGGGGGCCAGAGTACACTGTGTAAAACACATAATGCGTAGGTGATAATTTGTAAAAAAAATTATTGAAAACATACTAATAATCCCACCATTATATATCCTCATGCTGAAATTGAATAAGAGTAGTCAATTATTTCGGAGATCTAAAAAGTCCACTACGCCATAGCTCCGGTTAGTTTATCAATGGCTCAATACTGTGAAGAGCGCCCTGGTGCTCCACAGGCTCCGTTAGCGGTTAGGTCTTTCTAGACTCCCCTATAACCATTCATTCGTAGGCACGGTAAGCGTAAATCCGCGTCACACCAAGAAATAGGGGCCAGCTGAATGGTGTACTTTTTCCACTAGAACAGGCAATCCGTAGTGTTATTCTCAGGCAAATAATCGGCTGTCAATACCACACGGCTATCTGGACTGTTCGTGGAAAGAAGTTGACAAAGACTTCGTGTCAACTCTCAATGTGCCCGAACAGCCGACTCAGTTAATTGCAGCGCCGCAATCTAGATATTTTTTTGTGCGATCGCATTGTGTGTTCTCCCAACACGCCCTAATATTGAATTTTGACAATCTTTCAACATTTCACGTCAGTTTTATATATAGAAAAGATGAATTATTTTCTATATGAATCAGCAGATTTGTAATAATTTGAGTATCAGCTCCTTCAACCGAAAAAAACGGGGATCTGAAAATTGATTGTGTATTGATTCAGGAATGTTGTCCTTAAATAATTCAATGAATCGAATGAGGCAATAGGGCACTGCACAGACTACTTTGTCTCTTTCTCGCTGCAAAGAAATTAGAAAACAACAAGGCCTGTAAACGTCAAAATTTATGAGGAACAAAAGAGAAAGAGATGTTTCCGTGCAGTGCCCTATATAACGAGCTATCATTTTTTAAGGGAAAAGTCAACACTGACTTTCACGGATTGCTAATTGGAGATCACGTAGGTTTTGATTTTAGTCGGCATGCTGAGATGATTTTGATCGAATTTCGCGAAGAATTCCAATGTGTCCAAGCAACAGCAAACAATACAGTTCGAATCGAACAAAATATGGGGCATTCTGGCAAGGGTGGAGCAAGAGTGATGCATCTATGACACACGTCAACCGATTGGAGTGATTGGTATAGAAGGAAATATCATGAGGTTTTAAATCAGATGTTGAGGTGAATGTTCATACTTCTTGTCATTTTTATCTATAATGCATTTTTAGATTAAAGCACAGACAAACATACAAAACACTCGTAAAAAGTTGATTTTACGGACTAATGTAATATACATACATACATACATTATACTTGATCAAGAGGCCGCTAGTTTTGTTCAAGTTTGGCGTTTGCTCTCTGTCACCATCTTGTTCAATCTTTGCCCATGTCAATGTAAACAGTCTGTGTTATCGTGACGATTAATTCAAATAATAAAAGTTCTAGGTGTTATGTCTGTTTGTTTGTTATTAAAGGTTTGCTTTTATGGGGCGGTTCTGTCAGTTCATATCAGTTTCAGTTTAGGGTTGATAAAACGCAAAATTGGTTAGATCCGGGTCATTATCAACGAGATAGTCAGTATAATTGCTTTATTTTTGCAAAACAATTGTGCCCGATAAGGACATTAAAAGATTTTATGAAGTAGTACATATATCAATACAAGTATTAGTTAGATTAAATATTAAAGCTCGTACTCGTGCTGCGTAGGGTAAAACCGTAATTGGACCGCTGATATCTATTTGATGAAAAAATGTAAATCAGTGAAAATCGCTCCACAGCTTCGCTAAAAATCTTCTATGTGCATCATATATTGAGCGTTATATGTTAACAAGTCGCTCAAAAAAGCAAGTATCCGAGGCCCAGATTTTTACCATTTTGTATGACATATTTTAGACCCCTAATTCCATCCAAAATATAAAGAGGTCCGAATATCCGAATTAAGCTTGTTACAGTAAAATTTGAAGTCTGTTGAAGTTAAAGATTACGTCAGTTAAATTTATTCGTTCTGCAAAAAAAAAAACAGTTGCAAAACGGTGGATTGATTCAGCATACCTATACATCCAATAAAAGCGTGACATAATTTATAGATAGCCTATTATAACGCAGAAATACCTATCGTCATAAGACAGTGCATTAACGATCAAATTTTAAAGTTTAAATTTCATTCGAAGCATAAATTCATCAAATGTGCATCAATCCAATGATGACATGACATTTCCATATATACACCAAAATATGCCATGCGGCAACTCTTTTTCCGGATAGTCAAATAGATGATTACGCACTTGTAGTTGATTGACCTCATTCCCAAGTAACAAGTAACCATACAAGATTGTTTAAAACTAGCATAAAACCAAAATGTTACTAGGGTTCATCTCCTTTGGAACCTATGAGTTGCATTCAAGATCAGGGAATCAATATTCGAGCAACAATAATATACCCCTGGGAGGGAGCTCTCGATACTACACATCAAATAAACAAATACTGTCGTCAGGCAACAAGCAAATTTTCTACAAGAATAAACAATCAACGTAGGCGCCACCTAAAAAGACCAAATTTTGTTTTGTGTGTTATTGTTGTTATATTGCCTTAGAAAATTTTCTTGACGAGAGTTTTGTTTTCGGCTCACACTGACATGTCATGACAGCTAGATTTCGGCTCGGCTTGACACACACATTTTTTGAATCTGTTTCTCCCTCCCAGATATACCCTAACAACGCCTAACAATATACCCTTTGTCATCAGCCGAGTTTGTTACTGACAAACGCACCTCACAACAAGGAAGCCGAACACAATATGACAAAAATCATTCGCTTGGCATGCTTTGATAATTCCGAAAATACAAAGCTATTTTTGTTACTTCAGTTAGATTCTGTAACATTTCATCAACATTTCCATAAAAGCAGAAGCTATGATATCATAAAACCGAAATATGCTGTAGAGATAATGCAAAATAACGGAATGAAAAGTTAACAACAAAATTGTCTTCTTTTTTGTTCCTGACAAAAATTTTGGGATCTTT
Organism: Armigeres subalbatus; assembly: GCF_024139115.2. NCBI lineage: Eukaryota > Metazoa > Arthropoda > Insecta > Diptera > Culicidae > Armigeres > Armigeres subalbatus. The sequence goes on from NC_085141.1 coordinate 274,223,838, forward strand.
GTCATTATTATCTCCGTCAAAAACAAAGCTTTGTCGTTGTTTCTCTTTTGTCGCTTGTTTCGCATGCGCATCCAAGAAAAATTGATTCCCTGTCCAGGATACACCGCATTTTATTTCGTATATACTGCCGCTAACCGCAAGTCGAGCACATCTGTATATGTGAACCAAACCGCGGGCTGTTATGGCAGCCTATAACCATGGAGCACCTAAACGACTTCGAATTGGCGGATGACGTTGCACTCCTCGCGCAACGGCGCTCTGATATGCAGAGTAAGCTTAACGACCTTGCCGAGCGCTCCTCCTCGGCAGGTTTAGTCATCAACGGCAACAAAACCAAATTGTTGGATGTAAACACGGTGACTCCTTCCAGTTTCACAGTAGCCGGGCAACCAGTGGAGAATGTTGAATGCTTCCAATATCTTGGTAGCCAAATGGCGTCAGACGGCGGTACCAAAATCAACATAGGCGCACGGATCAAGAAAGCAAGGGCTGCCATTGCGAGTTTTAGAAATATCTGGAAAAACAAGCAGATAAGTGAACGCACCAAAATACGAATTTTCAACTCCAACGTGAAATCTGTGCTGTTATACGCTAGCGAAACATGGTGTGTATCAGTGGAGAACACTCAACGGCTGCAGGTGTTGATTATCAGATGCCTGCGGTATATAATTCGGGCCTGGTGGCCTCACAACTGGATCTCAATCAACGAGCTCCATCGTCGTTGTCACCAGAGGCCGATAGCAACAGAAATTCGGGATCGGAAGTGGGGCTGGGTCGGCCACGCCCTACGTAGGGGCGGAAACGAAATCTGTAAACAAGCATTAGACTGGAACCCAGCGGGACATCGCAGCAGAGGCAGTCCCAGAGGCTCATGGCGGCAAAGCCTCAATAAAGAAATAAAAGAAGTCGACCGAAATCTAACCTGGCAACAGGTTAAAGCGATAGCCGGGCAACGCTCAGGATGGAGATCTTTCAAGTCGGCCCTTTGCACCACCGGACATGTATAGGATCCATAATTTAAAAAAACAATAATCGCTCTTAGAATCCCAAGTGACATTTTAAGTTTTATAACGCTCTTGATGACCATAATTTGCTCTTCAAGAGTTTTATAAAACCTGCACAAAACCAAAATGTTACTAGGGATGTCTCTTAGAATCCTTAGAATTCTTTTTTCGTAATTTAGAGGCGTAATTTGGAGTGCGATCCTCTCGTTTAATAAACAATGTGCACTCGCTTGACTGTGGATATACAACAGTAAAGCACATGTGGAGATTGGACAAATCAAGCATCCGAAAGATATTCAATTTGCAAAAAGAAAGCTAACCGCGGTGGAGGTTGGCACTCGGATTCTGATGGCTTTTCCGCAAACGTGACCTTTAAGTGGTCTTGTTGTGTAGGGGTTATCACGCCTATCTAGAGAGTAGGAGGTTGAGGGTTCGAGTCCCTCCAAGACACGTGGATTCTTTTTCGCAAATTTCATATCAATTTGTCCATTTCGAAACATGTATTTAACAAAAAAAAATGGTTTTCGTACGGCCGAGTTGCCGAATAATATGCAATTAATTGAATGCTGTGTTGACAGGTATGCAGTAGAAAGAGCAATACGTACCTGTTTGTGTATTACATCTTTTTTTTGTGTTTTAAATCAAAATCAAATGGCTTTTGTTTTTTTTACGATACCCCACATTACTTACTACTTTTACGCGTATTTTGAAATCTGAACGTTTCTCTTAGGATTTTTCAAACCAGTTTTCTTCGGGTTAGAAATAATTTAAAATAATTGTTATTTGGTTGTCAAAATCGAATAGTGTCGTTGCCAAAATCGAATGAGGTTTGTACTGTATATTTTATGTGGTTCGTTAGGTATCAACATGTTGATTCCGCTAATCTATTATTTCAGTTGTAATTTGTAATTTTATTTATTAGTGATGCTGTAGGTGATTCCTTATTTTCAAAGCCAGGAAATACAAAGGAATACAAAATAATTGGAATTTAGTTTTTCTTCTATGTACCTATCTATTCTTGCAGAATATTGCTTTCTCGATATCACCGTACTAGCGTTTGGCAAATTTTCTTGAAATTTTGTATATAAGAACTATAGATTAGAGTGGGCAAGAGTACGCACTTAGTTACCCAGTGAAAAAAATAATGGATATAATTAAATTCGTTTTAGCAGAACCCTTATTGCAAGACACCTCAAAAACGATATTATCCACCTTCCTTATATCTCCACTGGCAAAAGGAAGGTGGTTTGACTTGCTCATATGCCATCGCGTGCCACGAAACAAAAATAAATTACAAATACATGTTTGGAAGAATACACGGTTGAACTTCCCGGGAATTTTATGGTGCGATGACCACAGGAATGTCTGTAAAAAAAATCCGCTGGAATTGTGCCTCTAAATTACGAAAAAAGAATTAAGGTTTTCCAAGGAGGTTTACAGGAATTATCTATGCGATTTCCACTGGAATTCACGGAGATTTTTTTGCATGTATTCCCGGAAGTTCTTTATCAAGGATTCTAGGAGACATCCCTAGTAACATTTTGGTTTTATGCAGGTTTTATAACACTCTTGAAGAGCAAATTATGGTCATCAAAAGCGTTATAAAACTTAAAATGTCACTGGGGATTCTAAGAGCGATGACCGCAAGAATTTCTTTAAAAATAATCGCCGAAATTCCGCCTTGTATTTACGAAAGTATATTTGGGAGATTTTTCACAGGAATTCACCAAAAAATATCTGCAGGAATTCATGTAATTCTCACAAGAATGATGATATCTTGTTCGCAGTATGAAAACGGAAATTATTTTGTGTTAATTCATGCGTACATTTGTTGTAGGATGCGATTAATTGAATCTGCCACACTAAAACATGGGCAAAAACAATTTTTATTGGAATTTGGTGCGTTTTGGTAGAACCATGACCAATGATAGGGGCCCTCCTGTAAGACGGTAAGACGCGCGGCTACAAAGCAAGACCAGGTTTTACCAGGCTGAGGGTGGCTGGGTTCGATTACCGGTGACGGTCTAGGCAATTTTCGAATTGGAAATTGTCTTGACTGCCCTGGGCATAAAAGTATCATCGTGTTAGCCTCATGATATACGAATGCAAAAATGGTAACTTGGCTTAGAAACCTCGCAGTAAATAACTGTGGAAGTGCTTAATGAACACTAAGCTGCGAGGCGGCTCTGTCCCAGTGTGGGGATGTAATGCCAATAATAAGAAGAAGAATGATAACCGAAAAAAGCCAATAAAAATTAATTTCGAATATGCAAGTTTGTCTTGTGATTAATAATTGTTGCATAATGTTGCGTGATTTATTGCTTCAAGTAAAATGACGGCTACGGCAGTTATTTCTTATTAATGTCAAATTTATATTTCATCAAGCCATTGTATATCAATGCATTTTGTACGGAATTTTGTATAGTTTGAACATCAAAAACCCCACAGAAAATAACAAAACAAAACATGTAAAAAGTTTTTTATGAAACTGTGCTTATAGAAATAGTCCTGATGGCTTAGTTCTTGTTTCTTCTTTTTCTTATTGGCTAAGTTACCATTTTTGATACTTTAATGCCCAGGGAAGTCGAGAATTTTTTAAACCGAAAATTGCATAGACCGGCACCGGGAATCGAACCCAGCCACTCCCTCAGCAGGGTCTTGCTTTATGGCCGCGCATCTTACCGCTAGGTTAGGAGGGCCCCTTACTGCCGCTAACCGCAAGTCAGACTTATCTGTATATGGCGCCCATATACAGATAAGTCTGACTTGCGGTTAGCGGCAGCTTAATTCTTGTTTACTTAGCCTAGAAATTACTAGTGGTGAACAAGGTCATCTAGAATGTTTGTTATATTTACTGTGTTTTTCTTAGCTTAATTTTAGTATAAACATGTGTAAAGTTGAGGTTTAGAATCATATTAAAACCATATTTTAAAACAACAGTTGAAGGGATAACGTTAATAAAATTATGATAACAAGAATTGATATCTCACGCGAATTTGAAGCAGCCGCGGATTTGATTGCATACAGTGCGGAAATGGCTCGGATTTGATTTTAGTCCGCGCAGATTTGGCGCGGATAATATTTCAGGAACTCTGTAACAACACTACTAATGATACTTCAATCATGGTGTTTGATGACACTTTGTTAGCAAATCAATCAGTGTGTTTCTAAAATTTCTCCCAATATACATCCTGACGAACCTGTCATAGTTATGCTCAATAAGGTGATATCATCATAAACCAAATTAAACTCACCTTTTCAAATAAATCACTCATGCTGAAGATAAATGATGACAATTGTAGATATCAGCACACTGTTTAGGAAGTTGTTTATCCGATGCTAACTGCTTATGTAAGTACTTTATTTAATACGAGGAATCCCGATGTAGTTATCTTTCGTCTATTCAAAGTCTAATCGAGAGGCGCTTTTGAATTCGGCAATGAATCAATTGATCGCTTCTGCGCCAATTAAAAATGGCGAACCACGATAGCTGTACACTAATACACAATGTAGAACTATGTTTATTTTCGAAACCTGATCCAAATAAAAATACAACAACTGTGATCTTTAAAACTGTGGTTCAGCGTGATTATGTAAATCTGATGGTTCTGCTACGAAGATGCAAAAAATATTTATTCTGTGTAGATCTTAATGTTTCACTAAACTAATCACTGCTGAAATATTGATGGGCCCAAGCTTGATTGACGCAGATAAACATTAATAAACCATAAGTTTGTTGAAGTTCTAGCTGCGCTTGATCACGTAATCACTCCCATTAGGATTTAACAATCCTGATCAAATTCATCAATTCACTGAAATTCAAATGCTTTTAACTGACGGTATTATGCACATAACAGCAACATTCACTGGCGGAAACGTTATCTTCAAGATCAAGAACGACACGCGTGAGCAATGATCAGATCTACGCTATACACAGTCGTAAGTATTTTGACTTTGCCTTGCAACGCAAACCGAATCGTACAGGATACAAATTGCAACTAGTGGGAACGATTCAACAGAGAATGTTTATAATTTAGTCACCCACGGAACGATCAATGAAAAAAACTTTGGTGAAGCTAAAGTTTTTCACTACCACGATTGAATCGGCCTGACAGTGATAGTTGTACTTTTTTTACCGAGTTGCCAACTAATGAATGGTAATTAGGGTTTATTGAGATAAGTGGGCATGTAGCACCATTGAGTACAATTAAGCATTATAAGACTGTGGCACCTATGGGAGATGCAGCTCAATGGTTTCGAGTAGAAAATGTTAATTCGATTGAAGTCAATGCGCTGCCAATCAATTATGGGAAGACTACATTCTATTTCACATTCTATAGGGGTCTCCAGTAGCATTGCGAACAAAGACGTAGAATTGCCATTCCGCAGATGGCGAGTTCGATTTTCGGTCCGGTGTAGGATGTTTTCGGGTTGGAAACATTCTCAACTCGTCCCTGGGCATAGTGTAACCATTGTACTTGCCACACAAGATACATACTCATGCAATGGCGGGCAAAAGCTTTCAACTAACTGAGGAAATGCTAATAGAATACTAAGTTGGAAAGCAGGCCATGTTCTAGTTGGAATGTGGAGCCATTGAAGAAGGAGACATTCTATCTCTTTTTTCACCGAAGTTTTGAAGTTTTGATTTTTCCGGCGTATTAAATAACGTAAGGGTATGTGGAAAGAGTTTGCTTTAGCATATTTTTTCGTATATGTAGGGGCCCTCCTTAGCCATGCGGTAAGACGCGCGGCTACAAAGCAAGACCATGCTGAGGGTGGCTGGGTTCGATTCCCGGTGGGTTCGGATTGGAAATTGTCTCGACTTCCCTGGGCATAAAAATATCATCGTGCTAGCCTCATGATATACGAATGCAAAAATGGTAACCTGGCTTAGAAACCTCGCAGTTAATAACTGTGGAAGTGCTTAATGAACACTAAGCTGCGAGGCAGCTCTCTCCGTGTGGGGATGTAATGCCAATAAGAAGAAGAAGAAGAAGAAGAGATCCTTTAGACGAATGAACATTCTGTAAGGACTCATTTTCAAAAAAAAAATCAAAAGTTCATCTATGTGGTTTGTCTTTCAAAATCATGATGTTTGATATGTCGAAAAATGGGTTTCGGTGCTAATGAAATTTGTCCACTTCCCTGAGGGAGCCATAGGTTCCCGGTTACACTTCCGGATGTGGCCAATGTGTTCAAAATCTCTAAATGATATGTCACAAGATGGGTTTCGGAGTTAATCAATTTTTGTCTACTTCCCTGAGAGAACCAGGGGTAGCATTGCGCACCTCGACTCGAAACGAGCAAACCATGCAACAAGTCATACGAAAGAGCTGTCGAAAGGAGATGCGCAATGATGCCCCAGATTCCCGGGAATACTTCCGAACGTGACCATAATTTCTCCAAATCTCATGTGACATGTTGCAAAATGGGTTTAGAAGCGAATCGAAATTTGTCCACTTTCCTGAGGGAATCACTTACTTACTTACTTATGGATCCTGTCCCTAGCAGCACACATATTCCACATAGGTTACAGCAACTCATAGGTGACCAGATTTAGTCACAATCAAGTTGATGCAACCAGTTTTGTCTGACTTGTGCTGCTCGGGTGTACACCTCCGGTGGTGCAAAGGGCCGATTTGAAAGATCTCCATCCTGGGCGTTGCCCGGCTATAGCTTTAACCTGTTGCTAGGTTAGGTTTCGGTCGACTTATTTTATTTCTATATTGGTGGCTTTGCCGCCATGAGTCTCTGGGTCTGCCTCTGCTGTGATGTCCAGCTGGGTTCCAATCTAATGCTTGTTTACAGATTTCGTTTCCGCCCCTACGTAGAGACAACGACGATGGAGCTCGTTGTTAGAGATCCAGTTGTGAGGCCACCAGGCCCGAATTATATACCGCAGGCATCTGTTGATGAACACCTGCAGCCGTTGAGTGTTCTCCACTGATACACACCATGCTTCGCTAGCGTATAACAGCACAGATTTCACGTTAGAGTTGAAAATTCGTATTTTGGTGTGTTCACTTATCTGCCTGTTTTTCCAGATATTTCTTAAACTCGCAATGGCAGCCCTTGCTTTTCTTGATCCGTGCGCCTTTGTCGATCTTGGAACCGCCGTCTGACGCCATTTGGCTACCAATATATTGGAAGCTTTCAACATTCTCCACTGGTTGCCCGGCCTGAGGGAATCAGGTTCTCTGTAACACTTCCGGACGTGGCCAATGTATCCAAAACCTCTCAAAACTTATCTATAGAGCTTGTCTTTCAAAATCATGAAGTTTGACATGTCGCAAGATGAGTTTCGAAGCTAAACGAAATTTGTCCACCCATGGTCCCGGGAACTCTTCCGGACGTGGCCAATGTATCCAAAACCTCTCAAAAACTCATGTGTTGAGCTTGTCTTTCAAAATCTTTAAGTTTGATATATCGTAAGATGGGTTTCGGAGCTAAACGAAATTTGTCCAATTCCCTGAGGGAAACAGGTTCCCTGGAATTCTTCCGGACGTGGCCAATGTATCCAAAACCTCTCAAGAACTTCTCTATTCATCTTATCGTTCAAAATCATGAAATGTATCCAAAACCTCTCAAAACTTATCTATTGAGCTTGTCTTTCAAAATCATGAAATTTGATATGTCGCAAGATGGGTTTCGAAGCTAAATGAAATTTGTCCACTTCCCTGAGGGAACCAGGTTCCCGGGAAGTCTTCCGGACGTGGCCAATGTATCCAAAACCTCTCGAAAACTCATCTGTTGAGCCTGTCTTTCAAATCTTGAAGTTTGATATGTCGCAGAATGGGTTTCGAAGCTTAGCGAAATTTGTCCACTTCCCTGAGGGAACCAGGTTCCCTGGGAACACATCCGGACAAAGCCAATGTCTTGGCTTGTCTTTCAAAATCATGAAGTTTGATATGTCGCAGGATGGGTTTCGGAGTTAATCGAAATTTGTCCACTTCCCTGAGGGAAACAGGTTCCCGGAACAACCGGAACCATGTCCTGGTGATCCAATCGTATCAAAACTAACTTCTGATACTGGTCAATAATGATTGACCATGTTTACTTCGCCATTCTGAGCATTTTCGCTCATTTATCAATGGTTTTAAGAAAAATGACCCGTTTTTGATAGCACCTGACCCAGGACTCCCCCCTTAATAAATCCTCCCGGATTGGCACCATGGTCAAATCAAGTCATGTAGAGATAATGACGCTTCTTCCCTGAAAGCTTCATGACAATCGAACATAAAATGAGCCCACACGGGTCATTTTAATTTTTATTTCTAGGTCAGATCGAAACGGGTTAAAGAAGGTATCATCTTCTTTGTCTGCTTTATACCTGGCAAACGCGTTCATTTGAAGAATGCATTATTTCCTCTGTGTGCCTTATACCGAAAAAACGCGTTCTATTGAAAGAAGGTTCTCTTACTATTCTTATTTCAAAGAATCGAACTTTTCCATGTTATAATTGGGTGGAATAACAGTTTAAATTAATTAGACGAAAAATCAAATCTGTTGGTTAAACAGAATCTTAAATGCGCTTCTCTAAGTAACTCTATTTTTTTTAATTCTTTGCAAAGATTGTCATTATATAATAATGGAATACTACAGATTCGATATGTTTTCGAGGTAATGGATTTCAGGGTAGTGTCCTATTCGGGGTTCGGAGTACTGTCCCATTCGGGGTAGTGGGGTGGAGCCGAGAAATATATGGAAATATACAAAGTAGGTATTATGGAAGGGCCTGGTAGTGAACCCACGACCTCCGGCGTATGAGGCAAATGGTGGTAGTCATATGACTACCACCCGTGAATCTTTTAGCTGATTTATACAAAAAAAAACATTTTAATTCACCGAGTAGTGATGCTGCCTTTCTCGCATTTAGTCACGACACCAACCTGGCTTACCGTGTGGCTTATATGGTTTGATTTACCATTTCCTTCATAACTTTCGAACGCAGTGGTCGATCGTTGTGAAATTCAATAGTGGCTTTGGCTTGGCCAACAAGGCTTTGTCCCCTATCGAATAAAGCTTGTTGCGAGGAAATCGGTTAAAGATTACTATATGAAAAGTTGTCTAATGTTTTTCTTAGCTTTTGTGCACACACATACACACACACATACATACACACGGACAGACAGACATGTGCGCAGTTCGTCGATCTGAGTGGATTGGTATATAACACTATGGATCACCGATGCTTCTATAAAAAGTTCGTTTTCGGAGTGAAATGATAGCCTTTCGGTGCAACTTCGTTGTACGAGAAAGGCGAAAAGTAGAGGGTTGTATCAAAGATACGACCGCGAATTGAACGTAGAATTACGTATAGTGGATGCGTAATTTGATCATCAACATTTATTCACTAATTCTACGTCAAAATGAAATATGGGGAGGGATGCCCAGGGATAATTACTCCTAATTCATTAATCACTCCCATTTAATTAAAATTCCACCACTAAATTGTACCTTGACAGATACGTATTTTGACCTCGAAGTCAAGATACAATTTAGTGGTGGAATTAAATGGGATTGTACAAACTCGTCTTATGACAAGTGAAGACATTCCACTAAAAAGCTCAAAATAATTTTCATAACAATAATACTCCTAATTGTCAAAAAAAAAACAGCTTCTTCTGACGAGCAAAGGCGTAGGATTGTCAATCCGAAGATAGCGAGTTCGATTCTTGTTATTGTCGAGAATGTTTTCGAATTGGAAACGATTTCTACTTCCACGGCATAAAGTATTATGCTTTCCATACAAAATACTTATTCATGCAATGGAGGGCAAAGAACAGATTTCAATTGATAACTGTGGGAGTCAAAAGTAAACCAAGTTTCAGTAGGAATGTAGAGCCATTGCAGAAGAAGGTTTTGTAGTTGAAAAGACTGATTTAATTACAAATAGATAAACCAGCTCAGGGCTGGAAGTCTTTGTAATAAAGATACAAAAACATTCAAGAATCTTAAAACTATCGTGAATTAAAGTGGTTGAATCTAAACTCTCCTTTCTAAAGTGCTAGCTTGATTAGGTATGTTTTGTTTTCTAAACATCATATTATAATATTACCGTGTCAAATTAATCTCCATCCACAATTCATTCATTCATAATCATTAAAATGCTTCGGAATACAGAAAGTCACATTTTCTTACACTTGACTGTTCTTGCAAAAAAAAACTCGGCTTGAATCGTCATTTTACTCACTATCTCACAGTTCAAAAGATTAACGGCCCCATACAGTTGCAAACAATTGATATACGGGTAGCATTTAGCTTCCCAACATTTGTAGTGCACTCGTCAGCAGAATTGCAGCTCACTTCTCGGCGTGTTCACACAAATCATTTTGAAATACAACTCTAATTAGTCTTGATAAGGGGAATCACTTTCCGGCACTCAGGAAAAGGGGAGGAGTCGTTTATGTACGGAATTTATTGTCATCACAATCATCTAAACGTGGTTAAAATTATTACTTTTATTATCAGGTTTTTTTGTCACTTAAACGAAAAATGATTAAAAAATATCACATTCACAATTTCAATATTTTACACTTTAAAATGCGTATATATCTTTTATTATGGGATTTAAGTACTTTTCCAATAGAACTTAACTAAACTGATGTGGAACATATTTATCTAATTTTTGTATGCATAAGAATATCCAATAGGTCATTGACAAATACCAAATTGAATGTAGGTACGTACAAACAGTATAATAAGATGACGGATTCAACGTTGTCTATTAATCCGTTTTGAATCAAACGTTTACGAACCCTAGTTAGTTATCATGGGAATAATTCTACTATTGAAAATTGTTTGTTGATTTCTTCGAGGAGAGCTTCTTCTTGCTTTGACGTGTTTGAGTTCTGCTCACAATAGGCAACAGGAGAATGCGGTGCAGTACAGCAGCATATTATGTCGAACGGTTTCCTGTTGGGATAATATTGTAACTATTTAACATTGATGAGCCTAGCAATTATCCTGAAATATATTGGTAAATATCAGAAACCCTATGCTGAACTATCTAGAATTTTGTGCAAAGTTTAATAAGGAATTTTTCTCATATTCAGCCAACCAATTTGTGTGTTTTGTGTGTGATTATGTGTAGTTTAAGTGTAGTTTGTGTGTGCTTGTATGTGGTTTGTGTTTGGTTTGTGTGGTTTATGTTTGACTTGAGTGTGGTTTATGTGAAGTTTATGTATGGTTGGTGTGTAGTTTGTGTGGGTGTAAGTGTGTGGGTATGTGTGTTTTGTGTGCTCCGACCGAAGAAATAAACTTAAATAAACTTAACCAAATCAATGGATTATACTTTCTAGTTTACAAAATAAAATAGAAAACAGTAATTAGTGAATAAATAAAACAATATTGTTAACAACATGAAACGTTATAAAAAATTGAAAATAGCTAGGTTTGATAAAAAAAGATCAAACCCAATGGAAGCTGCTCTATGTCAAGAAGATGGAAGGAATGTTCCAATAAATTTAGCACCCTACGTTGTTGCCTATTGTTCGCTAGCTATGGCCCTAAAGTAACACAACCTTACAACAAATCTATAGGATTCCCAACACACCCTGTAAGATCGGTAATCGTCACTGCTAGCCGTCTGCAGTGCTCCAGCACATTCGTGGACGTAACCAATCCCAGGTGTACGCAGTATAGCTCGTAGCAGCGAATCTTGCTCGGCGCAGTTCTTGGGAAACATGTCTCTATCAGGCGCCTGAATTGAAAAAAAAAAAACTCAATCAACGAATTTGATGAAAGGCCCCCAAAAGAATGTGAACTTACTGATAGTAGTCTCCGGACAGTATTCCCGCTATCAGCTGCGGTTTCGTTGAGATTGTGGAGAAGTCAGGAAACTCCTTCGGCTTCAGCGCAGTCCCGTTAGCGTCCTCGAACCAAAGAAAATAACCGTAGCTGAACGTAACGTCCTTCCAGATCATCGACATGTGACCTTTGTGCAGATAAGTTCGCGAAAGCTCCACCATGGACCAAATCTGGAAAGGCACGAACGTAAAACCGTGATTGTAGTTTCGTTGACTGTAAAAGATGACTTTGCATAATGTCCAAAACCGAATTCTTGATAGGAAACTCTGCGAGCAGGGTGTCGTATACCATCCATCTCAGTTTGACGAATTGAGCCAATGTCTGTATGTTTGTGACTTTGCGGTATAAATCTACAGCAATTTAATGTGTAACCGATATTCGATCTCTCCGATTTTTGCAATATTAGGTAAATTAGTTCCTTCGCGAAAGTAATATGACCCGTTTTTTTTATTTCGACATTATGGAGACCTATTTTAAGATTTTAAGAAGGAGTAAACAGCAAAATCACCTTTTAAAAAATCATTGTTTTTGGACTACTGGACCGATTTTTAATTTATTGCCAGGAGAAGCTTATTTTAAGGAAAGACGGAACCCTTCGATCCAAACGAATTTATATAATAGAATCATGGAACAATTTATTTTATCTTGCTTTTCCCTGAGAGGATCTTCATCATCTTCTTGTTTTTATAATTTGAATTGAAAGATTTTTCAATTTTCCATAATGTTGCATAATATGTCGGATATAATGAAGATACATATTTTTAAATAAGTCTTCAGAAATTCATTTATTGAGCGATCCTATAGCCTTCTCGTACGCTAACTGCACGAGAAAGGCAATAAATCATCATAATTATTTGAGGTTTGGCGTTGATTGCGGGGTCACAGTGATGCGATGACCTTTTGCATGCTTGCCCGTCCGAGAGTGGTGTGTAGCACAACATCCAGCTGTTGATAATTTCCCTCTTATTAGCTACTCAAGCTGATCGATGCACGTGTTACGAGCGTATGTTGTCACAACGGATGCATTTCAATAATCTTATTGCCTAGATTAGTGATGATCATGCTAGGGCTAGTGTTGACAACTAATCGATAACAATTGTTGATGATGCTCCGCACTCTTCCTGGCTTGCATAATTACAATTGAACACATGTAAGTCAGAGCAAAAGTTTATAATTGAACAATGATTCGATGCTGTGCTTTGAAAGTTTTCAGATAAGCGTAGTCAACATTGGTTATAGTAGAAAAGAGTGATTGAAGCTTAACAATTGCCAACTTAAGCGATGGTTGTTGCTGTTCAATTGACTAGAATCAGTGAACTCTTCACTATATGTATTTTATTATTTTTGGGCGATAAGCAAACACATTTGCTTGTTTAAAATGAATGACAAATTCACCAACTACAGCCTGATCAGCATATGTGCCCCAACGAATGATAAACCTAATATCGTGAAGCATACGTTCTATGAGAGCCTTGATAAGGTCTACAGAGAGCGCCTAACATACGATGTAAAGATTGTCATCAGGGATGCATATGCGCAGATCGGGAGAGAAAGCTTCTTTCGTCCTGTCATTGGTACGAAATGCCATTATTCCGTTACCAACGATAATGGTCTGCGACTTGTGACCTTTGCTGCTGCTAGAGGGATGTCAATCGGCAGTACCTATTTCGTACGTAAACACACCTGGCAACAACCGATAGACCACGTGCTGATCGACGGAAGGCATTTCTCGGATGTTACAGATGTAAGGCCCTTCAGAAGTCCGAACATTGACTCGAATAACTACCTTTTAGTTGCAAAAATTCGGGCGCAACTATCCAGCACAACTATCCAGTTCACGAATTAACAGAACGATACGTTTCAATATCCTTCGCTTGAGAGTTGAAGGTATTGATGAATAGTTCCTCCCGAAACTGGACGAGCGGATAGGAGAATCCAACGGATCTAGCGAAATCAACAAATTGTGGGAGAATATCCACGAAGCTGTGACTACAACAACGCAGGAAGTTTTCCGGCGAAAGTGATTGGACTGATACGTGCAACGCTTGATGGCTCGTAATCCAGAATTCGGATTGCAGACGAAGTGTCAACCTCGTTTGTAACCTTAGATCATTTGAAGCAGGGTGATGCACTTTCGAATTTATTGTTTAACATTGCACTTTTGATCGATAACAGATATGGACATTTTGACATACGTACGTTATTTTTGTGCCGACTACCGATCCATAGAGATGCCTATGTTTCGTTTAACATAGAAACCATTTTTTATCAAGTAAAAACGTACTTAGGGTCTGTCTCATTTGGAGAATTAAACTTAAAAGTGACAGTTCGAAAATTAAAAAATCACCCCGTCATAAGAATGGCTGGTGCTACCCAGCAATTCCAATAGGACATCGATGGAAAATGATTCGATATCTGTCAAAAGTAATCTTGCTCTACGAGCAGGGTTATTTGATAGTTATTGAAATGTCACTTTTAAGTTTAATTTCAGTTTAATTATCCAATTGAGACAGACCCTTAGGAGTTTTTTTACAAAATAAATTTACTGTATTTTGTGATTCAATTTTGAATGCTACCGGATCGTTTGCATTTTTTTTTTTACTTTTCAAAATGGTTGCTAAATTGTCGACACCCAAACATGGTTTACCACGTTGTGAGTGAAAATAACAAATTTTTGAAAGCTTAGTTAAATATGTATAATGAACTTAAATATAGTTAATTTCATTGCCATTTACATAATAAATCTTGATATTTTCAGCCATATCGCCCTTAGTCGGGTCCGCGACGTTGGGCATAAGTACGTTAGGCATAATTTACGATAGGCATAATGGACGTTAGGCATAATTTGAGAAAGAGCTAAATTGATATTGGTTGAAAGAGCAACACCTCTCCGTTAGTGTCGATCAATCGGGTAGGTGGTGTACATGTGTTGGTTGAGTTGAGATATTCCACTCTCAATAATTTAGCTATCATAAATGATGACTTAACAGTATCAAGCTGACTATGTTCAGTGACGCATTAATAATAATAATTGATTCCAATATGAACAATCCTTTGAACTTTCTGTTGGTGACGTTCACAGAAAGTTCTGACTTAAACGACATTTTTTCAGCGTTCAAGATGTCATTGGCCCCGTATACAAATGGCCCTTATTTATTCGAAAAATTATTACCTCTACATCGTTCAGGTACGTAGAAAGGCTTCAATTAACTAATATTATTTTTTAAATCAGCAGACCGTTCCGCTAGTTTTTATTTTAATGACTTCCAAGACCGAATCGTTATATCGTAAAGTATGGGATGAAATCATTGGAGCAGCAGGTATGTTCTGATAGAAACTCGTAAGAAATTAATTCTTCAAAATGTTACATAAGAATTAATATGCAAAAAAAAGAATTTTTAACTAAAAGTTGATAAAAAATATTAAAGGTCCCATTCTTAACACCATAAAAGAGAACAATCAATTTTTTTTGGCTTTATTAGCGAGACTTTCAGCCCTGGGCTGGCTTGTCTCGTAGCAACACTCAATTTAGAGAACCATTCTTTATATCATACAAAGTTCTTTTACGTGACTCATTTTTACACACAAGTTTTACACATTTTTCCATTTTGTACACATTGAAGGAACACACGGAGAACATTTAAGTTTTACATTACTCACTAAAAAATATTGTAGTTTCCGTTATTTTACTATAGATTGTTCATCGATAATAAATTGAAACTATTTACTAAATTTCCAGATGCGATTGAAATTAAGTTGGAACCAAGATACATCATCACGGGCTTCGAGAAGGCTCTGAAAAACTCCGTCCAAGCTGAGTTCCCATATGCCAAGCATTCTGAATGCTTCTTCCACTTGAGTCAAAATCTCTTCAAATTTGTTCAACAACATAAATTGTTGAATGATTTTTGCCAAGATCCAGCAGTACTCAGCACCTTCAACAAGATCCAAGCTTTGGCTTTCGTTCCACCTGATGACATTATTGAAGCCTTTGAGAGTGTGAAACAGGAAGCACCGGAGAAAATTATGTCATTCCTGGCTTATGTTGAAGAAACATACGTTTGTGGTCGAAACAAACGGTCCGGGAAAGCGAAGAAGGCAACTAAAATTTCACCTCTTTTCCACCCTCCTTATGGTCAGTTCATACTAACGTTTTGGATAATGTTTCACGGACTAGCAACCAAGCTGAGAGTTGGCATAGTCGTTGGACTAAGATTGTTGGTGCGAAACATGTTGGCGTCATACAATTTTCTTTGAAAGATTACCTAAATGTTATTAGTGCTAATCTTGGTTCTAAACGTTGAAGTAACCTCCTAATGTTGTTAATAAAGTCAAAAAAGATTTGTTCTAGAGATCATTTTTGAGTTGTGTCTTGTAAGATAGCAGTATTTCCAAAGTCATTGATCGTCCACTTTGAGTGTATAAATTAATTACAAGAAGCATTCTCTACATGAAAAATGGCAAACTTAAGAACGACAAATGGTAGAATCACTCTTGAAAAAACCCAACATAAAAAAGCCGAAACGCCGGGAAAAACAAAACAAAACAAATACACACGACTGAGAAAACCAAAAAAAAATCCAGAACTATTATGTAAAAAAATCTAATAATAAAATAAATCAAATATCTTTAACAGTTTATTAGCTTATGCCTATAGACTTCCATTGGTATGCAAATATCAACACTTTGTTCAATCAACCAAAAGTTTGATTCCCCTACGTACTTGCGGGTGTTACCAACACAATTGGAAAGAAATGCTTAATGCATAACAATAATACAGTAAGCATATAGATGTTGCTTTAACTTTCATGTAACATTGATTATTGTATGAAAAAATACTATTGCAGAATATTTGAATTTGATTTACTTAAATTATTACAACTTGTGTTCCCCCTGAATTTAATTTGACGCAACGAAGTACATCTCTTCGTGCTCCGTTTTTTGTATTACTCAATGTAGGTCACTCTCATCACGTTTGGAATCGGCAAAGGAAAAATGGACTAGAGAAGAAGGAGAATGATGAACGAAAAGGACGAGGAGAGCAAGAAAAATTGAGTAATTAGAGAGAAATATGACGTGGATAGACGGTTGAAGATCTCGGAAAGGCATAAAGTTAAAAGGGAAAACGTTTCAACAGGTGAATCGGTACACCTAACATAGTGCTTAGACCAACAATGCATCGTGTTTTCGGTGTTTTGGCAGAAGCTGCTTTACCTTGGAAGTGAAGTGAAATAGGGCATTCTACAGATAACGTAGCTAGTCTAAGTCCCGAAACATACAGACGAAAATGTTATTCGCTCTGTATAATACTCTGATTCTTCATTCAGCACTTCCACAGTTATTAACCGCGAGGTTCCTAAGCAAAGTTGCATTCGTACATCATGAGACTAATACGATGATACTTTTATGCCCAGGGAAGTCGAGACAATTTGCATACCGAAAATTGCCTAGGCCGGCACCGCGAATCGAACCCAGCCACCCTCAGTATGGTCTTGCTTTATAGCCGCTCATCTTACCGGTAGGCTAAGGAGGGGCCCTGGAACTACGCAGCGAGGCGGCAATGTCCCAGTGGGGGATGTAATGCCAATAATAAGAAGAAGAAGCATACTCTGATTCTACCAGCGGACCTTTGTGAATCCTTTGAAATACGGCAAACTACAACTGGCTGGTCACTTAGTGCGCATGTCGGGAAATATAATAGCGAAAACAATAGTCAACCGAGAACCGCTGGCTGCACGCGGTGGAATCGAATCTAGGAATCTTAAACGTTCGGGAAAATTGGAGGAACATCGCCCACGACTGACGATCATGGAGATCTACAATACGCTAGGCATTGGTGCATGACGCTTTAGCCATCCAGATATTGAAACTTCTGCATTTGAAAAGTAGTTTTCTCGTGAATGTTGTTTTCAGGAAAATGTCATTTTTGAGGAAATGTTATATTCGGAAACACGTCATTTTAAAGGGATTGTCATATTCAGGGAAATCACATTATCGGGGAAATGTCAAATTCAGGGAAATTTCATTTTCGGTGAAAAGCCATTTTTGGCAAAATGTTATTTCCAAGAAAACAGAGAATATGTGTAATAAATTGGGTGGAAATCGACCGATGGGTGCAGAAGATAAACTGAATTATTCGTTTTCTAAAAAATACCCATCCTCCTATAGCTCTACTTTTTTTTCAAAAGATCATACCAACCCATACCTCTATCGACGTCTCCATACGATAGAGAATGTGTGTTTGAAATTTGGTTGAAATTGGTCAATACGCCACTTCCGGCTTGATAATGCCGTGTATTTACCAATTAGGCTATGTGAGGTCTCCGATTCTTGTCTGTTTATTGTTCTTCATTTATAACATAACATAATTATAAATTGATTATTTTTTCGGAACTTGTAGGCTCATCAATTTCAAACTTTTCGATTTGATTTCCGAAAACGTATAGTTTGGACCCATATTGGCGAAATCATCGTAGCTAAAACATAATATAAACAAGTTTATTGGTATACCCATTATTAGGAATAAAAAACTAACGTCGTTTCAAAGTCGCTTTGAAATCCAGCTTTTTCTGCTGCTTTCTGCGATGCAATGGCAGTGAAGTTGGTCGCAGATAGTTCAACACCAAACGCTTGACAAATCGGTATCCTAGCCTTAAGCATTTCCACTGCAATTCCTCGACCTCGATAACGATGACTGATGGCCAACCCATACGCTGTTAAATACCTTTCCACATTGTAGTGCTCGAAAACATTGAACTCCTTCGTCATGTACAGGTGCGTTTTAACAGCGTCCCGAATTATACTACTTTGGAATATCTAAAACAAATATTGAGTTACCAATGCCATGTGCTATGACGGGACTCACTTTCACGCACATCCCAATTCCCCTTATCATCACGCTGCTCCATGTGCAGAAGGTTTGCTGCAACAATCTCATTTGAACCATCCTTGTAGCACACGATAGTCAAACGTTGTTCCATGCACCATCGCCAAAAGCCCTCGAGTTCCGCCATGGCCGTCTCATCTTGAATGGTGTTTCTGCTGGCGTAGATTGGTTCGTCGATCACGAAATATTTCTTAAAGTGGTGGATCGTATCGTCGAAACGATCCTCAGTAAGATCTACAACCTTATACGTGACCAGGCGTTCCCCATTGTCCGGATCAGGTGCTTCAAATGTGTACCACACAGTAGGAAATACAGGCTCCGTAGGTCTCTGCCAACCCATATTATAAGTGTTTACTGAATGACTGACTAATTGACGATCAGAGATGTTTCTTGCACATGTACACACTGACTGATAAGCTTGAGGGAATAATAACTATGTGAACGAGCACACAAAACTGAGACAATGCACATTGGGCCACGTCGTAAAATTAGGAGGAAAAAAATATTTTCACCATAATGATAATATTTTAGGATTAAAATGTCTTCAGCAAAGTCAAAGCTTATTATTTAAGCTTTATTTAGAAGTTTGTTGCAATAGGGTGGTCCCACTACATTTTGAGATAAAATTTTTACTTCTATATTTCTAATTTTAGCATTGTACGATGTTCTAGAAAGTTGTTCCTTATTTAATTTTGAGGCATTTTGCTGAAGAAACCATTGTTGTACGTCGTTTGTATCATTTGTTATGATAATTTCAAATAATAATGTTAGGGTGACCCTAAAAAATCAATATTTTGATTGTAACTTTTTAGTTTTAATTTTTATCGAAGTTTTAGAGTATAAAAGTTTTAGAGCATAAAAAAATGCACGTTTTGGTTACATAACCAAGTAAATTTATTGGTGGATTGCAGAGATATCACTGTTTTTTTTGGAAAAATCCGTTGTTTCCAAATGCCTGTATTTTTGAATGGGGGAAAAAGGGGGATTCATTTTTCCCTGGGTTAGACAGAGGAAGGGCTAAGGATTGCTCTGCATATTTTGGTTTTGGGGAATTTGAGGTTTTTCCATCATTTAAAAAATGGCTTTATGTACAAGGAAATCAAAATCATCAGTTCTAGAAGTGTTATTAAAATTACGCCCAATTCGTCAAAAACAAAACGTTTATAGTTCATAACTTCCTTATATATTTCCAGCGCATCTTCAGTCCATATACCGATTGGTAGAATAACATGTTCAATAATATCAACGCTTATCAACGTGACAACTTCACTGAACAGACCGTAATCGTAAGTTGTTTACATCACTTGTTCAATCGATTTTACTTTAAAATCGTTAGGGTGGTATGGAAAATTAGGTTTTTCGAGCGTAGTTTTTTATTTAACTTTTATCTAGATATATATTAGGGTGGTTCAAAAATTCGATTTTTCTCCACACCGATCACTCAATTCTGTCCCATGTTCTGAGTGTCCTCCGCGAATTTGAGCGAAATTGGATAACAACTGATTTAGCACGAGCCGTTTCAAGTTTGCATGGGAATTAGTATGGGGAAGTGGATTTTTCATCCTACTGATTATGGCGATAATTCTTTAGGGCTCCTTTTGGCTATGTGGGCTCTGTTTTCGCCAGCGCTTAATTGGAAAGCGCCATAATCAGTATGATGAAAAGTTCACTTTGCCCATACTAATTCCCATGCAAATTTGAAACGGCTCGTGCTAAATCAATTCGCGGAGGACACTCAGAACATGGGACAGAATTGAGTGATCGGTGTGGAGAAAAATCGAATTTTTGAACCACCCTAATATATATCTAGATAAAAACTAAATAAAAAAATACGCTCGAAAAACCTAATTTTCCGTACCACCCTAGCGATTTAAAAGTAAAATCGATTGAACGAGTGATGTAAACAAACTACGATTACGGTCTGTTCAGTGAAGTTGTCACGTTGATAAGCGTTGATATTATTAAACATGTTATTCTACCAATCGGTATATTGAGTGAAGATGCGCTGGAAATATATAAGGAAGTTATGATTACTATAAACGTTTTGATTTTGACGAATTAGCGTTAGCGTTAGCGTTGTTACGGTATATTTCGTAGATTGGACACTAGTGATACTCATGTTTCTTATGGAATCCTTATCCAGATTGCTATCGGAAATCAAGGTGGGGAGTTACCCTTGATTACAATCTCCGATAAAACTGGCATAAGCATGAGGATTACTACTCCGGCCACGCCCATCTTTACCGTAACTAGGGATAGGAAAGGAAATGTTGATGTAGAACTTACTTAACGAGAGGCCCCCGACTTGGCGACGCCCTCATAAGTTCTACGGAGTTGGTGGTTTGGTAGGGTAAGGTAGGTCATGGAGGTTTGCCTCAAGCTGGCAATTCGACTTACAGACTATGTTGTTAACCTGTTTTTATTTAAACTCTTGCCAGTCGGCTGTCGAAAGAGTATGCTAATATCGATTTTATTTACAGTTTATTCTTTAAATAATTTACAGACGATTTCTCAACCTCAATCTATCCGTTGAACAAATCTAAATTTACCAAATTTGTACTTTCTGCTCAGTGAGCAAAACGATTCTTCTAGGTTCATCGAATACAAAAATCAAACCATGCCTTTTAAAGATAATTATACTAAACATTTTACAAAGTTTTATTTCAAGTATTTTCGCGATTTCTGATATAAAATTCAATAGCTCTGTGACGTAAACGGCCTAAATGCACCACCACCAGAAAATATTCATCACGCGCTGATCTACCTAAACACATATCACACATAGTAATAGAAATAGTACTTCCTTTTGCGTTGTACAAATATGTTGCATTTCACAAAGAACATGACTCTTCTCTTTTCTTATAAACGTTTTGTTTTTGATGAATTGGGCGGAATTTTCGGTTTTATAACACTTCTAGAACTGATGATTTGATTTCCTCGTACATAAAGCCATTTTTTTAAATGATGGAAAAACCTCAAATTCCCCAATACCAAAATATGCAGAGCAATCCTTAGCCCTTCCTCTGTCTAACCCAGGAAAAAATAGATCCCCATTTTTCCCCCATTCAAAAATACAGGCATTTGAAAACAACGGATTTTTCCAAGAAAAACAGTGATATCTCTGCAATCCACCAATGAATTTACTTGGTTATGTAACCAAAACGTGCATTTTTTTATGCTCTAAAACTTTGTAGAAGACGTCAATTCGATAAAAATTAAAACTAAAAAGTTACAATCAAAATATTGATTTTTTAGGGTCACCCTAACATAATTATTTGAAATTATCATAACAAATGATACAAACGACGTACAAAAATTGTTTCTTCAGCAAAGTACCTCAAAATTAAATAAGGAACAACTTTCTAGAACATTGTACAATGCTAAAATTAGAAATATAGAAGTTAAAAATTTTATCTCAAAATGTAGTGGGGCCACCCTATTGCAACAAACTTCAAAATAAAGCTTAAATAATAAGCTTTGACTTTGCTGAAGACATTTTGATCCTAAAATATTACCATTATGGTGAAAATAATTTTTTCCTCCTAATTTTACGGCGTGGCCCACTGTGCAATGGTAGAAAATTAATGAGATGCTCTAAACTGCTCAGTTCAATGACTCAATGCAGATTGGTGCTTGAACTAACCAGCAACTAACTGTCTCAGCTTTTTCTAAGCTTCTAAAATTTCCATTGCAATTAGCTTATGGACGACAATCAACGTAAAGGGCCGGTTTTCCACCTTCGCTTAGATACGTCCCTAAATCAGGTTTGAGCGTATGGGTAAGCACTAAGCAGAGTGCGGCGTAGGGGCAGATACCGGCCCTTAGTATTATTGGTGTACTTCTACAGTTACAGTGAATACTTTCGATGGCAACACAAATGCATGAATTTTTAAATTGTGCGTTAAAGCTTTAAAAGTTGCTGTTCTTGTCAAAAAGGGTAGCTGTTCTTGTTTTTTTAATACTTTATTAACGTGATTTTTTATCTTAAAAGTAAGTTCATCACGGAGCTCTTCTTGTTGTTCATTTCATATGCTCCTATAAAAACGACGTTTAATGATGATCAAATGAAAATGAAATTCATCAATTTTTCAAGCAAACCATTATACTAAACATTGTCATTCTCTATACAACAAGAAAAGCAACTTCAATCGAAATGCTTCACATCTGTTCGATTCATTAATTCTTAATTCATTAAGGGCCAATTTTTTCACCTCCGCTTAACTCGTAAACGGTGCTTACCCATACGCTTAAACATGGTTTAAGGCCTAAGCGGTGGTGAAGAAATCAACCCTAAGGGCTTAATATACTCTGTAAGTTTAAAAAAGTGGATTTATTTTTATTTTGACCAAGCAATTCTTTGAAGTGTATTTTATTTTATTTCGTAAAACACTCCGTTTCAAAGGTAGAGGCAAGGGTAAGCGTCCGGAAAGCTCAACAGTTATAAACAGAACGAACGATATTTTTTGTTCCAATCACTGCTGTGATTATCTCGAAACTATGTTTTCAAAGTTGCGGACATAATAACTCAAAAACGGTTCGTCCGATTTGAACGCGGTTTGAATTTTTTATTTCTACACATTTTTTCTGTCGTTTCTTTATCTTAAAATATACCTTTTATGATAGTTTTTGCGTCCTTAAATCTGTTTTTTTAACAAAACTTTGTCTTTTTGTCATTTTTCAATATAACTATTTAAAAAAAAACTACGCACGATGACACGAAATTTATCGGAGGAAATTTTTTTGTTCTAGCTCCAATGTTACGGTCTCTATAATGTCCGCCGATCAGCAGGTTTTTGTCGGAGGTACCGCGCTGCACCTGGTGTCGAAGGCGAAGAAGTTGTCCAATACAGACAAAAAAATCGTTTTGTTGCGAAAAAACTGCAGAACATTATTAAAATCTTTTTTAAAAATCCCGAAAATAACCTTCTTTCAGGCCGGTATGCATAGTGTACTAACCCTCAATAACTGATAAGTGGTTGAATCTCCATAGCGAAAACCAAACTCATCGGGCATAATTGAGTTTTTATTAGTATGAAACATCATTCGTTTGAAAATAATCTTTTCAAACTAACTGTCACAGATAAAAAATCAACAAAATAAATAATTAAATATTTCGCCGATAAAATCGTTGTTTTCTCTAGGAGTCCGCAGATAAATTCGAAAAAATTGTAGGAATCTATATCATTTGAAAAGGGCGTAACACCCACAATTTATTCCTTGCAATTCTTGGTCTATAGCAAGCACCCATAACGCTGGGTAGACACCTTTACGAACGAATACCTTCCTCGTCCAACTCCGTTGTGCTTATGAGGGTGTCGCTCAGTCGGTGGCCTCTCGTTAAGTAAGTACCACATCAACACTTCCTTCCTTTCCCTAGTTACGGTGAAGATGGGCGTGGCCAGGAATAGTAATCCTCATGCTTTTGTTATTTTTGTCTAAGACTGGAATCAAGGACCACTCCCCTTCTTGATTTCTGATAGCATTCTAGATAAGGATCTCAAAAGTAAAACATGAGTATCACTAGTGTCCAATCTACGAATTACACCGTAACAATGCTAATGCTAGGGCCCTCCTTAGCCGTGCGGTAAGACGCGCGGCTTCAAAGCAAGACCATGCTGAGGGTGGCTGGGTTCGATTCCCGGTTCCGGTCTAGGCAATTTTTGGATTGGAAATTGTCTCGACTTCCGTGGGCATAAAAGTATCATCGTGCTAGCCTAATGATATACAAATGCAAAAATGGTAACCAAGCTTAGAAACCTCGCAGTTAATAACTGTGGAAGTGCTTAATGAACACTAATCTGCGAGGCGGCTCTGTCCCAGTGTGGGGATGTAATGCCAATAAGAAGAAGAATGCTAATGCTATGTATATTGTATATAGCAAGGATACGCCCTTTTCTAATGTTGGTCTAGAAATCCACAAAGTTGTTATATATTTCTGAGAGCCAGACTGCTTGAAAGATCATAAGTATCTTCGAAAACAAATGTCCACGGATTTTTGGAAGTTCGTAAGTCATCCTGGAAGTCTAAATATTAGGACATCTTCGTATAAATTCTTGGGAGTTCGTGACAATTTTTGAAAAATCATAATTGTGATCTTCCAAGAGCCCCTCTGGACTTACGTAAGAGATAAAACCATAAAACTAATTGGATTTTTTTTACGTACAACTACGTCTGTCTTTTCTATATTGATTACGATTGCTAAAAATCGAAAAACGTCACTAAAATATGATAGACTTTGATCGTTAATATCTCAGCCGTTTCTTTGACGGATTTTCAACTTTCTAAGACCATTCAATAAAGGAATAGTCAATGCTTTATACCAGATGTACACTGAAGTTGTTTTTACGTGTTTTTTTACACGAATCACTTTTTATGGGATTTTTTTTCACACGAGTTTTGGGATTTCCGCGGCTCATCAAACATATTTTGGGTTTTACGCGGTTTTTACGTTGTTTTAATTACGCGGCCCATATCCTCCGCATAAAAACCGACTCCAGTGTGTTATAATATTTATGTATGATAATATTTACTTATGAAAACTTGCTAACAGTTGAGCAATTGGTTTCAGTGAATCAGTCAATCTCGTAAGTGCTTCCCATCTTCTTATATATAAAAATGAAATGGTCTGTGTTCGTATTCGCATAACTCGAAAACGGCTGGATGGATTTTCTTCATTCCTTCGGCAAATATGTTCGTTATCGTTTCCGACGGGTTTATATGATATTTCCTAATAAGAAAATCACGAGTTAGGTTGAGTAAATCGTGAAAAACCAAAATTAAGATTCGTATGGAAATTTCATATGGGCAGTTCACAACGCGCATTTACGCCTACTATGCAGGACAACGTCTGCCGGGTCGACTAGTAGAACTATATTTCAACTGGAACTTGGCCTGCTTTTCAACTTTTTTTTTGTTGGGGCGTAGAACCACTGCGTCCATTGAGTTGAACTTTTGTGGTATACCCCTGATTACTATTAACTATTCGCATCTTCTAGGTTGATCACCATTTGTCAAGTAAACAACCTAAGACGCGTATTTTCCCAGTCTGGTATAATTAAGTTAATAAAACCCACTACCTTTCCAGGATTTGCAGTCCAAATATCTCCTGGTTGCATAAAGCCACTATTTAGAAATTTAGATCTACCCTTGTACAATGCATCACAACTGCAAAGCAGATGTTCCGAGGTTTCACGTTCCATGTTACAGAAACGACAGATATCATTCTGAATCTGGCCAATATTTTTCAAGTGATATCTGCTCGGGCAGTGTCCGGTTATTAGGCCAGTGAAGGTGCAAAGAGCTCTCTTGCTGAGCTCTAAGAGCTTTTCGGTTACTTTAACATTGGGAATTATAAATCTCTTTGATTGAGCACACTTTTCGGCAACCAACTAATTGGTCATCAACCTTTGTGCTTCCCAGGATTTTAATTCCATTTTTATGGTACAGTATGATATACTGTGTATTTGAACCTCGTTTCGCAAGCTCGTCTACCTTTTCATTACCTCCAATGCCACAGTGCCCTGGAAGTACAGATTTACGGAGTTCTATAGGCACACCTTTCGCAATGAAAGAATGCAGTCCCAGACAAGTTTTGACGTACATTTAAAGCTACTCAACGCTTTGAGTGCCGCTTGACCATCTGTGAAAATACAAATATTTCTACACAGATATTAGCACATTTCATTATAGCAACAATCTCCGCTTGGAACACCGTTGGATAGTTTCCCATTGCCACTGAGATCGCTATCCCAGGGCCGAAGATTCCTGCACCCGTTTTTGTTCCTATTTTTGAGCCATCTGTGTAGAATTTTATGGAATCGTCTCGAACAGTGGGACCTCCGACATCCCAAACCATGTAACGAGCATGTCCGTTCTTTAAATGTTATCGTATTTCCTTCAGCATTAAATATCCGTAATATTGTAATTAGTTTGAACCAGCCTAACACTGGAAAGTACACCCGTTGCATGAATATATCTTCGAATTCACGAGTAGCGTCCCACAGACATTCATTTAAATGAGTTCCTACCCTAGCCAACTCGCACATGCTGTAACCGCCCAAAAAGGGAAAAGTGATAGCAGCAGATATGAAATTTGCGCGCTTGCTGCTGTGCATTGACCCCCGGAGGAATGCATTCAGGGGATATTGAACTTATCCCGAATGGGTCCGCTCTCTCAGATTTAGCGAGCTGGGTGATGTAAGCCTTTCGGCGTAGACTAAGCCCCCGCCCTTTAACCTTGATCGTTTCGCGAGCGTGGGAATTATCCAACCTTCGGATTTCCTCTCAGGATTTCCCGAAGGTTATGATTGCGCAGGGAATTAATAAGGCGCACCTTGAGCTGTGGAACATGCGACTGTGAGCGATCACTTCGTGCTGGCTAGTGGCAGAGGCAGGCGAGACCAAATTTTACGGGTCGCGTCGTGATGTGTGTTTAAAGGTGAACAAAATATTAGCATGCTTTAATTTAATTAATTTTACTAAAGTCTTTCCCTTATTAGTTGAGTCAGCTAAGGAAAAGTGCCAAGTTCCGTATAGCTACTAGTTTCGTGCGTGCGTTTTAGTATTGTGCAGGTAATTTGTCGGTCAATATTGTGTACATTATGTGTGTGTGCTAATCATGTCGTCGAACGACACCACGTGTTTAATTAGGTTTGTGGCATACTGCGAAACCCCACACATCGCACCCCAAAGCCAACGATCGCTTCTGACCCCACCGTCAGCTACGAGAGTTTCCCGGAAGTACGTCGACCGGAGAGGGCTTGCGTACGTTTCATCGCGCCCTAGGCAGAGGTTGCAGTCATCCGAGTTCATCGTCAAATTGCGCCAACTGTCGGTAGTTCATCGACGCCGCCGCGTGAAGCCCACAGACCGGAGGGAATCATCTGCATCCACGTCATCGACGCGAACATCAATCAACGCGTCCGTTCGAATGAACGACCGTTTGTTTCCCGTAAAATCCCCTTCAAGCGTACGTAAACCGTGAGTAAATCATGCATGATTAATAAGTAAGTCCATGCGCATGGCTCAGTTCCCGCCGCTACCGAAGAACTAAAAGTAAGTAGCGTGCCAATACATCTTTCACGTGGCTGTCCTTAGCCCAAGCGCTTGCGCTGGCAGCCACTCTGAGCACACACACCAACCGACCCGTAATGAACACACTGCACGCATAGCACTCAACACACGCCCGAATGAAGACAGAGGTAGATAGAGAAAGAGAGTAGCAAGGGAAAGCACACAGTAGGCCTAGGCAGAAGTAGTATGTATAGAAGCATAAATACGAAATACATGTATGAATTGGATGAACATTTGTAGTGGGATGTTATTAATGTAATGCTGGTAGAGTATTGTCGGCGTAGCACCAACTTAGAATTCGGAAGTCCGGACTTCCGAACCGAATTTTCTTCCGAAGTTTTATCTGTCAAACTAATGGATGCGTTGTTTAGCGCATCTTTAGGGGAATCCAGCGCACTACTTCCGAAGTAGGGAAAGTTGCCTGTAGCTGGAGAAAAATCCAACTTCGGTATAAAAAGCGGTATAAATTTATTCCGGATACACAATAAATGCAGGCGAACCGCCGTTTAAGGAAAACCTATCCCGAATAGCATGTGACAATAAAGTTGATTAAAGTTTAGCATGTTAATCGGTCGTTAAATTATTTTATTATTTATTATATTTTGCTGGGGCGGTTCCCCGAAACAACCACGATTTCTCCCTATTTTTTCCTAGCAGGATTCGCAGGATTGGTCAGGTCATCCAGTGATGATAAAACCGGCGTAAGTATTGTTTCGTAATCGCCTAATTTCTACGCTTGTAAAATCGATTTCCCTTCCCCTTTCCCCTACATTGTCTTCACCCCCAGTCTTACGTCACCCGATTCGTTCCCTCTCTGAAAACGGGAGTAATTAGACCCATTCCCTGGGGGTCTCAGCGGCCGGGCAGCCCTATATCTGGGAGGTGGTCTCCGAAAGGAGTGGCGCTTAAACCACCTACCTCATTTCCCCGGGAAACGTGCGGGTTGGCGGGTTATAACCATACGTGATGGTTCATATATGTTGTAAGGAATGTCATAGTTCTCCATAGTTTCATCCAGTCTCCATTCATATTCATCACTGGCCCATATTGAAAATTTTGTGAAATACTCAAGTGGCCCACTAAATCGCCTGACTTGAATAACTTCAATCGTTTAAGTTTTTGCATATTCTTTTCCGCTTCCGCTTTCCGAATTCATACAATGGTAGCAGATTAAGAATTGCATCTAAAGATTTTGAAGGGGTGCTGCGCATCGCTCCCGTTATAGCAATGGACACTAACCTTTGTAGTTTTGTCAGCTTCTACTGTGCGGTAGCCTCTTTTGTTTTTGGCCACCATACAAGAGCAGCATATGTCAGTTTTGGACGAATAATGGAAGTATAGATCCACATTATCATTTTTGGTCTTAAGCCCCATTTTCTTCCAAATGTTTTAGAGCATATCCAGAAGGCACTAGTTGCCTTTCCGGTTGCACACTCAATATGAGCATTCCATTTCAGTTTAGAATCCAGAATGACTCCCAGGTATTTGACCTGTTCATTAGTTCACTAAGCTGAATTTCTAGTCCTCCAAGCTTTAGAGCTTTAAGATCAAGTTTCCTTTTCCTAGTGAATGGTACAATTACAATTTTTGACGGATTAATGTTAAGGCCTTCCTGAATACATCACGATTGGGTAAAATTTAGAGCCCATTGCATTCTTTCAGAAATGATTGTCGAATTTCCCCCTCACTATGATGACAATATCGTCAGCAAAGCCTACAACCTCGAAACCTTTTTCTTTCAAGCTTCCTAGAAGATCGTCTACAACTAAGGACCACATTAGTGGTGAGAGAACTTAGTAATCTATTAGCATTTTTTTTAGTTATTATCTTAGCTTTCTATGCCAGCCATCGCATTAGTATGTATCTTGTATAGGATACACTATGCCCAGGGTGTCGATAATGTTTCCCACCCGAAAATATCCTAGATCGGATCAAGAATTGATCTCGTTATCTCCGGATTCTGTGCCTTTGTTCGTAAGGCTAACTGGAGGTCTCAAGCCAGCATAGACGTCAAATTAAAGCGACTTACAGGGCTTTTGGCTGGTGCAGTTCTAACATACTCGCGCGTTTTCTCTCGAAACCTGACGGCAGCTTCTCGCTCACGTCTATTGATGCCAGTAGGGGCTCGGAATCTTCTTCGCTGCTGCAGTGGATGCGTTCTGGGAAACTTTCTTCGATTCGTTTTTACTGCTTCCTAACTGAACAGACTTCGTGAAAATCGTACTCGTGTCAATATCTACCCTTTAGTAATACTCTCCCAAAACCGATGTAGAATAGCAGGCGTAACGTAACTCTCTGCACGTCTGAAGGGACTCAAAGATTTCCCTGAAACATGAACTACGCACATCAACTTGATCACCCGTGTCCGGAAATCCATGCTCGATCGATTGTATCATATGCGGCTTTGAAGTTCGCCCATGCATCCCGCCTGGTGCTGATCCACGACCTCTATTACAATTGGCATAACATTTGGTAGATTGTTTGGTAGGTGGCGTTCTGCAATGTGATTGCACGGTAGTTGATACAATCCAGTTTTTTGTAGATGGGATACACAACACTTTCCGTCCACTCCTCGGTCAGAACCTACTCCATCAAAATCAAAATGTTGGTGAATTATCCAGTGCTTAACCACAGTGTTAAAGTAGATCTCTTAGTAGTTGATCAGCCGGCCAATCTCCTCCTGCAATCTTGCTCATGCTGCTTTACAAAGCTATCCCCCGAAATTGGAGCCTATTTAAAGGGCACAACAGCTTGATAAAAACGTCTTTCATGATATGCTACATAGGTTGTTTTCGCGTGGGAAACATTCCCGACTTCTTGGACATAGTGTATCCATTGTACTTGCCACAAAAGATACATAATAACTGGTAGAAAAGGCAATGGCAATAGAACACTAAGTTGAAGAGTAGTTCCAGTTAGATTGTAAAACCATGGAAGAAGTAGAACGATGTGTTACATGTCGTAAAAGTATACAGAGATGATAAGTGAGAGATATTTTCATGGCTCTCTGGATTCAATCCATGCCTACCCGCATAAGCTCTCACGTAATTAGTGTAGGGAATGTTTATGGACGAACAGAATTACTTCCGGGTACCTAAATAAAAACCCTTACTGACGTCACCTTTTCGAATTGTTTTACCGACTTACAGTACCCCACGAGGTTGATAAATCGTCAATAAATTGTCTTCAGACGTCAATTAGTATTCATACTCAAAATAAGTACATCCTAAAAGTGTCAGCTTATAAATTTTTATTACTTATGCCTTGTTTTCAATTTTTTTACGTATTTGAGCAAAATTACTCTAGTTTTTCTTCATAATTTTTTCTCACGATAGCTTCGTTGGACACTTTTTCCAGTCTATATTTTTATTTCAGAATAATTGTTTACGCTTTATGGAATATTATTTCCACAAATTAGTGAAGCAAGATTTTGCTTTAGAAGACTCAAGCGCAATGCTTTAGTTCAGAATCAAAAGAAGTTTTTTGCAATTCCTGATCATAATATGTACCTGGTTTACAGTTGGCGTTTGAGTGATACAACGGTCTACTTTTTCATACCAATGACATGGGTGCTTTAATGAACATTATGCAACTCAAATGGGTTGCATAATAGTAGTTTGTGCAACTAGTTGCAAAAAGATGATTTTTTCAGCACGAGTTGTACGTTTATCCAACGAGGCTTGCCGAGTTGGATAAAGACTACGAGTGCTAAAAAAATCGAGTTTTGCAACGAATTGCACACGATATTTTTTGCAATGACGAAAAATGGACTTTAATTTGATAAATCTGTTCCAAGATTGTAGTCTAATTTTCTCCTTCTTGCCAATAAATTATGTTGCTGCGGAAAAGAATCAGATTCCATGTTACCGTGCCGCATTGCAAAGTTCAATGAGTCGTGAAGCGATAGATATACTTGCTTTTGGAAATTTTGGATGTCATGACCGCCAAACTATTTAATTTATTACGGGGCGCATAGAATACACTATTTGAGCACTTACCCAAGCTAATTTAGCAAAATTTAGTCACGTAACGACTGTTCTGGTGTTGGTTTTTCATTATAGCACCTAAATGAGTGTTATAATGAATATTATGCAACCCATTTGAGTTGCATAATGTTCATTTAAGCATCCATTTCGTTGGTATGGAAAAGTAGGCCGTTTTATCACTCAAAGACGAACTGTAAACCAGATATTATGATCAGGAATTGCAAAAAATCCATTACAGCACTCATTTGGGTGCTATAATGAAAAACCAGCATTAGAACAATAGTTACATGACCATATTTAGCTGAATTGGCTTGGGTGAGTGTTCAAATAGTGTATTCTCTGTGTCACGTAATAAATTAAATAATTTGATGGACATGACATCAAATTCTTCAAAGGCAGGTTTATCTATCGCCTTATGGTCTGTCGAGCACACAATGGGGCACGATAACATGGAATCTGTTTGATGATTTTTTGGCAAGATTGGTCATGGTTAGTAAATAAAATTGTACCGTTTTGGTGCAGATTTATCAAATTAAACCCATCTTTCGGCATTGCAAAAAATAGCGTGTGCAACTCTTTGCAAAACTACAGATTTTTCCAGCACTCGAAGTATTTTTTCCAAATTGGCTAGGCTTGTTGGTTAAACGTACAACTCGTGCTAAAAAAATCATCTTTTTGCAACTAGTTGCACAAACTACTATTTTCGCGCGTGAGAGATCAATGATTGTTATTTTAGAATTATTTAACCAACACTTGGTACGCCAGTAAGATCGAGAGATTCGCGAAATACAGAAAAAATGTCTACTTCAATCAGCTGAAGTTTGTAATTTATTTTTCGAACCAAGCCTAATCAATCGTAAGGTTAAGGAGTCGATCCATTTGGTTCTAAAATGAAGATTCGATATTAAATTTTCTTTAAGGCCACTCCTGACGGAATCCAAGAATAGAAGTGCTCGCGTTTTCGGGGGCACACCACTCGATTCAGAGGCGGCGCACAAATGACATTTTTGTTGATTTAGCTTTGCTGCGTCGCAGCATGCATGAAGTAATAAAAATGACAGTTGTGCGTTGCTTCCGTATCGAGTGCTGTGCCCCCGAAAACGCGAGCACTTTTATTCTTGGATTCCGTCAGGAGTGACCTTAAGGGAACGATGAAGTTAATCATCCTAAACGCGTCAGTTTTTCCTCCGATTAAAAAAACCATAAGGAACATTGTATAATTTAAAATTTAAGAATAGATGGAAAATGTTTCCTCGACATTTTCGGTCTTGTTTGACGGACGGAATAATATGATTCAAACGCACTAGCAAAATACCGCAGGACAAGTCTCAATCTTTGATAGTTAATATATGGGCTAAAGAGGCTGCACTCATAACAAAGAGATGAAGTGTCAGAATTGGAACAGCGCATTTGCTGCCAAATCGGTTGTTCCAATCGAGCACAAGGTTGTTAAAGGTATGAGTATCTCTTGGTTTTTAATCCAGGCTCGTTAATCTGGGCCTGACGCTTTGGGTTGATGGTTCATTCGTTCTGAAATGTTGCTTTTTCAGCAATAGAAGTTGCACAGACCAAAATTTGCCTTAAAATGTCTTAAACACAAAAATATATTTTTACTGATTTAGACTTTTACCAGAATTTTTATAACATCGGTTCAAGTATCCTTGACCGATGCAGTATCTTTTGCAACCATAAGCGAGGTAGGGCATTAGGACCTAATTGCTGCTCCAAATACCTAATAGATATTTTATGTAGTGTGCGTTAGATTGTTTTATCGCACAGTACGTCAGTTCAATCGGGAGGTTGTTGAATAAAAAGAGAAATTATTGGAAGACACTGTTATTGTGAAGGGGCCCTCCTTAGCCGTGCGGTAAGATGCACGGCTACAAAGCAAGACCATGCTGAGGGTGGCTGGGTTCGATTCCCGGTGCCGGTCTAGACAACTTTCGGATTGGAAATTGTCTCGACTTCCCTGGGCATAAAAGTATCATCGTGTTAGCCTCATGATATACGAATGCAGAAATGGTAACTTGGCTTAGAAACCTCGCAGTTAATAACTGTGGAAGTGCTCAATGAACACTAAGCTGCGAGGCGGCAATGTCCCAGTGGGGGATGTAATGCCAACGAAGAAGAAGAAGACTGTTATTGTGAAAGGGTTGTTTCGTTTTTTTCGTCAATTGAATACCGGTAATGAGAATTAAGATTACACGACTCAAAAAAAAGGATATGTTTTCCTACATTCTAGTATACTTACCCTTTCCTTCAAAACATTTGTGGGATCTTCTAAATCTAACCCAGGTGCTACTATTCGGCCATTGTTCCTATCGATGTGTATAAAATGCACTAACCCTGGAAAATCTTCCAAATACGTATATAAATATTGATTAAGGAAAAATGACTTTGCGTATTATATATTAGAATGTATGGTTGTGATAGCTGTAAGTAGATATGTACTGAATAATAAAAAAATCGACCCTAAGAAACCCACTCGCACTCCACTAGATGTGACACAGCTTTCCACGTTTTCATAGAAGATATATTGAAACGTGGACACTCGCCCAGACGCCCAGACAGGAGAGTTCTTGAAAGTCGACTCTTCACATCACTTGTAGTGCGCAGAAACCGCTAAGTAAGTAAATATTACAGAAAACCACACAAAAGGTTAATTTGAAAAGGATATGATCCCATGCAGAAGTTCTTCTGTGATTTGACCTGCAGAAAGTTGAACACCTCTGTCAGCTTCTCCTCCACCATATCGGCAATGTCGGAAACCCTTTGCAGTCCATGCTCCAATGTGCTGCACTCAGCGCACAACATTTTGAACATATCCTTCACTGCGTCCACGAACATGGGCATATTGCTTTCGATTTTCACCAGAAGTGCACTGTCGGAAGCCTTGAAGTACTCAAAGTAACGCTTGCGGATATTGTCCCATTTCAAACTGAAAACACGAACGACTTCGTCCGCTTCGGGACTGTTGTGTTTGATCTTGCGAAGGGAATCCGCGGTGTGTTTCACATACATCTCCAAGTTGTCGAACGCGGACCGTATGTTCTCGACATCCATCTGCATATGAATGCTTTGTAGCTTATGCAACGAAAAGAATACATCGTACAAATTTCCCGACAAGACGATATTGCCGTGCTCAATCAGTAGCACTAAGAAGACATCATCGAACAGTTTGGATACGTGGACAATGTGAGGGATGCATCCCGAAGTCGTTTGATTTGCGCATCCCTGGAGGAAAACCACGTGGGACTCTATCCGCTTGGAATGCTCTCCTCGATCCATCGTCTGACAAAAGATGTTCAGGAACAACATATCGGCAGGGGATAACTCTTGCGCTTGTCGGCTGCTGTACAAAGAAAGGAACTTGTTGCCCACAAACATGATGGAATGGCTTCGTTGAGAGTGGGGGTCCTGTTTTAGTTTTTCCGTAGCGGCTTGTAGCGATGTCACCACTGTATTCTTCATGTCCGCATTGACCAATAGTTGCTCGATGGCTTCCACTAATATTCCTTGGTTTGCTTGATACATTTTCCGATAAGTGCTAATCAAACTAGTAAGAGTTTTTGTCTTCTCAATACTGTTTTTGATTCTGAAAGAACGGAACGAAAATCTTGTTATTCGATATGTTTGCAATGTGAACATCTTGTTCGTTTCGTACATGTATATGCTAGGTCCACAAATGTGCTTTAACAGGCAAATGCAAACTCCCAATTCCCGCCTGACTTGGTCCACCTCTTTAGTGCTTATTTGCAGAAATAGATAACCCAAAAACTGCGAATGAAACAATATATCAACATCAATTAAATCTTGTTATTTTATTTAAACTGTTTTTAGTAATTAAGAAACGGAGAAATTGTGAATTTTCTTCGAAAACCTTTTGAACCCCTTTTTTCTGAACTACATAATTGTTTTTTTTCTATTACCTATGGAGCTTAAAGACCAGAGAAAATATTT
Source organism: Armigeres subalbatus (assembly GCF_024139115.2). Classification (NCBI taxonomy): domain Eukaryota; kingdom Metazoa; phylum Arthropoda; class Insecta; order Diptera; family Culicidae; genus Armigeres; species Armigeres subalbatus. The sequence goes on from NC_085141.1 coordinate 274,259,558, forward strand.
GATTAACGACTCCATCGAGTCAACTATTTTCATTTTCCTGTGAAACTAGAATCACAGACTTGTATGTACATCAACCCTAACGACAAAACAATTTAAAGTACCATAAAACAGTGGAAAATCGGCAGCAGCCGATATATTGTCGGCGTAGCACCAAGTTAGAATTCGGAAGTCGTTAGAATTAGTCAGAATTCCGAACCGAACTTTCTTCCGAAGTTTTATTTGTCAAACTAATTGATGCGTTGTTTAGCGCATCTTTAGGCGAATCCAGCGCACTACTTCCGAAGTTGGGAAAGTTGCCTGTATCTAGAGAAAAATCGGTATAAAAAGCGGTATAAATTTATTCCGGATACACAATAGCACGAGAATCAAAGAGTGTCAGGATAAAATCACTAGGGACACCTAGTTAGAATTTGATCATAGGACACGGGCAATTGCGGGGTAGCTTCCGCTGACGTTGAAGTGAAAATCCTTGTTGGGGTGCGATAGGTTCACCATGGGGACTATCTCAAGTAAACTGTGATCAAGGCAGAAGCTGAATGGCTCGACGATGCAGAAGAGCGATATAGGGGAATTTCTGGACCGACTTCAGCACTCAAATAGTCACTCGTTAAAAAATGCTTTGGATCTTAGTTCTAGCCCACATCGTCCACATATATTGCTGAATATGTGAACGAAGAAACAGAAGGAATAAATTTTGGCTGTTACGTCCTTTCCAAATGTTGGTCTAGAGTTAATCTATATGAAAATGCTAAACAGGTATAAGAGTAAAATCAGCAGTGATTCAAATCGTTCGGGGCTGTCAGTTTGAATATGAATCTGAAATATTGAATTTCCCAGCAGCTGTTCCAGATTCAGTTTTTATACCAGTCAACTGTCAAAAAAATAAAACTGGTATAACGCTCCGTTCTATTTTCTGCAGATTTGAACCACGATTGAATCACGAGATTCAAATATTTTTCAATTGTTTTGGTGTATGGATGCGTCATTTTATCTACGGATCAATCCACTTTGCAATTCCGGCGCCTTTCTTGGCAGTAACATAATGATTTCAATTAATTGAAAATTTGAAAAACATGAATGGAACACTGCTGGGGAGACCAGCGAGTTTGTTCTATTTTGCTCCAGATTCAAGAATAGTGGTCGAAAATTTAGAATCAAACTGAATCACTCCTGATTTCACCCTTAGGGTGCTGACTAGGTAGTGCTGACTACACAGTCCGAGTAGGGTGCATCCACTAGCGAGGATCATCCTCATAGTTCGCGATGAAGTGATATTGAACAGCACAGGAAGGGAACTAAAAGGCGATAGAGTTTGGTGCGCTAGCAAAAAGAAACATGGGAGCCATTTGTTTATTTATTTTTTGAATTTGGTACAAGCATGCGTAGAACGACAGAAAGGGCTCAAAAATTAAGTAACAGGAACATATATCTTCCCATTTTAGAAATGGTATTGAGCTGATTAGCAAGGGAAATGAGAAAGGAGCCAAAGCGTCTAAGGTACTGAGGGAACTACATTTTACAAATCAATATCAAATTAAAATAATAAATTAATGCCCAAGTCGGGTGGTTTAATCCCCGGAATATAGGCAATTAACTTTGATTGAACTATTAAAATCTATATATGCCAAAATCTTACGCTGGATGGGGGTCGTAATTGCCGAAAGCGACGCATCGTGGAGGCAGGGAATCGTACTTACTTGGAATCCAAAGCAAACCCCTTTGATCGAAAAGAGTTCGTCGTCGTACAAAATCAACCATCTACAAAGTGCAAATTAGATTCCATTACGGACACGAAGCCTCAACGATACTTGTAAAGGACCAACACTCATATGGAGTCTTAAGGAAATCAAAAAATCTGTAAAATATATCTAATAATTTTTAATCTTACAGTCTTACCACACCGAAGGAAGTGGTTACCTCTAAAACATTTTTCGAACTAAATCTTTCACATTTTGCGCATATACACAAATCGAGTTTTCAAACATAGTACTTAATTTCCAATCCTGGTGGTCAATACTCGGAAAATAGGCAATGAACTTTGATTGAACTAATTGATATAGCATGAGAAGGGCTATTGAAATGAAATCATATATAGACAATTCTCTAGCTAGACAGTTAATCACATACAAGACGGAGCTCCATACTTTACCGCACTTGTAAGGATTCAAAACCTTGCCCTTACCTCATCGAAGACTAAGTTCAAGTTGTTTTCCATCTGCACCGAAGTGTATGCGTTATCAAATTGGCACATCATAATTCGCTGGGAGGCCACCAGCGGACTGAAGATTTGAATCAGCACATTATTGTCGATGTCCTTCCGCGGATCCTAAAACAAACATACATATAAGGCGAATATACCTCGCTGGGACTTATATGGATTGTTTACTTACATTTTTACCGTCCTCCATCAAACCGAGATCCATTGCATGTCTGGACATCTTGGCACGCATTCCATCGTTGAAATTTTGATAAATCAAATCGTTATTGTGGTCAAAAATCAGTATCCCTTCCATCTTTGGCACTCCAGATGTAACACTTCAAACAATAAACCTGTATTGACTGGAGCCAATTTATAAGATTTTCAAAACCGCAAACTCTCCCTCAGACGTCTGATTCCTGTATGTTCAGTTTCACGTTTGCGCGCAACCGCGACAACCTATTCTGTGCCCTACACCCACCGCACGTCAAGAAAACAACAAGGACAAAACTGATCTTGACAACTGCTATATATACGAAGGGACATAAACCCCAACCCAACCCTCGTTGGCTGATGCTGAGCAGTTTATTTGCTTCCTCTGTGATGGCCTTCTCGCTTCCACGCGCATTTTCGTAAACATTCAATCAGAAGGGACACTGGAACGCACACCAACGAGGCGTCCCGCTAGAACAACAAAATTGCTTGTACTGATAAGAGATATTTTCCAGTTAGACTTTACTTTCATTTGATAAGTTTTACAGAGACATCTGTCATGCAAGCTTCCGTACAAGAACGGTATATAATTTTGGACTCTGCCTTTCCCGTACATAAAATGTTACCGGTAGAATATTTTCATTTTGATTTTTGATACCAAGTTCAAGCCGCAGAGAGTCTTTGAAATAACTTCCACACCCAATTCGCTACGCTGAAAACCCAAGAATTTCATGAAGTATGAATGAAAACGTAAATACATTGCCTGTAGCGACCTATCGATAGAATCGCAGCGCCTAGTTGTCGCCGTCGCGGCACTGAAATCGTTTAGGTCTGGGGGAGCCTCAAGGGAGAAATGGCAGTTACATTCCTCACATGTTCGGTGGTGACTTCCGACCCAGGTTATGAGTAGCTTTAGTGTGCCCCGTTGGATAGGTCTTTTCCAGGTAGCGCGGTGTCTTTAACCATTAGACAGAACGTCTTCTACAGGATCCATTCGGAGGTTCAAGGTACGGAGATCTCGTTTTTAGCCGAAGTTTTGCATCCGCCGCTGAGACCACCTGTCTGAAGAGAAGTCTTAATCTACCAATATTCGCGTTTCCACAGATCGGTTCCATGACTGCTCGGAAAATTGCCGCAGCTTCGGTCGAGAAAACAGGACACATGTCTGGTAGGCGGAAGAACAGGGTGAAATTCTCAATAGAAATTATTCCTATTCCGACTTTGCCTCCGGCCTTGGATGATTGAGGAGGGATGTTTTTCGGTGATTATTTGGTTGAAGAGGACCTGAGCCTGGACCTTGTTTGGATCCTTTTTAAGGTGGAGGGCGGCGGTTTTTGGGAGGCGTTTTTTGCAATGATTTTGAAGCACAACACGATAATTGCCTTGCGCCTAAACGGCAGGACTCCTGCTTCGGCACACGTAATATCCGCGGGGATATATTAAAGGTACCCAGGAACGATCCTGACTGCACAGTTATACGTGGGTGCTAATGTTTTGACTAGGTTCTCAAAGTTGAACCAAGTCAGTTCAAGGTCATAATTTAGACTCAAGCTATTTTTCGTCGGAACTTCGTTCTTGTTCAACATGACAGCCTGGCGAGGAAGTCGGTGGTTGGAGTCGCAAACGTTTGCGCGAATGCATTTCTCAGCTACCATCTTGTCGCCGGCGGAATCGGCCCATTTGGCACCCAGTTTACAGCTGCTTGATGCTTGCAAAGCTTTGGATGCTTGCTGACCACCATCAGGAGGACGTCGTCGGCGTACACTTGTATAAAAATTCTCATGGGGAGGTTGGCAAAAACCCTCTCCATGGCCACCAGCAAGAGGGTGACGGCTATTATTGAACCCTGGGAACCTCCGGTGTCCCCTTTCGTAGTTTTTGATGTGTGTGCTCCGAGCTGCACTCGGAAGAAGTGGTCGGACAAAAAGTTTTTTATAAATTGGAGAAGGTTCTCGGAATTCCCCCTGAGTTTCAGTTTCTCCAGAATTCCTGGGGTCCAGGTTCTGTTGTATAGGCCTGGTAGAGAGTCACTTTACAGTGACTTGGTCACTATTTTGAGGCTAGTCACTAAAAAGTCACTATTTGCATCCAAAAGTCACTAGTCACTATTTTTCGAAAAATGGTCACTAAAGTCACTATTTTTGCATTGCCTATTGTAAAAAATATCAAAATGAAAATCATTTGTACCTATACTATTATTGTCAGCCAAATCAAATGTGAATAGCAATATATTTAATTTGGGAAATATAGTAGTTTTCATTTTGATTTTTGATACCAAGTTCAAGCCGCAGAGAGTCTTTGAAATAACTTCCACACCCAGTTCGCTACGCTGAAAACCCAAGAATTTCATGAAGTATGAATGAAAGCGTAAATACATTGCCTGTAGCGACCTATCGATAGAATCGCAGCGCCTAGTTGTCGCCGTCGCGGCACTGAAATCGTTTAGGTCTGGGCCCAGGCTTCGTTTTGATCATCTTGTTTGGAATGTGTTTGTTAAAAATTGCTCTCCCAAAAAATGTGAGGTCCCATTGCAAGTTCATTTTATGCTCCGCTTTTGACAGCACAAAGATGAACTTTTTCTCCATTCGAATAAACTCTCTTTCTTTACATGGGCATCACCAATGCGAGGCTCTACAGATACCTCATCTTTGACACGGAAGATACGTGAAATGAATCTCTCAGTAATCCTCTGAGCTATCTCTCTACGGAGAAACTATTATATGATAAAATAACATGGAAAATATAAACACGGTACCAAATCTACATTGAACAAATGAATGAAAATAACATGCTTTAGATTCAATAAATAGCTGACTGAAAAAGAAACTAAGGGAAGATCCATAGATTACGAAACGCAAAAAATGACCATTTTCAACCCCCGCTCCCCCTATGTCACACTTTTTGTATCAGGCATCAGAAAATTTTGTATGGATCGTCACACTTCGCCCAACCTCCCTTCCCCTCTTAGCGTTACGTGATTTGTGGATACTCTCTAAGGAATACACACTATTTCCCATACACATCTGATTCTCACTAAGAAATTACACGAAGTCAATTCAATATAAATTAATTAATCACGTGATGATTGCCATTATAGCATGTAATAGTTTACACTGCTGCGATTTCGAATCATCAACGCAAACATTGGTAAACAATTTAAAATTTTCAATCTAAGTCCCGTTTTGATTCAAATTCTGATAACTTTTTTAGAAGCGAGTGAGTGTTCGAAATTTGTACGTCAAACTTTGAATGCATTGCTTCATCATATCATCTGATAAATGGCATAAAAGTTACAGACAAAAATGCATATTATTAATAAGGGTATCCAGATAATCTTACGTGCAAAGGCGTAGGATTGTAAATCTGGGAATGCTGAATAGGGTAGGATTTAGGATGGTATTTCCGGCAGGGACCCATTTACAGCCCAGACTAGAAAACCATAGATATAAACATTAACTTTTCCATAATCGTATCTGCTTACTGTTTTCGATGCAGCTAGTTGAAATTGAACCTGAAAATTCAGTTGCGTTTTAAGAGAGTTGTGCCGAATCACAATAGTCTGTCGGGAATATCTTCCGATACCTTACTTGGCCCAGCCTGGGATGTTTTCGGGTGGGACACATTTTTTGCTCTCTGGACATTGTGCATCCTTTGCGCTAGCAACACATAGGCTAGATGTACCAGTCGTGGCTATAGCACCAGTTGGCGCACTAGTGGTTTATATACCAAATGGCCAATCAAATCAATGCAAACCAAGTTCATATCGATAAAGCATATTCATATGATATGATAACACCTTTGATCTCCTCTAAAACAAGCAAAGCATAATTGTAAAAATTGATTTTTGTAATTTTTAACGTCCTTTGCACCAGTTGTAGCATTAGTGGTCCCAATTTGGCCAATCCCATAAGAAAACAATGGAATTTGGAATTTGCCAAATAAGGAACCAAAATTAAGAATAGTGCTACAACTGGTGCATGCGTCCCTATTATGAATTAATCAATTTTGAGGATCATAACAAATTTTATTGTGGTTTTCACAGCCGTTCTAAGGAGCAGGAAGTAAAACCTTTCGCTTGATATATAAAGTCCACCCACATGCCTTTTTACTTATTTAAAAAATAGATGTTCTTGTGTATGGCGACAATTGGTACACCCACCGTATACATATTCATGCAATAGGGAGACATAGAAAAAACTTTTAATTAAAAACTGGATAAACACTAAGTTGAATAATCTGCCAAGTTCCAGTTGGAATGTAAAGCCATTGAAGAATCAGAAGCGTAGTTATTAATTACAATAGTTTCCTTTTTAAGAAACACTGATGTCAGCAACTGAACAACATCATTAATATTGGACAACTGTATGACGAACATTTTATAATGTTGATATCTTACACTGGGTTCGCTTATTACGCGGTTTTTAAATTTATTAAAACATTGAGTTGACCCCTGAAAAATCACTCAAGAGATATTTAAAAGCAGTTAAAATTAAGGTAGACTGAGAAATTCATAAAATGTAACCGCGTGAAAGGGCACCCCAGTGTATTTGATTTTCGACCCTTTGTGATATTTATTTTGAGAATGTTTTGAGAAAATTATATAGTGTTTTAGCGTTTCTGTATATGAGTTTTATTTTTATATTTATAACATTTTATTATTCCAGTAAAAGCAATTTGAACTGATTTGTCATTTATGTAATTACGAAGGTATCATCAATTCTTGTCTTCGGTGCCGAAATTTTCAATTTTGACATCATACGTCCGAAATAACTCCGCATTGAGTTTGATAAATAAAATCATTTCCAACTTCTCCTTTCCCAATTTGGTACGACTTGCTGTCAGTATCTGGCCAAATCCACTGAAAGCCCTCTCCACGCTGACTTGCGTACATGGAACAGCAAGAGCAACCGAAGCCAAACGGTACAAATCAGGATGATCATGCTTATTTTCCTCCCACCAACTCAGGATATTGGTGTCCAAAGGAAGGCGTTCCATTACACAAAACTTCCGAAGCTGTTTTGTTATGGTCTCACAGCTGCTTATTGTTGTTGGTTTAACGTTGCGTTGGAGCATCTGTTCAAGACGACTGACCTTGCCAGATGATTCCTTCGGACTAGATAGATTATCTGGAGGATTGTTGGCTGGATCGTTACGTTCCTCCATTCCAATCAATGTTTTCCACGTTTTAAGAAGATGTTCCTGTAAAAACACAAAATTAAAATAGCCAACATAAAAATAATTGATCCATACCATGCCACGTCGTTGCTGATCTTCCGACAAAACGGAGTACCGTTGTAATTAATTCTTCGATCCAAGAAAGCTGCTGCCCAGAAGGCATCATTATCAAAGCATTTAGGTTCTCGCTTCTCCATCGCTGCAGCCAGTGCCTTTGCGAGATCATTATCAATTTCTTGCATTTCCAGACCAAGTTCCTTCCACAAAATGTAAAAATCTCCGTAAAGTATTGCATGATCTTGTACCTTCTTAGTAACGATATAAACTGGCTTCAAAGTGTCACACATAACACGACAGTTATCCCAAAACAGTTTATCGAACTTTTTATTGATGTCACCAGGAAGCATTTCGGTGATAAACTGTTGATTTTCAATTATGCAGTTTATCATCAAGTAAGTAAAACCCCATCGGGTTGTACAATCGAAAAACGGAAGCTTTTTCTTATTCGCCTTAAAACTTTGTTTGTATGGCTCACTTCTCAAAATCTTAATCAGTTCTCGTACTTGAACGATAACTGTTTTGGAGTCCTCTGCTGCAATCGCTTCAACAACCACCAAATTTAATGCATGTGCTCCACACTTGACTGACCTGAGAATCGAATCCAATTCAACAAGTAGATCATCTGAAGTGTCTTCCGGAATTTCATCTGAATCAATGTCCGCTTCTCTAGGTACATCCATTGTGATTGAGTCTTCTGATCCAATCTGATCGAACTCCAATTCTTGCCCGCTGATCATCAGTTTAACGAACTTCAAAACATTACTTCCACAATCCGTTGTTGTTGAGTAGAGTTGTGTGATCTTGATAGAGAATTTTTCCATCAACTGTAATATTTCCTTTTCGATGTATTTGGCAGTGTGGCGATCCGTTGTTTCTAACAAGCCAAGTGTTCGAGTAATCAACTCACCGTTGATAATTAGTTGCAGATTCACACCGATCATTGACCGCCCATGACGTGTCGCAAGATCGAGTTTTAATGACACCAACCTATCACACACTTCTTTTTTGATGAGATCAATGAAAATCTGCTCAACTGAGACACACAGCTTAGCAACATTAGACGGTGTCAACGCAGGAATAGGAAGTTTCGTGGCAATTGGATCTATGAGTCCACGGAAACACTTCTTTGCAAAAATATTGAAAGGGAAGTGGCAAACCGTAACTATCTCTACGCAATTTCGAAGAAATTCCTGTTCATCGACCAAAACTACTAGTTTTAATAACTTTCGGGACATTCTACGATCAAACCTACTTCCTTTGCAACTTGCTGGTGCTTACCAATCAAATGCCTTTCCAAGTTGAATGCAGTCACGTAAGTTAACACGGCATTGCATTCCGGAATACGGCATCTCATTCCGACTTTAGCACCGCTCGTATCTCTCACCTCGTCGAAATGTTCTGCTAGATTGCATGATTTCCTTTTCCTTGGCTTTCCGGCTTGCTGCGACAGTTCTGGGCCTGAGGGGGAACCTGCTGTGGAGCTTTAATAAAGGTATTTAAGTTAATAGTTGCATATACACTTTGTATTAATCACTTACTTCATGATGTGCACTCAAGATTTTATAATCTGCCACAGTTGTTGAAGGACAAAAATTTGTTTGTTTTGATTTCTCAATTAGCAACTGAGTAGATGTTATTAACCGCTCACTCTAAAACTGATTGGAGTAGTGTCAATTTCTTCAACTTCTTACCGAAGAGTGTGGAGAGTGTGGACTCTCACAGAGTAGCAAGGAATTGATCAAATGAACACAAACATTTTAGCACTTCTATGGAGAGAGAGTGTTATGCTCATTTTAAACGAGGGTTAGTTCATCCATCCGACGCGTCTGTCATTCGATAGAGAAAAAATGAGCGTATTTTAAGAGCATGAAGAAAGCCTGGGTCTGGGGGAGCCTCAAGGAAGAAATGGCAGTTACAATCCTCACATGTTCGGTGGTGACTTCCGACCCAGGTTATGGGTAGCTTTAGTGTGCCCCGTTGGATAGGTCTTTTCCTGGTAGCGCGGTGTCTTTAACCATTCGACAGAACGTCTTCTGCTGGAACCATTCGGAGGTTCAAGGTACGGAGATCTCGTTTTTAGCCGAAGTTTTGCATCCGCCGCTGAGACCACCTGTCTGAAGAGAAGTCTAAATCTACGATATTCGCGTTTCCACAGATCGGTTCCATGACTGCTCGGAAAATTGCTGCAGCTTCGGCCGAGAAAACTGCAGAATGTAACATTTTTGGCCAAAATGAGATTTTTATATATCTGTATCCTCTTCCAAAAAAAGGTATTCCGGCAAAAAAGACAATAAAAATTATGTTCGGGAATGTAGGAAAAAATTTCGTTTGTTTGAGAAACTACAAATGTGCACGCACTTTGAAAGCAATTATGGATTACTGCTTACAGTTTTCGCACTGGAAGTCCCCCAGGGAGTTGAGTTTTGCCTAAAGCTATTTATCTGTATCAAAGAAGTTGAAAGATTCGGTGCTAATTTGTTCAAGAATAGTTTTTTGTATGTTCTCAAAATTGTGCAAAATGGATAGATGCAGTTTCTCAAACAAATCATTCAAATAGTTCACCGACTAGGAATCAATTAAATTATTTTATATTATTCTTTGGCTATTATACAGAAAACTTAGCTCATATTAAACATCAAATGGTCGTGGTTCAGCCAAACCGCACCAAGCGGCTTTTTGACTGATTTATAATATTCTCTTCGTACAAACAAAATTTCATATCAATTCATACGTTAATTGTTGTAGGATATCCTCAGTTATGGAGTTGAGGGATATTCGATACGATTTGCGGTCAAATAAATCCACTAAACGAAAGCTTGGGAAGAAAAATGGAAAAAGTTTGGTTGGCGCATGGTGCGATTTGGCAGAACCTCTACCAAATGTTGTTGTAATTATCAACATAATTTTGTGGCACAACTTGTAACTCACTACCCGTTTACGTGCAGGCGAGTAGATACCTTCTCGTGGTGTGTTATTGCAGATCCAGTTGAAAACCGAACTGAGCTCTCGCGAAAATCGCATTTTCTCCCATTTCCGGATGTCACAACTGAATCGCGAGTAGTGCGCATCTATGCCGTAGCCGTGCGCCATCATGCGCACCACTCGCGATGCAGTCGCGATATTCGAAAATGGGAGAAAATGCGATTTTCGCGAGAGCTCAGTTCGGTTTTCAACTGGATCTACAATACTTAATATTGAGGAACCATGGTCACATTGCTAGCTTCTGGCTGATTCAACGAATACTATCCTCGATTGTATGTCATACCCCAGAAACCCATTGCCCAGAAAGTGATTCCCCAGAAAACCATTCCCCAGAATACCATAATCCCCAGAAATACATTCCCCAGAATGCCCCTATCCCCCGAAAGACATTTTCCAGAATGCCTCCATCCCCCGAAAGACATTCCCCAGAATACCATACCCCAGAATGCACCATTTCGTAGCTTAGACTAAATACTTCGTAATTGCTTCATCCCGGGCAAATGCGTACTTTTAAAGAAGGAGTCATCTACTCTTTTGCCTTATTCCGGGCAAATACATACTTTTAAAGAAGGAGTCATCTACTCTTTTGCTTCATCCCGGGCAAATACATACTTTTAAAGAAGAAGTCATCTACTCTTTGCTTCATCCAGGCAAATGCGTACTTTTAAAGAAGGAGTCATTTACTCTTCTGCCTTTTCTCCTGGCAAATGCATACTTTTGAAGAAGTAGTTATCTACTCGTTTGCCTTTTTCCGGGCAAACGCATACTTTTAAAGAAAAAGTCATCTCCTCTTTTGCATTATCCCGGGCAAATGCGTGCTTTTAAAGAAGGAGTCATCTACTCTTTTGCATTATCCCGGGCAAATGCGTACTTTAAAAAAAATGAGTGATTTACTCTTTTACCTTTTCCGGGCAAATGCATACTTTTGAAGAAGTAGTTATCTACTCGTTTGCCTTTTTCCGGGCAAACGCATACTTTAAAGAAGGAGTCATCTACTCTTTTGTCTTATTCCAGGTATATACATACTTCTAAAATGAAAATCATATATTCTTACGATCCATTGCATTTCATACTCTTTTCAACGATTATGCCAAATGGTCATTATGTCAAACGGCTTTATGCCAAACGGCATTATGTAAATGGCATTATGTCATATGGGCTTCCCCCAATATGAACAACGAGTATATTGGACTATATGCTCCTTCGTATTATATGTGAGCCCTAACAAACATATCAAATGGGCTCCATTCCGGGCAAATACGTGCTTTAAAATAAGGCAGCATATGTCGTTTTGCCTTATTCCGGGCAAATGCGTACTTCAATATAAGTATTTTTGCATAGAAATATAGTATCTAGTATTTTTAATTTATAGAAATGACAGCGAAAAACATAGTTTCTTAGACTGATACCTTTTTCTGGGGATTCTGGGTTTTTGGTTTCTGGGGAATGGGTCATTCGGGTTTTTTTTTCTGGGGAATGGGTCATTCTGGGGATTTCTTTTCGGGGAAATGGTGCATTCTGGGGAATATCATTCTGGAGAATTTGTCGTTCTGGGAAATGGAATTCTGGGAAATACCATTCTGGGGAACTGATTCTGGGGATTGGTATTCTGGGCATTGACATACAACCCTATCCTCAATACCCAACTCCTTGGTACTTATGAAAGAAAGTGTCGCAGTCACTGGCTTCTTGCTTCCATGGGCGTGGCCAGTAGCAGTAATCCTCATGCTTATGTTGTTTTTGCCTTTTCTTGATTTCTGATAGCATTATCTTATAGTTATAGATAAGGATTTCAAAAATAATACATTAATTAGCAATCTTCGAATTATACCGTAACAATTCTAATGCAACTTGTAGCTCTATACCCAGCTCAAAACTTCATACAAGTCACTATTTGGTCACTTTTTCTTCAATAGAAAGTCACTTTTTGGTCATCGTAGGTCACTAAAGTCACTATTTTGAACGGTATCAATCGCTACCAGCCCTGGTTGTAGGGCAAACCCAAGTAACCAAAACTTGCTTTGAGAGTACGTTTTTCGCTTAATCAGCTTCACTGAGCTGCTTAAGCGAAAAACGTACTCTTAAAGGAACTTTTGGTTACTTAGGAACGGGCTCCACGTGGTTCTCCGCTTTCATAGCATCACTCAGGATCTGAGCTAGGGAAGCGAAGTATGTGTTGGTACCGCGTCCAGAGTGAAATGAATGATGCCTGTTATTGAAACGGCCGGTTCCAGTGACGTTCGTGAAAGAAATGGGTTGGTAGCTCCCGGCATAGCTGTGGGAGCCTCGATTTTCGGGTATCGGAACAACGAGGCTTGATCTCCACTGACCGGCGCGAGTGCCAGAGAACCACTCACTGTTCAAGCCCTCGAGGAGTGCGAGTCTTTCGCTGGTAGGCAGGCGCTTCAGCATAGGGTATCCTATTTCGTCGGGTCCCGCAGATTTGCCCTTTCCTTTACGCAGAGCGAAGTCCATTTAATTTCGGGAAAAGGGCTGGTTGAAGTCCTAGTCGGTGTCTGGAGGAACCTGGAAAGCAGAGATCGCGGAGGCAGGATAAGGATGTTTCTTGCGAAAAGGTGCTGGATACTTTCCGTAGGGGAACTGAACTCGGAAGTGGGTGAAGAGTTTCTAGATAGACTTGTAATGAAACACGTGTGGCTTACTCGGTGGTTAAACTCAAACTCATTTATTCATTGCTTCTCGGTTACAATCGTTCAACATTCGGATCGTAAACTGTATAACAGTTTACTTCGGATACTACAGTGGTCAGCCGGATCACGTTGTACTATACCATCGACCGATAGCGCGATACCATTGGAACGTCTTCTTCCTTACATGGCACTGATACATCCAGAGCTCGGCTGTTGACTGTTCGCTGTTGATACTATCTAAGAAGGTGGCCCAGGATTTTTCCTTTGCCTCTCGGCAGTCATACCGGACAACCTGATACGCTGAATTGACGGGGGTGTTCGGTAAGAGGTCCCTTGACCCTTTTCGGGGCGCGGAGGATATTGCGCTTGCACTTAACTATTTTCTTTTGGGTATGTAAAATGAATGTCTTTTTCTAAGAGGGCGAACTTGTGTGCTGGTTGCGACGGCATTCAAACGTGATCGAACTAGTTAATATGTGCCTGCGTTACGTTACACACAAAGTGCGGTTAGAAACAATGCCTAAAATTCTTAAAAAACTCACCCTCGGACTGTCATCCTATTGATTAATGACACAACTAAACCACTTACTTATAAAATAAATTATTTCAATTCTTTATTATTACATATTATAGGTTGTTTCATAAATTGTATGTACTTGACATGCCATATCAAGAGTTATTGTAACGTGTATGGAACAAAATTAAGCGGCATCACTTTTATGCTGATCGTAATAGATTTTGTTCGAAAATCCCACAACTGTAAGTTTGTGCATACTATTCAATCCCAATAGATTTTCCATATCTTGCATAACTTTGGAAGTTTTCCGTTTTAGATGACTCAAAGTCTGCACGACCTCTTGATTGTCCTCCTTGTTGACCAAACCTGTGGTTTCGCCAAGCTGCTCCTCCAGATGATCAAGTTCATCCCTAAATCCGCACATCTTGTGGAACACGTCCTTGGCGAGCAGTTTCGAAAACTCAAATGTGATACTCTGGTCCAATAATTCCCTTAGTTCGTGCACCTTAGTCTGATACAAATCTGTTAGATCGTCGAATTCCTTCGCCAGTGTGCTGCAATTGTTTAGACGGTGGAGCATTCCCTGCTCAAGTAGTTCCAACCGCTGCAATCTGTTGGTATAGTTTGTTATCTGCTTGGCGTAGTTATCCACTTCGGATTCCAACTCTTTCAGGATAGCGGTTTTTGTTTTGTTCAACTCTTCCTGCACGGTAACTCCAAATAACTCGTCGGCTGCATCCACTGCCTCCGATATGAGGGTGCGAATGTCCTCGTCAACTTCATCAGTTTCGTAACTCATTGTATTTTGGTAGGATTTTCGGCATTTAAAACTATTAATCAATTTCACTTTTGTATATCTGAGGCACTAGTAGGTTTTACATTTATAAACTTGCACTAAAACATTTTTTTTTGTTTTAACCTGAGATGTTTTTACGAAACTGAAACAACTGCTTTGACCTTTGACGTCCGGTAAAATTTTCAAATTAGCCGTCAAATTGACATCGAAACTTCAGTGACAGCTTTCGCCTTTGCACTTGCACTGTTTGTTGGGTTTGTTGTTATTCAGTTCAGCAGTTGTAAACAAATTATGTCGTGTTGAACCTCGCGGCACATCGTCCGTAAACATCAGTTAAATTTATGTGGACCACGCTCATTCTGTTCGCATTAAAATACGTTTTCAGTTTGTGAAGATAGCTTTTTTTTGTTACAAACAGTGCATTAAAAACCGAAAATGGCATCCAACGTAATGATACGATTGGCTTCCGACCGAGCGAACTTGTCGCTGCTGTCCGGCGAAAGTAATCCGCGGCTTTTCACGCCAGGGGAAGTTATCACATCTCAACAGGGATTCATGCGGTAAGTTGAATTTTTCAATCGTAAAACAAGGTCTTAATGATACATTTGGTTCCAGTGGCCACGGTACGTACATGGAAGATGAGGACATCAAATCCTCCGTCGCCGGTGTTATGGTACAGGTAAACAAACTCATCACAGTAAAGCCACTTAAAGGAAGATACGTCGGTGAAATCGGCGATGTGATAGTGGCCCGGGTTACTGACGTGCAGCAAAAGCGCTGGAAAGTGGACACCAACTCACGGCTTGATTCGATTCTGCTTTTGTCTTCCGTCAATCTTCCGGGTGGCGAATTGAGACGAAGAGGTGTGGAAGATGAACAGCAAATGCGAAAGTACCTTCAAGAGGGTGATCTCATTTCCGCGGAAGTCCAGAACGTGCACTCGGATGGTGTGCTCTCGTTGCACACCAGAAGTCTGAAGTACGGTAAGCTCGGACAGGGAATACTGGTGAAGGTGTTTCCGTCGCTTATCAAACGACGTAAGACACACTTCCACAACCTGCCATGCGGTGCGTCAATCATTCTGGGAAACAATGGCTTCATCTGGATATCGCCTATCGTAAATACGGAAAGTGAAGGTAAGCTATTTAAATAAATATGTTTTTTTATGTTTCGTAATTAAATCAACCAGAGGATCAATAATACCAAATGAATCCAATAACAGTAGCATTATATTTTTGTCACATTAAAATTAAAGGCTTTGTTCGGTAATAGTTTGACAAGCAAATACCAAAACTAGCAATAGGTATATTGAATTAGAATATGTTTAGAATCGATAAATTTTTTGAAACACTGTTATCGATCGATTCAATTGAACAAGATGCAAACAAAAAAAGTTTGATTTTTTCAATTGTTGATAACATAATAACCGATACAATGTACACAGGGTTCTGTTGTTCTGATACACGATTTTTTTTCGCTTGTGTGATTTCAATTTAACAGCAAAATCTTGCAACATGTTTCAAAAAATCCTGAATAAATCAAAGAAAAATCACATGATAATTACTATGCGTTAAAAATTCAGGATGAGTGCAAAATTGAGAAAATGTAAAACGTGTAAAAACAGAATCCAGTGTATTTGAAACGACAGTATTATTTCCATTGTATTTTATTTTTCTCAGTTTGATGTTAATTAGTATATTTTTATTTTTTTAGAAGGAGGAGGCTTCACGCAAAATCTGGAGGAGGCAATATCGAAACAGGATCGAGATGTTATTTCCCGTTTACGGAACTGTATACTGGCACTAGCCAACTGCAAAATGTTGCTGTATGATACGAGTATATTGTATGCCTACGAGGAATCACTGAAATATGAAGTTCACGAACTCCTTCACCAGGAGTCTATGTTTGATATCGCATTTTTAACTCGCCATAAGCTAAGGTTGCAAGAATAATATCCTAATGTATTGAGGAATAGGAGTAACGGATGAAATATATTTTGTTCTGATCACCGTATGGTATAATAAACGTCATATTCATTCTACAGCGTTTGGTGGGGCTTACTGAACTTAAAAACTACTGCAACGCCATGAAAGTGCTCCATTTTCTTAACTCTTTCGGATAGATCATATATGCCCAGCGTTTTCGATTGGTTGTGTAAAATCACATAAGACAGCTAGGTCCCCACTTTCTTCAACAAAATTGTTCATTAGGATGTCGGCTTTATGGGAAAAATATCAAGTTTGACTAGCAGAAGCATAAGTGGCGCTGTAGTCATTTAAATTATTTTGCCAAATTATGCTTCAACAAGCAACAAGCTAATGTATACATCATGTTGTAGTGCATGTTTGATTTCATCACCAACATCGGTTTGACACTAAGTAGTACACTTGTAGTACCGGTACTGTATATGTGAAATCTTGGGAAGATTTTGCTTCTAGAAGTATGCAATTGAATTAAATCCTATACCACATTGTTTGAAAATTCTGAACACTGAATCAAGTTTAGTCATCTGGAACGTTCAGTCTTCTTATCGGTATACACCCAATAAGCCATTTTATGAGACAACTTCGATCAGTTGATCCAGACTTCACCATCGGCGTTTTGTTTTGGTAAATTTGCTGTTCTTTTAAAAATATGCGTCATGTGGACTCAATTTGCCCGAAAACATGTTTTTTAAGGCTCAAATTACCGTCATTCAGCCATTGACGAGAAAGACAGCCACCTGCTCGTACCACCCCCAGTAATAAAACCACCCACCGAGGAGAAAAAGCTGGATGGGAGAAGTATTTTTGTTTTAAAACTACATCATTCAATAGCTAAGACATAACTATATCCGGTGGATGCTTCATTTATTTGTATTTCGCTTTAGTTTTCGAAAAAACTGCCTTTTGCTACATTTTTTTTTCCCCAAGAGAAGAAATCGACGATTTCCGGGAGAGCGTGAGAGTAAATCATCGATTTCCCCTCTTGGGAAAAAATGTTGCAAAAGGCAGTTTTTTTTTAAACTAAAGCGAAATACAACCAAATGAAGCATCCATCGGATACAGTTATGGCTTAGCTATTAAATGATGTAGTTTTGAAACAAAAAATACTTCCCCCATTCAGTTGGAGACTGCTTTTTCTCCTCGGTGGGTGATACGAGCACGTGGCTGTCTCTCTCGTCAACGACTGGATGACAGTAATTTGAGCCTTAAGGTATTCCAAAACGTTCTCGAGTTCAACCCAAGGTATCTACTGCAGCAACCAAGACTTTTGCATTGTCTTTATCATTGGCATGCGCATCATTTACTATTTTTTTCTCAGACTCAGGCCAGATGGCTTTTCATCGTCATCGTCTGTTTATCGAGGGTTCGCAAATCTTCTTCCCCCTGTTCGATCCACTATGCTCGATGCGCACCTGGCCTTCTTGTTCCCGTCAGATCGAACCATTTTCATCGAGTTACTGTCCGACATTTTGGCTATGTGCCCGGCCCGGGGGAAGTCCATATGGCATAATGCCGTTTGGCATAAAGCTTAACTTAACGACTTAAATGTCTAAAGCCCATTTGGCATAATTTGTTGGGTACCTCGAGGCCATTTGGCATAACGACCATTTGGCATAATCGTTGAAAAGAGTATCAAATGCAATGGGTCATAAGAATATATGATTTCCATTTTTAGAAGTATGTATTTACCTGGAATAAGACAAGAGAGTAGATGACTCCTTCTTTAAAAGTATGCTTTTGCCCGGAAAAAGGAAAACGAGTATATAACAACTTCTTCAAGAGTGTGCATTTGCCCGGAAAAGGCAAAAGAGTAAATGACTAATTTTTTAAAAGTACGCATTTGCCCGGGATAATGCAAAAGAGTAGATGATTCCTTCTTTAAAAGTACGCATTTGCCCGGGATAATTCAAAAGAATAGATGACTCCTTCTTTAAAAGTATGCGTCATCTACTCTTTTGCGAGTAGAGTAGATGACTCCTTTAAAAGTATGCATTTGCCCGGAAAAGTGCAAAAGAGTAAATGACCCCTTCGAAAGTACGCCTTTTTCCGAAAAAAGGCAGAAGACTAGATGATCCGTTTTAAAAAAAAAACGCAAAAATCGAAACGTATATGATTTCTTTTGTACGCATACGAACCAACGGAATAAGACAAATGAGCTGATGATTCCATCTTTTAAAGCAAACGATTTCTCCTTATAACGAGAAAGCATGTACGCATTTGGTTGGAAGAACACTAATGAGTAGATCATTCCTCCATTCAAAGTACGCATTTGAAAAAAAAACTTTTAAAAATTCACATTTTTCGGGAATAAAGGAAATTAGCTCATTTCTGCATTTAAACCATTTAAATTAAAATTTACTTCATTAGTTTCTGCCTAGAGTTTTTTTATGATTCTTTTAATTTGTATGCCAAATGGTCGTTATGCACAATGGCTCTAAAATTATTTTGACTATTTTTCTTGCCAAACGGTCATTGTGTCAAATAGTCATTATGCCAAATGACATTATGCCATTTGGGGTAGCCCCGCCCGCCCCACCGCAGTCGCGATTTTCGCGGTGTGAATATTCAATGTTTCTCCCACCAGCAACTCGTGGTTCATTTGCCTCCTCCACATACCATCCGCTATCTGCACCCCACCGTAGATGATACGCAGCACTTTTCTTTTAAAACTCCTAGTGCGCGTTGATCCTCCACGAGCATCGATGCATCGATCGGCCAGGTATCGCGTCCGTAGAGGACTATATACTATATACCATGACTTCTTCCTTCTTCTTCTTATTGGCACTACATCGTCCACTGGGACATTGCCGTCTCGTGCTCATTCAGCACTTTTACAGTTATTAACCACGAGGTTTCTAAGCCATGTCACCATTTTCACATTCGTATATCATGAGGCTAAAACGATAATACTTTTATGCCCAGGGATGTCAATAAAATTTCCAATCCGAAAATTTCCTAGACCGAACCGGGAATCGAACCCTTCAGCATGGTCTTGCTTTGTAGCCGCGCACTTTACCGCACGGCTAAGGAAGGCCCAGTCATGATGCATCTCCGAATTTATCTGCTGACCCATCTTGCTCCATTTGCAAGTTCCAGGGCTGGTAGCGATGAATGCCGTACAAAATAGTGACTTTAGTGACCAATGATGACGAAAAAGTGACCAAATAGTGACTTTCAATTGCAGAAAAAGTGACCTAATATTAACTTCTGTATGAAGTTTTGAACCGGGTATCCAGTTTTCCGCGAGCGGCCGAGGTGACCAGGGAATCAATTTTCTGGAATGCGCGTGCGAAACAAGCGACAAAAGCGAACCAACGACAAAGATTTGTTTTTGTCGGAGATAATAATGTTTTATGCTATCATAGTTTCTGCTTTTATGGAAATATTCGAGAATCGAACAATGATTACAAAATTAGCATCGTATTTTCGGAAATATGAGCATGCCAGGCAAATGATTGTCATATTGTGTTCGGGCTCGGATAAAGGTTTGTCGCTAGGTGCGTTGGTCAGTAACAAACTCTGTAGATGACAAATAGTATAATGTCGGTCGCTGCCCGAATATTGATTCCCTGATTCTGACCAATGTGGCATATCTTTGGTAGGACCATTTGTTTGAAAAATATAAATTAACGAAAATATTTAAAAAAAAATTAAAATACGATTTTACCTGTTATAAAAGTATGGTTTAATAAAATATTTAAATGAAGTTTCTGAGATTTTGAGCTCGACCTGGCATTCTGAAGATAATTTTGAAAATCCAATAAAAAAGGTCTTTTATTAGACATTCAGAAATTCTAATAACATTAATTTCTAAATGGCAGACTTTAGTAATACAGTCCAAAGTAGCCTAAAAATTTGAACATATCGACATAAAGAGAGTGAATCATGAACAAAATATGATCAGAACCCATCGAGATAGAGAGATATCGAGATAGGGAGGTTATCGAGATGTAGAAAGCCCAAATGTATGTAGATTGAAGGGCCTGAGGAAACCATCGACATAGGGAGAGATATCGAGATATAGAACATCGAGATGTAGGGAGTCGACTGTATTTCTAAAATAATTTCAATTTTGAATTTAGTGGCTGTTGCCAGAATTATTTCTATCATAACTTACCCTATATTTTCATAATTTTTCATAACTTACCCTACAGTCACTAAAAAGTGACTCGCTACCAGGCCTGAAGTTCACATGCTAGAATGTCTAATTTTCGATCAAATTTATTTATTTCAACGCAGTTAGTACAACATCATCAACATTACTTATGGTACTTTCACTTTATCAATAAAATGTTTAAATTTCACATTGCTGATTTCTGGGATGTCACATACAACCGAATCGAATTGTCGTTGGCAATGCAATAGGAAGTGCAGTTTTACATTCGATGATATGGATTTTTCTCAATTCTATTTTCCCGTTCTCTATTATTTCTTTCAAAGAAAAACCTGCCCTTCCAAACATACTTTAATGGATAATAGATGCTTTATTTTGATTTGAAACTTCATACATAGGTACCATTTCACTAGAAGAGTCATACTTTATCTAAATTATCATATTTCGCAACTCTCGCTTTCCATCACAATTTAAACATAATTTTCCATAGCTCCCAACACATCATCCACTATCTACTGCAAACTTGATTTATCTGTATAGATTATTCGTTTTTCATGTTTCGAGGCTGTCGATTTTTGTCTTTTCTTGTGTATTGTGTTTTTTGAAAAAAGAAAAAAAAATATACGTTTTACTTTGTTCTGTACATATAAGACTTGAAACAAAAAGAAACGAACATATCACATTAACTCACTATTGTATATAAGCATGCTTTTTCAAAGCGAGCATACACCATTTCCTAGGTTGCAGCTATTTCATTTGATTACTATTATTGCTCCAATAAAACAAAACTACACCGTTGCTATTTTTTTGACGTTTTATGAATAGTCTGTAAAAAAATGAGCAATTGAATCTTGTTACAAAAAAAAATACACAGACCTTTAATTCGTACTAGAAACTTCCATCATTTTTTTAATGTTTCACCTAAAATTAATCAACTTATGCATGGAGATACTCAACCGAATAAAAGCAACCTATTGGGTTCATTTACGATAATAACAAATTCTAACAATTTTCAGTTTTATTTGACCGAAATGGATTCCGTTAACTACCTTATGAAAATAATCAGCATCGATCTGTACATATTTATTACAACATATCAATGTATCTTCACTAATATGCATTCTGTGAAAATAAACATACAAAACGGGACATTGTAATAATTTTGACTAATTTATTTTTTGTCCCGAAATAAAAAAATAAAGATAACGCATACAAAACGTAAATGGTTAAACTCCAATTGTTCAAACTATAGTTTACATTCATATCTACGCCCTACTATATTCATCCCTAGTATTTATGTCCTATAGCCTTGATCTAATCGCACCCTCAATTAGGTTTCACTGACTTGCACGCGTTGACTTTTTTTTTGTTTCTAACGAATATGTTTTATTTTTTATATGGTTGCCACGTACTGTCGGCAGTCTCTTGGGTAGTTTATATTTTAGGTAGATGTTCGCTCTCACTGTTACTTGCTCGTAACCAAACAACTTTTTCATCACTGTTGTTGGTATCCTCCAGCATACTGGTTGGGGTTATAGAACTGAGGCATCCCCTGAAGACAAAAAAAAATATATATATATATATAATGTTATAACTGCCAAATACGATGAAGACCAATTGTGTTTTTAGCCCTGTGAGCAAAAACATTTTATAAATTGCATGCGACTACGCAATCTGTTCATAGCCCGATATTTGTGTTTGATGGTTAGTCATTCGCAGAAAGATAATTAATGGAAAATTGTAAGGCTACTCTCTAAAACAAGAGGAAAGCAAATCCAACAACCTGTATTATATGTTTTTGGTCGGTCTTATGTTAGGGGCACGGCAGGGCGGTACCCCGTTTGGCATAACGCCGTTTGGCATAATCACCATTTGGCATAAGGGCCGTTTGGCATAATGACAATTTGGCATAATAAGTATGTGGTGTCAAATTGAAGGCCATTTGGCATAAGGGCCGATTGGCATAAGGACCATTTGGCATAATTTGTATGCGGTGTCAAATTGAGGGCCGTTTGGCATAATTTATATACGGTTCCAAATTAATTGCCGTTTGCAACAATTCATATGCAATAAAGAAGGGTAAATTACAGAAAAAGTAAATAAAAGTTTTGCTATCAAGGCTTTCAAGAAATGGTCAGTTAAAAAATTCCATTGAAATAAACAAAGAACTGCTCGCGTTTCAAAGAAGGGTAAATTATAGGAAATGAAAATGATAAGGTGTTGAAGTGAATAATCTTCAGCGGGATATACAGTGAACCCTTCAAGAGACGATGTTCTATGACTCGATATCGAGTCATGGAAGCAAGTTTCATTCATTTTTCATTTATTTAGTTAACATCTAAACAGATAACACTGAATCAACAATTTGACGCCACAATACACGGTTCGAGGCTGCATCTCTCCATCCTCGGATACGCCCCACGCTCGCCAAGTCGTTCTGCACCTGGTCTGCCCATCTCGCTCGCTGCGCTCCACGCCGTCTCGTACCTGCCGGATCGGAAGCGAACACCATCTTTGCAGGGTTGCTGTCCGGCATTCTTGCAACATGTCCTGCCCATCGTACCCTTCCGGCTTTAGCTACCTTCTGGATACTGGGTTCGCCGTAGAGTTGGGCGAGCTCATGATTCATTCTTCGCCGCCACACACTGTCTTCTTGCACACCGCCAAAGATGGTCCTAAGCACCCGTCTCTCGAATACTCCGAGTGCTTGCAAGTCCTCCTCGAGCATTGTCCATGTTTCATGTCCGTAGAGGACAACCGGTCTTATAAGCGTCTTGTACATGACACATTTGGTGCGGTGGCGAATCTTTTTCGACCGCAGTTTCTTCTGGAGCCCGTAGTAGGCCCGACTTCCACTGATGATGCGCCTTCGTATTTCACGGCTAACGTTGTTGTCAGCCGTTAGCAAGGATCCGAGGTAGACGAATTCCTCGACCACCTCGAAGGTATCCCCGTCTATCGTAACACTGCTTCCCAGGCGGGCCCTGTCGCGCTCGGTTCCGCCCACAAGCATGTACTTTGTCTTTGACGCATTCACCACCAGTCCAACTTTTGTTGCTTCACGTTTCAGGCGGGTGTACAGTTCTGCCACCTTTGCAAATGTTCGGCCGACAATGTCCATGTCATCCGCGAAGCAAATAAATTGACTGGATCTGTTGAAAATCGTACCCGGCTGTTACACCCGGCTCTCCGCATGACACCTTCTAGCGCAATGTTGAACAACAGGCACGAAAGTCCATCACCTTGTCTTAGTCCCCGGCGCGATTCGAACGAACTGGAGTGTTCGCCCGAAATCTTCACACAGTTTTGCACACCATCCATCGTTGCTTTGATCAGTCTGGTAAGCTTCGCAGGGAAGCTGTTCTCGTCCATAATTTTCCATAGCTCTACGCGGTCTATACTGTCGTATGCCGCCTTGAAATCAACGAACAGATGGTGCGTTGGGACCTGGTATTCACGGCATTTTGAAGGATTTGCCGTACAGTAAAGATCTGGTCCGTTGTCGAGCGGCCGTCAACGAAGCCGGCTTGATAACTTCCCACGAACTCGTTCACTAATGGTGACAGACGACGGAAGATGATCTGGGATATCACTTTGTAGGCGGCATTAAGGATGGTGATCGCTCGAAAGTTCTCACACTCCAGTTTGTCGCCTTTCTTGTAGATGGGGCATATAACCCCTTCCTTCCACTCCTCCGGTAGCTGTTCGGTTTCCCAGATTCTGACTATCAGTTTGTGCAGGCAAGTGGCCAGCTTTTCCGGGCCCATCTTGATGAGCTCAGCTCCGATACCATCCTTACCAGCTGCTTTATTGGTCTTTAGCTGTTGAATGGCATCCTTAACTTCCCTCAAGGTGGGGCTGGTTGGCTTCCATCGTCCGCTGAACTGACGTAGTCATCTCCTCCGCTGCCTTGACTTTCACTGCCTGTACTCTCAGCGCCATTCAGATGTTCCTCGTAGTGCTGCTTCCACCTTTCGATCACCACACGTTCGTCCGTCAATATGCTCCCATCCTTATCCCGGCACATTTCGGCTCGCGGCACGAAGCCTTTGCGGGATGCGTTGAGCTTCTGATAGAACTTGCGTGTATCTTGAGAACGGCACAGCTGTTCCATCTCCTCGCACTCCGCTTCTTCCAGGCGGCGTTTCTTCTCCTGAAAAAGGCGGGTCTGCTGTCTCCGCTTCCGTCTATAACGTTCCACGTTCTGCCGGGTACCTTGCTGCAGCGCGACCGCCCGCGCTGCGTCCTTCTCCTCCAGAATCTGTCTGCACTCTTCGTCGAACCAATCGTTCCGTCGACTTCGACCCATATACCCGACGTTGTTCTCCGCTGCGTCGTTAATGGCTGCTTTGACTGTATTCCAGCAGTCCTCAAGAGGGGCCCCATCGAGCTCACCCTCTTCCGGCAACGCTGCCTCGAGATGCTGCGCGTATGCAGTGGCGACATCAGGTTGCTTCAGTCGCTCTAGGTCGTACCGCGGCGGTCGTCGGTACCGAACATTGTTGATGACGGATAGTTTTGGGCGCAGTTTAACCATTACCAGATAGTGGTCAGAGTCGATGTTAGCGCCACGATATGTCCTGACGTCGATAATGTCGGAGAAGTGCCGTCCATCAATCAGAACGTGGTCGATTTGTGATTCTGTCTGCAGTGGTGATCTCCAGGTGTACCGATACGGGAGGCTGTGTTGGAAGTAGGTGCTGCGAATGGCCATATTCTTGGAGGCGGCGAAATCAATTAGTCGTAGGCCGTTTTCGTTCGTCAGCCGGTGAGCGCTGAACTTTCCAATAGTCGGTCTAAACTCCTCCTCTTGGCCAACCTGAGCGTTCAAGTCTCCTATGATGATTTTGACGTCGTGGCTTGGGCAGCTGTCGTACTCACGTTCCAGCTGCGCGTAGAATGCGTCCTTATCATCATCAGTGCTTCCGGAGTGTGGGCTATGGACGTTGATTATGCTGAAGTTGAAGAACCGGCCTTTGATCCTCAACTTGCACATTCTTTCATTGATCGGCCACCACCCGATCACGCGCCTTTGCATATCGCCCATCACTATGAAAGCTGTTCCCAGCTCGTGTGTGTTGCCGCAGCTCTGGTAGATGGTATGATTACCTCTAAACGTTCGCACCATTGATCCCTTCCAACAAACCTCCTGCAGCGCTACGATGCCGAATCCACGGTCCTTGAGCACATCGGCGAGTATGCGTGCTCCCGATGAAGTTGAGAGATTTGCAGTTCCACGAACCGAGTTTCCAATCGCTAGTCCCTTTTCGTCGCAGTGGTCTTCGCCGATGGTTCCGGTCCGTACTCTCTTGTTGATTGTTCGTTGCTTAAGATTTTTAAAGGCTGGCTTGCAGGGCCTGACACCAAACCCCCTAAATTTCCGGAGGACCATTCCTCCTTATTTCCGGTGGACCATGGTGCACAGTTTTACTTAGAGTCCCTCGCTGGCACTCGGACGATGATCAGCCGCCCCTAACATGGAGAACAGACGCTGTTGTGAGCCGATCCTGACATGGAGAACAGACGCTCAATAAGATTTGCACCTCCGGAGAGGAGCAAACCCCCTTCCCTGTCAGCATACGACCATAGTTCCCACCGGGGTTGGTTACCCGATCTTCCCTAAGGTTGCTCGTATCCCGGCCAGCACCGCGGGGAGGTAGGGATAGGAGTTGCTGGGTAAGAGGCTAAGGACCGCGAGATGGGGTCTATTTTATTCCTTCAGGTACGCGAAGTACCAATGGTACGCTTTACCCAGCATTTGCCGTGCCTGGAATCAAGTTATGCCATATTATAAAATATGTTATGGATTTCATGCGATGGTCCCTTGAAAAACCCTAGCAGCACATGTTTCACATAGATTACTGCAATTCATCTGTGACCAGATTTGGTCACAAACAAGTTGCTGCAACCATTTTTGGCTGACTTTTGTTCACCTGTCATAAGAAATAAATACATCTAATGAACATGCAAATCGTCTTTGTCGTGTTGTTCAGCACATAAGAATATGATATAAATTTATATAAATATAATATGCATATGCGATATTTACCACAGACTATACACGCAAATATTTTTCCTGTACAGTTTCCTTTAGAAATGTAGGTAGAGTATTTTTCATCTGGATACAAATCCTCCAATTGTCTTTTAATCTACTTAGACACTGGATTGGATATCATCTATCTAAAATCTAAATAAATGTGAAGTAAATTATTTGAAAAACCAATAAACGCTTGTAAACCGTCAATATTGAGAAGTTCCCTGTCCATGGATGATGGGATCGACGGTGGTTTGTCAAGTATCTCGGTATAACATGAATTAATGGAGTTAAACTAAATTCACTCTCAATAAATTTTGTTCTTTGTATTGCGTTCGCATTATTTAATATTTTTAGATCCATAACAATTTTCCAATTACATGCATATTTTTATATTGTGAAACATACATACAATTGTTGACTAATTGTAATTTACAATTCTTAATTACCTAAACAAAATCGTTTGAAACTTGACGCTCCACGCCCCTAATATGCGCATTGAACTCAGGCACATCCTTTATCGTCAGCAGACTATGCGTAAGATTAGAGGAGCCGGCAGGGCCCAGTACGAGTCTTTACTAACCTTATACACAAATAAGAAAGACTTCGGAAGCTAACGATCATCCGCTGTAGCTCTTAAGAGTAGTAATAGTTGTCTTAATAGTTAATATATTTTTCGTAGTAATAGCAGTAGCTGTAGTAGTATTACCAGTAACTTGTAGCAAAAAAACTAAGTAGATTCGCTGCCTCTATTAGCCTAATGATCTCAGGCCGATTTTCTTCTAGTAGAGTGTATTATCGTTGAGATTTTTAAATTCATTCTACAAACACTTAATACAATTAATAAAAATTTTAAACTAAATTTTAAATAAAATTTTAACAAAATTTGCAGAATTTCGCTGATTTGATCACAATCTGGAAAATTTCATTACATTTCATTACATTTTTATTCAAGATTGGTTACTTGGAGGTGACAATATTACCACCCGTTGTCAACATAGACTGCTTTTAGGTATCTAATGTCATATCCGAGAAACCCTATGTTCTAATCCACGTTAAACTAATTCGCTTTCGTTGTAACTATTTATTGATCCGGATTAACAATTGACAGAAAGACTGTAAAATTACTACGATTATAAATTATAAACAATAACAGAAATTTTGACAATATGCTAATACGCGATACTCAATACAAACAGTGTTCACCGCATGAACATAAACTAATTGTGCTAAATATTGGTACTAGTAACGGTAACACTTGAATCATTTGTTTGAGAAACTGCATAAGTCCATTTTACACTATTTCGAGAAAACAACAAAAAACTGTTTTTGAACAAATTGGCACCGAATCTTTCAATTTCTTCGATACAGATCGATAGTTTATGGCAGAGCTCAACACCCTGGAGCACTTTCAGTGCAAAAAATGTAAGCAGTACTCCACAATTGCTCTAAAGTACGTGGACATATGTAGTTTCTCAAACAAACGAATTTTTTTTCATACATTCCTGAACAAAAAATTTTTTTTCGTGTTTTTTGCCAGAATACGTATTTTTGGACGAGGATTCAGAATATATAAAAACCTCGTTTTGGCCAAAAATGTTACATATGCAGTTTCTCAAACAAACGGTTCACTTATGTTTCGCCACGGGCACGGCAAATGCTGGGTAAAGCGTACCATTGGTACTTCGCGTACCTGAAGGAATAAAATAGACCCCATCTCGCGGTCCTTAGCCTCTTACCCAGCAACTCCTATCCCTACCTCCCCGCGGTGCTGGCCGGGATACGAGCAACCTTAGGGAAGATCGGGTAACCAACCCCGGTGGGAACTATGGTCGTATGCTGACAGGGAAGGGGGGGTTTGCTCCTCCTCGGAGGTGCAAATCTTATTGAGCGTCTGTTCTCCATGTCAGGATCGGCTCACAACAGCGTCTGTTCTCCATGTTAGGGGCGGCTGATCATCGTCCGAGTGCCAGCGAGGGACTCTAAAGTGAAACTGTGCACCATGGTCCACCGGAAATAAGGAGGAATGGTCCTCCGGAAATTTATTTGGTGTCAGGCCCTGCAAGCCAGCCTTTAAAAAATCATAAGCAACGAACAATCAACAAGAGAGTACGGACCGGAACCATCGGCGAAGACCACTGCGACGAAAAGGGACTAGCGATTGGAAACTCGGTTCGTGGAACTGCAAATCTCTCAACTTCATCGGGAGCACACGCATACTCGCCGATGTGCTCAAGGACCGTGGATTCGGCATCGTAGCGCTGCAGGAGGTTTGTTGGAAGGGATCAATGGTGCGAACGTTTAGAGGTAATCATACCATCTACCAGAGCTGCGGCAACACACACGAGCTGGGAACAGCTTTCATAGTGATGGGCGATATGCAAAGGCGCGTGATCGGGTGGTGGCCGATCAATGAAAGAATGTGCAGGTTGAGGATCAAAGGCCGGTTCTTCAACTTCAGCATAATCAACGTCCATAGCCCACACTCCGGAAGCACTGATGATGATAAGGACGCATTCTACGCGCAGCTGGAACGTGAGTACGACAGCTGCCCAAGACACGACGTCAAAATCATCATAGGAGATTTGAACGCTCAGGTTGGCCAAGAGGAGGAGTTTAGACCGACCATTGGAAAGTTCAGCGCTCACCGGCTGACGAACGAAAACGGCCTACGACTAATTGATTTCGCCGCCTCCAAGAATATGGCCATTCGTAGCACCTACTTCCAACACAGCCTCCCGTATCGGTACACCTGGAGATCACCACTGCAGACAGAATCACAAATCGACCACGTTCTGATTGATGGACGGCACTTCTCCGACATTATCGACGTCAGGACATATCGTGGCGCTAACATCGACTCTGACCACTATCTGGTGATGGTTAAACTGCGCCCAAAACTATCCGTCATCAACAATGTTCGGTACCGACGACCGCCGCGGTACGACCTAGAGCGACTGAAGCAACCTGATGTCGCCACTGCATACGCGCAGCATCTCGAGGCAGCGTTGCCGGAAGAGGGTGAGCTCGATGGGGCCCCTCTTGAGGACTGCTGGAGTACAGTTAAAGCAGCCATTAACGACGCAGCGGAGAACAACGTCGGGTATATGGGTCGAAGTCGACGGAACGATTGGTTCGACGAAGAGTGCAGACAGATTCTGGAGGAGAAGGACGCAGCGCGGGCGGTTGCGCTGCAGCAAGGTACCCGGCAGAACGTGGAACGTTATAGACGGAAGCGGAGACAGCAGACCCGCCTTTTCAGGAGAAGAAACGCCGCCTGGAAGAAGCGGAGTGCGAGGAGATGGAACAGCTGTGCCGTTCTCAAGATACACGCAAGTTCTATCAGAAGCTCAACGCATCCCGCAAAGGCTTCGTGCCGCGAGCCGAAATGTGCCGGGATAAGGATGGGAGCATCTTGACGGACGAACGTGTGGTGATCGAAAGGTGGAAGCAGCACTACGAGGAACATCTGAATGGCGCTGAGAGTACAGGCAGTGAAAGTCAAGGCAGCGGAGGAGATGACTACGTCAGTTCAGCGGACGATGGAAGCCAACCAGCCCCCACCTTGAGGGAAGTTAAGGATGCCATTCAACAGCTAAAGACCAATAAAGCAGCTGGTAAGGATGGTATCGGAGCTGAGCTCATCAAGATGGGCCCGGAAAAGCTGGCCACTTGCCTGCACAAACTGATAGTCAGAATCTGGGAAACCGAACAGCTACCGGAGGAGTGGAAGGAAGGGGTTATATGCCCCATCTACAAGAAAGGCGACAAACTGGAGTGTGAGAACTTTCGAGCGATCACCATCCTTAATGCGGCCTACAAAGTGATATCCCAGATCATCTTCCGTCGTCTGTCACCATTAGTGAACGAGTTCGTGGGAAGTTATCAAGCCGGCTTCGTTGACGGCCGCTCGACAACGGACCAGATCTTTACTGTACGGCAAATCCTTCAAAAATGCCGTGAATACCAGGTCCCAACGCACCATCTGTTCGTTGATTTCAAGGCGGCATACGACAGTATAGACCGCGTAGAGCTATGGAAAATTATGGACGAGAACAGCTTCCCTGGGAAGCTTACCAGACTGATCAGAGCAACGGTGGATGGTGTGCAAAACTGTGTGAAGATTTCGGGCGAACACTCCAGTTCGTTCGAATCGCGCCGGGGACTAAGACAAGGTGATGGACTTTCGTGCCTGTTGTTCAACATTGCGCTAGAAGGTGTCATGCGGAGAGCCGGGTGTAACAGCCGGGGTACGATTTTCAACAGATCCAGTCAATTTATTTGCTTCGCGGATGACATGGACATTGTCGGCCGAACATTTGCAAAGGTGGCAGAACTGTACACCCGCCTGAAACGTGAAGCAACAAAAGTTGGACTGGTGGTGAATGCGTCAAAGACAAAGTACATGCTTGTGGGTGGAACCGAGCGCGACAGGGTCCGCCTGGGAAGCAGTGTTACGATAGACGGGGATACCTTCGAGGTGGTCGAGGAATTCGTCTACCTCGGATCCTTGCTAACGGCTGACAACAACGTTAGTCGTGAAATACGAAGGCGCATCATCTGTGGAAGTCGGGCCTACTACGGGCTCCAGAAGAAACTGCGGTCGAAAAGATTCGCCACCGCACCAAATGTGTCATGTACAAGACGTTAATAAGACCGGTAGTCCTCTACGGACATGAAACATGGACAATGCTCGAGGAGGACTTGCAAGCACTCGGAGTATTCGAGAGACGGGTGCTTAGGACCATCTTTGGCGGTGTGCAAGAAGACGGTGTGTGGCGGCGAAGAATGAACCATGAGCTCGCCCAACTCTACGGCGAACCCAGTATCCAGAAGGTAGCTAAAGCCGGAAGGGTACGATGGGCAGGACATGTTGCAAGAATGCCGGACGGCAACCCTGCAAAGATGGTGTTCGCTTCCGATCCGGCAGGTACGAGACGGCGTGGAGCGCAGCGAGCGAGATGGGCAGACCAGGTGCAGAACGACTTGGCGAGCGTGGGGCGTATCCGAGGATGGAGAGATGCGGCCTCGAACCGTGCATTGTGGCGTCAAATTGTTGATTCAGTGTTATCTGTTTAGATGTTAACTAAATAAATGAATGAATGAAATGAATGTTTCGCCATTTAAATAATGTCGATATAATCAATAACATAACATCTAATTAAATCCCTATTTTAAGAAGTGTTACTTGGAGGTGGCAACGGTATCACCCGTTGTCAACATAGACTGCCTTTAGGTACTGATTGTCGACTCCAAAAAACTATAAACTAAACTTTACATTTAAATTCTGCTCAAATTTTACATTTCAAATCGCCAGATAACCTTCGTTTTGTGTTTAAAACGTTTTAAATTAGAAGTTTCATTATTTGCTGGACAGACTGACGGGAAAACGACAATGGAAAAGGGTAAAAGGGAAATCAATACTAGAGATTTTGCTAGCTATCACAATACTAAAACAAATAGTGTTCAAGTGGTCAACATAGACTAGTTCTCCTAAGTATTGGTCCTAGTAGAAGCAAAACTTCTGTTCGGGTCCAGTCTTGACAATTTAAGCTACCAGGGGCCTGTAGCATAATCGAAACTTTACTAATAATATTAGTAGAGTAGCTTGTAACTTGTATTTTTCTGTTGCATAATGAATCTACAAGTATGAATTTACAAGACTAATATTACAAGTAAACCGCACTAATAATATTAGTGGAATTTACAAGTAACTGTTGCATAAAGAAAATACAAGTAGAAATTATTAGCGTTGGCTTGTAGTTTCTTTTACAAGTATGAATGGTGCTGTAATTTAATTTACAAGTAGCATTTATTTTATTATTTTAGCTGTGCAAAGCAATCATGCATCGTTTAATTGTTTTTAACGACTTAACAGAG
Source organism: Armigeres subalbatus (assembly GCF_024139115.2). NCBI lineage: Eukaryota > Metazoa > Arthropoda > Insecta > Diptera > Culicidae > Armigeres > Armigeres subalbatus. Next base: position 274,292,162 of record NC_085141.1, read on the forward strand.
AAAGAAACTATTATTCTAGTTGCTTCAAATTACCATATAATGAAATACTAGGCACTAAGAATAAATTTCTCGTTCCGATATAACACTAAGAAAATTTTCAAATGACTTTAAATATAGTAGAAGTACTTTAAGTGCTGACATCAAGTATTCAAATGTAAAGATCATCTAATTATACAGTACACAGAAACCTACCACTACTCAAAAGTGGGTTGTTTAGCTCAAATCCGTACTTTGGACCAATATCCCAATTTTGAGTGAAATTAGTTTCGTAACACTTAGTAGTTTAACTTAATCCACTTGAAACATATTAACCAAAGCTAAGTTTAGTTTACCCAAAGTTGACTTTATCCATCTCAAAATTGAGAATATATTAATTTACTGAAGTTTGTATTATTGTATTATTGTAGTATTATTATACTAAACAATCTCGTTTAGGACCATGCATGTTGCTTTATGTTTGACAACAATCATGGGAAAGAAAAGAAAAACGGAAAAACTACCTAAATTCTGAGTTGAATTTATTATGATATTTTCATCAGTTAGTATTTTGAACTAAAAATGAAATCGTCCAAATTTCATAATCGAATTAGAAGCAAAATCTAAACCCGCATAAGTCTCACAATACACGTAAATTAAACCCTCTTCAAAAACCCACAACAAACAAGTCTAGCGGGATTCGATTTGTCATGGAGCATACGTTCGCGTACCTTACAAATCGCCTTAATTAAAACTTAAGTCAATCCCAAAGACCACATAAAAACGACTCCAGTGTGCATTACATTGGCTTGGTTAAAAATGCCAATACCACGAAGCCGGCTTAAACCGCGGAATCAATAAATTTACAGAGAGTGTTCCGTGCATACCTATCGCAGTCAAAATATATATTCTATCTGCAAATTTGCAAACAAACGTAAACAAACCGTTTACCTCCGCATTGACAGTGAACTGTCGGATGAATTTTGACAAGTAAATGAACCTGACGGACTTGTAATTTCAACCTTACTAATAATACAAGTACTAATATTATTAGTTGGCAAAACATTATTATGCGACGCAAATTACTTGTAATTTGTTGACTTGTAACTTGTAACTTGTAGCTAATATTATTAGTCTGATTATGCTACAGGGCCCAGGTAGCTCCAGCTGGACACCCAGAAAAATAAATAAATAAATAAACCCTCAATATTGAGAAGTTGCTAACTTCCCAAGGAAATGATTCTTTTTGTGTAAAATAGTAATTTTTATGACGTTTTTTTAGTATGACCTAATAATTCAATTGAAATTTTGTATATGACTTAATTATTTACATATTTTATTGTAAATGTGCTCTTAAGTTCATCATTTGAGCTTGTTTGATAGGGCACGGTATTAGGCAATTTTCTGCGCGGTATTTGGAATCTTCTTCGAAATGTACGCGGTATTAGGCATATTCTTAAGTCAAATGTCGAACACTATAGTGATGGGCAAAACGGTTCAATTAAGTGAACGGCTCTGAGCCAAGCGTTCACTTGAATGAGCCGACTCATTTGAACGGCTCGGCTCGTTGACTCACTACAAAGTTTTTTTTTGTGAATGAAGCATAAAAGCAAACTGTTTTATGATATCTTGTATATTCAACTGTGTTTTTATGGACGTTTAAGTGCTTGATTACAAATCCAAATTCGTCCAGTCAAAAGTTCGTCTAAATCTTTGTACATTTAGAATCAGAAAACTGTGAGAAGATATATACTCTTTGCTCTCTGATTTCGATTGGGTAATTTTTTACCGTCAAAACGGTACTCATCAATCATTCGCAGTGATCAACGCACGTCTGTTATATGATCGCCGCTATTTTAAGCTTTTGAATTATCCACAAATCTTCATATCGCCTAATCAAGCCTGCAAGCAGTCCATAATGTAGGCTTTTGATAGGGTTCCGACACAGAAAATCGAAATTCCAGCTTGTATTTTAACATGAGAGCCAAATCTGTTCCGGAAAATTTGCCCGAGGTGTAATGCTTTCTTAATGTACAAAAAAAACATTATCTCTACTTAAGCGCATGCAAAAATTACCAATCTTACTTGCACGTTAATATTTTCGAGCCACAGTTACAGATATCAAACAATCAGATCATGCATCCCAGATGTGAGGGAATATATGCTCTTAAATAAACGGACAGTTAAGTTAGCCACCCATGTATTCAAAATAGGAATGATTTGCGACTACGAAAAAACATCCGTGAGCACGATTCTCAAGGTGTGAGGCTTCCTTGGAATAGAGGTAATAAACTATAGAGGAAGATTGTCGCTGTCGTCACTGGCGAAACATGTTTTGCTGGCGAGGATAGGGCACTAAATGTCAACGAAGGAAAAATCAGTACGTTTTGAGAGATAGGTACCTAACATGTTTGGAGACGATAACAAAGGGAACCGCAGCGACAATCGTCCTATATAGCTTATTACCTCTATTTTCCTTGGACACCTAAACTGAACGACTGAACGATTTATTTCAACAGCCACCGTGAGCCACCGTTCATTTGAGAGCCGCGGCTCAAAATTATAGAGTCGTGGTTCGTTCGCTCTTTGTCACGAACCGGCTCAAATGAACGGCTCATGAGCGTTCGCCCATCTCTAGAACACTATTTCCTTCATTTTTTATGAGTTGAAGTACAAAACATATTTTTCCCTTCAAATGTATTTAATATTGATTGAAGCGACATAGTTTTCAGGGGTGATTACTGATTGTTACATATTAAATTTTAAATAGCGAATTTATTGTGAACACGTCCTTAACCCCACGGTAATAGGGCATGTCACGGTACAGCCAAATCGAATTGTCGTTGGCAATGCAATAAGGAAGTGCAGTTTTACATTCGATGATATGGATTTTTCTCAATTCTATTTTCCCGTTCTCTATTATTTCTTCCAAAGAAAAACCTGCCCTTCCAAACATACTTTAATGGATAATAGATGCTTTATTTTGATTTGAAACTTCATACATAGGTACCATTTCACTAGAAGAGTCATACTTTATCTAAATTATCATATTTCGCAACTCTCGCTTTCCATCACAATTTAAACATAATTTTCCATAGCTCCCAACACATCATCCACTATCTACTGCAAACTTGATTTATCTGTATAGATTATTCGTTTTTCATGTTTCGAGGCTTTCAATTTTTGTCTTTTCTTGTGTATTGTGTTTTTTTGAAAAAAGGAAGAAAAAATATACGTTTTACTTTGTTCTGTACATATAAGACTTGAAACAAAAAGAAACGAACATATCACATTAACTCACTATTGTATATAAGCATGCTTTTTCAAAGCGAGCATACACCATTCCCTAGGTTGCAGCTATTTCATTTGATTACTGTTATTGCTCCGGTAAAACAAAACTACACCGTTGCTATTTTTTTGATGTTTTATGAATAGTCTGTAAAAAAAATGAGCAATTAAACCTTGTTACAAAAAAAATACACAGACCTTTAATTCATACTAGAAACTTCCATCATTTTTTAATGTTTCACCTAAAATTAATCAACTTATGCATGGAGATACTCAACCGAATAAAAGCAATCTATTGGGTTCGTTTACGATAATAACAAATTCTAACAATTTTCAGTTTTATTTGACCGAAATGGATTCCGTTAACTACCTTATGAAAATAATCAGCATCGATCTGTACATATTTATTACAACATATCAATGTATCTTCACTAATATGCATTCTGTGAAAATAAACATACAAAACGGGACATTGTAATAATTTTGACTAATTTATTTTTTGTCCCGAAATAAAAAAAATAATAAAGATAACGCACACAAAACGTAAATTGTTAAACTCCAATTGTTCAAACTATAGTTTACATTCATATCTACGCCCTACTATATTCATCCCTAGTATTTCTGTCCTATAGGCTTGATCTAATCACACCCTCAATTAGGTTTCACTGACTTGCACGCGTTGACTTTTTTGTTTCTAACGAATATGTTTTATTTTTTATAGGGTTGCCACGTACTGTCGGCAGTCTCTTGGGTAGTTTATATTTTAGGTAGATGTTCGCTCTCACTGTTACTTGCTCGTAACCAAACAACTTTTTCATCACTGTTGTTGGTATCCTCCAGCATACTGGTTGGGGTTATAGAACTGAGGCATCCCCTGAAGACAAAAAAATATAAATAATATTATAACTGCAAAATACGATGAAGTCCAATTGTGTTTTTAGCCCTGTCTGTGAGCACAAACATTTTATAAATTGCTTGCGACTACGAAATCCGTTCATAGCCCGATATTTGTGTTTGATGGTTAGTCATTCGCAGAAAGATAATTAATGGAAAATTGTAAGGCTACTCTCTAAAACAAGAGGAAAGCAAATCCAACAACCTGTATTGTATGTTTTTGGTCGGTCTTATGTTAGGGACACGTCAGGTATTTCCATTCGTCATCGTAGGGGCTAAAACCAACGAAAGCAACGTCCATTTGCCAGCAGAACGTTTCTCCTGAGCTTACGATTTAGTACGGATGACTTTTACAACAAAATGTCTCTTTTATTGATTTTCGAAACTATGAAGAAAAGACGAAAATGCCTGCCTTAACCCTGATTTTTTTTTTTGCGATATCTGGCATGGCAAATTTTTCGTTTGACTGGTCTTGTCGAGATCTGACGACCAACTGACAACACCTCACACAACCTCTACCTCTACTTGATCGAGCGCAGTTTCAGTTGTGTGTAGATGCCGGGCAATAATAAATTCTCATCCCACTCGGTTGCATAGCATATATGTATACAAACAATACGTGGGGAGGAGTTAGTTCGGAGAATTGGATTATGTATCACCCTTATTCTTGTTTACGTACGAACGCGTTTTCGAAAGAAAGCTGATGTGCATTCTCGTTTACGCCAGCAACTAGAGATGTCGTAAAATCCCGATTAATCGATTAGTAACTAATCGATTACTCTCGATTCCTGTCGATTATTGAATCGATTGATCGTTGGATAATAATCGATTCAAAATTAATCGATTATTACAACGATGAATCGATTAATCGAAGTAATCAATTAATTTGCGACATCCTTATGATGTCGTAAAATCCTGATTAATCGATTACTCTCGATCTCTCTCGATTATTGAATCGATTAATCGTTAGGTAATGATCGATTCAAAATTAATCGATTATTACAACGATTAATCGTTTTAATAATCGATTAATTTTGAATCGATCATTACCTAACGATTAATCGATTCAATAATCGAGAGAGATCGAGAGTAATCGATTTGTTACTAATCGATTAATCAGGATTTTACGACATCATAAGGATGTCGCAAATTAATTGATTACTTCGATTAATCGATTCATCGTTGTAATAATCGATTAATTTTGAATCGATTATTATCCAACGATCAATCGATTCAATAATCGAGAGTAATCGATTAGTTACTAATCGATTAATCGGGATTTTACGACATCTCTAATCTCTACCAGCAACATCAAATGGGGAAACGATTCGAACTGCATTCGTTCGTAAATAAGAATAGGGGTATATGTGTCTAGTGTTGCGAATTTGAGCTCATCAGCACCCCCTTAGCTGCGGAGGACGTAGCGTAGTAGATAAGGCACATGTCGAACATACTGTCGACTACAGTCGTGGGTTCAAACTCTACTGAAGTACCGAACAACATTTTTCACATGTTGTGCATATAATATAAATCAAATTTTCAAACATAGTTGAATAAATTTTTATTACGGGTGGTCAATACCCGGAGATGATGTAATACACCTACGATTGAGAAGATTGACTTACCTCTGCTGCACTCTCGTTTGGTTGTCCACCAATAGGAGCCGCACCCGGAATAAAGAATCCGCCCTGCGGTGTTGCCATTGCCGGAACGGTTGGTGCTAATATTGGCTCCGCCGGTCGACTCGGCGCCGCACCGGACGGATTGAACACATCAACGTAGGACTTTTTCAAAGCTGTAATTTAAAGATATCGCATAAATAATAATGATCTGCTAAATGTAGTTTTGATCTGTACTTACTTCGATTCCTCTGCATTTTAAACATGTTCGATTGCAACGTTGGAACCTTGGTAGGTTCACCCACCTTCGGGGCCGTTACTGGCGTTGGTGCTTGTCCTCCGGTGGGTTGGGCCTGAACGACCGGTACTTGGTTGTTCGGATCGACATTCAGTGAAGATGCCGTTCCGTAGATGACCGCATTGTTCGGCATCTGACCCGGAGGGAAACCAGCCACGGGCTGCGCCGATGGCATTGGTGCGGCTGGGGGTAGCACTTGTGGGGAAGCAGCCGCCCCAGGCATTATGTCGGACATTTTCGGTGGAGGCTTGAATGCTTCCTCGCCTACTTCATCTCCTTCCGTGTTGACCCAACGTTTTTTATCGGGATCCCATACAATCTGTTTTACATTTTAATAGAAGCGATTCTTCAAAAGATCTTTGCAATATATCGACAGTAGGATAACAACTCACCGTTGGATTTTTATCATCTGGCAGAATCATTTGATTTTTTGGTTTCAATTTAAACCACGAAAACCAGCCAGAACTGTTAATGGAAATTAGGAAATGTTAACTCGATACCCAAAATATACTCACGTTCCATTCAAATGTCAATCGTGTAAAAAATTGAACAAGCTTATTTAATACTCACCCCTGAGCATTATTGCCCGCTTTGGGGTCTTTTGTAGTAGCGGCCTTTTTGATCGGTGCATTGGCAGCTTTGGACGAAGCATCGTTTGCCTGCTGCTGACTCGCTTGTGTCTGATGCTGAGGTGAAGCATTGGGGTTGGTTTGATCGTCATCGAACCCCGGTCGGTTTGATACTGCATTCGGCATAGAAATTGAAGGTTTTGGTATCTGTCGAACAAACAAAAGCAAACAATAGTAAGGCGGACCTTGAGATATGTATTTGAAATAAATGTGAAAGAAAAAAAATAGGAAGAAAAAAGAATCAAATGTATTGTAATAACATAAATTGAATAGAAAAGACTGTAATTGAATGTTTCACTAATTCTCACAAATGTGATATATATTTCTGTCTCTATTGGCATATTCCATTTTTGCTAAGGCTTTTTCTTCATTTATATTATTATAATACATTTCACATTTTGTCTACATTAACAATTGTTAGTTATGTTTGGTAAATTACAATCAAAACAATCAGTTATTATAGTTTTACAAATAAGAGCTTTGAGACAACTAAAACGAGAAAGAAACGTACTGTTTTCGACATTATTTTTAAAAAGGTGGAAAAACTGGTGGGCTACGGTTTTAATATTGTTTGAAATGGTGGAATTATTTATCTATATTGTCTTATTCATCCTGTTGTAAAATTATCATATCTTTAGGAGTTTATTTAACAAAATTGCCAAGTATTGTTGTAACTTTCATTTAAAATATATTGAATTACAAGTTCCAATAAAAACAATATTTTGGCACAGGGCTTGTCAGCCTTGAGAGCAAGGTCGAAGTATTTCCAACTCGGAGTCAATGATTTCGATTCGTAAAAAAGTTTATCGATTTCCAATCTTGCCATGCAAAATATCCCATTTATGCAATGACACACTATGTCAAACTAAATACTCTATATTAGAGATTATTATAATCGGAATATAGCATACTTCACATATTCCAATAACATTTTCCTGAGGATGGAACAATGCTAGTAATGTAGCTAGTAACTAGTAACAAGAACTGCATTCCTCAGTAGAAATTCATTTCACCACAAATTATTCGACAATGGGAATACAACATGATAAGGTTTTTAAGTTACTTATTTAGTTTTTTTGAGAAAGAATAGGCAAGGTTAGGTTTTTTTTCTATTAAAACTCACTGAAAAAAAACTTTAGTAAATACAAATTTATCTTTTTTTGACTCATCTTAAATTTATGGAAAGTCACGTGAAATCCGTATGCAGTTATGAACAGTAATTTAATTCCAGATAAACGTACTTAGGAGTTTGTTTTTCGTATAGAATATTCGTGTAATATTGTAGCATAAAACTGCAGTATTTTTCCTATAGACAGTAAGATATTGAAAGCTGTACTGCCCGTGATTTCATAGTTGGCGTAACAACCATCGCACTTTAGCTCGTATTTGAGGTGATTCAAGGACTAATATCGCAAATTTAAAACATTCCAACCCGTAAACACTTAAATGAGGTTTGAAACATGCAACGTATTGATGTACCAGCAGCGGTTGAATACCCTTAGTAAACGCGTATTCCGTCATATTCGCTGAAATATTGACTGGCTGTTACGAGTTACGACGACTATGAAATCAGTGTGTACTATCATTACTATGGTAGCATTGTTACAGCGCAAGCATACCCTGAAACATTTACGGTTTTGTAACAGTTTTGGAAATCATTATTTCTGACTTCTACAAAACCAGCATAAAACCAAAATGTTACTGGGGTAGGCTTTAAGAATTGATATTATAATTGTGATTCTGATACTCGTCCGTATTCTTGTTTACGTTACAATCAGAGCTTAAAATATTCATCTTCATGAAGTAACTTCGGTCCGAATTTTGACAAACATCGCATGAATATTCAAAACATAGAATGACATAGTCAAACGACTACTCCACCAATTCATTCATTCGACTGTCACTGAGTGTGCTTACTATGTGTAGAAAAAAACATAATTGGCATTGTTTATGTTGATGTTTACCGTTGAATATGCCTCGCAGATGAAAATCAGATTCAGTTCTATGTGATAAACTATTTTACTCATTTGAAACGTGTTCAGATTTCAGATAATTTATCAATTTGTAAAATCTGCATAAATATTCAATGACTAATATTCAACCGAATATTGACAGTCCAGAGCCGACTATGAATGTGTCTGGAAGTGAGTTGACAAGTGAAGAAAGGTGGGCTTCACCAAAAAATTTCGATTATTTTACACTCTGGTTACAATACACTTTCGAACGAAAATTGAGCGAATCGCATTAGTTCGAAAGTTCCGTCCGTTCGTAAACAATAAAATAGATGACTATATTATAGATTGTAATATAAACAGGGTTCGCAATGCTCACTCAATCTCAGGAGCACATGATTTTCCCTCACGAAAGTTTTCGGGGAGAAATCGCTTTTCGGGAATGAAAAACAGCCTGGAGAGTGATAAAAAAATTTCGCTCACTTCGATTGCCGCTAAACGTTGGTTTGCTCTTTTTCTTTCATATTCGAGTCTTTTCGTGGCATCATCAATGCAAATGGTAGTAGCTTATGTGGAACAAATAACTTAACGCTTTCATACTGATAGCGTGGTGGTGTGGCTAAAGTAAGCGCATCCCCACAGCTATTCTTGTTACTATTCTGGGTTCAAATCCCGGCGCGGCCATACAATTTTGTAATTGTTCTGCGATAATTCTCGCGAAAAGTGAGTGAGAGGTAAAAGTAATGAAACGAAAAAGGATTTTCATCTAATAGGCAAGATTTTCGTTCATCTTCCAATGCTAATTCTAGAGAAAAGATTGATGGGTGAAAGATGATCCTCCACATAAACAACGAAACAAGATTTTCCCTTGGCCCGAAAAACGCTTGCTTTGGTCTCATTGAAACGAAAAGTCGAAACCCTGAATATAAATCAAGCTTTAATCTAATGTTAGTGTCCTACCGACTATTTCAGTGTTATTAATACGTTCACTGCCGTGCTATGCATAATTGCCACATGTTATACTAAGGACACACCTGTGATACTTGTACCATGGTACAAGAGAACAAGAAAATTATTCCAAGACTATCGTTAATAAAGACAATAATTGGTATGGTACTCATTTCAAGATTCTTGTACCATGGTACTTGTTCCACCAGTGTGTCATTAGTATTACCTTTGATTTTCTCAGTCGGCATTAATATCATCAAACGAAAACTACATTTTTTCAGTGGAATAAATGGACTCAGATTTGAGCTTTGTTCATCAAAGTCAACATGAAACAATTAAGCGTAGTATGGCATTACACAATTGAGTAAAAAATGCTTTAAACCAAAATAAAAATGTTGGAAGTTGCAGTACCATTTAATTGGATAAAGAGTGTCCACGACAAAATTGCAATACAGCAACAGTTCGCTAACTGGGCGCGTTTTAACTGGACTGTTTTTTAACTGGGCGTTCGCTAACTAGGCCAAAGCCCAATTAAAAAGCAGTTATCTGTCAAAAAGACTCGGTGACGAGGGGACTCTGAATAGTATATTCTTGAGGCTTCATGTAAAACACGATCACAACAATGCATCGCGAATTCCCTCGTCAGCCCAGTTAAAAAGCGGCGTTCGTCAACTGGGCTGGTGTTTTAGCCCAGTTAGCGAACGGTTGCTGTACTCGAATGAATTCCGTAAAAATCAGGGGTGGCAATGCGCAGCTCGACTCAAAACGAGTAAAACATGCAAACTGTTATACGAAAGAGCTGTCGAAAGGAGATGCGCAATGAGGCCCCCGATTTTTGCTCGATCAACTTGAAACTAGTGGATATAACCCCTTCGCTACGATATGACTTCACCACTTTTGCTCGAATGTTCAGAGACCCATATTGTTATATACCAAACTGATAAGAGTTATGCAGGTGGACGGAAGTGAAACACGTCTTGTTTCAGTGAGTTAAGAACAGAGAATGAAAATTTTATTTATTTAACACAACAAGGTAACTATGTTACACCGCTCTACGGCAATGTTGCTATGTTGCTACTCTACACTCCTCCTCAACGTTGACTAATCGTACACCAATTGCTTCTCTCCAAATAATAAAAAATGTTTTCATTTTCGTGTTATTTTGTCTGCAATGGTAAGGGCTATGCAGCTTTGGTTATCTTCATTTACACGCACGGGTAACTTCAACGGTAGATACCACGTCTTCCAAGAATAGATGTTGCGATTGCTACGTCAGGGCTAGTATTGACTGCAATATACAACAAACACCCGATCACGTTCTGGTACTCTTCTTGATTTTCAAGTATATTATTCTCCTTTTGTTGCAGAAAGCCGGTTGTCATAGGATTTTGATTCAATGTGTATCTTCCTTCTGTCTTTTTTACTTGTATTCCAAGGAAAAAAAACGCAAGTCTCAAGCATTGTTACTTTAAATTATTATTGAAATGCTGCTACTAAAGCTTGATACTCAGCTTCGGTTCGAACCACAATTACAATGTCATCTACGTATATGAGAAGGTACATCTTGGTAGTCTTCGTTTGTCTAACGTATAGACAGGGATCCACAATTGAGGTACGAAAACCCAATTTTTTGAAAAATCCGTCAGTCTTATGGTTCCATACTCTTGTCGCTTGTTTGAGTTCATATATGCTGCGTCGTAATTTGCACACCCTACTTCTATCATCGATCTTGAAACCTAGAGGTTGTTTCATGTAGACCTCCTCTTGCAACTCTCCATACAGGTATGCCGTTTTGATGTCTACATGACGCGCAGCATCCAAACTCTACTAGCCAGTGTTTAAACAGCCCGAAAAGTTGCTTGCCTTATTACAGGAGCGAATACAAGATCACAGTCGGTGCTAAATTTTTGAGAAAAACCTTGAGCTACCTGGCTTTATATTTTGCTATTTGACCAATCTCGTTCTACTTTCGCTTATAGACCCATTTACAACCTATGGCTTTGCGTCCTGGAGGTAGTTCGGTGATCTCCCACGTTCCGTCCTCTTGGTGTGATATCTTTTTCGGAAAGCTGCAATTTTCCACTCTTCTTGTTCATAACAGGATACTACTTCTGTAAAAGTTTTAGGTTCTGCCTGATGAACTGCTATGCCACATTTTTTGCTATGGTAATTGACTCCGTATATCTTCCAGGTGGTACTCCAATATTCATTCGAGTTCATCGGCGTACTGTAACAGGTTAAATACAATGATCTTCATTTGCATGATGGTCCACATTTCTCATTTCATTAGGTTAATTTGTTACTTCTCCGCCTTCGGCCTCGTAAAATTGCATTGAATCATCCAATTCATCACATCTTTCATTATCTAATTCGACATCTACTTCATCTAACAATCGTACTTGAAATCCTTCATCAGTATTGATCGATTCGTCAGCGAATTCAGTAGGTTCCTTAATCACTTCTTCGTTAGTTTCAAGGAACTAAACATCCCGGATAATTGAAATTTCTCCTGAAGTAGTGTTGAGTAATCTATACGCCTTGCTTTCATTCACATATCCAACAACCGTAACTTGATTGCTTTGGATTCAAACTTCTTACGCTTTGGTTGGTTCCACATGTCCATATGCCTGACATCCAAAAACTTTGAGATTGCTAAAATCGGGTTTCCTGCCAAACCAGGTTTAAAAGGGTGTAACGTCAATTGCTTTCGTAGGCAGCCTATTTTGCAAATATGCAGCCGTATTAACATCTTCCTCCCAAAACCTTTTCGGCAGCCCAGCGTCTAAAAGCATGCACATCGTTTTGTTGAGGGGCATATCCAGCCGTGTATTCTGCCTTAATGCCTTCTTCAGCATAGAATTTCCTAAGTTTCTGGCATATATGCTCGCCACATCTATCCGATCGGATGATCTTCGGTTTTTTGTGGAACTGATTCTCAACATATCGTACATATTCACGAATTCTGCTTTCAACTTCAGACTTTTCTTTCAGAAAATATACAAATATGTAGCGGCTATGATCGTCGATCATGGTTAGATAGTATCTGCATCCACCTGGAGTTTTCGTTATTGGGCCACTCACATCAATGTGTACGATATCCAAAACATCCTTTAAAGTCTTTACAGCAATCGATGGAAACGCCCGCCTTTCCATCTTCCCTTCGATACATGATACTATGTGATTCGTATTCCGCAATTTCTCACTTTCATACCAGATCTATTTCTGCAAGAACATCGGGATCTCTGTGTCCAAGTCGCCGGTGCAACAAATATTGACAATCCTTATTATGCTGACGATTTCCTATCGACATGGAACGTAAGTATGGAACGCGCTTCATCCACCGTGTTTAACCGATACAAACCAATGATTCGATCTGCTGTCGCGATTTCTGCACGTTTAAAAAACATACTGCACTTTTCAGCATCAAATACTGCACGCGGCCGTGCACGCCACGCAACGGAAGTTATGTTTGTTTGTTTGTTTATTGTCCAGTAGTGTAAGATACAAATCTTTTTAAATTACTACCTCCGGTAACATAATAGACACAAATACTAACTTAACTACTATATTATTTTCCGGTTGTTTCAATTTCGTATTATTATCTCATTCGGTTCCAAAAATCAAAGCAGCCACTCTTAAATATTGCCTCCGATGAGGAACGCTTAACAGCGGGCGGTAATAAGTTCCAATATACCACACCTCGAACGAACAAAGAACTAGCATAGACTTCCGTGTTGTTTGCTGGGATAACTAGATTCTGTAGACGTCGGCCCCGAGTTTGTATCAGCCTCCGATGTAGTGAAGCTGGAGATCGTGTTGAAAGCAATTTACGCAGGAAAATGCAGGAACGGTATGCGTAAAAATGTTGCAGAGGACAGCCAATGAGGGTTGGTGGAAGGTGGCTCACATGGTCATAACGCCCTAAACCATAAACATAACGCACACAACAGTTCAACGCAACACGCAAACGATCAAAGCAACTTGCATTGGGGCGAACATGGAGTACATCTCCAAACATGAAATGTGGTAGAATCAGTGATTTGAACAGCTTTAGCTTGATTGCAGTTGGCGCATCTGATGTACAACAGTATAACGTACGAAGACTGGCGTAAATTTTACCACATTGCTGTGCTATTAATCCATTCCACTACAGGTCGTTATTAAAGATGAATCCTATGTTGCTGGCGCTATCCGTCCAATCGATTATTTCTCCATCCAGCACAATCTCTGCTTCGGGTGGAGCAAAGCCGCTAACTCTCTGGCCTCGACTCGAAATAAACATCGCTTTGCTCTTTGTTTTATTTATATGGAGCCCATTTCGTCTGCACCAATCTGCCACTCTTTCCAGGTCATGGTTTATCATTCTGATTAGGTCACGTGCGCAAGGACCATGTCGACACACGTACATCTGCACATCATCGGCGAACATTTGAATGGAACAGTACCGTAGCACCGTCGGTAGATCGTTTATATGACAACAGAAAAGCAGAGGACCCAGCACTGAACCTTGAGGTACACCGGACAATACATCAGCACTCCTTGAGCATCGATCGCCACAAAAAACAGTCTGTTTTCTTTCGTATAGATACGATTTTATCAGGCTTACGGCAGTAGAAGAAAAGTTGAACTGCATTTCGAGCTTGGATATTAGTTTACAGTGCGGAACGGTATCGAAAGCCTTCGAGAAATCCAGTAGGAGAAGAATCCCAGCACCTTTCTTGTCTACGACAGATCCAATATCATCATAAACTCGAAGAGCTGCTGTTTTGATGCTCTGACCTCTCCGGAAACCTGCTTGACAGTCAGTTAGCAAGTTGTTGTTATCGATGTACAAACTCATTTGCGCTTTGAGTAGCTTTTCGAAGGCCTTGGATAAGGCACAAAGAATACTTATTGGTCGCAGATTGTTTATGCTGTTCAAATGTGCCTTTTTCTTCAACGGTAAAATCTTTGCATGCTTCCAGCAGTTGGGGAAGGTAGACGTTCTGATGAACATGTTGAATAGATGCTTTATGTGTTGGACGACCAGTGGAAGGATTATCTTGATGAAAAGAATTGGTAATCCGTCAAGTCCAAGAGCATTCGATTTGATATCCCAAATGGCATTCACTATTTCCCAGGATTGCACTGAGCGGAATGAAAAACTATGCGGCGATGGCGCTGGTATACTGAAATTCCTTGCTTCATTATGCATGTTGTTTGAAAAATTTGCTGCAAAAGTGTCGTTTATCTCGTTAGGATCAAACTCACATGGCTTTGAGGATTTATCCTTACTGACTCCTAGCCTCTTCAAATGCTGCCAAAGAGTATTTGGTGGTGTCCTACTGTCCAGTAACCGATGCAGATACTGTCGCTTGGATAGAGCGATTTTTGCGTTGGCTCTATTTCTAAACATCTTGTATACCCGACGCTTGACGTCCTTCAAGTGCACTGGTGCTTGCAACCAGTCCTTGTACGCCAAGTCCCGTTCTAAAAGTGATAGTTTCACACTTTCAGAAAACCATGGGTTATGACGACGGCGACTGCTGCTTTTGCGGAGAGGGATGGATGAATCATGCGCCTTTTAACATGCAAATTAAAAAATTCCATTGCTTCATCAGGGTTTTCGATTAGGTAAAAAACGTTCCATGGAATAGATAGAATAGCATTCTCCACAGCATGTGGTTCGAATTTGGTATAGTCCCTATAGTAGTGTAGGCTGCTTGTCCGACATATGTCGAAGTCTATCGAGACAAAAATTAGGTCATGACAAGACAACCTCGGAAAACTGACCTGTCCAAATCGCAAGATACTGTCTGTGTTGTTGGTGATAATGAGATGAAGCTGTGTACATCCTACAGCGTGGGGAAGTGTTGGTTCTGCACTATTAGATATCAAGGAAAAATTTTGGAGCATCGAATAAAATTTTTCACTCCTGCTACTAGGGCGCAGCATGTCGGTGTTGTAGTCACCAACCAGTATAATATTCTGGTAATGAACTGCGAAATCAGTGAGTTTTTCTGTCAGGAAATTCGAGCAGTCGTTGTTTGGGGGGTTGTATATGGTTATCAGAAGAATTTTGTTTTCACCAACCCGAAACTCTAACGCCAAGCATTCTGTTTTATCCGCTGCATCTGCTGTCAGTGTTGTACCGAAAACTTTGTGGCAGGTTAGATGCTCTTTATAGTAAACAGCTATACCTCCACCACGCCTACATGTCCTATCATTTCTCACAACTGAGTAGCCCGAGATGCCAATACTACGATCGCTGTGCTTAGACGTAAGCCAAGATTCGGAAAAGCATGCTATCTCAACTTTAGATGCAGACAATAAGTCACGTACTTCATCAAGCTTCGCGAAGTTGCGCGCACAGATACTCTGTGCATTCCCGTGTAAAATGTTAACAGCGTTAAGCACTGCTCGCGGAATGTTCGTGTAGATGTAGTTTTGAGATGGTGGCAACCAGTAAAATAGAGGAAGCAATTTCTAGAGGGCTGCATAACTATTATGAAATACGAAACAGTTTCGTCTAATATACATTCATCATATTTCAAAAACAAAAGTTATACAATCACAAAATTAAACATGCTATGCAAAGTGAACGAAATACATAGTTACGAAAATTTATCCAGCTCATCTTCGGACCGTACCGTGTTGAATGGCCCACCAGTTGCAGACTTCACATGGACCACTCCATGCTTGGTATATACCGATGTCAGTTTACCCGCTTTCTTCAGATTCAGCGCAGCCGATTTCAGTTTCCTTGCTTCGACGGTGAGACTTTCGTTGATATAAATACGACGATCAGAGTCCATCCCGATGTGTTTCAACTTAAGATCACGCTTCCGCAGATAAGCACTGTAAAACTGATCCCGTGTTGACTTCAGTGCAAACTCAACTACGATGAGGCTGTTTTGTCCGAACTACTGCTGGGTGCCATACGCCGTGCTGCTGCCAATAGGGAAGATCTGTTGATGTCCAGGTGCTTACTGATGTCCTCGAGTACTGTATTCAAGCGTTCGTCGTTTTGGAAAGGTATGCCACTAATGATGAGCTCATTACGATTAGCTAATGCTCCAAGTGTTTGGGATACATTGTCCACCCTCTTCTCCAGCGACTCCAAAGCAGCATCCTGTTGTTGAAATTTCTCTGTGCACTCTATTTTCAACGATTCGATGTCACACTTTAATTCTGTTTTAACAGCGACGATTTGATTGTTGATTTCGCTTCGTACTGTGTCAATCAGCTGTCTGGTTTCCGCGAATTGCTTCATCATCGTCCTCATGATGCCTTCCAATGATACCGATTGAACATCCTCATCATCTGCCTGAGGCACATTACTTTCCCAGTCAGATCGTAGTCGCTTGTTTGCCGATGGTGTGTTGTTTGCGATACTACTAGCAGTAGGTGGAGTACGCTGCATGCTTGCCATTGAGAGCGAAGAGGAATAGCCAACGATAACACAATCTTCTGTTCACTACGTGTGTGCGTCCCAGCAGAATATCGAGGCTCGATGACGATCTATAGTGCGCTGTGCAGCAAAACAATGGAGCATCCAGATACGCTTGACACGGTTTAATTGCAATAAACTTCCAACGGATGAACGAATCGAATTTATAACGCGTACAATTTTGCTTCGGACATTAAGGTTTTCGATGAAATAACTTTCAGAATAGTTTTATAGATGGAACTATCACTTTGCCGCTGTTTAATTCGCTACTATTTATCGACACATACTTGCGTCCGTCTGGGCAGTGATGTTGCGGCGTGAATTAAATAGTCATGTGCATGAATATAATAGGTGGTGGGTACTCACAGACCTTTACATGGAGACGATGCTGGCGCCGCCGATGTATGAACGGAAAGGGGGTGGCGGTGAATTCGCTGCTACGCTCTCGTTCGACGACGAAGCTCTTTTGCCGCCGGGGGTAGGCGGATTGCCTTTCTGCTGCTGGTTGGCGGTCGGCTCACTCAATCATCGGACAACATTCTTCGATTTCCCTAGTCGTCACTAGGGGAACGGAAATTACGGTTGCGCTTGCTGACTCGTCCTGCCTAGGGAGCGTGGAAAACGGATGCGTCCCCCTTCCGGCGTGCCCCGGGAGAACTTCTGATGGTGGAGTCAGAAATGGCCACTGGGATTTCGGTTGTGGTGCCACGGACGGTTTAACGGCTTGGCAAGAAACCTTTACTGGACCAAGGCCACACACGATAACACACCGCCTATTAACAATCGCACACAATGACTTGTTCTACAAACTTTGATACGACACCACGGCGCGAGAACTTTCGGCCACTCCTGCCTCTTCCACGGATCAGTTCGAAGTCATAAGACTGTACGCGAAGCGCCCATCGCAGTAATTTGGCATTTCCTGTCTCCGTTCCGACGTTGAAGAGCCACAACAGGCTTTTAGCGTCGGTGATCACGCGGAACTTCGTTCCTTCCACGTAATGACGGAAGTGGTGTATTGCGGATAGCACGCCCAGGCATTCTTTCTCTATGGCAGAATAACGACGTTGCTTACGATTGAGCTTTTTGCTAAAGTATCTTAACTCAGGTTGATATCCTTTTGGTCGTTTTAACGGTTAAAAGATCAAAATCTACAGCAGAAAAATTTTACTGTGATGTCAAACCGAAAACTATTCCTGCTATCGATGAGAGCAAATCGAAAACTAATTTAGATATTGGTTCCGATAACAAAATAAGTACACAGTTTGATGTCAGATCATACAATTTAGAAATCAACAGCAAAATGAGATCAAAATATGTAATCAGTCATGATGATTCATATTTGAAAACAAATTATGATTTCAATTTGATATCAATATCAAAATATGTTTTCTATATGCTCTCATTATGTTATCAGACTTTGCTCGGGTTATTATTCTTGTGACGCCGTCTTGGTCTTGCACCAGGGCCGCTCCTACCGCCCTGTCGGGAGCATCAGACTCGATAGTGAAAACCTTTCCAAAATCCGGGTTTCCGAGTACCGTGAGGACCGCTTTCAACTCTCGGCACGCCTCTTCAGCCTCTTTTGTCCATTTAAACTTTTTGTTCTCCTTCGTTAGCAAGTCTGTAATCGGAGCCGTGACCTTACTGTAATTTTAATGACCCTTTTTCGCCAGTTTAGTCACAGAAATAAGATTTCCTTTAAGTTCCGGTGCGTAGATAATTTCTGTCAACGTGACTTTAATTACCTCACCTCTGTTATTCATGCATTGAATCAAACAATCACCGATTCCGGCGATATGAATCAGTTTTCTATTGGCTGAAGAAATCACAGGTCGTGCTGATCTATCCAATCGCTGAAATAACTCTTGATCGCTGGCCAAGTGGGAAGTCGCACCCGAGTCCACTATCCAGGATTTTGTTGGATTAACACAGTTCCGAACCATAAAAGTAAAGGCTTTCTGCGATCGTTTTCTCGAACTGTTTTTTTTTCTTTTTCTTTCTGATGCTTCTTCTTACGTTTTGCATTTGAATGTTGTTCCGCAAGAAACGCTTTGCATTCTTTCTTCCGGTGACCTTGCATTCCACAGAAGTAACAGGATGTAGATTTTAGCTGCTTACCTCTGCCCGCGATTTTCAAGGCTTGTTCTTCTATTCCCTCTTCTCTGTTTCGACTGCATTTCGGCTTCATCAATTAGTTTTATTATCACCATGCCGAGTTTAAGATCGTCTTCGTTGCGAGCCTCTAAAGCTGTCGTCAGAGGATTGAATGAATCTGGAAGTTCTCGGAGAATTAAGGCGACCTTGAGACATTCTTGCAATTTGAATCCAGAGCTCTCCAATCTCGCGTAATTCTTCAGAATATCTTCTAAATACATTTCCATGCTTTCTCCAACTCGATAGTTCTGATTCGTAATTTTCTTCAAGAGAGTTACCTTCTGTCCCAGCGATGCCTTATTGTGATGTTCCTTCAAAGTAGTCCATAATTGTTTTCGTCTTAGCAGCGCTTGAACCGCAAACGACCACGACTGTAGTCTGTAGTCTGCTTTCGTAA
This sequence comes from Armigeres subalbatus, assembly GCF_024139115.2. Lineage (NCBI taxonomy): Eukaryota > Metazoa > Arthropoda > Insecta > Diptera > Culicidae > Armigeres > Armigeres subalbatus. Next base: position 274,311,749 of record NC_085141.1, read on the forward strand.
ACAAAGATTCAAACGTCGATTTGACGAATCTGATAGCACTCCCACGCAAACCAACACTATCAATAGGTAGGTGAATGTTTCGGCTACATGTTGATGGCGTTGGGTTGCGTCTTGAAATTATTGTTGTTATTGATACACAAGCGATTTTTTGGAGTGCTGTCAAGAATTGACTTTTAAAATATTCGGGGGAAATTGATCCCTCTCCAAGAACTTCCTTTGATAAAATTAGAAAGGTGCCCTCAGATATTTAAAATATGTTTCCTTCAAAATACGCGGAATTGTCGAATTGCTGTGCGTATACATGAACGATTTTTGTTATTGAATTCGAGAGCGCATGCACTTAAGGCTCAAATTACCGTCATCCAGTCATTGACGAGAAAGACAGCCATGTGCTCGTAGCACCCCCAGTAATAAAACCACCCTACGAGGAGCAAAAGCAGTCTCCAGCTGGATGGGGGAAGTATTTTTGTTTCAAAACTACATCATCCAACAGCGAGGACATAATTATATCCGGTGGATGCTTCATTTGGTTATATTTCGCTTTAGTTTAAAAAAAACTGCCTTTTGCAACATTTTTTCCCAAGAGAGGAAATCGACTATTTACTTTCACCCTCTCTCATATATAAGAGAGCGTGTGTATGTGAACAAATTTTGTAGACACACTTTTTGAAACTTAGCATTGTCCGAATTACTCCGAACAGATTCCATTCGGCGGGGAATCGTCCCATTGTTTGCTATTAAAAATTGGCTTGATCGTACTATGAGTTATGGTCAAAATACTATTTTTTATGCCCAAAACACGCTAAAAATACTCATTTATATTTGAATTTTTTTGCGCGAGAAGAGCACCAACACCGCTAGGGTGATTAGACAGGGTTTTTTTCTTTATTATTGAGGTTTTCAGCCCTGGGCTGGTTCACCTCAGTTCAAAAAAAGGAAAAAAATGAGTCTTAGGTACTGGAATCCTATAGATCTTTGGAGTTCGTTGTCAGTCCATAGCGTGTTTTGTTTATGGTCCCTGTTCTTTTTTTTATGTCGTTGTCGATCTGGAGTAATATTATCAATTCAGTAGAAACCCGAATTAGCCGCCAGCGAAGTTGGATTTTTCTTACAGTCAATACGTTGAATCTTATTTCGGAAGTGGTGCGCTGTATAGCGCATCGTAAGCCCCGACCGGCATTATTCGTCGTAATTTTGCCATGTTTAATTAGCAATGTTTTTATTATTCTGAATTTTATTAGTGGTTAATAAGAATTGAGAGGCTTAGAAGCAAAGTGGTGTAATTGACATTTTGGTCAAATATGAATTGATTATAGCAAAAATGTTTTGGTTTTAGAGCTTTGCGGCCGGCAATATGTTGATATAATTTGTAAGTTATTTTAAAAAAATGTGAAAATTCACAGAAAATTAGTAATGTTTTGAACTTTCATACGATTTGTATGAAACGAAAAAAATATTGAAAAACTTTGCACCATTTTTCTTGGAACTTTTATAGCCTATTCAGATTGGGCTATTTATGACTTTGTTAAGTGAGAGGGTATCCAATTATTACGAGGTGTTCAGACTGCAGCAAGATAATATATCTTGACGTTTCCATTTTTCCTCATTTGCACGCTAATACAGGGTTGAATTCAAGGAGAGTTTTAAAATTTAATTTGCGAAATCAAGCATTTGTGTGGCGACAATTGAACATTTTTTTCTGAACAAAGTTTCTACGAAAAAAAATATAAAGAAAAGGAATTTTTCGAAGAATATTTGAAGCTCTCATTAAGGATAATGAGCGAAGCTACATTCATTAGTTGGGTGCGCCGTTCTTCGGGGAATCAGACTATTCCTCAATTTATTTTTAAGTTTAAAAGTATTTTGATTCTGTACTATGATCGAACGGAGATTTGATAGAAAAATTTAGATACTTTTGGGAATTCTCACAAATAAATAAAAAATGGACGATTGGACCAATTTTCAAGAAATATTATCGAACTAAAATGTATTTCCACCAGTATCTCCATGTATGAAGGGCAACTCAGCAATTTAATTTTTTTCAAAAATGGAAACTGAACCATTGCGTTCTACTCGACAATCAATGATACAGCTTCTAACAAAATCGAATCGTGTGAATGTGATATAATTTAAACTGGATTTTGGATGAATTAATGCATTACCAATCCATGTTTTATTTAAGGTTATTCTACTTTATATATACAATATACATCCCATTCAAATCGTACAGTTGTCCCACGTGAAAAATGTTGAAATCCAAAGTATATTAAGCCATTCAAGGAGCAGAATTAAAACAATTTATGAAATCATGTTTATTCATCAAATATATTCGTTTTACAACCATTCCTACGTTTTAAATTGTCTTCCGCATTGGCCCTTGAACTTTAAAAATTTATTCGATTTGTTCTATAAAATCTAGGTTTAAGTTAAATACTTCATGTTAATTCTAGAGAGCATCTGTTTTTTAAACAATTCATGTTGAATAAGTGGAGAATAAATAATTATCATCATTATTTTTCATCATATATAAAATGCTTTCCACAAAACCATCACAATCCGAGTTATTCTTCAGTGCTCAGAAGATTTCCATCGAACATGCATTCGACCCTGCTGCGACAGAAAGAGCATGACTGTCAACTACGAAACGAAATGAAAACAGAGAGAATTTTCTCTCTGGCAAAGAGAGCGTGACGCTTGTCAGTTTTGTTTTGTTGAATTTCTCCCTGCATTCCAGTTAGAACGAAAGCTCTCTCGTAATAATTGTTCGTAATAAATTCTTCATGACTGTTTTTAGCGGGTATCTTTTGACAGCGCAAAATGTATGGAATATTACGTAAATAATGACATCATAAAGCGTATTTACCCTGAAACGCCAATTATTATGTCATTATTGGCGTAATCTGAATAGGCTATTAGCTTTTGCCACGTAAACCCCTTTGCCATTGACCCCCTCAATTACAATCATTAGGACCTAATACGATAAAAATACACCTAATGGGAAAAAAGTTACAGCACTTAATGTGTGTTGCGATTTTATCGTGGACACCTTTTATGCCTAATATGGTACATGATGACTAGTTATGATCGGATTATGAACGCCTATTTCTTTTCTAGTTGATTATTGTTTATTAGAGTCATATATTGTCAAAATAAATTATATTCACCTAAAACATAGAAGGTGAATATGTTTACGCTATTCGAAACACAGTTAGATAGACATATCGCTTAATGACTAAATTTAGAACATATAATTGTGCCAATGAAATAGCAATATGTTTTCCCCAGAAGATAAGCAAGTTTCCTACGATATTTGGGCTAAGCATAGGCTCCATAATCACACACTACATGTACAGCAACTCCGAAACTACACACAAAGAGCCTATATTGGCTCATCAATAGCAAAAGTTTTGACGTAATTCCCCCCACCGGTGCTTCTTTTCCTCAGCAGATGATCTGCTGTAGATTCCGCCTGAATCTGTCGGATACGTGCTTCAAATTCTCGTGCACTGTCCAAATCGGTATCGGTACTACTGAGACTGAAGCTACAGTTCTTGAACCGACTACAAAACGGCTGATCAATGGGATACGTGCCGTTGTAGACAATATCCTTCAAACTGGGGGGAGCGCCCGCGGACTTGTTCAGACACGAATAGAGAAAAGCTTTGGAAGGCGGCAGATTGGCCAAGACCTCCTTCTGGTGACATTCCTCGCGGGCAGCTTCCGAAGGTTTGACTTTTTTACGTTTCTTTCTCGTTTTTCGGACATTTCTCAATATCGGGATCTGATTCAACAGTCTCGCCTGAGTACTGGTGGCTGTACTGGAAGCAGTAGTGTTAGTAACAGCACTTGTGACAGCTGTGCATAATCTGTTACTGGCGCTGAATCTATTCTTGAGCAAGGGAGCAGATAGAGCAATATTATTAAGGTGGAATTGGACTTGCTTAAAGCATGTTCTCTGACTAAGGGATTGCTTGCGACTAGCGGTTGCGGCTGCAGTGACGGAGGCGGCATCGGTAGCAGCAGCAGCAGTGGCGGAAATAGCTGGCTTTACACGACAATCGTCAGCAGGACGGTATGTTTCTGATAGCGGAGAGCTGCTATCGCTGCTACTTACGTAGTTGAGACCAGCACCGCCCGCAGCCAAGCCACCGCCATAGTCCCTACCAGCGGCTGGCGGTAGAGACGAGGATGACGAAGGCGCAGCTGGGTGCGAATCGTGGTTATGTCCGGGCGGTACTGGTGACGAGGAGTAGGGTGTATCTAGCGATTTCTCCTCGTACTCGGGTATGGTATCGGCGGCGGTGGTTGTACCCGAGCGCGCAGGGGATGCACCCTGCTGCTGTCTAGCGGACACGGACGCGACTCGTTTCGAACCCGGCTGCATTCCAAGTATTGGAAAAGGGGGAATATTATGTAAGAGGGCAAGCTTGTATCTTCTGCATGGGGTTCACTACTAAGTACGTCTAATTCGGACCAAGGAACTTAAACAGCAATAAATAGATCCTAACTCAAGGGTCAGATAGTGAATTTGCAAGTTTAAAATAGGGACTTACCTCGGCATTGGAATTCCAGTAGTCGTAGGGACTCGGTTGTTGAGGGTCCTGATTCGACACAGGGGATGGCGTGAACATGCTGGGTTGGGCCGATGCACCGTCATAAGCGTACGGGTATGACGCTTGTTGTTGCTGCTGTTGATGCTGATCGAATGTATCGTGTGATGCTTGTTGTTGCTGCAAGTGGGTATCATCCTGAAGGGATGACTGATTTATCGAATCATAGCCTTGGTCATAACTTGGTGCTGCTAGCTGATGATCATATTGATGGTGTATTGGCGTTTGTTGCTGTAGTTGTTGCGCATTCGGATCGTAACCTTCTACGTACTGTAAGTTTAAACGACCAAGCTGTTGATTGATCTCAGTAAATTCTTTATTGATTTCTTTAGAGTCCATGTTGACAGCTGAGTCCTGGTTGACAGGCTGTGACTGTTGTTCAATCAAATGTTCGCCACCAGAACCGTAGTTATTATAGTTACTGTAATCGGGAGAGTTGTCATAGATTGGTTCGGCAACGTAACTAGCAGCCTGCAGAATAATAATCTTCAATTAAAACTTGAGATTGAATAAAGAAAAATGAAGATCGTACATTGTAGTTTGTAAGTATTGCACATAGCCTTTGCAACCAAGCCGGATCTTCAACGTTTGCGTAGATATTGCCTTGACCAGTGTTATCTACAGATTCGTCTAAGGCCTTCTCCAACACGGGATCGTAGAATTTCAAACGATCACCGAGTGTGTAAACCTATGAGACAAAAATATAAAATGTAAAGTAAATTCGCCATCAGACACAATAACACAAGCAAGCTCACAGCATACCTTTCTGATGAATTCAGAATCAAATCGATAAGGATCCTGTTGGATCTGCTCGGCGATTTGTTCCATATACAGCAAACATTTGAGTTGCATTCCATGGTCCAACATGCGGCAGGCCAGTAGATATTTATAGAACTATAACGAGATGAGTTGAGTACACCTTAAACACAAACGCTGATCTAAAAAACCTACTTGCAATTCTGAAATGGAGTAACGTTCTTCATTCAAAGAACGGGCATATTCGTAGATTTCAGTCATCATTATGGATTCATTCGTGGAGAACTCCTTGAAACTGCGTTGCAGATGGGCCGATCCGAGCAAAACTAATCGTACTACAGTATTGGCATTAATAGTGGTTCCACTCTCCGGTTTCACATCGGAGAACTTTCCAAAATTAACATCCGACAGCAGATAGCAGAAATGAGCCGCATACAAATCGCCGCGATTGTACAGTGAATCGCCCAATGTCGTAATGGATTTCTTGATCAATTCCGGCTTGGCAGAGCTGTTTGACATGAGCATAGCCAAATGTGGTCGCCAGTCGCCCCACTTTTCGTCAAGCACGCAAGTAACAGCCGACGGAGTTCTTCCACTGAGCAACTGATAAAGTGTTTGCAACGGATCGTTCAAAGTTAGTTTATTGGCGAACTTCATCATCACGTTTGCATGCTGCCGCGAATCAACTTTTGACGCCAGGAACAATGCATGCCCCCAAAGATTATTCTCTGTTGCCCATTCCAGTGCGTCACTTATGTTGCCATAGATTAAATAATTTCTAAACTTATCGGTAATTTCCAATTCGCTGAGTTGCTCTTTCTTTTCGTCGCTCGAATGTTGTTCAAGTTCAACAGAAGCATCAGCAATTTCCGACTGTTCCGCGGTGTCTTCATCACCAAGGCCATCTCCGTGCTGCTCTCGTGGTGCACGATCGACATTCGATAGAGATGAATTCCTTCCACTAACATTCGCTGATCGTACGCTTGCCTGGTGTGAATCGAATGGGAATTCCAGTTTGTTCTGCATCAAAAGCTCCGAAATATCAGTTCCGACGAACGTCTGAAATATTTACCCGAATAAAAAAACTAAACATTCATGAAAAGATAAAATAACTATATTACGCCATTTTGTCTCAAAAGTAGGATTATATAATTCCACAGTAGGGTGTATGAACCACGATTTACGTTCGAACCCAGCGATTGTAAACTATTGAGTGAATTTCCACGTGACTTCATGATGGCATGCCCAAGTCCAGCAATTGGACCGTTTCGAAGTTGTTCCTCGCAAAATTCAATCACTGACTTTTTGTGTGTCTTGTCTTTGACCAAAGGCCCAGGATAAGATTGAAACAGCTTACGTGTAGGTTCATTCGTTCCTGAAATAATGGACCGATATTGCTAATTGATCTTTACCCGCAAATCGATGACCGGCTCACCTAAGCTCCAAATTTTTACCAAGTCAGTGGTACCGTTGATTGTCAGACGATTCTTGGCAGTCACTAGCAATCCAGACGATACACTCACAATCGGATGTATCTCAGGGAACTTTCGTGGAGTAAGGCGCTCCGGTTCCATCATGGCTATGGCGCTCGGTTCCTGTCGCAGTGATCCATCTGTATTGTCCAACCTGCGAGGGACAGCGTAGAGACTCGATCAATGATATTTTCCCTCGATTACCCATCCCATTAGCATTAGAGTATTAATGTTAGTATGTATAAGAAAACCGACTGAATCCGTCTCGAGTAATCAAGAATAAGTGTTATAAGTATCTTAGCTGACTACTAATCTACAAACAGAATACAGCCATGCAAAAGGGAAGGTTAATCTGTTGAAGGGTGCCGCAAATAATAATTCGCATTTGTCAAAAGCAACTGAAGAAGGTAGAGGAAGCATGAGTTATGTTGATGATTCGAGGATAGAATAAGCAGGGTAAGGAAAATGAGGGTACGGAATGAATAACTGAATTAAAATAAAGACTGTAAAAGCACCTTGGCTGGTAATATCCACTTTCAGTGTGGTACGACCTATCCATAATCAGTGGAGTGGCCCGTTGTTGTTGTTGTTGCTGTTGTTGGAATGTGGCCATCGCTTGTTGATGGTGGTACATTGGCAGTGACGTCGGTTGACCGGATACTTCACTGAGAAAGCTCTGGTCGAGCATGGCGGATGGTTGCGATTGATTATTGAAATGACGATGATAGTCTTCCGGATTATACATGCCGGGCTGATGAAGGAACGGTGTCGTGCGATTAAACCTAAATAGAGAAGAACAGGGCCGGGTTGAGAGGCAGGGCAGTCTTTCGAATTTGTGTGTGGGAGGCGGGGCGACATGACGCTTGCGCATTCGTTCCAATTTACGAGTTAGGTACGACATGTATATACGGTTTGTTAAATCATTCTACAGTTATGCTTTTGCGATTAGGTAATTATTTATAAACAGAACCATTTGTTTTCTGCTTTCCACCACCAAATAAGAAGGCCTTTTAATGAAATTATTTACAAAATTCAAAGTCCACCAGTATTCCATTGCGGTCGCTGTCTAACAGTCGACATGGACCACAGCAAGAAATTTATTGTTAGCAACTATTGGACAACCATTTAATTTTCTATTTAATGCTTCCAAGTTTTTTATTCTTCTTTTTCTTCAATGGCTCTACATTCCAACTGGAGCTTGGCTTGCTTTTTCAACTTAGTATTCTATTAGCATTTCCTCAGTTATTAATTTAAAGCTTTTCTATGCCCGCCATTGCATGAGTATGCATCTTGTGTGGAAAGTACAATGGATACACTATGCCTAGGGTGCCGAGAAAGTTTCACCACTGAAAACTATAACAAACAATTAGAAAGTTCAATAAAATACTGTTCCTAATTGGATTATGTGATTAGAATATGAACACCTGAATCTGATAGATCGTTTTTAAGAAAAACCTAGAAAAACGGCACATAAATGCCATCAAAGGAATCCGTCAATGAGATAAACATCTAGTTAACCCCTTGCCATTCCATGGTAACTATCCAAGTGTTTCAACAACAAAGATCTGAAACATTTTTATGTTTCCTTTTATTGCTTTTATAATCGCTTTCGTGTCAAAATAGTGAAACAATTAAAAACAATTATGTTACTATTGATTTACAATTACAGTCGACTCTCCACATCTCGATGTTCTATATCTCGATATCTCTCCCTATGTCGATGGTTTCCTCAGTCCCTTCAATCTACTTACATTTGGGCTTCCCATATTTCGATAACCTCCCTAACTCGATATCTCTCTATCTCGATGGGTTCTGATCATATTTTGTTCAGGATTCACTCTCTTTATGTCGATATGTTCATATTTTCAGGCTACTAGACCATCTTTGGACAATAACAAACACATCAACAACAGGAAACGACATTGGTTTTGTTGTCGTTTTTCATAGCAACGAGTTTTTCTGGATCTAGTACCCATTTCAATTTTCCTTCCATTCCTCGATCTCTCCCTATCTCAATGGTCCTTTCAATATCGAGATGTGGAGAGGCGACTGTATTTTTTTTTATTGTTCACTAATTTCGGCTATGCTAAATAACTTCTGTTCTATATTTTTTCAAAAGTAATTCCTATTAAAATAACGGGCATAGTGGTGATGCTACCACTTCTGCCTCATACGCAGGAGATCGCGGCTTCAATACCAGCCCCATTCCATTCCTTCTACTTTGTAGTTTTGCGAAGTACACAGCACTGAGCAGATGATGAGAGGATTGCAGAAAGGGTGAAAACGTTGAGAAGGTGTCAGCCCATTTGATCGAATGTTGTTTGACCGAACGAATTCCGTTTGGCCGTTTTACTTCAGATTACGAGTAGTGAAGAATGCGATATGAGAAGTGAGCAATGAGAAATCAGAAGTGATAATGTAGGAAAAAAGTTAAAAGAAGTGGAGTGAGAAATTAGAAGTGAGAATTGAGAACAGAAAACTATGAACTGGGAACTGAATAACAAGGAACTTTTTCTTCGTCTTATTATTACATCCCCCACTGAGACATTGCCGCCTTGCAGCTTAGTGTTCATTAAGAACTTCCACGGTTGTTAACTGCAAGGTTTCTAAGATGAGCTACCATTTTTGCATTCGTATATCATGAGACTAACACGATGATACATTTATGTCCAGGGCAGTGCACTATGGTCCAGGATACAGATTTACGCGGAAAGGTGAATTTTACGCCAAAACTATATTTTTTAGAAAAAACTGTTGTTCTACACAATTGTTCGAAATAGTAAGGTCATCATTATGGTCATACCAAAAAATAGGGTGGCCCACCATATAAAAAAATTAGAAAATATTTTTTATTTCTCAGAATATTAACATGTTATGTTCTACAAAGTTGTAGCGCAGCTAATTCCAATCAATTTTGCTAAACAAACTTTTCTGTAGCTCTTAAGTTGGCTGATTTAGAGCAATTTTACCTAATTGGATTAGGTGTACCTCAAAAAAACAGTATTTTGATCTAATTTTTTGTTTCAGATTTCTCAAAAAAGTCGTCTTCTGGTGACTTTAAGAGCTCAAAAAATACAACTTTTGATGGGTAAATATGCACAATATCTTTTTCTGATCAAAAGTTATAATCATTTTCTGTCAAAATTACATTTTTTCATAAGTTGATATCTCCGGTTAGGGCAGACCAAAAAATATGTTTACACGGCATCTAAAGAGAAACTAATATTCTTCATTATGTCACAAAATTGGGGATATGTTATTTTTTTATCTCAAGTTTCACCAATTTTACTAAAATCATGTTTTTCCAAATAAATTGATATAACTCGACAACGGAAGAAGATACAGACGATATTCTTATAGCAAAACACGCGTTTTGAAAAGCCCCAAAAGTCTTCAGAAGGTAACATCCGTGAAAAATAAAAAATGAAATGAGCAGATCATAAATCTTGTTTTTTGAGGGACACCCTAATCCTGGTAAGTAAAATTACTCTAAACAAGTGAGCTTAAAAGCTACATAAAAAGTTTATATAGCAAAGTTGATTGGAAAAAGCTGCGCTACAACTTTGTAGAACATTTTACGTCAATATTCCGCAAAATAAAAAAATGAAAATTTCACATTTTTATAAAATGGCCCACCCTATTTTTCGGTAACTCTATAATAAGGGCCCAAGTATCCAGAACAACTTTGTAGAACAAATTTTTTTTCTTAAAATTATACTCAAGGCCGAAAATGCATCTTTTCTCGTTAATCTTGCAATACGGTGTTAATGATAAAACTTATAAAAAGTGTTAAAGATGTAGATTTTTATTTTTGATTTTTCACGAACGTCACCTTCTGAAGACTTTTGGGGCTTTTCAAAACGCGTGTTTTGCTATAAAAATATCGTCTGTATCTTTTTCCATTGTAGAGTTATATTAATTTATTTGAAAAAACATGATTTTAGTAAAATTGGTAAAACTTGAGATAAAAAAATAACATACCCCCAATTTTTTGACATAATAAAGAATATTAATTTATCTTTCAAATGCCGTGTAAACATATTATTTTGGTCTGCCCTAACCGGAGATATCAACTTATGAAAAAAATGTAATTTGACAGAAAAATGAATATAACTTTTGATCGGAAAAAGATATTGTGCATATTTACCCATCAAAAGTTGCATTTTTTCGAGCTCTAAAAGTCACCTGAAGACGACTTTTTCGAGAAATCTAAAACAAAAAAATTAGATCAAAAATACTGTTTTTTTGAGGTACACCCTAATCCAATTAGGTAAAATTGCTCTAAATCAGCCAACTTAAGAGCTACAGAAAAAGTTTTTTTAGCAAAATTGATTGGAATAAGCTACGCTACAACTTTGTAGAACATAACATGTCAATATTCCAAGAAATAAAAAAAATATTTTCTAATTTTTTTTATATGATGGGCCACCCTATTTTTTGGTAAAACCATAATGATGGCCTTACTATTTCGAACAATTTTGTAGAACAACAGTTTTTTCTAAAAAATATAGTTTTGGCGTAAAATTCATCTTTCCGCGTAAATCTGTATCCTGGACCATAGTGCAGTGGTGGAAATACTCGCATCACGAGTAAGAAAAGAGTGTAGAAGAGCCTACCAAAAACGCCGCATACGCGCGAACATACTGCCTGTAATTTTCTTGCTTTGTTCGTGAGTATGGGCAGAGGATAAAGGCAAAAAGTATGACAATATTTTGTTTGCGTGTAAAAATCACGGCCGCGAGGTTTTGTGGTTCCTTCGAATAGAGCGCCTGCCTAGGATGTGGTGGGGTTTGACAGTGGGCCCTGTTAAACCTCTATAGAAAGCTGCATGTACCCGCAAGTAGGCTCCGCCAAACGACCGTGTGCCGCTCAAAGCGCACAAGCCCAAGTCCTGGTGTTAGGTAGGACGCTAAACAGCCCTGACACGACTGCCCTCCGACGAGACAGAAGGTTTGCTCAGGCCCAATAGACTAATGCAAAATGAACTCCCCCAAGAAATTATGGCGTTTGAGCGGGTCGCATAATGAACGCAAAATGAACTTTTGTTCAAGACCTGCTCAAACGTCATAATTTCTTGGGGGAGTTCATTTTGCGTTAGTCTATAAGCCGCATTTAAAAACAACCATTACGAACGATATAGAAGATAATACGACTCGATACAATCGGCAACGACCTAGGCGACGAATAAAGGATTACGATTGGACGCTTGGAACATGGAACTGCAAGTCGCTAGGTTTCGCAGGTGGCGACAGGATAATCTACGATCCCAACTTTGACGTCGTAGCACTGCAGAAAATCTGCTGGACAGGACAGAAAGTGTGGAAAAGCGAGCATCGAGCGGCTACCTTTTACCAAGGCTGTGGCACCACCAATGAGCTGGGAACCGGCTTTATAGTGCTGGGGAAGATGCGCCAACGTGTGATTGGGTGGCAGAGAAACGACTGGTATGACGGCGAATGTGAGCACTGAGCAGTTAGTAGAAGAGAAGAATGCAGCATGAGCGAGATTACTGCAACACCGCACGAGAGCGAACGAGGCACGATATAAACGGGCGCGGAACAGACAAAACTCGATTTTCCGGAGGAAAAAGCGCCAGCAGGAAGATCGAGACCGTGAAAAAACGGAGCAACTGTACCGCGCTAATAACACACGAAAGTTCTATGAGAAGTTCACGTAAGGGCCACCTGCCACAGCCTGATATGTGTAAGGACATAAACGGGAACCTTCTTACGAACGAGCGTGAGGTGATCCAAAGGTGGCGGTAGCACTACGAAGAGCAACTGAATGGCGATGTGGCAGACGAAGATGGCGGTATGGCGATGGACCTGGGAGAACGCGTGCAGGACATAATTTTACCGGCTTCGGCTCTCCAGGAAATCCAGGATGAGATTGACATGCTGAAGAACAACAAAGCCCCTGGGGTTGACCAACTACCAGGAGAGCTATTTAAACACGGTGGTGAGGCACTGGCTAGAGCGCTGCACTGGGTCATTACCAAGATTTGGGAGGAGGAAGTTTTGCCGCAGGAGTGGATGAAAGGTGTCGTGTGTCCCATCTACAACTAGCACCAATTGCAAGGGAGTTCATGGGGCAGTACCAGGCGGGTTTTATGGGCGAACGCTCCACCACGGACCAGGTGTTCGCCATTCGCCAAGTACTGCAGAAATGCCGCGAATACAACCTGCTCACACATCATCTATTCATGGACTTCAAAGCCGCATATGGTACAATCGTTCGGGACCAGCTATGGCAGCTAATGCACGAACACGGATTTCCGGATAAACTGACACGAATGATCAAAGCGACGATGAATCGGGTGATGTGCATAGTTCGAGTTTCAGATGCATTCTCGAGTCCCTTCGAAACCCGCAGAGGGTTACGGTAAGGTGATGGTCTTTCGTGTCTGCTATTCAACATCGCTTTGGAAGGGGTAATACGAAGAGCAGGGATTAACACGAGTGGTAAAATTTTCAATAAGTCCGTCCAGCTTTTTGGCTTCGCCGACGACATAGATATTATGGCACGTAACTTTGAGAAGATGGAGGAAGCCTATATCAGACTGAAGAGGGAAGCCAGGCGGATCGGACTAGTCATCAACACGTCGAAGACGAAGTACATGATAGGAAGAGGTTCAAGAGAAGACAATGTGAGCCACCCACCGCGAGTTTGCATCAGTGGTGACGAAATCGAGGTGGTAGAAGAATTTGTGTACTTGGGCTCACTGGTGACTGCCGAAAATGATACCAGCAGAGAAATTCGGGGACGTAAATCGTACGTACTTTGGACTCCGCAAGACGCTCCTCGATCGAATAAAGTTCGCCGCCGTACCAAACTGACAATCTACAAAACGCTCATTAGACCGGTAGTCCTCTACGGACACGAGGCCTGGACGATGCTCGTGGAGGACAAACGCGCACTTGGAGTTTTCGATAGGAAAGTGCTGTGAACCATCTATGGTGGGGTGCAGATGGCGGACGGTACGTGGAGGAGGCGAATTAACCACGAGTTGCATGAGCTGCTGGGAGAACCATCCATCGTTCACACCGCGATAATCGGACGACTGCGGTGGGCCGGGTACGTAGCCAGAATGGTTCTCGACAACGATCCGACGGGCACAAGAAGGCGAGGTTCGCAGCGGGCAAGGTGGATCGACCAGGTGGAAGATGAATTGCGAACCCTCCTTAGACTGCGTGGTTGGCGGCGTGTAGCCATGGACCGAGCCGAATAGAGAAGACTCTCATATATAGCACAGGCCACTTCGGCCTTAGTGTGAATAAATAAATAATGTAATCTAATACTGGTAATACAGTTTGTAGTCGTTTATGAGGTCGTTCATACCGCCAACATTTTAGTAGTATATGGCGATTTCGGATGAAAGCCGTGCGGTGATAGGATTCGGAACACAATCAGGAGGATAAACCATTTCAAGTTGATCGTGCTTGCCGTCGTCGGGATCTCGGAAGCCCCTAATTCCTGCCTTAAGCACAGGACCGCGACGACTGCTGATCGCTGGCGGCATTGGCTCGACCGTGTTAAGGGGATTCGGGGCTTCCTCAGGGCAGTCGGCAAATATGCGTCCCGGTGACAATCTCGAGCATGAGGCAGCTGAAAGTTGATTCAAAGTCTGGCGACAATGGTTGACAGCAGTAAAAGCTGAGCGCAACGTAAATTCGCTGATCACAGGCATTAATTGCGGTAGAGTAGAATCCTGCATGGTATCTCTAAAAACTGAAGAATTTTCACACAGGAAAACGTCCATAGATGGTTGATACTTGCCGGAAAGAAGAGTGCGGAAGCCGCTGTCACCAAACCCAAACACAGGACCAGGACGACTGGTGATCGAAGGCAGGAAGAGTGCGACTGTGTTGAGTAGATTAGAGGCTTTCTCTGCGCTTGCGGCTGTTGCGCGTCCTGGTGGGAAGCTAGAGGCGTTAGCGAAGGAAATTTCCTTAGTGCGGCTAGCATGAGTTTGGTTCGATGCATGATGAGTAGATGTATGCGGCAGACTGAAAGCGATGAATGAATCAGGACGAAAACGATATTTGCCTGTAACGGGGGCTCGGAAGATCCCTTCTCCCAACTCAAACGTGGGGTCGGGATGACTAAAGTACGCTGGCTGGGAAGGCTCGACTACGATGCGAGAGATAAGGATTTCCTTGAGGCTTGTGGCAGGTATGCATCCCGAGGAATGAAGCCGGGATTGAAAACAGGTTACTCCATCAGCAAAACTTTGTCCGACGAAATATCCAGCGGATCGTCGAATTCCGCAGCAGGCTTCGGGCGCCAAAAATTTTCTTCAATCCTGTCGTCAACGAACTTTCTAAATAGATATCATTCGTATAAGCAACGATGAGATTATGACCATAGACACGTTTGAGTTTGGTAACAAGAGGATGTGAGAAAAGATTCAGGAGAATATAGTTATGAAATCACGATTGTTGCCGTGTGAGCACATGGTTTGGTGCATGATTTTAGGCTTCGCAAAGGAAGACAACGGTGTCCTCCATGACAGGTAGGTAGTGGCATTTCTTCCGCATCCAGTATTGCCTTCGTGTTTGGAATTCATCAATGTTGATGATTAATATTTAAACATTATAAAACATTAGGTACTATTTTCGCACTGGTCACTGGTCATAAATTTGACCGAAACTAATGTTTATCGTTAACTTTATACCCGTTGTTTTAAATCAACTCAAATTTAAACCCAAATGATTCGGATTTCTGATAATAATAGCACACAATGTTTTAGTTAAGTTTGGCTGCGAATATTTATGTAAGGATTACGAATTCTTCTAATTTCAAGAATATATTTCTAGTGATCCGCTTAAGCAAGCAACGAGTATTTTCTTTTTATGTATGCCCCGGCTTGCTTCGAAACAACAACGGCATTGCGTCGACCACCTCTGATGCTTTTTTAACCTTGTCCATAAAGCAATAGAAAAGGGCACAATAAGGCCATTCTAAGGAAAAATGCGTGAAACGGGATAGTAATGAGTGAATGAGATCAAATGGTGGAATCGAAATTGGCGCAATGATTGAAGTTTTCCGTTATAATTAAAGATGTATAAGCTTTTGTCAGTTAAATGATTTGTGCGTGAGTAGTTTTTTTTTGTTAAAGGATCTGACAAGTTTAATCGGAAAGAGTGTTGGTGCCTTCACAGAAAAATATATGAAAATAAAAACAGTCAGCTGTCTTCAAACACATAACAATAAATCATCACTCATGGTGTTCACGCACATGATGCGTCAGTTTGTCACGATATTTCTTAGAAAATAATAAACCAACCGAGTTAAAGCACTCACACACCCA
Organism: Armigeres subalbatus; assembly: GCF_024139115.2. NCBI lineage: Eukaryota > Metazoa > Arthropoda > Insecta > Diptera > Culicidae > Armigeres > Armigeres subalbatus. The sequence continues at coordinate 274,327,897 of NC_085141.1, forward strand.
CACTTTTAAATAATATCACACACGCTAGAAATGAGACAACACCTAAAATGCCATTTTATAACAAATCTTGGTACTTGCCGTTCTTTATCGTTGGCAGAGCTGCGCCCGGAATGTACCGACTCGCGACCATCACTAGTCAGCAAGTCACGCTGCATCTGGGCCGTCTGCATTTGACTGTAGTAAGTGCGATACCATTCGGCATACGCCTGGGGGTTGGTACGTCGCAGCTGTTCGTAGTACTGCTGATGCTGAGTGTAGTAACTGTAGGGATCATAATACCCCGATGTAGCGCCATATTGAGCACCGTAGTTAGACGGTGGATACTTTCGATCCTTGCGGTCGTCACGTTCACGACTCTCACGAGCACGATCGCGTTCCCGGTCTCGCTCGGTGCCATTACGACTTCCCCCTCGGTAATCCTCGTACTCGTAGCGTCGATCGTGACGATCCCGTCGTTTATCGCCCGGTCCTTCGCGATAACGATCATCTGATGAAAATGTAGTTGACATTTATAAATAAGTATGCATCTAGGACAAAAATGAAATAAATTCTTACCTTTTCTCCTATCATCTCGATAGCGATCACCTCTATCGCGTTCCTTCTCTTTTCGATAGCGACGATCATCTACGCCTCCGCGTTCCCGTTCCTCGCGTTTTCGATAATACTCTTCACGGGACATATATCGCTTGCCGGTATCGCCTTCCTTGTCGTATCGTGTCGATCGTTCGGTTTCGTATTTGGATCCATCGGTTTCGTAACGACTGTCTCGATCATATTTGCTGCCTCGACCGTAGCGATCCCGTTCGCGGTCGTATCTGCAAAAACGATTGATTACAAAACGTAAATTATAAAATCAACTTTCCTGAATCGCCAACGCTTGTACCTGTTTTTCTCCTTGTCCCGGTAATCGTAGTCACGATCTCGTTCTCGATCACGATCCTTGCCGCCATCCTTTCGTCGGTCCCTTTCTTTTTCCCGATCGCCCCGTCTTCGATCACGTTGCTCTACGTTGGCGCTCCCCTCACGCTCCCTCCTCCGTCGGTCCCGATCGCTGTAGTCCGAGTCCTCCGTATCGTACCGATCTCGTGAGCTCTTGCTTTTGTTCGAACGACGTAATGGATCTTCGTCTCGCCGAGAAGATTTACCTTTACCATAGAACATCGATCGTTCCTTATCACTTTCATCTGCTGTGGAGGTGTTGGATGGATCCTTTCGAGTTGTTTCCACGATAAGATTAGATTCGGCGTCTACGTTACTAACAGGGCCCGCTCCAGAAGTACTAGCGACAACTGGGTTGTCATCATCGGTGTTACCACCTTCGATAGGTTCTTCACGACTCAACTCCACGTGAATCGGTTGTGTAGGTGGGTCGTGCGGGTTTTCGCCGTCCATAATTAACTCTCGTTGTTGCTCGTTGATGGGAATATCTATGAGATGCTGTGCCGAATAGCTGCTAGCGCTGGTACTTTGTGGAGGTCGATCATCCTCGACTCCGGGTATTACGCGCTGCTGGTTGTGGTGTGTATCACTTTCTCCTGGAACCAAATATAAATTCCGATCACTGATTTCCTCCTCACGATGTTGATGATGATCCGCTTGAATGGTTGCTGCGGATGAATACGCTGGTCGCGGGTTGGGATTCGAAGCCGAATCCGAAACTTCACCGTCCGCTTGGCGTTCCATGTTGAGATCGGTTGCATTTTCTAAGTCGGTTCCTGGAATCATTCGGTCCAAACCAGGAGGTGGTTCAAGATAGGAATGAGTGGTTATTTGTTGATTGTTTTCAGACTGTTGTTGACCGGGTACATATCGCGACAACCCTGGGGGTGGAAGACTATCTTCGCCCTGTTGCTGATCGTGCGATACTGGGCGATGCGAAGCTGTGTAGCCATCTTCTGATAAATGCCCAGTTTGGAGATACTGGTTACGGTCGTTACTAGGAGCAACTTCAAGGTTTTCGGCGTTCTCTATACGAGCATCTGGTATCTCTTGGTTTTCAGGCGAGAAAGTCTCAACATTAGTGATTTCTGGCGGTTGGTAGAAAACTGGCGCGATTGGCGCTGGTGGTTGGGTAACTCCCAAACCAGGAGTTGCAATATGGGCACGCTGTGTAGTACGCTTGAAAGGATTAAGTGCTGCTTTGGGAGGTCCTTGGATTGGTAGAGGCCCTTGTGTGGGTGGTGGACCAGGAGGAAGGAGTTGGTTCTCAGCATTTGCTTTCTGTTCAACCTCTGTAGGAGGAGGTGGCAAAGGCGGTGTTTTCGATGACGATTTTGGAGGAATGGCTCCATTATCAGTTTGCTGAATACTTGCGATTGAAGGTGGTGGCGGGGGAAACGAAGATTCTCTGTAGTTGTTGGAACCTTTGTCTTCAACTTCCACTCGGGGCTCTTGTTTGATACTCAATGAGTTTAATGCCATATCTAACTTATCCGCAGCCAGATCCGGGTATTGCTGTTCGTATCCTCCAATATTTTCATAATTTTCAACTTGATTTCTCCCGGATGAACCATCATCTGACGGACCTGTGTTGGAACTTCTGCTTTCACCGATTTCACCGCTCTCTATGGAACGATCACTAGAAGTTTGCGAGACTTGACTTTCTATAGACCACTGCGGCGATAGAGTTTCATTTTTAAGGCGTGTTAGCTGCGCTGGCTGCACTTTGGCCTGAGGCAGTTGAGTATTGTTTCCAGCACCAGGTAAACTGAAAGTATTTTGAGGAACAGTGTTTTGCTGCACATAACTTGGTTGTTGATGATACATGTCCTGTACTGCATTTATCGGCGGCTTCGCCTCAACGTGTTGTGGTTTTGGACTAGCAGATGGCTTATTGTCCGAAAGGTTCCAGTTCCAATTATCATTGGCACTGGAGTTAAAACTATCAGAAATGGTTTGATCGAACGGCGAAACTGAATTTTGGGGAAAGTTTGGCGTTACCGATGCTGGGGGGTGTGATGGTGGTCTTTGTGTAGGCTGGGTGAAAAAGTTAGTTGGTGCCAGCGGCTGCGTATACTGTGGCTGTTGTGGAGGATAGGGATGCTGTTGATAAGTCGGTTGAAAGTGTTGCTGCTGCTGCTGAATTGGAGCAAGTGGGGTCGTATAGTTAGCGTACATCTGCTGTTGATTAGCAGTAGTTGGAACTTGATTAGGCATGAAATTCCTATTGTTTTGATCCAAATGCATCTGTTGTGGCCGATACTGCTGCTGTTGCTGGGTTTGGAAGTACTGGGTGGTGTTCATGTTCGATTTTGGTGGAACAGTTTGCTGTATATGCTGTTGCGGAGGTGCAGCCTTTTGCGGTGTGAACGCATTGGTGGTGTCTCCCCAATCACCCCAATCGTCGCCCCAGCCATCGTTGTTGTTATTGTTGGTAAATGCTGTCGAGGCTGAAAATGGCTCTGCCATGGTTATCACGCTTCCTGGTAAGGCGGCGGTATTTGGCCTCACAAAAGTGTTCTTGCTCTCAGTTAAACGATGGTTCGCATCAATACTTTTTCCATTTTTTATATTGTTTGCTGTTTCTTGTGTAAAGTTAGGATGGTCCAGACAGTTGAAATAGGTGCTTGTATAGAACGGTTCAATGGATGAATTACTCAAATCATACAGTACCTGAAATAAAGCAAACAATATATTAAAAATGGCAATAAAGTATAAACTGCGTTTTAGATAAACAGACTTTAGTTGATTTCGGGCCTAGCATAAAGGAGAAAAAACAGGTAACTATGAAACTGGTAGCTTGATGAACCTCAATTTCTCAAAAAAAACTGGATTATGAAGTTGAAACGCCAAATTACCATTCTATCACGTTGAAATACTGGAACTGCTTCACCCTACCTATCGTTTACGATTACTTTTAGCTCATAAAAAACAAAGCAAAAAGTGTTAAAACAAAGTTTAAATACTTTCAAAACATGGCCGAGAGTCAAGCAAGGTAAAGGTTGCAAATTCAGAGGATAGATAGCGGTTGAGTGTTTAAGAACTAGAGGACCATCTTAAACAACTTATCTTAAGCAGTCTTAAGTCGCTAAGTCCACATATGAGCCATATTAAACCTGCAACCGTTATCTAACTGACCATGCAGGGATCCCCGCAGCTCATGTTGAAGCACCATGATTAATGAAATTCATCACATCATAGATGTGAAGAAAACATACTTCAATAATATTTCCCCGGGTTATACAAATTGCATAGGGGTGATCGGGGCAATATGGGCCACCTAAGGAAATCGTTCCAAAAAACGCTGAAAAGCTCAAAATAAAAATCATCATTCAAATGTAGTTGACTTATGCTAGGGAGTATTACCTTTCATATTACGTCGATGAGTGATAAAAAATATGTTTGGAAATTGTTGGAATGCACTTTTGAAGATGTATTGATTTGAATGTGTGTTCCCGACTATACGGGGCAATATGAGCCACCATTAGGGGCAGTATGGGCCACCCATCCTAAATGTTTTTCTGGGAGAGAAAAGTGTTGTAATATGGATGAATATGATATTTCTACAACAGTTTGGAGTATTCTATACAAAATTAGATTGATAAACAGCACAACGAAGGCCAAACCGATTTGCCACTCTTCACCATTTGCACAAACACATTGATCAGTGGTCATTTTTCCTGTTCCGATCGCAGTAATGCAGTGTTGTAATTTATCCCGATGTGCTTTACTACAGGAAAGAAACTCTCAGCTGGGTTGCCGAAGATGGCCGAATGTGACGTTACGTCTCGCATACTCAGTACAATTTTTGTAACAGACGTGACGTTTCATTCCGCCCACCCACTGTGGTGGCAATGTTTACGTTATTTTTACGACTACTACTACAGACATAGAGGACTTTGGCCCACACCTTTACTGAAGCACATCGCGAATAACCCTGCTCGCAGGGCAAGATTACTTTTGACAGATATCGAATCATTTTCCATCGATGTCCTATTGGAATTGCTGGGTAGCACCAGCTATTCTTATAACGGGGTGATTTTTTAATTTTCGAACTGTCACTTTTAAGTTTAATTCTCCAAATGAGACAGACCTTATTGGAATAGCTGGGTAGCACTAGCTACTCTATAACCAGATACCGGCGGAGTGAAAAACTGTCGAAATGGCAACGTATGAAAAGGTGTGATATCGTGGAAATAATACTGGCATCACTTGAACTTTTGGTTGACTCTTATGGGTGAAACAAGTAAACAAGTCGATTTGGAACCGCTTTTGACGGTTCGATTGGAAACAAGATGGCGTCTTTGCCGATCTCTTATTCTAGTATTTCTATAATTATCAAACTGTCACTTTTAAGTTTAATTCTCCAAATGAGACAGACCCTAAAAAGTTCCAACCTAGGTTGGGACCAGTTCCAACCTAAGTGCTGTCAAAACGTTTTTTTATTCGCTCAGGTTGGAACTAGAAATACTAGAATAAGAGATCGGCAAAGACGCCATCTTGTTTCCAATCGAACCGTCAAAAGCGGTTCCAAATCGACTTGTTTACTTGTTTCACCCATAAGGTTCAAATTACCGTCATCCAGTCATTGACGAGAAAGACAGCCACGTGCTCGTACCATCCCCCAGTAATAAAACCACCCACCGAGGAGAAAAAGCAGTCTCCAGCTGGATGGGGGAAGTATTTTTGTTTCAAAACTACATCATCCAATAGCGAAGACATAATTATATCCGGTCGATGGTTCATTTGGTTGTATTTCGCTTTAGTTTTGAAAAAAACTGTAAATCGACGATTTACTCTCACGTTTTCTTATATATGAGAGTAATTCTTCCACGATTTTCTCTGGAAGTTGCTCCAGGAATTAATTTGGAAATTCCTACAAAAATTCTCCAGGAAATCCTTCTGTAATACATTAACTTACTCGAAGTTTTCTTCAGGAATTGAGCAATTCCTCCGGGAGTTTCTTGAAAATTGAAAATGCACGGGGCTCAAAATCCGGCGGAAAATTTTTCCGAGGTGTGAGGCTACCTTTATCAGGAGGGGTAGCGAAAAAAAATAAAAATAAAAAATCCTGGAGAATTTTTATTACATGCTTCTGAGTGTCTTCCGGATTTTTTTTTTGCAGAAATAGTAATTGAAGTTTCAATATGATTTATTAGATGATTTTTTGTAGAATAGAAAATCTCCTTCACATGAATTCTATACGGTTTCTTGGCCAGTTCTGGATGTCCTGGATCATATGTTCGTAATCAAAACAAACACCATGCTTCGCACACCAACATATCCAATGACAGATGGAACTGAAAATGTTTTTGCCTTTCTCGTACAACAAAGTTGTACCGAAAGGCTATCATTTCACTCCAAAATCCAACTTTTTATAGAAGTCTCGGAGACCAATGATGTTATATACCAATCGACTCAGCTCGTCGAGCTGAACAAATGTCTGTCTGTCCGTGTGTATGTGTGTGTGTGTGCACACGAAACCCGAAAAACATTAGCCACTTTTTCATATAGTAATTCTAAACCGATTTTCTCGCAACAAGTTGCATTCGACAGGGGACAAAGCCTGGTTGATCACTATTGTATTGGATAACGTTCGACCATTGCGTTTAAAAGTTATTAAGAAAATGGAATCTAACTATATAAGCGGCATATAAGGTTGGTGTCTTGGCTAAATGCGAGAAAGGCAGTATCACCACTCGGTGATTTACATTGGGTTTTTTATTCAGGGTTCGGGTTGGCACTGACCCAGGTTTAAAATCAAAATCGACAATAGATGATAATATTCTTGTACTCAGCAACTGAAATTTGAGATTTTTCGCATATTAAGGCCTAAAATCTTCCTCTGTGCAGCTATGCCCATATTGCCCCATAGAGGGCGGTTTTGAAAAAAAAAATTATGAAAAATTCAGATTTGTATCAGTACAAACATGTGTGCACAATATTTAATTATAATAGATCTTTTGATTGAGATGTATTTTGACCTGTATTTTAATCATTAATCTTATAATAATTCTGCCTATGCAGCGAAAATTTACATTTTCAAGTGTATTTTTATGTTTGAATTGAATTTCAATGCAGTTTTCATGTTGAGGCATATGTGGCGCATTCTCTTAAAGATCATATAAGATCATATGGTCGGGGTTCAGCCAAACCGCACCAAGCGGACTGACTTGTGATATTTTATTCGTTCAAGGATAACGGAAATACCCTCAGTTATAGGGTTGAGGGATGTCCAATACGATTTGCGATCAATTAAATCTGATAAACGAAGGTTTAAGCAGAAAAATCGGTAATTTTATGTTGGCGCTTGGTGTGCTTTGGCTGTACCCCGACCATATAATTATAAAACTTGTCAATAAGCTGAAATTGAGGGTGGCTCATAATGCCCCGTATGTTCGTATTGCCAAAATATATTTTAGTTAATAGATAAAGATTGTCGCTTCGGTTCCCTTTGTTCTGCTGTCCGAAACATGTGTGGTACATACCTGTCAAATCGTATGGATTTTCCTTCTTTGACATTTAGCTCCCCTATCCTCGCCAGCAAAAGATGTTCCTGACAGCGACGACACCAACAATCTTTATCTAGTAACTAAAATATCTTTATCATATCTTGTAAGTTTCAAAGTAGACTCTTTGTGTATCAACAATCGACGAACGGCACTCTCGTATATCCAAGCATGCGTTGCTGTTCTGTCTTTTGCGAATTGTTAGGTAAAGTTTGACTACCACCGCTAGATTCGCTAGCATTTCAAAATCATTGAAGGACCACATTCCTTGGCAAAGATGCCTAAATGTTATGTGACAGGGTGTCTACTCATCTGTAAAAACAAAAGTGTCTGATTTTTTCAGGCTTTTTCAAGTGCTTTACATTAATTTCCAGGTAAAAACAAACGTGCCATATAGTGAATATTCCGTCAAAAATTCCTCCAGGTTTCCATCAAAAATTTCGCTAGGGATGTGATGATGGAACCGAGGTGATGTATGTATGTGTGTATGTGAAAAAAAAATTGTATACACACTTTTTGGAACTTATCATTACCCGATTTACTCGCAACATGTTGCATCCGACGGGGAAAGCGGTCCCACTGTTTGCTATTGAAAAGTGGCCCGATCGGATATTGCACTTCGGATTTATTGAAAAATCATTGGTTTTTACCAAGGTCCCCATCTTGGGGAAAAAAATATCAAAATCGAAAAAAAAAGTTTTTCAAAAATGATGACAATGCATGACAATGATTAGTAATGCAAAAACTTGCAAAATGATAGAAAACATGCTATCTATTCTCCTAAAGTGCTTTTTTGACCTTTCTAATGTGATTTTTTCAATACATTTTATGATGCACGAAAAAGGCAAAATCGCCGCTAGGTGAATTAATCTGGCTTTTTAAAAATTCCTTTTGATTTTTTTGTTGGAGTAGGCGGGGCAAGATGGGTCACGGGGTAATATGGGTCAGGGCCGGTTTTGAGCATCGTATACATTTTAATGTGGAGATCAGTCTTGTAAAATGTCATTTGCACTCGTTTGTATAATTTTCCCAGAACTTTTTTCTGAAGGTTGCCATCACTCCTGAGGTATAACGAACTTATAGCGCTTAAATGTGCCTAAAACTTTGTCTAATAAGACATTGCTGTAAATATGTAATCTGAGGCGTGGGATGCAAAATGTCATTCAAATGACATTATGTCAAATGACACGTGACATTTTGAAGAGTTTTCACTATCCAGCCTCATATGTTATATTTAGGGCAATGTACCCTTGGACAAAAATATAGCCCTACTCAAGCGTTATGAGTACATCTGAAATTATGAAATAAATTTGGCTTCTGAAGAAAGTTATGAACAAATTAGTCAAATGACATGCAGATGACATTTTACAAGCCTGGTGGAGATTATGACTTTGTAGGAGGAATAATTTGGTTCTACTTTATTGTCACTCGATTTGATGATAAAATTTCATTTTGGTAGAGTATGACCAGGTAAATTATTTTTCAGCATTGTTTCTTATGCGAAACACACTTTCTATAAAACGTGTGATCTCGTCGAGCAATCCAAAATCAAAACATTTTTAGTATTATGGTGAAAGTTTTATAAGTAATGTGGGCGATGTTGTACTAACTGCAAAAAAGTAATTTTTTTGTTATTTCGTACCCCTGGCTTACAGATTATGAACTATTTTTGCCTTTCTCGTACAACAAAGTTGTACCAGAAAGGCTTTCATTTCACTCCCAAAACGTACTTTTTATAGAGCGCTTGTAGACCCATAGTATTATATACCATTCGATTCAGCTCGACAAACTGAGCAAATGTCTGTCCGTGTGTGTGTGTGTGCGTATGTGTGTGCACATTGAAACATTAGCCAATTTTTCTAGTACTAAACCTGAATCGATTTTGCTACAACAAGTTGCATTCGATGGGGAATGTTTTCTTCTTGTTCACTATTGAGTTTCATAATGATGGCACTTCTCAAAAAATAGTAAATATTCAAAGAGTTATGAGACATCCTTATTTCGTAACAAATAAGCTATCGATTTTCTAGGTTATGTTCTCCCAAGACACAATTTATTCGAAACCGGCACACTGACAGCATAGAATACACAGCTTACACGGAAGAAAAACTTCACAAAGAAACATAGAAACCCATTAATGAGTTAAAAGTACCTATTTTAAGATTTCATGTATACACTGAAAATTCTCGTTTATTTTTTCAAAATGACCTAAGAAACATATTTTCATGAATGAATTTTAATATTGCGATCAACAGACCAATATGATAGCTTTTGATTGCAGTACACAAATTAATTCATGAATAAAAGGTGACATATGTTCTTTTAAAAGTTAAGCGTCATTTCTGCCATTTCTTTCCCCTATGGGCCGATGAGAAGTGAAAAGTGAGACGTGAGAAGTGCGGAGTGAGGAGTGAAAAGTAAGAAGTAAGAAATGAAAAATGAGAAATGAAAAATCACCAGATGATCCGAAATGAAAACAAAATGTTTTTCCAAATTTAATCTAGACTATCCTTTGAAAAGAGCTGAAATTTGTTTTGCTAATATTTTCAAATGGATATAATAGAAAACGACGCATCCCACAAAAAAGTGTTGTATGGGTGACCATCGCAAAATCAGTCAAACTTTCTAGTGAAAATATCGGAAACAATCCAAATTGAGCCCTACACTGAAAAAAATCAGTTTAAAAATTTTAAAGTCGATTTGCGAAAAAACGCCCTTTTTTATTTAGATGAAATTTTGTCTCAAGATAGGTGATTATGTTCCCTACCAACCGTCCATACATCGCAAGCTGGGCACTCTTAAGGAAAAAAAGTTTTTTAACAAAAACTTTTTCTTGTCGGAATTATTTTCAGTGTATTTTCATCTGAAATTAAACCAATGAAAGCCATCGTTATAGAACCCCAAGCAAATCTATTTTTATGATACATTGTCTAATTTAGTCACTAAATATAGTTTGTTTTTAAATTAAGAGTAATATTAAGAAGGGTTTATACCTTCAAAAAATATTATATTCCATTATTAGCTTCTTTAGTTGCGACCAGTTACGACCAAAACATTGTACTCTGCCTGACTGTACAGGAATACTTAATATGAGTTTATTATGCATACATATGTTAAATCCACCCTTAAAGACACTGAAAAATCAATTCCGTCAAGAAAAAGTTTTGTTAGAAATTTTTTTCCCTTCAAAGTGCCCAGCTTGCGATGTATGGACGGTTGGTAGGGAACATAATCACCTATCTTGAGACAAAATTTCGTCCAAATCGAAAAGGGCGTTTTGCAAATCGACTTTTAATTTTTAAATCGATTTTTTTAGTGTAGGGTTCAATTTTGAGTTTTTCAAAAGTTTTATTAGAAAGTTTGACTGATTTTGCGATAGTCACCCATACAACACTTTTTTGTAGGAAGGGTCGTTTTTCGATTATATCCATTTGAAAAATCAGTAAAAACAAGTTTGACCCTTTTCAAAAGATAGTCTGAATCAAATTTGAATAAACTAAGTATGCACTTTTCTTTTAACTGCACTTCTTAAACGTTGACCAATAAATTTACAAAAGTCAACTTAAACAATCAGAACACTTGCAAGTTCCCAAAAGTTCTATTTTGGCTTTACGCATTTTATTACATTTCCCACATAACTTTTCAAAAGGACCCAAGTAAATTTTTTCATGAATTCTCGCTTAACTTTTCAAAAGGACGTAAGTAACATTTTTTTCATGAATTAATTTGAATACTGCAATCAATATTGTGATTCTCGAGATATTATAGCATTTTGCTCATTCACCTCTGCCTCGCTTAGTTGTGCGCCGCTAAGGTATTGTGTCATATTATGGTACTTTACTCAATTTAAGTGTAGAATATTACATCACAAATTAAACATAATTGCACTACTAATATCCACTTAAACAATATCCCGAACGCAACACAGGCGAAAGAAAAGCAAAAAACTACTAAACCTCGAACAATTTCACTTAAAAATATCTTTTCGTAAAGGGACGACAATATGCTACATACCTTACAAGCGAATGTGGAAAAGCATACCGAAAACTCACATCTATTTGACATTGGTTTATTTACTTTTTGCATGGCGCACAACTCGGCGCATGGGACCCGGCGCGTAACTGGTGAGCCAGTATGCTAATTTTAGAAAAGAATCGCAATAGCTTTCATGTTGTTCTGTTGATTGCAGTACTCAAATTAATTCATGAAAAAAATGTTACTTAGGTCCTTTTGATAAATTATGCGAGATCTATAGTACAGCAGAAAGTCCATTGCTGATAAACGTTCATTTCGAACAATACACCGCAGATTGCTGGTTAATTTTTTTTTTTGACATATACTCTGTCTCGCTCAAACCAACAGCGAATAATCTAGCGACTACTTTAACGAACTATTTAAGGAACAGCTACTTTAACCGACCGTGTCCATTTAGCAAGTACGGTGTTGAACATAATCTGGAGATTAAAATAACACTTAATAAAGTTTAAAAAAAACTTAGCAAGTAACCGCACAATATTGAGTAAAACAAATTAAGGGTGTAGCATTTCTGCATGCGGTGAATAAATTTCGCACCGTGTATATAACTGACAGCATGAATGTTTGTGTTGCTTCTTTCGTGCTTTATTGATGATGCTAACCTCTCAAGCAAAGTTTTCCAAAGCTTCAAATGTGGAACACGAAAACTAATGGACGAACACACACGCGCTAGAGACCCGAAGCCGACGACTTCATCCGCTCGCCTCAACACAGCTGTAAAAGTTTCGTCGTTGGAAATAAAAATCGCATACCTACGTACATGCTTTCTCGTGCGCTCGTTACGTTTGCTGCCATTTTGTTTCATGCTTTGGAAGGAAAGAAGAGGCGTGTCATTAAGGCTAACTGCTTTTTGGTTTGGGTGGTTTGGTTGGTTATGGTGGAATGATGGTGTAGTTTGGGCATATGGGTGATTTGAACTTAACGTTCGTTTTCATACACCTCCTTATTTCCATATTATGCGGCTTTATTTTTCATTTATATTTATGTGAATTGTTGGTTTCATTTTCACAAATGTACTTGTACAATTATTACACAAAGGGATGCAAAATCAATGTATGACATACAACTATGTAGTATTATTGAACTTTAATATTACATTGGTGAAAAAACACTACGTGGGAATCAGGAAAGTTGGAAACATATCGAATTTTAATCCATATGTATTTTCAAAACGCGCCGTTGCGCTAATCATTGTATTTACTATCGCTAATCATTGTACTACCGCACGATCGCATATTTGTAACATATGCATTTTTCCTTTCTCGTACAACAAAGTTGTACCGAAAAGGCTATATGATTGCTAAAAAAACTTGATAGAAGCTCGGAGACTCATAGTGTTACATACCGATCGACTCAGCTCGACAAACTGAGGTGACGTCTGTTTTTTTTGTGTATGTGTAAATTTTGTAGGCACACTTTTTAGAACTTAGAATTATCCGATTTACTCGCAACAAGTTGCATTCGACGGGGAATTGTTTGCTATTGGAAATGGGCCCGATCATTGCTTTTCGGAATTATTGAAAAAACATTGTTTTTTCCCCAAAGGTCCCCCTTGAAAATTCAAAGAACATTTTTTTTGAATGGTGGCAAGGCAAAAATATTAAAAATGATCGAAAAAATGTGATCTATTCCCCCAAAGAGCTTTTTTGACCTTTCTAATGTGATTTTTTCAATATATTTTATAATGCACGAGAAAGGCATCATCACTGCTAGGTGGATTAATCTGGGTTTTTACCAAGGTCCCCCTCCTGGGAAAAAAAAACCGAAAAAAAAACTTTTTCAAAAATGATGACAATGCATGACAATGATGAGGAATGCAAAAACTTGCAAAATGATAGAAAACATGCTATCTATTCTCCTAAAGTGCTTTTTTGACCTTTCTAATGTGATTTTTTCAATACATTTTATGATGCACGAAGAAGGCAAAATCGCCGCTAGGTGAATTAATCTGGCTTTTTAAAAATTCCTTTTGATTTTTTTGTTGGGGTAGGCGGGGCAAGACGGGTCACGGGGTAAGATGGGTCAGGGCCGGTTTTGTGCATCGTATACATTTTAATGTGGAGATTATGACTTTGTAGGAGGAATAATTTGGTTCTACTTTATTGTCACTCGATTTGATGATAAAATTTCATTTTGGTAGGGTATGACAAGGTAAATTATTTTTCAGCATTGTTTCTTATGCGAAACACACTTTCTATAAAACGTGTGATCTCGTCGAGCAATCCAAAATCAAAACATTTTTAGTATTATGGTGAAACTTTGTGGGCGATGTTGTACTAACTCCAAAAAAGTAATTTTTTTGTTATTTCGTACCCCTGGCTTACAGATTATGAGCTATTTTTATAGATCCACGTTGAAAAGCTACATTAAAATGTTTCTATTTTGAGGCATTGAGGATTCGCCTTAGGTGACCCATCTTGCCCCATCCTACCCTAATTTCTTCAAAGAAACTTTCCAGAAATTAGTTTGAAAATTTCTTCGGGAATTCCTTCAGAACTTCTTACAAAAATTTCTTCAGAAAATCATTCGGGGATTCCTTTACGAGTTCCTTCAGAAAATCTTTTAGCAATTTCCTCGGAAATGTTTTAAGGAATTCCTTTGAAAATTCCTTCAGTAGATCCTTTGAAAATTTCTTTAGAAACTCGTTCGGAAATACAGTTGATGCAAAATATAAGATTGCTAATTTCGCTCCCGTTTGCGTAACCAACTTCTAGTTTGCTTGGACCTAGCAGCCTAGCAGCGAGCTCGTGGTTCATTCTTTGCCGCCACACACAGTCTTCTTGCACACCGCCAAAGATGGTCCTAAGCACCCGTCTCTCGAATACTCCGAGTGCTTGCAAGTCCCCCTCGAGCATTGTCCATGTTTCATGTCCGTAGAGGACTACCGGTCTTATCAGTGTCTTGTACATGACACATTTGGTGCGATGGCGAATCTTTTTTGACCGCAGTTTCTTCTGGAGCCCGTCGGAAAATGCTCCAGAAATTTTTTGGGATTTTTTAGGAATTCATTCGGAAATTTCCGTACGAAAACTTTATAAAACACCTTAAGGAATGCTTCCGGATATTCCTACAAAAAATCCTGTAGAGATTCATTCGGAAATTCCTTTACGAATTTCTATGGTAATTATTTCAGAAATTTCTGAAGGAAAGTATTTCATCGATTTTTTTTTTGGAAATTCCTCCAGTATTTTTTTAAAATTCCTTCGAACATTTCTAGAGAATTTCTTTCAATAACTCTATTCAGAAATTTATTCGGAAATTCACTTCGGAATCCCTTTGAGAAAACTTTTTAATATTAATTAAGGGCATTTTTTTTAAGGATACCTTTAGAACTTCCTTTGAAAATTCCTCTTGGAAAAATCATTCGGAATTCCTTCAAGAGTGCTTCCGAAAATCCTTCACAAACTCCATGTTTTTTTAAATCCTTCCAGATTTTCCTCTAAGAATTCCTAAAAGAATCCTTCGAAAATTCCTCCAGGATTTCTTTCAGGGACTCATCTTGGAAATTCCGCCAGCAATAAATTAGCAAATAAATTCCTAGAATATACGACTCTAGTGATTCCTTTGGAAAATTCTCTGGAAATTCCTTTGAAAATTGACATCGAAATTCTTTCACATTCCGGTTCCTCCAGGAATTGCTTTGAGAAATCCTTAGTAATTTAGTATTTTTTAATTTTGTATTAGTAAGTATGATAAAATTAGTAATTTAGTATGATCAAAAAGATAGCATAGCATAGCATAGCATATGTGATTGTACAAATCGTGGGTGGCTATACAATGCTCAATCCCCGCTTAACTCTTCAAAAGGACCCAAGCAACATTTCTTTCATGAATCAATTTGAATAGCGCAATCAACAGAACAATATGAAAGCTATTGATTGCAGTATTCAACTAATTAATCAAAAAATGCTACACTTAGGTCCCTTTGAAAAGCCAAGCGAGAATTGAACAATCTACTGTATATTGTCGCAAATTGGTACTTGGGATTAGTACCTTTTCCTATACAGTTGTATACCTGGCCACGTTCTTACAATCACGGAAGGAAGGGAAGGAATGTTAGTTCAACATCTACTAGTGAAGATGCAGGGAACCCATACTACCTTCATAGATGTCTCGGGAAGGAAAATTTGTGTTAGTGGGTAAGGTGAATAAGCTCTATTCGACAATATAGAGTGTTTGTCAATAACAGTATATGCTGAAAAAATAATAAAATATATTCATCAATTTACTTACGAACCGTCCAAAGGAGGACAAAGTAACCTGGATTTTACAAATGTTTCGAATTATATACAAAACACGCACACTTATTCACCGAACATTATAATCAGAACCAAAAACTCGGATTTTACGAATGCTCTAAATCCTACCTGAAACACGTCCGATCACGCACCAAATGTTTACTCACTCGGCCGCGCGAACTACAGGGGATGGACAAAATAATTAGGATAGGCAAATTTTGGGTAAAATTAGATGTGTTGTAACTATCTTAGTTATCATCCGATTTCGACAATTCAGGCATGCCCGAACTAGAAAATTAAAGCAGTTTGACGGTATGTCCATGGAACCGACTATGGCCACCGGATTCCGGAGATATTCCGGGTTTTTCGGAGGTAAGTTCAAAACCGTAAATTTGAGGTGGATATTAGGAGAAGTTGTGGTTAAAAGTTGAATAATATTAGTAACCACAAATGAAGTAGGGCTCTTGCTGATTGGAACCATATATTGAGATTTGGAATCGGACCAGAATCAAGTGAGATATGGCCATTTCTTTAAAACCGGTTCCGATCGATACTTATCAAAGGGGTCAGGCCACAACTTCATTTGAATCTCGCTTTTTGATAGATTGGCCACTATGATTTTATTCTAGAAGTGCTCCAATGTGTCCAGAATAAAAAACCAATTGAATAAACGGATCCTGGAGTCGCTGGGATGTCCCCGGGGAACCTGTGAATGGGGACATTTAAGTTTTAGCACCAAAATCAGTCATTCGACGGCTCTTTTTTCATGGTTTTCGATCAGGAAGCGAAGTATGAATATGAAATGGTCCATTGACGGCTCTGACCACTTCCAGGATCTACGGATTGGCCCAGGAAACCTGTTGAAGAGGACATTTAATTTTTACCACCAAAACCGGTCGTTCGACGGCTCTTTTTTCATGGTTTTCGATCAGGAAGCGAAGAATGAATTTAAAATGGTCCATTGACGGTTCTGACCGATTCCAGGAACCACGGATTGGCCCCGAGGAACCTGTGGAAGGGGACATTTTAGTTTTAGCACAAAAACCAGCCATTCGGCAGCTCTTCATTCATGTTTATCGATCAGGAAACGAAGTACGAAAATAACATGGATCATTGACGGCTCTGACCGCTTCCAGGCCCCAAGGATTGCCCCCGAGGAACCTGTAGAAGGGGACATTTTAGTTTTACCACCAAAACCGGTCGTTCGACGGCTCTTTTTTCATGGTTTTCGATCAGGAAGCAAAGTATGAATATAAAATGGTCCATTGACGGCTCTGACCGCTTCCAGGATCTACGTATGGGCCCCGAGGAACCGGCGGGAGGGGACATTTTCGTTTTCCCACCAAAACCGATCGTCCGACGCCTCTTTTTTCATGGTTTTCGATCAGGAAGCGAAGTATGAATATAAAATCACAGACAATCAGACGTAACTCTTCATACAAACTGTTTGAAAAATTATCGTCATTCGCTTTTCGGAAAACACTACTGCCATCTGTTATCAGAATCGCGAAAAACACAGCCGGCCATGATTATTTACCATTTGACGTTTGCTCCTAACGCATACATCTATATCAATCATCATCATCATCGTCATCAAAACAGAAAACATTCAGCAGCATATACACTAATCATTGAACACTTGCGCCTCTCTTGGCACAATCGCGTAGCACAGATGTTTTTCAAATCAACCGTTGTACACGTGTACGATGTTGAAATGAGAAGTGTTACGTCTGTTTGTCTGTGATAAAATGGTCCATTGACAGCTCTGACCGCTTCCAGGACCTACTGGTTGCCCCCGAGGAACCTGTGGAAGGGGACATTTTAGTTTTACACCAAAATCAATCATTCGACAGCTCTTCTTTAATATAAGCAAAGCATTAATATAAAATTGACCATTGATGACTCTCAGGCCGCTCTCAGGACCTACAGATTCCCGCCGGAAAACCAGTGGAAAGGAACATTTAAGTTGCAGCACCAAAACCTTTATCTCGACGGCTTTTTTTCGTGATTTTTGATCAGAAAGCGAAGTATGAGTATAAGTTGAACCATTAATGGATCTGACCGCTTCCAGGACTTACGGATTGCCCCCGGGGAACTGTGGAAAGGGACATTTTAGTTTTAGCACAAAAACCAATCATTGGACGGCTCTTTTCTCATGGATTTCAATCAGAATGTGGAGTATGAATAAGAAATGGACCATTGACGGCTCTGACCGTTTTCTGGACCTACGAATAGCTCACAAGGAACCTGCCTACTTCATACTTCGCTTCCTGATCAAAAGCCATGAAAACAGAACCGTTGTATGACTAGTTTTGGTGCTAACACTAAAATGTCCCTTCCACAGGTTTCCTGGGCCAATCTGTAGGTCCAGAAAGCGGTCAGAGTTTCAATGGTCCCTTTTATATTGATTTCTCGATTCCTAATCGAAACCACTAGAACAGAGACGTCGAATGACTGGTTATGATGCTTAAACTAAAAGGTTCTCTTACACAGATTCTCCAGGAGCAACCCGTGGGTCTTGGAAGCGGTTAGAGCCTTCAATGAACCATTTTATATTCATACTTCGCTTCCTGATCAAAAATCGAATGACTGGTTTAGTCCTAAAACTAAAATGTCCTCATTCAAAGAATCCTCGAAGGCAATCAGTAGGTCCTGGAAGCGGTCAGAGCCGTCAATGGTCATTTAATTAATTTTGATTTAATTCATATTTCGCTTCCTGGTCGAAATCCATGAAAAAGAGCCTTCGAATGACTGGGTTTGATGCTTAAACTAAAATGTCCCTTTAACAGGTTCCCCGGGGTCCAATCCGTAGGTCCTGGAAGAGGTCAGAGCCGACAATGGACCATTTTATATTCATACTTTGCTTTCTGATCGAAAACCATGAAAAAAAACCGTCGAATGACTGGTTTTGGTGCTAAAAATTAAATGTCCTCTTCAACAGGTTCCTCGGAGGCAACCTGTAGGTCCTGGAAGCAATCAGAGCCGTCAATGGACCACTTTATATTCATACTTTGCTTCCTGATCGAAAACCATGAAAAAGAGCCTTCTGAATGACTGGTTTTGGTGCTAAAACTAAATGTCCCTTCCACAGGTTCCCCGGGGCCAATCCGTAGATCCTGGAAGCGGTCAGAGCCATCAATGGACCATTTCATATTCATACTTCGCTTTCTGATCGAAAACCATGGAAAAAGAGCCGTCGAATAACTGGTTTTGGTGGTAAAACTAAAATGTCCCCTTCCACAGGTTCCCCGGGGCCAATCCGTAGATCCTGGAAGCGGTCAGAACCGTAAATTGACCATTTTATATTCATCCTTCGCTTCCTGATCGAAAACCATGAAAAAAGAGCCGTCGAACGACTGTTTTTTTTTTGTAAAACTAAAATGTCCCCTTCCACAGGATCCCCGGGGCCAATCCGTAGATCCTGGAAGCGGTCAGAGCCATCAATGGACCATTTTATATTCATACTTCGCTTTCTGATCGAAAACCATGGAAAAGAGCCGTCGAATAACTGGTTTTGGTAGTAAAACTAAAATGTCCCCTTCCACAGGTTCCCTGGGGCCAATCCGTAGAGCCTGGAAGCGGTCAGAACCGTGAATTGGCCATTTTATAATCAAACTTTGCTTCCTGATCGAAAACCATGAAAAAAGAGCCATCGAACGACTGTTTTTTTGGTAAAACTAAAATGTCCCCTTCCACAGGTTCCCCGAGGCCAATCCGTAGATCCTGGAAACGGTCAGAGCCGTCAATGGACCATTTTCTATTCATACTTCGCTTCCTGATCGAAAACCATGAAAAAAGAGCCGTCGAATGACTGATTTTGGTGCTAAAACTTAAATGTCCCCATTCACAGGTTCCCCGGGGACATCCCAGCGACTCCAGGATCCGTTTATTCAATTGGTTTTTTATTCTGGACACATTGGAGCACTTCTAGAATAAAATCATAGTGGCCGATCTATCAAAAAGCGAGATTCAAATGAAGTTGTGGCCTGACCCCTTTGATAAGTATCGATCGGAACCGATTTTAAAGAAATGGCCATATCTCACTTGATTCTGGTCCGATTCCAAATCTCAATATATGGTTCCAATCAGCTAGAGCCCTACTTCATTTGTGGTTACTAATATTATTCAATTTTTAACCACAACTTCTCCTAATATCCACCTCAAATTTACGGTTTTGAACTTACCTCCGAAACCCGGAATATCTCCGGAATCCGGTGGCCATAGTCGGTTCCATGGACATACCGTCAAACTGCCTTAATTTCCTAGTTCAGGCATGCCTGAATTGTCTAAATCGGATGATAACTAGGATAGTAACAATACATCTAATTTTACCTAAAATTTGCCTATCCTAATTATTTTGTCCATCCCCTGTATCTGCAAAACACAAAATTTCGGCAAATCGCGCGATCGTTCTGCTGTCCGAAACAAGAGCCAACACGCACTGAACTAATTAACTTTATTACCGGCCGCGCAATGCAAAACACAAAATTTCGGCAAATCGCGCGATCGTTCTGCCTTCCGAAACAAGAGCCAACACGCACTCTAATCAACAATCAATATGAAACTGGTGATTTTTTATGGTTCCAGTTTCGTACACTATGAACAATCCTCGGTACCCAGAACTGTCAAGAGTATTTCAAGAACGTAATTTATGAACGCCTTTTAGAACTTGATTTAGCACTGCTGTCATAGTGATATTTTTTCCACCAAACAAAAACAATTTCAATCTGAAAATTGGTAACACGGGCAGATCGAAATATGAAAAAATCTGATTAACGTTGGTATACATTCAATATATAATTCTTTGTTTCTTTCAGGGATACATTCAAACCGTTGACTTACCCCGGAGAAGTACTGAATCCGAAAATTTACATTTATACATTTTGTTTCACATCAACACCGGAGTTTACGGGATAGACACTGCCTGTATCGAGTTAAATCTATAGTGTCTGAGTCAATAGAGAAAAAAAAAGTTTTTCGTTGAACTTCTCGTACATGTCAAAACATCGGAATCAGCGATTATTATCTCTGTTTTAGAGTATGGCTCTTTTTGCTTCCTCTCAGCAGCTGATTGCCACCTAATCAAATTGGAACGAATTCAATATCGTTGTTTGCGTGTTGCTCTTGGCTGTATGCATTCAACGCATAACATGAGCCTGGAGGTGCTTGCTGGAGTCACTCCTTTAAAGCACCGTTACTGGGAGCTCTCACTTAGAATACTGATCAAATGTGGAACAAGTAACACACTTGTATTAGAAAACTTCGATAATATGCTTGAACTGGCTCATCGTTCAAGATACCTGCGAGTCTATCTCAACTACATATCAACAGATCTCTGTCTTCCATGTTATAATCCACCTCGAGTTCACTTCGTCAACGACAGTTCCTCAATTGAATACGATCTGTCCATGAAACACGCTATTCAAGGAATACCAGATCATCTTCGACAAATATCTATCCCTTCCATTTTTTCTGAAAAATATGAACATGTCAATTGCAATAACAGATATTTCACTGATGGTTCTCGCATTAACGGACCCACTGGCTTCAGTGTTTTCAACGTAAGTTCAACCACCTTCCGAAAACTTCAAGAACCGTGTTCGGTTTATGTTGCTGAGCTGGCAGCAATTAATTTCGCTTTGGGGATAATTTCAAATCAGCCCGTAGACCATTATTTCATCTTCTCGGATAGTCTTAGTTCTATCGAGGCACTCCGGTCGATGAAACCTGTTAAGCACGCATCTTACTTTCTTACAACTATAAGAGAGCAGATGCGTGATTTGGTCGAAAGATCATTCAAGATTACCTTTGTATGGGTCCCATCCCATTGCCTAATCTATGGCAATGAAAAGGCGGACTCGCTAGCAAAGGTGGGCGCACAGGAAGGTGAAGTTTATGATAGACAAATCTCGAATAACGAGTTTTTTCCATTAGTCCGTCAGAGTACTCTTCAAAATTGGCAAATGATTTGGTCACACAATGAACTTGGACGGTGGCTATTTTCCATAGTTCCTAAAGTTTCTGCGCGAGCGTGGTTCAGAGGTGAGGACTTAAGTCGAGGCTTCATTCGCACGATGTCGAGACTTATGTCCAATCACTATTCACTAAACACACATCTCTACAGAATAAAGCTGGTCGATAGCAACCTATGTAGGTGCGGAGCCGGTTACGATGACATCGATCACGTAGTTTGGTATTGCTCGGAAAATGACGCCTCCAGAGAGCAACTATTGGATACCCTTGTGGCCCGAGGTAAACAACCCTTCCTGGATATAAGAGGTGTTTTGGGAGATCGCGATGTGATATATATGCAGGCCATCTATGCCTTCCTTTGCTTGGCTGACATCAAAGTTTAATGCCTATATTCTTCTCTTTCTCAGTTTTTTTCTTGTCCGACTCTGTTTCTCTGTACCATGTACCCCGAAGCTCTGGCCATCCGGAAGATGCTCCCTGACGAACCAAAATCGAGCACGACGCCACGCAAAACCGTTTTCAACGTTCAACGTCAAACGCCCGTCAAAGCAGCTGAAATAACCTAAACCCAAATCCCTACCCCGTCCGTCCTGTATTAAGTTTTTCTAACCTTGAGTCGCCACGAGTATTATGGTCTATGTCCCCTCCCAACTAACTGTTAAGATAAGATGATATACCATGTAAAAATATCATACTTGAGAATTGCGGCTCCGCAAAGTGTCACACACAACTGAGCCTACCAAATAAATGAGCTGGTTAAAAAAAAACATCGGAATCACCGTGTCTTGCACATCCTAGTATTCTAATATGTATACCTTGCTTAAGCATATAAGGTAGACAAAAAATATGCGTTTAGTTTTCTTAATCTTCCAGTTACCCTAAACGCAACTTCCGAGATTTTTCCGAAAGGCGATCATGAATCATCGCTGATGGTATCTTCGAGTTCAAGACTACTGCTGGTGCTCCATCCTAACAGGGGGAACTACTACAACCGATTGGAAAACCGCTTCGCCCATAAATGCAACCGCAACCGCAAGTATAAGAAGGGTCTGTCTACGCACTGTGTTATCTGTAAAGCACATGGATCGTACTCTACCGGCGTCGACTCAGGCCAGCATTGAAATTGATTCACTGACCTCTACATCCTTATCCGTGTTGAATAACTGAACTCTGTATTTCGCCAGTTGGTCAACAGTTACACGAACTCGTCAAAACTGGTTGACTATTTGTTTACATTTGATAAATTACCCAATATTAAAATATGCATTTAAACGTATTTTTTTGTTCCCCAAACGTTATATTTTCTCAGAATAACAAATAACGTTGAACTTAAATCGGAGTTCGACTAATTAAAAATAATAATTGATACTAATTTTTCAAAATAGGTTTCCCCTCTCACTATTAATGCCTCGTGTTCGCATGGGTCACATCCATTACGTGTGAAGGAAGATTAAACAATAGACAATCTGGTTGGTAAATCGAACAAAAAACGTTCCAATTAATCTGTTCGTGTGCCTTGTATTTTGTTTCCTGGATATAAAACGCAAGAGCTTCGAATTGTTAGTGAATAAGTAATGAGTATGTTTGGTGTTGTTGGGCTTGTAATGACAACAGAACCTGGATTGGGACAGCGAGCTTCCTGAGAATCTCCACCGTGGTGGCTGTCCTTCCATGCTACCACCATTGAAGACTGTAAATTACCGAAACGGTAAGAAGGATATGAAGGTTGACATCAAGGGAATACGATGATGCACTAAAGTCGTTAATTTACCCTCCACAGAATATTTACTTCAAAGCGGAAATACATTTTTAAGAAATCAAGCCCCGTGATTATTCGTTGTCCTTTCCCTTCCAGTTCAGTCCATTAAGAACTCCCTTTTTGTGGAGAATTTTAAAAGGCTGCAGTGAAACGTTTTAAACACCATCTCGTCCGAAATCTGGGGTATGTAGAAGTTCCGCTCAACCGTCTCGCACGCTTTCAAGCAACTCAACGAGCATTGGAAAACTTGAAGAAACGCTCGGAGGGAGTACGTTGGATTGCAACACCATAGACCAGCAAAGTAGAGGAAGACACCTCTCGTTCGTGTAATAACAGTCTAGCCAACACGGGCAGCATCACTGTAGATTTGAGCGTCAAAGTCACATCATTATACCATGGTTGAATACTAACTAGGCTTCAACGAGGACCATAATTAGTCAACATTATTGCATTATTAAATCCTAGAACAAAAAAAGTATTATTAGTTAATTTAGTAAATTTTATAATATTATCATAATCCTGCGATCAGATCGCAGTTCCAATCTGATAACAAACACAATAACAAACAAAATAATAAATAAACATATAATGATAGCTATGACGACGATGAAAAATTAGAACAAATTCAAATTTAAATCAAAGGATTGCTTAGTTTGACTGGTACCGCTGGGTACCAACTGGGTACCGAAAGCTGTGTACTACTGGAACCATAAAGTGAGTTCTAAATTGTTCGAACCCCAACATCTTGATAATTATATCTATGCTCTAATTTAGTATGATCAAAAAGATACTCAGAAATAATATATCTTGTTCAAATTGTTGTACGTTGATCCATGTCACGTACAACAAAGCAACCTATAATACATATATGTTCATCAAAGCAATCATGTTTAAAATGTTCAATAGAATAAAATGTCATTAGTCCATGATAGTCATTGAAACAAACCCAACAAACCAGATGGTTTTTTGTTTTATTTAAGCTGGCAACTTGCAACAGGTTATGGGCCGGGCATATGATTTTTTCACAAGCTGAATCAAGAAACCGAATTTTCTGAGGAACAAAATGGACGGAGGCCAATTCAGTCTGCAAAAGCTGAACAACGACAATTACTCACGCTGTTTACTGATCCGGGAAGAACTGTGGCGCTACGTTGCGTGACACCAGGTGAGAAACCGGCAACGGACGCGGATGCCGCTGGAGACGTCATGGCTAGGGCGACCATCGATTTGTTGATCGAGGCCAATCAACACGCATTGATCCGGTCGTCGAAAACCGCTAAGGAAGCTTGGACGGCGCTTCAAACCGACCACCAAGAGCGTCTGTCTTACGTCGAAGGTCTCGTTGCTGAAGCGAATCTGCGGCAAACGTTTCTCGGAGAGGACATGGCGGAGCACATCTTCCGCATGGAAGAGCTCTTCAGTAGCCTCGCGAGCGCCAGACAGAAACTGGAGGAAAATCTCATGGTCGCGATGATCCTGAGAAGCCTGCCAAGTTCGTTTGACACCCTGACTACCGCCCTCGAAAGCCGTTCGGACGACGAACTCACCCTGGAGCTTGTCAAGCGGAAGCCTCTGGACGAAGTAGCAAAGAAGGAAGGAACCGGATCGGATACCGCGATGAAAGTTGGACCAGGGAAGAAGAAGAAGCCGATGACCTGCCATTACTACAAGAAGGTGGGCCACATTCAGAAGGAGTGCCATCAGTATCAACGGGATAACGAGAAGGAAGTGAAGTTGGGTAAAACTGAGAAGCCTACACCGAAACAGGAGAGCGCCGTGTCGTTTGCATTTCTGACTCTGGCCTGCGGAAGCAAAACTGAAAACGGAACAAAGCCTTGGATCGTGAACTCGGCCGCGACAAGCCATACCGTCGCGAGCCGAGATTTCATCCGGGAACTGCACGAGAGCGAAGTCAAGCACGTCACGTTGGCCGACGGGAAGAAAGCAATTGTGGAAGGAGAAGGTGCTGGCGTGATCCAGTGCTTCGACGACAAGGATAAGCAAACCAGGATGAGATTGTCCAAAGTGCTGTACACACCCACGTTGGCAATGAACCTATTAAGAAAATTATTTTGAGCTTTTTAGTGGAATGTCTTCACTTGTCGTAAGACGAATTTGTGAACCTATTGTCCGTTCCGTCGTTGCCGGGTGATGCATGGAAACCAAACCGCCGCCATGGCAACGCTCAAACAAGGTCTGTATTACTGAAACAACCAAGCGAAGTCATCCTCCTGGCTGACGGAAACCATCCAAAGGGCTGCAAGCATGAGTGGCATCGCAAGTTTGGACACCGTGATCCCAATGCGATTGTCGAAATCAAATGGAAAAGCGAAACCTGGTCGACTGATCCGTCAAAGCGATGTGAACGAAGCCTGCGAATGTTGCTGCAACGGTAAAAGCACCTGTACGCCTTTCCCCAAGGAGTCGAAATCCCGATCGGAGGCGCCCCTAGATCTCGTGCACACGGACGTGTGCGAATCGGTGGAAGTATTATCATTGAATGGCAAACGATACTTCCTTACCATTATCGAGGTTGTAATTGCTAAAGGAGAAGTCAGAAGTGCCGGACAAGGTCATCGAGTTCGTGGAGGCGGTCAAGACCCAATTTGGTCGTAAACCAAAGGTGGTGCGATCCGATCAAGGAGGAGAGTACACCAATGAACGACTTCGTACGTTTTACCGACGAGAATGCATCAAGGCGCAATTCACGGAGGGTTACAGTCCACAACCGTAACCTCATCGAGTTGAGTAGGTGTCTTCTCTTCGACGATTGATGATTGATGATTGCTTGTATTGTTCTTTCCTAGTATCCGTTTATCCTCGCTGTTTCCAAGATGTGTTGTAGCTCCTTCGTTTTTCCTTCTTCGCTCAGGGGAATCGTCTGCATCCTGTGGATCATGTGATGAAAAGCTGCCATTTTGTGCTGATACGAATGATTTGATGTGTATCAACAAGAAGCAGAGGAACCTACGGAAAAACGAACTGACAACACTGACACCGATCGATGAACCGCTGAAGAGGGTATCGGTCTCCTATGATCGACACATCACCCACCAGCTACGCCATCGACTGAGGAAATTCGGCATCGATTTAGTATTCTCCAGCAGAAGCAATCAACTGAAGACACTGTTGGGCTCCACAAAGGATAGAGTAGAAATGTTAAATAAGGCCGGGGTTTATCAAATTAATTGTTCACAGTGTGATAAAGTATATGTAGGTCAAACAAAAAAAGTCAAACATATTGCAGAAGTAAGTAAGGCTAAGAGGGAAACTGATAAGGGATTAAATTATGAATTTAGGTCTAAGGTAGCTGAACATGTATATCAGGAAAATCATTCAATTACGACATCAAACATTAAAATTTTAAGAAATGTCTCTTCTCCGTGGAAACTTGATGTTGCTGAGAGCTTGGAAATCTACCGACAGGTACAAACGCGGTTGTTGAATAAAGATCAAGGAAATGGTAGCTCCTGGCTCTTCAAGTTTATACCTAAGCATTAAGCGCATCAAGCGAGTAGAAATAAGCACCGTAGTAAGATAAGTACCTAGATAAATTATTATACCTACGCATAGTATAAATAGTATAAGCTGCGATCATTTTCTTCAAGTCGAGTCAAGTACGAGACACTGAAGACGGCCTTACTTTTGAGGTCGAAATACGTATCTGTCAAGATACAATTAAGTGGTGGAATTCAATGGGATTGTATAAACTCGTCTTATGACAGGTGAAAACATTCCACTAAAAAGCTCAAAATAATTTTCTTTTCAGAAAAATAATATTGTTCAGCATCTCTTTCACTGGTTTCCCGTGCAAAAATAGCGATATTTAGATGGAATTTCGAGAAAATTAGTTTGTCCAAGAAGGCGAGCATTACAATGCGTTACGCTCAGAAGTATACATCACTGAAAATTTCGGAACGCAAGTTTTTGTCAAAATTGTGAATTTTAAACGCAGCAATCTTCTCATTGATGCATGCCAATCAAAAGATAAGACTTTGCGTCGGCTCAAATTACCAGGGTAAATTAGAAATTTAATTTTGAAGAGATTAAATTGGGGGTGTTTAAAATGTGTACATTTGGGGGTCCAAAATATGTTGCACTGTCCAAAACTGCACAGAAAAAAACAATTCTCAGCGATTTATCAACACTTGATGCCAATTTTAAATTTCTATTTCATAAATTAGAGTTTCATCTATGAAATGGTGTGATTTCTACCTATATCAAACGTGCCATTTGCAACATATAATCAGGTACCGTGACCTGCCCTAATTCCGCGCATCGCCTAATACCGAGGTTTTCAAAAAAAAATCAGAACATTGCTATCATGGACATCACATTATTTGGTGAAATGTTCAAACATAATATGTTTGAACATTACACCAAATAATACGATGTCCATGATAGCCAGGTTCTGATTTTTGTTGAAAACCACGGTATTAGGCGATGCGCGGAATTAGGGCAGGTCACGGTATCGGGTAGCACTTCCTCTAGGGGTCCAAAATGGAACATTTACCCTACATGCGACCACCCCCAGGATTCAATACTAACAAAAAAGTTTGCCGGTTGAAACGCAGCATCTACGGGCTGAAACAGTCGGCACGTGTCTGGAACCGGAAAATAGACGACATCTTCAAGAAAATGGGATTCCACCCGTCGTCGTCTGACGCCTGCCTATACATAAAGGAAGAAAATGGTAAGCGAAGCTACATTTTGATATATGTCGACGACATGCTCGTTTGTTGTCACTCGCAACGGGAATTTGAAGCGATCACCAGGGCACTGGAGAAACAGATCAAGTTTTCGAGCCTGGAAAAACTAAGATTGTTCCTGGGAATACGCATCGAAAAGCAAGACGGTCACTACACCTTGAATCAGGCCGGGTACATCGACAAAATCTTGGAGTGGTTCGGGCACGAAAACGCCAAACCGTCCAATCGACCCAGCTTACGTAAAGCAAAAGGAGGAAGAGCTGCCAACTAATGATCGGCATAAATGTATCGAGGCCAACCGACCGGGACTGGACCGAGGCAAAGTTCTTGTGTCTCCATCTGGGATCCGGAAACGAAAATCTGGAATGTTTTGTCAACGCAGATCGGGCCGGAGATGAAGGGGACCGAAAATCCAATTCCCGATTCCTGATCAAGTTCGGCGGTGGGTTGGTAAGTTGGGGCACTCGCAAGCAAACAGAGGCCGAGTTTGTGGCCCTGGCCGAGGGATGCAAGGAACTGCTGTGGATGCGCAAGCTTCTGGTAGAGCTCTGCAAACTCTGGCTAAGAATTTCCCAAAACCGAAAATGTGGCGGAGGAGTATTTTTCTATCCATGCACAATCCAGGGATTCCCCTTAGAATTCAACAACTTTTCGTTTCCAGTCAAATGTAGGTTTTACAATTCGAACTATGCATTAGGTTGCTGAAGAATTTTTTTATAAATAATTAGTTGCTTTATACAGAATATAATAATCAAAAGATAATAAACCGATCCCGAAATTGAAATCATGATGTGCTGCTTTATGAAGATGCATGTGTGAGCATGCCATCGTTCTAGTTTTACAGGTGAATCGAATGCATGACTATATGAATAATTCAATAAGTACCCTGAAAAGTAGTGACACAACAATTGCAAAATACCCGAAAAAGACTAACACAAAACTACTATTTGTATGCGGTGGGGAGAAATTGTGCTGGAGAAAAAATTCAACATGTAGCACGCGTACAAGGTCGAAAACAGAAACGGAAAGCGACTACAGTTTCATAATACTCAATGCACCGTAAGCGGGCGCACGTCGCATTAGTTCATGAGTTTTCTATACTGCGTGCAGTAAACTGGATGAGTAGATCGCAATAGCAGGTGAAAAAAGGAGTCAAAAGAATAGACATGCGGACACCAAAACCGGTAGAATAGAGAATGTAAAAAAAATCAAGGTTTGATTGTTTTGTCTTGACCAAGCATGGATTTGTCAATGAATAATATTTTGTTCCTTTGCGAAAATGGCCTGCATGAATAAAAAGTTGTAATCTACACTTTATTGCAAATTTGATAGTATTTACTTCTTCTGTAGCGAAACGGTATGAATAAAAGCACGTTAACTTTTTTTTTTTTTTTTTTTTTTTTTTTCATGTAACCCGTTGGCAGTCTCTCGACTCAAACTCTACTCCGGGTCCATCCCTGTTATTCCCCACGGTAATTAAATTTGCTTCTATGAGCCTCTACTTTAGATCAATAACAGACGTTCCTAAGCCACGTTGCTCAAATGGTCACTGTTTTAGGCCTGATCCAAATAGTTTTATTAAATAGTCCCCTTCAATAACATAACTGATCACCGTTTTCACCATTATAACTATCACTCATCACTCCAACTTAACACTACGTCTATTCCTGTTGATCCGGTGATTAAATTTGCTTCTACGAGCCTCTATTTTTGATCATTAACAGACGTTTCTAAGCTACGTTGCTCAAATGGTCACTGTTAAGGCCTGATTCAAATAACTCTAATTTTAGCTCTGATTCAAATAGTTTTCTATAAAATAATCCCGGTAGCATCACTTATTATCGTTTTCACCACCATCACTATCATAATTACTATTATCCCTGTCATCACAAATATCTTATTTACAGTCATGAACACACACAATGAATCGATCTTCAAAACAGCGCTGTTATATATCATATAAGAACCGACATTTCTACTAGCTTTCATTGGACATGTACCGAATATTTTACATTATTTCTAGTATAATTATAAAATGCTTCCCACTTCTAGCACCTCACTCAATATTGCATTTCATTCTTCATACTCACTACAACCATGTTCCCATCCCATTTAAATCAACTTTATCTTTTACCTAGCTTCTTCTGTCACTATGTCTATACCACCAATACCAACTTGTGTATTAACCTTTTCACTAACACTTGCATAACCACACAACATCACCATATTCATATCAACAACCATTTTTTTCACAATTTCATCGAGATCAGCAATCATCACTACTATCCCTACTACAATGTTAACGCAAACAAAAACTAGTCAGTCATTTTTTTTTTCTAAATTAGCAGTTTCCATCAAACAAATGAAGCTCAACAAATAATAAGCTTATAATCTATCGCGAGAGTCAGTCTTATTGTAGATATGATGACAAAGAGAGAAAACTCGAATAGAAATGCATTTTGAAACAATAATAACGCACTAGATTTTGATAAATATGACTCGTTTAAAATTTATTTTGGAATCTATTTAGTCTATTTACCAGGCCACACTTCAGAACCGTGCGCCCAGCAATCATCAAAATTCTCAACTTAACAACACCGAATACTGTTGCTATGGGCCTGTTGGTCTTCAAAAGCTTCGAAATCGCCTCCGAATAAGATTCAACAGGTAATAATTTTACAGACATTTTTGAGGTTCGAATTTTGATAGGCTTAGGAAGGATAGGCTGGTAGATCTTTATGTCTATGGATCTATTGTTAATCTAGTCATAGTTATGTCGAATGTTTCGCACTGTGTCATTATTACTCAGTCTGTCTTAGTTATCTTTTGTTTCCTACGTTATTCAGTTCAATTCTATACTCATTGTAGATTATGTTACGTTTTGATGTCAGTTCATTGTCTCTATCGCTAAAGGTCACTAAAGGTATGGGGATTGCTAAAGGTTGCTAAAGGTATCCTAGTTCAAGCGTATAAGTAAGCACCGCTTAAAAGTTAAGCAAACGTGAAGAAATGGTCTTTAAGTTGTCTAATAGTCTCAAAGCCTTACATACAAGCGTAGCATTACTGTAATTTTATGGGTCGTGGTCAGCTATAGGATTCACTTTTCGGTGGCAAAGTACAGCTTCATCACGCCTTTTCCGTATCTATTAGGAAAAAATATCGAGAATGAAGCCAATGTAAGATTGTTTGCATACCATCGTTTTAATTTGTGGTATATTTAATTATGGCTCGTTAAAGTGAGACATAACAAAATAAAAAGGTACCACGTTCCTAGTTTTGATAAAACTTCTACTCAGTGATTCCAAGAGTCAATTCCCTATTAATGTCTTGATGGTATTTTCTACTGGTTAATTCCTACCTAGCTATGTTTAAGCGTTGCTACGACTCATCATCATCAGGGAGCGCTTCAGAAAAGTATTGCCGCATAGCAGAGATCATTATCACTGATGAAAAGGACCTCTACCTGTCTGCACCACCATTCAAGGCTCCAAGATACGATGTCCGTTGAATCACATGCACATGCGTAAAATCAGTGCATCAATGCCGGATTATATGTGACGCGGCATTAAACAAAAAATAGTCAACATGTGATATCACCACGACAGGATATGTCTTTGGTTGCCATATCAGTGCTAATGGCGTAAGCCCAACCATCGCGGCAAGATAACATATCCGAGGGGAGGGAGAAATAATGTAAGAAAAATGCTTGAGAATATCATTTCAAGACCAAAGTCTCAAAACTACCCATACGCTGCTGCAAATAAAGACCCAAACGACGACCCGACTAATCCAACAGCTCTCCCATGCAAACCAACACCATCAACACGCACGCGAGGGTCTCTGCTACCTGTTGATAGTGCTGGTCCGCGCGAGAGCGCCACTAGACTCCCGAAATCGACGCTCGAGCTCGAGTCCTCGCCCACAAAGACAAGTCACTGTTCAAACGAATGTTGCCTTAATTGACTCCCCCATCCCGGGCACAGATTCTTTCCGAAGGATACTCAATATAAGTTCCACCGGGAAGCCAAGCACCAGAAATTGAGGAAAATCAGATAATCCAGGCGTCTTGCGTCTGTTATTTAAGCAGAGAAGATGTTATAGGTGATATTCTCAATACGGCCGTTCAGAATGGTTCAGCGGATGCAAATTATGGATCATTATTAGGTCTTGTAATTTTAAACAAAACGTTCAGACTACACGCGATAAACTATGAATATTATTATATCGGAGTTTTTAATTAGGATCGCGAATCAAGTAAAAATACTGATAAGTATAAGTTTGTAATTACTACCGACATTGGATTTGTGATCAAAACTGACATTGTGTTTTTAGTTAAAACACAAGTATACTAAATACGTAACGGAATAAAGTAGTGTTATTAAAAAAAAATTACAATAATTTACATTATAAATTCTGATTAATATCAAGATACTGATCCAACATCACATCTTCAAGGGCTCCTCACAAGCTACACATTTCATTCAGGCACTTTAGAACGTCCATGTAGTAACTTGTTCACACTTGAAATCTGCCTCGACCAAGTTGGCAGAACGCGCCCTTACCCTTTCTGAACCAAAGGGCAGGGAAAAGCACGTTTACTTTACTACAATTTTTGAACATACCGTGACATGCCCTAATACCGTGGGATTAAGAGCATGTTCAACTTGAAATGGTAATAAAAGACTGACCATGTGATAATCGTAATTGAACAACGAGTTGCTTCGTTCAATATTTTATATATTTGTATAAATATGCCAAAAAACAGCAAAACCTCTAATTAGAATCAATACGGTATTTTCATATTATGAAGGATTCTTTTCAAGTAATCGAGGTGTAATAATAATATTAGACTAAACCGGACTAGAACTTGAAACCATCTTTGTTCAGCATAGTATGTTTAATAGCCTAGTATTATTTATGTAACTACCAAAATTTGAATAATATTTAATATTCCGTCTACTCTGTAGCACCTACCGTACTACTGAATCAAACAACAAGCAGACAATGGTAGCGATTACAAGGGCACTTTTCTACGGACGCAATTTTCATTTCTTCGGAATTTGGATACACGTAAATGATGTTACCTGTCTATAATTGTTACTATTATTTTGATTCATCCTTTTTCTCTGCTTCTTCCAATCTGCATCGGAGCGGACTTAATCGTTGTTTATTACTGTGGAAGGAATCCTTTTATATTTCATTATTTCTAGCAAGGATTAATACCAAAATCACTACCACTTGACCTTTGGGAGATGCTTAATGTCAACGCACGAAGATGCCTTCAATTAAAAAGGACTTGATTCCGAACAACATGTCTATGATAAAATTCGTAAAAAGCTTGTCAATGTTCTCCTTCCACCGCCACAATCCAACGCAATCTTTTGCTTTCGGCTCACTTTCTTCGGTACCACTCAGGTGGAATGTCTTGTTTCACAATCTTCAAGCACCCTCACCACCGTTCACCAACACCAGCTTGGCGTTCACTTCGTGGCTCTTTGGAAGGTTTTTATCCATTTTTTTCACATTACCTGTGACGTAGAAAAACATTTTTGTGCCAACTTTGCAGAACTTTTTTCCCTTTCTCGAATTTTTCTTTCAATTAGTACCACATCCCACAAATAATCCGCAGAACAATGATGACAATCAACAAAATCCCATCAAATCGAAATCCAACACAAACTTAATTTGGGAAAGCCAAATAAAAATGAAAGGTAGACCTTTACTGCAGCGAAAATTTGTGAAATTTTCTTTACTCACTTAAGGGGGTTATAGTGCACAAAACGGGACAATAACGGCACTGAAATCTGCTTCCTGCAGGACGAATACACTCGCGCGGACCGGACACACTGAAAATATCGTAATCTTGGCGTTTTTTCAGGGAATTTCCGAAATTTGCACAAAAATTTTCCTTTTTCTGCACTTCTCGCCTCTCAAAACACGGATGAATGCCAGGTTGGAACTTTCGTCAGTCTGGTGATTTTGGATTTTGTACAGTGGTGCCATATTTGTTTATCACTTTTTACGATTTATTCATTCGCATTTTCGGAGATATTTTTTTTAATCTTTCGTTTATTTTGGAGGCTCATTTGCCGTTAAACGTTACAGAGCCGAAATATTTTTTGGAGAAAATGTAAAATAAAATTGCAAAGAAAATATACAAAAAAATAGATAAGCTTCCAAATATGTAATTCAGAACTTTTTCCGTATCGTACATCAATCAAATTTTAATTACAATTTGTCTAGAATTTGTTATAAGCATTTTAAAATGATCTGCCTATGCTGTGTTGTAGGAACTAGCTGTCAAAGTTAACACCGTCGTGTGTCTTCTTCTTTTTTTTACTGTGTATTCATTTTACAGTGTATTCATCTTGGATTCGTCTATTATAACATTGCAGAAAATTAATTACATTTTAAGGATAGTATGTTATATATTAACATTTAGTTTATACCGGTATGGGACGATTCAAATATGACGTCCACTACTTTTTGAGATTTGTAGACCCCCCTCCCCCCTCTGTCACGCTTTTTTGTATACCTAGTATATGCAGTGTCACAAAATCTTAGACCCCCTCCCCCCCTAAAACCTGTGACATCATTGTTGAACGACCCCTATACGCTGATACATACGCGTATATCCGACAAAATCATGATTGCAAGCCTCTACCAGACAGGTTAATAAGTTTTGGTATATATGAACATAAAAATCTTTTCTAGTGGCACCACTGCATGATTCAATCTCAAAATGAACTCACATTTGACATGTTCGAAATGAACATACACGCTTCGTTCAGGTTCACCCAAATATGGGTTAAACCGACAAACCGACGTGAGTACACTGAAATATTTAAATAAATACTAGTTCGCAACGCCAGAGTTGCAGTTTTATTTTTCGAGCACTTTTTGAAACTGCAGTTTTTAAATCATGATTTTACTGCTTGACTGGTTTGTTGTTATTACAAAATGGAACTGGAATGAAACTGAGTTGCAAATTTATTTTATAGTGCTTGTGTGCCACAGACAGGGCCGGATTTAGCCCGAAGGGGGCTTCGGGGCCAACAGGTTGTGGGGGCCCTAAAATGTACAAAAAAGGTTGGTTTTGGTACATAAGAATTGTGGGGGCCCGGGGCCAGGCCCATTACCCCTCCAAATTAAGCCCTGGCTACAGATGATAGATAAAATTATTGTTATTCATATAGGGAGTGAAAACAACAGCAAAAACCCAGAATATCCACCTAGCGTTGGTGGTGCTTTTCTCGCATTTAGTTAAGACACCAACCTTATATGGGGTTTATATGGTCCGATGTACCATTTTCATCATAACTTTTAAACGCAATGACCGATCGTTATGAAATTCAATAGTGATCAACAAGGCTTTGTCCCCTGTCGAATGAAACTTGTTGCGAGAAAATCGGTTAAGGATTACTATACGAAAAGTTGTCTAATGTTTTTTATAGCTTTTGTGCACACACATACACACACACATACACACACACATACACACACACATACACACGGACAGACAGACATGTGTTCAGCTCGTCGAGCTGAGTCGATTGGTATATGATACTATGGGTCTCCGAGGCTTCTATAAAAAGTTCGATTTCGGAGTGAAATGATAGCCTTTCGGTACAACTTAGTTGTACGAGAAAGGCAAAAATGTTAGTTTGTATCGTTTTTATTTTTTTTTAAATAAAACTTTTTTATTTTGTTTGCAACTATGCGTTGCGGGTATCAATTTTGACAGCTATAATAGTAAAATCAACAGTGATTCAAATCGTTCGGGGCTGTGAATCTGAAACATACATTTGCTCAGCAGCTGTTCTAGATTCATTTTTTATACGAGTCAACAGTCAACAAATTAGAACTGGTATAAAGCTGTTCTATTTTCTGCAGATTTGAACCACGAATGAATCACGAGATTAAAATATTTTTCAGATAGAGTGGTCATTTCATTGGGGTGAAACAAGCGATTTAGGGTCTGTCTCAATTGGATAATTAAACTGGAATTAAACTTAAAAGTGACATTTCAATAATTATCGAATAACCCTGCTCGCAGAGCAAGATTACTTTGGACAGATATCGAATCATTTTCCATCGATGTCCTATTGGAATTGCTGGGTAGCACCTGAGAGAGAGAAGCCAGCTCACTGACAGATCGTTTATTTACTATGTCTTCTTCTTCTTTATTTGTGTGGAAACCGAGGAAACTCAACAAATCAAAGTAACATTTCATAACGTCGGAAGTAACATTTTTCACTCCAATAAAAACTTGTTCGAATTAGCTGATTTTAATGGTTATGAACTTCATAACGTGCAACAAACCCGATTTCTCATAATACGGGATCATTCACATGGATAATTACGGGTTCAATTCACTGTAGCAGATATAAGAAAAGTTGCGAACATAAATCGCCAAATAAATAATTTTGGTTACGACCATTTGAAGTTGCATCGCAGTGTTTACTTTTTCGGTTCGCAGTGACTGGATCGCGGTGACATTAGGATGAACGTAAATAAAGCGAGCTGTCTTCTCTCTCTCAGGGTAGCACCAGCCATTCTTATAACGGGGTGATTTTTCAATTTTCGAACTGTCACTTTTAAGTTTAATTCTCCAAATGAGACAGACCCTTAGGCTTGACAATCTAAAAAAAAAATAATAAATTGGTTAACTATAAACAACTTCCGAAAAAATATGCTAACTTACCAAAGTACGTGCCGACACAACTGGATATATACTTGATGAGGGCAGATTTTTCCGATTGGATGATCCGCAGAAAATACCAAGTGTAACCGTCCCGCCTAGCTGGCTGGAACGTCTTCCAGCGCCGAACCTCTGTGATCTAGTAGCCTACATTCGTGAAACATGTAGCAACTTGCTATGATTATTGTTGAGCGCCAGCGGCATTTCAGAAATAGTCGGGTAATCCAAATGCTCCGGACCATGATTG
Source organism: Armigeres subalbatus (assembly GCF_024139115.2). Classification (NCBI taxonomy): domain Eukaryota; kingdom Metazoa; phylum Arthropoda; class Insecta; order Diptera; family Culicidae; genus Armigeres; species Armigeres subalbatus. Next base: position 274,365,007 of record NC_085141.1, read on the forward strand.
ATACTCGTGTGCATGGCACAGATTCAAAACGGGAGCCAACATGGTTGGAGTTCCGTGGTAATCGACGTCCTTGAGGTTCTGTTTTGGAACCTACCAAAATGGCCAGCAAACGATTGTAAACCGTGTAAACTTTTTGCCAAGCAGAATACAGGGAAAAGGTGAATAAACGGAGCACTCGCGACGGAACGATCGGTATATTCATAGTTAAATAAATGAAAATTCAGGACCAACGCGTCTTGGCAAGTAAATGAAAAAAATCAAAAGACAGTATGCTAATCAATAATATTTTCGCGTTAATCCAGTATACAGTGATCGTTCGCTAATTGGGGTTTTTCTAGTTGGGGCGCTTTTTAGTTGGGGGTTCGCTAATTGGGGCGAAACCCAATTAAAAATCAGCTAAACGTCAGAATGTGATGTCAAAAACGAATTGACGTTTTGTTTCCGTGTTTGGCGGGATCGATATTTCCTGGCGCGTAAAATTTTCCTTTGTTCAATGCAAAAAGTAAACAACATTGACGCTTGTCAAAACGCCCCAATTAGCGAACGGCATTCGCTAGTTGGGGTGAGGTCGTGCCCCAATTAGCGAACGATTACTGTAGTTTAAATCAAATAGCTGGATAGTATATTTTGTATACTATGGGTCTGTCTCAATTGGATAATTAAACTGAAATTAAACTTAAAAGTGACATTTCAATAATTATTAAATAACCCTGCTCGCAGAGCAAGATTACTTTTGACAGATATCGAATCATTTTCCATCGATGTCCTATTGGAATTGCTGGTTAGCACCAGCCATTCTTATACCGGGGTGATTTTTTAATTTTCGAATTGTCACTTTTAAGTTTAATTCTCCAAATGAGACAGACCCTATGTGATGTATAACGCAGGAGTCTAATAAGGCGAAATCTGCGCAATAAAAGGTTTATTTTTATTACGCATTGCAAGAAAAAATTGGAATACAGGATAATTTAAAGCGCCTCCAATGAAAATTTCCCTGGCAAATGATCAAAGGCAGCTATTGTGAAATTTTGAATGTTTTGTTTATATTTATACTTATGACATTTCGTCCTGAATCGTTCGACGCGTAATGAAAAATTAAAAAAACAAATATTTTACTGTACAAAAAACGATGCCTTGCAGAATAGAAAAGGGAAAGTCAGTTATATTTAAAGTTTGTGAGTTTTCGGGGCAGCAGAAACTATGTTCAAGTGCCTGACAAACCGTCCTCTGGCACTGCAAGTTGTGGGGATTGGGTTTTGTAATAACCGTGATAATGTTTCAGTGAGATCATAATTAAAAGACGTGTTGCACAGTTTAGTGTCTGAATACTTCTGACAATGTAGAACATTTATTGAAATCCTCTCTAAATAGGGTAAACATCTGATTCTTGTCTGATCCGAATGAGGGTGGTCACTACAACTCCTTCCCCCTTGAGTTGAATCACATAACTCAGAACGGTTTATTATTAATCTTTTATAAACCTAAACAATCATATAGTAAACCAAAATGTATGTACAAAAGCGATTCTTAAATTTACTTATGAAATGTCAAAAAGCTATTCTTTTTTTTTTGAATTGTACATAGGTTGATTTTTTTTTTCAAAATCTCTGTTTGACGTTATTTAATAAACATATAAATAATAAACATATTCCTACACTACTAGAAATCCACACATATTTATTGGCAAAAATCCATAGATTTAACTTATGATATATATCAGTGCACACATAACCATTCTCCACGCGACCTACTAATAAAATATATATCCAGATAAACTTTATGTGTGGTCTCGAATTAGCAATTATTTAATTTATGTGTGGTTCTATATCGATTATATTAGGGTGGAGCTATTGCAAAAATTTATAACGGTGACACATATATCTTATATAGATATTTTTGGCAGTGTACTGCAAAGGTAAAATAAATGCAACTGCTGCATTCTAAACATAATTGACATAATAACGATTTCGTAAAAATATATTTATTTACACCAAAACACTGCATTAAATGTAAATTAAATTGGGTGCAATGAAAAATTATAAATCACCACGCTACACTAATGGGTAATAAAAGGAAAATACCGTCAACAACGTAAACACTATTGCAAAAAGGAAAACAAACACAAAGTATAAACCATGCAAACAAAAATAAAATAAACCGCGATGAATCTGCATAAATGATCTCTACGATTACATAAATACGTGATAAATTGCCTTAAAATAGCAAAGAATTTCGCCAAGACTATCAAGGCAATCAGTTTTACATATTTAAAAGGTCCTAAGAATTAGCAGTTTTTTCTTAATTTAACCACATGCTGATTAGCTCGCTGCTCACTGCGGAGGTGATAGTTGTGTGGACGTCATTCTCATTCTCATCTTACCACCTCGTTGAGTGACTTGAATGAGTTCGAGTGCTGAGATTCAAAACGCAACCACTCTCTATAATCGACGTCGCTGGCGTTCTCTACGATGTTTTCCATAAATACACATAAGAGCAAAAACAAGAACAAAATAATCAAACGGGTCACACTGTTGTACAAAAAGCAGGTAAAAGCCATGGAACACAAAAGAATCTATTGATTCAAAATGACACCCTCTGCTATACATACTATGCATGTTCTAAACAGTTCTAAAAAAAAGGTGCTCGGAAATATGGATAAAAAAACTGTGGTGCCAATAAAAGTATTTAACACACTAGACATTGTAAATCAAAGCACATCACCAACAGAGAAACTTTCCATTAAAAAAAATACACGAGCCTTCCTGCTTATACACTTTTGCGCCCAAAAACTGGCATAAAAGACCAATCTATATGCATAGCTTAAACACCGCTATAATTTGCATTATACCGAAAATATGCTAACACACGCGAAATCACCAAAGGTTTCATCCTCGTCGCCACTGTAATAACCGTGATAATGTTTCAGTGAGATCATAATTAAAAGACGTGTTGCACAGTTTAGTGTCTGAATACTTCTGACAATGTAGAGCATTTATTGAAATCCTCTCTAAATAGGGTAAACATCTGATTCTTGTCTGATCCGAATGAAGGTGGTCACTACAGGTTTGAAAATGAGCTCAGTTCAATTCCTTAAAAACCTACAAGTAGGCTCTACTAAAGAGACCGTGTGCCGCTTAAAGTACGCTAGCCCAAGTCTTGGTGAAGGGTGGGACCTGACTCGATTGCCCGGACCTGACTCGACGAGAGGTTGCAGGCCCAATAAGCCGCCTGTAAAACCAACCAATACGACCTGTGGTATACCACGCGTAACAAAAAGGCTTCAGCGTACATCGGCACCTCGAAAGAAAAGGAGAAAAGTATAATGAGTTTCGGGTTAGTTGACTAATCGGCCAGGTATTGATTATTATTAAATATATCTGTGGACGTCAAATCATTGGACTTCACGGCAGCAGATTTGTTGTTATGTCCATTCAACGCACACTATGTGTGATTTGTTCTATGTGGGGATTTCCCTCTGCGCGTAATTTCCGCGAAGCTTTCCAAATTTTTCTTTTTCTCCGTAATAATCTATTGCGGATTTATTTTATTTCTGAGTGCAGACGTTTTGCAAACTGCTCGAATTTCGGTTCCTGAGCGCCCAATGTTTTTGTTGATTTGTTTTCGATCGCAGTTTTTGACAAGTCGGTTTGAGTTTCGGTTCACTTTCGCTGGCAGATGACGTGTTGGAAGATTTAAAAGTCGCGTTTCATCATTCATCGTCATCGCAAGCCAAAAAGTTTTGCAAAATTATTCAAAATCAATGTATAATTTGTTATCAGTATTTTAAAACTGTGCTTACAACTGATAAATACGAAATTATGTAATTTGGTTGATTGTAGTGCATTGTGCTGCAGTTGGATTGCGAAATTGAACCGAATCCAGAAGTGCGTTTTGTTTTGAGTTTGGAGCTGGTCAAGAGTTATTCCTCCGAAAATGGCTCTGATGACGATGATTGCCCGGGTCGTCGACGGTCTTCCACTTGTCGGAACGATGCAGGAAGATGAACAGGTGAGTTGTTATTATTGTTTCTTGTTTCATTGTAGTTCTGTTGAATAATGTCTTCTATTACAGTCCGGCAGAAGCGTACTGGAATACCAGAATCAAGCTAAAATGCTATTCCGAAAGTTGGGGCCCAACTCCCCGGCACGCTGCAGCATTGAAACGGGCCCTTATCTTTTTCAGTGAGCTCATTTGCATTTGTGGATCAATACAAAATAATTACCCAAATTTATTTTCTAGCTATCTGATTGAAAACGAAGTCTGTTATCTGGTGCTTTGTGATAAGATGTTTTCCAAAAGAATTGCATTTAACTATCTGGAAGACATTGCTCAAGAATTTCACAATAATTACGGCCGAAAGGTGAATTCCGTAACGCGTCCGTACGCCTTCATCGAGTTCGATATTTACATTCAGAAGGCGAAGAAATCGTTAACAGACCGACGAAGGAACATTAACACTATCAATACGCAGCTGCAGGATGTGCAACGGATAATGGTTGGGAATATATTTAACGCTCGATTGTGTTTTTAAATACATGAAAAACAATTAATTTCAGGTTCAAAACATTGACGACGTCCTCCAGCGGGGAACTGTTTTGTCCGAGTTGGACACGAAGACGCAAAATTTGTCGATGCTGTCGCAGAAGTACAAGAAAGACGCTACGTACTTGAACCGGAAGTCGCTGTATGTGAAGGGAGCCGTGGCGGGGATCGTCATCATAGTATTCATTCTATACTTTTGGGTTATTTAATCTCTCGTGAGTAACCGTACAATAAAACTAAGCTGCATCATTATCGGATGACACTGACACAGTTGATTTAGGGGGATGTTCTTTCACCTATAGCATTAATGGGAAAAGCGAAAAAGTGGCGGGCCAAATTTTAAACCAATCGCGGTTGTATAAGTGTGAAAAAAGTTAGTTCTGGGTAACTGCTTTCTGTTCAATATGTTTTACGAGTTGTATCATGTTTTTTTCTCACGAAATTATACCAATGTTTATTTCACTAAAATAACTGTTGTCTTTTTCATATTCTACTAAAGATAGTTTAAGATAGTGATCCAACTAGTATAAGAATGCGAGGCACTCACTACTAATCTATAGATACATGACAAACTTGGTATTCTAATGGGCAATGGCGCGTCCAAACCAAAGGTTTCCTTCTATATCTTTCATACGTACTGCCTATTCCGAGGGATTGAATTGGATTCAACATTCAATCCTAATTGGACGATACTTACTTGGATTCCGTTCCTAGCTGTCTCATCGTTCTTTAGCTTCTAATCTTAGTTTGTCTAGCATAAGTGGCTTCATCCTAAATACTGATTCTGTGTGTGCCCCCTCTATCCGATTATCTATTCAACAAGAAAACAAAGTGGCCGACGGGATTCCACGAGTATTTTATCTCCGAAATCGACATCATTCACTGGAGTTGAACTTGCTTGAACTGGCAATCTCCCACATGCTTTCGTATAGAGGCCATCATCGTGTTGTCCAAGAAGAAAAGGGAAATGACAACATGGGCCGAGCGTACCGGTCCATATCGCTATTCAACAGCGATTATAATTTGATCTCTCGTATTCTGAAAAACTGAAAGGAACGCGTTATGCAGGCCCACAGTGTTTTGAGCGACGGATAGAAATGTTTGAACCTCGAGCGCACTATTTTCCATGCCACTCTCGTCCTGAAAGATTTGATCACTTGCCATCGTCAACACAGATCGAGTTTCGGCCTGGAGAACGTATTCGATCGGAAGCGACATTCGTTTCTGTTCAGCACCATGCTCGGGGTCAACGTGGAATTCATTCTTTTCATAGCCATTTAGCCTTTACCTTCATGCACTGGTGTATAGGCTCGAGCAAGTATGTGGGGATGATCTACTCGTTGCCGTAAATGTGCGAAAAAATGTTGTAGTGAACGTTGACTTCTTCGAAGATGACGGAATCTGTACAGTGGCTACAAACTGCCATCGTAGTCAAAAATTTTGCTGTTAACTTGCCAACTCGATTATAGGCTCATGACTAACTGGGTCAACACTGAACTGGGATGCGTTGCTGGACAAGTTTTCACAGCACTGACACCCTCTGCACCAGAGGATGACTTTGTTAAATACATTCGATACGTCCAAACTAGGCCCTCCTTAGCCGTGCGGTAAGACGCGCGGCTACAAAGCAAGACCATGCTCCTGGTGCCGGTCTTGCAATTTTCGGATTGGAAATTGTCTCCAGTTCCCTGGGCATAAAAGTGTCATCGTGTTAGCCTCATGATATACGAATGCAAAAATGGTAACCTGGCTTAGAAACCTCGCAGTTAATAACTTTGGAAGTGCTTAATGAACACTAAGCTGCGAGGCGGCTCTGTCCCAGTGTGGGGATGTAATGCCAATAAGAAGAAGAAGAAGAACGTCCAAACTATGGTAACTTTCGTCTGTGGTGCTTTGGTTTGGTGTCCACACGGCGAAAAAGCGAGGATGAGAAGTTTCTGTGGAGAGGAATGCCTCCTAAGAAATGAGCCAGCACCGGGCAGAAAATCTCTTTAATAAAAAATAATAAAAAAGGAATGCCTCCTCGCGTTACGGTTATGTCATGTTACGCACTGGGCAGAATATCTATTTAATAAAAAATAATGATAAAAAAAGGAATGCCTCATCGCGTTACGGTCATGTAACTAGTTTAAAAAAAAACGAATTTGCATTCTTAGTATCCTATTAGTAGTTATCCTCAGTTATAAATTGGAAGCTTTTCTATGCCCGCTATTGCATGAATGAATATGCTCAAGGTGTCAAGAATGTTTCCCACCTGCAAACATCCTAGACCGGACCGAGAGTCGAGCTCGCCATCTTTGAATTGGCAATCTTACGCCTTTGCTCGCAAGGCTAACTGGAGAGCCTTGAATAAATAGGATAATTCTGCGTCTCGAATGATTTTTTTTTTCAAAATTCCTTATTATTAACATAAGATTAAGTTCAACATCGACTCGAATGATTCGAAAATTGTTGATTTCGACACGTCTCACGTCAGACGAACGTGTAATTCAAATGAGAGGTATCGACTATTGCCACTTCATTCGAAACGACTCTCATATGAGACGCAGAAGCATAAATGAAACCACTTCCGTTGACTTCAAACACTAGATTTATTCTGCAGATCAAATTCAACATTTTCAAAAGATAGGCAAAACATGAAATTTACAATTTAATGTATACTATTCACGTCGATACAATTGTACCAATCCTATCATAGATAAGTATAAACTTAAATATTCTCCTCTACAATTCTTTCCATGCGCACTACTGCTAAGTATTAAAAATTCATATACTTAAAAAAATGTATAAAATTCAATGCAACAATTCAAAAACCATAACAAATTATTACCGATTTAAAACTTTTCTGTTTTTATTCTCTTGGGCGAGAGCATTTCCTGGGTATCCTCATCGTCTGCCTCTTCCTCCGTTATCTGTCCATCCGAATCCGACGAATACTCATTCCACAGGTTTTCGTCGCTAAACAGATAGTTTGCTGGCTCAACCTGCGCCGCTTCCCGTTTCTTCCTCCGCTCGTCTCGTTTCCGCGCAATCTCCAACCGATCGATACCTTCCAGCATCTTCGATTCCTTCTCCGTCTCTTCCGGATCCTCGCGCTTAATCCGACTTCTCGCCCCATACTCATTGTCCAGATACTTCTGGTACAGTTTGGTTTCGGCCTCAACATCCTCATCCGACTCGATCACGTCGAACCCGTCCGACGTCTCCTTGAAAATGACGTAAATCACGGGATACTCCACAATGGTTTTTCCCTTCAAATTTTCCTTCAGTGACTTCTTTGGTTTCAATTCAAAAAACCGATTCTTGCTACGCTTTACACCCTCTGCCTTCAGCAGCACTCGCAACCGATTCATCCCACGGGACTGATAATATTCCAACTTGTTCTTCCCTATGACCTCCTCGTCAGTACCTCCATCCAAATATTTCCTCAAGAGATCGTATACAGATTCGTTCTCGTCACAACGCTCATCCACGAACAGTGATCCTTCCGCATTTGGAAAGCACCATTCCACCCGCCAGTGGATAATCATCGTCTTGAAGTTCAACTGGCTGGTGTTGCGCTGATGTTTCGTGAAATTCTGCAACAGGAACTTCAAAGTAATTCCCCGATCCCGGGCGGCGCAACGTAGACGGAACAACGAAGGTGGAAGACTTTTGTTATACTGCGTGTATCGCTTGAGTTTATCTCGCTTCCGGTCGTCTACAAACCGGGTGCATTCCTCTAGGAAGTAATAATCGCTCATCATGTCCATCTTGGTTATCTTCTTCATAGGGATATATTTCGTCCGATCACGGATACCATCACAGTTGAGCTCCTTTTTGTGGAGATTGACGCACTTCAAGCAACAGGATTTTATTTCACATTTTGGACATGTGTACTTCGCCTGAATGGCATTGCAAACCTCGCATAGTCCCAGCCTGGAAGAAAATTGACAAAGGAAACAATAGACCCATCGTTTCATCTATAAATTACTAACAAAAGAGGTTGATGACTAACCTGGGAGGTGACTGGAGCATGTCCATATTGTCTTCACTTTCGCTTGTTGCTGCTGCCATTTAATATTGTTACAATGTTTGTAATAATTTAATATTTCGATAAATAAAATATTAAATTGTGGTAGGTGTGTTATAAGCTGAGCACATGTGCTTGTTTATACAGAATCTGATGATCTGATACTCTTCATGCGCTCTACAACAAACACAGTTATTTACTACCATTTAGAGTGAAATCAGGAGTGATTCAGTTTCATTCCAAATTTTCGACCACTATTCTAGTTTGAATCTGGAGCCAAATAGAACAAACTCGCTGGTTTCCCCAGCAGTGTTCTATTCATGTTTTTCAAATTTTCAATTAAATGAAATCATCATGTTGGCGCCAAGAAAGGCGCCGTAATTGCAAAGTGGATTGATCCGTAGATAAAATGACGCATTCATACACCAAAACAATTGGAAAATATTTGAATCTCGTGATTCAATCGTGGTTCAAATCTGCAGAAAATAGAACGGAGCGTTATACCAGTTTTAATTTTTTGACATTTGACTGGTATAAAAAATGAATCTATAACAGCTGCTGGGAAAATGAATGTTTCAGATTCATATTCAAACTGACAGCCCCGAACGATTTGAATCACTGCTGATTTTACCCTTAGGCTCTGTCTCATTTGGAGAATTAAACTTAAAAGTGACAGTTCGAAAATTAAAAAATAACCCCGTTATAAGAATGGCTGGTGCTACCCAGCAATTCCAATAAGACATCGATGGAAAATGATTCGATATCTGTCAAAAGTAATCTTGCTCTGCGAGCAGGGTTATTTGATAATTCTTGAAATGTCACTTTTAAGTTTAATTTCAGTTTAATTATCCAATTGAGACAGACCCAAAAGAAACAAACTCAGCGAGAAAACGGACAAACGGGAGAAACAGCTATTTCTCGGGTACTTATTCAAAAGGACGTATGTGATTTTGTAAACAAAGATTCAAACGTCGATTTGTCCAATCTGATAGCACTCCCACGCAAACCATTACCACAAACAGGTAGGGGAAGCCTTCGGCTACCTGTTGGTGGTGTTGGTTTGCGTGGCGGTGCCATCAGATTGGACAAATCGACGTTTGAATCTTTGTTTACAAAATCACATACGTCCTTTTGAATAAGTACCCGAGATTTATTTATTGGTAAATAAGCCAGTATACAATGTTGACAGTAGGTATATAGATCTAGAATAAAAATGGAAACTCCGTGCAGACGGTGCAGACACACAGTCAAACATTTTTGTAAAACTCCGCCGGGAAATTAGACAAGTTGATGCTACACTGAAATAAATATTAAAGCGTTATTGCGATTTTTTTTCACCATTTACACGGTTAGATGACTTTACCCATTAATGGGTACTATGTTATTGTTGATATTATTCCCACCGTGAAAAATTCACCCATTGTAACGAACGCGAATCAATCAATTTGCATTTCAAACTCAAGTTGTCATTTTCGTTAAGCTATACAGCGCACCGCATGGCATATTGTTAGTTGCAATATGCGCATAGTTGATAATTCTCTGCTACCCGAGACAATTATGTCATAAACTAATCTTCTACGAAGGACCAAGAAAGAGACCCATAAATTGTAACAAAATAGTGACGCACCGATAGTGGCGGCGATAACAAAGTAGAGATAATAAGAAAGGGACCCAAAAGATAATGAGTCAAAATCAGGTAGAATATATTGTACATTCATTTATATATACGGCTTAGCATTAGTAATAAAGTTAGTTCTAGACCACAGTTCTACAGTGTATGTTTTCTACATCCGAAAAATCCGTAAGTCACCGGCGTCACATTTTGGTGAACTACCAGAGAGGAAAGTACTCGCGACGTTGTGTTGAAATTGTGCAGTGATACCGGCGCGCGGAGATCAACTAGAATAAGTGGAAAGGACTCCGACAAAAAAAAAAAAAAAAATTGTCGTAATAAATAGCTAGAGTGATTGATTTTGTAACGTGGTATACTGTCGCCAGGAGTGCAGTCTGAGTGTTGTGCATTGTCACAAAATTTAACTGTTACAAATCTTGAGCCAATAGTGGCAAACATTCGAAAGTTGTGAATAGATATTCACGAATCGTGTCTAAAATACCTTGTGTGTTGAATATTAAAACCCAGAGTGGTAATTCAAGTGAAACTAGGACATTGGACATTTTGAAAATAGTGAAACTGCAGTGTGAATTAACAAAAGGTTGGAAATACCTTTGTAAGCTGTCATCAGAAGTGAACGCGCAGATCCGGCAAAAGGAAACAGAGAAGCAAAGTAGCAGCAAACAACCAGGTGATAGTAAAGTGAACATTTGCGATGGCAAAATCAAAAGCTATGTTCCAATTCGTGGAAAATAAGAACGGAAACTGCCGTTTATGCAAGGAAGCTGACACCAAGGATAATATGGTGTCTTGTGACGATTGTGATAGGTGGTTCCACCTTAGTTGTGTGCAACTTAAGCATACGCCGACAAAAGAAGAGCGATTCCTTTGCGCAAAATGCGAATATCTGGAAAACGAACGAGCGAAATTATTGGACGTAAAATGAAATTTGATTTAGCGAACCAGCTAAATGAATCGCTGAAAATTCAACAAGATGTGGCAAACAGACGTCAGTCTGAAGGTCCTTTAAATGTGACGAGGCAAGCCTTAATCAAGCTTCCAAAATTTAGTGGAGAGGCTCGTGAATGGCCGAAATTCAAAAGCATTTTTAATGACACATCTGCCGAAGGTAGATTTACCAATCTCGAAAATTTATCAAGATTGGAAGAAGCTCTGTATGGCCAAGCTGCCAAGAGCGTGTCAAATTTGATGATAGGGGCAGCTAATGTTCCTAAAATAATGCAACGGCTTGAAGAAATTTATGGGAGACCGGAGGCTATTTATCAGCAATTATTGAACGAGCTGACAAAAACATTGAATCAACCCAAACTCCATACAATCGATATTGCTAACGCATTGGACGATTTGGTTGTGACAATGGAAACATTGGCCAAGCCAGAATTCCTTCATGATTATCGGTTAATTACTGACATAGTATCAAAGCTACCATTTAGTATGCAGATAACATGGACAGAAGCGCTTCAAAGAAATGTCAGTCAGCCAACTCTCCATGATTTGAATAAGTGGCTGCAAACTCACGCAACGACATTACGGAGATTAGCACCACCTACAAGAAAGGAACAAAAGCCCAGAATCAATATTCATAACGATCCTTCAAAATGCAGTGCAACGTTTGTAAGCATGAGCATCAAACGTTCAAGTGCAACATATTGAAAAACCTCAATGTTGAGCAAAGGCAACAACGAATTCAACAATTGAAACTGTGTTTTTCTTGCCTGAACAAAGGACACGGTAGTAAGTTTTGCAGAAGCAAGCGAGAATGCAAAATAGACGGTTGCAAGGGAATGCACAATCGTTTATTGCATAAATCAGCCGTCGAGAAACCCAAGGAAAATCAAAATCTGGAGAAGGACAAAACTAACAATAATCATCATGGAAATCGGAAATCAACGGTATATTATCAAATAGTACCAGTAACGTTGCAGAATGGAAAACTCTCTTTGAAACATTCGCTTTCCTTGATCCCGGCTCGTCATTAAGCCTTTTGGATCAATCGGTAGCGGATAAACTTGGGCTCCATGGACGGTCAGACCCACTGGAATTAACCTGGACGCAGAACGTTTCAAAGGAATCACCTAGCCGAAGAGTACAGCTGTGGATACGCGGACATGAAGAAAAAAAACTTATTCAATGAAGGATGTCAGGACCATCGAGAACATTGAACTTCCAACGCAAACATTGGATATTAAACACATGAAGAAGGAGTTCACTTATTTAGCTGATGTTCCAGTTCAGGGATACGTCAACGCCAAGCCCATGATTTTAATTGGCATGGAGCACGCTCATTTGTTGTTGACGACCGACAGAAGGGTAAGTGACGAGAACTCGCCGATGGCAGCGCGTACCAAACTAGGATGGTTGATTTTCGGTAAGGTATATAGAGGTGAGCCTTCATATTCTTTTTGCATTAGAGAGCATGAAAGTACAGATTTGAGAGCAATTTTTGAAAATTATTGTTCTACTGAAAACTTTGGAGTCAACGTCGTTAATAAATTACCAAAATCAGCAGAAGTAGAAAGAGCTGAATCAATTATTAAAAATACAATTAAATATGAAAACGGACATTACTCAATAGGATTATTGTGGAAAACTGAAAGTATGAGTTTCCTCCAAGTTTTAATAATGCTTTCAAACGTTTGGAAATGTTGGAGAAGACATTAGCTAGGAAACCAGAGCTAAGAAAATGGGCAATTGAGTCATTTGAAGGATTTGTTAAAAAGGGTTATGCCCGTAAGCTTAGCCCACGTGAGCTACTACAGGAACATCCAAACACCTATTATTTACCTCATTTTATTGTGACAAATAAAACAAAGTCCCACCTAAATCAAGAATTGTTTTTGATGCAGCTGCAGCAGTAGAAGGAGTATCTTTTAACTCAGCACTGCTTTCAGGTCCTGACACAGTAAAATCTTTGTTCGGTGTTTTGCTAAGATTCAGAGAGTTCAAAATCGCTGTTACAGGGGATATACAAGAAATGTTTCAGCGAATAAAATTGTTATGGAAGATCAGCCTGCACAAAGATACCTTTGGAGACAATGTGAGGCCGATAGGGATCCGAGCGTATATGTGATGGAATCAATGATTTTTGGATCAACGTGTTCTCCTGCTTGTGCTCAAGCAGTGAAAAATTATAATGCACAGCTTTTAAGGATGATTTTCCAAAGGCTTCTGAGGCTTCTGAAAATAACTTTTATGTTGATGATTATTTGGATAGCTTTGATGAAATTAAAGAAGCATCTGAAGTTGTTCAGGGTGTTATAAATATTCAACAGTATGCTGGATTTCATCTAAGAAGTTTTATTACAAATTCGCAACAGCTTGCCAACGTTATTCCTTCAGAAAGACTTCATGTTTCAGAAATAAAATGGTTCGAGAATAAAGAAATACCAACTGATAAAGTATTGGGTATCTATTGGAATACATCAACTGATTTGATCGAATTTCAATTAAAACTTGATCGATTGAATTACAAGGTTGATTACAAAGAGAGAAACTCTCTCGTTTGTAATGAGTATTTACGATCCATTAGGGTTAATTTCGAACTTCACAATTCATGGTAGAATTCTTTTACAAAATGGCATAAAGAATCTTCTGATTGGGATAGCCAGTTACCAGATAGTTTATCAAATTTTTGGAACTCTTGGATAGATATGCTTAAACTTGTCACCCATTTTAAGATTCCAAGATGTATGACCTTGAAAATGCATTATTTTATGAATTGCATATGTTCGGAGATGCTTCGGAAAATGCTTTTGCTGCCGTTGTGTATCTGAAAAGTGTTACTGAAAATGGCACTGATGTGAATATAGTGTCAGCAAAGGCAAGAGTTTCACCGAATAAAATGTTATCTATACCACGTTTAGAGTTGCAAGCAGCAATATTAGGGACAAGATTGTTGAATACCGTAAGGAAAGAATTAAGAATTTCGATTTCAAAATGCGTCATGTGGTCAGATAGCCAAACTGTCCTAGCATGGATTAATAGTCAGCATAGGCGGTATAAGCAATTCGTAGCTCATCGAGTTGCTGAAATCTTAGAAACAACTTCAATGGATCAATGGAGATATATAAAATCATCATTAAACCCTGCTGATGAAGGTACAAAATTAAAAAGCGAGCATCATTATGGCTCAATGGACCATCATTTTTAAGAAAATCAGAAAGTTATTGGCCAAACTGGACAGTAAGTATGGAAACTGATGAAGAGCTGAGAAACTATGTAAACATTCATCAAAGAATACATCCTTACTCTTTTATTCAGGACGATTATTTTTCGGACTGGTGGCGTTTGGTTAAGCGAACTCTAATAATAAAAAGTTTACCGATTGGGTTAAAAATAAAACAGATTTTGATCGTAGCACTAATTATGATGATGTAAAATTGGTTGAAAACGCGATATTCAAAAAGCTCAATGGGATTGTTTCGCGGAGGAAGTAACATTACTGAAAGAAGGTAAAGAAATAGAAAAATCCAGCAACTTACGAAAATTGAGTCCAATGCTTGATAATCATGGAGTACTCAGAGCAAGAGGAAGATTGGAACACGCAAGAAGCATACCCGAATCAGCAAGAAAGCCTATTATATTACCATATGAACATAATATTTCTTTTTAATTGTAAAGACATATCATGAACGGTATTTGCATCAGAATGACAATGTCGTAATTGCAGCTATTCTTCAAAAGTTTTGGATTATTAAACAAAGGTCACTTTTGAAAAGGTCAAGAAATATTGCCAAGAATGCATTATTGCTAACGCAAAACCAGTACCACCCATGATGGCACCCTTACCAGATTATCGGACCGAATCTTTCTTGTATCCATTTACGCATACTGGAGTGGATTACTTTGGTCCATTTGAAGTTGCAGTAAAACGATCAAGAGAAAAACGTTGGGGTGTGATTTTTACATGTATGTCTAGTAGAGCAGTTCACATCGAAATGGCTGAGAAGTTAGATACAGATTCTTTTATTGTCTGTTTGCGTAATTTTCAAAACAGAAGAGGAAAAGTTAAGCACCTTTACAGCGATAATGGCACGAACTTTGTTGGAGCTGACAATGAATTAAAAGAACTAATTGTGAATATTGATAAAAGAATGAGAAACGGTGATGCGGCAGCATTAGCCTTAAAATGGACATTCAATCCTCCCGCGGCATCGCATTTTGGCGGAGTATGGGAGAGGCTTATTAGAATTATAAAGTTATCACTATACAAAATGCTGAAGCAGTATGGTAGTCGTTTACCACGACCAGCAATTTTAAGATCTGCTCTGATCCAAGTAGAATTTATTTTAAACTCTCGTCCTTTAACACACATACCAGTAGAAGATATCGACGACGAAATAATGACACCATTTCATATTCTAATTGGTCGTGCTGGAGAATATGTACCACCTTATGATCCAACAGCAATTCACTTAGAAAAACATCATTGGAAAAAGGTTCAAAACTATGGGAAATATTTTTGGGATCGGTGGACGAAAGAGTACCTTCCATTGTTGTTGAAACGAAATAAATGGACTAATCAAATTGAACCTATTAAAGTTGACGATATTGTTGTAATAACTGATGATAAGGCACCTCCTGGAACATGGTTGAAAGGTCGAGTAATCAGTGTTAGAATGGCTAAAGATGGACAAGTAAGATCTGCTGAAATTAAAACATCTAAAGGTATTTATAAAAGGCCAGCCGTCAAAGTGGCAGTTTTAGATGTTCGGAAAATTCAAAAGCCAAAGCCATCTTTAGAAACAAATGATGATTTATTTCAACAAACTCAAACTTTCAAGGAAGGCATGACACAATTCCACTTTCAGAACCGAAGAAACTAGATTCACCAGATTTAATCCCGAATCAAAATGATCATGAAGAAATGTGCGATCTACGTTCGAATAAAACCATAAGAACAAAAAATCCTAGTAACCTCATAACGTTTATGTTGCTCGTATACATGTTTACACTAATCTTTGGTTTCGAAACTAGAGGATTGATAGCATTTGACTGTGCCAACCCAGAGGTAAACATGACAAGTTACTCGCTTCTTGATGTAGCTTCTTGTATTCCTCAGAAAAGTAATTTGAGTTCAACAGAAATAACAATACAGGTTTTACAAAGGAATGTAAAAAGTTTAACTAAAGTTCTTCAATGTAAGGTAATAATTGAAGGTCCATAAGACATTGTGGCTCATTTTCGCATACTTCAGATTATCAGTATGGATATTCTTACATCGTCAAAGAATTCAATTCAGAGGAATGTACAAAGGTACACGCTTTAGGAATGGTATCGCTGACTCATGACAGACAAATTAATGAGCTGAAGTTAAATTCCACTACAAGGTGAAACCCTTATTGTAGGTAGCGTGACTGGAAATTCATGCAACGGAGGCACATATAGTACACCATTCTATACATGGACTGGGGCACTAGTTTATTACGAGTACGAGATTGCTCTATACGATTATATTGCAAATATTGACCTTGACAATGATCAGATATTTTTGAAAAATGGTTTAATGTGTACGTATTCGATTGGAACATGTCTAGATTCCGAAGAAGGTTATTTGACCTGAATGTAGACTTGAATCAGTCCTGTGAAACAACTGAATTTGAAGTAATTTATGAAGGACTTGTCAATAAAACTACAAGTTTAGAGGGTAATATAAAGAAAACTCATTCAGTAGTTTACAGCACTATTTCAGAAACGCAAGTATTTTCGATCAAAACACGAGAAGATACTCGCATTTGTGGTTACACCGGATTTACTACTGATCATCCTAGAATTTTAATAATTGAAACACAGAGTATTAGATCTCCATTTACAAGAAAAGCAAACAGTGGAAAAAATTTGGATTTGTTTACTTATTTTAATTCCAAAATTACTCTCGTTTAACCCGAATGAATTCGTCAGCAGCATAACGAAGAGAAATGGTTACACAGCAGTAGTCGCTGGCGAAGTTTTGCACGTTTTGGAGTGTAAACCTGTTTACATTACACCAAGATTTACTGAGCAATGTTATCAAGAAATTCCTGTTCTTTACAATAATGTGTCAATGTTTTTAGCTCCAGTTACACGCGTTTTACAAACATTAGGAACAGAAATAGAGTGTACTCCTCTACTTCCTGCCAAATTCAAATTTGGGAGCAGATGGTATACCACAGATGGAAGATTACGAGAAACCACTGCGCCAAGTAAACTATCAACTGATATTGTTACCAGCTGGTCATACACGCCATTGCCAAACTTAATGGAGAGTGGGGTTTATGATTCCAACAGTTTGGTCAAAATGAGGAACATGATATATGAACAAGGCGAAAGACGTGTAGCATCTTCTGTAGTTTATAAAATTTTAGCTGGACAAAATCCTAATACTCAAGGCTTTAGATTTGATGCTTTATTATCTGAGAAAATAATTGATGGTGCAATACATAAGTACTGGAACAAAGTGTTGTCTTGGAGCACATGGTTGGGAAACACTACGTCAACATTCATCGGTATTTACCTATTCGCTCGAGGTTTAAAATTTATTGTTGATACAATCATACATAGTCAGATATTATATGACATCTATGGTTTCAGTTGGAAACTAATAGCATCATTCTGGGACTCATTAACTAATTTTTTGTCGCATAAAAACATTAGAAGGGAGACGGTAAACAAAATGGAAAATAATAGATGTTCAGAAGAGAATCAACAACCAAACAATGAAACAGAAGAAACAGAAATGAACCTGTATAGAGGAAATGTGTATCCAAAAATCAACACAAATGTCTAGTCCTAAGTAAAAGACAATATCAATATCATTTCATAATAAGTAATAAATCGCTTATCGACAGTTATTATTGTAAATCTAGTAGATTTACGGGGTCCGGAATGTAACGAACGCGAATCAATCAATTTGCATTTCAAACTCAAGTTGTCATTTTCGTTAAGCTATACAGCGCACCGCATGGCATATTGTTAGTTGCAATATGCGCATAGTTGATAATTCTCTGCTACCCGAGACAATTATGTCATAAACTAATCTTCTACGAAGGACCAAGAAAGAGACCCATAAATTGTAACAAAATAGTGACGCACCGATAGTGGCGGCGATAACAAAGTAGAGATAATAAGAAAGGGACCCAAAAGATAATGAGTCAAAATCAGGTAGAATATATTGTACATTCATTTATATATACGGCTTAGCATTAGTAATAAAGTTAGTTCTAGACCACAGTTCTACAGTGTATGTTTTCTACATCCGAAAAATCCGTAAGTCACCGGCGTCACACCCATTTTCTTGAAAAAGTGCCACTACCCATTTTAATGGGTACACTCTGGAAAAAATAAATACCAAATAGGTTAAAAGTCATACTAACTGGCTATTCGCCTGGTTGACCCCGGCTTAGATTAGATGCGGACTATACCGCATTAGTATAACTTGGATTTATGGGGAGTAATGTATAAGTTGACTTTAATCAACAATAGTTTAACTTCATTTGGCTGGATTTTTTGCTGGATTCTGCATTCAACAAATGTGTTGTTTTAATAATTCAATAATGGAAATAATAACATGATAAATAATATTAGTTTTTATTTCTCGTTCACATAATTTTATAACACGTCTTATAACTAAATTACGGCTCAGGCTCATAAATACCGTTTGGGTTCTCTTTTAAGCTCGCTCAAAATTACGTAGAATACGGAATTATCTGTCGCGTTGCGGTTGAATTTCATCATCGGTAGCATCCTGATCAATCCTGCCGCGGCATCCCTGCTTATTTTATTCGTAGTCCAGGTAGTTTCAAGGAACCATTTATCCGTGTGCGTCGATCCTGGTTTTCGGAGGCGGCTTGATTGACCGACATCATCGATTCTCCGGCATTGCCTACAAAGCAATATTTCAAACTTATGTTCTGAACGCAAAAGAAGCGTAGACAGGGGAAATATTTGCTCTGCACAACTTACCTTTCACGCAAGTAATGCGCGTTTACCATCATCGCCATGCATTTTTCAATTTTAAAATAAGTTTTACATTTAAATTTAGTGAGCACTTATTTTACATGCTGGAAACGAACTGCCAAATCTGAATATACTAGAGACAATAATTTCGCGCAAATCTCAACTAGTTTTATTTGTATTCTATGATAGTATACAATTTAAACTGAGCAATGAATAAATCTCATTATTACTAAAATAGTATAGATTTTATCCTATAGACGGTTTCTTTAATTTCTTAGTGTAGTGGCACTTTTTAAAGAAAATGGGTGAATTTTTCACAGTGGGAATAATATCAACAATAACATAGTACCCATTAATGGGTAAAGTCATCTAACCGTGTAGGTGCCTGCCAGAGGCTCTGTCTCATTTCCCGAATCAAATTTAATTTTACTTAAAACTGACAGTTCGAAAATTTGAAATTCAGCCAGCCATAAGAATGGCTGCGTGCTACTCAGCAATTCCAATATGGTTTCACAGTGTGACGTCACACGTATGTAGCCACGGCTGCGTCCTGGTGAATTTCTTCCATATTTGACAGGTATCGGTGGTTTGTATGTAAACAAAGGTTCATCCGCTTGCTGCGGGAGATAGGATGAACCTCATGAACCTACCACCGATAAATGTCAAATTGAGTTCATTCGATTGAGTTTTTGAGGTTATGTTTATTCAATGTAAAACCTTATAGACCTGAGCAGGAGTTCTTCAAATTCACTCACCCGATGGATTTTGACATTTGAGCGGGTCGTCTTCTCGAACAAAAGTTCATTTTGCGTTCATTATGCGACCCGCTCAAACGTCATAATTTCTTGGGGGAGTTCATTTTGCGTTAGTCTATAAGACATCGATCAATAATGATTCGATACCTGTCAAAAGTAATCCTGCTCATCCAGCAGGGTTATTCGATAATTATTGAACTGTCACTTTTAAGTTTGATTTGAGTTTAATTATCCAATTGAGACAGATCCTGACAGACCCAGAGTAAACTCGTCCACGCGACGCAGCGCGAAAACTGCACGCAAAGGAATAATAATCAATATTAAGGAACTGTCAAATCGTATGGACGCTTCGCACTCCGCGTCTACTCTGGCCACACCCTTAGACTTCTATGAAATCGTCCAATGCGCGTAGTTCATCATTGACGTTAGAGCGGTGCGCTGTTTAATAAAAATGAATACTTTTTCATTCATCGAGTTTGAGTGTTCATTTTTAGTAAACAGCGCACAGCTCAAACGTCATTGTGTTCATTCGGTGCACTGCACCATATTTCGTCGTACTCAGATTTCGCTTTCGTTTTCGCTATAGAGCTTGCTGACGCTTGATCGTCTTTCTCTTGTACGCGCACGGAATGGATAGGATTTGTTTTCATCGGGAAACGCTTCGGAAGCGTTTCCCGATGAAAACAAATCCTATTTACTTTGTGAGCGTGCAAGAGAAAGGTGACTAAACGTCAGCAATCCTTATTGGCTACCGTGCGCATTTTACTTGAAGATCGTGACAGTTGCCGCCAGCCCCCTCATGTTTAGATATTTTTCATTGTTCTCAGCTCTCCAGCTGATCATGTTTACACTACAACTACAAAACCAGCTGGTGCTTCGATGATTACATTCAGTCCCATTCAAGATGAATACACAGCTAGGTGTTTCAATCTGCCAAGTTTATGGACGAGAAGAAGGTGGGGGTGAAAAATTCATTTTCGGTGCAAAACATAAACAAACCGGCTGGCTCTCCCATACTAAAATCCAAGATGGCTGAATCGTGAATTTGGCAGATTGGAACACCTAGTGGTGTATTCATCTTGGTCCCATTGTTCTCATTCGACCACGTGCTTACACACAAAAAAAATCGTTGGTGAAAATAAAAAAAATCGTTGGTAAATTTAAGAAAATTCGTTAGTGATTTTCAGTAGAAAGTATTGGATTGTTAAATTTACCAACGTTAAAACTGCACTTCGACAAGAACCAACTATTTGTCAAAACAAGAGTTTTCTATTCAAAATAAAATGTGTTTTTCTTTTCAAATCAACAAGATACTTTCAAAATAACAAGTCATATATGCTTTCATTTTAAGTTAGTATTATTTAAATGCAATTATAAAATACAATTTTCTTTTTCGAAATGAATATTGTTTTTATTTTATATCCTTTTTATTAATTTTACTTTTTTTAACGTCTTGAGGACCAGATTCGAAAAAGAAACAATTCGGTTTGTGGTTGATGGTCCTCGACAGTCAGTATCTGTGAAGCCGGAATACGACTGCTTCCTTCTTTGTATCGAACGTATTCCCTCCATTCCGCCGTGAATCCCCTTGCGTTGCTGGAACCAATATATGAAATATAAATACCTATTATTAAACTAATGTGACCAGACGTCTGCACGCTGCATTTTTCAACCTGGTTTTACAAATTTATTACAATTCATACAGCCTTCCAAATATTTTCCCAATTTTTTTGGGCCAAAATCTATGCGAAATGCACTTTTAGAGGATTCATTTTCAAGCCAGTGACGCAATCCAGATAGGCGTTCCGCGTTTCGCAGGACGCTTGCTGGTCACATTATATTAAACATTTTCAGATTTATTAAGTTAAACTTACCGGGAGCAATATTCGTTATATTTATCGTTTCGTCCTTTTAAACTCTATTTCTGGAAGTACCAGCACCGGAAGCGGCTCGGTGAGACCGATGGCGTACCTGGAATGTGCTGAACAGCACTGGTAGATAACAGCCTTCTGGGCGAACTGGCGAGCAGCGTAGCGGTCGATCCTTGAGAAGTTTTTTTTTTCTGAAGTAGGTGTCGACGATGATCCTACGACCGGTCAAATCCGCCTCAACCAGTGGTCAGCCAATGAAGTTCGCAAGAGTGTCTGAATCGCATTACAATATACAAATTCTTTCCGAAAGTACCCACCAATTCTTGTGCCAACGGTTGTATCGGAGCAAGAGCTTGAATGCGTCTCCTGAAAAACATTAATCCCCATTTAAAATTCTGTTTTAAAATTAGATAATGAATAAAACTTACACATTTTCCTCTTAAAACTAAATGTGTATTTTACATTAGAATCAAGTACACGGTTAGAAAAAAGTACCTAATATTAGGTACTTTTCACTCAAATCGGGGGTTCAGCGTGGGAACCCAACACGGTTACTGGCTAAAACCCATTAATGGGTACTATAGCACCCATTTTCGGCAAAACCGCCACTACTCATTTAATGAGTAAAACCGATTTACCCATTAATGGGTAAATGCTGTTTATGTCAAAAGATGGGTACTATTTTACCCATCGAAGGAAATGAAATTCCTGACAAAATGGGTAAATAAATACCCATTTTTTAACAATAGATTTATTATTTATTAATACGCAGATTATTTTAAAGGGCATTTTCAAGTGAATAACAAACCGACAGTTTAAATATTTTTTATTTATCAAGTACAATTAATACGTACAATAATTCAGAATGAAACAAAAAAAATTATGTATTAACACATCCCATTTCGTTTTTTTTCTGCCATCATCTGCCATGGCTTTGCTTTGGATGCTGATATCCATGATCCGCTTCTGATAGTCACGATAATGACTGGCCTCGTCCTGGATATTGAAACGGTGGCCCCCGTTCAGATCTTGATTCTGATAGTTGTCCTGATGCATTTGGAGAGGCGTTCTTATTCCGGTTCCGGTTCTGGTACGGTATGGCAAGATTGTATGGGAATCCGCTGTAGACATATTATAACAAACCAATACAAATCGTAAATATTGTTTAATTTACATTTACATTTATATGGGATATCTACTTACGTCAACGTGTTTCGTTTATTTTAATTATCCACATCGTTTTCCTCCTGCGTGAACCGTTTTCATTTTTAAAACAGGCGGAGAATTGCACCCGACAAGAAATTAAAAGTATTTTAAACAACTATTTTTTCACCCATTAATGGGTGAAAAATTGCACATTTTCAAACTTCAAATAAATTCTTAGCATGAGTACTTTTTTACCCATTTATTCATTTAAAAAATTACCCGCTTTTTGACAGATCGATGGACTATTGAAAAATGTATACTTTTTTACCCATTAATGGGTTCTAGCCAGTAACCGTGAAAATTAAGTAATTTTTTCTTGAAATTGAGTAAAATTTACTTAATATTAGGTAAAATATACTTAATTTTAAATAGAAACTAACCAAAAGTTAGGTAAATTTCACTCAACTTTTGTAAACATGAGATTACTCAACGTTGGGTTCCCACACTTTAATGCCCTTGTTGAGTGGATTTGCTCTTCATTTTATGACAACAAAGGGAAGAGTGAGGGAGATGCAAGAGAAAAAAAGTACCTAAAATTAGGTACTTTTTCTAACCGTGTAGTGATACTTTCAGAACAACAAGTTGCGCACGCTTTCAATTTAAATTAAACACGTCAAACTAAAAATTACTAATTTGAAAGTTTTTATTTTACTTCTTGATATGATTCTATTTATGATTATACAGTCGCGATTCGCTGGTTGGGCCACGACCTCGACCCAACTAACGAATTCTGTTTTTTAGTTGGGCCAACTGACAGCCATTTGAACACGTGTATTTCGACTTGAGCATCACAAATGATGTCCAGTGACGCCCAATCCCGATTTCCGTGTTTACATTGATTTATGACGTACGGTTGCTTTTTAGTTGGGCCATGATCCAACCAGCGGAGGCCCAACTAAAAAGTGGCCCAAGTGTTAAAATCCTAGCCAGCGAATCACGTCTGTACATGCTATGGTTTATATTTCACATCTTAGACATTCTTCGTGATGCAAGTTGTGCAAATTCGAACCGTCTTGGTTCTGTTCTTGATCCCATCCCGTCTACCATTGTTGTAACATTTGCCACCGCTGTACCGCTGTTACGTCCATTGCAAACGTTATTCATGTGATCACTGTTGATATAATTATTCGACGTCAATACGACAGAATGTAAACTATCGCCGAAGCTCATCGGATTCAGCGTCAGCTAGCTGATCCAGTCTTGCTCGTTGTTCCAGTCGCCCTGGTTGTCATATAGAGGGCCTAAAAGCCAATGTCATAAAAAGAAATATTATAAAGTGAAACAGAAAACGGAATAATTGCGTCTAGTATAAAAAAAACTTACATACACTGCCTCCTCCAAAGGTGGATCATCCCTTCTTTTCTTCCTACGATTCCGATTCCATGCTCTGCAGCCGACTGTTGTACTCTAGGATAGTGCTGGAGAAAATACTCTACAAAACTCTACTCGACGGAACGGCACTGTAAGGAGCATCATCATTAGAAGAAGTGAAGATCAATGCTTTTGGTGTGGCGTATTGCTTCTCTGAGTATTCCGGAAGAGCGAATTGGTAATGGTTGTGCCACCGAGTGTATTTCGTCCGGTAGATCGTGACGTTTATGAAGAAGTCGACTGATTCGCTCTTGTTAGTTGGGTCGGAAAAAGCGTAACCCAAGGGGTAATGGGCCAAACACAATGGATATGTTTGCGTGCATTTTGAGTTTTCTCATGGAGAAACTATCAAAACGCTCTCAAACGTATCAATTGTGTTTGGCCCATAACCCATCAGTTCGAAAGCGGCCCCTAGCGTTTCAGTTCCAGAGCGATGTTCTGGTGCGTGGTTTGTCATAACCATTACCAAGATTAGCTACGAGCATTTTGAATTTTTAGAAAGACATCGGTAAGGCCGGGTAAGGCCGTATACTTCCAAATAGCCAAATCGACAAATGTCCTCCTCCGTTCCCCGACGATGACGCTTTCTGCTGATACTATTTTGTGTTGACCGATTGCTTCTGATAGTCGCGAACGCTTTGCACTGGAGATTATAATATGTCGTTGACAGTTGATCTAAAATGAATGTTGTAATTAATAAATATGTAATCATGAAAAAAATATTTGTTTCTGTCGATTTCTTTTGATGTACACAAAAAAATCAAGCCTTCTCGTGCCTTCTCACTATATAAAATCCCAAACTAAGCAGATTTATTATGCAGTAAGGATTGACTTATTAGGGGGAATGACGGCTTTGGTAGGTTTTGTTCTATTATTGTCAGGGGGGTTTTTATGACTGAGTATGCTCAACCCGAATAAAAAAGTCCAATAGAATTATTGCCGATTTCACCAATTTGAAGAGTTATGTGTAGATTGTGATTTGCCCGCTTCTTTTTCTCACACTCACTCTCATTTCGGGTTGATCGATTTTTGTTACTGAAATTTACCCAATTATAACCCATTACTCGTTAGTCACATGTAAGCGTATACACTAAAACGATTCCCGCCATGATTTGACGTCTATTTTAAAAATTTTGTTTTCAGATTGAGCACTCACACACTGAGAAAAATTCCATGGTAACGGTTACTATTTTGTAGACTACGCCATGTTTTTAAAACAACCACAAATTTTCAGTTAAATTAACCACGCATTCGGACAAATTCACCACTGATTCAGTTCATGCAACAACATTCCACCAGGACCACAGTTGATTTTTACCGCGCGCATGGTAAAATCAAACGGGTTTGTTGTCTGCTGAAAATCGTCGGTGCGTATTCTTAAATTAACCCTCGGAATGGTAGTTTCGACCGCAACATTTTTTTGCGTGCACACAAATATTATACACGGAAAATCAAACTTTTTTGAGTGTATTGAGTGTGAGAAAAAAAATCTCGCAAAACTCTTATAAAGTGCAAAAAGCGCAATACATTAGAAATTTTTGTAACAATACGATAAATTTAATGATAATTACCAGGCTATAGACATCCCTATCTAACTCCCTTAGCTTAAAAATAGCCACCATGTCCCGGGCACAGTGTGCAGATAGACCGCTGTCAGTTGCATGAGATGTCAACAATCGTCAACAACACCAATGATTGTAGCTTGATAATTAAAAATATCCACAACAATAAAAGAGCAGGATTTATTTTTAAATTCTGCTCAAGCTTTTCACGGTGAAATAAAAGACAAATTGTTGATCTCCATGTAAGTAAAATCAAAATTGATCATGTAAAATAAGTTTTGAATCAATTAAACTCATTAGTCATATTTAATGAATATTCCCGATTAAAGATACATATTGAAGAAAGTTGAATTTGGATGTTTTATGATGTTAGGCTTTTTTAGATTTGACGTACGTTGCTCGGCGTTGGTGTTGGTGTTGGCTACGCTAAACATGAGCTCTTAGCATAGGCCTGATAATTACAATAAACTCTATCCAGCTTTCCACGCTCGGTAATGGCGGCTTGTCGGTGTGTAAAAATCAATCGGTCACTGTACTGTTTGACACTAGCTGGAGGAAAGCCCACTGGCGTTCCTGGGTGAGGGGAAGGGAAAAAAGGCCTTTTGGCCAGTGAGTTTTCCTCCAGCTAGTGTCAAAAAGTACAGTGACCGATTGATTTTTACACACCAACAAGCCGCCATTACCGAGCGTGGAAAGCTGGATTGTTGCTCACAATAGAATAACAATCCAGCTTTCCACGCTCGGTAATGGCGGCTTGCTGCTGTGTAAAAATCAATCGGTCACTGTACTGTTTGACACTAGCTGGAGGAAAGCTCACTGGCGTTCCTGGGTGAGGGGAAGGAAAAAAAGGCCTTTTCACCAGTGAGTTTTCCTCCAGCTAGTGTCAAAAAGTACAGTGACTGATTAATTTTTACACACCGACAAGCCGCCATTACCGAGCGTGGAAAGCTGGATTAGAAATATTGTTTTTCACTATAAATCCTATAGTAAATGGCAGTTTTACAATAGAAAATAGGGGTTGTTAGTTATCGTAACAATAAAAAAATCGTTTATTTCTCGAATAAATTTTTGCCATTACAATAGAATTTATTGATACAATGTGATACAATAGAAGAACAATAGAATTGAATGTTCATCAATAAAATGTATTGTAATTTAATGACATTTTAATGTAATTCTATTGTATTTTCTATTCGGGAAATTTGGCACCTAAACATTCTTTGCATATCAAAGAATATTGTGGCCAAATTTCATAAAATTTGGTCGACAAAAACCCACCCTGACAATAATAGAACAAAACCTGCCGTCTTTCCCCCTATCTAAAGCAACAT
This sequence comes from Armigeres subalbatus, assembly GCF_024139115.2. NCBI lineage: Eukaryota > Metazoa > Arthropoda > Insecta > Diptera > Culicidae > Armigeres > Armigeres subalbatus. The sequence goes on from NC_085141.1 coordinate 274,392,224, forward strand.
TAAGCTCAACCGATTGATTATCTAATGTCTGGGCAAATATCCATCCAACAGCATGCAAAAGATCAAGTCATAACTAAATAGAACTAATGTAATTCTATTAAAACCTACTTGTGCATCACTCTGATTCGCTGCGTCCAAATCGTCGTTCGTTCGTTCGCAAATCACTCAATCCGGAATGCTCGTCGCCCTTATCCGCTTTGGAAATGGTTCTAGATATTCTATTAATGTTTGCCTTTTCTCATCTCTCAGCATAATAAAAACTTGCTTCATCTCTCAGCATAATAAAAACTTCCGAGTCTTCGGCCACATTTGAGTTGACGACTGAAGAACGAGCACCTCGACTTTACACAGCTTTACACCAAGCACTCCGTTTACAGCAGATCGGAAGATCAATCAAATCCGTGGCTCCAATGTTTAAAATAATGCTGGAAGTGACGGAATCACAACGCGGATTCAATCGAGTCTCGTTTTCTTCCGATATAAAGCGCATCGCATGCCATATTCTATTCCGGTCATTACTCCGAGAATATTTTTTTCCATTTGTGTTTTCGGGTTCGCATCAGCATCCACTGTATTGCATTGCAAGTTGTGTCCAGACCAGCGTTATTCGCGAAGTCGAAGCAAAATTCTTCACACAAACAATGACAGTTCTTTATGGGTTTTTACCGTTTTTACAGTAGAGCAACAGAGAGGAGGAGATGGCGGCCATGTTTCACTCAAACTCTGACAGATAGCAATGGGATTTCCCATAGGTGGGAAGAGCAGAATTTGCTTCGACTTCGCGAATGAAACTTTCCATGCGGATTCCGGAATGGAATCGCGGTATTTTTCGATGCACGATGCACAGGAAATTGACTCTCAGTTTACGAAAAAGATAAACATAACTTTTCGACAAATCATTGTGGGCTGCCATTTACATTGTTTTTGCCTTTCTCGTACAAGAAAGTTGTACCGAAAGGCTATACCGTGGACCCCCGGTAATATGACCGCTTTTAATCTGAACACTTTTTAATTTGAACCCCGTTCGTTTGAACATCGTTCAAATTAAAAATGGTTCAAACGTCATTTAACACGTGGAATCGAGAAAAGAAAAATGGAACATCGTGAAACGGAATGCAGAATCAAAACAAACCAGCAAAGAGAGCAGCCAGAAACCAGTTTTTCTGATGCAAATAGAGTAACCAGAAGTTCAAATTAAAAATGAACCCCGTTAATTTGAATGAGGTACCGTTCAAATTATCGGGGGTCCACGGTACAGAAAGAAAAATCATTATTAATATTAAGAAAACCATTGGTTAAAATAAAAAGTTGCGTTGGTTCTTTTTCGTAGAGAGTTGCGTACATTAGAAAAAAAAGTATGCCAACTTTTGTGACAACGATGGTTTGAAAAGCTGTATATCACTCTGAAATTAAAAGTACGAGCATTTAAAACAAAACTGTAGAGCTGTCAATCTCAATAACGGAAATACTAGTAAAACGAAGTAGAATATTTTTATTTGGAAATTTTTTTTTCCCCAGAAAGCAGTCCCCTATCCCTGTATACTCTCCATTCAACCCTTTTCTTTCAAAGTAAAATGATCTGAAATGAATAGTTTTTCCTTTTGAGCTCATTATTCAATTAAATTATTCTGTGGCTGGTCCTAATAATATGTACATATCGTCACGTCAAGGCGACCGTATTTTCGAATGGTTTCTTGCCATAACATATAAGGTTATTTTTTTACGTGTAGGTGGATTATTCTGTTTTTTTTTTTTTCATTTGGACCTGGTCCAAATGTGGTACAGTAGCCGTTCGATAACTGCAAAATGTTTACTTTTCAGTTAAGGTGATTATAGAATGAAGCCCGTGGTGAATTTCAAATTCACCACACGTTTATCTACATACATTTCCTAAAGCTCGAATCTGGCGTAATAGTTTTCGTACAGTGCCGAAAATCAAATTAGGATTGTGCAGCATTATTCTCAATCCAGTTGAAACCCGGAATTGGGGGACAGCGAAGTTGGATTTTTCTCACAATCCGTACGTTAAACCTAACTTCGGAAGTGATGCGCTGTTTTCATATCGCGAAGCGCTATTCAGCGCACCACTTCCGAAGTTAGGTTTAACGTACGGATTGTGAAAAACCAACTTCGCTAGCTCCCAATTTAGGGTTTCAACTGGATTAATGCTCTAAACAGACGATCTACCATTATCTCAGCCCCATACGCGTTATGGTTCTTCCATCTCGTGCTCTTGAAAAAAATATTGGAAAAGCACGTGGTCTACAAAATGGCCGATTTCTGGCTTTATTGTATAATCACCTTAACGAATGCCGTTCGATAACTGCAACGCATTTTAGACGTCAAACGGTTGTCAATCGACGTCAGATGCAATAAAAGTGCATCTAAATGTGCAGCGCAATGCAGCTGTCATTGAGTTTGACGTCAGTTTGAAGTTTAGCGGTCCGATACTGCAAAACTGTTGCAACTATCGAATTGCAGTTAAAAAGCATTGCAGTTAATTGACTTGCAGTTATCGAACGTCTACTGTATAGATTTGGACCAAGAGTATAGACCACTGGTGAAGTTGCCCTAAACTTGTCTAAATTCCTGGGCGGAGTTAACGTGTGAGAAACACGTTTGAGCGTGTGTACGGTGTGTACGCGAGTGATATTATGTATTTTTGTTACGTTTCGTTTTGTCGACATAATATTTTTGTCCATATTGTTGATAACGAACTATATACCTAATGTTACATAAATCAACACATTATATTGTTTCTTTCTTCTTCTTCATTGGCATTACATCCCCAACTGGTACATTGCCGCCTCGCAGCTTAGTGTTCATTGAGCACTTCCACAGTTATTAACTGCGTTACCATTATTCTGCATTCGTATAACATTATAATTAATATGAGGGTAACACGATGATACGTTCATGCCCATGGAAGCCGAGACCATTTCCAATCCGAAAATTGCCTAGACCGGCACCGGGAATCGAACCTAGCCACCCTCAGCATGGTCTTGCTTTGTAGCCGCGCATGTTACCGCACGTCTAAGGAGGGCCATTAGTCCTATATTGTTACGGATTCTAAAATGTGCACCTCTAAAACCGACGATTTATTAATACAAATAATATCTCAAGTATTGTTTAATTTTAATTTACTGAAAACAGCTACAATGTGGTATTATCGGAATTCAATGAGTGTTTGTATTGCGTGAAGTGATTATATTGTAGAAAGAAGGCTCAGAGACTCCACAAGGCCTGTTCGACAGGAAATCATTGCCCTTCCACATGGTGTATAGACGAGAACTAGATCTGTGTTTGTGCCGCATCGTAATTCATTTTCGCGTTAAAAACACCAGAGTGTTGGAAACACGCTGAATAATGCTGCTGCGCGCTCAATTGGCACTAATTGCATCCACTTTACGCTACAAAATGGTACTGGAAGCATCAACACGTGCCTCGCTGGCCACCAGTGCCGCCGTTCATAGCCTGACTGAAGTCTCTTCCAAGGCGGTGGTTGCTCCACAATCACCAACCTCAGTTTCGTGCGGTGGTAAAGATAGTCTGGTTGGATCGATGCAACCCATGGTAGAGAACTACGAGGTAAGATAGATTAAGGATTGATAAATGGTAGTATTACACACGGGAGATATAATGACAGTGTCCATTTAATATTGCAGAATGCAGTAGAAGCCCTAAATTCACTACAATCCAACTTCAGTGTGCTCCAAAATTCAACCAGCAGGACGCATACAGTGGATTCAATCCACATACAAGAGACGGTGAAGTTTTTAAAGAGGATTGGAATTTCATTGGAAACGCTCGATCAACTTCCGGTTATTCATGTTTCCGGTACTAAAGGAAAGGTAAGCATATGTGTATGCGTTCATCGTATCGTTTGTGTGGTTTATGCTGCATTGCTGTGTGTTACTGTTTTCAAGGGCTTTAGTATCAATATGGGACTTACATGTTCTCAAAGATAGTAACACCTTTTGCTGTGCTGCAGACGATCAGAAACCTTAAATTAAAATAATATTTCCTAAACGTTTACGATATATAATATATAATTGATATTATAATCGCTGTCGAAATATGAATTGAAAAGATCGATGTATGTATTGACGATGTGGATGGTGTAAATCGAGAGTGTTGGTTGGTTGAAAGTGATCATCAAATTTGATAACGTAACCGTCCTAATACAGACAGTCAATTCAAGAGCTGCTGTTGTTGATGTAAATTTAATATTTGAAACTGATAGCGAAAGCAAAATACCTTGCAAAATACTCATAGCACCTCATAGCATTCACAAATATTGATAAATAGTTTATTATGTTTCTTTTTTCAGGGTTCAACATGTTCATTAGTGGAGTCCATTTTGCGTTCTTATGGTTATAGAACTGGTTTCTTCAGCTCGCCGCATCTTGTGTCGGTGACAGAACGCATTCGACTTGATGGGGTGCCAATAGATTCGGCAAAATTTGCCACTTACTTTTGGAGGATCTACAATCGTCTGTTGAACACTAAAGATCATCTTCGGGATTTGCCAGCCTATTTTAATTTCCTTACTATACTGGCCTTCAACGTATTTCTGCGAGAAAAAGTCGATGTTGCAATCATAGAGGTCGGCATTGGAGGTAGATATGATTGTACAAATGTGGTGCGTGGCACAAAACTATCGGCGATTACGTCCCTCGGGATAGAGCATACGGCATTGCTGGGAAACACAATCGAAGATATCGCGTGGCAGAAAGCCGGCATTATCAAGGAACATTCGGATGTTTACACTGTGCGTCAACCGGAGGGCTGCTTAGACGTGATCGCAAACCAGTGTCAAAAAATGGAAGCCAAGCTTCACCTTGTACCTGACTTGGATTTCTACAAATGGGAAAGGAAACCGATTATTGATACACATAATTTGGCCATCAAATTAAACACTTCTCTTGCTATTCAAATATCTCTGGACTGGATCAGACGAACGCGACCAGAATTGTTAAATTCAAACGAAGGCTGTATACCGGAAACAGTCAGCAAGGGGGTCGAGGCCTGCTTCTGGCCTGGACGATGTCATAGAATCCGCAAAGGAAATAAGCGGATATTTTTAGATGGTGCACACACTGTGGAAAGTTTAGATATCTGTTCCAAATGGTTTCAGTCATGCCAAAGAAGAGGAAATCCAGCAGTTTTGATCTTCAATGCGACCGGAGATCGTGACATGCGAAAGCTGTTGGCAGTACTATCGAAGCATGTACAATTCGACAGTGTGTTTTTTGCGCCGAACATTGCATCACAAACAATATCCAATATAGGTAAGTCCGATAAAATTATAATCGATGTCGCATGCATCCAAAGACAACGAGGGGCATTACTCGGCTCATGTGAGCTATTCTCCTGAAAAGTTGGCGTTCACGCTCCACGAGTCGTACACAGTCGGTCTATGGTTTTATGTCGTTAGCCTCTTTACTTTCTTCGTAGATTAAGGATCACTTTCTATTTGAATGTTTTATGTTAAAGTGTTTTCTTTCATTCTTCTACCGAAAGCTTTGAAAAAATATTTTTCATCGGAGAATTTTTCATACGTTTCATCCATCGTGATTGTGTTATTAGAAAATCTTCCACTAGTTTGACTATCTATCTAATTAGCTTTCTGTAGACAATACAATGTGCATACAAATTGCTTTGCTCGTGTCAATATCAGTGAACGTCAGTAAGTGTACAAAATCTTCAATCGTCGCTATTTATGAGAGCTCAAATCTTCCATTATCTTTTCTTTGAAGTGATCCGTGATAAGTCTGATCCGCTCAAGCTTTAGCTTTCTGTATGATGTGCCCTTCTGTCATGCGTTATAATGTCAATGTTATCAGCAACAACAAACATCCAAATGAACTTCTAGAATCATATGAAATATGCCTCTGGTGTTTGTTTTTGCTTTTGGTATCTTACGAATCTTGAATTAAACATGCATTTGAACATTATTATTGTACTTCTTGTTTCCCTACACATATCAACAGTTTGGCATTTTTCCTTTTTCCAGATGCAATCAATCATAACTTTCCCAGAGAAGAACAATTGAAACGCTGTCGAGAAAATGCTCAACTATGGCGCGAACTGATGGTTCAACGAAACTCCTCAAACGGTTGCTACGTACATGTTTGTCCTGCTCTGGATGCAGTGATGGATCAGATCGAAAACAATTACCAGGAATGTGATATTTTAGTGACTGGATCGCTTCATTTGATCGGTGCTGCGTTAACCACGCTGAAAATGGAATCACAAGTGCTAGCGCCTCGGTAATAAAAAGCCGTTTACAAGTGCGTTTCGCATTTATGCAAAAATATTCAATGAATAACGTTATTGTTAAATATTTGAAAAATATAGAGCACCAGTTCAGATGATGTATTTGAACCTGTTTTATTACCTACCTGGATACCTGGTCCGATTCCGCCGCGTGCAGCCAGCGTGTTCGTGGCCTTCCACGGAGTCGCCGGCCCCTATCTGGTTCTCTGTTGAATATTGTTTTCGCTAATCTTTCTTCCGACTTTCACACTAAGTGACCAGCCCACTGTCGTATTTTATACGATTCACAACATTTTCTTCTTTGTATACTTGATACAGCTCACGATTCATGCGTCTGCGCCACACACCATTTTCTAGTATTGTACACAGCACAGCACAGCACTCCGAGTATTGTACACAGCACTTTTCGTTCGAAAACCCCGAAAGCTCTCCGGTCCGCCTCTTTTAATGTCCATGCTTTATGTCCATAAAGGGCCACTGGTAGCATCAGAGTTTTGTATAGAGCAAATTTCGTTTCCGCCTGCTTGTTGCGGGACCTAAGCTGGTTACGTAATCCGTAAAAGGCCCTTTTCGCAGCAGCAATACGTCTTTTCACTTCACGGGAAACGTCATTGTCACATGTCACAAGCGTTCCAAGGTAAACACTTTCTTCAACAACTTCAACCACCACTAGGTCTTCCTTGTACTTTGCCACCATGTATTGTCTATCCGGAACAAAGTTATACCGCCTTTCATACCGAAGTTGGATTTTTCTCCAGATACAGGCAACTTTCCCAACTTCGGAAGTAGTGCGCTGGATTCGCCTAAAGATGTGCTAAACAACGCATCAATTAGTTTGACAGATAAAACATCGGAAGAAAGTTCGGTTCGGTAGTCCCGACTTCCGAATTCTAAGTTGGTGCTACGCCGACAATACTTTGTCTTGGTAGAGTTAATGGTTAAGGCTATCCTCGCCGTTTCCTCTTCAGTTGGACAAAAGCCTCCACTACTGCTCTGCGATCGATTCCAATAAGGTCGATGTCGTCCGCAAAACCCAGGAGCATAAACGACCGTGTGATGATAGTACCGTTCCTCTGCACGCCAGATCTCCTAATAGCACCTAATAGGGTGATCCCTCTGTAATTGGCACACTCTAGTCTGTGCCCTTTCTTATAGATTTGGCATATGAGGCCATTCAACCAGCCGGCAGGCAGTTCTTCACCCTCCCATATTTCCTGGATAGTGTGGTGGATTGATTGATGCAGCTTCTCCCTTCCGTGTTTGAGAAGCTCGACCGGGATCTCGTCCTTCCCAACATCTTTACTGTTTTTGAGCTCGTTTAGAGCCTTCTTAACCTCATCCAGCGTAGGTGGTTCCACAGCTTGACCGTCGCCGACTATGTCCATCCTGCTCCTTAATACACCGATACACCTTCATGTACACCGTGCAACAAATCTTCGAAGTGCTCCTTCCACCCGGCTGCCAGTCTTGTCTGTCAGCAAATTCCCCTCTCGGTCATTGCACATGGCGGGCACTGGTGCAGTCTTATGCCGCGCGCCAGTTGCGTAAAACCTCCGCATATCGTTTCTATCCATGTTCTCCTGCGCTTCAGTTATCACACTCTCTTCGTGTTGCCTTTTTTCTGCGGTGGATTCGTTTCTCTTCTGCCCTTGCTACACTGTACCGCTCTCTGTTGGAACGGGTACGAGCCACTAGCATTCGACTCCTAGCCAAATTTTTCTCATTCGTCACTCGCTGACACTCCTCATCAAACCAACCATTTCGTTGGCGTTGCTGTGCAGTTCCCAACACTTCCTGCGCTGTTGTAGTCACAGCTTCGTCGATATGTTCCCACAATCTGTTGACCAGATCAGGTGGCATCTCTTATCCGCTCGTCCAGCTTCTGGTGGTACTGTTCAGCAACTTCTTCAACTGACAAGCGTTGGATATTGAAACGCATCGTTCTGTTGTTTTGTGAATTCGTGACGCTGGAGAGTCACGCCCGAATTTTTGCAACTACAAGGTAGTGATATGAGTCGATCTTCGGACCTCTGAAGGACCTTACATCTATAACATCCGAGAAATGTCGTCCGTCGACCAGCACGTGGTCTATCTGTGAGCAAGTATCTCCACTCGGATGTTGCCAGGTGTGTTTGCGGATATTCTCACTTGCGAAGTAGGTACATCTTATTGCCAACCCTCTAGCAGCAGCAAAGGTAACTAGTCGCAGACCATTATCGTTGGTAGCGGAATGAAGGCTTTCCGTACCAATGACAGGGCGAAATAAACTTTTTCTTCCGATCTGGGCATTTGCATCTCCGATGACCTTCTTTACATCTTGTGTTGGGCACTTTCGTAGGCCTTATCAAGGCTCTCATGGAACTCATCCTTCACGTCATCAGGCTCATCGTTCGTTGGGGCATAGATGCTGATCAAGCTATAGTTGAAGAATTTGCCCTTCATTCTCAACACGCAAATGTGGTCGCTTATCGGCTTCCACCGGATAACAGGCTTCATCTGCTTCCCGATCACCATGAAGCCAACTCCTCGTTCTGCTCTGTCAGCGCCGCTATAGTAGATGTGGTACTTGAATGAAGTGTTCGCGATGGGATCCACCGCCCGGAATTCACGTTCTCCAGTTCTGGGCCACCGTATTTCCTGGATTGCTGCCACACTCACGCCGATCTTCTGCAGCTCACGAGCCAGGAGTCCAACACGTGCGGGTTCATTCAGAGTTCTCACGTTCCATGATCCGACTATCCAATCGTTTACTAAAATTAAATTACTAAAAATCATTTGGACATTATCTCAGTGTCCGAAATTTAACGTGGACAGGCTTTAGTTCCCACCGGGGATGGTTACCCGATCTTCCCTAAGGTTGCTCGTATCCCGGCCAGCACCACGAGTGGGTAAAAGGCTAAGGACCGCGAGATGGGGTCTATTTTATTCCTTCAGGTACGCGAAGTACAAATGGTACGCTTTACCCAACATTTGCCGTGCCTGTTGTATTACCCGAGCAAAAAAAAAAATATGGTCCCTAACGGAAAAAACAGAGAACAGAACATCATAGCTTCTCGGTGGGGCTGCCTGTCTGATTCTAGTCTATCGCACTTGTATACATATGGCTTGTGGAGATTCGAACAGGCAAACTCTTTTATCGTTATTTGTTATCTATCGAGAGCGACTTCTACAACCAACTGGCGCCTGCTTCCTATCCATTTTCGATCTACAGCGAAGCGTTGCAAACTACCTGATATTCCAACAAAAGCGTAGCGTACCAGATTTCTATCCGTGATGTAGGCAATTACCTGGAAAGTAGATTTTTGTACAGAAAAATTATATCAACGTTTGTTATAATGTTGATATAAAGGTATCAACCTCTGTTCTAATTGTGTTACGGTTAGAGTTATTTTTGATATAATTTTTGTTATTTTAACAACTAACCAGCCAATTTTATAACACATTTTGTTACAATATTTTTCTGAAATAAATAACTCCCCTTGTTATAATTTTGTTATGCATTATTGATCGGGTACAGTCCCGCGGTACAGTGCGGAGTATGTTGAAGTTAATCAACGTGTGAATATCCATTTTGCTTTCTTTAAATTTGAATTAGTTATTAAAGATGAGTAGTTAAGTTAATTCCAGTGTTCAATTATTTCTAAGTTACGCAGCCCGAATAAAAAGTACAATAAAAAACAATATTTTTTTTTGTTACAATACGAAAGAATACTTTAAAATTACAATAAAAAGTAATGTGAGCGTTACAATAAAATTACAATACAATATATTGTGATATACCATAAAATTTATTGTTATTGAGACTTTTACAATAAAAAAGGTGGGTTGTTAGTTACCGTAACAGTAAAAAAATCCTTTTTTTCTCATACATTTTAGAACACAAAACAATTATTTCTATTGTTCCGATATTGTTATAGTTCTTTGACCAAAACTATTACTTTTATTGTTTATCTATTGTTTTTATAATAAAAAAGGCTTATTGTTAGTTAATTGCAAAACAATAAAACGATTTTTGACGTAGAACTTACGTCTTTCTTTACTATACTGGGTGTCATTCAGATTTTTGGAAATCGAGAGCGTTACGCTGGAAGGGAAGATTTTGAACGTTACTAGCGCTTCTATCTTTCGATGGATTTTTAAGATTTATATATGAATCGACTCGGACACTCTCCAGCATTTTGCCTATTTCATTGAAACTTAAGATTATTAACGATAAGCTATTGAAAATTTCATTTCTTGTCAAAGCCAGCAAAAATCTCATATGTAACCAATCCCGTGCATTGCTAACACGGACATCAGAATGCGGTATGTCACGGGCCTTCGGGTCTACCGGAAGATTTTCTTTGTGTATAAAAGAAGCAGTGCCTGCCGTGTGCGAGTCATTACAATTTGTGACAGCAGCGCGTACTGACGTGCTTTTTGCTCGCGCATTTTTCGTTTCGTTCGTTCGTTCGCTGTGTTTACCTACACAGCGACAGCATGCAGTCACCAGCGGTAGAACTGCCGGTGGGTCTGCGAATATGCATGAAAGAAGTGGGCGCATTTTTTTGTCATTCTGTGCTTGATGATGGTCGGATGGTGTCGGTTGCGATGGATGCAATCGCCGCCCCATCGCATCGCTCGGAGTTCACGGCTAGAAGCCGATGATGGCTGATGATGCGACGCGGTGGTGGGTGAAGAAGAATAAAATTAGCCCAGGTCTGCACATCCACGAAAAGTGATTGGTTTGATAATCCACATGATCCACAAAGATGCACAATCAGCAATAGTGTTAATATCCATTTTAGATTGAAAATTTCGCTGTGTTCCATGAAAATGTTTTAAAAAAGTCCGCAAAAAATAGTTTCCAGAAGACTATTTAAATAAACAATATCTTATTCTTTGTTTTTAATTTTCTGAGAAATTCTATTATTGAACTTGACGTAAACTCGGAGTTTGGAATCAAAACATTAAATAATTTTTCGTTGACGTATTAGCAGTACCTCCTTTATTTTAGTAGCGTTACTGCTCCTTGACTTGTTTCTTATTGTTGTGATTTTTTCAGCAGTAAGCACGCACGTTAGCAAAAAGAAGCAATGAAATTGGTGTTGTATTTCTTTGTTTGGAAAACGGGACAGTTCCCCTAGTATAGCACATTTTGCTCAAGTCTGAAAATTTTATAAATAGAGTTTTAATAACTCAAATACTATAATCAATAAGAAATTTACACTGAAAATAATCAACACGCTTATCCAATGTTCTTTTGCACGTAGATCGAACGTGTTTCATTACTCAATAGTTTCACTAATTATCCACGTTAGTTTTAATGCTTCTTGTCATGTGCATCTAACGTGTTTCATTATTATTCATTTTGACTAGCGATCCACGTTAAATTCATCGGAAATAATACAGAATCGATACCACTTGCCAATCCTGTTTATTTGAACGTGTTTTGAACATCAATTCCTTTAGGTTCATTATACTGAACTTTTTTGCTCAGCATGGTGAGAAAAACTTCGTGCTTCCATATTTATCACACAGTTTAGCGTGGTTCAAACGATAAGCACGGCAACGCAGATGAATTTTACAAAAGGTAAGTACAAAGAAAAGATATTTTAGTTACTAGATAAAGATTGTCGCTTCGGTTCCCTTTGTTCTGCTGTCCGGAACATGTTGGGTACCAAGCTGCAAATCGTATGGATTTTCCTTCTTTGACATTTAGCTCCCCTATCCTCACCAGCAAAAGATGTTCCGGACAGCGACGACAGCGACAATCTTTATCTAGTAACTAAAATATCTTTTGTACAAGGCCTATAGTTATTTTTCTTAATACTTTTATAATAAATATGATTGAATTTACAGTGATAGGCGACCATCTGTTCGATATACCAGCAGGATCAAAACGACATTCCACAAATGGTACAATTGGATTACTTTGTGCCATATACGCTAGTTGCATATATTCTTCTTGATACATTGAATAATAAATTATTTTATTTAGCAAATTCTAAATTGCGTTTAATTATTATTTGTAGATAGTTTACATTCAGATGTGAATGCAATAAGGCACGGTACCCATTTTTGACGTCTCACACAAAAGCAATCCATAACGATTTAACGTGTTTTTCTTGTTAATTTCTTTAGTAGTTCAAATGCATCAATCGTTTACAATTTTGACATTAGCAACTGGAATTACACGTTAATTTAGTATGGAACTCAACTAGTGAAGATTCACGTGTGGAACCAGTAGTATGAGCGTGTATAATATTTTCAGTGTATAAATGCCCTATATTTGCCTGAGTAAATAAGGGCTTAATAGTTAGAAACAAAGCAATTCTATTTATGTATTTAATTATTTGTTTTATTTCCAGAAGTTTTGAATAAACAAATTGCTATGATAATTCTACACAGCATGGAAGTTGTCGTTTCCAAAATCAATACCTATAATCAAACTCCATAGATCCAAAAGTTAGAAGTTAAATGTAAATACATTACGTTTATACAAGTTCTACGTCTACTCGCGGTTATGTTGAAACATTACCCATTGCTCGTTTTTTTCGTGGGATTATAGCTTGATAAATGTAAATTAAATATTGTCAATGATATTATATACCACGGTATGATGTATGTATACTGTAATGTTAATTTTATTTCCTCAACTCAAAATATTACACTAATAACTAGAAGTATATATAATGATATTGGTAGATAAAAAACAATTGATGCCGAATTAAGCAGATGTTTCTTTTGTTTTTTTTCTCTATTATGTATATTCTCGTAACTGTTCTATGATTTTAATCCTGATCGTTCAATGCATTCATTCAAACATGCACTTATGTTCGGTTCAAAATGTTTAAGGGCGCTGATTGAATGTTTGGACAAGCATACAAATATTCTTTTGTTACATAAACAATAATTTGCGTAAAAATCAAATCGCCCTACCATCAATGCAATATAATATATTATTAATAGATCTTCTCAGAAATAGAATTCTTTGTAATGAACATTACAATTTGCGGTTATTCAGCGAGCGCTAACGGACGCCATTCTATGTCACCTAATTTTTCTTTTCCTCCCGTAGTTTCAAAAAATCTCTATCTAATTTCGTACAACTTCTTGCAGCTACACCGTTTAGTCGAGCAGTTCGATCCACACTCTATGTAAAGCGTCCTTAGTTTCCACTGAAACCGGAAGAAATATCCGCTTGAAGTACTGTAGTTTCTGGTGTCTTCGTCCCATCTTCTTTTTTATGACTGATTCTCTGATACACACACCGACCTATGAAAGAAAGAAACGTGAGTGAGTTTTAGCATCTAAAGGATATTTTTGAGACAAAAAACTACAATTGACTCCAGTAAAATGGTCAATAATGCTATGTTTTGACAGAGCAAGTAAATTGAATAAGTTTGAGTAATTCACTTGCCCCGTCCAAAAGTAGCATAAATGTGAAACATTTCTGTTTTTTTCTTAGTATGTTACGAACATGGACTAACAAAAAAAGGAACAAGAACAAACTTACTTAGAACCAAAGGTTACGACACACATTTTTCCAAGCAAAAAATACTACATATACAGCGGCATATTTTGTATGGAACGTGCGTCTTTTCCGGATTTTTTGACTTGGCCATTCACTCGCTAAACACGCAAAGAAAATACCTGGGTGCTGCGGATAGAGCCACTTTTCTGCGCTCAAGCGAGTAGAGGGATATTTTGAAATCACTCCCATAAACAAAATTATTTTGCAGTTACTTGGCTGTCAAACATTTCCCGCTCTTCGAATTTATCTTTCCATGCTGCATAAGGGCGCACAAATGCGCTAGACTCTACATGACTTTACGATTGTTTACATACATTCTTGCTCCAATCAGCTGCTGAATCTCGTGAAATTCGTAACGAATGCTTTTTAGTTGCATTCCTACTAGTTTTCCACTCGAAATATATTGTGAAAATATGCGTTTTCAAAGAATACAAAACTCGAAATAAGTTTATTTTTATTTTATCCCCAAATAATAACAATACTTCTCAATATAAGATATGAAACGAACATAACCACAATCTCCAATGTTTGGCTCCGGCACAATAGAAAATTTTGGCTTCAGTTTGACAACCAAATCGATTCTACACTATAAAAAAAATACACGAGAGGACCGTGTGTTCTACACATGAATTTGCGCATGTTGTCAATACAAATCAATTTCACGTGTAAAACAGATGACATGGCTCATTCAAAACTGAGCATTTTTTTATAAACAAACCACACGGTATTAACGTGTAAAGCAAATCGAATTCGGTTGCTCGACTTGTCATAGTCGCTTGTTTGATATATGATATTTAAGAATAATTGTGTTGATTTTCATTTGAATTGTGAGTGTATTTCGTGTTTTCTTTCACATTTTAATGATGATAATGATTGCATATCCGTCCGGATTCCGATTCCCGTCATCGGATCGAAATCCATTTCTAGAAACATAGTTTTCCTATAACTTAGACGAATCAACGGTGGAAGTATAGAAAAACGTCACGTTGGTTTTCGAACCTCTGACGGAAATTGATATCCGGACAGATAGAAAAAAAAAATCAAGTTGGTAAAAATGTAATATCCACAGTGGGTGGTTGCATTTATTATTTTAAAAGAAGTTGAACCACACCAACTAATACTATTTTACGAGCTGAGGCCGGCGATTTTGTCTTCGAACAGGTAAGTGCTTTTATTTTCCGAAATCTGCAACCGGTAAATAAGGTTTTATTATCCACACAGATCACAAAAAAATCAAGTTACCTACATCTAAAAGAGCTGCTGCCGGAGAACATGATCGGTTCGGTGCTTATTCCTGCTAGCAAGAAGCCGCCACGAAGTACATACGTCGCAAAGGATAGTCGGAAGAGGCCAGTATTGACGATGCGTCTTCGCCGTTTTGAGTATAATTCCATCTTATTTGATCCTGCTGCCGTTAAAGTAGGAAGGGAACATGCAATCAATTAAAAAAAGTACCAAATTAGTATGCTCTGGTGCGATTCAACATAAACGAGGAACCACAGCAGGTCAGCCAGATTTTCCAGAGCAAGAAAATTTATTTTAAAATATTAATATATATGTATTAAATTAATGGGATTCAACCGTATAACGAAAGTCGTATTCCGGATAGATTAAATTAAACGAAAACAAATTAATAAAAAGAAGTAAAAAATCTACATTTCCTGTCGTTTAATTACAGTTCCGATAAATATGGATTAATTTTTTTGAGAGTTCCTTCGTAGATTTATAAATCAAACATTATACTATACTTGTTTTTACTTAAGATAGCAGGTGAACTTCACTTTTTTCATTTATTTGGCAGGGTTGCATGTTCCACACATCTTCTGCCCTCCCGGTCACTCAACAATAAAATATCCCTTCTTTTTTATTCATAAATTAATAAGTGCAAATTAATATAAAATCAGTTCACTATTTACCGATAATTGAAATTGAAAAATGTTGCGGCCTTTCGAAACATGTATGAACATTTCCGTTTTTATTGAAATAATGACATATGGAGGATCGTCTGAATCGTCTGAATGCATACTCAAATTCGTTTGAAGTAATTCATAACTTGTTTTAGATAAACATATGACATCGTGGTGTATCAATTATACAATTTGCTATAAACATAGTCATTTGAACTGAGTTTGTGAAGAACATCTCAGTGATGTGAAATACATCAGACTTGATGGTGTAATTTGGAATGAAATATCAACATTCTGAAACACACGAGTCGAACGTGTATTTGTTATGGTTATTCATGGATGTGCATATCATATGGTAGTGTATCAATAATGAATTTGGATGTATACAATGACATTTGAACTGAGGATGTCAAGAACATCGTAGTGATGTGGATTGCACTAGAATTGATGGTGTAAGCTGATTGAAAATATCCATATTCCGAAAAAGATGAATCGAACGTGTATTATTTTATCAGTGTATCCGCACCACCCAGGAAAATACTATTTTCGACTTACCCTTTTCTGCTTTCATCGCGAGTGGCCTTGAAATCTGGATTGTCCTCTTGGTCTGAGTGGCTCAACTCCAGTTCACCTTCATGTTTTCCTTCGTAGTCATCCTCGACGACTTGTGTACCAACTTGGCGCTTACTCCTCCTTATTATTCAGCTGTATGTTTGTTAAATCGAACCTATTTTGTCGTTTTCTACAATTTTCTTTTCTATCAAGCCTTTGAGTTTAGGCGACGGATCACATATCACGCACGTTGGACGTTGAACCACCGCTCTGGGTAGTATGTGGGAGGGGTGGTTGAACGAATGACAATAACATCACGCTCACCTCCAACCTCCTCTAGTCGCGGTGATGTTCCTCCCGGTCGCGATCGTCTTGCCCTTTCAATGTTCGTATCCCATCACCGACACATTGTTCTGGCCGTTCTCGTTGCGCTGCTTGCCTATAGGCACCGACACCCGGCAGCGGAACTCAATTTTGCGGATTTTGCAACCATGCAGCGATGATAAACTTCACCTTCTTGGCATCGACCATCAAAAGCTCACAATCTTGTATATTTCTGGAAATGTAGATGACAAGTTTTATATTATATAATTGAAAAAATAATCTTTTTTGCCGATTTTCCTACCTGCATGCTCTTCAAGAAACAGCACAAATTTTCGTAAATTACAAATAATTAATTCTAAAGAAAACAAAACAACAAACAAAAATATGACAAACAACAAAAAATATTGTAAATCTATTATATGTACAAAACACATTTTCGGAGAAATAAAAATTATTGTAATTTTATTGTAAACACAGTAGATGGGTTTATTTGTTCGAAAAGTCATACAATTCATAAACAATATTATCTATTGTTTCCCATGAATTGTATTGTTTTTATACAGTTTGCACCATAGAGCTTATGGTTGTTTTTTATCCGGGCTAGTCCCAATACCGAATAAGTTTCCTGGCCGTAAAGTGACACGGTTCCATGACAAGGCATTAAAAGAGGGATCCTTACCCTCTAGCCTATAGAAAGTGTTACAGTCCACTTTGCTCGTTCCCCCAGACGTAACAGTGATTGATGATTGTATATATAGATGCACCGAATAGTGGTATTCCCCCAGGAATTCATTCTGAATTCTCCCAAGAATTTATTCTGAATTCATTCTGAATTTCCCCGGGCATTCATTCTGAATTCCCCCTGGAATTTATTCTGTATTCCCCCAGAAATGTATTCTGAATTCTCCCAGGAACTCCCCCAGTAATTCTTTCTGAATTCCCCCAGAAATTAATTCTTAAAAACCCCAGGAATTCGTTCTGAATTCCCCCAGGTATTCATTCTGAGTTCCCTCAGAAATTCATTCTGAAATCCCCCAGGAATTCATTCTGAATTCTTCCAGGACTTCATTCTGAGTTCCCTTAGAAATTCATTCTGAATTCCCCCAGGAATTCATTCTGAATTCCTCCAGCAATTCATTCTGAATTCCCCCAGCAATTCATTCTGAATTCCCCCAAGATTTTATTCCTAATTCCTCCACGAATTAATCCTGAATTCTTCCAGGAATTCATCCAGAATTCTTCAAGGAATTCAGTCAGAGTTCCCACATTAATTCATTCTGAATTCCCCCAGAAATTCATTCTGAATTCCTCAAGGTATTTCTCCTGGAGTTATTTTAAGAATGCCTTGTTGGTGTTCTTTCTGGAAATCGCACAGGAATTTCTCAAAAAAATCTTCTTGAAGCTCCACCAGAAATTACTCCTGGAGTTCCTCCAGGATTTTCTCCTGGAGCTCTTCCAGAAATTACTCTTGGAGTTCCTGTATTTTTCCTGATTTTTTTACGGATTCTTCCAAGCGTCTTTTCGGAAATTCTTCTTCGCTTAAAGTTTCTTCAAAAGTTCATCTTTGAGCCTCTTCAGAAACTTATTTTGGAGTTACTCCAGGAATTCTTAGAATAACTCAAGCCTGTTGGAATTCAGAATTAATTTCTGGAGGAATTCAGAAAGATTTTTTGGGGAATTCTGAACGAATTTTCCTGGGAAAATTCAGAACGAATTCCTGTCGAGATTTAGAATGAATTCCTGGGGGAATTCAGAATAAATTCCTGGAGAATTCAGAATAAATTTTTGGAGGAATTAAGAATGAATTCCTAGAGGAATTAAGATTGAATTCCTGAAGGAATTTAGAATGAATTGTGGTTGAATTCCTCGAGGAATTCAGGACGAATTCCTGGATGAGATCTCCAGAAGTAATTTCTGGAGGAGCACCAAGAAGAATTTTTGGGGAAACTTCAAGAAGAATTCCTGCAGGAACTCAAAAAAGAATTCATGGATGAACCCCAGGTCAAATTATTGGAGGGAATCTAAGAAGAATTGCCGAAGAGACGCTAGGAGGAATCTTTGGAGAAATTCCTGAAGAAACTCCAGAGGAAACTCTAGAGGAACTCCAAGAGAGTTTCCTAAAGTAACTCTAGGGAGAGTTCTGAAGGAAGTTCAGGAGGAATCTCTGGAGCAATCCCATGAGGAATTCTTGAAGAAACTTTGAGAGGAATTCCTGGTCTAACTCCAGGATGAACTCCTAGAACTGTGAAAGGAATTCTAGGAAGATCTTCAAGATGAATCCCTGGATGAACTTCGGGAAGAATTTCTTTAGGAACTTCGTTAAAATTTCTGGACAAGCACCAGGATTCATTTCTGGATGGACTGTAGGAGGAATGCCAGAAAAAGTTCTTCAAAAGTTCCTGTTGGTATTCCTTTAGACGTTTCTCTTGGAATCCTTCCAGAAGATCCTCCGGGAATACTTCCAGATGTTTCCCCGGAAATTCCTGCAATTTTTTCTTCCGGAATTCCTGGATTTCCTACAAAAATTCTTTTTTCCCCCAAGAACTAACATACAGGTTCTCTCTGGAATTCCTTCGAAAGTTCCTCATGAAAATCATACACTGCCGTTAAAAACCTTCCGAAGTTCATTAACTTGCCTTATGAAATTTAGCCACAAGGAAAAGGAATGAAAATCATAAGGTAGCTTTATGAAATGGGGTGAACTTTGAATGAATTTGAACTAAATGAATACATTTGTTTTTCATAAGATCGCCATAGAAATTCATAGAGTTACCTTATGAAATTTCATGAGTCTGTAAATGGAATTCTTATGATCACAGCAAGAATTTTTTTTTAACACATGGAAACATAATTCGGATGTAGCATATATTTTAATTAGGATTCAGATCTATTCAGTTGAACTACGATCTATGTTAAACATTAATTAAATTAACAAAAGGCTGAAATAAAAAAAAATGAAAAATTACATTGAAATTAAGTATGAAACAAAAAAATCAAATTAAAATCAATTGATGGTAGATGTTACTGCGCTCGTCCGTTTTGATCGACATCAATATCAACCATGGATTGGAAATCGTGACCCATTTTTTCTTGATTGTCGATATTTGATTCTAGCGACATTGCTTCTCTATTGATGGTCATCACGAAACGACGAGGAGGGTCCTGTAGACATGAGTGGCCGGGAATCCATTCGTAGACAACGAAAGTATCTGTAGAAAGAAAAATTTTCAAAATTAAAATGTCTGTAAAAATTTATTCATTTTGAGGATTGCGTGCATATCAAATTCTAATTGCAGCACTTTATAATCATTTTTATTGCATAATACTTACGTAAACAACGTAAACAGTAATCATACCATCTACCAGAGCTGCGGCAACACACACGAGCTGGGAACAGCTTTCATACTGATGGGCGATATGCAAAGGCGCGTGATCGGGTGGTGGCCGATCAATGAAAGAATGTGCAGGTTGAGGATCAAAGGCCGATTCTTTAACTTTAGCATAATCAACGTCCATAGCCCACACTCCGGAAGCACTGATGATGATAAGGACGCATTCTACGCGCAGCTGGAATGTGAGTACGACAGCTGCCCAAGCCACGACGTCAAAATCATCATAGGAGCCGTCTAAGACGAATTAAGTACTGTCCATTTAATTCCAAAAGTTAATTTTCGTTATCTTTGCAGATACGTATTTCGACCACAACTGTGTGGTCGTCTTCAGTGTCTTGTACTTGACTCGACTAGTCGACTTAATTCGTCTTAGACGGTTTAATACATTCCACTAAAAGAGCTTAATATATTTTTCCCATCATAGGAGATTTGAACGCTCAGGTTGGCCAAGAGGAGGAGTTTAGACCGACTATTGGGAAGTTCAGCGCTCACCGGCTGACGAACGAAAACGGCCTACGACTAATTGTTTTCGCCGCCTCCAAGAATATGGCCATTCGCAGCACCTACTTCTAACACAGCCTCCCGTATCGGTACACCTGGAGATCACCACTGCAGACAGAATTACAAATCGACCACGTTTTGATTGATGGAGGGCACTTCTCCGACATTATCAACGTCAGGACATATCGTGGCGCTAACATCGACTCTGACGAATGCTTCCAAAACTCAGCTTATAATTTTCCCACATAAGCTGAGAGCTTCTTATTTGAAACCTTCTAGCAGACATATTGTCACTATGAATGGGGTTCCAATTAATTGGTCTAGCGAAGCTAAATATTTAGGACTTCTGCTAGATCAAAAATTAAATTTTAAAAATCACTTTAAAGGCATTCAAGCCAAATGTAACAAATATATTAAGTGTCTATATTCACTTATAAACAAAAAATCTAAATTTTGTCTTTAGAACAAATTTTTGATTTACAAAATTTTTTTTTTAGACCTGCCATGTTGTATGCTGAACCAATATGGACTAGTTGCTGCAATACCAGAAAGAAGGCACTTCAGAGGATTCAAAATAAAATTTTGAAAATGATTCTAAAGTTGCCTCCGTGGTATAGTACCAATGAACTTCATAGAATTTCTTATGATGAGACATTGCAATAAATGTCCAATCAAATAATTTTCAATTTTAGGCAAAAATCGTACCCTTGGTTTAAATTAGGTTAAGTTTAGTTTAAGGTAATTCAACCAGAACAAAAATCCTAACTGCCAGAGGCAATTGAAATGTATTAATCTATATATATATATATATATATATATATATATATATATATATATATATATATATATATATATATATATATATATATATATATCTTATATATAAAAATGAAATGGTCTGTGTTCGTATCCGCATAACTCGAAAACGGTTGGATGGATTTTTTTCATTTCTTCAGCAGAAACATTCGTTATAGTTTCCGACGGGTTTATATGATATTTTCTAATGCGAAAATTACGAGTAAAATTGAGCAAACCGTGAAAAACTAAAATTGTGATTCCTATGCGAACTTTGCATGGGCAGTTCGGAACGCACATTCTCGCCTACTATGCAGGACAACGTCTGCCGGGTCGACTAGTAATAACTAAAAATGTAACATAGCAAATAAGGATGATAGTGTTAAGAAAACACGGAACACCTAGTCTAAGAGATGAATGCATGTATTAGATAATTAGCAAATAAAATTAGTTAAACAAAAATTAATTTCCCATAGTGATCCATAATTTCTTATGAGATTCGTCACTATCGGTACAGTTGCACCACTATAGGTGCGAGGGAGTCAATTTTATTAAGGAAAATCATTGTTTTTAATAGTTTTTCAAGCGAAATCTTAGGATAAGATGCATTTAACACGATATTTAAAGCACGATCAATATGATATATATCATTAAAACTCCACTCCTCTATTCTGCCGTTATATGCATATTTGTCCTATGTTTGCTATATACATGGATGGGACAGTTATGCGTATAACGGCAGTATTGGTGCTACCTCCACTAAAGATACGGTTACCCTAATACCGTTGTATGTTAAAAAAAATGAAGCGTGAAAGTTGAATCAGTACGATAGTGACTTAACGCTTTATCCAATAATAGTTTTATATGACAATCCGCACTCATGCACAATTCAAAATGAGGTAACATAGTCAAAACTCAACATAAACTCTTTAAATTTTGAATTTATTTAGAACGACAGCATCCTTGTTTGTATATCGTGGGGGAGGAAATGAATGCATAAACAGTACACTTACGAATGTTCAACCACTGCACTCGCTCATCACCAACGAACGGCGTGTAGATCTATCTCGCTGCAATCACGTCCATAACGAGCAGGAAAAACGAGTGTCTTTTCATGATTTTGCATGTAATTAAAATGGCTGACGGAAACAAATAATGAGAGGTAAAATAATTGGTGCTAGGTCGTTGGGTTCTATTCTACCAAGTGGGAAATGGTGTCTGCGGTTACTACATGTGTGAATAGATATGGTTAGTTTACAATTTCATTAAAATAACGTTACTGTGCCCTTAAACCTCCAAAACAGTGTAACGAAACGGCGACGGAAACGGTAGGAATTGATTTGAAAAAATTGATAGGGGAACGTTTCCGTCACCGTTCTATTCATGATAGGACAGGGTAATGTCGCCACCTATTTTAGGAGCTCTTCATTCAGTTTTTTGCTTTCTTAGGGAAAATCCATTGTGTAACGCAAAAAATAGCAATTTTCGATCTTTCCATATGCCATCCTTTCTGTATGGAGCATTGGAATTTTTTTATGGGTCGTCACCAATGGGGATAGTAGTATCTATTTTCATTGGATCGTCACACTTCAGGGAAATACAAATAGCGAGGAAGTTTTTAATACTACCCGAAGATATTTTAATTTCAACAGTGCTTCTCAGCGCTATTTGTACCTACTGATCCCGTTGTGGGCCCTCCTTAGCCGTGCGGTAAGACGCGCGGCTACAAAGCAAGACCATGCTGAGGGTGGCTGGGTTCGATTCCCGGTGCCGGTCTAGACAATTTTCGGATTGGAAATTGTCTCGACTTCCCTGGGCATAAAAGTATCATCGTGTTAGCCTCATGATATACGAATGCAAAAATGGTAACTTGGCTTAGAAACCTCGCAGTTAATAACTGTGAAAGTGCTTAATGAACACTAAGCTGCGAGGCGGCTCTGTCCCAGTGTGGGGATGTAATTCCAATAAGAAGAAGAAGAAGAGATCCCGTTGCGATCTTTGCTTGGACCCGTGCCTTTGTTTTACGTTGGACCCGTTTGCGGAAGTAAAATTCCGACAAGTGGTGGTAATCCTGCAAGGACACCGTCCTGGGAAAAACCTTTTAGAAGGTCACGTCTCTACGCTCGGCAATGAGCATTAATAAAAACATGAAGAAGGGGGAGTCTCTGAATTCTCCACTTCCTTCTAAGAAACAACAAGGTTTCAAGACCGTCTTGCCGAAGCGCGGAAAAAATAGAAGGACAGACACAGGCAAACAGACGTAACACTGGAGAAAATACTATCGACCATGACTTTAACGACCAATTTGAATTTGATTGATTGAGCATTTCACAACTAGAGGCCCTAGCGTCGGAATCCTTCGAGTTTGACATTTCACTCTAGCGCCTTCTGGTGACAATGTCATACGAAACATTGTTTTGTAACTTACTGGGGCCAGGGCCGTATTACGTGGTATTACTCCCAGCACCGGTGAGACCCCCTTCAACAAGCCTCAGGGTCGGTTCTTCGCTCGTGACACTCCGCGATAGAAGAATACTCTCGTGCCAAACTCCCACTTTTATTCTCGTTTACCGGTATAATTTATTTAGTCTTTGACGTCCTACTTCCTTCCTCTATTCCTGCATCCGTCCTTAAACACCGGATGACGCCTCCCACAGCCTTAGCGCTACCTCTTACCTTTCTCTTCGTCACTTCTCCCAAACACTTTCTTCTCCGTTCTTCGGGACCCCGCGCACTGCTACCCGTCGACTATCTGCGTTTCGCTATCCGTTCAGTTTGATCACCAGCTTCTTCTTCGACGGTCTGCAGCCTCTCGTGGACCCTCTGCCTGTGCCGTGTGCCCCTCGAGTATGGTGACGGACTCGAGGCTTCAGCAGTCTGTAGACTTGCTGGAAAAACTGGGTTTTTGGCGCACTAGGTCGACACACACCACTATAGCAGGTATCTGATTGTGTAATGGCTTTCCCAGAATGGCGTTTATGGGAAACCGTGATGGGGTTTTATAATAAAATCCGCTAGGGGGTTTTCAAAACAAAAACCAAAATTGGACGCATAGTCAAATCACTCGCAACCCATTTCTCAAGCCAATACTTCCACATGTGTATAGTACACGTCCACATTAGAGGAGCGTGAGTATTTAGAATGTCTGGCGGCTATACACATTCTTCATCAGCAACTGTACTGATCAAGTGAGGTTGTGTAAGCTATTTGCCAGTCGGTCGTCAAGCTCAGACCCTCACTTGATCAGTACAGTTGCTGATGAAGAATGTGTATAGCCGCCAGACATTCTAAATACTCACGCTCCTCTAATGTGGACGTGTACTATACACATGTGGAAGTATTGGCTTGAGAAATGGATTGCGAGTGATTTGACTATGCGTCCAATTTGGGAATCTCGAGCTCGTTCAGTAGCCTCTAGGTTGCGAAGGCCGACGGAGGTCCTTCGAAGCTTAGTTGGTTAAATCACCAGTCTAGCGTACTGTAGGGTCATGGGTTCGAGTCCCATCGAAGGGAAAGTGGTTACCTTCTAGCAACCCTATAACCAGAGACCGGCGGAGTGAAAAACTGTCGGATTGGCAACGTATGAAAATGCATGAAATCGCGAAAATAATACTGGCAGCACTTGAACTTTTTGCTTGCTTCTTATGGATGCAAAAAGTAAACAAGTAGAATTGGAATCGCTTTTGACGGTTCGATTGGAAACAAGATGGCGTATTCGCCGATCTCTTATTCTAGTATTTCTAGTTACTTCCAATACATTTTCCAAATCAATATGTTCCACATAACGTACATATTCACATATGAGTTTTCATAACCAGTTATTCGTCATCTGTAGAGATTCGACAGAAAAGGGGACCTGTCACGTGCATGCACCGGGGCATCCAAGCAAACCACCATTTTGCATCCGCCATTGGAAGGTGGTATTTCGGAGTGCTATATCACCTGTGCCTGTCCAGTACCGTCGGCCATTTTGTAAGACCGTATACCACGACCAGCTTCTCGGCCACCCGTTTTGCCGGTGGCGAACCATCATCAGCTTCTCGGTCACCAGTATCGCCGGTGGCGAACCGTCATCAGACTCACGGTCATCTTCCACGCCGGTGGCGAATTGTCATCAGCTCCACGGCCACCTACCACGCCGGTGGCGAACCGTCAACAACCTCTCGAGCCACTGTTTCACCGGTGGCACACCCAAATCACCTGCTACAACCTACCTCGACAACCCGCAATCAACGAGTCACTTCGAGTTTCACCATTTCACCAAGATGAACGGATCCAGGGGCTAGAGGCCCAGCATTCAAGTACCCTATCTAAGAGTGTGACTAATTAGGGCCCAATAAGGGCAAATAAATCATAAAATATGAAATCCAATTGAGCAGGTTGTAGCGATTCATTTACAAACGCACATCCCTGGAGCAATAAGGCACTTTTGCAATTTTTTATTGTTTTCGTAAGCTTCGGACTCACAGAGGAGTCTTCAAGCCTCGTCTTCTGTTTATTATTCAGAAATTGATTTTCTTTTGGCGTTTGAGAATTTTTCACGGTGTAAAACCTTTGCATTTCACACAGTCAAGAAAACTGGCACCCCTATTCTACACGTGTTCCGCTAAAAGATATTTTAGTTACTAGATAAAGATTGTCGCTGTCGTCGCTGTCCGGAACATCTTTTGCTGGCGAGGATAGGGGAGCTAAATGTCAAAGAAGGAAAATCCATACGATTTGACAGGTTTGTACCACACATGTTTCGGACAGCAGAACAAAGGGAACCGAAGCGACAATCTTTATCTAGTAACTAAAATATCTTTTGTTCCGCTTCAACAGTGTTCATCTCTCTGGTAGGTACAAGTCATAAGGACTGATCAGTTCATGAACGAAACGGTAAGTTGGTGAATTAACGACCCTGAATGAAATTTTGCATTCGTATATCATGAGGCTAACACGATGATATTTAATGCCCAGGGAAGTCGATACAATTTTTAAACCGAAAATCGCTTAGACCGGCACCGTGAATCGAACCCAGCCACCCTCAGCATGGTCTTGCTTTATAGCCCCGCATCTTACCGCTAGGATAAGGAGCTCCCCCATAACCCAAGTAACAATCTCAATGCTTCGAAGATTTATGCTAGTTTTATAGAGGTTTTATTACGGCATGTAGAAATGCTTAAAGTTTTATTTTGGTTTTATTCAGTTGTCATTTAATTAGATCCACAAGAGTACTTGAGAACGACGTTTAGAATTCCAATATAAAACCACAGCTCTTTAGGTTTTATAATGCTCCTGTATTCCTCCTCGGAGCTAAAAAATGGAAATGACATAAAGCCAGCAGTTAAGTTATATGTTGGTTTTGATCAAGACTTATAAAAGCTGCCAAGCTTCGTAGAGTCCTGTATAAAACCCACATATAACCTTTACTCCTGAAGAAGACCTGCATATGAATACGAAGTTTGAAACTACTACTATGGATAGAAACTAAATTTTCAGCACAAATTGTTTGACCCACGGGAGTTTTTTCATTTCGCTTTCAGTCGAAAATGAAAAAAAATCATTAGCAGTTTTTTCTATGTCATCTCACTCACTGAAAATATATTCATCTTATCGGGAAGTAAAGAAATACGGCACCAATTTCTTCGCTTCTTTTTGTCAACATGCGAACTCCTGCTGAAAAAAATCACAAATCAAATACCTTTCCATTGCTCTGCTTTCAATGGGATGAACATCGGAGCCATGAGTTGAAATCCAGGAGCAGTTCTCTTATATATGTAAGTCGTTGAAAAAACTGTTCAAACAGCATTTGCCCATGAGGGGTATGAAAATATGTATTTAATCCATACATGCTTTGCCAATTTAACACGAGTAAAACACTTTTATGGTACAAAATATACCATTTAACAATTGCCACTATATGCTTTTTTAATTAAAATACTTATTTTTAGAAGAACTTGCATTCGATGTCGAGGGCAGAAAAAGTTTGTTTATGATTTTTTTATATCTGTCTATATTGTCATGTTGTCATTATATATAAAACTACCAAGCTTTAGGTTTGACCAAGATAAAACTTGCTAGTCGTAACATGGTCTTGAAAAGGCCAAGATAAAACCTCTAGGTGTTTGAAATGCCCAGATAAGGCCAGTTCAGGAGTTATGGTTATATAGAGGCATTTTTTATGCAATCAAAGTTTTATTCGAAAAAATGTCGCCGATATGAAAAAAATAATGAATTTCATAATCGAAATATCATGCAAATTTCTGTTTCACCTTTCAAACGAGAAAATTGGTCATCCTAATAAGTTTTAGGAACAATGCTTTGATCATTTGATCAACCAAAGCGGTTATTAATTGAAATTATTTTTAAAGTAATTAACTAAGGCAATTAATTAAACTTGAAAAATACTAAATAATAACAAATTAACCAAGAGCATTGTTAAAATACTGATTATTTATCATGGTTTCACCATGAAAAATCCCTGGCATGCCTTCCAACATGCATAGAACACTCAAAGCCAGATATGAACTTTCATTGAACTGATAATAATTCTTTTATTTTTGTTGTTGATATGTAATCCATGTATTGTAGGAAGAAAAGCATATTTTTTTCGAGTACAAACAATAAACAAATAATCAACCTGAGAGTTGACAACTGTTTCATTATCGGCTTATTTATTGTTGTATCATAGTCATGAAGTGGTTGTATCATGGTTATATAGTGGTTCTCAAAACCACCAAGTCTAGAGGAGGTTTTATGTTGCATGTTTTATGTGAGACTTGAAGTATATTATAAAACCGTTGGTTCTGAACTGGAACGCATATTAGGTTTTAATGATTGCAATAAAACTGGGCCAACTGGCTGTAACATGGTTTTATAGAAATCTACAGTAGGTTGTGGAAACTGCGAGGACTGCATGGAAGGTTTTGAGATTAGGTTTTGAAGAACGCTATAAAACTCTGATACAACCTTAATTGTTACTTGGGAAGTTATTACAAATTTATAAAACCACAAGCTGGGATGAAAATGGTAACTCACTTTCAGGCATTTTCGCCAACCGAAAACATAGTACTACCGTCATCGGGGGTGACAATGGGTCAAATGGGGGTGAGATTGGGTCACTGTTTAAACTACTTAGAATGCTTGTAGATTGTTATCCGACCTCCAGACTTGATGACCCATTCTCACCCCCAGACCCATTGTCACCCCCGATGGCGGTATCTTATTCATTATATTTCACATGAAAAGGATGATGCCACTTGTCGAACCCTTCTAATCAGTAAAGTCAAATATCATCAATGAGGCATCAAATGCTTTATTCAGTCAAGCCCATCGAAATGACACGCTGCTTCCATTATGTGCAAATTAAGGGTTCACTTTCGGTTCGAATATTTTTCCATCCACGTGACCAACTTGAGCGCAACTGAATGCGGATAAGGGGAGATGGTGAAGCAAATTTTCAACTACACAATACGACGGTTATTTCATGCATACAATTATTCTTTCGGCAGTCTAAAAAACGAAGGCTCAAATTGTGTCGTGATTGATATTCATATTTAAACGAGAAAGAGAGCACAGATTCATACAGTAGCACAAACAATTGGCGTCTAAATTGTGTATCAATTTGTCACACAAAAGGCGCCCGGATGACAACATAATATCAATTAGGTACTTCAAAGTGGAAAGTGTTTTGTGGGTGGTTTTTGGCATAATGTTTGTCATTATACTTACCCTCGGTGTTTCGCTTTCGATGTCTCGGTGGGGGTGTAATTGAGCTATTCAAGTTTCCGGCAGGCTTTCTCTGATTGCTAAAACAGCGTTCTCACCGGGGAGGAAGCTTGTTTGTGGAGTTTTGTATTTCCTGATCATTACAGGTTTATTATCATTATAAGCCATCGTAACAAACACCCAGCTATTTACAATTTATCGTCCTATACACATAAATTACACCAAAACACATGACGAGTTGTTCTAATCTGCGGTGTATCGAAAATCAGTCATAACATTTCATTTAGGGGGTGTAATTTGGGAGGGTTTTCCCGGGGAATCAAATTATAGGGGACAACCATGTGCGTAGGATACGTTACGGAAAATTGCCGCTGCTGCAGCCGACGTGAGAAAATTGCACGGATTTTGGCTGAACGATGATAACGAGGTTGGACAGCATTGGATGGAACTCGCCGACGGTTCTTGGTTGTTGATCAATTCTTTTTCCAGTGTGGCTTGATGCCGTAGCTGTTCCAATCGGAGTTGATTCTGCCTTTTCCATTTGGTCCTATTTAAACAGAAAAGGAGTACTAATGTATTTTTTCTTAAATATAAGTTTTTATGGCATTAGCTAATGTTTTTAGAATTATTAGGGTGGGTCAAATTTGGGAAACAAAAAAATCGTTTCAGGACTATATAATGCATTGATTGGCGATTTCCTTGTACCGAAAAGCAGTCATTTCAGTCCGAAAACGAATATTTTAAAGAAGGATTTTTATTAGATTCTGTCAAAACCAGTTTAGAAACAACGATGCACTCAAATATTTTCAGGATTTTTTAAAATTACCTGAAGTTCAGCCCATTGATTCTATTATTTCAATCAAGTATGAAACAGTGTTGTTACCTTGTCATAAGACGAGTTTATACAATCCTATAAGTCGGGTCAAGTACGAGACACTGAAGACGGCCTTACTGTTGAGGTCGAAATACGCATCTGTCAAGATACAATAAGGTGGTGGAATTCAATGGGATTGTATAAACTCGTCTTATGACAAGTGAAGACATTCCACTAAAAAGCTCAAAATAATTTTCTTATCAGTGTTGTTACCGTTAATGAACGATTAACGTTAACTATACAAAGATTTAATGTCAACGGCATTGGGTTAAATTTTCGGCAAATTAACGTCAACGCAAATAAGGAAAATCTTTAAATCGTTGGATATGGACAACAGGTGAAACCCTAACGAGCTAGGGGCTGTCCGTATACCACGTGGAAGCTTAGGGGGAGGGGGAGTATGACGATTTTTATTAAAAAATATATGAGCAATTGTCCACACTGGGGAAGATCAAAAACTGATTAAAACCTGTCCACGTGGTATATGAACAGTAGAGTGATTCAAATTTTGACTTTTTTGCTCCCCTATGTTTAAACGATGGCATTTGCCATTTTAATAATCGTCCTAAATTTTTAGCTAATTTGGATGTAATTTGACTGAAAATTTTGCTGGGGAAGTTGGGAAATTGTCATAATACAACGTTTTCATGTGTTCTGAAGAAAGCCATCAAGCTCAAACTGAAATCCATCTAGAGGTCGACGCTAAAAACATTATTTATTTGGGGAATAGATTGGAAGAAATACCTTCCTATCCATACGTACCTTCTGTTCTGGTACCAAGTTTTAACTTGGGTTTCTGATAAATTGAGAGCGTCAGCCACATCACTTCTGTCTGCAACGGATAAATATTTCTGACAACTGTAATAAAAAAGAAGATATACTTACATTAATTCACTAGTTAGAAAAAAGTAAAAATATTCTTATGATCTCTTTTCAACTTCACCGAACGATAAAAAATAACGGTGTGTAAGTTGCTCCTCATTTTTCTTGGTTGTAAACCTAAAATGGACCTAAACTGCTACAGTACTGTAAACTTTGGCGTAAATTGAATAACAATTTTGAGTAAGGCGTGCATAGACACTAGATAGAAAGTGAGTACCGTAATCCGGGGGAATAATGATAATATTTTTTATTATCTTTTAATTAAATATTTTTTCCGTGAGTGAGACCACGACCATGACACGTTTCATATTTTTTAAACAAGTATTGTAAAAGGGCTGTGTACTTAGCTGGTAGTGCAGCCTGGGCACTGTTGTCCTTCTGACATCAGCTAAAGTGAGAAGGTACGCCTCGAGCGTCTGTTCACCAGGACGTGCGGCTCAAACAGCGTCTGCGTGGTACCCAGCGGCTGATTAACGAAATGCTGTATCGCGTTAGCTATACCTAAGGTGGCAGTCCCAGCAGCGCGATGTAGGTAACGCGACCCCGGTTAGGTAGTTAATCTGCCTTTTTTCTGCCAATTTTCACAGTTACGCGTTACATGGGGGAGGGTGGGGGTTCCAAAAATGTTACTTTTTGTTACGAGGGGGAGGGAGGGGGTCAAAAACTCGGATTTTTGCGTTACATAATTTGAGAACAGACCCTTACTGAAGCCTCTCAGAAACCACGAAAAATGGAGATAGAAGAAAAAGAGAACGTTATTTTTGGCAACCAACCCGGCAACGAAATAAGGACTATGATTGAAAACTCGGTACCTGGAATGTCAGGACCCTAAATGAACCTGGACGAGTGAGCCTTCTGGTTCGCGAGCTGCAGAAGGTTGGAGTGAACGTGGCCGCTATTCAAGAAGTCCGATGGCCCAGATCCGAAGAACGTGAATTCCGAGCCGTGGATCCCACGACCAACACTGCATTCAAGTATAACATCTATCACAGCGGCGGCGGAAAAGCAGAGCATGGAGTTGGTTTCGTAGTGATGGGCAAGCAGATGAAGCGAGTGATGCGGTGGAAACCCATTGGCGAACGAATCTGTGTGTTGAGGATACGGGGCTAATTCTTCAATTACAGCCTAATCAACGTTTACGCATCGACAAACGATAAATCCGACAACATGAAGGACACGTTTTATGAATGTCTTGATAAAACCTATGGAGAGTGCCCAAAGCATGACGTGAAAATTGTTATCGGAGACGCTAACGCTCAGGTCGGTAGTGTGGACTTTTTCCGTCCCATAATCGGTAGGGAGAGCCTTCACTCCGCTACCAATGACAAAAACCTACGGCTAGTAAATTTCGTTGCTGCCAGAGGGATGGCCATCAGTAGCACCTATTTGCACGAAAGAACATCCGAAAGCACAACTGGAGACACCCAAATGGTGAAACTTGCAACCAGATAGACCATGTTCTGGTGGATGGGCGCCATTTCTCGGATTTTATCGATGTGCGGACATTCAGAGTTCCGAACATTGACTCTGATCACTACCTCGTTGTCAGTAAAATTCGATCACGGTTGTCAACTATTTCGAACGAAAGATTACAGGGAACGATGCGTTACAATATTCAGCGATTGTCGGCGGAAGGAGTATCGGCTGAGTACCGCCAGAAGCTCGACGAACGGATTAAGTGCAATCAACGTTAGCGACAATATCAACGATCTATGGGAGTCAACTCATAGAGCGGTGAGCACAACAGCATGAGAAGTGGTAGGCACTGCACAGAGGCGACCCAGGACGGGTTGGTTCGATGTGGAGTGTCAGATCTAATAGAGATCGAAACAAGGAAGCAAGAGCAGCCGAAAAACGAACCCACCGCAGGAAGAATAAATAGTACGAAGAACAAGTTATTAGTGAGGCGCAGGCAAAAATGGAGCAGAACGATATGCGGAGGTTTTATGAGTCTGTCAATGGCGTGCGGAGAAAGACAGCGCCATCTCCCGTCATGTGCAACGACCAATAAGGGAATTTGTTGACAGGTAAAACCGAAGTGGCTGCCAGGTGGAATCAATAACACTTCGTTGAATAGTGGAAGTGACGGTGCATCGGTGAACAGAATAAATATTAGCGACGATGGACAAGCTGTGGAGTCGCCTACACTAGATAAGGTTAAAAAAGCTGTTAAAGAGCTGAAAAACAATAAGGCTGCGGGGAAGGACCAGCTCCCGGCTGAACTTTTCAAACATGGCAGTGAGCAGCTTTATGAAGTTCTGCACCATATTATGTCGAAAATATGGGAAGACGAGGAAATGCCTGCTAGCTGATTAGACGGCCTCATTTGCCCTCTCTTTAAGAAAGGGCACAGACTGGAGTGCGCCAATTACCGAGGAATAACCCCCTTATTATGTCCCGTATTCTGTTCAACAGATTGAGACTGTTTGAAGAGTCCTTCGTCGGCGAATACCAAGCAGGTTTTCGTGAGGGCCGATCAACGACGGATCAAATGTTTACCCTTAGACAAATCCTTGATAAATTCCGGGAGTACAACTTGCAGACACATCATCTGATTATTGACTTCAAGGCGGCGTACGATTCAGTGAAACGGAATGAATTATGGCAAATTATGCTTGAACATGGTTTTCCGGCGAAACTGATACGGCTGATTCGTATAACGTTGGACGGGTCGAAATCAAGTGTAAGGGCTGCGGATGAAATATCGACGTCATTTGTTACCTTAGATGGATTAAAGGAGGGTGATGCACTCTCGAATCTACTGTTCAATATAGCGCTCGAGGGAGCGATTAGAAGAGCTGGTGTGCAAAGAAGCGGTACCATTATCACAAGATCGCATATGCTCCTGAGATTTGCGGACGATATCGATATTATCGGGATTGATCGCCGTGCCGTGGAAGAGGCTTTTGTGCCTTTTAAGATGGAGACAGCGAGGATTGGACTCACGATCAATACCAGCAAAACGAAGTATATGGTTGCTGGCAATCAACGTGGGTTCATTAGTGGTGGTGGTAGCGAAATGGTGCTGGATGGTGAAACATTTGAAGTGGTAGAAGTATTTGTGTATCTTGGAACATTAGTGGCGTGCGATAATGATGTTACCCGCGAGGTGAAAGGCGTATTGCTGCTGCAAATAGGGCTTATTACGGACCTCGTAATCAGCTTAAGTCCCGTAGCCTGCAAACGAAAACAAAACTTGCGCTGTATACTACTCTGATTCTTCCGGTGGCTTTATACGGCCATGAAACATGGACGTTAAACGAGGATGATTGGAGAGCTTTCGGAGTGTTTGAGCGTAAGGTGCTGCAGACAATACTTGGCGGTAAACAGGAGAACGGTATCTGGCGGCGCCGCATGAATCACGAATTGTACCAGGTGTATAAAGGACTGGATATTATTAAGCTTATTCAACACGGCAGACTACGGTGGGCTGGTCACGTTGTTCGTATGCCGGAAGAATGTCAAGCAAAGATAATATTTAGTAGAGCACCTGGGAGAGGCCGCGTACACGATGGCTTTTCGCTGTTGAAGAGGACCTGAGGGCGCTCAATGTTCAGGGCGACTGGAAGCGATTGGCCCAGGATCGAGTCCAGTGGAGAAGGATACTTCATACGGCGTAGGTTCATCAAAGAGCTGTAGCCCATCAAGTATCAAGTAAGTATTTACATTTTGACGTTGGCTTTCTCAGTCTAATTTAATTAAGACGGCCGACAGCTTATCCCTTGAGGTCCAATACACGGGACAGAAACGTCGGGCTATGCCAAACTAGCCGTCTTAGGGCCAATTTCTTCACCTCCGCTTAACTCTTAAGCGGTGCTTACCCATACGCTTAAACCTGGTTTAAGCACTAAGCGGAGGTGAAGAAATCGGCCTTTAATTAAATAAATTAGACTGAGAAAGCCAACGTCAAAATATCCATTCTACCAGTCGCAATCTCCTACAGTAAGTATTTACTAAAATCGACGTCAAAAATTGTCCGTACACTGAATTACACACGGGGATCACAAGCTACGCCATCTTTGTCACAACTTTTCTGAGTCACCAATACGAGTGCACTGCGAATGCAACATAAACAATTCCGAGGGTGAAAATGATATAAAACGAACAAAGGCATCGACAGTACCTTGTGCAAGTAGCATTCTGAATTATTAAGCAAATAAGCTGAAATGAGAAATGTTTGAAGCATGGAATCGAGAGTAAAATAGTTTTTATTTATAATTCGTTAAATTTTTTTCTATTTTCTCATGATTGTATCATGTTGCATTATTGAGTGGTATGTGCGTTTTGCATCATATTCTCCTGTAAAAACGTAAACATTCAAAATTCGCGCACATACTATTGCAAAATAAATTAGTATTGACGTAATTTGACACTGGGGGATAAATTTATCCCCCAAAAAAGAACGACAGGCAAACCTGTCAAAATCCATAGTAAAAAAATTGGATGTCGCTCCTCTGGAATTACACAATGATTTACAGTCAACTCTCTACATTTCGATTTTTCTCCCTGTGTTTATGGTTTTCTTAATCCCTACACCCCTATTCAATCTACGTACATTTGAGCTTTCTACATTTTAGTAACCTCCCTATCTCGATATCTCTCTATCTTGATGTATTCTGGTCATATTTTGTTCAGGATTCTTTCTCCCTATGTCGATATATTCAAATTTGTGCGGGCTACTAGACCAACTTTGGACAATAACAAACACACCAAAAACAAGATATGACATTTGTTTTATTGTCGTTTTTCATAGCAACGAGCTTTTTTCAATCTAATACCAATTTCAATTTCTCTTCTATTTCTCGATCTCTCCTTATCTCGATGGTGCCTTCAATATCGATACAGTACCAGGGTGTCACTGTCTTGTAGGAAAGCTTTATCTAGTGATAAAGTACTATTGAGTGAATCTTCTACCAAGTTCGAATAATTTTTAGCACCAAAGTGTTAAAAAATATCAATAATTATGGCGAAAGTTTGTCCGTAATAACCGGTATTGGTAATGTGTCGTGATCGTAGGCTGTTACCGACAGAATCGGCAACAGTGAATAGCCTTAATAAATTTAGATTCTAAACGACTAAAAAGTATCATTGCAAAACAAAAATATAACTTTTAAGAACTATATCTATAAACTAATTAGAATGGGAAACAAATAGAAATATTATTGTTAAAAGATTTAAAAAAAACTTAAATGATTAGCTTACTGTAAAATATTTGAGAACCTCTGAAATTAAATTCAAAATTTGTATGACACAATCTAAAAGTAAACCCCTCGGTTTATATGAAATGTGAATTATTTGAACCCGACAACACCAGACGCGGGAGGAAAGGAGACAAGCTGGAGTAACGGAGGAGGGGTGGAGGTGAAGGTAGGAGAGGAGATGGTTATGGGGAGATTGGAAAAAATTGGCTGAAGAGAGGACTTCAGTCCGGGATAGCTAGCAAGCTACACGTTGTTACGGAAACGCTAGACAGAAAATTTTACGGTTTGAAGTGGTGTGTTCTTTTCTGAGCTTGTCGTATGCTCACTGTGGGAGGTGGTCAGAGTTGTGACCTATTAAGATGGAGACGAGATATCCACGCCGCAACCGAACGAAGCCCTTCCTCAATACCAGGACCACCGAATTCCTAAACCTAGTGTCAATGGTTTAAGGAATATTCTTCAACCCTGATCCACGATATCGGCTACTTCGTGCACGGCGCACATCTCGGACAAAAGTCAGCAAAGCTAAAGTCAGCAAAGCCTACCAGTGTATAAAGATTATCCGCCAATACGACCTGCGTCGTTCTCTCAACAATGCCATTCGACGCTTCCCGTAGACTCCGGCGACCACCACGTGACTGCGATTCGCACTAGGTATGTCTCCATCTCCCCTCCTGCGACATCAAAATGGGCCCCAACGAATAGGATAAGAAAAATACTACAATATTGTAAAATTCCCCCCCCCCCCCCATTTAATTATAGTCTAAAAATGCTCAATTCAATATTTTATCTTTAAAACTCAAAAGAGCAATTCCCCGATTTATGAATATTGGCCTTCCCTAGTTTGCTCGATAGTTGGCAGGTAAGTTTAGGGTTGCTCAGTTTTCCCCCGTCCAAAGCCGACCCTGAGGTAACTTTTATGGTGAGCTGGCCTAGGCGTATGGACGTCGACACCTCAGGACGTGTGGATGTCCATCGGTAGTTACAATTGGCGATCCTTCGAAAGGGATATAGGCTTGAACATTTCAATCATTTGATTGAAATATTCTTCCTACCTCGGGAAGATTCGAGATCAACCCTACACTTATCTCGACTTCAAATTTGCTCATAAACTATTTTCATGATCATCTCTACTCCTATCGGCTGTTAGAATCTTGTTCCAACAAAAGATTATTGTGTTGCTTGTCGAGGGTGGAGAAGAATCTATTGTGTTATAAAATCAACCACGCACCACAGACATACTCTCCTCACGGAATAGTTGAGCACTGGTTCACTTGTCGCTTGTCCGCACTAGCTACTCAAACGTACCTAACGTCGTCGTCATGATCTATATTTCCCTTACCAGAACAGTGACTGTAGATAATGATAGAAAGCAGTTGTGCTGTTGCAGATATTTATTCAGTCTGCGTCTCGGGTGACCTTTCTGATGTATGATTAGGATAACATTTTGGCGCAAATGTAATCTGGTTAGGTATTAGATGGTATTTAGACCTTCGTTAATGAATAAAATATCGTAAAGATTGTTGCTGAATAATGTTATACAACACGAAAAAAAGTGATCTTAATATTATGTAAAATTAACATTAACAAAACGTCTGTTGTTGTGAATTTGTGAAGTTTACGGATCCGTTGTGCCGTTCCACACTATGTGTATGCTATATTTCATTTTTTTTATTAGTAACACTCAGTCAATTAAGCAAAACAGAGAGCCGCCTACTGGAATTAAGGAATTATTTAATTAAAAAAAAAACCAATTGAATCCGCATAGATAAAATATTCAAATCACAGTTTTTACTTATCACCCAGCTAAGTTTATCGAACCCATCCCATCAACAATCAATTTAAATAGAATCACTAAAATGTTTGATTTTTTCGCTGTTGGCTCGTTTAATGCAAAGCATTAACTAACTTTCATTATTTTCAAATCAATTCGCTAAGTGCATTTTTAAGTTATCACACACCGGTTAGATTTCTACCAGGTGGCGATAGCTGTATCGAACTGTCTATGTTCCAATTGAAGAAATAGAAAATATATAAAACTGGCATAGGTAGAATCATCACAAACTGTGTGTAGTAAATGTAGAAATAATAGTTATCCATCATTAAAGCTCATGATGTTACATGAAAGGAAATTAAAAAAAGAAATTGATTTAATTACTATAGCTTGTCATCGTTCAACAGGATTAAAGTCTAATGAGTTACTTCTTCTGTTGCATTCCGTATCCCTCTGATGATCACGGATACTACTGTAAGGTAGCGAATAAAATCCGAATCTTATCAGCTATGTCTTCGATTCGAATCTGCTGCTATTCCGAGTTTGACGTCAACTCGAGTAAAGATTTTTATGCGAGGTTACGCTTATGTGCATTGAATGGCGTCTCACATCTGCTCCTAATAATGCAAGTAAGAACGACCAGTAGAGCTTATGCTCATTCACTCTCTCCTACATGAGATGAAATTTTCTCAATTCAATTTCCACACATGGAACTTTGAAACTGTAGAATAAAATACAGTTAACTATTTCGAGGCAGTGGTGCCTGGAAATACAAACCATGCTGACGTATACTAGTCACTGGTTCTTAAATTTAAATAGAATTGAATGAGACGAGTGAATGAGAGAGAATGGTTTGGATGAATGATGTAGACGGACGCGTCGATGGAATGAAAGTGATGAGTGCTTCAAAAGTAAATGGGAAAATAAAGTTATTTTTTTTAGTTATAGGTTTGAGTTAATGGTAAGAACAATCGATTAGGTGAGAGTAGTGTCAATTTACTCCCTAACACAAACTATCTGTGAATAGAGTGGTGATTATCTAACACAGTAGAGTAAACAACACTTACCACAAGGAACGCTATTTCCAAAATAAGATCCAGTCGAAGGTGTAATATGAATCTTGATAATGGTTATATGACAAAATTGATTTCCAACGAAAAATTATCGGAACAATTTTTCTTCTCTAGCGAGGGGAGAATTGTTACCGACAGAGTCGGCAACAGTAAATAGCCTTAATAAATTTAGATTCTAAACGAATAAAAAGTATCATTGCAAAACAAAAATATAACTTTTAAGAACTATATCTATAAACTAATTAGAATGGGAAACAAATAGAAGTATTATTGTTAAAAGATTTAAAAAAAAACTTAAATGATTAGCTTACTGTAAAATATTTGAGAACCTCTGAAATTAAATTCAAAATTTGTATGACACAATCTAAAAGTAAACCCCTCGGTTTATATGAAATGGGAATTATTTGAACCCGACAACACCAGACGCGGGAGGAAAGGAGACAAGCTGGAGTAACGGAGGAGGGGTGGAGGTGAAGGTAGGAGAGGAGATGGTTATGGGGAGATTGGAAAAAATTGGCTGAAGAGAGGACTTCAGTCCGGGATAGCTAGCAAGCTACACGTTGTTTCGGAAACGCTAGACAGAAAATTTTACGGTTTGAAGTGGTGTGTTCTTTTCTGAGCTTGTCGTATGCTCACTGTGGGAGGTGGTCAGAGTTGTGACCTATTAAGATGGAGACGAGATATCCACGCCGCAACCGAACGAGACCCTTCCTCAATACCAGGACCACCGAATTCCTAAACCTAGTGTCAATGGTTTAAGGAATAGTCTTCAACCCTGATCCACGATATCGGCTACTTCGTGCACGGCGCACATCTCGGACAAAAGTCAGCAAAGCTAAAGTCAGCAAAGCCTACCAGTGTATAAAGATTATCCGCCAATACGACCTGCGTCGTTCTCTCAACAATGCCATTCGACGCTTCCCGTAGACTCCGGCGACCACCACGTGACTGCGATT
This sequence comes from Armigeres subalbatus, assembly GCF_024139115.2. Lineage (NCBI taxonomy): Eukaryota > Metazoa > Arthropoda > Insecta > Diptera > Culicidae > Armigeres > Armigeres subalbatus. Next base: position 274,431,960 of record NC_085141.1, read on the forward strand.
CGCACTAGGTATGTCTCCATCTCCCCTCCTGCGACATCAAAATGGGCCCCAACGAATAGGATAAGAAAAAGACTACAATATTGTAAAATTACCCCCCCCCCCTTTAATTATAGTCTAAAAATGCTCAATTCAATATTTTATCTTTAAAACTCAAAAGAGCAATTCCCCGATTTATGAATATTGGCCTTCCCTAGTTTGCTCGATAGTTGGCAGGTAAGTTTAGGGTTGCTCAGTTTTCCCCCGTCCAAAGCCGACCCTGAGGTAACTTTTATGGTAAGCTGGCCTAGGCTTATGGACGTCGACACCTCAGGACGTGTGGATGTCCAGCGGTAGTTACAAGGCACAGTATGTGATATATAACTTCCATAGATCAAAATCATTTGAAACTGCTTCCGACACTGGCCGTAAGATGAAACTCACTGACCATCACAACCATAAAGAATACACCACTAGAAAAAAAAATACTTAGAGCTGTCAAAAAATAAGGATTCTTTGGGAAAGTTGACCTTAAATAAAATAAAGAATCGATTGAGCGAATAACAATTTTTGAGTTTATTTGGACATTTTAAAGAATAACTTGAAATCAAGCCCTTTAAATTGGACCAAAGATTCAATTTTTACTTTGTCAAAAAAAATGGTCCAAATCATTTTTCAAATCTCGTTAAAGAGTGGCTGCTGTACAATGTTGAATAAATACTCTCGCATCCTCCACAATCTCCAGACCTCAGTCCTAATGAAAATATGTGGGATTCTTGCAGGGTTGCCACATATACAGATTTTTCTGTATTTTACAGATTTTTGAGGTAAGGCTGTGACCAAGAATCTGTATATACAGATATACAGATTTTTGGAAAATTTACAGATTTTACAGATTTCTTGAGGATTTTAGTACCAAAAATTATTGTAAATTACTTTTATGCTACTCTAAAATAATCTTATTAAAAGCAATTTTTAGATTAAGTGAATTCCAATTTAAAAATACAGAACATGTGGTCTCTGGAAGATTTTGTTCTTAGTTGGCAATTCATGCAGATCAATGATTTTGAAATTAGATCAGATTATGTTCCGGAAAATGTTCAGATTATATTTTAATACATGTGGTCTCAGAAAACGCTCTAAAATAATACTAAAGAATCAGGTCTAACTATCATTGATCATATCTGAAATGCTTTGAAACAGTTTATCAGTGATTCTTTTTAGTGTGGCTGAATATTAATCCAATAAAGTTGTTGTGCATATGGCTATAATGGATCCTTGACATATGTTATTCGTAATTGATTAAATATTAAACCATGAGAAAGCAAACATTGTTGCTAGCATTCCTTTATTTCTAATCCTTGGAAAGAAATGTGCAAAAAAAATATGACATTTCTGACTTGTAGTTTCGCATAGTATTTCCGGACTTCATCTCTTCAAACCAAACTATATTAAAGACGATTGTGATTTGGTTCAGATGGATATATTGTGGATTTACTTGACCAATGGATTCGAAGGTCGGGTTACTTGCCTTTTTAAAACGTTCTCTTTTGTAGCAAGGTTTGCCAAACTCAATAACTGTTTGGTGGATTACCTTGTTTTTTGCTCCTTGTCTATCAAAACAGATGTCAAAACATCGGAAAAACAAAAAGAAGTCCGAGGGAAACAGCAAAAGTCACGTGACAGACTTATTAGTTTTGACAGATTTTACTATGAAAACCGGTATGAAGGTGAAAACGGCGATTCCAACGATCGTTCAAGGAGCGACTATTTCGAACGGTCGGGTCCAATAGGGAAATCCACGTACAATAGATTTGCAATACAGATTTTTTGACCTGAGATACAGATATAAAGATTTTCTGAGACAAAAATACAGATTCAAATGTGGCAACCTCTTGTAGACAAAGTTCTTTCTCTCGTGGAAAAATGACAAAACATCTTCCCGGAAACAACCCAAAAACTGGCAAAATCAGTGGAAAGATGTCTTCAGTTCAGATCGTAATTGATCGAAAAAAATAAAAATACAAAACAAAGTTTTGAGCACAGACAATTTTTTGACGTTGATTTTGTATTTTTTTCTGTTGATGAGCTTGATGAAAAGATTGGACTGTTTGTTTGTTGAATTCAACGCTGAAAAGACATAAACATTAGACCTCTTCATGTTTTCAAAAAGTATCAAAAATTCAACCGGTCTGCCGAAAATCACAGTTCTTATGCTAAAATAAGTCTCTTGTCAAATTTTCAGCTAATTCGGATAAAAATTCGAGGTGGCTCAAGTCGATTTAGTGTTTTTGGGTTATTTTCAAATTTGGAAAAAATCTAACAAGAGATATAAACGTCGAAAACTATCACAACAACATCTATACGGATGATTTTGGTGTGTTTTACAAGTCTTGTGAACATTGCGATTCGTTCCGTTCACGTTTTGTCCATGTTAAAGTGATTTTAAGCTTTTAAGTGCATAAAAATACTGTTTCCCCCAAAAGTCGTTGTTCTACAAAATTCTTAAGTTTATGACTTATGATTGTTAATTTACTATATTATTATTCCTCTTTTTTCCCTGGAAATTTGAGTAATATAATTGCCCATGTGTGGTTTACCGTTAAATTCTTAAAAATCAGAAGCTGAACATTTGTCATAAATTTGCACGTTAGGATTTCTTCAAGCAAGTTGTTCGAACAAAACATAAATCAAATCATACGATATTTGATGCTTACAACAAACGACATCCAAATTTTGTTAATTTCGCCATATGTCTGCATGCTTTTAACATTGAGTGCATCGTAGTAACAAGTGAAATCGAAGCTTCTTTGGTTGAACAACTTGTTTGAAGAAATCTCAGCGTGCAAATTTATGACAAATGTTCAGCTTCTGATTTTTAAGAATTTAACGGTAAATCGCACATGGGCAATTATATTACTCAAATTTCCAGGGAAAAAAGAGGAATAATAATATAATAAACTACCAATCATTTGTCATAAACTCAAGAATTTTGTAGAACTACGACTTTTGGAGGAAACAGTATTTTTATGCACTTAAAAGCTTAAAAATCACTTTAACATGGACAAAACGTGAACGGAACGAATCGCAATGTTCACAAGACTTGTAGAGCACACCAATAGCTTCCGTATAGAGGTTGTTGCGATAGTTTTTGACGTTTATATCTCATATAAGATTTTTTACAAAATTGAAAATAACCCAAAAACACTAAATCGACTTGAGCCACCTCGAAATTTTATCCGAATTAGCTGAAAATTTGACAAGAGACTTATTTTAGCATAAGAATTGTGATTCTGGGCTGACCGGTTGAATTTTTCATACTTTTTGAAAACATGAAGAGGTCTAATAAACATACTTTGTACGTTTTTCCTAAAACGCATTTTACGTTTGTTTTGATTCATTAAATATGTATTTTTAATGATTTTATATTCGAGCCATCACTGTATGGGCAATTTTTTAACACAGTGTATAGTATTTTTATATTATATTACATGAATTAGTCTTTTTCATTCACAAATTCAAAAGTTACAGGGATTTTACGAATAGAGATTTTTAGCACAAAAATTGTTTTACAAATATCGTGAAAACTTTGAGGTATAGGGTAACGGTACCAATAGTGGAGGTATTAGTAGATCCACAAAAGAAAATATTTTAAAAAAAATCATAATTATGGGAAATTTACTGCTTTAATATCTTAGTCAATAGATAAACTGATAAATTTGCTAACAATATCTCTTTGTTGTTAGATGTAATTTAACATAATAGAGGTAATAAACTATAGAGGAAGATTGTCGCTGTCGTCACTGGCGAAACATCTTTTGCTGGCGAGGATAGGGCACTAAATGTCAACGAAGGAAAAATCAGAACGTTTTGGCAGATAGGTACCCACCATGTTTGGGGACGATAATAAAGGGAACCGCAGCGACAATCGTCCTCTATAGTTTATTACCTCTATTTTTAACATCAACAATTACCGAATATTGCTTGCACCACTATGGGTACCTGTTCCTTTAGTGACGGTAAAAATAAATTTTGGTTTCTATAGTGGTGTTATCCATTGGTTTCTTATGAGACTCGCCACTATTGGTACAGTTGCACCACTATAGGTGCAAGGAAGTCAATTTAGTTAAGGAAAATCATTGTTTTCAATAGTTTTTCAAGCGAAATCTTAACAGGATATTTAAAGCACGACGCATCAACTGAAACCATCTTAAACTGTATAAATATGATAAATCTCAATTAAACCCCACTACCTCCACTATTGGTGCTACCTCCACTAAGGGTACGGTTACACTAGTTTGAAGAGTTTTGTATTTATGTAGTGCCTTTGGAGTGTATATACATACTTTAATAAATAGAATAGCTCAGATTATTGTTGTACCTATCTGATTATGAACAAAATACAGAAGTGTTTCCGTCAATTGATTACTTACCGAAATTTCCGCTCCAAGTACGCCAGTTGGGCATGGGTGAAAGCCGTTCGCCGCCGCCGTGGTTTCCTGCCGGCTTTGATGATAAGGCCATTTGGCGCATCGGCACTAATCGATCCGCTGGATGAAATCATTCCCTGATGGAGGCGGTTTGCGGCTAGAAGCGAACCAGCGCTTCCACCGCCGATAGAAGTCAATTGCGGATGCTGTTGAGAATGATGCGGTTGCGAATAGAGCAAAGATTCCGGGGAAGAGCGGTCCTCGATGTCGATGTCACTGTTGTCGTCCTCGTCGGTTTCCGACGTGAGGCCTCCCTGCTGTGAATCTTCGCGCGCCAGGGGTTAGATGAAGCAGAAACAAGAATAAAGGGGTATGAGTTTATTTGAAAACACAACTTGGCCTTTGAAAGAACAGAGGGTACGAGTCGCCTAAAGCGTTAATTAGTGTGTATGGTTTTCGCTGTTAGTAGGGCAGTACGTGTTCCTACATTTAAATTCAAATTTGCACTTTATAGAAGATTTTTCTTCAGTCGTTATGTTCGCTAATGAAGTATGCACTAGGCTGGAAATTTAAACGACATGTTTTTAACTTTTGATCTGAATGCATACGATTTAGCACGTTTTTCTACTTCAAGAGATGAATGAAGCACAAACGTTGAAAACCCTTCCATACAAAATGAATGGTAGTTTTGTATTATCTTAATTTTACAGACCACGCTTTCTTCACAAAATGTTTCATATTAGTGAGAAAATGTCTTTTTAAGTATAGTTGATTAAAACAATGAAACTCAGAAGTCAAAGTTAAATACGTACTACGTATTCAACAAATTTAGAATCTTGTTGGCAACAGTACTATGTTAAGATTAGTTTGAATCATATAAGCCATTCGACTTTGACGCAAATTGAAAGTCTAAGCGTATTTACGCAACGGACCTGGAATGGTGGCAAGTTAATTGAATTAACGCAACTCAAGCTACTTTCGAGGCAATGAAAATAAATAAATCCATAACTCTTTCTTCAAAATGTCATTGAAATACTCTTTCTATGAAAGAAAAAAAAACTTAGAATTTGAAAAACCACCCAACAATTAAACCTCACCTTTATCAGTCAGGCGAGAAAAGATGCCTTCCCTCAAATATGAAAAAAGGAAACGTGACTTCACGTAAATTGTTCAATGGAAGCGTACTTACACACAAACTATTCACAATCATCATCGACCCAGAAAATGGCAATTGAATCGGTAGGAGGCGAGACTTCCTTATTATATTTACGAGAGCGATCCGATTGTCCCATCATCACGAGCCCTGGTGAGAATATATTCCGTCGTTTATCATGTGAGCTCGAAAGGCAGCTAAGCAAAAACCAGTCACGTGCCAATCATATTCACAAAGAAAACCCAACACCACTCGACTGAATCCGACGTTAGGGCATCTTCGATTGGCGGTTTTCCCTGGTGCAAATTGAATCGGAAGCTGGAGGAAATCGGTCTCTTGTGTTGACTACTAACTACCTACATGTGAGATGCGAACAATAAGCGTGAGTTTGTGATTCCTTATGTTGGCGCTCATTCTGAAGTGCCGCACTCAAGAGTCGATGGGTCCACTCGAGTGAAGTATCAATTGTGTTATTCGATTGATGAGATTTTTATAATGTTGTTACGATTGAGTGATCTGTTTCAATGGTCTGTATTCTATAATGATGCATTTGTCTTGAATTCTAGAATGGAGCTTGTAGGGTTAATGTTCGAGAGTTTATGTGTCCTTATCAATAACTCCCAAAGATAAAGAATTGAAGCGCAGATGTGTAGTTTCTATATTTTTTCATAATTGAACACGGCATAGCACAGTGAAGCCATTTGGCCGAATGTCGCTTGGCCGAACGGGTCGTTTGGCCGAATAGTTAAAAAAATGACCTCAGATTACAACTAGTTAAGAGTGAGAAATGAGAGTTGAGTACTGAGAAGTAGAAAAACGAAAGTGAGAAGTGGGAAGCGAAAAGTAAACTGAGACTTGATAACTGAGAACAAAGGACTTCTTCCTACGTCCCTCTTTCTTTTTCTTTTTTTCTTCTTCTTTCTCCTGTCTTTTTTTCTTTTTTCTTCCTTCTCCCTTCCTCCTTTTTCCTTTGTTCTTTTTCTATCTTCCTCCTTTTTTTCCATATCTTCTTTTCTACTTCTCCCTTCTTTTTTTCTTTTCTCCTCTGTTTTTCCCTTTTTTAATTCATCCTTCTTCCTTATTCTTTCTTCCTTCCTTCTTCCGCCTTTTTCCTTATTTCTTTATGCCTTCTTCTTCCCTCTTCTTTCTCCCTTCTTCGTTCTTCCTTATCCTTCTTTCTTAATCCTTAATCCTTCTTCCTTCTTCATTCTTCTTTCTTAATTCTTCTGTCTTCCTTCGTCATTCTTCCTTTTTCCTTCTTCCCGCTTCCTTCTTTCTTATTCCCTTTTTCTTCTTTTTTCCTTCTTTCTTTTTCATTTTTCCTTCTTCCTTCCTCCTTCTTCCTTCTTCTCTTTTCATTTTTTTTTCTTCCTTCTTCCTTTTTCCTTTTTTTCCTTCTTTCTTCTTTCTTTTTCCGTATTCCTTCTTCATTCTTCCTTCTTCCTTCCTTCTTCTGTTCGACCAGAGGTCGTACAGACTGAGCACCCTAACACCTAGCATTAGACAACGTGGACACATAACACCCAGTGGACCAGTGGAGAATTTTTCGATCACAAAAAGTTTCCCACTTACCGGGCGGGAATCGAACCCGCACTCCCTAGCACATGCGTCTAGACATTTGACGTCGCTAACTGCACGGCACGAAGTCCTTCCTTCTTCTTACTTCCCACTTCCTTTTTCCTTCTTCTTTCTTCCTTGTTTCTTATTCCTTCTTTCCTCTTTCTTATTTCTGCTTCCATCTTCCTTTTTCCTTATTATTTCTTCCTTCTTCCTATTTCCTGCTTCCATCTTCCTTTTTTATTAACTTCCTTTATCCTTATTCTTTCTTCCTACTTTCTTATTTCTTCTTCCTGCTTCCTTCTTTCTTCTTCGGCCTTTCTTCTCCCTTCTTTTTTTTATCCTTCTTTCCTTCTTTCTTATTTCTTATTCCTTCTTCATTTTTCCTTCTTCTTTCTTGATTATTTCTTTCTCACTTCATACACTAAATAAGAAAACGTATTACAACTATTTGGCCAAACGGCACTCGGCCAAATGACGTTCGGCCAAATGACATTCGGCCGAACCACATTTGGCCAAACGGCATTCGGCCAAATGACCCTAAACCGATAATATGGTGGTCTACGTCTTCTTGTTCCAGCTGGCTTCGAGGAGAAGGCCGTTTTTGCAGGGTTGCTGCCCGGCATTCTTGTAACATAAGCAGTATTTATCACTATCACTTTATCATATCACTCGAGGTTTCTCCACCTTCTGATCCTGATCCTCTTGGCGTTTCCAAAGAATTCACGAAACTTCAAAATAGTTCCTGTGCAAAATCTGATAATAATAATAATAATGTTCTTGAAAATCTTAAAGAATTTTCTGGAGATGTTGATCTGAATTTCCCGACGAAAATCAAAAGACTCTTCCGCTAATGTCTTGAAAATATAATAATATGACCAATTCAGTCGAACGACACTTTCGGCCGAATGTCCATTTCGGCCAAATGGCACTTTATGCCAAACGATAATTTCGGTCAAAAGGAATATTTGACCAATTGAGCTATTCGGCCAACCGTTTTTCCGGCCAAATAGCTTTAGGCTAGATAGTCTTCTACCAAATGGTCTTTTCGGTCAAACGACATAGTTAGCCAAATATCTTTTAGCCGACGCTTTAACGTTCAAAAATTGGTGTCACGCGGAGAGCCGGTGTAACCTCCGGAATACGATTTACAACAGATTAGGTCAATTTATTCGTTCGCGGATAATATGGACATTTCGGCCGACTATTTGAAAAGTTGGCAGAAATGTACACCCGCCTGAAACGTGAGACACCAAAAGGTGAATGCTTCGAAGACAAACTACATTCTAGTGGGCGGAATCGAGCGCGATCTCGGCACAGTAGCGGTTATGGAACACAGAGTGCCTAAACAGAAAAAATTAAGAACCTAAAAAAAAAGTTTAAAGAACTCAACTTTGGATACAAAGCTCAAATTTTTAACTCAATAGGGTTTCTTACCCCAATTTCCGGCCTAACATGTATACGACTGCATTATTTAATTGATATTTATTACAGGAAGCAACTTTTCCAGAATTTTGTGGGCCGCGCAATACTGCAATGGGGTTCACTTCACTTCTTAGCTATTCTTGCTAAACATCGTTCAAAAAAGCTTTTATTTGATTTAAAATAACAAGTGCAGCACTCTTTTCAGTCATAGCGATTGCATATCCGGCCCACCTTAAACCTGTTCTCGACCTAAGCAAAATTTCACTCAATCTCTCAACATTTTACTCTCATTCTCTCTCGGGACGGTAGAAAATGCGACGTAAACAAAAATATACACGTTCTACGACAACATGATGCCAGATGGTATTATTTATAATAAATTTTATTTGTTTGAAAAGATTCATTCACTCATACAAATTTCTTCCAAACATTTAAAAACTATATTTTCTTCACTTTTTGAAATCGTTAGAATTATAAATAACATGAAAGCGTCAACGTATTACACAGTTTTCCTATTAACAATGAAGGATTATTTTCATACTAAAAGAGGCTCCTGGCCTTTTGGCAGCACGGTTCAGCTAGAAGTTCTTAGGCCGAGGTGAATTTTTGTGCGGTTTGAGGATACATTTTTAAATGTATTCTAATATGTTTATAAAAGTCCTGGTGAAACGAACAAATAGGAAGGATTGAAGTGCGTTAGTTTAGAATTATTGTGTGGTGATTAACAGCTTCAAGCAATGATTGTATCGAGAACTGTGACGATTTTCAGGTAGGTGTATATATGATATGTGTTTATATGATGATAGCGTTTTGTAAAAGTGGAAAGGCTCAGTGATTTTGCAACGAAGAGCGAATATTCGGAATCTACATTTTTATTTCCTATAATTGGATCACATGGTGTGAAATAAATGGTTGAAAGATATTGAATTTTTTTTTTGCCTTTCTATTTATTTGGGAGTGGTGGAATTACTATGTCTGAAACTCGATTATGCATATGCACAACATGTGATAGATTTAGTTCGGAAAAGGTATAGGAGGGTAACCGCCCCTTCGGCGGGGTTTGATCCCACGACCCCAGTACGCTAGACAGGTGCTTTCCCTAATAAGGAGACCTCCGTCTCTCCGACCTCGTAACTCTCTCATATGTATTTTTGTACAAATGCCAACAAAGTAGGATGAAGTGCGTGTTGGCTCTTGTTTCGGACGGCAGAACGATCGCGCGATTTGCCGAAATTTTGTGTTTTGTTTTGTTTTTCCCTTAGGACGGTTCGTAAGTAAATTGATGAATATATTTTATTATTTTTACAGCATATACTGTTATTGACAAACGCTCTATATTGTCGAATAGAGCTCCCTATTATTCACCTTTCCCACTAACACAAATTTTCCTTCCCGAGACATCTATGAAGGTAGTATGGGTTCCCTGCATCTTCACTAGTAGATGTTGAACTAACATTCCTTCCCTTCCTTCCGTGATTGTGAGGACTTGGCCAGGTATTCAACTGCTACTGTATAGGAAAAGGTACTAATCCCAAGTACCAATTTGCGTCAATATACAGTAGATTGCTCAATTCAAGCTCTGTCTGGTAAAGGGGCGGGTGTCGCGGGAGAGGGTTCTCTTTGTCGACTTCCCCTCATTTGAATGAAAGTGACAGGCAGGGAGTTTCTTTGCAGTTTATCACCTCAGAATGCAAGTTCGCATTGTTTTCTTTCGTTCTGAAGTGATAAACCACAGAGAGATCTGCTGCTTGTCACTTTTGTTTAAGGGAGGGGGGGTCGACGGGGAGAGTTCTCTCTTGCGACATTCGCCCTTATTCCAGATGGAGCTTGAATTGAGCATTGTATGTATAGCCACCCACGATTTGTACAATCACATATGCTATGCTATGCTATGCTAAATGCCAACAAAGTAGGATGAGTATTTAGTATAGTAGCCGGCTCCTACACACTTGCTTCATCAGCAACGGCGCTCAATGAAGTAGGGTTGTGTGAGGTTGTGCCGGAATCTGGTCAGTCCGGATTTGACGACCAACTAAATCCGGACTGACCAGATTCCGAGTATTCCGAGGATTAATCCACTCGACTTGGACATTAATTTACAATGTTTTGAAAACTCATATGTGAATTACATTATGTGGAAGATATTGATTTGAAAACTGTATTGGAGGTAACCACTTTCCCTTCGATGGGACTCGAACCCACGACCCTCAGTATCGACTGTCGATAACAAAACACTGAAGAAGTTTTCAAGTAGAAAACGAAATGCGTAGCTGTTTGATACATAAAAAATAATTAGTGAAAGTAAATGGAAGAATAATAGTCTTTTAACCGTGTAACATTTCCCCTAAGACGCTCGCAAATAATTAATCATGATATTCTGCTTTATGAGTGCTAGACGAGCTCGGTGGTCTAGTGGCTACCGTTTCTGCCTTATGAGTAGGAGGTCGTGGGTTCTATTCCAGGCTCGTCCCTTTCCTATTTTGTATTTCTATCTTAGTTCTTTCTGTGTTTCACGTTCTACCAAAATGTACCCTACTGTTATAACCTTCCACACAATCCAAAAACCTCCCGCGGCACTTATGAGAGGTCGTAGAGTTCTCTGCATCTTTCTTAGTAGGTGTCCAACTTACCATCCTTCCCCTTCCTCAGCATTCGCAAGGACGTGGCCAGGACAGATCTATGCTATTGGAGATATATACTATTGTGCGAACTGCTCAATGCTAATGCTAATGCCAATATTCTGCTTTATGAGTGCTTGGACGCGCTCCGCATCGCTCAGCTGTTTCATATGTTCCTTTAATTGTTTAAAATAATAGTATAATATGATACGCTGCTTTTTCAAAGTTTTGCTACTAAATTTGTTTGTCTTTAAATCAGCTGTGAAATTATTACGTAGCATATGAAGGACCCCCGCATGTGCCATGATCAAAGCATATTCTAATTTTTACTAAAATCGTACAGAAAATTGAACGAAACATTTTTTTTATGTACGTACTATCGAGGTGAAATGTATGTACAATCTAGGGTACGTACTATCGAGGGTGCGCACTATCGAGGGTACGTACTATCGAGGAATGCCTGTATAGGGTTCCTGGTCATTGCGGAGTTGATGGAAACGAAAAAGCCGATGAATTGGCAAGGTTCAGATCTTCCCAGAATTTGGTAGGACCATAATCTTTTTGTGCTACTGTAGTTACTGTACCGTTCTACGCATGCTTGTACCAAATTCAAAAAACGACAAATGAGAAAATGGCATTTAAAATTGAACCCTAATTTTCATTGCTGGCGTATACCCATGATGTAATATAAGACTATTATATCACAGAACCATTCAGAAGACTTAAATTCATTGAAATCATTCTTATTTTTCACTTACAAATAGAATTTGCGACAACGATCATGAAAATAGTTTGGCGGGACAGTTATGCCGAGAAATAGAGCACATGTTTTATGGTTTCTACGCATATCAGCCCCGTTCAATGCATGATTTCGTGAATGACTACTGCGATTGACATATGTCTCCACATGTTTTATCTATGGAAGTGAACTTGCCACGTGGATGAAGCTATAATGTCGCTTAGAATGAATATTGTACAAATTGCCCACATTAAACCAGTGCAACAGGCTAAGATTGTACGATCTAAACAGAAAATGCTATTTCAATGTGCGTTGCTCCATAAAATAACAGAATCCGCCATAATTTAATCACCGCGAGACAATTATGCGTAGAAATCAAACAATGGGACAATCAGACTTGATTTTGTTTTCATTGATTTTCCGAACAAAGTTCGAAATCTGTTAGAGTTTACTAAAAGTATACATCAAAATAGACTGCTCTATGGTGAAAGGTCAAAATCCACAAAAACTAACATGGGACAACTATGCGTAGAAGGGCAGTACATCCGTCTCTTCTTTTAGAGCAAAGTTGAAGGCTTGGGAATCTTTGAAGGTTGTAACCAATTGGAGTAGAACGCGTTTATTGCTAGGCAGTCGAGCGTGGGCAGACTCTCTGGCCGACGAAGGAGAAAGAGCCGCCGCAACCGGGAACAGTCGCCTCCTCTACGATATCTCACGACGCTTAAGCGGGGCGAAGATGAATGCAACGATGCCTGTGAAAGACGCGAATGATCAGTTATTGACCGACCCAACTGACCAGCTGAAACGCTGGTTCGAGCACTTCGAACAACTTTTTCAAGTGCCAGCCAGGCCATTACCTCCTCGGCATGATCTGCCTAGGATCCGACGTATAACAGTATAACACGCGTTTCAAACAGCCATCCAAAGCATGAAATCGAATAAAGCCCCAGGGGTCGACCGCATATCAGCCGAGATGCTCAAAGCTGACCCCATGACATCCGCTCAACTACTGCATCGTTTATTTCTTAATATCTAGGACACCGCAACTTTCCCGGTCGACTGGATGCAAGGTATCTTAGTGAAGGTGCCCAAAAAGAGTGACCTGACTGTATGCGATAACTGGCGAGGCATTATGTTGCTGTGTACCGTTATCAAAGTGCAAAATTATCCTAGCCCGGACTCAGGAGAAGATCGATGCGACTCTCCGGCGGCAGCAAGCCGGATTCCGTGCCGGAAGATCCTGTGTGGACCATATTGTCACACTCAGCATCATTCTGGAGCAGGTCAACGAATTGCAAGAGTCCCTTTACTTGGTATTCATTGACTACGAAAAAGCTTTCGACCGTCTCAATCACGAGAACATGTGGGGCGCCCTGAGACGCAAGGGAGTTCCTGAGAAAATCATCGGCCTCATAGAGGCACAGTACGAGTCCTTCTCGTGTAGAGTGCTGCACAATGGGGTCTTGTCCGACCCTATCCGGGTCGTAGCTGGTGTGAGGCAAGGATGTATTCTATCACCGTTACTGTTCCTCATCGTAATCGACGAGATTCTGGTAGATGCGATTGACCGTGAACCAAACCGCGGGCTGTTATGGCAGCCTATAACCATGGAGCACCTAAATGACTTCGAATTGGCGGATGATGTTGCACTCCTCGCGCAACGGCGGTCTGATATGCAGAGTAAGCTCAACGACCTTGCCGAGCGCTCCTCTTCGGCAGGTTTAGTCATCAACGTCAACAAAACCAAATCGTTGGATGTAAACACAGTGACTCCTTCCAGTTTCACAGTGGCCGGGCAACCAGTGGAGAATGTTGAAAGCTTCCAATATCTTGGTAGCCAAATGGCGTCAGACGGCGGTACCTAGATCGACATAGGCGCACGGATCAAGAAAGCAGGGGCTGCCTTTGCGAGTTTAAGAAATATCTGGAAAAACAGGCAGATAAGTGAACGCACCAAAATACGTATTTTCAACTCTAACGTGAAATCTGTGCTGTTATACGCTAGCGAAACATGGTGTGTATCAGTGGAGAACACTCAACGGCTGCAGGTGTTCATTAGCAGATGCCTGCGGTATATAATTCGGGCCTGGTGGCCTCACAACTGGATCTCAAACAACGAGTTCCATCGTCGTTGTCACCAGAGGTCGATAGCAACAGAAATTCGGGATCGGAAGTGGGGTTGGGTCGGCCACACTTTACGTAGGGGTGGAAACGAAATCTGTAAACAAGCATTAGACTAGAACCCAGCGGGACATCGCAGCAGAGGCAGACCCAGAGGCTCATGTCGGCGAAACCTCAATAAAGAAATAAAAGAAGTCAACCGACATCTAACCTGGCAACAGGTTAAAGCGATAGCCGGGCAACGCTCAGGATGGAGATCTTTCAAGTCGGACCTTTTTTTTTTTTTTTTACAGGGGGGAGAATGCATTTACATACTAACCCAGTACACGTGCATTGTAGTTGCCAAACTACCACACGGAAGTGTACTGGAGTGTCGGACTCGACCATACCGGTAATACCGACTAAACTCCCTTGGGCTCCACCATCGTTTCCCCCAGGAACTACCTCGCAGTACTACTTCTGGGGGGATGGCAGTACTAAGCGTACTCGCTCATTATCGCTCACACAGGCACTCGTCCCATGCGAGACTGACTTGGGTGCTCGCACACCATTCACTCCATTTGAGTCTTACTTGGATGCTCTCCCGGGCGCTCCGCTGCCATGCCTCGAGGTGTCAATAGCGGTAACTGCCTGGGCCTACAGATATTACGCTACGACACTCCTGCCTCAGCACGAGCAGATCAATCACACCACTGCCGAAGCAGACCACACGCTACCCTGCCGAAGCAGGGACACTCCCCATGCACCACATGTGCACAACTGTAGGTGTGTGTGGGTACAACCCACTGCTACCCTGCCGCCGAAGCAGCTTCTCCAAAGACCATTCGCTCCATGTGACCCTTTTTCGGGTGCTCACTCTAACACTCCACTGCCATGCCTCGAGGTGTCGATAGGTCCCTCGACTCCTACCTCAGCATGTGCAGTCCATACTCAGACTTCTGCTGCGCTTCAAGGTGACAATAGCGGCGACACGCTATGACACTCCTGCCTCAGCACAACCAGATCACTCACTCCCTGCCGAAGCAGCTCACGCGCTACCCTACCGAAGTATGGACACTCCCCAACTCACTGTAACACTCCACTGCCATGCCTCGAGGTGTCGATAGCGGTATGTATGGTCCGATCCACGATACTACGCTACGACACTCCTACCTCAGTATGTGCAGTCCATACTCAGACTTCTGCTGCGCTTCGAGGTGACAATAGCGGTGACGCGCTATGACACTCCTGCCTCAGCACAAACAGATCACTCACTCCCTGCCGAAGCAGCTCACGCGCTACCCTACCGAAGTAGGGACACTCCCCATGCCAATTGGCACTCCCTGGGCTTGTGCTTTTGAAGCGGCACACAGTCGCTTTGATAGAGTCTGCTTACGGGCACTTGTGGTTTTTTGGGAGGGATTTTAGCAGAGCCCACTGCTAAATCCCACCACGCCCTAGGCAGTTCTCCCTGACTCACAGACAGCTGGGGAGGGGTCGTCAAGCCCTTGGACATGGTCCATGCTGTCCCTGCTGTCCCTGCTGCCCCCACCGGAGGCGGAGTCGGCCCTTTGCACCACCGGAGGTGTACAGGATCCATAAGTAAGTAAGTCGAAGCGATTTATCACTCCGAGCATTTCAGTGACTCGCAAAATCATAAATCTTTCTAAAAAAGATCTTTGCAAGTACACAGGTCTTATAACAACAGGCCACTGTCCGAAAATCCATTTTTCACGACTTTTCAAAAAAAGCTTTGTTACGTGTTCTCAGTAATATTTTAATATGACTACTCACAGGCAATGCATTTGGGATTTTTTGGACTACCAAATAACATGAAGTTTGCATAAATCGCGTAGAAAACTAAAAAGCTATCATAGGTATTGCTTTAGAGGGGCATATTATACCGTCTTACCATCAAGGAATCAAAAAAAAAAAGTTTTACAGTCAAAATAGTTTACCTAAATGTTACTGCTTACTTTGTAAATAAAATTCAATTGGCCTACACCAGTTTGTGGCTAGACTTTTGGAGCCAAGATACTATATCTTTGTCATGTGCTTCGAAATTAAATTTGAACACGTTATTAGAACTCGTAATCCACGTAACCAGTATTTTGTATTCCAATCTCTGCCTTTTTCGTATAGGTTAGCGTGGTACTTATACCATTTAACACCACCTTTTCATAGACCGACACAGAAAATCACGCCGAAAACTTTTCGCCAATCTTTTGAGATATAAAAATTATATTTTTAGAATATCAAGAATATATTTTTTTGCAATATCAAGAACATCAAACATTAAATAAAATTCCTATTGATAGCTTCCCGTTTTGCTATATTTTGTCTGTCTTGTCCGTTTCGCAGAACACTTTTCAGTGTGGGACAAATGTTGGAATTGCCGGACTGTCCTGCAAAATGATGTTCCTCTGGTCTCTTTACTTTCATGTGATTTTTCGGGTCCAAAATTATTCTATCTGGTCTACTTCATATGGGCGTTTTTGTAAAAACAAAAAAAAATCAGAGAGCACGACTTTGGAAACAAAATCATTCGATTTTGGCGAGACAGATTTGTTTTTAAATTTGAGATGCCTATACACTGATTTCTGTTTTTACATGGCTGATACGTAAATCGATAGAGCGTTAGCAAAAAATCCCATAAATAACAAATTTCGGCTAGGGTTTCTTACCCCATTCCCGTCCTAACATGCGTACGACTGCGTTATTTAATTGATATTTATGACGGGACTGAATAGAAGGCTAATACGCCTACCCATCATTCATTCAATATGGCGTACAATGTTTTTGTTTTAATTTTGTTTAATTCATGTTAACAAAACTTCGGAATTATCGACGAGCTATTTTTCAACATAAAGAAGCCATACAAACACAAAAGACTCGGTGTACCTCAACTAATTGCAAGTTTTCGCCAGGAGAAGTTAATTGCCGATAATTGGCACTAACTGCGTACGAACCAATCACCCAAAATGAGCGCTATATTCGGGTATACTACCCAGAAACAGGGTACCAAAAACAGAAGTACCAAAAACGATGTTGGGTTGAGTGCCATTGTACCGTGGATGACAGGCTTTTCACCCTCCTGATTTATGACAAGGAGGAACTTTTCTAATGTGACCAGATGAATTTTATGCCAGCGCGGGACATAACATTCAAGTTCCTTGCTTCAAACGCGTATAAGGCATACTTTTAATTTTTATTAGAGTTTTTCCATGGGTTAGGTACATGGTTGACTTTCAAAGTCAAGTGACAGATTTTCAGTATTATGATTTACAGATTCCCAAACAGCAGAGATTTTTATCATGTAATTTTTGACGTAAACTACGTCTAAGGGGAAGACTCAGATACAGGGTGTAAAACCGAAATTTTCAAATTCGAGACCGTCACGAAATTAGGATAGATTTCAAACGCTAATAGCGTTTTTATCTTTCGATGGATTTTCGACATTTGCCTATCAATCGATTCAGAAACTCTCCAGCAATTTGCCAATTCTATTGATACTATTGATTATCAACGTTAAACTATTGAAAATGTTATTTCTTTCCAAAACGGGTGAAAAATTCATTTCCGTTCATGATTCCCCAACACGGACATCAGATTGCAGTAAGGTACGGGCCTTTTGATCCACTGCTTCGTTTTCCCTGTGTATAAAAAGCCCCGTGTTTCGCGTGCGCGTGTCATTTTCATTCTGGATGTCACGGCGAGCGGACCAGGGCGTCCAGAAGCGGTCCCAGTGACAACGGCTGTCTCAGCGGATGAAATTTTTTCGGTCGGTGGTGGTGGCGGTCGTGGAAGCAGCAGCACATCATTTTCATCCGTGTCCCATCTTCGGCGGATCTGGCAATCGACGGCGTTCGTTGAGCCGAATCATCGGATGGCGGTCGCGCAGCCCAGTGGCTGCTGTTAATAAGGCACATAAGTGGCAATTAATCGGTTCTTTTCAGGACCATCATTATATTTGGGAGGAAGGTTAAGTTGAAATAATTTTCCTAAAGTGCAACCGTTAGGAACTGGAAAATTCTGCGGTGAAATTTTCTAGCGTAATTCGGAGTTATATGATTTTAGTGATTGATAATGTTGATATTAGACGAACTTTCTTCATAGAACAAAGCATAATTGTTTGGCATCGGTAGCGGAATCATAGCATTAGTGCCGGTCCGAGCATAGGCTGTCATCGAAAGATTGCTACAGCAATTTATTCACTAATGTGGCGTTTGCAACGATTTGGATGTTGTCGACACAACATGAAATTTTCCCGCGAGACTCTAATTTTTTATTTTTCCTGTTGAGGATTGAAAAAGAAATCGGTTCCGAGATGAACTTTATTCAAAGCGCAGCGCTAACGTCGGTAGTTGAATCCCAAGCAAGTATCGGAAGGAGACCATGCAAACAATTGATTCGCATTATGACTGAAGAAAATTGTATGGCGTCAGTATTGATGTTTGCTACAAACTTTTTGACGTAAACTTCGTCTAAGGGGAAGACTCAGATACAGGGTTTAAAACGGAAATTTCCAAATTCGAGACTGTCACAAAAATTAGGATAGATTTCAAACGCTAATGGCGTCTTTCGATGGATTTTCGACATTTGGTTATCAATCGATTCGGAAACCCTTCAGCAATTTGCCAATTCTATTGATACTATTGATTATCAATAATGCTTAATTTTTTTTCTACAACAAATATGATTTTGAAAAAGTATCACCGGCGCGTGCTTACTCGCAATCTGCATGCTGATACATTTACAGTTACATCAAACAACTGAAAACCGAAATACGCCACTCCAAAATTACGAGGTGACAATGTTAGAGACAAAAGATAGGAAAAATAACACGGTGTGTAGTGCCTCCGCGAGTCACCTTAAGAGCCACTTTCATTGATGGTAGCCTATCGTTGGTACTTTATATCAAATATCATATCATATCATAGCATATCAAAGAATATTGTGGCCAAATTTCATAAAATTTGGTCAACAAAAACCCCCCCGACAATAGTAGAACAAAACCTGCCAAAGCCGTCATTCCTCCTACATCATACAAGAAAATTTAAACTGAGCGCTGCTAATGTTAATGACGACGACCGCGCGACCCACACCACCACCGGTAGGAGCTCCGCCGATGCCGAAGGTGGTACCACGGTCTGCTCTCCGCGACATTTCGAATGAAATGGCTCGCGCGCGCGGAAGAGCTGGTTTCTTGTAATCAATAAAGTTGAACCTGTAGACACGCCCCTTTGGAGGGTGTGTGACGGTTACACAATATTCGCAGTCATACCGGACAACAAAGAGGCGGGACTAATGAGCCATCTTTATTGTTTATAAGAAAACTGCTCTCCCGCGTGCGCGTGTAATTTCAGCACCAAAAGACTCATGAATGAGTTGAATCATTGTATGTTTTCTGTATGTATGTAGAATCACGAGCGCGCGTCAAACGGAGAAGCTGCAAAAATGCATTCGCATGGATGACTATCTACTAAAATCATGTCTTTCTCTGAATCGTGATCTCGTGATTCTACTACAGACGGAAAACAATCTGCCAAGTTGTGACTTAAGAGCTACTTTCATTAATGGTAGCCAATCGTTAGTAGGGAAAATTACGGCTTTGTCAGGTTTTGTTCTATTGTTGGCAGGGGGTTTTCTGTAACTAATTATGCTCAAATTTGGCCTAAACATTCTTTGCATATAAAGGAATATTGTGGCCAAATTTCATAAAATTTGGCCAACAAAAACCCCCTGACAATAGAACAAAACCTGCAAAAGCCGTCATTCCCCCTACTTCATACGAGAAAATTTAATCTGAGCGCTGCTAGTGTTAACGATGACCGCGTGACCCACACCATCGCCGGGAATAAAATTTCCGGTAGCAGCTCCGCCGATGCCGAAGGTGGAAGCACGGTCTGTTCTTCGAAACATCTCGAACGAAATGGCTCGCGCGCGGAAGAGCTGCTTTCTTGTAATCAATAAAGTTGAACCTGTAGCCACGCCCCTTTGGTGAGTGTGTGACGGTTACACAATATTTGCAGTCATACCGGACAATAAAGAGGCGGGACTAATGAGCCATCTTTATTGATTGAAAGAAAACTGCTCTCCCGCGCGCGCGTGGCCCATTCCAGTGCGTCTAAGGGGAAGCCTCGGATACAGGGTGCAAAATGAAAATTTCCAAATTGGGATTTTTTTTTCAAACGGTAATGGCGACTTTATCTTTCGACGGATTTTCGAGATTTTGTTATTAATAGATCCGGAAACTTTCCACCAATTTGCTAATTGTATTAAAACTATTCATTATCAACGGCAAACTATTGAAAATGTTATTTCTTTCCAAACCGGGTGAAAAATTCAAAAATAATCAATCCCGTTCATAAATCCCCAACACGGACATCAGATTGCAGTAAGGTACGGGCCTTTTGATCCACTGCTTCGTTTTTCCTGTGTATAAAAAGCCCCGTGTTTCGCGTGCGCGCGTCATTTTCATTCTGGATTTCATGGAAAGAGGACCAGGGCGTCCAGAAGCGGTCCTAGTGACAACGGCTGTGGTGGTGCGGATGAAAATTTTTCGTTCGATAGTGGTGGCGGTCGTGGCAACAGCAGTACATCTTTACATCCGTGTTACAAGCAGCATTTTTGGATCTGGCAATTAACGGCGTGCGTAGAGCCGAATCATCGGATGGCTGTCGCGCAGTCCAGTAGTTGTTGTTGGTGAGGCACATAATTGGGAATGAATCGGATCTTTTCAGAACCACCATTATGTTTGGGAGGAAGGTTAAGTTGAAATAATTTGTCAATAGTGCAACCGCTAGGAACTAGAAAAATTTTCAGTAAAATATTCTAGCGTGATTCTGAGCTCAATTATATGATGTTTGTCTAGCACTTAACTACTCTTTTTGCTGTGGATTTAATTTAAAACAATGATTCAGTGATTGATAAGTGATTGAGAAAGTTGATATAAGACGAACTTTTTTTATAGAACAAAGCATAATTGTTTGGTATTGGTAGCGGAATCATAGCATTACTGCCGGTCCGAGCGCGCGTCAGAAGGAGAAGCTGCAAATATGTATTCGCATGGATGGAAATAAAACCTTAAACAAGTAGCAGGCTACCTACTAGAATTATAATCTTGATGGGAAATAACTTGACTGTTACTGCTATCCACGCGAATAATTATCGGCAGCGTTTTTTTTATAACGCGCGCTTGTAATTCTGCTACCGATGGAAAACAATCTGCCATCACCAAGCAATTAAGTTTTACTTTGAACAAAATTCATCTCGCCTCAAGTTGTGACTTAAGAGCTACTTTCTCTGATGGTAGCCAATCATTAGTACTTCAGACAAGAAAATTTAATCTGAGTGCGAATAACCGCATGAACCACACCATCGATGAGAATGAAATTTCCGGTAGCAGCTCCGCCGAAGCCGATGGTGGGACTACGATCTGCTTTTCGCGACATCTCGAACGAAATGGCTCGCGCGCGCGGAAGAGCTGCTTTCTTGTAATCAATAAAGTTAAACCTGTAGCCACGCCCCTTTAGTAAGTGTGTGATGGGTACAAAATTTTTGCAGTCATACCGGACAACAAAGAGGCGGGACTAATGGGCCATCTTTATTGATTATAAGAAAACTGCTTTCCCCCGCACGCGTGGCATTTCATTTGAAATATCGCGGATAGCGGTCCCAGCATCGGTAGAGATGTCGCAAATTAATCGATTACTTCGATTAATCGATTACTTATTTGTTGTGATAGTGGATTAATTTTCAAATCGATTACTTCTCAACGATTAATCGATTCAATAATCGACAAGAATCGAGAGTAATCGATTAATCGGGATTTTACGACAAGTATTAGATTTCGATTACTTCAATTAATCGATTCATCGTTATGATAATCGATTACTACTCAACGATGAATCGATTCAATAATCGTCAAGAATCGAGAGAAATCGATTAGTTACTAATCGATTAATCGAGATTTTACTACATCTCTAAGCATCGGCGGTTCTTCTCAGGGCTTCCATTCTATACAAAGGAAGATTGAGGCGAGGCGAACTTTTTTCAAAGTGCAAACTAACTGCTTGGAGACGCCATAAAGCTGCCTGGCGTCCGTAGCAGAATCACGAGCGCGCGTCGCAGGGAGATGCTACAAATATGTATTCGCATGGATGGCTTCAGTGGCAGTCAAGTTTAATTCTTTCAAGATTCTTTGGTTTTGTTATTCCAGCCTATGGCGTGGGTCATGTGGTCAATAGTGATTCGAAATATGCATTATTGGGAATTAATCGATTCTTCCATTTTAAACATAGGAAGATTGAGGCGAGACGAATTTGTTCAAAGTACGGCGTCGTAGCAGAATTACGTTGCCGTTCGTAGCAGAATAACGAGCGCGTATTGTAGAGAGCTGCTGCAAATATGTATTCTTGTACTGGCACTAGATTCTTCATTTCACCAAACTGTTTTACGTAGTTTACGTCGGGCGGTCGTGTCTTGTACACAACCCTTATGATTTTTAGATTTTCGAACATGCTTTCCTTCAGCTAAGAACTAGGACAGACTAAACCGCTGATATTGTATATAGGGTAACGGTACCAATAGTGGAAGTATTAGTAGATCCACAAAAGAAAATATTTTTTTATAATTGATAATTATGGGAAATTTACTGATGTAATATCTTAATTTGCTAACAAAAATGAGATAGATGTCATTTAACATCAACAATTACCAAATATTGCTTGCACCACTATGAGTACACTGTTCCTTTAGTGGCGGTAAAAATTAATTTTGGTTCCCATAGTGGTGCTATCTATTGGTTTCTTATGAGACTCGCCACTATTGGTACAGTTGCACCACTATAGGTGCAAGGGAGTCAATTTTGTTAAGGAAAATCATTGTTTTCAATAGTTTTTCAAGCGAAATCTTAAGATAAGTTGCATTCAACATGATATGTAAAGCACGACGCATCAACTGAAACCATCGTAAACTATATAAATATGATAAATCTCATTAAAACCCCACTACCTCCACTATTGGTGCTACCTCCACTAAGGGTACGGTTACCCTATTTTCAATTCAGTAGAAAACCGAAAACCAAAGTTGGATTTTTCTCACAATCCATACGTTAAACCTAATTTTGGAAGTAATGCGCTGTATAGCGTATCACCAAATGAAAAAATCAAATTTATGAATTTTAAAAATTTAATAGTATTTACTGTCGGGCAGTTTTTTTTTTAATTTTCTGTATTTCACGGAACATTATTTGAAAATAAGTGAAATGCGGGACGTATTGCGGGACACTTTTCAGCGCGGGACAAATGTTGAAAACGCGGGACTGTCCCGCGAATTTTGTGGTCGTGTAATACTGCAATGGGGTTCACCTTTGTTAACATCGATTGGAAATATATCATAAGTTTAATGTGCAGTGAGACGGGAATCGGGTCCATAGGCCCAAGTAGTGATTTACCCTATTTCCCTAAACCAACGTTAAATCGCTTAGATTTTAATATTCTTGTAAATAACAACGAAAATCTTAAAAATTGGGTGAGAATTCCGTTTAATGAAACACCGAATATAAAGCTACTCTATTGGCACAATAGGTATAATACAGTATAGCATAATAGAGTATCATTGAGCATCAAAAACCATTAAATTTTGACTACATAAAAATATCGTTGGTAACATTAAATAAGGGCCAATCAATACGTGACCGATTTGCGATTTGGGCGTTACTTAATTGGGCGTAATTGTTCTGTGGATTCCATAGATTGCAAACGTTTTTCTCAAAAACTAAATCCCTCACCTGTTAGAGGAAAGCCTATTCTTTTGGATACATACCGGATGATATACTTTATTTTATCAGGTTACTGCAATGTCATATGATGGCTACGCCATCTAAATATATAAATTAACAAATTAAATAATTCAACAACTTTTCTGACCATGATCACCGTTAGATACTAACTATAAATGCGCCTTTCCTATTTCGACACGCAACACAACTCAGCATCTCCCAGAGAACCAGTAAAGATGCAAACCTAATAACAGACCAAGCAAATCATCTTATGCCAAACTAACCTGGATCACTATTGGACATTGGACTTTTGAATTCCGCTTCGTTGCGCTATTGCAGGGCGCAGGTCATCACCGTTCTCGTGATCTTTCCCTTCTTTCCGCACCACCCATTCTGCGCCATGTCTACAATCTACCACCACTAATGATGATGATCTCTGATCGTTCAGCGCTTTGTCCACACATCGTACAAATGGCAGTGGAAATAAGATCGTTCACGGTGTAGAGTTCAGCCTTTAGTTTAACGGCAATTTCAAGATCGACTGAGTATTTGCCGCCACATTGGAAGCAGGCCAAATTACCACCATCAATCAAGCGGTTTGCTACATTTTGCTTTGCGCAAGCCTGGTGCCGCTTGAGACCTCATCAACCAAACTTCTAAGGTAAAGAAATGTGAACTGAATTGTTCCACCATGGAAAAATGCTATTAAATCAATTAAATATAAAAAACATTCTTGAGGTTAGCGATCTTAGCCTAACACTTCACGGCATCATCTTCAGCCTCAGCTCGATACTCGCATGGCGAGCTCGGACACATGACCAATTATCATTCCCGTTAAAATGTCACCAGAAACTTGTTTGCATATAGACTGAATTACGATGAATGTTCAAAGATCACAATCTTCAACCCAATCCCAGGTGCCTATCATCACTCGTCTGATACGGCGCACCATCGATAACGCCTGACAAACAGATTCAACACTTCGAATATAGTCAGCACTGTTAAATAAAATATTCATAACTAACATGTTTGTTTGTCTGAGGTACAGTCTCTGTGTCTGATAATTTGAACCAATCCCCAACTAAGAAGCTAATAAGCTAGTTGCTGGCACCTATACTGGTTCCAGTAGTCTTGCCAATCAGTGTTCGATGTTCCACATGGAAGAAGTTGTTTGCAAAAGCTGTGGACGCATAAATATACACACTCGATGCAACCTTGTGCAACTCAAAGCAACAATGGACGAATGTGTAAATATTTTCACAAAGCCAGACGACATAAATCTTCATGGAACATTATTGGCGAGGAGAGAAGGGCTCGTTGTTTACGCGGTTATGGTGAATGTGGTGTTTTGACGGCATGGCAAACGATGTAGTGATTTGCTAACAAGTATGTTAGACATCTAACAAATGTTTTACATTGACGAAGACGATGACAATCGTGCATCTGATAAAGTGTAGCTCCATTTTTTTTACGTGAGCCTCAAACTATTAAGCGTATCGACTTTTAATCCAGTTGTCCCAGATCTATATACATAAAACTGAATTTCAGTCTGTCTGACTCGTCTGACTTACAGACTCAGAAACTACGAAGTTTTGGGGCCGAGAGTTCTTAAGATGGTTCGAGACCCCTCCCCCGTTTCTAAATGGGGGCTTCTATACAAATAAAACATGAATTTCTTCATAGCTCGAAAATGCAAATGGAACCAAATCTGGCATGTGGAGGTTTCGGAAGGAAAGATATGTTTCTGTGGTGTTCGAACCCTCCTCCTTCTGGAAAGGGGCATTCATACAAATGAAATAGAAATCTCTGCATGACTCGAGATCTAATCAGAGAATGAATTATTTTTTAGGCGAGACAAAGTTCTTCGGATCTGCTAGTACATAAATATATGACGCATGTTTATCTTTAAAGTATTTCTTGTGTTAAAATGTGTACTTGTGAACTCGAGAGGTAATTTTGAAATTGAGATCTGACGCGACATCAAGCGCAACAGTTTATACAATATCCAAAAGCGTGAAACTTCGGAAAATGTACTTAGAATTAAGGGACAGGTATTCGGATAGTATTCCACAAAATATTGTTTCATATTTTCTTATAATAAAGCTAACCTAGTGTATATGAGCCCAGCTCCCCTGAACTACTTTTTCACTTGCCTTGTTTCACCACGACGACGTGACCGTTACTGCTCTAAGCCAGCCAGCTTTAATCATCCATAACCGGCTGACATAGCGCACTAATAACTATTAAGAAATGCAGCCGGTCGAAGCTACCAAAACCGATGCCCAGCTAGATCCAACCAACGCAACGGTGGGGTCAGGAATGCTCGCAAACTTATTCAAATGTGGTGCGCAAACAGAACTCCCAAAACGGGAAACTCATCAAGCTTCACCAACAATGCCGTCCAGCTGGCGGCGCCGCTCAGGCGCACGGACCCTAAGTCGGATAATCCCTAACCCTGTTATTGGTCGGACATTGCTTTCTCCTTCCTGTTGCCATTGGACAGGCGGCGGTGGAGCCGTCAGTTGATGTACAGGAGGTAAACAAACCAGCAAAGTGGGTTCCTCGGTCACGCATGTCAATCCGGTTAGCCGCGCCACCGGCAGAATGCTGCCAGCTTGTGACTTGTGTTTTTGAGCTAATGTGGTGTTTGGGAAAGTGACAATGTTCTAGCAATTGCTCTTTTTATGATTTCCATTTCGATATTTTTATCGATATGCATTTTGATCAAAGAGATGTGATACAACTGACTCAACTTACGGAAGCTGAAGATTGAGAAGAGAATGTCTGACGCCTAACAGTCATTTGAAATAATAGTTTATCTTTGCGATTTAAGTAATTAGCTTAAAAATATTCAGTTCTATGTTGCTACAGTCACCCTAATTAACTATTTTGCTTTCATTTCAATGGCTGAGAGGATTTTTCCATGTTTGGACAATGGCGACGATGTGCGCCCTAAGAGCCTCGGAACTGGGGGTACAATGTCCCATGATCATATCCAGATGTCATAATTTCACCTGTCTTGTGAAATGCTGCCATTGCCATAGTTTGTAACATTTGGAAAATGGCCGATTTTTATGCTTCGGAGGGGTTTCTCAAGGACTTGAAACTGACCCCAGGGTGGCAAATGTCCCCAGAATCTTATCCGGATGTCATAATCCATAATCCTTGACATGCAAAATGCTAAAGTTTGATAGCCATATTGCTAATACGGACAAATTATTTGAATTTTGGGGCCGGTTCCCAAGGTCACTTCAAAGAATAGGACGAAATGAACGTCATTTGTTGGACTTCTATGATAATTTTTGAGGATTTCGACTGGATTAGTTGCTAATATTCAGGATTTTCGGCTTTCAGTCACAGGAAAATGTTGATAATTTCAAATCATTGCCAACGTTTCGATCCGGGGTTTGGATCTTCATCAGGGCCTGTCATTTATTGGCGATATGTTAATAAATTGCAATGGTACATAAGTGAACTATTGTGTGACTTACTCGAGATTAATCATCCTGTCGATTGAAGTGTTGGTCACGATGGACTATCATGGTGTTAGGGTAAACTGCATTAGCTTCACTATTGTTCATTTTTTGTCTTTATTATCGAGACTTTCAGCCGAGGCTGGCTCGCCTCGATGTAACTATTGTTCATTTAAATTTAGAAAATCAAGTTTAGTATACTAAGTGTTCGGGGATGCCTGATATCATCTTACTTTGTCCCAGCACCATAAACAAGATGGGTGGGAGGTGAAGAATAGGATGGGCACTTCACGGTAAGTCACTACGATACACTTCTAACGATGATCAGCTGTTGCCAGTTGCTGAACTATAATAATATCGCTGTCAGGTGTTCAGGGTTTAGGGTGGTAATGGGGTGGTCAAGTATGTTTGTATGGGTTGTGTCGACCCACAAGTCATGTGACGATAATCGTGGTTTATTAGACGTATTTCTCTCTTCTCTCTGTGTTTTAATCGTGAAGAGAAGATTTGCTACGCACAACAGGTTGTCGGTGTCCGTCCGATGGTTGACGGTGTTAGAGGTAGTGGCGATATGACATCTCTAACACTTGCAGACTTCTTCTTGTAGGATTTATCGACGATTGTGGAGTTTAGTACTTCTGGGTAGGGACACGGCAGGTATTTTCGTCTGTTTGTCATAGTCTCGAAAATCAATAAAAGGACGCTTTTGTAAAACTCTTACGTACCAAATCGTAAGCTCAGGAGAAACGTTCTGCTATAGATTCGCGAATGTACGTTGCTTTCGTTGGTTTTAGCCCTACGACGATGGACGGAAATACCTGCCGTGTCCCTATGTGTATTAGTACCCTTCAACAGCTGTTTGTTCAATTTGTTTACGTTGGATTGGTGTCCGTACATGCTTCAGGTTCTGATTCTGAGCTTGTTGGTCGTCATCCGATGATATATTTGCTAGGGCAATTCGTACAGTTAATCCTGTAGATGACGTTGCTTTTGTTGAGCTCTGATACAGATCCTTCGCATTTTTAAAGATGTCCTGCATGTTGCTATTGCTGTGTGAGATACCAATGTTCAAGCCACTGTTGAGAGAATATTTTTGATATTTGGTGTTAAGCCTTGGGTGAATGGGATGGATCTGAAGATAGTGGGCTAGATAGTCGTTCTTACTGAGGTGGTGATGAATGAGCTGATCTTGTTGATGTTTTATTTCGAATGGTACTTAGGTTGCACTCTGTCAATGATATTGACAACTGCAAGTTTTGATCCGTGGGGTGGAAGGAGCAAACGTTCAGAATTCTACCTGAAGAAATTGGTTTCGCATACCAATCAATTTTAACGCTTCCATCATCAAACCTTAATATTAGTAGGTCGAGGCATGTTTTGCTCAACTTCCGATGTAAGCTGATATTGGGAGTTTTAGTATTGAAAATTGCTGATACTGTATTTACTTGATCTTTATGTGGAAAAAGAAACAAGTCATCCACGTATTTTCGTCGTTGAATGTCGAAGGAATGTTGGCAGCTATTGTTATTGATCTGTGTAGCGAATTTTCCATCACAATATCAGCCAAATTGGAGAGAAAGGGCTTCCATTGAAGTCCCCAATATCTTGAGTAGAATCGTCCACCATACCGACTCAACATATACGCATCTACGACTCAAGACATACCTGCGACAACCTCCGAAAATCACAACAGACAACACGAAAATTCAACCTCCTGATGAACAGAGCCTTGCAAACCAACCTAAAACAGCTGACCGCACCGACGCTATTCTTAATACCACCAACAAAACAGTCCACCAGTAACGTTAATCCTCCTCAGCCTTGCGCTTGGTCAGCTTCACACTGATATTCTGCCCTCCCCTTTGGGCAGGATTTTGGCAGAAGGAAGGTCGATACGATATATGCTATCACAAATATTGCCCTCCGCTCGCTTTCAAATTGACTTCTATAAAACATTCTTCATGTCTGCCGTATCCTAACGGAACTATCAATTCTATACTTTCGCCTCTAATTCTATCATGAACATGTCGTCTAAGTTTGGAAGATGATATTAGCATTTCCTATCATTGTAAAGATGTGACATTGCAATTACAGGCAGTGTAGTCCTCAAAGTCTTGTAGTAAACATGATGAATAAACTATAATTGAATTGAAACGTTTCACGGAATAATAAAACTTCGTCAACCTTTTAAAAGAGCAGCTTGTTTTCGGGTTCGTTTTCATATATCTTATTAGTTCTTTTGTATTTACGGCGAAAAAGTGAGGGTACCTCAAAAATGCCAAAAGTTCGAAGGTACCTCTCAAGAAAAGGTTTAGAGCCTGCTCTACATTGTTTACAATCAGAAAAGATCTTCTATGTGTTTCAACCATTTTTTCTCAACCATGGGTTTCAACACATTTCATCCTTGAGATACCCAAAATCATTTTCATACATACATGTTGGATTAAATTTTTCGGAAGTTGCAGCTATACATTCATTTATATATGCCAGTATTAAATCAAATACCCTTAGGTTTAAAAAATATGTAAAAAAAATAATAATAGATTCACAATTTAATTTGCTTAATTGATTGCCATACTACAAAGACAAAGCCATATTATAAATATTACGCTGAAGTACCTAGTTGATTCAAAAGTATAAAATTGCGAATGTCGTTCCTGTTCCGTGACTAACATCTAGGTTACTTGACCTGGGCCCTTGGCATAATCAGACTAATAATATTAGGCTACAGGTTACAAATTCTATCAACAAATTACAAGTACTTGTAATTTGCGTCACTATCTGGACATTTCAAGTACCATTAATTGGGTTCCATGTACCCATTATTCGTTTTCAGTACTGAAATGTCAAACAATGGTGAGTTTTCAAATACAAATAATGGGTATTTAAACCTCATGTTGAAGTTCCTCGTTTCCTGATAATAATGGGTAGATTATACTCTTCATTTAGAATCAAATGTTCACGCCATTTTGCTCCGTTTCGACGCGTTGATTTTCGACGGAAATAATATAAATTCCCTTTACAATTTGAGAAACAATACAAGGTAAGTTTACTTGAATTGATATATGTTGGATCGATTTTACTGAAATGCATAACCATGGACCTTCAATCGTTTTTCTTGTTCCAGAAACCAGTATAAGCTGAGGATATTTTGGCTTGGTGAATTGATTTTATTCAAGCCCAACTTTTGTGCCGTTTCCAAACATCAACGCTAATGGCCGATTGCATGAAGATGACTCCGGGTGATAGATCGTTATGGTTCTTTACTTATTGCATCACCAGAAGTTAAATTTCACCGCATTCTGCGCGTTGATTCACAAGTAAATGCCGGATGTTGGCGAAGTGCAAAATCTGTTCGTGCAAATTCTTGAACATTATTTTGATACAGATGCATTATATGTATGTTTATTTTATCCATATGAAAATAAATTTGATGCGCAGTGTTTTGATTGAATGTATCTTTTGGTTTTAATTTCATTTGATACAATTTCAAACAAGAAATTGTAATTTAATGACCTTTTTACCCATTTGGCAATAGAAACATGGTGAAAATTACCTTTTCTGAAATTTCGCTAGCGCCCACTAATGAGTAAATCAGTTTACCTTATTAAATGAGTTATGCCGCTTTTCTTCGAAATGGGTGCAATACCATTAATGGGTACTTGAAGATGTCCGTGTAATAATGTTTTGCCAACTAATAATATTAGTACCGTCAACTGGGGGAAGATGATCATTTTTAAGACAAAACATGCAATAACAATGTGTGTTTACATTTTAAATCAGAAACAAATATTTTCAAAACATGTACTGCTATACGTTGCAATAATCAACAACTTTAGTTTTCTGAAATGTGTTCGCATTTATTAAAATAAATTAAATTATCACACATTTTTTGAGTAATCTGGTTTAGGGGTGAAGTTGATCAAGACAGCTCTACTAAAATCATTATGATCAGTACTCAAAATACACTAGGATATTTATGAATGTTGAATTTACTACGTAAAGAAGTCTACGAAGTCAGTATTTGAAACGAAAATAGCGTCATTTGGACTATCTCTCTCTTTCTTCACAAAATACATTTTCATGATTATAATCTAAAACTCAGTTTCTACCTAGCGGTAACATTACTTGAACGGAGAATATTGTTGACTACCGTTTCATAAAAAAAATGGCACTTTTGACTGACACTTCAAATGATCATCTTCACCTTAATGATCATCTTCCCCCAGTTGACGGTACTTGTATTATTAGTAAGGTTGAAACTACAAGTCCGTCAGGTTCAACCTAGTCAAAATTCATCCGACAGTTCACTGTCAATGCGGAGTAAACATTTGTTTACGTTTGTTTAAATTTGTGAATAGAATATATATTTTGACTGCGATAGCAGGCCGGTTTAAGCCGGCTTTGTGGTATATATTTTAACCAAGCCAATGTAATGCACACTGGAGTCGTTTTACGTGGTCTTTAGGATTGACTTAAGTTTTAATTAAGGCGATTTGTAAGTTACGCGAACGTATCCTTCATGATAAATCGAATCCCGCTAGACTTGTTTGTTGTGGGTTTCTGAAGAGGTTTAATTTACGACTGTGTAAGACTTATGCGGGTTTAGATTTTAGTTCAAAATACTAACTGATGAAAATATCGTAATAAATGCTACTCAAATTGAGGTAGTTTTCGTTTTTCCTTTCTTTCCCATGATTGTTGTCAAACATAAAGCAATATGTACGATCTTAAACAAGATTGTTTTGGTATAATAATACAATCATACAAATTTCAGTAAATTAATATAGGGAATGACGGCTTTGGCTGGTTTTGTTCTATTATTGGCAGGGGTTATTTATGACTGATTATGCTCAAATTTGGCCTAAACTTCTTTGCATATCAAAGAATATTGTGGCCAAATTTCATAAAATGGTCGACAAAACCCCCTGCCAATAATAGACAAAACTCTATATCTTATTCACAATTTGAGATGAATAAAGTCAACTTTGGGTAAACCAAACTCAGCTTTGGTTAATATGTTTTAAGTGGATTAAGTTAAACTACTATGTGTTAGGAAACACATTTTACTCAAAATAGGGTTATTGGTCCAAAGTGCGGATTTGAGCTTAAACAACCCACTTTCCAGTAATTTTGGGTTTCGGCTTTACAGAAATCAAAACGACCACATCTGCATCAGCCGAAAATGGAAACAGACCTTTTGATGTACGGAATAAACGTAGTGCCGATATCGCGTCTGATCATCACCTCCTCATCGGCGAAATACACCTGCGCATTGCGCGGTTTCGTCGCAGGAGGAAAAGAGTTGAACGATTCAACACATGCCGACTGGAAGATGCCACGGTGAAACGGTCCTTCGTGGAAGAACTGGAGACGTGCTGCAGATATTCCGGAAGGTGGCAGCGTGGAACATCAATGGACAGCCATCAGAATGCCTTCATCGCCACCAGCGAGAACAATCTGGGCGAACTGCGCACAGAAAACAATGGATCACCGATGAGAACTGGAGGAAGATAGAGGCGAAGAGAAGCCAAAGCCGCGATAGAGCGATCGAAACCAGAGGGCAAGTCCTGCCGTCAACGATCTTGGGAAGGAAGTAAAACGCTCATCGACGGGACAAGCGAGCGTGGACAGACTCTCTGGCCGACGAAGGAGAAGAGCCGCCGCAACCGGGACCATTCGCCTCCTCTACGATATCTCCGACGCTTAAGCGGGGCGAAGATGATACAACGATGCCTGTGAAAGACGCGAATGATCAGTTATTGACCGACCCAACTGACCAGCTGAAACGCTGGTTCGAGCACTCGAACAATTTTTCAAGTGCCAGCCAGGATCACCCCTCGCATGATCTGCCTAGGATCCGACTATACAGCGTCAATACCGCTCATCACTGCTAGAATTCAAACACCGTCCAAAGCATGAAATCGAATAAAGCCCCAGGGGTCGACCGCATATCAACCGAGATGTTCAAAGCTGACCCCATGACATCCGCTCATCTACTCATCGTTTATTTCTAATATCTGGGACACCGCAACTTTCCCGTCGACGGATGCAAGGTATCTTAGTGAAGGTGCCCAAAAGGGTGACCTGACTGTATGCGATAACTGGCGAGGCATTATGTTGCTGTGACCGTTCTCAATAGTGCAAAATTATCCTAGCCCGGACTCAGGAGAAGATCGATGCGACTCTCCGGCGGCACGAAGCCGGATTCGTGCCGGAAGATCCTGTGTGAGACCATTTGTCACCTCAGCATAATTCTGGAGCAGGTCAACGAGTTCAAAGTCCCTTTACTTGGTTCATTGACTACGAAAATTTCGACCGTCTCAATCACGAGAATATGTGGGGCGCCCTGAACGCAAGGGAGTTCCTGAGAAAATCATCGGCTCATCAGGGCACATGTACGAAGCCCTCGTGTGAAGTGCTGCACAATGGGGTCTTCCGACCCTATCCGGGTCGTAGCTGGTGTGAAGCAAGGATGTATTCTATCACCGTTACTGTTCCTCATCGTAATCGAGATTCTGTAGATGCGATTGACCGTGAACCGCGTGGCTGTTATGGCGGCCTATAACCATGGAGCACCTAAAGACTTCAGGATGGATGATGACGTTGCACTCCTCGTGCAGCGCTCTGATAAGAGTAAGCTCAACGACCTTGCCGAGCGCTCCTCTCGCGAGTTTAGTCATCAACGTAACAAACCAAATCGTTGGATGTAAACACGGTGACCTTCCAGTTTCACAGTGGCCGGGCAACCGTGGAGAATGTTGAAAGCTTCAATATCTTGGTAGTCAAATGGCGTCAACGGCGTACCAAGATCGACATACGCACGGATCAAGAAAGCAGGGCTGCCTTTGCAGAGTTTAGAAATATCTGGAAAAACAGGCGAGTAAGTGAACGCACCAAAATACGAATTTTCAACTCTAACGTAAAATCTGTGCTGTTATACGCTAGCGAAACATGGTGTGTATCATGGAGAACACTCAACGGCTGCAGGTGTTCATTAGCAGATGCCTGCGGTATATAATTCGGCCTGGTGGCCTCGCTGGATCTCAAACAACGAGCTCCATCGTCGTTGTCACCAGAGGCGATAGCAACAGAAATTCGGATCGGAAGTGGTAAACAAAAAAAAAACATTAGACTGGAACCCAGCGGGACATCGCAGCAGAGGCAGACCCAGAGGCTCATGGCGAAACCTCAAAAAGAAATAAAGAAGTCGACCGAAAATCTAACCTGGCAACAGGTTAAAGGATACCGGCAACGCTCAGGATGGAGATCTTTCAAGTCGGCCCTTTGCAGAGCTGTACAGGATCCATAGTAAAGTAAGTAAGTAAGTAGCAACGGATGTCACACTAATATTCCTCCTTCCTCGATGACCGTAGGACGTGACCAGTTATTGACTCTAAAGCTGTAGCTACCGAAACGTGCACATTGAGGATGGAAAGCTCTACCAGGCGCCATTCAATTGAATCTCTGTGCAATTTCGCTGGTTTGGTCAATCACGGAGTAGCAACTACAATTGTACGGTATTCATCTCATGCTGCGTGCACATCACGTCCACGCTAGGTATCCAGCATCAAATGTAGTTGTCCACCGTGGTGATGTGGCTGATGTTCCGGAGGATCAACTGGGAACGAACCAGAATAACTTTGATGTGTGCCTCGATGAAAAGGCAAAGATGCTGGGCATTACTTGAGAACTTAAGGCAATCAACTTCGCTTCATATTCAATATTGACAGAATGCGTGTTTTATTGGCTATAGTGTAGAATGTAAAAAAAATTATGCAGTAGTTGGCTTGCTGCAATCTGGATAGAATTCAACAATTCAATACTGTAAAAGCAGGAATGGGATAACTTCACAGCTGTTTAAGCAATTGTTTGCATCCAGAGATTCACATTTGCGATTTCGTTGATGTACAGTAGATCTGTTCAAATTTCAAAAATACTTAAAATCGACCGGTTAAATGGTATTCACTATTCTTATGATAAGATAGACCTCTGGTGAACATTTCAGCTTAATTGGTCTGGTCTGTTTGGAGCTTCAAATTGATTTAGTGTTTCTGACATGATTTCGCCCTAAAAAATTATAACTCTGAGTGGGATGGACGAAATTAATTGCAACAACATAAATGAAACTATACTATAAAACTTTGTGGAACATTGTTTTACAATCGGAACAGATCTCCTATGTGTTTCAACACATTTCATCCTTCGAGATACTCAAAAATCATTTTTCATACATACATGCTGGATTAAATTTGTCGGGAAGTTGCAGCAACACATTCATTTTAGTATAGCTCAGTATTAAGTCTTAAATACCCTTTGGTTTATTAAAAATTGTAAAAAAAATGAAAATGATTTCATTTCATTTGCTAATTATACCTTATACTACAAAGACAAATCCATATTACAAAAGATTAAGTTGGTAGTATTTCCTTCGACAAGTTACCATTGCTTTTCAATGATCCTCATCAAACATTTTTGGATGGGACATGTGATGTTGAGACCAGGCATTGAAAGCGTGTGTGAAAGCAGAACGAGCATTGATCTAATTCAATCATGCATCCTACGAGTGAACAGCCTTGGTCAGATGAATACCAAACAATGATTATGAGCGTTTATGAGCGATTAAGATCTTTAAACTTTGAATCAACGAACGCTAAGTTTCAACGATCAGAAAGCTCCATCGATTAGGCAGTAGAGCATCAGGTTGGCTTGAATTTGGTCGATTTTTACTCAATGCCAGGTTGAGACAAAGTAATCATTGGCACCTTGGTAAGATATTATCCAATCGTAACTACACCACCACCGCAAGCGTGTCTGGTGCAGTTTGTAGCAGATCGGTTTATACAGGTGTCCTGATATCAGATCACACAGAAATTAATCAAAATTTTGTTTGTCATTTTTGCCTTTCTCGTATACTAAGTATACGTAAAGGCTATATTTCACTCAAAACAAACATTTTTATAGAAGGCTCAGAGACCCACAGTGTTATATACCAATCGACTCAGCTCGACGAATTGAGGTGATGTCTGTGTGTGTGTGCGTGTGTGTGTGTGTATGTGTGTGTGTGTGCGCACCAAAAGAGCAAAATTTAGCTCACTTTTTTTGCACTTACCCTCACCAATTTACTCACAACAGGTTGCATTCGACGATATACTGCCCCATTATTTCCTATTGAAATGTGGCCGATTCGGACTATGGGCTTAGAAGTTATGGCCAAATACTTTTCCTCATAAAAAAGCGCGTAAAAGTCTAGCTCACTTTTGATACACTTACCTAAACGGATTCCCTCACAACAGGCTGCGTTCGACGCAGTATCTGCTCCATTTTCCTATTGAAAATTGGACGGATCGGACAATGGCAGTAGTTATGGCCAAAATACTTTTTCTCAGAAAAAAGCGCGTAAAAATCTAGCTCACTTTTAATGCACTTACCTGAACCGATTTCCTCGAAACAGGTTGCATTAGACGCAGAATCTTGTCTCATTATTTCATATTGAAATTGGCCCAAACGGACGATGGGCTAAGAAGTAAGGCAAAATACTATTTTTTTTACCGCACGAGAAGGCATCATCACCGCTAGGTGGATTAGTCTGGGTTTTTAAGAATCTGACAAAATCAATGAATTGACTGCTTTGAGCGTGCTTACAGCGGCACCAAGAGTTAACTTTCTGAAATCAGTGGCGAAAGGCATCTAAGGTTCGATTTCTCCAAATAAGCACTTTAATCGAAAAAATATTTGGTAGGCGTAGTAGCGGACACCATCCCTAATAACCTCCATAGTTTTCTGTAAAAGTTCCTAATTTGAGAAAACCAGCGTTAGATGTCTTTCGCCACTAATTCTGGCAGTTAACTCTTGCTGGCTATTTTGCATATACTATAGCGCCTGGATATGGCTGCGGCGGAGTGAAAATCAGCCACTGCAATAATTCATTGTTTATAAGATCGAACACGTTTTATGAGTTTTAATTATGAACATTAATTATGAGTTTGTTACTTCTTGATTGGAAATGATAATTTCAGAGGTAAAAAGTCGATCGTGGTTTGGTTTCGATGACCCTAGAGGATCAATCTTGCTTAGCAAGCGAAAATAGGTTAAATAAGTCTTGAAAAACTCGTCTTCTACACTGTTATTAACTTCCTTCAGAAAAATTGCTCATACTATCGATACTTTTCTGAAAATGTGTTTGAACATTCTGACCACCTTTGATTGGACGCCAAATGACGAATTGCGCGGTGCGATCAAAACTCAACAAATTTCGTAATCGCATTTGATGATGCACGCTGAAGAGGCAGTAGTAACGGCAATAATCTTTAGCGATGAACATTTTATGCATCATCATCGAAAAAAGATCCATACAATGACGCCAAATGGTTAGAGGAGAATTTTCCATGTTTTTGTCTCATTTTTTTTGTGGCATCGAATTTTCTCAAACTCAGCCTAAACAATGCAAACGAGAAAAGCCACTCACCAAGAGATGTTGGGCAGCGGCTGCAATTACAAAAGCGACAGAAGTGCTCCATGAACGTTTGATTATCCGTGAAACAATGTTGAGAAATATGCAGAATGCTCCGGTATAAATTAAACCAACAATTGAAATTAACTGCTAACGGTCGAGGGAAAGAATGGTGCCGACAAATATTTAAAGACGATGGAGACGAAAGCACAAGCCTAAACGATAGAACTCTAGAAGACTAAAATTAAATCGTATTTGACCCACTTACCCATGTGATATAATTTTCGAAATACTACGAATGGAGACATTGTATATATGTTTATTTCACTGAGAGCCTAAAGCACTAAACCAAGAATGTGTTCGGTTCTATACCAATGCATCTCGGATTCTTCATAACTGCTATACAATTTTGCATTTCATCCACTTCGCTTCTAATGAACCCAATCGATTACTCTGCATATCAACCAACCGTTATTGGAGATTCGCTTGCACAACCTCCCAACAATATAGTCAATGCAGGTCTACCTGCCGTTGCTCAAATCGCGATCGTGATGCAAATTATACCATCATCATCGTTGAAACAAAGCTTCTCAGCACCTCATTACTTATCAATTTTCCTCTAAATTTCCATCGCCCAAACAACCCAACCCAATCATCCAAGAAGCGAACCCGGCAGTCGGTCGGCGTCTTACGAGACCATCTCTGATGCTGTTATGGCGCTGTCTGCCATCAGCTGGAAGAAGGCGAGCAATAAGCCACCTCACCTGCTTGTTGATGTGGCTGCAACGCGCGGCTGCCCTATTCGAACATGTCATTTCAATTATGACATAATAGACGATAACGGCCACCACAGCGATAGAGATGATTATGGGATTTCATGGAGATTATGGCATTTCATTGATTTGGATGAGAGTCACCCGGCAGCGATGGCGAAACGAATTTCGGAAATTATTTTGAATCTGCATAATTTGTCTCCTCTTGTTTGTTTGGGAAAATAGGGTTTAATCAAATTCACTGACCCAAATTTTGCTGTATGGATGATGGTGATTTTTGTGGGGATGTGGTTTGACCCCTTTGCCAAGATTGGAATTGACATACATCGTAGGCTCTGTTTTGTAAAATTCTCTTTAATTTTTTTTATAAAATCAAAATGTTCTCAAACTGAATTTTCAAACTCCATAGCAGAATAAAATTAAGGGAGATACATTCATATGAGCTTACGTGATTCAAGTTACTCAGAGAATGACGCACATCATTCGATTCGACCGCATGATTTACGACCGTCATTAAAACCAATTCCGCGCCCTAACGTGCTCCATTCACGAATGCGATGGGCATCCATTCAAAACCATGAATGAGTCGACTAGTGACAAGTTTCATTTGTGAATAAATTTCTCTGCAACCAATTTTACTCAACACAGCATTATTAGCGATCGCTAATCGTTATTAGGACAGCGCGGTTTAACGCCTTCAATCCGACAAAGCTTCGAAGTTTATGAAAAGCGGATCGAATCACGCTAAAATGCTTCAAACGATCATCTAATTATCTAACACATGGTTTTGCCTTGGGCCGTATGATGTTGACATTTGAAACTTGAACCGTACCGGAATGATTGTCTTTATTTATTGAACGAAGCGTTGCCCACCCTCTCAAGGAGAGGTTCGTCTCAGGAAAGACGTGGAAAGATTTAATTTGAATAATGTGACATTTATGGACAATCACCTTGACGGTGACCAACGACCAACCTGCTGCGTCTTCTTCAGTGAGGTTTTTTCGAGGGACAGGTCTTAACATTCGCTATTCTTGCAGTGAGTTTGTGCGATATGGGAGGATGTTTCCTGATATTTTCCGCATTTCATAACATGTTTGACAAACAGGGCTATGTTCGAATAATATTTTATATTTTCATCTACTTTATATATTTTAAACCTGTAATATATTAGTCCAATGGTAAACTTATTGTGATGCTTCTTAACTACTTGTACTATTTATGGACATAAAACAGTGTGAAATGTCTTTTGTAAAAGGAAAGTTTCATAGAATCAGAGTAGAAGGCGGCTCAAGATTACTTTAAACTAGACATGAAAAGTATATGAAACATAACTGGTTCATAGTTTTTGATTTTTGCCACCTGCAAGATTAAGCTGTGGAGCATCTGCTCTCTGTTATTACTGCTTTAATATGGATCAGACAACGTATATGTACTAGGAAAGGACTTCCCGTTCTGCAGCCTATGAAATGGGAATACCAAGTGTTCTTATAAATGGTCATGATGGATTTGTAGCTAAAGAAAAAAATCCGAGAAAAGTCGGAAGATTTGTTTGGGACATTGAGGAGAATTTTGCGTTAAAAATACGTGAAAAAAGGAGTTCTCTGTAAAGCCTGAAGAATATACCGATGATTTAGGATAGCTTAGTTTTGTAGGTAATTTTAACTGGTGTCATATCTATTAGACCTCTTCATGTTTTCAAAAAGTATCAAAGTCAGCCCGAATCACAATTCTTATAAAAATACCTCCTGACAAAATTTCAGCTAATTCGGATAAAATTTCGATGGCTCAAATCAATTTATTGTTTTTGAGCTATTTTTAATTTTGAAAAAAATCTAACGAGGGATATAAACGCCAAAAAACATCGCAACAACCTCTTAACGGAAGCTCTTGGTGTGCTCTACAAGTCTTGTGAACATAGCGATTCGATGACCATGATAAAGTTATTTTCAAGCTTTTAAGTGCATCAAAATACTGGTTGATACTCCGTGATTGACCAGAATCGGTGATAATTAAAAGTAGAGCTGATTGGATTATTAATGGTTTCTTGTGAGATTTCAAACGTCGCAGGAAGGTGAACAAGTTGGTCCATTGGGTCCATTGGGATATTGAATAGTATAATATCCCGCAGAACAATCTCCAAATAAAATTTTACCATTGGAACTGCCTTGAGCATTATTCCATGAACGGTGTTTGGATTAGAGTCACCAATTATGAAAAATTTGGATTTGTTGCGAGTTAAATTTGAAGATCAGCTCTCAACAAATTTCTTTGCCCATTGCACTGGAGGGCAAGTAAGGCAGCAATAAAATGGGTATCAAAATTTGTTTCAAGTTTGTTCGCAAGGTTCCAAAACTTTGGTTTCAAAAGAAAGAATATAGTGTGACAATCCGCAATCCACCCAGACCTGTCAAGTCGATCATTTCGATTAATGTAGTAGTTTGGATCTCTTTTCATTAAAAGTCTTCTTCTTCTTCTTATTGTCAATACATCCCCACACTGGGACAGAGCCACCTCGCAAGCTTAGTGTTTATTAAGCACTTCCCACAGTTATTAACTGCGAGGTTTCTAAGCCAGATTACCATTTTACATTCTATGATTATGAGGCTAACACTGATGTTTTTATGCCTACAGAAGTCGAGACAATTTCAATCGAAATTACCTAGACCGGCACGGAATCGAACCAACCACCCTCAGCATCATCTTGCTTTGCAGCCGCGCGTCTTGCCGCACAGCTGAGAGGCGCCTTTCATTAAAGTCCTGGTTTAATACGTTTCATCTTCATACCTTCAAGAACGGACATTTCAATTTAAAATTTACAAAAAAATATTTGGATCCATTAAAACGAAGTCCAATAACAATTTTGAGTAAATTTATAACAACCTGAACAGCTTCAGTTTTGGTACTTGCTTTGAACATTGCATAAATCATGTGATGCAATTGTTGAGTTATAATGTTATTAGAGTTATAATATGGGTATGTAAATCATTCATCGTCGGTAAATTCCAATACTATATAATAACTGCAAGAATAAAGTTTAAAGACTATACCCAACTGTTTATATAACGTATATAAAATTGAGCTGTACTTTTTTGTAGTTTTCTTCCCGAGCCATTCTTTCTATTCCCGCTATTTGGTGCGGTATGCCGAGTGTAGCGTGAAATTTCATCGAGAGTCAAACAAAAATACAATCGGACGTGCACTAATTAATTGATTTACGTCCGAACAATACAGAACCAACATGTTTTCAAGAACGCGCGATCGTTCTGTGCTAAAAGAAAACGATCGCAAACGCAAAAAATTATAGAATATTACAGGTGACGTATTGAATAAAATGACACAAACCACATGACTAAACCAATCGCATATTTTCAATGTTAGATGATTAAAATTACATGTCACTGGAATCCAAACACAGCACCGATGCGACGCAATAACGCTCTACAGTCGATGACTTGATGCGGTGAAATACTTGTTCGTTACAAATCGTGGAGCATGCTTTACTCGATCACCCTCTTTCAAGAGACGAAGATATAGCTGAGTGGTAGCGTTTTGGGCTCTCACCCAGCGGACTTATTTTCGGTCTCGTTCTAATCTTCCAATTTTTTGAAATAAAGTTGCTGATGTAAAATTAAAGTATCACCTAATTTTACGTCAAACGTGAATTCGTATATGTCGTTGTCGCAGCACCTAAAATTACATGATTATTTTTAAGTGTGTAGAGAAAACACGATCGGACGCGCACTACACAGTACCAAAAAAAAACACTAAATAAAAAGTTTTATTTTTTAACTTTCGCTTCACTTAAAAATAATATTAGGGAAAGAAAACACGATCGAACGATCTTGCATGTACTATTCAAATGAAACTTTAAACTGTTGCAGTCTGTAGTAAAATTCCATGTCCATATAAAATTTTGACGATTTTGATTTTTTTACAAAAAATTAGATTAATATTGTCTCTTGTGTAGAAAAAAACTGGTAAAATAGTAAACTTTGTTCTAAAATTTGAAAATCATTTCCCCTTGTTTTGCCTCATCTTGATGTTTTACTCTCATAAAAGTCGCATTCCAGATTTTGATACTCTTTCCAACAAAAAACTTAATTATGTTCCCTAGCAATATGTACAGATAAAGAATATTATGTATTTTTTTTTCGAAAGATTGCATTTTTTTTCTATTTATTAGATTGTTTGTCTTTTTCCGTATAAATCAAGTTAGAAAAATTCAACGGCAAATTACTCAAGTCGGAGAAAACTGACATGGGGCTCTTATGCGAATAAGGGCAGTGTCACACACAAATCACAAGCATGAGTTTGTGAGACCAAGTTCTAGAAAACACACTACGCTGAAAAATTATCATATTGATTACCTCCTACTGCTGACCACTGGGATTACTTTTCAGGATGGTTCATTAAATTTGATTCACTTGAATTGTGCGCTTGATAAATTCGGTTGGAGCTGCTTCATACATTCACATTAATTAACCAGCGTTTCACTCATAAACTTATCGATTGGATAAAAAGTTTGCTGGGAGGAAGTGAAATTGGGAATTCATGAAATATTGACGTGCTCTAAGTTTTTTTTTGAGAGCTAGTCCTCATTACGAGGAAAAGTAGATTAAGAATCCTAGACTAGAGC
Organism: Armigeres subalbatus; assembly: GCF_024139115.2. Classification (NCBI taxonomy): domain Eukaryota; kingdom Metazoa; phylum Arthropoda; class Insecta; order Diptera; family Culicidae; genus Armigeres; species Armigeres subalbatus. The sequence goes on from NC_085141.1 coordinate 274,475,077, forward strand.
ATGCAGTTTAAACATAAGATTGTAGGAGGGATGGTTTGCATTTATGACGGGATGGGCAGAAATTCATTAAATTTATTTTCAGAAGTTTGAAGCTTTTTAAAATTTATGTTTTCCGAGTATGATGGACCAATGTAATCTTGGAAAACATATTGAATACCTTCATTGCGAGGTGACGTTTGTTTCAACTTGCCCCGTATCACGCATTTCTATTTGCCCCGATGGGTTGGAGAAGCGGAGCAATTTCAACCGAGCTAAATACAAAATTTAAAACGGGTCTTCCATTGATTTTTCATAATCCATATGCTTATTCAATATTAAATGATAACCTACCGTGAAAATTTGTGAACTCTTCAAACATCATTTTGAGACCTGTTTCATTGGTACGTCAAAAATATGTTTGGATTTTACAAAGACAAAAATATACAATGGCAGGGATTGCTGTTAGTATTGCAAACTTTCAGAAATCGCAGTAAAGGTGCGTTTAGGGGAGTAGTTTGTTGAAAAAAATCAAGGCATTCGGTCATTTCTGATCAAATTACACATCCGTTCAACTTCCAGCATTCAACTTGCCCGTGTACCCCTTATGTAATTTTCTAATATAGACCCAATATTTTCTCTCTGAATAAAACTTTTTTTACACATATATTGTGGATTTACTTGACCAATGGATTCGAAGGTCGGTTCCTTGCCTATTTCAAACGTTCCTTTTCCAGCAGGTTTCAAAACTCAATAAATATTTGGAGATTACCTTGGTTTTTAGCTGTCTATCAAAACAGATGTCAAGACATCGGAAAAGAAAAGAAGTCGGGAAAGTGCAAAAAGCACGTGGCGAGCTGTCAGTTTTGACAGATTTTACTATGAAGACAGGTTTGAAGGTTGAAAACGGCGATTTCAACGACCGTTCAAAAGCTATTATTTCAAGAGTCGGGTCAATAGGGAAATCCGACTGTACATACATGCCCATGAATAATCTGTTTGCCGATGAGTTATGAATTATCCGTTGCGACTCATCCCGCAGAGCCAAGACAAAGCTTCGAAGAACCGCCTACGTTTCACAGCTTCCAGATCTTCGCCAGTGGAATGAACCGAGACGGAGCTTCGACGAACCGCCCGTGTCCTACACTTTAGCCTCGTCGGCTGCCTATCCTTGAAGTCGAGAAGGGTCTCATGACAAATTTAGGCTCCGTCCACGTGTCAACGCTGCAGATCGTATACGAGAAGGCAAAAACCAGAATAATCCACCCTGCAGGGATGGTGCCTTTCTCGTATGTTATAAAATGTAACAGAAAACACGTATAAGAGGTCAAATTGCACTTTAGGGAGATGTTAAGCTATTTCCATCAATTCACATTATTTTTTGGTTCGTTTGAATGCGAGCAACTTCTGAAAAAATTGGGACCCTTGGCAAAAGTGGGGAAAAACAATGTTTTTAATAACTCGAACGCAAGAGTCGATTAAGTCAATTTAAATAGCTAAAAATTTAGGAAGAGTTCCGCATCAGATGCAACATGTTACGCAAACAAATCAGGTAAGGCTAAGTATAAAAAGTGTATGTCTCACATTTTTTTACACACACATACATACATCACCCTAATTCGTCGATTGGTATATACACTATGGATCTCGAGCCTTCTATTAAAAGTTTGGCTTTGAGGTGATCCTATAGCCTTTACGTATAAGGACACGGCAGGTATTTCCGTCCATCGTCGTGAGGGGCTAAAACCAACGAAAGCAACGTACATTTGCTAGAACTCCACTATAGCGAACAGTTTCTCTGAGCTTACGATTTGGTACGTATGAGGTTTTACAAAAGCGTCTCTTTTATTGGTTTTCGAGACTATGACGAACAGACGAAAATACTGCCGTGTCTAACTATACGCGAAGGCAATAAAAATAAATCTTTCAATATTTAGTTCTTTTTTAAACCCTATCCCTATGTACATGCAATTTGCGTCAAACTCGTTGTATTGTTCACTTCTCTTCGCTATTCCGTCGTTTCCCCTTGAGGCAGGTAAAGGCGAAACAAAACTAGTTTGGGACGGTGGACGTCCACTGCATGAACAGCTGGACGTCACTGGCGATTACAATTCTGTGTATTTTCTATTTGGGTCACTCAGATAAAGCGCAATCAAGTAACTAAGGCCAGGAGAGTGGCGGAGCACCCCGACTAAGTACTCCCTTCTCAATGCCGTGAGCTGTAAGTATTTTACTCGGAAATCTTCTACGCTACACTGGGATTTGAATTTATTTGATCATGTGGCAAACTAGTGTTGTATTGAAAGTCACCTCAATAAAAATAGACAACCATAAACTGCTTGGCTAACATCTCTAGTAGAGGAGCCGCATTACTGAAAAATTCTACTTAGATATCTTGGGTAGCAGTAAAGACGATTATTCTAAGTTTGAAATTTTTGAAACGTACCTTTTAAGCTTTGAGCTTTGCGGCAATATCTGATTTAGTTTGCGCGTGTTATAATAAATGTGAAATTACAAAAATAGTAATTTTATGGACCTCCATACAATTTGTACGAAACAAAAAATATTGGAGAACTTTGCACCCATTTTTCTCAGAACTAAGTGTTTTGTTACTTACACCCTTTGCGTTTGACTCCCTCACTTGAAGCCGATTTGAACAAGCCAATCGTAGAATCATAGCGTGAGGTTGGGAGGGAGGTTAAGGGAGGTTGTACTGCAGGTATTGGAGCTCCTTGTGGATGGAACTCTTCAATGTCTTTCTATTTAACTTTCAGGTAAATGTATTTCAACAATACGTAACTT